>NC_133136.1:77331492-78581492 GCF_048418815.1 Hemitrygon akajei
ACATAGGTTGTGCACAGATATATCTGGTAAACTTTTACAACTTCATCCATAAAAGATTGCCAGCCCAGTCTATACTAGTACAACACATTTTTTGGATGATTAGTGCCTAAAAGTGGATATAACTCAACTCATTTTCTAGGCAATTATGCTAAGCATCACTAACAGAAACATGCTCTGGTTCTATAGAGCCAATTTTTTTTCTGCTTGACATAGCTTTTAAGCATTGTAAATGTGAATATATGTAGTCTGAGAAACTGTTCAGAATACTGCATTTTGGAAAATAGATGTGCCCACAGAAGTATACATTAAATAGGATAATAAAGAAAAATTCACTTTAAGGGCAGAGTGTTGGAGAATTAGTCCAATGATGGAGACTTTGTCAGACATTTGGCAATTGAAACAGATTAACCAGGCAAGCCAGCAGACTATTTTATATTAAAAGGTTAATTTTATACAAAGCATCAATTTATGTTACTAATTTTAGCAATTGAAATGTCTTAATTTGTAATTTTAGCTTATTTAACTAGATATAGAGCAAAAGTGAAAAAGAAGTTGGAAAAACTCAGGGGATCAGGCAGCACTGGTGGAGGAGAAGCTGTCAATGCTTCAGTTTTACAACACTTCAGCAGAACTGGGAGAAAGATGCAAGTTATCATGTTGGCTGCTTTCCTCTTACCCTACTTGTACAAGTCTATTTCACTGGGCATGTCCCAACACCTTCCCATTAATAACTCACTATAAAGCTTACTGTGCTGGTGACTACGACACTTAGACTCTCCTTATTTTTTATGTATTTCTTCCCCTTTCCACCTTACTGCAAACTGACATCTCATATTTCCCTCTTTCTCAACTCAGACGAAGGGTTGCAGGCACAGAAGAGTTTCTCTTTCCACAGATGCAGTCCGACTTGCTGAGTGATTCCAGCATTTTCTGCTTTTGTTTCAGATTTCCAGCACATCATTCGCATTTTTAGATACAGTATAATACAAGGCATGTTAGTTTTGTGTATAAATCTGATGAAGGCTCCTAACGATTTGTATCATAAAATTCGGCAATTTCTTTCAAATGTGATGTTGGATAGTTATGTCATTATTCTGTTGAAGATTCATGCCACTTTCAAAGATGCTCCAATAGAACCTGACGTGAAATACTAAAAACCAATACTACTTATTACGTTGACTTTAATTACATTTGTTTAACATATGAATTTTTTTCTGCCTTTACTTTCCTCTTCCAAACATTCTGGGATCAACAATAACAAAAACATCAAGCATATAAAGTTGTGCCAAAATAAATCTGTATCTATTGAGATTTTATGTATAGCTGTGAGCTATAAGAGTGGCTGTGTGCTTTATTGCAAGACTTTCAAAGATGCACTTTATTTTTAAAGGGTCCAAATGTCCATAACACTACTGAATGTCATCAGTGTATTATGAGGAAGCAGGTTCATGGTAAGACAGACAGAAGACAGTGATTAAGAATAAGCACATTAATCATTTATTTACAGTCAAACAGTAAAACATTCGACCACCCTAAGTTACACAAACTACAAAACTAAACATTCAGTAACACTTCAAACTCAACAGGTACCTCATTCAGTCTTCCCTAGTCACACAACTACAAACCCAAACATTCTGCACGTGGGCCCTCCTATACGTGCAGCATCCTTTCCCAGTTGTTTTTCAGCACTGGTCATGACCTCAGTGTGTAGATGAGCGTCAGGAGCAAGGAAAGTCCCTGAGGTACCCTGAAACCGGCCACTGATGCCGTGGCACACCAGGCAGCCAATGGGAAAGGGTTGCTGCATCCTTCAAATGGGCCAATTGATGACCAGCTTTTGACCGACAAGTAAACTAATCATTCACATTACACAGTGGGAACTGCATCTGTTGATTACAGGATTGTATAAGTGATCATTATATCATAAGATATAGGAGCAAAATTGAGGTATTCAACTCAAGTTTTCTTTGCATTTAATCATGGCTGACTTTTTTATCTCTCAGCCCCATTCTCCAGCCTTTTCCCCCTTCCCAATCAAGAACCATGCTCGACATAGTCTCCCCAGGGTTCTGTGGCAATAAATTCCATTGATTCAGTTCCCCTGACTGAACAAATTTCTTAGTTCAGTTCCGAAGGAATGTCCCTTTATTCAGAGGCTGCATCCTCAGATCCTAGACTCTCCTAATAATGAAATCATCCTGTCCGCATCCACTCTTTCCAGGCCTTTCAGTATCTGGTAGGTTTCAGTGAGATTCTTCCATCATCTTTCTGACTGCCATTGAGGACTGGCCCAAAGACATCAAATGTTCCTCATTTTAATTAATCATTTTATTCCAGGCATCATCCCTATGAACCACCTCTGGATTGTTTCCAGGACCAGCATAACTTTCCTTAACTATGGGGCCAAAACTTGCTCATGTTATTCCAAATGTGGTCTGACCAACACCTTATTGGTAAAACGGTACCTGCTTGCTTTCCTCTCAAAGTAAATGCTAGTAGAATGTGGCCCAATCTCCAATCTGAGGGCACTCTCTGTTCAATTGCATGGCACTGCTGAAGTGCTAATCGGGATAGATTCAGAGTAGTCAATCCAGCTCTGCCATCCACTGTCAGAATCAGAATTATATTCCACTTCAGCAGGTAACCTCACATTTCACAGGTAAATGGGGCTGGCTTGCTGGGCACCATAGCTGGCATGGGCAAGTTGGGCCAAAGGACTTGCTTCCGTGTTATGTTACTCTAAGAATATGACACTATTGAACCAAAATGGAGCATGGAAAAATACAGTGTGCCAAGATGACTTCAAATTTTTACAGCTGATTGCAGTTAGGGTCCTAACAACGGAATGATTTGTTTTCCTTGATCTTATTGTGATTCTGCTAACAGCTGTGGCTTTACGTTCTCCTCTGCAAAAGGTAGCTACAGAACTTGGCTAGACATACAGCAAACTCAGTAAATCATGGGAGAAGTGAATCTACTTTTTAGAGAACATAATTAAGGCAAATTACATGGCAAAAGTATCTGCGTCATTGTCGAGCAGGTGGGAACTAAAAAATTCCTTTGATGGTTTCAGTAGGCACTGATGCAAATGCAATCAAATGAAATGACACTGGACAGTAACATCCAGTCTTCTAAATCTGGAAGCTGTGCTCCAGGCATGGTTGATAACTAAGCTGACATTGTACTGGAGAAGTCGTGGCTTAATTTTAAATGATTAGTGTCATAAAATGAGACAACAGAAATCACAGAATGCTGTTCCCCACAAGCCAATTCATAATGATATTTTTTCCTGCAACTGTTGAGATGACACGTCAGGCAAGTGCTTGTCACGAAAGGAATGAAATTTAACCCTGGGTCTGTCCTGCTTATTTTCAAGGTTGTAGGCACAGTTTCAGTCACTGAAAGCAGCCTAGGAACATGGCTTGAAAACTTGGGACTTAAAAATTCAAAATATTGCAGATGTTCGAACTGAAAATCAAACTAAAGAATAGGCTTCACCTGGAGGGATGAAGAGAATGAGTTAGCTAATATTAAGGTGTTCATCCTCTGCACCTGAAACATTCTGACAAAGGCTAGATGTCCAGTATGTGAGCAGGATGCAGGTGATCCAGAGGATGGTCTGAGTGTGTGGCTGGAGTTGGGGTTTAGGTCCTTGGGTAGATGTGAAGTTGGAGATGAAATGTTTTGTAACTCCAGAAATTAATTGAAGGAAAAATAAAGGAGCCCGGGATAACTTGTCTATTTGGCTTTATTTTAGTGAGGTGATCACAGATGACGAGGTGGCATAATGATGTATGCCATTCAACATACTTCTTACATATAACCCATAATGAATTATGTAAACAAACAAAGAATGCTTAATCAAACAATATATTTATAATATTACTCAAATATTACTGAACTATTGAATATACTACAGGAGCCAAGGTCCAAATTGCTACCATTTTTCTTTCTTACCCTGAACTCACCAAGATCACTAGAAAATTTATTCTACTGCTGTATAACTTTTACAAAGAAAGTGACATGTAAGTATGTTGGGGTATAAATTGAAATAACATCCAATAGTATGGAAAACTGCTGGTTCATGTGAATGCAGGTTGTTTGAATTCTGCTCTCCATGTGTTGCCAATCTTGGAGCTTGTTTCTGGAACTGTAAAGTTAAGTCGTGGGTCCTGAGGTCTGAATCGAACTTCTTTTGTGGAGAAAAAACAGAGTGCAGGAACTTGGTGCCTTACGAGGAAGCATAGATAGTTGTTTTTTGAAAGCTGCAGAAATATCTTAAGCTTTATTTTTGCACATGACATTTACCTGTATGTTTCAGCAAAAATAAAGGACTAGAAGGTGGTGGACTTCCTGCCTTGCTTCAACCAAACTCCCCAGGAAGCTGCTGCCCACCTGTATTTATCTCCTGGCACTTGGATGAATCACCACCTTGCTTCTGTCTCTTCCTGTCCTCTTTACCAAAAAAAGATTGCAGCAAGACAATGACAGGTCATATGTATGAAGGCAGAATATGTGTGAAACGTAGCGGTAGTGCAACGAGGTAAAGGAAGTGAGGAGAGAAGTATATTCGACATGCTGTAGGGTTTGCAAGAACTGCAGTGCTTGGAGGAATGATGGCAATGGAGACAAGCATGGAGCTGTGAACCCTGGCTCATCAGATGGAGAGAGGTGCTCAGCTGAGTGCAATGACAGCATTTAATAGGCTTACCTTTTCTTAGTCATTGCAGCATTGCCCAGAGGCAATGCCACTCACACTGATGTGCTGTATTATCTCAAGTAAAAATTGATTTTTTGAACAGCCTGTTTTTGTAGGCATCTTCAGAGGATTTAAAGAGAATAATTGAATGAGAAATCAGAGACTAAACAAGTGTCTGAGAAGCTGTAATCATCTACAAAGAATACATTAACAGTTGCTATTATGAATAAAACATATGGCAAATGCTTGGATTTTGATTTTTCAAAAATGCAGCAAATTTATGACCTCTGTACCATATAATTGTTTGAGATTATCTTAGTAATTGATAATTAAATGATTGTTTTAATCACCTCGAAATGTTTTGATTATATGGTTCATGAATTTCTGATTGAGATGCTTGAAAATTAGCACTACCAGGTGTCAAACAGTTCAAGGGCATATCAAATGATATTTATCACTGGTTCTTTCTTATCCAGTAATAATAGTTGGTAATTTTTGCCCGACTATATTTAGCTAATTGTATCTGTTATGGCGATGCATTTCTAGGTTTCTGAAATTATTCATGTGACTGAATATCATAATTCATTTACCTTCATACTCACTGACATACACGCTAATGTGATTTTTTCCTCCCTGGTAGCCTTTCTATTTGCAATCTTTTTGTTTGTGCATGCCATTTACAATGGAATGTGTACAAGTTGGTATATAATTAGGCCAAAATGAACCAATATACTTAAGATGCTATTTTGAAGTCAGGCATTTGCACATATTCCTATATCACATTTATAATAGAAAGTCTGTGTAAACATTTGCTCTATAATTGTAACATTTCAGTAGTGTTGTTGCCAATGTGAATATGGGATAATGATGGTGAAGCAGATGCAATCTTTTTAAATGTACTGTGGGTAGATTTATATGTTTTAATATTACAAATGTGTTCATCTTTCTTGTAAATTCCTATCTTGATATTGAAATAGAAAATTTCCTAGCTATGCACTTTTACACACACTTCTGTATAGTAAGCATGTCATTGTCACAATTGTTAAAGCAAATGAAGCACACGGTTTATTAAGAAGCATTTCATCTACTAATCTTTTTTCTCATTAATTTAAATTGTTATTATCAAACTTAAGGGAATAAGTAAATAAAAGACACTTAAACATGATTAAAAGGACCTTATAATTATTTTATTAAATGTCTTGACTTTTTTGACCAAAATATTTACTGTATAGTTATGTAAAATGTAATGTAAGTCAGAGAGGAGAAAAAGTCTTCCCACAGATCTAGAAGAGGAAAACTGCAGTGTCTGATTACAATGGGTAAAAGGCCCAGAGGCCAAAGTGGGACCCTCTTTGAGAACAGTAGATTCAACATTAAGTTTTGAAGTTGTCCTCTACAGGTTCCACCAACACATAAAATTGTGCTTTCATTTTCCAGCAAAAGCTATTGTCATTTAAAGGGGTGAACCTGGGGAAGTATCTAGGATTATTTTTAAAAAAGTGAAGTGTTGCATGTGGTTAAAAACAATGAGCTATTCCTGACAGTAAAGCTTCCATTCCTCCTGAGCTGATGGTTCTGGGCATTCCATAACAATGTTTTGTGGAGTGAACTGGCATTCTGCATGAACTTTATTTGTAAATATCTTGTGTGTGTACTTTGAATATTATTTAGCCTCAGGAAAGTTCTGGAGAATCCAAAGGCAATTGACACACTACTGAGTTAATAAGAACAAAATAATATTCATTATAAAGTAAAAATATCACTGTGCTCCAATAACAACATAGACTAAGAAGTGACACACACACAAAATGCTGCTGGAATGCAGCAGGCCAGGCAGCATCTATAGGGAGAAGCACTGTCGACGTTTCGGGCCGAGACCCTTCGTCAGGACTAACTGAAAGGAAAGATAGTAAGAGATTTGAAAGTAGGAGGGGGAGGGGAAAATGCAAAATGATAGGAGAAGACAGGAAGGGGTGGGGTGAAGCTGATAGTCGGAAAGGTGATTGGTAAAAGGGATAGAGAGCTGGAGAAGGGAAAGGATCATGGGACGGGAGGCCCAGGGAGAAGGAAAGGGGGAGGGGAGGACCAGAGGGAGATGGAGAACAGGCAGAGTGATGGGCAGAAAGAGAGAAAAAAAAGGAGTGGGGAAAAACTAAATATATCAAGGATGGGGTAAGAAGGGGAGGAGGGGCATTAACGGAAGTTAGAGAAGTCAACATTCATGCCATCAGGTTGGAGGCTACCCAGCTGGTATATAAGGTGTTGAAGGTGTAGTTCCTCCAACCTGAGCGTGGCTTCATCTTGATAGTAGAGGAGGCCATGGACAGACATATCAGAATGGGAATGGGACATGGAATTAAAATGTGTGGCCACTGGGAGATCCTGCTTTCTCTGGCAGAAGAGTAAGGTGAAGGTCACTTGGCTCCTTCAGCATGCCCACCAAATAGAAAGGTCTTGACGGTAATTCAAACTCAACTTCAAGCAATCATTGTGGATTAGGAAAAGAGCAACATAAACTCAACTTCAAGCAATCTTTGTGGATCAAGAAAAGAGAAACACATATGACTAGTATTTTATGAAAATTTTCTAATTTCTCATTAATCTATTCCATTTTCAATCCAGAATTGTGTTCATCAAACAAAGTAAATAGGAATCAGAGAGCCAAATGTTATGTGTCACAGGATTAATCAAGACAATCGAGCAGGTTCCAGGGAGTATATAGGCCTTCTTATTCTTATGTAACAAATGGTCCCCTGTGACTTCTCTCCTCCGTGTGCAATGTGTTTTACCACTTAAAGTTTCAAGTGCTGAAGTTTCATGGGAAGTCCTCCCAAAGGACTTTGAAAGATCAGAACCAAGTGTGTCTGCTAGTGCTTGGTTTTACAGAATCAGAGAGGTCATTCAGTGGGGAGCTTATTGCTTAAGGACAAGGAAGCAGAAAAGTTGCTTCGAGCATTTCGTTTCTGCCAGCATAAATTCTATTTGGCACCCACTCACCCTTCTGACATCCCTACAACTTGCCTACTCCTCAGCTGCCCAAACTAAACCTTCCCAGTTTAGGCTTTCAGACACCAGAAGGTCTCATTTTATCACACTGGTGATATGCTGGGTACTTGTAAGGCTAAGCAGAGGTTCCATCTTTTCAGGATAACTCATGAGATTCTGTGAAATAGTGAAAGCTGGTTGAAAGCAGAAGCGTGATATAATTTCTGATAGTTCACGACTTTAAGGGGGTATCTTTAATATTCTAGTAGGCTGGAAATACAATGTAAAGCATTTATTGTGTTTCCCTCAATCTTTAACATTGAAATTGGTTTAATTAAAAAGACCACTCTTCTGAAAGTTCAAAATTCAAAGTAAACTTATTATCAGAGAATGCATATATCACCATATATAACCCTGTAATTCATTGTCTTGCATGCAGTAAATATAAGAAACACAATAGAATCGCTAAAAGACCACACCCAACAGGATGTACCAAGAACCAATGTGCAAAAGATAACAGACTGTGCAAATCCAAAAGGAAAGAAGCAGAGAAAGAAATAATAGTAACAACAAATAAATAACCAAGAAACATCCAGAACAAGATGAAGAGCTCTTAAAAGTGTGTCCATTGGCTGAGGGGACAGTGCAGTGATAGGACAAGAGAGTTGAGTGAAGTTATCCCCTCTGGTTCAAGAACCTAATGGTTGAGGGATAACAGCTCTTCCTGGACCTAGTGATGTTGGTCCTGAAGTTTCTGTACCCTCTTCCTGATGGCAACAGTAAGAAACAATCAAGGCCTGGATGGATGGTCCTGATGAAGGGTCTCAGCCCAAAACGTCGACAGCGCTTCTCCCTCTAGATGCTGCCTGGCCTGCTGTGTTCCACCAGCATTTTGTGCGTGTTGGTAGGAATCCTTGATCATCGATGCTGTTCTCTTGCGACAGCACTCTGTGCAGATATGCTCAGTGGTGGGGAGGGCTGTACCTTGGATGTATCCATTACTCTTTGTAGGCTTTCCGTTCAATGACACCGGCATTTTTATACTAGGCAGTGGTACAAGGAGTCAATACATCTATAGAAGCTTGTCGAAGTTTTAGATGACATGACAAACACTTGCAAACTTCTAAGAGAGTAGAGGTGCTGCTGTGCTTTTATCATAATGGCACTTATATGCTGGACCCAGGACTATTCCCTTGAAATTATATGTTGCTGACACTCTCTGCCTGTAATCTCCTGGAGCTCCAGTTTCTTGCTTCTTACATTAATAATCATCTCCTTGGTCTTGCTGATATTGTGGCACCATTATGTACAGTATGCCAAACTTATCATAAATTGTGGCAATTGTAAGCAAGCTAAATTTATTTTTTTATTTTGATCGAAGTAGTGATAAGTATTCAGGGGTGGAAATTCAGGCATTCTTGCTGTACCATCTTGTAGTCTGAAATTCGATTCCATAAAGGTTTAATAGCCCCAATGAACCTATCAGGTGCTGTAGGGATGGATTTTTTGGCTCTTTCAACACACATTCTTAGATGACACTTGATTGGCATACTCAATTGATTATAGATATGGCAGACAGGTGATAGTGTCGATATAGGTACTAATTGGTGAGTAATTCAGGAAGGGATCCAAAGTGAAGGGCATTTTTACTGTTCTGCTTAATCAGATCCTCCTCAAATCTTGGTCTTCCTGGGACAGATTTCTGACCCTGGGCCAAGAGAAGGGTATTGTGGAGTTATGTGAATATAACATATATAAATTCAAACAAGAGCCAGACTTCAGTTCTTATTGTAAATATAAATAACTTCAGAAAGTTTGTAATTAGCCTTCAATATTTTTTTGTAAATTCCAAGCAGTAAATGGAAGTTAAAAGCACAGGTTGGTCCATGGGCTAAAAGATTGCGTATGCAAGAGCCAAACATTAAAACAATGGGTTTGTGTTCGTTGGCTTGCATCAGACCAGGCATCGTTGCACCATTGTAACTTGAGTGCAAGCTGGCAGACCAGACAGATGTTGTCTACTTACAGCAGATGTTGTGCACTCAGAAACAGTCCTGACAACATTAATTTTGGGTGTCTGGCTCTCTGCTTCTTTGTCATCAAAATATTTTAGAATATTTTTCTTAATTAGTTTCTCCCAAATGTGTTTGGACCTTCAAGGGTGTATTATCAATTACAATGTGCTTCCGCTTTGCATAACAAAGGAACAATTTATCAACTCTTAGTATTGAAAGATACAGAGTTCTTGAAACTATTGAAATTGTATTGAAATTGCAGCCTCTACCAACCTGATGCCTGCTTGTTGTACTGGATAAAGACTTGTATATCACCAGCACCATTCACCCCTTCAATCTCTGCTAGCTAAAGGTATCAGTAGTGGCTGTCAGTAGCTACTCTGTGGGCAGGGTCACAGCAAGGTAATTTTGTTTCAGATTCACAGGCAACAGTTCACGTGGTTGATAGGTTCTTCTGCTGCCATTTTTCAGTATCTCTGATTCTAGAAAAAGAGAAGATCTAGCAAACCTAAATTTTGTCTGAAAATTCCATGACCTTCATTACCCAAAGTTTGATCTTTGTTATATTTTTCAATCCTCAAATCCTCCATTTTGGGCTCCATATTTTGTTTTGAAACACAGATATGGTTAGGAATCATCTGTTGACCAAGTTACGAAGAAAAGCTATGGCAAGTAATTGTCTTCCCTTCCCACATTTCATGCATTAATTAGTTCACAGTCTGACTTGCACATTTTGATTATCTTAAAATGATAAAACTGCTCAAAAATCTGTCACATAAAATTAAAAATACTCATTATCTCTGTCATTTATCATTCCTCTCTACACTTGATGTAATTTTCAACTCTTCTGTCCCTGAACTAAAATGATAAATTGGATATTTGTGCTCCCTATCATGTACTCTTAGTTTGGAAATCACATCCATCTTGTTCATACGAACAGGGACATTACGCCGACCAATAAATAAGCTTTATTTCAGCAGATATGGCTACAAACACATTGCTTGAAATGTATGTTTCATATCCCTGCATGCATCAAACCCATCATTTGTGTTGAAGCAAACTGAATTTACTAATTACGTTTGAATTACTGATCTAAAAAAGGTCATAAATGGGGAACGAATTCAAATAAAACCATTCATTAGTCAGAGATGGATGAACTGTCAGAGATTCAGCCTTGAAAGCACATACAAATTTTTCCACTTAGATTTTATGCTTTGTAAATTTACATGTTATTTGATTATTTATCTCACCATGTAAGCATTGGTCAAAATCAGTGTTACCATTAGTTATTTATCCTAAATCCACTGCATTGCAATGCCATTTATCAATATTAAAGTATACTAAAAGTAACCATTATTTTTAGGGTGTCTGGGCTTTACAGTGAGCACAGAATTTACTATAAATTTTGACTCTGATATTACATACAGTAGATTGCCATAATCTTGATTGGAATTCCATTATGCCCTTGTTATTTTGGTAAAATACTACAATAGTGTACAGTCTATGCACAGAAAGATATTCATTGCATTTAAGTGGATTTATTGATTCATGTGTTGTGAAGATATGATGGTTGAAAATACATCCTTAGTGACACAACATTTCAATATGATTTTTTTCCCATCTGGATCTTTCTTTTCAAATGTTGGCATTAATATGGGCTATTAGTGATTGGCAGGACTTCCAATTAATCATATAAACTCTTCCCATCAGTTTGTATCAATTTCTGTTGCCAAAGTTCAATTGCCTTTCTCTCTATCTTCTCCTAAGTTAAAGCAGGAGGATACCTCATGGAAATTTTGCACTATAATCTGCAGAAGGCAGACTCAGAATCAGAATCAGGTTTATTATCACTGGCATGTTACGTGGAATTTGTTAACTTAGCAGCAGCACTTCAATGCAATACATAATCTAGCAGAGAAAAATAATAATAATAATAAATAAAATTAAATAATAATAAACAAGTAAATTATGTATATTGAATAGATTAAAAAATGTACAAAAACAGAAATACTGTATTTTTTTAAAAAGTGAGGCAGTGTCCAAAGATACAATGTCCATTTAGAAGTTTCTGGTAGAATGAAGTAGAAATAATTAGAAAGGATTTCAGTCAGTGAGAAGGTTGTGTGACGGCGAGAGAGAGGTATGTCTAGTCAAGAGAATCCCAAGACACACCTCTCCACAGCTGACTATCTACTCCTTATCAGCCATGATCTGGCTGATTTCCATTTTAAATTGCAGATAATCCGGGGTGTTCACTTTATTGTGCAGGTTGTACTCTATGATGTCACAGAATCTCAGGATTTCATATGAAACCTGAGACAGCTGATGGGTTTCTCATTCAAAATTAGAAAGAATTGCTAATTTACTAAGAGGCCCAACAACAGAATATTTTTAGTTTCCTTTTGGGCCTGGAAGAGCAGAATATCTCATCAGATCTCACAAGAAGGATCACGTACTGGATCAAATACCTCATTTGGATAGACTTCCCATTGTAAGTACCATAGTACCTACTGTAGGACCTCCTATCAGATAAATTGCTGCTTCCCTCCGCCAATCTGTGCATCAAAATAAACTCATCATGCATGCTTGTAGTTAATGCAAGTACAGCTACGACACCATCCTGCATCTGTAATCAGGTCTCAGATTTAGATCCATGATCTCAACATGTACTGCTATCATTCGATCTGCAATGAACCATTGTCTAAAAAGACTGGAATCCATGAGTAAAGGGGATGATGTGCAAATTGGAAAGAAATGGAGAATTGGCCACAGGCAGAGATTTTTGTTCAATCCACAAAGGATGTCAACATGATCAAATATCATGGACTTGGGTTAATTTTAACATAGACATTTAGAGCTGATGGTCCATTTCAGTCACTCATTTTCCATCCTTTGTAACATTAATGTCTACTCTTGTCAATGAAAATCTGTAGACGTATATAATGGATAGCTGATGATATCGACTCAGCTTTCATTATTCATTACTCCTTTTCCATATTCATTGAGTTAATTGGAAATTGATATTCAAAAAATATAAAACAGCTAGTTGAATCAATAATGCCTATTTATTCTTTCTATTTAAAATTTCCTCATCTTTTCCTCGATCAACGTGACCTGGAAGGCGAGTGTGTCTTCAGGGTTCTGGGATTTCCTGGCACTGGGAACATGTTGATTCTAGGCCGGTGCCCCTGACTGAAGCCTCGCGGGAGAACACGGAACATCAGGAGCAGCGGGTTAGCTGCCGAGGTTGTGTGCCTGGGGAGCTGTGCCTTTCTGGAGTCAACTCTCTGGGCTCATAGTCCAGAAAATGCGAGGCAACAGACTTTAAATATCATAAATCAATGAGTTTCTTATGTCTCTCGCTGTGATACGGGGACACCTCTTTTTCCCTTATTAGGGAAGGGGAGAGAGAGAGAGAGAGAGAGCCTATGGTATGTTGAATTACTGTGTGAATGAGTAGTCTGTGGGGTACTGCATCTGTGTTTTTATTGATGTTTTGCTGCACACTTGAGTGCTCGGTGGGGGTTGCTGATGCTTTTTTGTTGGCGGGGGTGGGGGGGTTGTTGCTTTGCTGCTACTTGTGTGTGGGTGGGGGATTGGGGGGTGCTTTGGGGTTCTAATGTTCGAACTGTCATTCATTCTTTGGGACAGTCCTCTGTTTTTGTGGATGTTTGTGAAGAAAAAGAATTTCAGGATGTATATTGTTTACATTTCTCTGACATTAAATGTACCTACTGAAACCTATTGACCTATTGATTAGCTATCTCAGTGTCAAGAGTTGATTCTTTGATCTCAAAAATATGGGTGAATTGTTCTGCCACACTTTGCACTGGGGAAATTTTAAAGCTGAAAAGTGAAAATGGACTTGAGATTGTTTCACCCTGGTTATAAGGAGGAGCTGGAAGAAGCTAATATGGAAATCTATAGTGCAGAAAATTGTTTCCAGTTGTTCAGTATTGAGACAGCAATATCGAGATACTGTGTGCATATCCTTTAATAAAAAACAATCAATGGGATATCAATACAATCAATAATGCACCAAAGCTGCTACATGTCACATTGAATGTGTGTGAGCAAGGATGGATTTCTACCCCAACCAACAACCCTGGCTTCATATACAGGTAATGGAATTGACTTCTGTCGTGGTGTAGCTTGTTCATGATGTGAAACACTATATCTGACACATGAGATGAATGTTATCCACAAATATAAGATTATTCATCTGATGTTATTATGCCCATGAATTGTCAAAGTGCTATTAGATCTGTGCATCAATATACATTGTTAAGATATCCAACATTTAAAGCTCATTATGCTTACAAGTTGATTTCCTGGGGTGCTAATGCTTTGAAAGATTTTTCACTTGGTTTGTATTATTCTGCTATTTAAAAGACATTGTATCCTCAGAGGACACTGTGTAATTGTATTTATGTTGATAGAGTGTGGGCTAAATCAGAATTTAATTGCTGTGGACTGAGACAGATTTTCAAGTGAAAAGGCTGACTTCAAATTTCAGACAGAATACAAAACAGAATGAAAAACTTAGCTGAGTGTTTTAATCCAGCACCATCAACGCGGGTTCCAACGACCATGGACAGCTTCAAAGCGATTGCGCAACCACCGACTGCGACTCCAGCCTTGAACTCCAGGCCGGGTCTTCACATGCTGCAATTGTGTCTCCTGTCTCCCCCTCCCCCACCACCACTCTGCAATCCCCTCTCCCTCAGATCCCATCGTCAGCTCCTGGGCCCTCAGAGGCTCCATCTTCCTCTCACCCTAACCCTTCCCTCTCCACTGACACTACCAGCCTCCCTCCCCCCTCTGATCCCATCTCTTATCCGTGCCGGGTCTTTACCATTCCCTCTGACCTTCAACTCTCTGTCATTAAGGGCCTCACCTTTGTCCCCCTTCGCCCACACCTCAGCGAGTTCCGCGTACGCCATGATGCTGAACTCTTCTTCCGCTGGCTCCGTCTCTGAGCTTACTTCTTTGACAAGGACTCTCCCACCCCCACCGATGACCCCTTCTCCCGTCTTCAACCCTCCTCCTCTTCATGGACACCCCGCTCTGGTCTTCTGCCTGCTCTGGATCTCTTTATTGCTAACTGCCGACAGGACATCAACCGTCTTGACTTCACCACATCCTGTTCCAATTCCAACCTCACTCCTTCCGAACGCTCTGCTCTCCGCTCCCTCCGCACCAATCCCAACCTTACTATAAAACCTGCTGATAAGGGGGGAGCTGTTGTAGTCTGGTGTACTGACCTCTACCTGGCCGAGGCACAACGACAACTCTCTGATACCTCCTCTTATTTACCCCTTGATCATGACCCCACTAAGGAGCACCAGGCCATTGTCTCCTATGCCATCACCAACCTTATCAGCTCTGGGGATCTCCCATCCACTGCCACCAACCTCATAGTTCCCACACCCCGCACTTCCTGTTTCTACCTCCTACCCAAGATCCACAAACCTGCCTGTCCAGGTAGACCTATTGTCTCAGCTTGCTCCTGCCCCACTGAACTCATTTCTGCATACCTTGACACTGTCTTATCCCCCCTTGTTCAATGTCTTCCCACCTATGTTCGTGACACTTCTCATGCTTTGAATTTTTTCAATGATTTTAAGTTCCCTGGCCCCCACCATCTTACTTTCACCATGGACGTCCAGTCCCTATATACCTCCATCCCCCACCGAGATGGTCTCAAAGCTCTTCGCTTCTTTTTGGATTCCAGACCTAACCAATTCCCCTCTACAACCACTCTCCTCCGTCTAGCGGAATTAGTTCTTACTCTCAATAATTTCTCCCTTGGCTCCTCCCACTTCCTACAAACCAGGGGTGTAGCCATGGGCACCTGTATGGGTCCCAGTTATGCCTGCCTTTTTGTTGGCTTTGTGGAACAGTCCATGTTCCAAGTCTATACGGGTATCCATCCCCCTCTTTTCCTTCGCTACATCGACGACTGCATTGGCGCTGCCTCCTGCACGCATGCTGAGCTCGTCGACTTCATTAACTTTGCCTCCAACTTTCACCCTGCCCTCAAATTTACCTGGTCCATTTCCGACACCTCCCTCCCCTTTCTTGATCTTTCTGTCTCCATCTCTGGAGACGGCCTATCTACTGATATCTACTATAAGCCTACAGACTCTCACAGCTACCCGGACCATTCCTCTTCCCACACTGTCTCTTGCAAAAAGGCTATCCCTTTCTCACAATTCCTCCGTCTCCGCCGCATCTGCTCTCAGGATGAGGCTTTTCATTCCAGACAAAGGAGATGTCTTCCTTTTTTAAACAAAGGGGCTTCCCTTCGTCCACCATCAACTCTGCTCTCAAACGCATCTCTCCCATTTCCTGCACATCTGCCCTCACCCCATCCACCCGCCACCCCACTCGGGATAGGGTTCCCCTTGTCCTTACCTACCACCCCACCAGCCTCCAGGTCCAATGAATAATTCTCCATAACTTCCGCCACCTCCAACGGGATCCCACTACCAAACACATTTTTCCCTCCCCCCCCTTCTGCTTTTCGCAGGGATCGCTCCCTACGCGACTCCCTTGTCCATTCGTCTCCCCTATCCCTTCCCACCAATCTCCCTCCTGGCACTTATCCTTGTAAATGGAACAAATGCTACACCTGCCCTTACACTTCCTCCCTCATCACCATTCAGGGTCCCAGACAGTCCTTCCAGGTGAGGCGACACTTCACCTGTGAGTCGGCTGGTGTGGTATACTGCGTCCGGTGCTCCCGGTGTGGCCTTTCATATATTGGTGAGACCCGACGCAGACTGGGAGACCGTTTCGCTGAACACCTACGCTCTGTCCGCCAGAGAAAGCAGCATCTCCCAGTGGCCACACATTTTAATTCCACGTCCCATTCCCATTCTGATATGTCTATCCATGGCCTCCTCTATTGTCAAAATGAATCCAAACTCAGGTTGGAGGAACAACACCTTATATACCGGCTGGGTAGCCTCCAACCTGATGGCATGAACATTGACTTCTCTAACTTCCATTAATGCCCCTCCTCCCCTTCTTACCCAATCCCTGACACATTTAGTTGTTTGCCTCTTCTCCATCTCCCTCTGGTGCTCCCCCCCCCCCCCTTTCTTTCTCCTGAGGCCTCCCGTCCCATGATCCTTTCCCTTCTCCAGCTCTGTATCATTTTCACCAATCACCTTTCCAGTTCTTAGCTTCATCCCACCCCCTCCGGTCTTCTCCTATCATTTTGCATTTCCCCCTCCCCTCACTACTTTCAAATCTCTTACTATCTTTCCTTTAGTTTAGTCCTGACGAAGGGTCTCGACCCGAAAAGTCGACAGTGCTTCTCCCTATAGATGCTGCCTGGCCTGCTGTGTTCCACCAGCATTTTGTGTGTGTTGTTGAGAGTTTTAATATTTAAATTTGTATTTGAGTCAGACATTTAACTGTTCCACACCATTTAGCAATCTATTACACATGACCTCCATGTTACAGGGCGGGAGAGGGGTTGGGGGTGATCGTGTTTCTTAAAATACATATGCACCATGATTTTCTGTAATGTGAAACCGGAGCAAGAAATGTGAGTTTAAAAAGAATAAAAATTGACAAAATTTCGGTAAGGGACTATTTTTAACAGTTCGAAGTTCAAAATACATTTATTATCAAAGTATGAATGTTATATACAACCATGAGATTTGTCTCCTTACAGGCAACCACAAAACAAAGAAATCTCAATTGAAGTCATTTTCTAAAAACAAGGCCCTTATGTGCAGAGGAAAAAAAAATCAGTTACAGACAGAAAGAAAGCAGATCTTTTTTAATCCATAGTTTAGATTTTCTTCATAATGATTTGTGAACTCTTTGAAGGTAGATTTCCATTAATCAACTGCTGTAATGTGGGGGAGGGTCACCTGTTATTATTATGATTTTATATGAAAACTGGAAGAAGTTTACAAAGTACATCTTGGGAATGATATAACTCCATTGTTTACCTGGTAAAATTGTGACTTTGATACATTCTTCATAGCTTTTCTTGTGAGGTGCTTGCTGCTTAATTCTCTATTGGAATATGGTATACTAGAATTATAAATGCCCAAGTAAAAGATTCTTAAGGATACATCATTGCTGATAAGATAAAGACTTCAATAACTTGATCTTCCTTCTTGAGTTTGCAGCAATTGGGTGCGCAAAGAGTTCAACCTCTAGCATCAGTTTTCAGTTAGTCCTAAACAGATTAAACTATTTGAGCAGCCTAGTTGAAAAAAAAAGTTTTTTTTAAACCAGTCTCTTGAGTCCATTTACTTTTTTTCTATACACTGGATATAATAGTATAATCCAAAATTCAAAAAAAGTAAAAAGTAAAAATTATTTTCAGAGAACACACTTGTCATCCTGAGGTTCTTTTTCTGTGGGCATACTTAGCAAATCTATAGAACAATAAATGTAAACAGGATCAATGGACAACAAACTGCAAATGCAGATATAAATATATAGTAATAAATAATGGGCATGAAATAACTGGATAAAAGAGTCCTTAAATGAGTGTAGTTATCCTCTTTTGTTCAAGAGCCTGATGGTTGAGGGGTAGTAAGTGTTCTTGAACCTAGTGGTGTGAGAATTTGTACCTTATAACTAATAGCAGCAGCAAGAAAAGAGCATGGCCTGGGTGGTGAGGATCTTTGATTACAGATGCTGCTTTATTCAATGAAATTTACGTAGAGCACATAGATTCTGAGATAATTGGGAAATGAAAGTGAATGGCTAAGATCCATGGAATGTATCATGAGTAAGATTGAAAAGTGAAAATCAGATGCATTAAGAATGGTAATGAAATTGAGGCAACCAAAGTTTATTAAAAGCTTGAATATTGTAATCTGAAAAACAAGCTGCTGGAGGGATTCAACAGAATGAGCAGCTTCTGTGGGGGAGGAGGGGGAGAGATTGTCACCCTGCACCAGGTAGTAAAGGGTGAATGTAGTTAATATAAAGAGAAGATGAGAAATGAGACCTGAGCCTGGTGAACTGAGGAGTGGTGAAAGATAAATGGCAAATCAAGGTGAAATGGCAATAATTCCTTTCCTCTCACAAAAGCTGCCTGAGACTCTGAATTCCTCCAGCAGATTCTTTCTTTGTTGGTCCAGATTCCATTATCTGCAGTCTCTTGTGTCATTGAGTTACAATTAGAAGCCTTAAAACAAAGGTTCACAGACTGGGGTCCACGAACCCCTCGGTTAATGGTAGGAATCCATGGCATAAAAAAGGTTGGGAACCCTTTCTTTAGAAGACGCTTTGACTTGCTTGAAGTACGAGTGTACCAGCGATTAGCAGCTGTCACCTCAAAGAGCTAAAAGAAGCAGAAGATTTTGATACCATTGAAATGCAGTCAAAAAGATCAGCATTTGAACAATAAATTTTCCAAAGATATGTTAAAGGACAATAGTCTCTGAACACTATATATAGATAATCCAAATAAAGCTGATGATTACAAGGTGAATACTGATAGATCGTGAGTAGAAGTTATCAGCAGTTTGAAAAATAGAATAATGATCCATTGAAGTGTTTGGTATTGAACTTCTATAAGCTGGATGGAAAGTCAATGCCAAAATCACAGTTGAAATGTTTACTGCTTGTTTTATTTACTTTCTTAGATGCTCATGATGTTTTGCAGCAGGACCTCTGGAATTATCTTTTCATTTGTCACTTTCCGTTGTTGTATTTGTGGTGCTCGGCAAGGTAGTATTGAGGTTGTTGAGAACTACTCCTCCCACTCTTCCCTTGGTTACCACAGCCTGTACTGAATCATGGTGATGAGTGCACACCAGTGAGCCAAGGTACTGAAGAGATATCAGATCTCCGCAATTTGCTGGTGGGAGAATTGAAGTACAGTACGATCTAGTCACTAAAGTTACTAGAATGCACACAGCCTGGGGATTGCTGAGAATTTTCATGCTTATTTCTCTTTGTAAAGACAACTTTGCAAAAAAAAAGTATCAAAAACCAGTGCGTGGCTCAGTAATTTTGAAAATAGATTGGCGGACAAGTGATGAAATAGTTCAAACACACTGTGCGGCGGCTGGTAAAATCAAGATGATCAGAATGAAATGCAGTGAAGAGAAAATCACTGCACCTCACTAGAGACCGGCTGCAAGAGGATGGATTAAATGGCACATAGAGCACATCCAAATATTTCAGCTGCTGCATGCACCACATGCTTCCTTACATCCCTCCAGCAGGTATTAAATACTGTATCTGGCAAAAAAAAGAGCTTCCAGCTTTTTCTTTCACCTTTGGACTGACGCTGCCTGGTAATATCTGCTACTGACTGATGGTGGTCTATAGGTATGACAATGTAGTCTGGTCCCATTGTAGTAAATCCCTACACCGCCATTCTCCTCCTTCCTCCAAAAAACAATCAGGGATTCAAAGTGGATTCCCATGATCATAAATAAAAGCCAGAATGCGTGCTGCAATATATGAAGAGAAAACAAGGAAATAGCTATTTTAAAATTAACTATTTAATAATTCCACATAAATTGTACTGCTGACTTCTGTAAATGGCCTGTATAGCAGCATAGTACATCTTTCCATATGTTTGTATAGATAAAACAGATGATATATAATAGCATGAATGACAGTGATGCTTCATTACCAGACGAGCTCAATGCCTTAAATGCCCGCTTTGAAAAGGAGAATATAACAACAGCTGTGAAGATCTCTGCTGCACCTGGTGACCTTGTGATCTCTGTCTCGGATTCTGATGTGAGGCTGTCTTTCAGGAGATAGCTCACAAGATAGCAGGATCCAATGGAGTATCTTGGGAAGCTTTGAAAACTTGTGCCAACCAACTGGCGGGAGTATTCAAGGACATTTTCACCCTCTCACTGCTACGGTCGGAAGTTCTCATCTGGCAACAATTATACCACTATCCAAGAAGAGTAGTGTGAGCTGCCTTAATGACTATCATCCAGTAGTACTCACATCTATGGTAATGAAATGCTTTGAGAGATTGTTTATGGCTAGAATCAATTCCTGCCTCAGCAAGGTCCTGGACCCACTGCAGTTTGCTTATCACCACAATAGGTCTACAGCAGATGCAATCTCAATGGCTCTTCATGTGGCCTTAGATCACCTGGACAATACAAACACCCTAAGTCAGGTTGCTGTTCATTGACAGTAGCTCAGCGTTTAACACCATCAGAACCTGGGCCTCTGTACCGACCTCTGCAATTGGATCCTTGTCTTCCTAACATAAGATCATAAGACCTTAAGATATAGGAGCAGAAGTAGGCCATTCAGCCCATTGAGTCTGCTCCACCATTAAATCATGGGCTGACCCAATTCTTCCAGTCATCCCCACTCTCCTGCCTTCTCTCCATATCCTTTGTTGCCCTGGCTAATCAAGAACCTATCTATCTCTGCCTTAAATGCACCCAAAGGCCTGGCCTTCACAGCCACTTGTGGCAACAAATTCCAAAGATTTACCACCCTCTGACCAAAGTAATTTCTCCACATTGCTGTTCTAAATGGACGTCTTTCAATACTGAAGTCGTGTCCTCTTGTCCTGGACTTCCCTACCATGGGAAATAACTTTGCTATATCTAATCTATTCGGGCCTTTTAGCATTTGGAATGTTTCTATGAGATCCCCCCTCATTCTCCTGAACTCCAGGGAATACAGTCCAAGAGCTGCCAGACACTCCTCATACAGTAACCCTTTCATTCCTGGAATCATTCTCGTGAATCTTCTCTGAACCCTCTCCAATATCAATATATCCTTTCTAAAATAAGGAGCCCAAAACTACACACAATACTCCAAGTGTGGTCCCATGAGTGCTTTATCAACATTATATCCCTGCTCTTATATTTATACCTCTCGAAATGAATGCCAACATTGCATTTGCCTTCTTCACCACCGACTCAACCTGGAGGTTAACCTTTAGGGCATATATGTCAAACTCAAGGCCCGCGGGCCAAATCCGGCCCGCGGTGGAATTATCTTTGGCCCGCGAGATAATATCTAATTACTATTAAAGCTGGCCCCAGTAATCGAAGCGCCTATGGCATATGATATGGCTAATGCTGAGTTTATTCAGGTACCAGGTTTTCAGGGTTTTTAGTGTTTATTCGGCAGTCTTGCTCGGCAGTCTTCTTCATAAGAAACAGAATTTGTAAAGTGAAACACTTTGTAGTTATAGCAGAGACTGAGACACATGAGAGCAGGCTGAAAAAACGAAGGCAACGAAAGCTGCGTTCACACGCATCCAACTGATCCGGCCCGCATGAAGCTGCATTTTGCTCAATCCGGCCCGTGACCTAAAATGAGTTTGACACCCCTCCTTTAGGGTATCCTGCACAGGACTCCCAAGTCCCTTTGCATCTCTGCATTTTGAATTCTCTCCCCACCTAAATAATAGTCTTCATGTTTACTTCTTCCACCAAAGGCATTGGCTGTACACTTTCCAACATTGTATTTCATTTGCCACTTCTTTGCCCATTCCCCTAAACAATCTAAGTCTCTCTGCAGGTTCTCTGTTCCCTCAACACTACCCATTCCTCCACCTATCTTTCTATCATCAGCAAATTTAGCCACAAATCCATTAATCCCATAGTCCAAATCATTGACATACGTCATAAAAAGCAGCAGTCCTAACACTGACCCCTGTGGAACTCCACTAGTAACTCGCAGTCAGCCAAAATAAGATCCATTTATTGCTTTCTGCCGATCAGCCAATGTTCCACCCATACTAGTAACTCCCTTGTAATTCCATGGGATCTCATCTTGCTAAGCAGCCTCATATGTGGCATCTTGTCAAAGCCTTCTGAAAGTCCAAGTACACCACATCTACTACATCTCCTTTGTCTACTCTGCTTGTAATTTCCTCAAAAAATTGCAGTAGGTTAGTCAGGCAGGATTTTCCTTTCAGGAAACCATGCTGGCTTTGGCCTATCTTGTCATGTGCATCCAGGTACTCCGTAATCTCATCCCTAACAGTCGATTCCAACAACTTTTCAACCACTGATGTCAGGCTAACAGGTCTGTAGTTTCCTTTCTGCTGCCTCCCACCCTTCTTAAATAGCAGAGTAACATTTGCTATTTTTGATGCAGCTATAAAGAACGCAAGACAGCATCCACATTAAATTAGCAATTTGAGGAGATTTGGTTTGTCATCTGAAACACTCAAAAACTTCTACAAACAAACTGTGAGAGATTTCTGACAGGCTGCATCACCGTCTGGTTTGGGGGTGGTGAGGGAGGGTGAGGGTACTGCTCCAGGACCAAAAGAAGCTACAGAAAGTTGTAAAATTAGTCAGTTCCATCTTGGGTAATACCTTCCTTAGTATCCAAGACATCTTCAAAGAGTAGTGCCTCAGAAAGGCGATGTCCATTATTAAGGACTCTCTTCACTCAGGGCATGCCGTCTTCTCACTGTTACTGTCAGGACGGAGGTGCAGAAGCCTGAAGGCACACAATCAGCAATTCAGGAATAACTTCCCCTCTGCCATCTGATTCCTAAATGGACATTGAACCCATAAACACTACCTCACTATTTTTAAATATTATTTCTGTTTATGCACTATTTTAATTTAACTATTTAATTTATGTATCTATACTTACTGTAACTGATTTGCTTATGTTTTTCTTTACTTACCCCGTTTTGCATTGTCCTGCTGACGCTAAGTAAACAAATTTCACGACATATGCCGGTGATATTAAACCTGATTCTGATTTTGAATCTGAAGTAACACAGTCTAATTTTAATAAAATTCACTGCAAAATTGCAGGTGTCATTGGTGTCACCCGAATGAAAAAATGAAGTGGTGAAAATTTGGCACAACGGCTCCCAGCTCATGCTTTTGAGGTGTAACTCTTGCTTAACTGATAATGGAATCTTTACTCCAATGTAGAAGCATGAATTAATATCTGAAAGAAACTAGTCGAGTGTTGAATTTCTTTATTTATAGAGGTGTCATAAAGGTTTGTCTTTTTGGTGACAAAGGAATGCTTGCTATATTGGTCAGCAACACAGTGTGTCTGGAATCAGAATGAGGTATTAAAATTAGTGTTTACTGTTTCTTCCACAATTACTGATAGTATGTGTATTTGGTGAGTTTTGGCTATACTTTTGAAATATGCAACAGTTCTGCAAATTCTTCAATGATGTTTCAGAACTGACAACATACACAGAATATTTTTAACTAATAATTTTCAGATTTGTATGTGTGCATTTGTCTTCTGCAATGACCCCAAACTACACTGTAATAAATTCTATGAAAATTATTGAAATCAAGAACTTATTTTGCAGAATCTTTCTTTTAGATGTACGAATCTACTAAGTTGACTGCAAATTTGGCTTTTAAGCTGAAATTTTAGATAATTAATGTAAATAGTCCTTTTCTGCACTTTGGCTAATCTATAGATTGAGCTGAACCTGCAACACTGGAATTTATAAGTATTTTATTACTCTAGGTTGTAATATACCATGTAATTAATTGACTGTGCTATCAACTCATTTAATTAATTTACTATAAGACCTCATCTAACCAAACCCATGTTAAGAAGTGTTGCAACAAATGAGTGTTTTCCTCCCAAATTAAAGCTGTGTATTGACAGTAGCAAGTTGGAAGATGCATTGCATTTACGATTATCTGTCATTAAATTGTAAGTGTCCTACATTAGTTTGAGCTCCTGCAGCAACAGCATCTAACTGTTTGGCACTTTGGCAGTGCTTTAATGTTCCTTCCAACATAGGGAGTATGTACAGAGGCACAGAGAAGAAATTGGATCCATCTTTTGCTAGCCCTCTTGGTTCTGGGCAAGCCAACTGGATAACTAGACATTTACATTGAGATTAGTCTTTGACCAAGTTACCGTTAACGTCTTTCTTTCTCCTTTGGTTTCTCCAAGGGGATTTGCTTCACTCTGGTTCTGTTTATTCTGAGATCACTCATGAAGCCAGTACGAAAATTGTAAACACATCTGCAGATGGGGCAGAAGGTGCCCAGTAGGCCTGTTGGATGTGTAATTTGTGTAGTGTTGTGCTCCTAACATTCAGCAGGACCTCAGCGTACCTGATGTATATGGACTAAAACCTAGCTTTCTGAATGTTCCTCCTCCACTTTGAATATGTGGGCCAACGATTCCCAAGAGTCATTGAGGATGCAGCATATTTTCAAGGAGGTTTTTAATATATCCTTGATTTTTTTCATGTGACAGAGCTTAAAATAGATAGTTTTTCAGGAGTCTTATGTTGCTATGGCCTGCCAGACCTACTTGGCTGTGTGTAACCTTTTGTCTCAATACTGAGGATGGCTGCCCAGTAAGGAAGTTTATTTTTGCTTCATTTATTCTTCCAGAGAACTTGGAGAATTTTCATAAATCCCGTTAATATATTTTTCCAAAGGATCACACAGTCTGAAACATGCATATTTGTAAGTAACTATGTGTCAAGAGACTTATTAGTGCTTTTCTATGGAGGGTTTTCTTTCTATGCTTTTTTTTCATTACTTTGGAAATACTGTTCAAACGGTTATGAAGAAGCATCTACTCAAGGCTCTTTGTAAGCCTGTCCTGCAGATTGCACTTACATTAAAGATCCAAAGATGCCTGTTTTCTTTGTTGCAGACTCTCATGATGAAAATGCTCCTGCACAAAGCTCCCAGATAATGGAAAACCCTATAGATTCCCACTCCATCATCCATATAGCTGATTTATAATATCGAGATGTCTTCTTCGAGTACTTCTGTCTCCTTTTCTCATTTGGGAGATTGATGGGAACAAGTAAGATACTTGATATGCCAATGCCAGTAGTTCCACTTTGCCTTCCATTGTTTTCCAAAAAAAATACATGTTGAAGAGGAAAAATTATAATCTATCCTACATGATCCTGTCAAAGAAAAGTAATATCATAGAACATATAAGAGTACAGCACAGTATGGGACCTTCAGTTCACGATGTTGTGTAGACCTTTAAACCTATTCCAAGATCAATCTAATCCTTCCCTTCTACATAGTCCATAACCTTCCATTTTCTTTCATCCATGTCCTTAAGAGACTCCTAAATTTCCTAAAAATATTTTACGCACAGACATAACAGGTGTGGCCCTGCAGAGAAAATGAAGGTAAGTGGTGTAATTCCAAATTAATGTCCAGATGAAGGGTGTCAAGCAAAAACATCAACTGTCTACTTTCCATCTATGGTTGCTGCCTGACCTGTTGAGCTTCTCCAACAGCTTGCAAATTCCTCCAGCATCTGCAGGCTCTTGCATCTCTAAGTTTAGGATAATTGCTTATTGGTTGACACCACACTTTTAAACACATTATCCCCAATCTTCTCCATTGATCTGAGGGCAGAAAGAACATGGGCCAACTTTAGATCTTATGGTGATATCTTCTGAGTAACAGTCAATGCCTGAACTGATTATTTCATGTTATACCTTAGCTTTCTTATTCATTATAAATTCTTAAGCAGTATATAATGTAGGAAGATATGGCCAACCACCTGCACATTCAAGAAAACATCAAGAAATACAAACTCAACACAAGGGAAAAAATTTTATAATTACAGAGCATAGTGTTTTCACTGGCAGTATTCAGTTAAAGATGTATTTTGAATTCCTTTCCAAAAGAGGCATCTTTCTATTTACCCATTGAAGTTGTCCCCTCTATATTCTGTTGTTTATTGGTACGTGGGAGGAAAAGGAATAATTATTTTCTGCATGCTACTTAGCTGAAACTCCAGGAGAATGTTCCCATTGAGATTTTTGAAAAATTATTTTGAGGTGTGGCAATGTTAACAAGGGTAATAACCATTGTGGATCTTAACAATCCTTGAGATACTGCTTAAAAATCATAGCAGTTCTTCTCTCTAAATATACTGGTTCAGTATTACACAGAGAAGTATAGGATTTAGACTCAATGACAAAGAAAGTGTAACAATATATTTCTAACTCAGGATGATGTACAACATGGTGGTGGAAGCTTCAGGTGGTGGTGTTTAGGTTGATGGATGTTTGTATATTTCAGAGATACTATTGAAATGACCCATCATCAGTAAGCCCAGCACAGTTCATAAATGTTGTAGACTGTAACTACAGACTATCAGTGCTGAAAGGAATAAGTGTTTAGGATAGAGGATAGATGCTAATCAAGTGGGTTGTTTTAAACTGGAATGTGAAGATGTTCCTGAGTGTCATTGGAATTGTATTCATCCAGGCAAGTGGGCAGCGTCCCATCACCTTCTTAATTTTTGCCTTGTAGAAACAAAGAAACATAGAAAACCTACAGCACAGTACAGGCCCTTCAGTCCACAAAGCTGTGCCAAACATGTCTTTACCTTAGAAATTACCTAGGCTTACCCATAGCCTTCTATTTTTCTACCTCCTTTTCTAAATGAGCACTTTACCCATATAAGCAGTAACAAAATTTATATAGTTGCTTCAGGTAAGTTCCTACAAGATGGTGAGAAAGCTATGATTGTAATACCATTAAATGTCAAGAGTAGGATTGAATGTTTGCTAGGTTATTGTAATCTATAGACCTGGGTTAATAATTGGGTTAAATCCCACAAAGTCGACTTGAGATCATGAAGCAGGATTTCAGAAAAAAAACCAAGAGAACTAATAATGCTGTTGGGAGTAAAATAATTATGGAACTGCGAGACCACAATAGAACCCTATTGACTCATTAAGTCAGATTGTTTGTTGAAGGAAAACTATTATTCTGGCTTGGTCTGGCTTAATTCACCATTTCCACCAATGTACTTGATTACTATCTGTCTTCTGAAGTAGATTAGCGAATTTTCCAATGTATGAAATCGGGAAGGAGATACAAGCATTGGACTAGATGGGACAGCTAAATGCAGCCACAACCTTGTACCTGTCATAGGAAAAGTTCCATCAAGCAGCTGACTCTGAAAAGTCTTTCTCATAAACAAATGGAGACAGATGTCAAAATTGTGAGAGATATCCCACAGATTAATTAAATAATACCCTGAAATACACATACTCACTGAAGCACACTAGTAGTAATGTTGTTAAAGTCCCAAATGCTCTGCTGCTACACAGGAATGTGGCCTTTCACATAAGGGGGATAAAAGAGATCAAGGTTGAATTTTGTGCAATCAAGGAGTTGCCCCCTGAGTCCTCAACTTTGAGTCTGGATCCCTTTTAATTTCATTGGTTCAAGTCAAACAGAAAAAGCTCCTATTATCACCAAACACTTTCTGTTGGCTAACAAAAACTAGGAACATAAGAAAATTTTGTGGGAGTACAATCCATATTGTGACAAATCAAAAGAAGGAAATAATTCTTGCATACTCTAACTTCTAAAAATGTAATAATGATAGACACCCCTAAAAGTTTACTCTATTGTTCAGCAAATTTCTCAGCTTCACTTTCTGGCATAATCCTGTTTTGCTCTGGAATCCCTTCAAGTCCAAAATTCTATCAATCTAACAGCACTTGCAACCTTCCGAATTAGAAAATTCAAAAGATCTACAATAATATAAGAAGAAAAGTATTCTCTGCTATTAACTGAGGTAGTAGTAAGCTGGCCTGAGCCAACACAGCTTTGTAAGAAACACTATCAATAGAAGTGTTTGAAATCAGCATTTTTAACATCACAACAATTTTTGGAAAAAGTTTGTCTTAGCCCAACACTTAAGCATCATATCCATTATCCTGGGATTAGCCAGCCATCAACCCCTCCTTGCTTGGATCCTCCTATCACTTGTCAGCTCCTGTCTAATCCCTTCTTCTACCTCCTTATACCTGCTGTCTCCCCTTTATACTCCTAATCCTGATACTGGGTCTTGACCTAAAATATTAATGATCTCTTTGCCTTCACAGATGCTACCTGATCTATGGAGTTCCTCCAGCAGTGTCTTTTTACTTAACATCCACTCTCTATTGTGTTTTTTTTTCATGTATCGTTTCCTCTGTCTGCCTAATAATCACTTTGTGTAATGGAGCTCAGATAGATTGTCTGTAGAGGGTCTGTTTCAAGTGTCTGGCCTTGGGCAACTGAACGTGATGACCTGCCCAATAGCTGACTGAGGGCAACCTGCCTCTCTGCTGGGGATTGCTTCTGCTCAGTAGCAGGCCATGAATTTGATTAAGGTCTGAGGTCAATTATCAAACACCATTTTGCTCAATCAACCAAAATCTGTGCTGATGCTTTGAAGACGATAGTGAATTTCACTTTCAATTCAAAAGACTTTTTGCAAAGGTACGTTGAAAAAAGGATTTCGAGTAATATAGGCCAAACGTGGGCAAATGGAAATAGTTTAGTTTGGCACATCAATGGGCATTGGCATGTTGGACAACAGGCCTGTCTCAATGCTGTATAACTCAGTGAATCTATGAAACTAGCTCTGCATTCATTAACCAGGTGAAACAGTCAGTCAGCATCTAACTTGTCAGTATGTTGCAGAATCCTTTAAAAAGATCAGTCCTCAATCTTTTAAATTGAAAAGATTATAAAACCGTCCTACTTCAAATTCCCTCAAAGGACAACCCTCCCATCCCAGTAATCAATTAAGTGAAACTTTTTTCTGCGAATGCACACATCTAAACACTACACAAGCACTATGGGATCTCCTTATCCATATTCCCTAATCTATTAATAACAAGAGCTAACATATTATTTATCTGTCAAATTTGTTTCTTTATCTTGATCTTAATTTTCTGTGTTTAATGTACAAGAACTCCCAGATTCCTCCAAATATCATCATTTAGTAGGTTTTTGCCCTCACTGATGGTAGATTTTCTTTTCCAAATAAATTTCATTTCATTGGCAAACTTGGATACAATACACTACATCCATTTATCTTAGTCATTGGATTGAAATGTCAACTGTATTTCTGTCTCTACCAATACTGCTTGATCTGCTGAGTATGCCCAATATTTTCTGGCTTAATTTATTTAAGTAATTCATGTAGGTTGTATAAAAACTGAAAAGAAGTGTTGGCAATGCTTAGAACAGGCAGCATCTGTGAAGAGAGAAATAGAAAACTGTGTCACTTACTTGTGTCACATTCCTAACACTGTTAACGAGATGGAGGCCTTTCTCCCCACATTGAAGTCCCTGTTCAGAACCTAAATTAGGTTTATTATCACTGACAAGCAACACACACAAAATGCTGGTGGAACGCAGCAGGCCAGGCAGCATCTATCGGGAGAAGCGCTGTCGACGTTTCGGGCCGAGACCCTTTGTCAGGACTAACGAAGGACTGACGAAGTTAGTCCTGACAAAGGGTCTCAGCCCAAAATGTCGACAATGCTTCACCCTATAGATGTTGCCTGGCCTGCTGTGTTCCATCAACATTTTGTGTGTGTTGCTTGAATTTCCAGCACCTGCAGATTTCCGCGTGTTTGCCTTATTATCACTGACATACTGTTTGTCATGAACTGTGTAATCTGTGGCAGCAGTGCAGTGCAAACATAAAATAAACTATAAACTACAGTGAGAAATGTATGCATATACATTCAGAAGTCACTTTATTAGGTACATCTGCACACTTGCTCATTAATGCAAATATCTGATCAACCAATCATGTGGCAACAACTCATAAAACGTATTAAAGCACGTAGACATGGTCAAGACGTTCAGTTGTTCAAACCAAACATCAGAATGGGGAAGAAATATGATTTAAGGGACTTTGACTGTGGATTGATTGTTAGTGCCAAACAGATTTGTTCAAGTATCTTGGAAACTGCTGACCTCCTGGGATTGTCACACACAACAGTCTCTAGAGTTTCCAGGGAATGGTGTGAAAAGCAAAAAGCATCCAGTGAGTGAAAGTTCTGCAGGTGAAAACATATCTCATAAAGTGGCCACTTAGTGTATAAGAAGTAAATAAGTACTGCAAAAAGGGAACAAATATATTGAGGTAGTGTTCATGGGTTTATGGACTGTTGAGAAATCAGATGGTGGAGGGGGAGAAGCAGCTTATATAATGTTGAATGTGGGATTCAGGATCCTGTACCTCCTCGCTGATGGAAGCAATGAGAAGTGGGCCTGTTCTTTGCTGCAACTCCTGCAGCAGGATTGTACACGGAAGTTTTCTCCGACCATTCCATGCATCCCTTCCTTTTATAGCTGAAAAGAAAATCTTCGTTTTAAGTGCAAGTTCAAGTTTGCATTTAAGTTTAATTATCATTCCACTATACATGAATATAGCCAAACAAAGCAGTGTTCCTCCAGGGCCAAAGTGCAAAACACATTGCCAACAGCACACAGCGCACTGCACATAACACCCAGCGCAAATAGCACACATGGTTATGATTTCAGAAAAACATACAGACACAAAGGAAAAAATAAAAATATAGCCCAAATCCTTGAGTGGCATGATTGCAGTTTGATAGTTAAGTCCTGGTCCAGCTTGCTCTTTCACCAAGAAAACACTGGAGGGCAGCACCGATGGGACAGGGCAGCCCCCAAACCAGTATGGATTCTAGCACACCCATAGAGGCCTCTGGTGTCTTCCACATTACCTCTGGCATCTCCACCCCTGGCTGGCTGCAACAGGTGACTCTTCAACGAGGGCCTAGGCCTAACCACAACTGAGGCAATGCAGCTCCCCTGCCATCAGTCTCTTCAATACCCAGTGAACGGGACTTGTAGTATTCTACAGTGCCAATATCTAACAGGGTCTTGTCATCACAATATAAAAGCCCAATACAATCACTTGCACCTTGCGCTATCACAGCACAACATTGGGATGCAAGAAACACTGATGCCGGCACAACAACAGTACACAGTAAGTCCAGCTACTTTGCTATCAAGCAACTCGCTGATGGGATAGTTCTGCAGTACTTGATGTTCTTGGTATCCAGCATGACCTGTGATCATAAAAAAGATGTACAGGGTGAACAAATACACATAGATTGGGCTCAGAGTGGCTGCTATGTCAAAGAGCACTGCCACCTTACAGGAAATGTAGTTGCTGCATGGCCAATTTTCTCACTCTCGAGTTCATGGTATTCCTTTGATTTCCAACATGTTTTCTCAGTACTCAATTGACTGGGAAATATTTCCTTGCAAATTTCAACAAGGGCATCCTCTCTTGCAGCCGACTTTTCACTTCAGTTATGTTTGTTTGTCCTTAGCATTCTGCTCTGGCTCTGTAGGGGATGGACTAAACGCATAGTAACTCAGCATGGTGCAGGATACTGATAGAAATAAAATAAGCCATCAATAAATGTCTCTTGTGATATCTTAATAAGCCCGTTTGAAATTATTATCCCCTCATTATTATGCACATCAGTTGTGATGCAGTAATTAATTGCCAAAATCCCAAAGAAAATTTTATATTAAGCCTCAGATTTTAAGCTGGGAAGAGTGCACAAGAAGGGGATGGGATAATGATGTAGTGGGAAGGAACGAAAGATTAGTCACTTCCCCTTTTAGTAAATAATAATATTAATTAGAGCTACTCTATTTTTTACATATACTGTACTGCCTTTGTTCTTGCTGGGTTTCTCACGGTTTGTGCTTTAACTACAGTGACAACTAAATGACACAGATCAATAGATTTAATATAAATTTTGATCAGTGCATGAAGCTATTGAAGCTTTTGTGAATGTTAGTTATTAATATAAATGGAAGAATTTTGGAAAAAATAACATTGTAGATCTGGTTTGTTCTGAAAATTCAAACTTCATTTGCAAAATAGCGAGTTGCTGGTTTGAGCCCTTCTTGTTTGCGGATAACATTTTAAAGCTGCCAGCACAATGTATGATTTCAGCTCTCTGCTTTTGTCTTTCTTGGATTGTTTTTAATGATATGAACTATCCTGCAGAAAAATAGAACTATATTTGAGAGAATGGTTGAGTTGTCAGACCCAAAGTTACCCAACCACAATATGGGTCTGGCCTCAGCTCAAGTTTTGTTCAAATTTTTTTATTGCTACCTACATGTCATGAAAGTTGTTGCTTCATAGAGGCAGTAAAGTGCAAAGCTTAAAATATTACTATAGGGCACAAAATAAATAAATAGTGCAAAAGATGAATAATGAGATAGTGTTCATGGTCCATTCAGAAACCTGATAAAGATGGAGGGGAAAAATTTGTTCTTAAAACCTTGAGTGCGGGTCCTGTACCTCCTCTCCAACATGAAGCGTGCATGTCCCGGATTGCACATTTCTTTAATGATGGATACCGCCTTCTTGTGGCACCCCGCTCTTGAAGATGTCCTCGATGGCGGGGAGACTTATGCCCTGATGGAAATGGCTGAGTTGAAAACTTTCTGTAGCCTCGTGCAGCCCTATGCATTGGAGGCTCCATACCAAGCTCTGATGCAACCAGTTGGGGAGAAGGCCTCAAAGCCCTCTGCTACTTTCTTAACAATAGACCTCGCCAGTTCCCCACCACCACCACAGTCCTCCGGTTGGTGGAACTGGTACTCACACTTAATAACTTCTCTTTTGGCTCTTCCCACTTTCTTCAGACCAAGGGTGTAGCTATGGGCACTCTCATGGACCCCAGCTATGCCTGCCTCTTTGTGGGTTATGTGGAACAGTCTATGCTCCAAACTTATACTGGTACTGCTCCCCAACTTTTCTTTCACTAAATTGACGACTACATTGTGGCTGCTTCCTGCACCGATGCTGAGCTTGTCAATTTCATCAACTTTGCCTCTAACTTTCACCTAGCCCTCAAATTCACTTGGTCCATCTCAGTCACTTCTCTCCCCTTTCTTGGTCTCTCGGTCTCCATCTCTGGAGATAGACTGTCCACTGACATCTTCTACAAACCCACTGACTCGCATAACTACCTCGACTATACCTCTTCCCACCCTGCCAAATGCAAAAATTCTATTCCCTATTCCCAGATCCCCCGTTTCCGCCGCATCTGCTCCCAGGATGAAGCTTTCCATTCCAGGACATCTCAAATGCCCTCTTTCTTTAAGGTTTATGGTTTCCCTTCTGCCGTCATCAATGATGCCCTCACCCGCATCTCCTCCATTTCCCGCACTTCCACCCTCATCCCATCCTTCCATCACCACAACAGGGACCACTTTCCCCTTGTCCTCATCTACCACCCCACCAGCCTCTGGATCCAGCACATTATCCTCTGCAACTTCCGCCACCTTCAAAAGGACCCCACCACTAGGCACATCTTTCCCCCTCTATTCCTCTCCGCTTTCCGCAGGGATCATTCCCTCGGTGACTCCCTGGTCCACAAGTCCCTCCCCACAGATCTCCCACCTGGCACTTATCCCTGCAAGCGTAAGTGCTACACCTGTCCCTACACCTCCTCTCTTACCACCATTCAGGGCCCCAAATAGTCCTTCCAGGTGAGGCAACACTTCACTTGTGAGTCTGTTGGGGTTATCTATTGTATTCGGTGCTCCCGGTGCGGCCTTCTCTACATCGGCGAGACCTGACATAAGATTAGGGGACTGCTTCGTTGAGCACCTCCGCTCCGTTCATCACATCAGACAGAATCTCCTAGTTGCCACCCACTTCAACTCTTCTTCATGTTCCCATTCGGATATGTCCATACATGGCCTCCTCTACTGCCATGATGAGGCCAAACTCAGGTTGGAGGAACAACACCTCATATACCGTCTGGGTAGTCTCCAGCCCCTTGACATGAACATTGAATTCTCCAACTTGTGGTAATTCCCTCACTCTTCCTTCCCCCATCGCAGTTTCACTCTGCCTCCTCCTCCAGCTGCCTATCATCTCTCTCATGATTCTGCCTCCTTCTACTACCCATTCCTTCTTCACCTTTCCTGCCTATCTCTCCCTGCTACCCCTCCCCCACCCCTTGATCTTTCCTCTTACTGGTTTTTCACCTGGTACCTACCAGCCTTCTCCTTCCCACCCTCCCCTCACCTTCTTTATAGGGCCCCTGCCCCCTCCATCTTCAGTCCTGATGAAGGGTCTCGGCCCGAAACGTTGACTGTTCGTTTCCACGGATGTTGCCCAACCTGCTGAGTTCCTCCAGTGTGTTGTACGTGTTGCAGTCGGGATGTTCTCCTCAGTACATCTATAGAAATCTGTACACAGGAACCACAGTAGTCAAAGTACTGAAGACAAATGATGCTTGTGCGTTCACATGCTTGAAATCCAAATCCAAATCATTGTACACTTGTTCATCAAAGCATGACCTGCAAGACAAAAGGCTTTTACCAACATGACCCTGCGACATCATGCTGCCCTCGAACAATAAAGGTTCATGTGTTAACAACTTTCCATGATTTGGGAATCACCTTTTAACAAATGCAAACATGAATAATGAAGTTAACCACCACTTTCAATGCATTGGCTCACAGTTTCTCTTTATTGAGGAAAAGGATATTTGATAATGAGGACCTCAGACATGTCACCGAACTTGTTGTCCACCAGGCATCAGTGATTCCTGTCCTCCTACATGATTCTCGATTACCTATGGTAGGCACCTCAAAATACAGCCTCCACTGAAGCTGCAATATCCACCAAATTTATTCATTCCAAGTTCTGTTGTGGGAAGAGATTACCAGCTTGGTATGGTAATGGATCTGAAGATGGGCTGAAAGGCTTCATGATGAAAGAAAACATACTCACTGACTCCTTGAACCTCTAACGCAGGGAGTTTTCAGGATGGTGTTGAGAACACTGGCCTGTGTATCAGGTACACACAGAAGCTGTGCACAAATGGGGAAGGAGTAGACCATCTCGCCCTTGCCTCTTCAGGTACCCCCTCTCCATCTGAGGAAGACTCTGCAGTTCCAATACTGACCCCACAGCCACCTCAGAACCTATACAATTGGAGTGAAAGAAAGTCATTCTTAATCCTCAAGGATTGCCCAAAGACAGAGAAGATAAGAATGAAAGAACTGAAACAATCTAATCTTCACAAAGGATATTAAGGATGCTTTTGAGAAATTGGGGATTTTAAATTCACACAATAATGTAAACATCAATGAGATTGAAGCAACAGCCAGCTTTACACCTGTCCCTTTTTTTTTGTTACCCTTATTGACCTGTTATTTGATTATCTGACATTTTTGTGCCAATCTTTCATTAAGCCATTATATGGGAGGAATCTGAAAATCATACTTAAAGGAAACTCTTAACATTGAAAATCTTCAATGCTTGAATTGTTACAGAAAATAAAATAAAGAACCTTAGAGAAAGACAGAGCATATACTAACATTAATATTGTTTTGGAGAAAACCCAATAATGACAACTGCTTTACACATAAATGAGGCGAATGTCTGAATGCAGCAGACCATCAATTTCCTGATGAACCTTGCATCATTTATTATGGTTCACCCTGTACATGATGCAGTGTGTTCCACAGATCTCAGAAGGTCAGTGATATTGCCCAAGTCTTGAGTCAGTGCATCACTGACTCAATACTTGTGCAGTCTGCCAACCATACCAACTGGTCTTTACAGTTAGTCCAAGGAATGGCAAGGTTAGGTTCATAACATGTGATGTGCAAGTGACCAAAGCTGAACACAATGTGGCTTCACCAACGTCTTGCAGAACTGTAGCATAGCATCCCAATGTCCTGACTGGTGAACACCTAAAGCCTTTTCTTCATACCTTCCTTCCTGTGACTCCATTTTCAGGGAACCTGTTACCTGTACTCCTTGATCCCTCTGTTCTATAACACTCACCTGGTTGCACTCTCACTTGTATTTCCCAAACTGAATGTTTTTCACTTGTCTGAATTAAACTCCATTTGCCATCCCTCGGCATAGTTATCCAGCTGATAAGATCACTCCATAAATTCTGGTAACCACCTTCACTGTCAATGTACCACTTATTTTAGTGCCATTTGCAAATTTATTAAACATTACTTGATGGTGGGAAGCAGAATGTTGTTTTCATGCAGAACTTTATCAAATGCCTTAAAATCTATATGCTACATCTACCATCCTGCCCTCATTGACCTTCCCAGACACATCTTCAAAAATCTCAGTCAGATCCATGAGCCATGATCTCCCATGCACTTTCCTGTTACAATGCGAAGGAATTAAAATTCTAAACTGATATCAGAAGAACTGTTGCTATATGATTTACTTAATCTTCAAGTCCATTCATTTAACCTCTAATATCTGGCAATTTAATGATGTTCTTATTCAAGATTTCTAAACACTTTTCAGATACTGAAGTTTAAAAATAAATCTTCCAATATCTATGAACTGTGAATTAAAATTTGCCAATCCCATAGAGCATAATGTCAAAGTAAACTTAGATACTATGAGAAAGCAAATGCAGCTAATGGTAAATGGAATCAGCCTGAATCTAAAATGAAAGTTCAGAGTTGAAGAATAAATAGAATAGGCAAACCTGGGATATGACTTTCCCAACAGGGACATTGTCCCTGCAGAGATCATGGTCAAATGGATTGGGCCAAAGTCCTTAATGTAGTCTGTGAGCAGAGTTCCTCACTTATGGAAAGATAAGCTGCAGAAAATGTAAGATACAATAGCATGGTAATTAATGAGGTACATGATCAGTGGGAGTGATTTGTCTCGAACTCTCCAATAAAACTTAATCTCTCTGATTCTTGATTCATGTTACAGGAAAAATAATGCCAAAATACTATAAATGTTGTAACTACCTTTTATATTTTTGAACAGAATGTTGTCTACAAGAGGAAACATACAATATGTTTCAGTGCTGTCTCTGGGCCATTCCTATTTTATCTTCCTATTGGTTTTCTTCTTGACCTCTGAAGACTGATATTGGCGGAAAGATGTATGTCCAGCCTGAATAGAAACTCTACAGCACTCTACCCAAAAAGATGTGTTTTCAGTATATGGTTAGATTATATTCTATCAATGGAGTATTACAATCTAACCCACTCCACCAACGTCTAGGTTCTTCTTCTTGGGCCCTTAGCTCCCAGTGGAGCATAGACCTTCAATGCCCTTCCATATCCATCGTCCAAAGTCAACAGAATTGTTGAAGTTCATCGACGTTTCTGTAGTCCATTATATCTACTGTACAGGGCATTGCCTATCCAGCTTCACCAGAGCCCTGTTGGCTGGCCTTATCTGTTTCCACCCCTCACAAGGGGGAAACAGGGGTGGACTTTGAGAGGCAAATATCAATGTTAAGTTTGTCATCACTCCAAGTTCATCAATGTTGACAGAGTGGATCATTGAAAGTGCCTGATTTTCATTTCCTTATTCCAATAGAATGAAAGCCTAAAGAATTCTACAAGGCTAGTTCATTTAAATATTCCTTACATTGGGAAGACAAAAAATTTACCTGAATTTTTTCTCTTCAATGAAGGACATTGACAATAACAAGAAGCTGAATAAATTTTCCCCAAGTTAGTTTTCTCACCATTCTCATCCTGAATTCAGCAGATCACTTCCACACATTTTATAAAAATACCTGCAGGCATGAGATCTGTATAGATGCTAAAAATATAAATACAAACAGAGGAAGAGCAAGTGTTTTATTGAGCTGTGAAGATTTTAAATAAAATACAACAAAACTCATGGCAGCTGGTCCAAGGGCTCATGTGAAAATCAAATAAAATATTAACAATAATTTCCGATAGAGGAGCATGCAAATAATAGTTCATGCTGAAAAAATATGTCAACATGATCATAATCCCAATACTTATGAATTTTGCCAAGTACATAAATAATTAGATTATAGTGGGAGAACGCTATTCCAAGAAAACTCCCACAATCCTATCACTAAAACAACAGTTTCGAGATTAACAGGATAGCTTGTAAACAATGAGTGCAATTTCACAGAAGCTCCATTAAACACAGGTGCTTTAGCTCTCAGGGAGAAATATGGTTGAATAACTTTATGTTCTATCTGTACACAGGGAAATCTAAATTAATACCACTCGAGAGAAGTAGAATGTAGAATGAAGCTTACAAGTTCAGGAGGTATTAAATAACAGCACCAAGTAAAATAAAACCAGCATTCCAAGCTAAAAATAGTAAGTTGAAAGGAGACATTTGTGAAATACAAAAAGAATACAGAAATTGCCATGCATTTCATAGTCCTGTGGAGACCAACAATCAAACTCAGGGGACTTGTTTTAATTTTCTTTTAGAAGCAGCTAACAATCTGTTGGAGGAACTCAGTGGATTGAGCAGCATTTGTGGGACTAAAGGCATGCCCACTGTTTGGGTCAAAACACTGCATCAGAACCTGCTGCTTTACAGATGCAGTTTGACCTGCAGAATTCCTTCTTTAGATTGTTTTTTTGTTCCAGATTCCAGCATCTACACTCTCTTGAAATTTCCCCTCTTTGATTCAGGATATCTGTGGATAGTAGAGCGAAATCCAATAGAGAGGTAAATAGAAGTGAAAGCGATATCTGTTAGTTAAGACACTCACATGCACACAGAAGTAATTGGATCTTCAAGAGCAGATAGAACTTATTGGATTCAATAAATGAATATCTTTCGGTGGCTGAGTTGACATAAGCATGCTACAAAAACAATCTGGGCCACACAAACATTGTGACGAGGATTCCCTCATAGAGAGTAAAGCCAATAAAACATTGGGGGAGGTTTTAACACACGCTCTGTCCATGCAGTGAATGGTGCTTAGGATGATTTAATATCATTTAGGCCCACTCACAAAACTGTTCCCTATTTTGTCCCTTCTCAAATTCATCGGCGACCCATCTGCCAGCCGAGGGGCTTAGTTTAAATCTAGAAGTTGTGACCAAAAGGCAAGATTATTGCCACAAAGTCATTGTAAATTTGGCTTTATTTTTGATGGCTGGCAATGATTCTGCATTGGTAGAAATTGTGAATTCCAGCACCAGCCTAATAGCTCCCTATTATTCTCATTTCTTTCCAGTGGCACAGTGGCAAATAGGGTGGTTCACCTCCAGTGACCCAGGTTCAGTTCCCACCTCCACTGCTGTTGTGTAGAGTCTGTACTCTCTCCTTGGCTGTGTGTGCCTCTGCTGAGTGCTCTGGTTTGCTTCCACATCCCAAGCACATCCTAGTTAGGTGAGCAATGGAAAGGAGTTGATATGAATGTGAAAGTGAATAGGTCACAGGAAAATAAGTCAGGGAATGTGCAATACGCACAACACACTGGAAGAACTCAGCAGGTCGGGCAGCATCTGTGGAAATGAGCAGTCAATGTTTCGGGCCAAGACCCTTCATCAGGACTGAAGAAGGAGGGGACAGGGGCCCTATAAAGAAGGTGGGGGGAGGGAGGGAAGGGAAGGCTGGTAGTTGCCAGGTGAAAAACCAGTAAGGGGAAAGATCAAGGGGTGGGGGAGGGGAAGCAGGGAGGGGATAGGCAGGAAAGGTGAAGAAGGAATGTAAGGGGAAAGCACTATGGGTAATTGAAGAAGACAGAATCATGAGAGAGGTGATAGGCAGCTGGAGGAGGAGGCAGAGTGAAACTGGGATAGGGGAAGGGAGACAGAGGGAATTACCGGAAGTTGGAGAATTCAATGTTCATGCCAAGGGGCTGGAGTCTACCCAGACAGTATTTGAGGTGTTGCTCCTCCAACCTGAGTTTGGCCTCATCATAGCAGTAGAGGAGACCATGTATGGACATATCCGAATGGGAATGTGAAGCAGAGTTGAAGTGGGTGGCAATCAGGAGATCTGTCTGTGTGGTGGACGGAGTGGAGGTGCTTAACGAAGTGGTCCCCCAATCTGTGTCAGATCTCGCCGAGGTAGAGGAGGCCACACCGGGAGGTGGCACGTTGCTTTGACCCCAGCATCTGCTGAGTATTTTGTGTTTAAGTCATGGAGTGTGATTGATGGGACTGCTCTGAGAACTAGCATAGATTTTATGGGCTGTAAGAAAAAGTAAAAAAAAACACTGAAAATTGCTTAAGGATTCCAAGAATCATTACAACTTCCAAAGTGCTAAAATGCTTCAATCCTACTTTGACTAATATTTAGTATAAATATTTAAACTATTCCTGATAGTTTAAATTAGTAGGGCCACACTTTCTTTGTGAATTTCAACTGCGGAGTCAGCTCCAACCCTTCCTCCCTTTAATCCCCCACCAGTTCCTCTTCAGTTTAATTCAACTCCAATATCTTGGTGCAGAGTTGTTTCTAAACACGCATCATTAAAATGCAAACATAATTACTGTGCCACTTTATTGACAGAAATAATTGGGAACGCAATGGGTGGAATTACTATGTCCCTAATTTCTTTGAATCATCATTTAGTTTCGCAGATTCAGCATCTCTGGTGTCATCAAAACCAAGCTCTTCCTGCAACTGCCTTTGAAAAAATGCAATGTCTCTGCTGACCCTACAAATCATTTCCTTAGTACTACTTATTTTTCATTTGCACAATTTGTCTTCTTTTGCACATTGGTTGCTTGTCAGTTTTTATGTATAGTTTTACATAAAATCTGTTATTTTTTTTATTTTCTTGTAAATGCCTACAAGGAAATGAATCACAAGGTACTACTTTAATAATGAATTTACTTTCACCTTTGACCTTGACTTTGACTCTGGGGAGTTCCTAGTCTATGACTGCTCAAAATGGAAGCAAGAGCTCGACCCCGTTGTCAAGATCACATGAAAGCTCAGCAAAAGAAGAATATTTTTGCACCAACTAGCCACCCAATTTTCCCATCAGGCAACTCTTGCCTCATTTGTGTTAGAACATGCGAGCTCCATGTTGACCTCATCAATCACCTCAGGACCCACAGACCGGGAGTGGAAGCAAATCATCTTTGGCCAACAGGGACTACTTAAGAACATAACTAGCAGATATATAGTAATGGATCTAGGCTGTGTTATTATAGTAATTTTACTGGTTCTATTACAGTACTGTCATTCTTAATTTCAAGTGTCTGTAATATTATCTTTTCATTTCGAGTATAGCTAACAAACAGTTGTACACATTTTTAATTATATGAATAGGAACAGACATTTCTTTAAACTTACAGCAGTTTATAGATTTAAATTCCTCTACGGAAAATAGAAAAATGTTATGTTGTGTGAAACTGCAATTTAAACTGGGCAAGGCGTGAAGTTCTGTGAATTCTTGTGCTAACAAATCTTTATAACACTTTTTAATTGGATTGAGATGGACTATGCAGCTACATCAAATAGATAAATATTGTACTATATTAGTTTGATATAGATCAATATGAATGTGTCTGAGAACTTGCACTCAAGCAAAATTACATACCACTGTTATATGCTACAGAAACACAGGACCACAAATATAGTGATTCTAATGCTATTTTCTAGGATAATTTTAAACCTGGAAGATAATACATGTAAATGTGTATTAGAAAATTGGGAAAGAAAGTTTCAGATTCTTGGAATATTACATCTGGATCTGGGGAAGAAGAAGTAGTACAAGACAAATAGTTGCATTTAAGGAAAAGTAGGAACAATATTCCCGGAGATATGTCAGTTGGTGCTCTTCAGGGGTGGGGACTTAAAGTAACTTGGTACTAAGAGACAAACCAGAGAGAAGCAGTGATTTGATCAGAGAAATGTAAAAAGCAGTGAAATTGGAAATATTCAAAATGAGGAAGGGGCTAGCTAATGTGCAGAAGTGACATTGACAGTTTTATATTGCAATGTGTGTTAACTAACTAACAAGACTCGTAAACTGCTGGTGCAAGATATCACATGGGATTATGATGTGGTTACATTGAGAAGGTTATGGTTTAAGGGAGTCAAGAATTGGTTCTTAATACTTCATTGTAGCCTGTATTCAGGAATGATAGAGAAGACACATAAAGAATCATTGCGGATAAGATTGTCAAAGGGTGATGATAAGAAGGAATTACATATAAGTAATGATTTGGATGTTTGCAGAGGTGAATTCTTCATTCATGCATGGAATGTGCCTACTTCTGATAATTCCAGCATTTTCTCTTATCTATTTCAAACTGCTTCTGAGCAGAGGAGACAATTTGGAACCACACCAGGGCCAAACTGATAAAGATACCAGACTACCAGCCCTGAAGGTCATTACTTGGATTTAAATTGCCTAGTTGGTGTAGTGGAGGGGGGGGGGGGTTGAATTCAGGTCATGGGATCCAGAATGCTTCCTACTAGTACAGTTACTATGCCACTGTATCCTATTTGGTTTGGATTTGTTTTTTCCCAGAGGACGTAAAGTGATTAGGAGCATACTACAGATGGAAATTATATGCAGCTGGAAGCGACCACAACATTATTCAAGGTGGTGTAATTATGGGATGAGAATAGATCAGAGTCAGAATCAGGTTTACTATCTCCGGCATTTGTTATATTTGTCTTTGTGGCAGCAGTACAATGAAATACATAAAAATAGAAAAATTGTGAATTACAGTAACTATATATTATAGTTAAATTAAATAAATAGTGAAAAAAACGTAGTGAGGTAGTATTCATGGGTTTCAATGTCCATTCACAAATTGGATAATATTGAAAGTAAGGGTTAAAGGAGAAATGGTTATGTAACAAGCTGAGTTTTGAGTGGCAGAGGATGGTGCAGATTATATGTTCCTCAGGCAGGGAAATGGCTGTAGTAATGCTGCTCACAGGTCTATTTGTTAGAATGCCCATTGCGAGTACACAGGTTAGGTCCAACGGATTGCAAAGAGAGCTAGTTAGATAGACTTAAAAACTGGCTCAGTGGTAGGAAGCAGAGAATGATGGTTGAATGGAGGCCAGTGACCAGTAGTGAGCTGCAGCGGTCAATGATGGGTCCCTCATTATTTATATAAATGATTTGGATGGCAATGCGCAAGGCTTAATCGGTAAGTGAGCAGAAGACACAAAATTAAGTGGTGTTATTGAGAGTGAAGAACATTATTGTAGATGACAAGGGAAATTTGGAGTGGTTGGGAAGTGGGCCGAGGAGCGGCAAATAGCTTTCAACAGAGATTAAGTATTTTGCCAAGTCAAACCAACGTAGTACTTATACCCTGGGAGTAGAAGAAATACTTCTCACTACCTCAGTAAAGTAGCCATCTTAATCAACACTCCCCCAACCCACCCGAGCATTCTCTCTTCTGACCCGCTCTTAACAGCAGAAGATACAAAGCCCGAAAGCTTGTACCACTAGGTTTAAGGACAGCTTCTAGCCAACTGTCATAAGACTTGTGTCAAGATGAGGCCACCCTCGGGGTGGAGGAGCAACACCTTATAATCTGTTTGGGTAGCCTCCATTCTGATGGCATGTATATCGATTTCTCCTTCTGGTTAAAAAATCCCATCCCCCCCTTTCCTCTATTCCCCATTCCGACCTTTTATGTCTTCTCACCAACCTATCCCTCATTTGCCTCTACTTCCTGTTCTCCTATAACCCACTCTTCTTTCCTATCAGATTCCTTCTTCTCCAGTCTTTGACCTTTCCCACCTACCTGTCTTCATCTATCACCTTCTAGCTAGCCTCCTCACCCCCCCCCCCCACCTTTTTATTCTGGAATCTTCCCCCTTCCTTCTAGGTTCTGAAGAAAGTTCTTGGCCTGAAACATCCATCGATTGTTTATTCATTTCTATCGATGGTGCCTGACCTGCTGAGTTCTTCCAGGATTTTTGTGTGTTGCTTTGGATTTCTAGCCCCTACAGAATCTCTCATATTTACTATTGAAGAGATCTCTAGTACAAAAAGAGAGAGCTCTTGGCTGCACAATCTACCTCAGTATGATCTTTCACGTTGTGTTTCCCTGCACTGTACTTCCTCTGTTCATTCTGCCTTTTTGCTCATCCTGTTGCAGGGAAAATGGGGTAAAACTAGAAAGACTGCATAAAAGATTTACAAGGATGTTACCAGGCCTAGAAGGCCTGAGTTATAAGGAGAGGTTGGCTGAGCTAGTTCCTTATTCCTTGGAGTGGAGAAGAATGAGGGTGATCTCCTAAAGGTTTATAAAACCACGAGGGGCATAGATAAGGTGAATGGTAGCAATCTTTTCCCCAACGTAGGAGAGTCAAAAATTAGGGGATGTAGATTTAGGGTGAGAGGGGAACGAGGGTGGTGAGTAGAGGAAGTTGTTGAAGCAAGTACAAATGTAGCAGTTAAGAAGCACTTGGATAGATACATGCACAGTCAGGACTGAGAGGGATATGTACAGAATGCAGGAAATTGGGACGGCTGGAAGGGTACTGTGGTTGATGTGGATTCATTAGGCAGAAGGGCCTGTTGCACTATGAATCTATTACTCTTTTATAATGTCTACACTTGGATATATAATTAAGCATTCTTGAATCTTGGCTTCCTTTTCGGTAGACATAGAAATTCCTGCGGACATCAGGATGATATTAACAGCATGTCGAAATGGGGAGAAAAGGGAAATTGTAGATGGAAAAGTGTAAAGCGATGTGTTTTTGGAAGACAAATATGGAAAAGAACACAAAATAAATGGTGTGATTATAGGAAGTGTGAATGACCTTGATATCTAAATCCACATGTGTTATAAGACAGCTGGATGTTGGGGAGGTGCTTCTGTTTCTAGTTATTTAGAGATCCAGCACAGTATTGGGCCCTTCTGGCCCAACAGGCCTGCTCTGCCCAATTATACCCATGTGACCTACTAACCTAGTAACCCGTACCTCTTTGCAATGTGGGGGAAAGCCCAATGTGTTCACAAGCTCGCTCCAGACAGCGGTGGAGCTGAACACAGGTCACTGGTGCTTCAATAGCATTTGTCAACTGCTAAGCTACTGTGCTGCTCCCAAATAAATAATCTTAGTTAGGTTTATAAATAGAGGAATAGGAGGAGAAATAATGCTTAAGCTTTATAAATTATTAGTTAGATATCAGCAGGACTATTCTATGTGACATATTATAGAACTGAATAAGCAGTGACCTTGACGGGATAAATATTCAGATGTTCTCACTAGTGAGACCAAGTTATAAAAAAAGGGTCTGGTCATTTAAAACTGAGGTAAGTAGAAAGTTCATCCCTCAAGAGTTAATCTCTAGAATTCCCTATCTCTGAGAGTGACTAAGGCTGGCCTATTAGAACCGCTTAAGTTGGAGATAGATCAACATTTGACCAATAAAGGAAATAAATGTTATTGGAAACTGGCATGGAAGAGTGGTTGAGGATGGCACGGATCAGACATGATGATATTGAATAATGGGGCAGGTTTGAGGGGCTGAGTCATTTTCTCTTACTTTTATTTACTTGTGGTCTAAAATGGTATGGAAAATGTTCACAGTTAGCATGGATAAGGGACTTCAGATTTGAGAAGAGATTGGTACAGAAAAGTTAGAAATTTAAGAAATCTGACTAAAACATCACTAAAAATACCTTTTCTGAGGTAAATTGTGTTAAATTATCACCGCTAACAGTGAAGGGGTGAGCGACAGCGAGGCAAGTTCAGGGGATGAGCCGAGAAGGTGTGTTGCAGAATCATTGCAGATGGAGTTCCGATACCTGTACTACTGTCTCGGATCTCTCTGGGTGCTGAGCTGATTTGAAGAGCTTGAGAGTGGCTTCGGGCTGGGCGGTGAAATCTGGGCCTGGAGTGAGTTACTGGACGGCATGTCTCAGCCCCAAGTCCTGCATAGTAGCTGGTTCCTAGTGTGAGGTATGATCCACTGTTTAGTTAATTTAAACACCAACCCAGATCGGAGGCGAGAGCCGATTTCATTCACTCTCCACAATGTTCACTCCTCTTTCCAGGACGCCGGAACCTTTCGCTGTTCTGTTGTTTGGTCCATTTAAACACTGGCCCAGATAGTCTGAAAAGACAGGGTGTCGGGATCCAGGGTGATCTTGCTCATTTTCCTTGATGGTCACTCCTTTCTCCATGGTGCTGAGGCTGGGAAGATTGCCCGGTTGTTGTGTTCCGTGTCTGCTAATATGATGAACTGCTAAGCGAGACATTGAGCCTACTCTGGGCTGCTCCGGCATTCAGATTCAAGGATTCAATCTGGTTTGGAATGTTGTTGTTAACCTCAAGGGTTTGCATGATTTGTGTATTTTCTTTCTCTTGCACATCGGGTGTTGGTCTTTGATTTAATTTTTTTCTTTTTAATTGCATTCTTTTGGGTTTCTTGCTTTGTGGCTACCTGTGAGCAAACAAATCTCAAGACTTTGATATTAAATGTACTTTCAGTCTTTGAATCTTTGGAAAGTCAAGATGACAGAGTTGACGAGGAGAAGCCATTCTTTATAAAAAAATGAGCCAAAAGCCAGAACTCACCGATTTAAGATTAGTGCCTCAACATAAGGAAGGAATTCTAGAACTTAAGGCCTAAGTATCTGAAAGTACTGTGACCGACCGTGAAATACAGTGAGACAGATGAATGCAGAATTTTGGACTCTACATCCACATTTACAATTCCAATTCTCTTCCTTATTGATCTACACTCACAATTTAAGAAACTACTCATTTGAATCTCTGGGTCTCAGGGTTCATTCAATGCATTCAATATCTTTCATTAAGTGCTTTCTCCAAGATTTTTTTGTTTAGTTTCAGTTTACTCAGTTGTTCATTGGAAACTACAATTGCTGATTCTGTTAATCAGATCATATTTTCCAAAAACAATCATTCAAAAAATAAGGGTAGAGTGGTTTTTAAAAGTGAACATTCATTACCTCTTCGTATGTGTTCTTACAATATTCTGACAACTAATTAACATTTATTCTCACCATCCACAAAGTAATAACAACAAAACTGATTATTGGTAATAGAATATTGATTTATTCTATACAAGCGCTAACAAAGTGCTTACGTGGTTAACTGTTTCATCAAGAGGAACTCAAGTTACAGCAGTTCAGATTTAGATAATTAGAATTAGCATTCTTTGTTTCTGTTACAAAAGTTGCAAAAATAACTGTTATCAAAATTAAATATTCACACAAGACAGTATAGAAGTTACTTCTACTGTTAATGAACTATATATTGCAAACTAATTTCCATTATTTTTACTTTTATTGCAAGATGTTCATTATGATGAAATGGCAGTTTGATTTGAGAAACTGGTAGAATCTTGGTAAAAACAATATTACATTTCTTTATATTAAATCTTTAACAATTTCTAATGATACAAAACCAAGCTGGTGCCAAAGTACATAATTCTCTGATTAGAATTGAAAAAAAAACTACTATATTTAGGCTTGTCAGTTGAATCCCAACAGACTTATATCTGCAGAGCAATGCTGTCCTTCAATTTTAAACTAATTGCTACCTACGTTATTCAGATTTATCTTGAGGTTTAGAGTGTGGGCACGGCATGAGGTTAGCATAAACTTTAAAAAAAAATTTAAATGATTACTCACTCTAGATAATTTCTTTTTTTTCTACTCATCAGAACAAGGAGATTGTTTTCAATTGTTTTTCAGAGTAGCACATGGCTTTGTGCTAATTTACCCATTTCATTGACCATTTGCCCTTGAGAGTGGAAAGGAAAATCAGTGATTTTGATAGAATAAGGACAGAAGGCCATAAGTCTAATCAATTCCATACAGATATCCCTTGCCCAGTGCTGCACATTGCAACCACTTTTGATCTGGCATGAATTCAGCATGTAGCAATTCTTAATATTATAGTGAGAAACATAATGAAGTGCTGAGGGCAGCTGGTACTCTTTGTGCTCTGTGTCGGTGCAGTTGCTGCAAATTACGATGTTTTGCAAATTATGTAAAGGCTGAAGCTCCCCTTAAAGCTCCCAGTAAGACAGCATATTTTAGCAATGATCACTTTTCATTTTTTTGTCATATAGAACTTTTGCTGGAGGCAATGAATAGTTTGCATCATTTTTCCACTTGCTTTTAAAATATACACTAGGCGTAGGAGTAAGTAGGTGAAGAGGGATGCTGATATGTCAGATCACACCTCAAGCACATTTATCTATTTTCGATTACCCTCAAAACATATCAGTCAAATACATATCAGTTTATTTGAGAAACTATGCCTCAGGCTGATGCATTTAGTAAAATTTTATGTAACAGTGCTATACAGTTAGGATTCTCCCGGGGATATCATTGGGAAACAAATATTTGTTAGGACATAAAGACTAACCTCGTGAGGGATGTCAGATGCAGGTGTTTTACACAGAGGGTGGTAGATGTGTGGAACATATGGCTAGGAATGGTGGTAGAGCCAGATATATTAGGGACGTTTAAGAAACTTCTAGATAGACACATGGCTGAAAAAAAAATGAAGGGCAATGTAGGAGTGAGGTTTAAGTATATCTTGGAGTAGGTTAAAAGATTGGCACGATATTGTGGGCCGAAGAGCCTGTACTGAGCTGTGCTGTCTATGTTCTGTCTTTCTCTTCCTTGAATTAGTGCCGTGAGAATTTTTCTGTTCAACCAATAGATAAGGCAGGGTTCTGTCTAATATCTAATCAAAAATATGTAAGTTTTTGCAACGTAGCTTCTCTCCTAGTACTGTGTGGATATCAGCCGAGATTTCTTCAGCACATTCTCTTGGGTTGGTTTTGATCCCTTATCTTTTTTTACTGTTAACATTGAGTGAAGGAAACATCTGATGTAATTTTTGAACCTGGTGAATTAGTTTTTTCAGGTGTTTGCTAAAATGCACTCTCTAGAGTTAATACTGTTAAATATTTATTGTATTTTTTAAGTGTGTTTCATCTATTTTATCACATAATGCTTTTCTGAGGTCCACTATGCAATTTATAGTCATTTGGCCATAATCTGCTAAAAATAAACAATATCAATGTTGGGAAACTTAAATAAAAGTAGAAAATGCAGGAAGCATTCTACAGGTTAGGCAGTTTCTGTGGAAACAGAAACAGAATTAAAGATTCAGGTCAACTAATATTCAACACAATGGAGGGGTTACATATGAAGCATTTCTTTACCTATTGATGGTGAGCCTTCCAGCATTTTCTATTTGTTTTATTATTTGGCTATAATCTTCTGTTCCAAGGAACATAAATCAAAGAGATAGCTGTGTTTTTTTTTTGAGAATGAGATGGGTCCCTAACTCTTTAAACTGGCTCATTAAATCTCCTGATTACTGTTTAATTATCTTCTCAGCTTTTTTTGTCATGTACTGCTAATGCAGGACAAGAAGAAAAATAAGGAATTCCAATATAAATTGCATTACAGACACCTTCTGTATTGTCATTTTGCTGCATTAGAGAGACCTTCGGTATTGTCACTTTGTCTGCCGCATTAGAGAGACCTTCTGTATTGTCACCTTGTCTGCTGCACATGGTGGTTACCAGTTTGCTGTTGCACTGATGTTGATATTCTCTGTGAAGCTTTGCTCAGTCTGAACGGCACCTGTGTCTCATGAGATGGAGAATGTAAGACTCCAGTCTCAGCAAGTCTTTCTGAAGCTGTCCCTTGACATTGCTCTGAAATGATAGGTGGAAACTGTAGTACATCTGCCATCTGAAATAACTGTGGAATCCAGAATAAAAGTGTGGACCCCACAGTTATTTCAGGATGATATTTGCAGTGTATACCTTATTGTGCAAAGCTCATCAAAATACCATAACATATAGGAGCAGAATTAAACCATTTAGCCCATTGAGTCTGGTCCACCATTTCATCAAGGCTAATCCATTTTTCCTCTCAGCCCCTATCATCTGCCTGCCACCCCATAACCCCTATCCCTAACCAATCAAGAATCTATCAACCTCTGCCTTAAATATACATAAAGTCTTTCTGTGGCAACAAATTCCACAAATACACCTCTCTCTGGCTAAAGAAATTCCTCTTCATCTTCATTCTAAAAGTACCTCTTTCTATTTTGAGGCTGTCTAATCTGGTCTTAGACACTTCCATCATAGGAAACGTCCTTTCCATGTCCACTCTATCAAGGACTTTCACCGCACCTCATCCTTCTAATTTCCAAATAATACAGCCCTAGAGCCATCAAATGTTCTTCATATAACAAGCTGTTCAATCCTGGAATCATTTTTGTGAACCTCCTTTGAACCGTCTCCAGTTTCAGCACATCCTTTCTAAGATAAGGGTCAAAAACTGCACACAGTATCTCCAAGTGCTCTATAAAGTCTCAACATTACATCATTGCTTTCATACTCTAGTCCTCTTGAGGTGAATACTAACATCACATTTGTCTCCCTCAACACAACTGAACCTGCAAATTAACTTTTAGGGAATCCTGCACAGGGACTCCCAAATCCTCTTGTGCCTCAGCTTTAGTATTTTCTCTCCATTTAGGAAATTGTTAACCCTTTCATTTCTTCTACCAAAGTGCATGATCATACACTTCCCTACACAATATTCCATCTCCCATTCCTTTGCCTATTCTCCTAATCTGTCTCCCTATTTCCTCAAAACTACCTGCCCTCCACCAAGTCCAAATAGTCAACCCTTTCATTTCTTCTACAAAAATGCATGACTATACACTTCCTGACAGTGCATTCTACTTGTCACTTCTTTGCTAAATGCCCAATCTTCTAAGTCCTTCTGTAGGCTCCCTAGTTCCTCAAAACTACCTGTCCCTCTGCCTATCTTTGTATCATCTGTAAACTTGGCTACAAAGCCATCGATTCCATCATCCAAATCATTGATATATAACATCAAAAGAAGTGGTCCCAACAAAGACCCCTATGGAACACTACCAGTCACTGGCAACCAACCAGAAAAAGCTCCCTCTATTCCCACACTTTGCCTCCTGTCAATCAGCCACTGCTTTATCCATGCTATAGTCTTTCGTGTAATACCATGGACTCATATCTTGTTAAACAGCCTCAAGAGTGACACCTTGTCAAAGGCTTTCTGAAAATCCAAGTACACAACATCGACTGACTCTCCCTTGTCTATCCTTTTTATAATTTCCTCGAAGAACTTCAACAAATTTGTCAGGTGAGATTTTCCCTTAAGGAAACCATGCTGACTATGGCCTATTTTATCATTAGCCTCCAAGTACACCAAAACCACATCCTTAACTATCAACTCCAACATCTTCCCTATCACTGACTAACTGGCCTATAATTTTCTTTCTTCTGCCTCTCTCCCTTCTTGAAGAGTGGAGTGACATTTACAAATTTCCAGTCTTCCAGAACCATTGCTGAATCTAGTGATTCTTAAAAGATCATTATTAATGTGCCACAATCTCTTTAAGAACTCTGGAGTGTACACCACTGGTGAACCATGTAATTAATCTACCTTCAGTCCTTTAAGTTTCCCAAGAAACTTCTCGCTAGTTATGGTAACTTCACACATTTCATGCCCCTGACACCTGGAACTTCCACCGTACTGCTAGTGCCTTCTACAGTGAAAACTGATGAAAACACTTATTCAGCTTATCTGCCATTTTGTTTCTCCCCCCCCCCCAACTGTTACTTCTCCAGCACTGTTTCTCAGCCATGTGATATCCACTCTCAACTCTTTTTTACACTTTATCTACCTGAAGAAACTTTTGGTATCCTCTATAATATTATTGGCTAGCTTACTTTTGTATTCCATCTTTGCCTTCTTAATAAGATTATTTTAGTGCCTTCTGTTGGTTTTTAAACACTTCCCAGTCTGCTGACTTTCCACTATTTTTTTCTTGATTATATGCCATTTCTTTGGTTTTTATGTTGGCTTTGACTTCCTTTGTTAACCATGGTTGTGTCATCTGGACTTTGGAATACTTTTTCTTCTTCGGGATGTATATATCCTGTGCATTCCAAACTACTTCTAGAACAAAGCCTTTGTTGCTTTGCCATCAACCTTGCCAGTGTTCTTTTCCAATCAATTCTGACCAATTCCTCTCTCATGCCTCTGTAACTCCCTTTATTTCACTGTAATACTGATACATCTAACTTTTTCTTCTCTCTCTCAGATTTCAGGGTAAATTTGTTCATATTATGATCTATTTCTCCTGAAGGTTCCTTTACCTTAAGCTCTCTAATTAGTTCTGATTCATTGCACAGCACCTAATCCAGAATAGCTGATCCCCTAGTGGGCACATTTATGACAGCCATCTCATTGGTATTCCAGAAATTACCCTTCTTGGAATCCTACACCAACCTGATTTTCCCAGTCTACCTGCATATTGAAGTTGCCCATAACTATTGTAATATTGCCCTTTGGGCATGAATTTTCTATCTCCTGTTGTAACTTGTAGACCACATCCTTGTGAGTCTGTATATAACTCCCATCAGAGTCTTTTTACCCTTGCAGTTCCTTATGCTCTATACTCAATGACCCTATGTCTTCTCTTTCTAATGATTAAATTTCATTTTTTACCAACACAGCCATGTCACCCCATCTGCCTTCCTGCCTGTCCTTTCAATACAATGTATATCCTTGGATATTAAGCTCCCAACTATAATCTTCTTTCAGCCATGATTCTGTAATGCCTACAACATCATACTTGCCAACTGCAACTGTGCTACAAGTTCATCTACCTTCTTCCATATACACATGTATTAAGCATTCTAAGTAACATCATCATCATTTAGATCCTCTGCTGAAGAAGAATGGCATTAATCCTCTTCTTCCTGTGCCCCGTTGTTGTCTTTTTCTTGTCTTAGTTCATGTAATGCACCTAAACTCATTACTGTTCACTAGTTTTAAAAGTAAACAGATGAATTTATCTGATTTGCTGCTATTCAGTTGTGAAACAAGGCAGAAGCATAATTGCCTCTGTTCACTAGCTGCGTTCATTGATGAATGAGTGAAGAAGCGAGAGATCAACGATTTAGAGAATACCACCCATCAGCTGGAGCGCCTCCAATTTCTCCATTATCTTTTTCTATTGTGATGGCTTTGTCAAGAATTCTGAGTGCCATTGATTGAAAAGAATCGTGGAGCTGAGCCTTCTCCTGTATACCCTGTAAAGGATGACAAAAAATCTTGTCCTGCAAAAAGCAATTGTGTAGTACAAAATTCACATTAACCTTTAACACCTGGGAAAAAGGAGATGTTTCAATTTTTAATATATTCAAAGGCAGTTAGACAGAGGGAGAAATCATAGAAGCAAAGACCTAAGAAAGAATAGAAAAGGCATAAAGTTAAGTGACAAATGTGATGAAAGCAATGAATGCACAAGGAAAAGTAATGATGGGATTGGAAATAATAAGGAAACAAAAGATGTATCTAGAGAAGATGTAAATGGGAATAGTAATGTGATTTGTTTAATTACAGCCAGCCTAATCATAAGGTGATACACTGTTCTTTAGCATCATTCTGAACTTCTTTTAAAGTTGTGTATGGTGTAAAGGCCAGAAGTAATGCAACAGGTACCCAAAAGTTTGGGGTTATGCTTTAGCCAATTTTGCAAGGTCATCACCCAATTTTTGGAGCTATCACATTATCAGTACTGAAGAAATCAGTTTAATTTTTATTTGACCTGATTTAGGTGCTGAATAGAAGGATGAAGGAAGAAAAACTGGTAGTTGTTGCATTTCCTGCAATTGCACTGGCAGGTTTCAGGGGAAAGGGGAAAGAGTAACTGAAAGGATATTGAATTATTTAATTGGGTGAATTTTCCATGGAAGAAACTTTTCCTGTACAAGTGTAGACAGCACCTCATTTCCCTGGGCTCCAGTAAAGTTTGAAAAGCCAAGAGAAGTTTATTCTCAAGATAAAATATCATTTTCCACTTTGGGAATTTGATGTCATCTCTTCGTAGGTCAAATGGAGGGCTCATATGTAATAGCAAAGTAGCTCATTGTTTCCAGTTTTATCAAAAATGAAATCATCTTTCCCAAAGTAATTTGGATTTTTCACATTTCCAGTCACTTTACTTATTTGGCTAGACCTATGGAACATCCCTTAAAGTAATAGAACATGTAAGGGAGACATTCATCTAATATTGCCGATGCTGTCTTAGAAATAAGAGTAACAATACACATTCTATTCCCAATTATTTGGAATGTTTTCATTTTCTAGTGTACATCCAGCTCCCTTCAAAAAACTGCCTTTCAATCTGCTTCCTTCACTATTTTAGGTGGTGCATTGTATTCATAACAACCTCCTGTGAATATAATTTTACTTCTGCATTCACTTTTCATTAAAGAACATAACATTCTGCCTAAGGAAAGTTGCATGAATTAAAGGCAGTAACTGAGATTTTAGCAGTGTTGTGTAAATATTAGACATAACTTCCCTGCTTTCTTACAGTCAGGGGGTTGAATAACTTTCCCAAAACCAGTGGTTTTGGCTCAGGAAAATAATTCATTTATGAAATTTCAAACTTAATTTTGATCCTCCTCAGACACATTGAAGATGATATTTTAGAGAAGTGGTATGGGTAGGTGCATAATGGGCATCAATCCGCTCTTGGGAGGAGCTAAGCTTTTAAAGAGGTTCAGTGACTTTGTTTTAACAAGCATTGTGAATGTTATGCATATTGAGAATAAAACTATACAACACATGATATTCAACAAAGGTGTTGCCTGCAACCAATCTATACAACAGTGTGTTCAATTGTTAAATGAATTGGAGTTTCTTTCTTGGCCTCTGTGCTTGGGAAGACTAAATGAGAAATTATGTCCTTAAAAGTATTAATGATAGGCCTGGTTTGTTGAAACAGCTATTGTCAAAACGTAGGTTCCATCGGGGGTCCACACAACCTTCAATTGAATGTGTGAAACTAAGGTGTGTCCTCTCATACCAGTATTACACCACTGTTGTGCTGCTTAAATCATTTGTAATCAGTTCAGGGAGATAAACCAGCTTTTTTTTGTATTTGGTGAGATGCATATGGATTTATGAAAGGCATTGTCACATTATCCCAGACACACAGATTTGTCTGAAACCAATCACATGACATGGTGTCTCTTTCCCCAGCTTGTATCACAGGGCTAAGTCCCATCCAGAAAGTGGAGCTGGGTAAATGTCTACCCCACAGCCGCCCTTCACCCTAATCTGCCAGAATATAGGAGTGACTGTACTTTGCTACATGTCATGGTAGTGCCAGCAGTGTGATTGATTGACCCTTCCCTGAGTTTCAGATGGCACTGCAGAATTTCAGCAGACTCAGCTGTTGTAACATGTCTGACTTTAAAACAAAGCACTCTGCAACAATGAATGTGATGCTACCAGGCATATACTCTATTCTGAAATTCAGCACATTCCATTGGATAAAGAAACATTACATCTGCTGTAGTTCTAATTGGAAAAAAAGGAACTACCACTGCAGGTTGAAAAATAGATTCTGTAAGTATTATTATTTTAATTGGTGTAATGTTATCTACATAACAGCTATATTTGGCTTGCAGACTTGTTATCCTATTAATATTAAGATGTTATGTAAGGAACATGTGAAAAATCCTGAAGAGAGAACATCAATTTATATTCATTTTCTGTTCATGTCAACTCTGAAATGTTCTTGGGTCGTTTCTGGAAGATTTTATGCAAGTTCTTCTTTGTTCTCATTACAGTGATGGCCGATTTCCAAAAAGGCTTCACAAGAGCAATAACAGTACCTGGGATAAATCTGTGTCATTTTTTTCACCAAGCTAATATTATTCTAACAATATTCATTAGTTTTCTTCTGCACTGGTGAATTAGCTCTTTGAAATATTATCTGACTGTTGGAGAGCAGCTTTGATTCCCAGCAACGTAGAATTTTGAACCAAAGTTTGAAGTATGCTTGTGCATTAAATTAAGACACTGTTGATGCTCCAGAGGACCTGAACAGGTTGTGCAGCGTCTTTGCTTGGGGAGTGGGGAAGGAATTGTTGAAATTTCAGGTCAAAACTCTGTATCAGGACTTCGACCTGAAACTCCAACAATTCCTTTCCCCTAGAGATGTTACTTGATTTGCTGAGTTCTTCCAGCAGATTGTGTTTGCTCCAAATCCAATATCTGTATTCTCTTGTGTCTCCATTGATGTTTGCTTCATGAATATTCTTATCCTCAGATTTGGCAAATGACTGCAACAGAGAATTCTGAAGTGCTTGCATCTGTAGTCAGAAGTGTCAATAGATCCATTTTAGTTAGCTCCCGAGCTCCCAGTTGTCATGAAAGTCAGTTCCAGTCAGTTTAGTTCAGTGCTATTCAACTGATAAAGTGGAAAATTGCCCAGAAGTATACAAACAGCCCGAAATAAATCAGCCCAATATAGTAAACTGAATCTTTGCTCGGTCATCAATAAAGTGATGGAAGTAAGTCACAGGCAATGCTGACAATTCATCTCCTTGGCCTGTCCTTCAGAATCAAAAATGACTTGCTTAGGGTGCATTTCCAAGGAGAGGTAGGTACAAAGTGTGAACTACTTTAACATGGAGAGGCTATTGTACCAACTTATACATATACTTATAAAGGTCCTGACCCTAGCCTAAAAGATTGACAATTGGTTTTTCCTGCTCAAGTATAACACACAAGCATGCTTTCATAAATGCACCACAAAGGGTTTTGCGCTCTCTTTCCCTCCCTCACACTCTTAGAGAAAAGAGCTGAATTATAGAACTAAATACCACTGAGGTAGTGTTTGACCGCTACACTCAGTTAAACTCTACCTCAGTGATATATAGCTCTGTGATTTAGTTTTTTTGATATGAGTGAGAGAGAGGGACAGAGTGAGGAAGACCTTTGCAGTGCATTTGTGAACGTATGCCTGTGTAATGTCATAATTTAGTCCCCAGTAACAGTAGCTGGAGTTCACAATCAGATACTTAACTGAACAAGGTACACAGAAGTTTTGGCTCGAGGCTGGATTCTCTGTGACAAATGATCTCTCCACCATCTACAGAGAACAAATAAAATGTGTATTAGACAACTTCTCCCTTGCCTGTATGAATGCAGCAACACTTATGGACAAAATAGCCTGCTTGACTAGCTTGCCAAAACACTTAAATTCTCCACTTCATCTGCCAGTCTGTTGGGGTCATCTACACTATCTGTTCCTCCTGGTGTGGCCTCCAGTATACCAGTGAGACCCTACGTAGATTGGGGGACTGCTTCGTCAAGCACCCTCGCTCCATCCACCACAAAAAGTGGGATTTCCTAGAGGCCACCCATTTCAATTCTACTTCCTATTCCAACATTTCAGTCCATGGCCTCCTTTACTGCCGCGATCAGGCTGGAGAAGCAACACCTTATATTTTGTCAAGGTAACCTCCAACCTGGTGGCATGAACAGCAATTTCTCAAACTTCCGGTAATTGCTCCCCCCACATCCTTCACCATTCCCTATTCCCCATTCCTGTTTCCCTCTCTCATCTTAGAAACATAGAAACAGAAAACCTACAACACAATACAGGCCCATCGACCCACAAAGCTGTGTCGAACATGTCCTTACCTTAGAAATTACCTAGGGTTACCCATAGCCCTCTATTTTTCTGAGCTCCATGTACCTATCCAGGAGTCTCTTAAAAGACCCTATCATATCCACCTTCACCACCATCGCCGACATCCCATTCCACACACTCACCACTCTGCGGAAAAAAATTACCCCTGACATTTCCACTGTACCTACTTCCAAGCACCTTAAAACTGTGCCCTCTAATACTAGCCATTTTTGCCCTGGGAAAAAGCCTCTGACTATCCACACAATCAATGCCTCTCATCATCTTGTACACCTCTATTAGGTCACCTCTCAACCTCCGTTGCTCCAAGGAGAAAAGGCCGAGTTCACTCAACCTATTCTCATAAGACATGCTCCCCAATCCGGGCAAAATCCTTGTAAATCTCCTCTGCACCCTTTCTATAGTTTCCACATCCTTCCTGTAGTGAGGCGATCAGAACTGAGCACAGTATTCCAAGTGGGGTCTGACCAGGGTCCTATATAACTGCAACGTTTCCCCTCGGCTCCTAAACTCAATTCCACGGTTGATCTTATCTCCTTCCCTGCCACCCCACCCTCTGGTGCTCCTACGCCTTCCCATTCTTTCAGAATCAGAATCAGGTTTATTATCACCGGCATGTGACATGAAATTTGAAATTTGTTAATTTAGCAGCAGCAGTTCAATGCAATACATAATCTAGCAGAGAGAGAAAAAAATAAGAATAAATAAAATAAAACATAATAAATAAACAAGTAAATCAATTATGTATATTGAATAGATTATTAAAAATGTGCAAAAACAGAAATACTGCATATTTAAAAAAGTGAGTTAGTGTCTAACGGTTCAATGTCCATTTAGGAATCGGATAGCAGAGGGGAAGAAGCTATTCCTGAATCGCTGAGTGTGTGCCTTCAGGCTTCTGTGTCTCCTACCTGATGGTAACAGTGAGAAAAGGGCATGCCCTGGGTGCTGGAGATCTTTAATAATGGACGCTTCCTTTCTGAGACATCGCTTCCTAAAGATGTCCTGGGTACTTTGTAGGCTGGTACCCAAGATGGAGCTGACTAGATTTAGAACCTTCTGCAGCTTCTTTCAGTCCTGTGCAGTAGCGCCTTCATACCAGGCAGTGATGCAGCCTGTCAGAATGCTCTCCACGGTACGACTATAGAAGTTCTTGAGTGTATTTGTTGACATACCAAATCACTTCAAACACCCAATAAAGTATAGCCGCTGTCTTGCTTTCTTTATAACTACATCAAAATGTTGGGACCAGGTTAGATCCTCAGAGATCTTGACACCCAGGAACTTGAAGCTGCTCACTCTCTTCACTTCTGATCCCTCTATGAGGATTGGTATGTGTTCCTTCATCTTACTCTTCCTGAAGTCCACAATCAGTGCTTTCGTCTTACTGACATTGAATGCCAGGTTGTTGCTGTGCACCATTCCACTAGTTGGCATATCTCACTCCTGTACACCCTCACATCGCCACTTAAGATTCTACCAACAATGGTTGTATCATCAGCAAATTTGTAGATGGTATTTGCAGATCAAAGTGGTAGGGTTCTGTGACACTGAATATCAAATGACGAGATCAAGAAGCACAAGAGGGCTGATTCGCCCACTGCCGGAATAATCTCAACCTAACCTCACAGTGACATGCTCTTCATTCTCCCAGTCCACGAAATGCCAATAAAAAAGCTGAGGTACCCAAAAGGTGAGAGTGAAAAGATCCAATAAAGGCAAGTATTGGACCTGGTTAATGAAGGCGTGGGCCAGATGAAACTGGCAGGGTTACGTGACACGGAATCTCAAGTGATGAGATCAAGAAGCACGAAAGGGCTGATTTGCCCACTGCCCGAATAATCTCTGTCCTTTCCTATCAAGTTCCCCTATCTCAAGCCCTTTATCCCTTTCACCAATCAACTCAGCTCTTTACTTCATCCTCTCCCTCTCCCATTTTCACTATCACCTTCCACCTTGTACATCTCTCTTCCTTTCCCCCCCCCCCCCCCCCACCTTCTTAGTCTGTCTCCTTCCCCCTGTTTCTGGTCCTGGACTGAAATGTTGACTGATTACTCTTTTCCATAGATGCTGCCTGGCCTGCTGTGTTCCACCAGCATTTTGTGTGTTTTGCTTTAAATTCTCCTTCTCTGGTGTTCTAGTTGCAGTTTATATCATATTTAGGATCCATGACAGCAACTGTTCAAAGTCTGTTTGAAACCACCATCAAACTTGCACTGCAGCTACCAAGAACAACAGGCATGTTGGAATAAGATTAACTGCAAGCTCCATGTTAATATGCATTGTATGTTTTGAATTGGCAACAGCGCCCATTCCTTCATCACTGCAAGATCAAAATGGTGGAACTCTCTACCAAACATGACGTTCACCATAGAGATACAAAAATTGTGCAGATGCTGGAAATTTTGAGCAACAAACAAATTATAAGAGGACTTCAGCAGGTCTGACATGGAGGGAAGTGAACAGTCAAAGGATCTTGGCCCAAAATGTAACAAGTGTTTTGAGTTCCAAAAGCCTTCTGAGAGAAATAAAAAATAACATCTCTGTATTCAATGCATGCCCCCTTATTTTTAAATAGTGCTCCCTTTTCCAGATTCTTTCTGAAGAGGAAATAATCTGGATCAGAAAATTTGTGGGTAACACCAAGATTAGGAATGTAATAGACAGTGAGGGATATTATTAGAGCTTGGAGCGTGATTGATCCAGATGGAAAAATGGGCTGAAAATGCAAATAGGTTTATTGCAGATAAGTGTGAGGCTTTTCATTTTGGAAGACAGACCATGGTAGGACTTACACGGTGAGTGGTAGGGCAATATGGAGTGCAGTAGGACAGAGGGTTCCATAATTCCTTGAAACAGCAGTCACAAGTAAACAGGGTTGCATAGAAAGCGTTTAGCACATTGGCCTTCATAAATCAAAGTAGTGAATACAGGAGTTGGAATATTATGTTGAAGTTGTGGAAGACATAGGTGAGGCCTATGTTGGAGTATTGGGTGCAGCTTTGGTCACCTGCCTACAAGAAAAATGTCAAAAAGATTAAAATATTTATGTGTGATTCATCTATAGATTTCATCCAAAGTTCATAAGTGTATTATGTGTACTACTGTGCTTTACAGCCTGGTTCAAAGAAATGTTTTGTTTCTATATAAATTATATGGTTATGTATGTAAGTGGGAGCAGAACATCAGCTCCATCCTGAAGAAGGCCCAGCAGCGGATGTATTTCCTGCGGCTCTTGAGGAAATACGGTCTGCCTCAGGAATTGCTGCTGCAGTTCTACACTGCAGTCATTGAGTCTGTCCTGTGCACCTCCATCATTGTGTGGTTTGGAGCCGCCATCAAGCAGGATAGAACCAGACTACAGCGCACAGTGAGGACTGCCGAGCGCATTATTGGAGCCTCCCTGCCCTCTATTGTGGACCTGTACTCTTCCAGGTTGAAGAAGAGGGCGGGGAACATCATAAAGGACTCCTCCCATCCTGCGCACGGACTGTTTGATCTGCTTCCGTCTGGTAGGCGCTTCAGATCCCTCCAGACTAAGACTAATAGGCATTGGAGAAGTTTTTTCCCTACTGCGGTCACTTTGCTGAACAGTTAACTGCCGGTTAACTGTCGGCTAACTATTACTTGGATTGCACTACCTGTATGTATAATCTATATTTTCATTTATATTTATCATTATTATTGTTATGAGCAGAGAGACAACATCTGCCAGAAGTAAATTCCTTGTATGTGCATAGGTACTTGGCGATTAAAGTCTGATTCTGATTCTGATTCTGATAGTTAAATGACAATAAATTTGATGACTTGACGTGAAAGAGTACGTAGAATATTTACAAGGAAGTTGCCAGTAAATGACCTGAGTTATCGGGAAGGTTTAAGACTGTATTCCCTAGACCCAGATTCGATAGGGGTATACAAAATTAGATTGAGTAAATGCAGGCAGGCTTTTTCCACTAGGGTTGGGTGTGACTTGAACTAAAGGTCATGGGTTAAGTGTGTAAGGTGAAATGTTTAAGGAGAGCATGAGGGAGCACAGATTCATTTAGAGAGTGGTGAGGGTGTGGAATGAGCTGCCAGCAGCAGTGGTGGATGTGGGTTTGATTTCAATATTTAAGAGAAATTTGGATAGGTACATAGGTGGGAGGGGTATGGAGAGCAAATGGTCCAGGTGCAGATCGATGGGACGAGACAGATTAAAAGTTTGGCATGGAGTAGATGGGCCTAAGAGCCTGTTTCTGTATTGTCGTGTTCCGTGATTCTATGAAACATCTTCTCTTTATCTACCCTGTCAAGACTCTTCAAGATCCTACAAGGTTTACTCATCTTTTCTCAGTTCTCTCAGTTGTTCAGGCTATCTCACACTTCGGGTATTACTCTAGTAAATCTTGTCTAAACTGTTAAATAAGTAGACAGTACAGCATAGAACACACCAATGTGGTTTCAGTGACATCATTATTGGGCAGTAACTTCTGCTCTTTCCAGCAACAGTTACGGGCTGATGAATAAAGACAAAAGAACATTTCTAATGAAAATATTCTGGATTGTGGCTAGTCCGTTTATTTCTCAACGAAAGTCTAAATTTAATTAATGCACAGTTAAATCAATGCACTTATCCCATAGCTTCCAACTGTCAAACTGAATTGATAAACTATATTTAACTTCAATAGAAAGTTCTCAAAAACTAGCTTTGCTCAGCTAAAGAGATATTTAAAGTTTTATTGCTGACTGTTCAATGCAAGAACAAGCTCCTGTTGTGGAAACAATTAACAGTTGGAGATTTCACTTCTTGCTGCCTCATTAGTTATGTCAACTTTGAAATGTAGTATGAACTGATAATCTTGGTAACAGTAATTGAGCTAAAATGAACAACAAATTGTACCTCAGGGTTCCAATAAACTTCTCTGTGTTCTCTTTCAATAACTGATGCCCTAAAAGTGTGAATGCATTCATAAACACTTAAAACTTCCTTTTTTACATGGAGCAGGAGTTTGAGGAAGTACCTGTTAAACTGCTGAACATTTATAACACTCTCTTAAATGATAATTACCAATAATTGCACTAATTTCCTCGTTTTTAAAAACTACGCTTAGTTTAAATCTGCTGTATTAAATACACAAGTTCATGTTGAAGTTCAATTCTGTTGTCATTCAACCATATTCATGCATACTGCCAAATGAAACAATGTTCCTCCAGACCAAGGTGCACAACACAGTACATAAAACTCACACAACACATTAAGTAATACTACCACAAGTAAATTAACAAATAATAAGGAGCGCTTCTGACATAACTTTAAAAACAAAACATTATAACACTACTGGTGCTTTATATGTAACGAGACCTGGGTGGTGGCAAGGAGTTCAGTACTTTCACTGAAGCTGTTTCCCATCCTAAGAGCCTTTGTCAGAATGCTATGGTACCTCCTGCCTGATGGTAGGGGGACAGAGAGAGTTTTGGATGGATGGGAGGGATCATTGAATATGCTAAGGGCCCTGTATTTGCAGTCCTCCTGAAAGTGATCTCTGATGGGTGAAAGATAGACCCCACTCATACTGAAATCTATGTAGTAATGTTATGGTGTAGTATGTTTATTTTGTTTTGAGGCAGACTATATATTAGCAAACAAAGCTCCCAGTTGATGGTAAGTTTGGCTTCGAGTAAAAGTTATCATTTTGATGCAGGAAATTTTCAGACGAATATCTCTCAGCTTTTCCTTGTCTCCACATGTCTGGTTATCACTTTAGTAGATACTTGGTGTACTTTTTACTAGCAAAGCTTATCCGTGATGTATTAATGATGTGGCGTGGATGCTTCATGATTTTCATCCCATCCATTTAAGTCCAACCACAGGAGATTTCTGTGATCATTTTGGTAGCAGTATACATTCCACCACAAGCCAATGTCAATCAGGCTTTAGATGATCTGAGCAATAGGATCAACATGCATGAAATAGTGCACCCTAACATCTTCACCATCGTTTCGGGGAAATTTAACCAGGCCAGTCTGAAAAAAAATCACTAACCAATTACCATCAACAGATCACTTGCAATACCAGAGGAAACAACTTACTGGACCATTGCTACACCACCATCAAGAATGCCTACTGTGCTATTCTACGCCCTCACTTCAGGAAGTCTGATCACCTGTACTTCTACTTCCTGAATATAGGTAGAAACTAAAAACTGCAGCACCAGCAGTGAGGACCAAGAAGGTATGGGAAGGGAAGCATAGCAGCGCCTACAGGACTGCTTTGAATCGGTGGATTGGACCGTATTCAGGGATTTATTTTCAAATCTGGATGAGTATTTTGCAATTGTTACTGACTTCATTAAAACCTGTGTGGATGAGTGTGCGTCTACAAAGTCTTGCTGTATATTCCCAAACCAAAAGCCGTGGATAAACCAGGAGCTATGTCATCTACTGAAAGCTAGATCTGTGGCATTCAGGTCTGGTGACCCAGGCCTGTACCAGAAAACCTGGTGTAATGTGCAGAGGGCTATTTCAAGGGCAAAGAGATAACTTCAAATAAGGTTGGAGGCGACATCGGATGCACGACGACTCTGGCAGGGTTTGTAAGACATTACGTCCTACAAAGTGAAACCCAATAGAATGAATGGCAGCAATGAGATCAATGTCTTCTATGCCTGCTTTGAAAGGGAGAATATAACTACAGTTGTGAAGATCCCTGCTGCGCCTGATGACCCTGTGATCTCTGTCTTGGAGGCCGATGTTAGGCTGTCTTTAAAGAGGAGGAACCCTTGTAAGGTGGAAGGCCCCAACAGAGTACCTGATAAGGCTCTGAAAATTTGTGCCAACCAAATCACTGGAGTATTCAAGGACATTTTCAACCTCTCACTGCTATGGGTGGAAGTTCCCACTTGCTTCAAAAAGGCAATAATTATACCAGTACCTAAGAAGAATAATGTGAGCTGCCTTAATGACTGTTGCCCAGTAGCACTCACATCAACAGTGATGAAATGCTTAGAGAGGTCGGTCATGATTAGACTGAACTCCTGCCTCAGCAAGGACCTGGACCCACTGTAATTTGCCTATCACCACAGTAGGTCAATGGCAGATGCAGTCTCAATGGCTCTTCACACTGCTTTAGATCACCTGGACAATACAAACACCTATGTTCATCGTCTATGGCTCTACATTTAACAACATCATTTCCACAATCCTGATTGATAAGTTACAGAACCTGAGCCTCTGTACCTCCCTCTGCAATTAGATCCTCAACTTCCAAACTGGAAGACCACAATCTGTGTGGATTGGTGATAACATCTCCTCCTCGCTGATGATCAATACTGGTGCACCTCAGGGGTGTGTGCTTAGCCCACTGCTCTACTCTCTCTATACCCATGACTGTGTGGCTAGGCATAGCTCAAATACCTTCTAAAAGTTCACTGATGATACAACCATTGATTGTAGAATCCCAGATGGAGTTGAGTTTTGTACAGGAACGTGATATGCCAACTAGTGGAGTGATGTCACAGCAACACCCTTCAGGAAGGGTAAGACGAAGGAACACATACCAATCCTCAAAGAGGGATCAGAAGTGGAGAGAGTGAGCAGTTTCAAGTTCCTGGGTGTCAAGATCTCTGAGGAACCCATGAACACTACCTCACTTTTTTAATATATATTATTTCTGGTTTTGCATGGTTTTTAATCTATTCAATATATATAAACTGTAATTGATTTCCTTATTTATGTATTTTTATTTTTCCTTCTATATTATGTATTGCATTGAACTGCTGCCACTAAGTTAACAAATTCCACAACACATACTGGTGTTAATAAACCTGATTCTGAGACATACTCTTATTGGGCCCATGGGGCAACATGGAGGCAAGGAACCATCTCACCATTTGTTTGCTGCCACTGGAATAAAGAAGACAGAAACTAACATTACCATCTTCACCACTCCAAGGAATTCCCATGGGAAATGAGTTTATAAAATTGCTTTTAAAAGTCTGCAGCCAATTAATCCTCATAGAGGAATCAGAAGTGGAGAGAGTGATCAATTTCAAGTTCCTGGGTGTCAAGATCTCTGAGGATCTAACCTGGTCCCAACATATCAATCCCAACATTGTTTTTCAGCAAGGTTGCTATTTGATTAGTGGTCGCCAACCCGTCGATGGCGATCGACTGGTCGATCTTTGAGACATTCCCAGTAGATCCTGAAAAAAAAGAAAAAAATGCACAGATACTGTTGAGATATTGTTTCCGGGTTGCGGGGTTTTAGTTCCGTTCTTTCTGCCCAGTGCGCATGCGTGTAGCTTCCCCCCCACACTACACAGTGTACTTCAGCGGTCCCCAACCACCGGGCTGCGAGGAAACGATAGGAGTCAGCTGCACCTTTCCTCATTCCTTGTCACGCCACTGTTGAACTCGAACCCATGCGAGGTCATCAGTCACCTAAATGCAGTGATACCCTCGCGCCAGTGATCACTGGTTGGCCTCGCGTGGCCGGCGGGAAGTGCTGTTGATACTGGCCTGGAGCGCGGACAGATGGGCGCTGCCTCTAAACCTGTTTAGCACACCGAATGTTCATGGGGAATCCAGTGCTAAAATATTCGCAGACGACCTAATTCTGTCTCAACGTTTCATAAGTAGCAGAGCAGCTACAGCGCTGCAATCTACTGAAACAAACTTTTGTCGGCCAATAGATCCTACAAGGGGGGCGGGCGCTTTTGTTGCACTCCTCGCTCGGTCGGTTGCTCTCTCCGGACTGCGACTGCCACGGCCCCGGTACGGGGACCACCGGCCCTGAGCTTGTCCTCTCATCCCACCCACGACCAGCCGCACCTGGCCAAGGAGTCTGGTGGCAGGCAGGCGGGAGGTTGTGTAATGAGGCAACGAAGCCCTCAAAACTGCTTTGGCACCTTGAGTCCAAGCACCCTGCACTTAAAGATGAACGTGTTGAGATTTTTCAGCTGAGAAAAAGATGAGCAAGCGGGACAGAAGCTAAGTGCTGAGAGCCTCGAAAACTAAATTGCAGAATAGACTGGACATAAGGAACCTGCTTCGAGTATCGCTGTATTTTGGTCGTGTTTAACACCCGTCAGCCGGTCCGCAAGAATATTGTCAATATTAAACCGTCCGTGGTGTAAAAAAGGGTGGGTACCCCTGGTGTTTATACATTATTTCTACTTCCGGGTTGAGGGTTTTACTTCTGGTCTTTTCTGGCTCGGTGCGCATGTGTGTAATTAATTGATCTGGGGTCGATCTTGCCTTTCACTAAGGCTGAGGTAGGGGATCTTGGGCTTAAAAAGGTTAGTGACCACTAATGTAGGAACAACAGACCAGCAGTCCCATCATTTGTCAAATCACGTCAGGTTCATTGTCATGTGCACAAGTATCAATGAGGTGCAATAAAAACACATTGCAGGCACATAGCTTTAGGAATACGGCATTCAGAATAAAGACATAAATTACAAGTAAGTTAGACAAGAAGGAAAACAATTAGAATCAAAAACTAAACAACATCCATTGTAGTGCGAAGTGGTCAAACTGTTGCTATACTGAGGTAGTGACAAAGGTTTAGATGGTTGGTTCGAGAACCAAATAGTGGAAGGGATATAGCTGCTCTTGAACCTGGTAGTATAGGTCTTAAGGCTTCTGTACCTTTCATCTGATGGTAGCTGTGAAAACGTAGCATGGCCGAGATGGTGGGAGTCTCGAGACAACAGATGCTGCCATTCTGAGGCAGCACCATTAGACCGTTAGATGTGCCATTGGACGCACAGCTGACGGGAGGAATGCTGGATGACTACTTCATACTGGAAAATGGTGCAGCCTGCCTGGAAGAGAGGAGTCAGAAGCAATTAGTACAATCTCTACCACTCCAACAAATACACTTGGGTGCAGTTATCTCAAATATTAAACAGTGGATATTAATGCCATTTAGCTGAATAAATAGAAGAACAGATTTGACTTCAGTGTTCTCACGTGTTGTGTTTTGTACAGAAGTTAGGAGTGCAGCACAGAGAATGAAATCTAAACTGGGCTCTTTTTGGCTTTGCAACTTACTTTTCCTAACTGAGAACTCACTCTGATGGACATGGATAAAGCAATGGACTCTTAATTTTGATGCACACAAATGAAAGACAGAATGTAGCAGAGACTGCAAGTATAACAGGAACTAAGGATTGTTAAAAAATAATCATTATCCATAAAAGTAATTCACATCAGACACTATTACTGCATAGTGCACTCATGCATTTTCCAATCTCCATCTCTTGGAAAGGAAATTGCTCGGAATGAGAGACATTTGCAATCAAAATGATCATTTTTCTCTTGCATTCTGCTTACAAATCTGATTATACTTGGTTTGATTGTGCAGGAAAAGACATAAGAACAGGAGCACAGTTCTCCATGATTATTCTGCAATCCAATTAGATCGCAGCTGATCTGTATCTTGAACTGTGTACCTGCTTTGGTTGCACAATCCCCAAAATGCTTTCCTACCAAATTTGTCAATCTCAGTATCGATATTTCCAATTGACCAAGCAGAAACCACCTTTTCAGAGATGGAGCTGTAGATATCCACAATACTTAGTGAGGAATAAACTCTGAGTGATATTATTCTCAAATGTTTCATCTCTACTTCTAAGGCTACCCTCCCATTTCTGGACACTTTATAAGGAGAAGTAGTTTCTGTCTGTCTATATTACCAAGATATTTAATCTTCCCAAAATCTCAGTTGGAATAACACTGGATTTTCTTTATTTACTGGAGTAAAGGTTTTGTCTTATCAATTGGTCCTCACATTTTAACCACTTCATAGTCTCTGTATCAATCTTGTGCATTAAGCATTCTTGTATTCCCAGGCTAATCTATTCTTCTGGGACACAGGATCCAGAACTCATTGTGCTGTTACAAACTGAAATGTACACAACTGTAGTTTAACTTCCACCTCTTAATTTTCCAGTTTCCCTCTGTAAATATTTTGTACCCGTCCAATGTACATTTAGATATTTCAGTTCTGGGAAAAGAGATGGATAATATTTCTAAGGCATTAAATAAGCGTGTATTCAGTGGATTAAAACAGACCAAGTGATGATTGATTGCTTTAGGATTTTTAAGAGAATTGATAGTACAAAATGGGGAAAAAAATCCATCGATTGAGGAGTCGCAGACAAATAGGTAGAAATTAAACATTAAATGTCATTCAGGTAAAAAGTCAGAAAATACTGTCAAGTTGCAGTGTAGATCTCTATTCTACAAAATTAGATACAAATCAATTTATAACTAAACCCGAGATCTCACACGCACGCACGCACGCACGCACGCACGCACACACACACACACGCACACACACACACACGCACACACACACACACGCACACACACACACACGCACACACACACACACACACACACACACTATAGAGCCAAGATTGCAGAAGGAGTTAAGATAGAGTTGAAGAACGATTCTTCCACATAAGGAGCTGTTTGTACCCCTGAGTCCGTGCAAGTCTTGTTAGAGCAATTCTTCAGTACTTCACACTTTTGCTATCATTCTTCAGGTTATTTTCCATGAACGATTAGTCCAATTCTATGTATTTTGAAAGTCTTAGTTAATTCTGTTTTCACACCTGTTTATAACTATTTGCAAGGTCTCCCTGTGGTCCTTTCTTTCTGCAACAAGTACACCCCTTTGGATACTGCTAGGAAAATAACCTATCAGGGTATAGCAGCAGCCACAAGGTCAGTGGCACTTCAGCCTGTTCTAGGACTCAGCACAGAAGGATAAAGTCAGGTAGAGACCTGAAGAAGTGTCTTGGCTCGAAACTTTGGCTCTCCCTGCTGAGTTCCTCCAACATCTTGTGTGTGTTTCTTCAGATTTCCAGCATCTATAGACTTTCTCATGTTTGTGATAGGTGACCTCACGGTTATGGGTCAAACAGGAGATTCTGCAGCTTTGAAAGAAATTGCAGAATTGGTTGTTGCCTTGAAGATGCCAGAACAAAGAACTTGGAAAAGCACAGCACAAGAACAGGCCCTTCAGACCACAATATTGTGCTGAACCAATTAAATTAGTGATCAAATGGTCAACTAAACTATTGCCAACTGCCTACATATTATCCATATCTTTCCATTTTCCTTGGGGTCCAAGTTCGTACTTCTATGAAAATGGCTACATGGGTTGATAGGGGATTAAAAAAGGCATATGGAAAACATGCCCTCATTAGTCGAAGAATTGAGTTGAAGAGTTGGGAGGTTAAGTTGCAACTTTATAAAAACTTAAGTTGGACCAGATCTGGAGTATTGCATTAATTTCTGGCCACCCCACTATGAGAAACTTTGGAGAGGATGAAGAAAGGGTTTGCTAGGATTCTGCCTGGATCAGTGGGCATGTGCTGTAAGGAGAGGTTGGACAAACATTGTGTTTCCTCTGGAGTGGTGGAGGCTAGGAAAGATCCGATAGAGGATCATCAGATTATAAGAGGCATAGATTGCCAGTAGTATCTTTCCTTAGTGTTGAAATTTCTAATACCAAAGGGCATGCATTTAAGGTGGGAGGGAGGTAAGTTCAAAGGAGTATGTGTGGGGCAAGAAGTTTTTATACAGAGAAGGATGGGCAACTGGAGATCATTGCCAAGAATGGTGATGGAGGCAAATATGACAGAGGCATTCAAGAGGCTCTTAGATAGGCACATGAAAGTGCAGCAAGTGGAGGAATATGGACATTGTATACTTAGAAGGGATTAGTTTAGTTAGGAAATTACTTAAAATAATTTGTTTGGTACAACATAGTGTCAAATGGCCCTTTTCTGAGCTTTACTGTTCTACGTTGTATGACTGTATGATCTCGATAGGGTAGGGGCTCCTAACTTTATTTATGCCATGGACCCCCACTATTAACCGAGGGGTCTGTGGACCCCAGGTTGGGAACCACTGCTGTAGGGTATCAACCAATGTATTATACAAAGAGAGTCTAAACCAAGATCTTGTTCAAGATAATCTTTATTATCTCAGAAGTTACTTAAGAATGTATGTTTACCACTGTCTTCTAATAACTTAATATTTGATTTACTGTTCTATCTCATCACTTCTTATTCTAAACGACAGGGCTCCTGGCTTGGTCTTGAATACTATCCGTGTGACCTCAACTGGTCAAGCTCACTCCAAGAGTGTTGTATTCTTCTCCAGACTCAGGGTTTTCCTTCTGCAATAGGTGTCCCCAGAGTGTCACTACCAACCTCCTTGATGGTACTTCCTTTATATGGTCTCTTTTGATTTTCTAGAAGATTCAGTAATATAACCTTGTCAGGACCTTCATGACTCTGAGGTCACCCATTCATTATAAACAGGATGTGCCTGTTATGTTGTTTCCTTTTCCATCCTTGAACCTAGGCCCCATCACGTTTGCTCATCCATCATAACTGGCATCTCAGAATGGAATAAACAAGATGCATTTGCTTTCTCATCAGACCACAGAATTCTTCAATTGTATGGGTGACTGTGGTTGGCATTCCATCAGACTGTCCCTTCCACAGAAAGACAGTTCCCAAAGCATCCTCACTAATACGTCCTACTCTTTGGATGATTCATTGTGGAATAATTTACACTGTTATATTCCACAGGGCTGTGTCAGAAGAACTCTGTCCTCACACTGATACTGACGTTTCTTCACTGTGTCTCTGTTCATGGTTCCCAGCATCTCTTTATAGTCAGAGTCTTCCCAGAGCATGTCGAGATTCTTGACATCTTGTCTCCACCTATAACTAACTATTCTCTGTGTGAAACTATTTTTCCTAACTTCATTAAATATGGAAGGGTTTCAAGATACTAAATATTCAACTCCTGTTCTTGTGTTTCTGTAATCAAAAGTCACAATGTGGCAGAAGCCTTCCTGGAGAAAGTTGTGCATTTCTACAAGTAGAATCCACCAAACTTCTGATTATTTTGGCTAATCTCATCTGCTATGCATTGATTGCTACTTCAGATTCAGTTTATTGTCATTTAAAAACCACAAATGCAATGCAGTTAAAAAATGAGACAACATTCCTCCAGAATGATATCAACAAAGCACATGACAAAATAGACTACACCAGAAAATCCACATAACGTTTGGCAATCCCCAATCCAGTGTCCGGAGAGGCTGCTGGGTATTAATATCACGCTACCGTCTTAGCGCGTTCCCCGGAAAGGAGCTCCAAACCCACCAGACAAACAAGACCAAAAACTAAAGCTACTAGACCTGCACAAAACCACATAGTTACAACATATAGTTACAACAGTGCAAACAATACCATAATTTGATTAAAAAAACAGACCATGGACACGGTAAAAATAGTCCAAAGATGTTAAAAGACTACAAGTTCGAAAGAAACCACCACACAGTTTCCACAAGTCCTCAGGTCCCGATAGACTCGCCATCCCACGCTGGTGGCAGAAGGGAATACCCCCACTATGGACTTCCACGGCACTGCCCGACTCAGCCTTGCAGATGCAGCACACAATGGAAGCTCCGTCGGCCCCAGCCTCGCAGACACAGCACACACTGAAAGCGACCTGACCACAGCGGACTCCGAATCCGTCGAGCCTCCGACCATCCCCTCCAGCACAGCTTCTCTGAGCACCATCCTCTGCCGAGTGTATTAAGACGGCCCCGCCCACCGGCCACCGGCAACGCGACCCCGAGGACTGGGGGCCTGTTCTTCCCAGCAGAGACCCTGATCTCACAGCAGCAGCAGCAGCAATGAAGAAGGCCTTCCTGGAGATTTCCAGATGTTCCTCCGTGCTCCCACGTCTGTTTTTCATCAGATTAGGGTTGTGCACGGCACTCTGCTTGACAAATAGATATCAACTCCAGAGAGGCCGCTGCAGACTGCATCGCGCCACCATCTTCAGTATATATACTTTCTTCATGTTGCTCTGAAGTACTTTGTGAATTTTCTTCTAGGTGATAGTTGCTAAATAAACAGTACTGCATTGCAGTTCTAGTCAAGGGTTATTTAGTTGTGAGTCCCTTGCTATTTCACAAATCTGATTGCAAACTATGAAGATAAAACAAGAAAATGGGTTTGTCCTTCATCTATATTCCCTAGGTTGCTGTGTACTTAGAAATAAAATGGATACAGTAATAGACCATACTTTATTACTGTGAATAAAAGTTAATTGGAACAGAAAGTACTTTTTTTTTTAAGCAGAGCCCTTATATAAGATATTGACAAAAACTTTGCATTCTCTTAATGTTAACTGCAGGACTGAAAATTCTGACCATAATTTATACCTGGCAGTGCAGATGAAATTGGGTAAATGGATCATTAAATTTATCAAAGTTACTTCTCTGATTAGATGCTTCCAGGATTTAGAGCATTCTAAATTTTCACTTCCTGTACTGCGAGGGGGAAACGACACTGCAAGGCTGGCACTACTCTTTGTGTGTACGGATTGGGTTGTAATGACAGGATTAGTGGAGGATATGGAGGATAGGACTAAAATAACTGGAGGTTGTTTCCCATAAGATCAGAAGAGTGGCAGAGCAAGAAGAGGCTCAAAAGCATAGCTTCAGTTCTTGTGGTGTGGGGAGGTGCATGCTCTACCCCCACTGAAGGACAACATAGGCCTTTCCATGGAGATCTGCTGTCCTTGATTATGACACACAACCAAGATCGCATCTAAAGCTAATATTCTTTTTATTATGTTTGTAGTTCTGTGAGCCCAACCAGGTTCAGATGAACAGATGAGAATCATGCTAAACAGACACATACAGCTAGTATTAGAAAATGTTTGGAAATGATGGAAGAGGAAAATGAGAAATGGGACCAAATACTGTGTAATGGTTCCAAATGGAATAAATAAACTAAATGGTTTTTGGACTAAATTTGTTTCAGTTCAGTATAAGAATTTAGGAATTGATGTTATATTATTGGTACCATATTTTAATAGAGCTATGAGAGGCAAAATGAAATAGATCAGAAACACTTGTTGGCTTATTCCAAATTGTTGTAACAAATAGGAAACATTTGCTTAAAGACTTCAATGACCCCAACACAGTCTGAGAAATTGAGGCCAAGTATAGAATGAAGCAGAGTTTCTGCTGTAGTACAGACAAACTCTCTTGACTAATATATTTTCAATCCAATTTGAAAGACAACAATGTTGGATTTGGTTCTGAGCAATGAATATCGATAATTGGACTGCTTTATTGAAAAATATCATCTAACGATGACTCCATAAAATTAGTTTAATATATTTGTCAAAAGGACTGAAAATATTTTTAAGGTAACAATGCTCAACTAAAGAAGAGCAATTTTCAGTGATTTCAATTGGGACATAGCTCTGGTAAATCAGTAAAGAAAACTGCAATAGAAAACCAAAGAGTTCTGGTCCAAATGAGGCAGATTCTTTTGAAACAAAAGGATAAAGGTGTTAAAGGAAATGGAGAAAGGAAAAAAAATGTCAGGAACATAGTTCAGTTAAATAACATGAAGGCTTTTTAAAAGAGAATTGCAAAACATTAAAGTAACTCTTAAATCATTTTATTAACACCCCATACTCTTTTAGACATTATAACTGGATCAAGGGTCGCCACAATATGATGCAATTACTATAAGATTTACTATTAAAAACAAAAAGAGTGCAAATGTGGTATCGCAAGGTAGAGTTCATGGGTTCATGGACCATTGAGAATTCTGATGGCAGAGGAAAAAAAGCTGTTTCCAAAATACCGAGTATGGAATTCAGGCTGCTGTACCTCCACCCCAAAGGTAGTAATGAGAAAAAGGTGTGTCCCAGATAATGAGGGACCTTAATGATGGTTACCACCATCTTGATCCATTGTCCTTTGAAGATATTCTGGATGGTGGGGAGGTTGTAAATGTGGTGGTGCTGGATAAATCTCCGCCACCTCTCTGCTACCTCTTTTGATCCTCCACACTGGATCATCCAAATTAGATCTTAAATCTTTGGCATTCTCCCTACACAATTATTGTTTCAGCTCCATGAGCTTTCATTGAAATATTTCTCTTCCATAGATACTCCCCAGGTGAGTTTTTGCAGCATTTTCTATTTTCATTTCATGTTTTACTAACCCTGTTCCCCCGGAGCCATACACTCTAAATAACCAACGTTCAGGCAACTTTCTTTGTCTTTACTGAGACCTGTGACCTTCTACAAATTCAAATACAATCTTATATGTCTGGTAAGCTTTGCACGTGGAAGCCATGACCGTGGTCAATCACAGCTTCCAAGTGTTGGGTTTGTTTTAGGACAGTACTTCCACCAATGATCTCTGCCAAAGCCCACAGTTTCCAGTTCATTACTGCTTTAGAAGTGTACTCATGGAGGGAAAACTTACTGTTTTCGGTTGATTGTTCTCATTGAAAGAAGTAAAAGTCCTATCTGGAAATAATTAAATGTTACCCATTTTATTTTGGCGTGCTGATTAATTCTAGAAATTAGCTAGTATAAAGAAACCATTTTAGTTGATACTTTCAATAAAATGTAATAGAGTTGAAATGAACAATGTCAGGGTTCTAATAAAGTTCATTATGTTCTCATGGTTTATGATAATTGAAGCACCTGACAGTGTGACAGCATTCCAATGGGTTTAAAACATTTTGTTCTTTCATTATTTAGAATCAGAATTAAAGGAAGATACTCTTAAACTGTTGAAAATCTTACTCAATTTATGGCATTTACTTAAATGAATTTTACCAATTATTTCCCCAGTTTATGAAAATGGGACATGGTTTAAAATCAGTGCACTTAAGTATTGACACCTAAATGGTGGTACCAAGTAAATCTGACTCTCATCACATCAAGAATTCCCAGTTGGTGGAAAGTTTTGCTTTGAGTCAGTTGCCACTTTAGTTTAAACAGAATGCCCCTCAGATGGTTTTCATGACAATTTGTTAGATAGCCTTTCACTGGAAAACAATGTGAAAGAGGAAATGGCTTTCTAGTTATTAGGTACTGTATCTAGAAGTATTTCTGGGGAAAGGATAAATAATAAATAAAATACAAATTGTATATGTCTTACATTTTGCAGTTCCATTTGGAAAAATATTTCTGTGGTATTTAACAAAATGAAGATGCCCATTGAAAAAAATTATTTCAAGATTTTAAGTTGTTATATTGTAGATAGTCTAGATAGAAATCAGAGCATAAGTGGCACATAGTGTGGTCACGCTAAGGTAGTCAAGAGTTACAGTGGGCCAGCAGATGTGTCGTTTTGGCAAATTAACAACTAATCCTTTCTGTGCATTGTTTGAGATTTAATCATAAACACACATACACAATGCTGGAGGAACTCAGCAGGTGAGGCAGCATCTATGGAAATTAATAAACTGTCGAGGTTTCAGACTGAGACCCTTCTTCAGGGTTGGAAGGGATAAAAAGGTGGGGGGCAGAGAAGGAGGGCAGCTGGAAGGTGATAGTTGAAGCCGGGTGGATGGGAAGGTTAAAGGGCAGGAGGAAAAGGAATCTGATAGGAGAGAAGAGTGGACCATGGGAGAAAGTAAAGTAGAAGAGGCACCAGCGGGTGGTGATAGGCAGATGAGGAGAAGAGGTAAGAGGCCTGAGTAAGGAATTGAAGAAAAAAGAGGAGGAGAGTAAAACAAATGGGAAAGAGAGATCAATGTTCATGCCATCAGGCTTCCTAGGCAGAATATCAGGTGTTGCTCCTTCATCCTGAGAGTGGCCTCATTGTAGCAGAGGAGGAGGCCATGTACCCACATGTCCGAATGGGAATGAGAATAGGAATTAAAATGGCTGAAGAAAGAGAAATTCTGCTTTTTGCAGATGGAGCAGAGATGTGAAAACACTTCACCTGCAAATCTGCTGCGATCATCTACTATATCCAGTGCTCCCGATATGGTCTTCTCTACCTTGGTGGGACCCCGTGTAAATTGTAGGAACGCTTTGTTAAGCAGTCCTCCAGTTTGCATGGAGTCCCACCAAGGTAGAGAAGGCACACTGGGAACACTAGATGCAGTGGGTGATCCAGGCAGATTCGCAGGTGAAGGGTTTCCACACCTGGAAGAACTGTTGGGGGCCCTGAATGGAGGTAAGGGGGACGATGAATGTGTAGATATTGCATTTCTGCAGTGACACTGAAATATACTTGAACTCTTCCACAAACAGAAGTCATTATTTGGTCAGTTGTTAATTTGGTATCTATAATCCAATGCACTTTGATATCTATGAGTCTAGGACAAATTTGGTATATAGTGCTAGATACACTTTTGTAATTTGAAGCATGCATAGAAGTGACCAAATTCCTGAAACCTTATCAGCAACCTGAAGTATTCAATCAACTAACCTCGAAGTTCTTTTAAATAGTGCAGAAAGGAAGTCTTTCCAAATGGTGAAATGGTGTTCAGTGAAGTTGGGTTAAGAACGAGTGTTAAACGGCACTCTAAGCATCTAGCAGCACCAGGGTCACATCCAGATTGCACATCGATTGACTGGTGGTTTGTCTACTATATGCACACTGGAGGGGCATTCCTCCAATGTTCTAAAACTTGATGTATAAAGTGTTGTCATGAGCTGCCCCACAAAGTCACGTAAATCCCACAGTGCCATTTTGTAGTTCTAAGTGGACTTGTGATATCCTTTAAAAAAAAAGGCGGTAATGATAATTGTTTTCTTTTGTTGAATATTGCCAAATAATATATGCTGCTATAAAATGAACTTACATTTAATTTTTTAATCTTGGAACGTTATTCCTTCATTGTTAGAATTGTAGGTATGTGCAAATGTTTCTAAATAGCTGGTCAAAGCATTTAGTATTGATTGATTGCTTAATGGAGCAGAATTTAAATAGTTGTACTAAGTGGCAGTTCAAAGCACTTAGAGTGCATTTTCTTTCCTTAGCTAATCAATAGAGCAGACACAGCCATGAACAGTGGCACTTCAGTTGAGACCAATACAAGTTAACTGAGGGAATAATTAATCTTTCGTCTTATATATTTTGTTTATTATTACAAGTTCTATTTCAACCTTTCTCTGAATTTGGATTCCATATTTATGCAGCACGTGGAGTTAGCATCAATCCTGCCCTCCTTGTGAATTAGTGCACGGGCTGATGATCAATAATGGCTCTTAAGTGCCCTGTTGGCAATATTTCATTAGCAAATTGTTTCCTGAGATTTTGGGCCTAGCGTTCAGCCTCTTCTGGTGGCAAGAAGTATCTGGCAAAGAAAAATCTATAATAGAAGACCATACATAGGACATAATTCAGGTGAAACAACATATTTTATAGATTCAATTTATGGATTCACTTGATCTGAGTGCATCAACAATCCTTCACTAACTGAATTTTATTTATTTCCCTGTAGACTCTAACTTCAGCACAACCCTCCACTCAGAACTTCAACTAACACTCTGTCTTACAGTTTAAAACTAAACTGAAAATGTCATGAAAGATTTTTCCAAATTCTTAGGTGTTCTTAAAACAGAAAATATCCAACACAGAAGATAACACACACAATATGCTGGTGGAACACAGCAGGCCAGGTCGCATCTATAGGGAGAAGCGCTGTTGACGTTTCGGGCCAAGACCCGTCCTGACAATAGACAATAGGTGCAGAAGTAGACCATTTGGCCCTTCGAGCCTGCACCGCCATTCTGAGATCATGGCTGATCATCTACTATCAATACCCGGTTCCTGCCTTTTCCCCATATCCCTTGATCCCCTTATCCATAAGATACCTATCTAGCTCCTTCTTGAAAGCATCCAGAGAATTGGCCTCCACTGCCTTCTGAGGCAGTGCATTCCAGACCCCCACAACTCTCTGGGAGAAGAAATTTTTCCTTAACTCTGTCCTAAATGATCTACCCCTTATTCTCAAACCATGCCCTCTGGTACTGGACTCTCCCAGCATCTGGAACATATTTCCTGCCTCTACCTTGTCCAATCCCTTAATAATCTTATATGTTGCAATCAGATCCCCTCTCAATCTCCTTAATTCCAGCGTGTACAAGCCCAGTCTCTCTAACCTCTCTGCGTAAGACAGTCCGGACATCCCAGGAATTAACCTTGTGAATCTACGCTGACGAAGGGTCTCGGCCTGAAACGTCAACAGCGCTTCTCCCTATAGGTGCTGCCTGGCCTGCTGTGTTCCACCAGCATTTTGTGTGTGTTGTTGTTTGAATTTCCAGCATCTGCAGATTTCCTCATGTTTGCTCAACACAGAACATGTCCATTTTCATATTTTCTTATGAAAGTAAAGGGGGCCATCTGACCCATAAAGTCTGTGTCAAGTCTCAGAGGATCCTTTCTAGGCACATTCCCTAACTTCTTTCCCTGTGACCTCTTCCCTGACACATAGCTTCTCTTTCTCCTACCACCCACCTATACTAGGGGTAACATTCAGAAGCCAATTCCTATTAATCAGCAATTCATGGAGATGTGAACAGCCAAAAGTCATGGCCAATGCAGGTACCAATTACATGGGTAGGACGAGAGATGAGGTTCTGCATGGGGAGTTCAGGGAGTTAGGTACTAAGTTAAAGGGCAGGACATCCAGGTTGTGATCTCTGGATTGTTACCTGTGCCAAATGCTAGTGAGGCCAGAACTAGGAAGATTATACAGTTTAATATGTGGCTAAGGAGTTGGTGTAGGAGGCAGGGCATAAGAATTTTGGATCAGTAACTTCTCTTCTAGGGATTGTGAGACCTGTACAGAAAGGATGGTTTGCACCTGAAATGGAGGGGTCTAATATCCTAGGGGGAAGGTTTGTTGATGCTGCATGGCAGGGGGAGGGAACCAGCGTGTCAGAAGAGTTAGTAGAGAGGTCGTGAAGACAGATGTTGGTAAGACCTCAGACAAAGTCAGGAATCAATAGGTTGAGCATGGGTGCGATTCGTGTGCTGAGCTGTGCACGTTTCAATGCAAGAAGTATCGTAGGAAAGGAGGATAGTAGAGCTGAAGATGAAGTAGCTGGTTTACAAACAGAGGCAATGTATAGTGAGGATACACAGTGAGGCTGATGACAGGGCAAAATTGCAGTCAACAGGACGAGTTGCAATGTAAAAGATGGACAAAATCAAAAGGGGTGAATACAGGACTGAAGCTTTTGTACTGTGGAGTAATAACAGTTCCTGAACCTGGTGCCATAAGACATAAAACTCTTGTACCTCTTGCCCAATGGTAGTAGCAAGATTCGTCAGGGCATGAAGGAGTTTGGGAAGAAGGCAAGAGAATTGGGCTGAGAGGAGAATTGGATCAGCCATTATGAAATAGCTGAGCAGACTCAACGGGCCAAAAAATCTAATTCTGCTCCTATATCTTATGGTCTTGATGCACCATCAATAACTCTCGGAGACGTGAGGCGAGATATAGGCTTTTATTGGCTGGAAGAAAGAACAAGCGGCAATTGACCACCATGCTACATCCTGGAGACTGAGGGCAGGGCTCAGGCCTCAATCGCCTTTATACCGGGGTCCGTGGGAGGAGCCACAGGAGCAGTCAGCGGGGGGGGTGGGGGGGGGGGGTCGTGTCCAGACAGGTATATGTAGTTCACCACAGGTCTTATGTGGAAGGAAAGAACATTTGGAAAACCCATACAGTCACTGAGAAAACATGCAGATTCCTCTTGGGCAGCACCCGCTTCGTGACAGTGTTTTACCCCTCTTGTTTCTTTGCTTATCAAAAAAAAAGGCTGCCTTGCATTATCTCATACCAGTACAATAATCATAGTCTTGCTGTCTCAGATACATAGACAAGTACATGATAAATGTGTTGATAGTCACTACTTCATACCATTTCAGGCTAGTGAGTTCCAGGTCCCTCTTGAATCTGTAGGGTACATCTGTACTAATTATCTAATTCTAAAATTAACTAATTATATGTACTAACCTGTAGCTAATAAACCTACTAATACAATGCTTGCAATCTCAGCAAACCGCATTTCCAAATTATGGAAACTTTGCGTTACTTAGAGTTCTCCGACCCTTTATGTAACCTGGGAGTGTCTCCACTTTGAAAGAACAGTTATCCTGCTTAGAGGAAGATGATGGGTAGCAACTTCTATTGTCTGAAATTTCAAAGTTCAAAGTAGATTTATTATCAAAGTGTGTATATGTTACTAGTGGATTCAACTTCATGTGGGCATTTACACGGAAAAAATGCAATAGAGTTTTACAAAAAAACTACACAATTGCAAAGCTGACAAACAACCGATGTGCAAAAGAAGACAATCTGTGCAAATAAAAATATTACTGTGAATATGAGTTGTAAAGAATCCTAAAAAGTGAGTCTGTCGGTCATTGAATCAGATCCGTGTAGTGGTGAATGAAGTTATCTATGTTGGTTATATGGCTGCTGCTTTTCTGTGGCAGCACCCCTTGTAGCTGTGCTCAATGCTGAAAATGTCTGTGGTCTGGCTTCATTCTGGCTCAAAAGGTGGGAGCTAGAAAGTTTTAACTGGTAATGGTTCCTAACGATTTCCTCCAAAGACCTTTACAATGTCGAACTGCAAAGTTTATTGATCTCAGTCAATTTATTAACTTATTTCCTTTGAGATCCAGATTTTTGGTATCCCCTTCTTAGAGAGTTCTTTTCAAGATTTGTAAGAGGAGTAATAAAAAACAATATTGAAAAGTAGGCAGCATCTGTAGTGGGAGTAAAAATTATGTACATTTCTTTTTAGAGGTACCTTTTGTTACTGTTACAAGCAAATATGCCCACCCTGAATATTCAACTGAAACAATATCAGAATTACTTCCTTACCAGTATTTTATCCCTTTGGCCTGTGTCATGGGTATTTAATGTACCACTTTTAGATTAATACAAATAGAAATTGAACTGCTATCTACAACAATTGGGCTGAAGGTGGAGCCCAAAAACACTGATTTAAGACATTGGGCTATCAGTGAATTGTGAGAAAGGTTTAGTTACATTATACATCTGTGCATTGCAGGAAGTAAGCATGGCATAAATTTTGCAGATGGTTTGCTATGACCCTGTTTCATGCTATCGCTGACACACGATGACATTCTTTCTATCTCCAGGCATGGAGGTGAAAGATCTATCGATGTAAGAATCTTTAATACACAACTTCTTTAAACTGCCCAAGCCACACTGTATGTATTTTGTATTTATAACAAATCCAAAGAAATATTATTCTAACTATTTAGGAACAGCTTCTTCCACTTTGCCATCTGATTTCTAAATGGACATTGAAACCATGAACACTACCTCACTATTTTTTATTTCTGTTATTTTGCACTACTTATTTTAATTTAACTGTCATATATCTATATATACACACATACTTAATGCAACTCAGTTTTTAATCTATATTTATCATGTATTGCATTGCACTGCTGCCATAAAGTTAAAAAAATTTCACGACATATGCCAGTGATATTAAACCTGATTCTGATTCTATCCATGCTACATATCAAATTGGTTTACCTACCCCCCCCCCCCCCCGATTATCTACTTTTCCCTTAGTTAGAATTAGCGGCCATAAAATTACCAAACAGGCAAATCACCTGCTATAATATCAGCGTCGTATCTGTGATGAAAAAGCTCATTTGCTGAGGGATCAATAATTAAATGAGACACATGCCTTCATATTTTGCTGTGTTGTAGGATATCAGAGCGATCAAAGTAATTAAAAGCTGAGATTGAACATTATAATATTATAATATAATATTCTATCTCAGTCAAAAGATCCAAATGGTTATTCACTCTCAAGCTTCCTTTAGGGTAGTTAGTTGGGATTGTGGATTGATCTGTAAAGCAGAGCATGTGGAGGCACATTCAGCCCCTTGCCATTTGTTTTGGTCTATATTGATGAATGTGAGTCAGACTTTTGCATAACTTTTTGCAGTCACTCCATCTTACAATCGTAAATAATAATGTGGATGTGCAGATCTAATTCAAAATTATTTGAAATCAAGGCAGGGTGAATATATGAAAATATTGAAGAATTAATTACATTTTTGTACATAGGACAGAGTCTCATACCTCTCTCCATGTTCTGTTTATTCTCCTCGATTCATTTATCACTTTACTGTAGCAGCAATAACAACATGTAATAATGCCCCAGGTTTGATGGACTGAAGTTGTTAATTCTAAATATGTTAAGATACTATCTCAAAAGGGATTTAATTTGCCTGATTATAAAGATTAGCATTGTTTGTCGCTTCTACATCAAAACATCAAAAGCATTATTTTTGTTTTGCGTCAATGACCAACACAGCCTGAGGATTGTGCTGAGGGTTGCCTGCAAGTGTTACCATGACGTTACCAGCAGCAACACAGCATGCCCACAGCTCACCGTACCGTACATCTCTGGGATGTTGCTGGAAAGCAGAACACCCGGAGAAAACCTGCAGAGTCACGAGGAAAACGTGCAAACTCCTAACAGGCAGCGGCTGGAAGAGAACCTTGATTATGGTTGCTAACACTGTAAAGTGATTACGCCAACTGCTGCCTTCCGAGTCACCCTGATGCAAGTGCCATGGCACTTCCAGTGTAAAGTTTGTGTGGTTTCGTTCTTGATTGCTATTTAAGATTGCTCTGTGCAAATTCCAATGCATTCAATGAGTGACAGAACTAACATCACCAAGAATAGTAATTTCAAAGTTATTATTATTCTTCTGTTTGAATAGATTAGATTTTTATAGCAGTAATATAAAAGAATCTTGAAGCAATGAGTGTAATAATGAATAATTTAAAGGTCTATGGGACATGGAATCTTGCTTCATGAAACTCGTCAATTCTTTGGTGATACAACAGAGACTATTCAAGATTGATATAATGCATAAAGTATATTCAGATTTCCAAAATGAGCAGACAGTCCTAATTCAGTTTTAGATAAAAACAGATTAATGAGTCAGGAATCATGAAAAATGTGCATAATGAAGATCTAAACTTCAGAATTAAAAGCATATTTGAATTTGTGTAGCCTGGGGAAAATACACTCACAGGACAATAAAATACTTTTTCAGGTCTTTTAATTCCTTTATCTGTTTTAAATGCTTTAATGCAGAAAGAGGGTATTGAAATAAATACAATGAAATTAGTTTAAAAAACACAGTTCCCGCTGCTAGAATCTCATCTTAATTTCAGACCGCACCCTAGTTACGTACAGTCGGCCCTGCTTATCCGCGGGGGATTGGTTCCGAGACCCCCCACGGATACCAAAAAATGTGGATGCTCAATTCCCTTATTTAACCTGTCTCAGTGCGGTGGTCTTTAGGACCCAGCGGAACCCAGTCCCTTATTTAACCTGTCTCAGTGCGGTGGTCTTTAGGACCCAGCGGAACCCAGTCCCTTATTTAACCTGTCTCAGTGCGGTGGTCTTTAGAACCCAGCGGAACCCTTATTTAACCTGTCTCAGTGCGGTGGTCTTTAGAACCCAGCGGAACCCAGTCCCTTATTTAACCTGTCTCAGTGCGGTGGTCTTTAGAACCCAGCGGAACCCAGTCCCTTATTTAACCTGTCTCAGTGCGGTGGTCTTTAGAACCCAGCGGAACCCAGTCCCTTATTTAACCTGTCTCAGTGCGGTGGTCTTTAGAACCCAGCGGAACCCAGTCCCTTATTTAACCTGTCTCAGTGCGGTGGTCTTTAGGACCCAGCGGAACCCAGTCCCTTATTTAACCTGTCTCAGTGTGGTGGTCTTTAGAACCCAGCGGAACCCAGGACTTTATTTAACCTGTCTCAGTGCGGTGGTCTTTAGGACCCAGCGGAACCCCGGACCTTATTTAACCTGTCTCAGTGCGGTGGTCTTTAGGACCCAGCGGAACCCAGGACTTTATTTAACATGTCTCAGTGCGGTGGACATTAGGACCCGGCGGTGCAGCTCTGAATGTGCAGTGTTTCTGTTCACGAAAATAAGCACGATTGAAAATAACAACACACACAAAATGCTGGTGGAACACAGCAGGCCAGGTAGCATCTATAGGGAGAAGCGCTGTCGGCATTTCGGGCCGAGACCCTTCGTCAGGACTAACTGAAAGGAAAGATAGTAAGAGATTTGAAAGTAGTGGGGGGGAGGGGGAAATGCAAAATGATAGAAGAAGACTGGAGGGGGTGGGATGAAGCTGAGAGCTGGAAAGGTTATTGGCAAAAGTGGTACAGAGCTGGAGAAGGGGAAGTTTCATGGGACGGGAGGCCTCGGGAGAAAGAAAGGGGGAGGGGAAGCACCAGAGGGAGATGGAGAACAGGCAGAGTGATGGGCAGAGAGAGAAAGAGAGAGAAAAAAACAACTAAGTATGTCAGGGATGGGGTAAGAAGGGGAGGAGGGGCATTAACGGAAGTTAGAGAAGTCAATGTTCATGCCATCAGGTTGGAGGCTACCCAGCCGGTATATAAGGTGTTGTTCCTCCAACCTGAGTTTGGATTCATTTTGACAGTAGAGGAGGCCATGGATAGACACATCAGAATGGGAATGGGACGTGGAATTAAAATGTGTGGCCACTGGGAGATCCTGCTTTTTCTGGCGGACCGAGCGTAGATGTTCAGCGAAACGGTCTCCCAGTCTGCGTCGGGTCTCACCAATATATAAAAGGCCGCACCGGGAGCACCGGTCACAGTATACCACACCAGCCGACTCACAGGTGAAGTGTCACCTCACCTGGAAGGACTGTCTGGGGCCCTGAATGGTGGTGAGGGAGGAAGTGTAAGGGCAGGTGTAGCACTTGTTCCGCTTACAAGGATAAGTGCCAGGAGGGAGATCGGTGTGAAGGGATAGGGGGGACGAGTGGACAAGGGAGTCGTGTAGGGAGCGATCCCTGCGGAAAGCAGAAAGAGGTGGGGGGAGGGAAAGATGTGCTTGGTCCATGTTCCAAGTCTATACGGGTATCCGTCCCCCTCTTTTCATTCACTACATCGACGACTGCATTGGCGCTGCCTCCTGCACGCATGCTGAGCTCGTTGACTTCATTAACTTTGCCTCCAACTTTCACCCTGCCCTCAAATTTACCTGGTCCATTTCCGACACCTCCCTCCCCTTTCTTGATCTTTCTGTCTCCATCTCTGGGGACAGCTTATCTACTGATATCTACTATAAGCCTACAGACTCTCACAGCTACCTGGACTATTCCTCTTCCTACCCTGTCTCTTGCAAAAAGGCTATCCCTTCTCACAATTCCTCCGTCTCCGCCGCATCTGCTCTCAGGATGAGGCTTTTCATTCCAGGACAAAGGAGATATCTTCCTTTTTTAAACAAAGGGACTTCCCTTCTTCCACCATCAACTCTGCTCTCAAAAGCATCTCTCCCATTTCCCGCACATCTGCCCTCACCCCATCCGCCCACCACCCCACTCGGGATAGGGTTCCCCTTGTCCTCACCTACCACCCCACCAGCCTCCAGGTCCAAGGTATAATTCTCCGTAACTTCCGCCACCTCCAATGGGACCCTACTACCAAACACATCTTTCCCTCCCCACCTCTTTCTGCTTTCCGCAGGGATCGTTCCATTTCTAGATTACTTATTGTACCTAATACAATGTAAATGCTGTGTAAATAGTTGTTATACTGTATTGTTTAGGGAATAATGACAAGAAAAAATAGTCTGTACAGCTCAAACAACGAGTGCTGGAGAGAGAACTTCTGGATTTTCCCAATCCGCGGTTGGTTGAATCCGCGCATGCGGAATCCGCGGATAAGGAGAGCCGACTGTATGTAATATGAAAATAACTAAAACAACATATACAAAACCAATACAGCAGTAGCAATTTTTGGCACACACGTGCTTTACTTCTAAACACATATAGGCTAGACCTTGAAACGAGTTCTCACTCACGTAGACTGGTGAGGAACATCACCCCATCACGCAAGGCAGCGCTATAAATTTTACCTGCAAAAATATTTCCTCACCAAGCTTAGGAAAAGCACTCAAACGTCATTCTCTCTAAACGTGGCAACTCTTTGTTCTACTCCATCCATGCAAACTGACGGCACCTTTTTCTCTTAAAGGCACAGGCAGCTATTTTAGCATTACCAGGGTGAATACATAAGTGCACATTAACAATAATAAATGATATTCAACAGTCACTTGGTTACATATGTTTTCTCAACTGAGGTGGAAGATTGCAAGAAACTGTATAGCACCATCAACTTGCAAACTATAGAAAAATGGCCTCTTAAACTGGTGTGAGCCTCTATGGCTAGACTAGCAAATAAAAATCAGAGTCACATTGGAGAGGTGTGACCCTGAGGGGAGCTAAGTGTGGGAATGGTGTAAGAACAGTGTGATTATTTTAATTTTACTGCTGTTCCTTTTCTGGCTAAAAATCAAATCCAATTCTTTTGCAACATTTATAAGGTAAGATACCATGTTACAACATTTTGTTTAAACATCCGACTAAACGGCGAAAATTACCAATTAACAGACTTATCATCAAAAGTAAAGCATGAGGCAAAATAGCATAGGTATGAAGTCAGCTGAGTACGCAGACAATACAGTATTGTCAAAAAATTGTTGATAATTTTTTAATTGGACTGGTTGGAAGTGAATAGTGGTATTCTCAAGGGTTCAGTCGTAGCGTCATCCCTTTATTGGATCTATGTTAATGACCCAAATTTAGGGACAAAAGCCACAGTCCCTAAATTTGATGATTGACATGAAACTCATTAGTGTCTTGAATTGCTCTGATAATAATGATATAGTGCAGTAAGATACAAACAGGCTGGTGAAATGAGTGGATGTAGGGCCGATGGGCGGAGTAAGATGTTTCATTTTGGTAGGAAGAATAAGGAAATGGGATATAGAATTAATGATATTATTCTAAAAGGAATGTGCATGTAAATCAATAAGTAGAGTGATTAAGTCATACACAATTCTGGGTATAAAGGTGTGTAAAAGAAGATTATGTTAAACCTATATAAAACAATCTGGCATCAATTGTGTTCAGTTGTGGTCGTTTACTTTAGTAAATGTGAAGGCAGTAAAGGGAGTCCAGAAACAAAATTATGAGAATAGTTCCTGGGATGGTGAACAACAGTTACAAGGCTAGATTAGAAAGCCTGGGAGTCTTTGGTAAATTATAGACTGAGGGGATATTTCATAGAACTAATCATGAACAAGTAAGACAGTTTGGAGTGTGGGTGGCTCTTCCTACTGGTGGAGTGGTCGAAAACCAGGGGTAGAAGTTTAAATTAGAGGGAAAGAGAATCACGTCAGGGATTACTTTTTTCATTGCTCATGTTTGGAATTTGGCATGCATTTCTTTCAGATATGTCGGATATGGTTCTATTATAACATTCAAGATAAAATTCAAGACAATGGGGAAAGGACCTGTGGGTGGAATTAAATTGTTCTGGTAAATAGCCACTGCAATATGATGGGCTAAATTGCCTCATTTTCTCTCCATTCCATGAATCTCCATATTTCTTGATAAAATCTGTCTCCCAACTGTCAGACTTAAAGATGTTAAGTGTTTGGAAATGACAATATTGGTGAGAGGGGCAGAATTATTTAGCATTCACATTTGCTTTTAACACACAACTTACAGTGCAGAAACACATACTGAAGAATGGCCATACACTCTTTGAAGTAAACAATAGAGCTGGCAGATGTAGGGTAACAGTTAGCACTGGCTTTTAGCAGGGGAATATTGCTTCATGCACTATACCTAATATACCTCCTTCTGGAGACCTCGGTGATCGTCAGCAAGTTTTTGATGGCTTTTTCTATTACTGCTTTGGTTGAAGCACATTTCTTTTATAAAGTTTCCTTTTCCATGAGATAACTCATCAGATGGTTACTGTATCTTGCATGTCTCTCTCGTCAAATGAGGGAGTCAACAGACTGTATTCATGAAACTTTAACTTATTGCTGTCATCCTTTGATTGTCCTGAGCTTCAAATTGTGGGATGGTCTTTGAGGTAATTCTCCTGTAGCTTGGGAAATTCTGTCATCCAGAGATTTTATAGTTTGTCAATTATCTCACTACCCTCATCAGCAGCTCTTAGTACTATTATCTGTCCTAGCTCAAGGTCAAGTTCAAGTTTCTAGTCATTCAACCATACACAATTGTACAGAGCTGTTCACAGCTTTGGCGCCGCAGAGAGAAGAATGAACATCATGGGAGAGTGAGTGAAATCAGCCCAACCCTCTCCTCTGGTCGCGACACTCGGCACATACAGTTATAAGCGTTGGTTCCCTAACAACAAACATATAAATCACAGCTTTGCAGTGCCAATTTATTGTGCCTGCCCAAACTTTGACTTAGAACAAATTGCATCCACCAATGATCATGGTCACAACCTACTTAAACAAAGGTTATAGCCATTTGACAGACCTAGCACGATGCCATTTCAAGAATGTGGAAGCATGCACAAGAGTTTATTAATACTAAACTTCATTGGTCCTACATTTTCAAACATGACTTGATGTGAGTACTAGGAGTAATATTATTAGTGAAAAACAGAAAGATGTAAAGTAAGAGAAGTATATCTAAATGCAGCTTTGTAATAAATTATGTATTACCACTTATTTTTCCAAAATGTCATGCATATTTAATTAATAACTATCAGGCAGGAAAACTGAAGCACATTTATAGGTAGCAAAATGACAGGGTGTTAGTGCACCATACAAAATGAATAGAAGAATCATGTCAATTTGAGCTTATAACCTGTCAAAATCAAATGAAACAAACATACAGTAAAATATATTAAATGCCTAAGAATGAAGCAGGATTTTAGGGGGAAAATGGCAGGAAACATTAGGTACATCAGTCAGAATCTGCTGCAGACTATTTCTCTTCCAACTTGCTTAAAACAATGACAATATTCACCCTGAATTGGATTTTGACTGTTTTGGGGCAGTTGATTCTGGAATTCATAAAATGTCTTCATTGATACCATGGTGATTTATGTTGTATATTGCTTATTGTGTGGAGAACTCAAGCATTGCATGCTACTGTGAACTATCACCTCTTCCAATGTTTTGAGTGTGGATAACCCATTCCATCCTCACAGCCCATAATCTCAATAAGGGCAACCTTTTCTGTTAACTGCCACCTGCTCCTACATCAAAGTCAAGGCATTCACTCCAGGACAGTAACTGTACCTGATAGCTTTGTGAATGGTGTATGCTCAGGCAACCCTCTCTCACAGGCTTGGTAAACAAGCCATGTTCTACCAATTTTAAAAAAAGTTAGTTAAAAATGTTGGCAAACAAAATTTCTGAAGCTAAGCTAGAGAAGAGTCAGTATTAAATACCAATTTCGATTGCCAATGAATAGAAAACTAACATTAAATAAATAGTTTGTGATTGTCCCAAGGCACAACTGACTTTGGAACTAACTAAAGGAACAAGCAATGCTTGACTTTCCCATTGTGACCTACTGGAATCTTGTCAAATGTCAGCTTGATCTCAGTTGTAATTATTGATATTCCTAATCACTGCTGAAATGATACTGCGAAAATACAGTGGCATGCAAACGTTTGGGCACCCCTGGTCAAAATTTCTGTTACTTTGAATAGCTAAGCGAGTAAAAGATGACCTGATTTCCAAAAGGCATAAAGTTAAAGATGACACATTTCTTTAATATTTTAAGCAAGATTTTTATTTATTTCCATCTTTTACAGTTTCAAAATAACAATAAAGTAAAATGGCCCGACCTGCATGGTCAGTACTTAGTAACACCCCTTTGGCAAGTATCACAGCTTGTAAACACTTTCTGTAGCCAGCTAAGAGTCTTTCAATTCTTGTTTGGGGGATTCTCGCCCATTCTTCCTTGCAAAAGGCTTCTGGTTCTGTGAGATTCTTGGACCGTCTTGCATGCACTGCTGTTTTGAGGTCTATCCACAGATTTTCGATGATGTATAGGTCGGGGGACTGTAAGAGTCCACGGCAAAACTTCCAGCTTCCGCCTCTTGAGGTAGTCCATTGTGGATTTTGAGGTGTGTTTAGGATCATTATCCTGTTGTAGAAGCCATCCGCTTTTCATCTTCAGCTTTTGTACAGACGGTGTGATGTTTTTTTCCAGAGTTTGCTGGTATTTAATTGAATTAATTCTCCCGCTACTAGTGAAATGTTCCCCATGCCACTGGCTGCAACACAAGTCCAAAGCATGATCGATCCACCCCCATGCTTAGCAGTTGCAGAAGTGTTCTTTTCATGAAATTCTTCACCCCTTTTTCTCCAAACTTACCTTTGCTCATTGTGGCCAAAAAATTCTATTTCAACTTAATCAGTCCCCAGGACTTGTTTCCAAAATGCATCAGGCTTGCTTAGATACTCCTTTGCAGACTTCTGATGCTGCATTTTGTTGTGAGGACGCAGGAAAGGTTTTCCTCTGATGACTCTTCCATGAAGGTCATATTTGTGCAGGTGTTGCTGCACAGTAGAACAGTGCACCACCACTCCAGAGTCTGCTAAATCTTACTGAAGGTCTTTTGCAGTCAAAAGGGGGTTTTGGTTTGCCTTTCCAGCAATCCTATGAGCAGTTCTCTCGGTAAGTTTTCTTAGTCTTCCAGACCTCAACTTGACCTCCATCATTTCTGTTATCTGCCATTTCTTCATTACATTATGAACTAAGGAAACAGCTACCTTAAAACACTTTGCTATCTTCTTATAGCCTTCTCCTGCATTGTGGGCATCATTTATTTTAGTTTTCAGAGTGCTAGGCAGCTGCTTAGAGGAACCCATGACTGCTGATTCTTGGGACAAGCTTTGAAGCGTCAGGGTATATATAAAGCTTTGAAATTTGCATCACCTGGCCTTTCCTAATGACGACTGTGAACAAGCCATCGCCCTAACAAGCTAATTAAGGTCTGAGACCTTGGTAGATGTTATCTGAGAGCTCAAACCTCTTGGGATGCCCAAACTTTTGCATGGTGCTCCTTTCCTTATTTTCACTCTAAAATTGTACTAAATAAAAATAATACACTAATCTTGTTTAAAATGTTGAAAAGAATGTTTCTTCTTTAATTTTATGACTTTTGGAGATCAGTTCTTCTTCTACTCACTTAACTATTCACAGTAACAGAAATTTTGATCGGGGTGCCCAAACTTTTGTGTATCTGAGAAGCAATTTACAGCAATTTCTTGGAAAAACAATAAGTGAAAAGAGGTTTTATACCATAACAAAAAGCTTAAGTGCAAAATGGAGGCTGTGCATTAGAAACTAGGAACAGGTATGAGGACAGAAAATGTCAGAACTATCTAGCAGAGGTGATGGGCTGAATGGCCTATTCTGCTCCTGTGTCTAATGGTCTTACAATAATTTCTGGGAAAGATAATAAATGAAATGGAAAAGCTAATCCACAGGTCACTAAGCAACTGTAGAAAGCTTTATATCTGTGATTTTTTTTCATCAGAACTGGGAATTAGAGAAACAAGTTAGTGCAGGTAACAGAGATGTTGACAAGGGGTAGTGGATGTAACGAAGGGAATATCTCTGATAAGATGTAATAGCATGGCCATTAAGAGAAAACATTGACCAAATGATCTTTCAACCTTCTAAATCCAAGAAGAACATTCCTATTCTGTGTCACTTCTTTCTGCAAGGTAACCCCTGCAAAATATCGCAATCTAAAGTAAGAAGTAAACACAGAAAACACTGGAAAAAACTCAACAGCTGTAAAAAATGTTTTTTTACAGCACTTTATGATCCTAAGTATAACATAATGACATTCTCATCCACAAAAATTAAGTAAAATTATAAACTGGAGTTCACTGATCCAAACACTGTAAGAAGCACCCAGCCCCCCACACTCTTTTGGTGTTTGATTGATTATTTCCACTTAACTAGGAATGCTGAATAATAGAAATGACTAATCATAGCTGGCATTGATACACTGGTGTAACAGGATTGAGTATCAACTGCCCTGAGACAGTTTTGATAGACTCTCTTACGTGAAGACTGTGACCCCCTGTTTTAGACTCCCCAGCTCGAGGAGAGGTCCTCACTTGCAAAATGCTGGAGGAACTCAATAGATCAGACAGCATCTACGAAGAATAAGAAGGTGGGGGAAGTCTGGGTAGCCTGCAAGCTGATGTCATTAACATTGACTTCTCTACTTTCCAGTAGTTTCTTTCACCTCCTTCTTCTCTCTTTTCTACTCCCCATTCTGACATCCCTCTTACCCCTTCGCTTCTCCTTACCTGCTCATTGCATCCCTCTGGTGCCCCTCCTCTTCCCCTTTCTCCCATAGTCCACTCTCCTCTCCTCTCAAATTCCTTCTTCAGCCCTTTACCTTTTCAACCTATCACCTCCCAGCTTCTCCTTCTCCTGGCTTCACCTGTCATCTTCCAGCTTGTACTCGCTCCACTTCTCCCACTCACTTATTCTGGCTTCTTCCTCCTTCCTTTTCAACCTTGATGGTGGGTCTTGGCCCAAAATTTGGACTGTTTGACCCTCTCCATAGGTCAGTGTTTCCCAGCCTTTTTATGTCATGGACACCTACCATTAACCTAGGGGTCTGTGGACCCCTGTCATAGGTGCTGCCTGAACTGCTGAGCTCCTCCAGCATTTTGTGTGCACTTCTCTGGATGTCCGGCATCCGGAGTATCTCTTGTGTTTAGGGGAAAGAGCCTCCCTGCATCCAGCCTGTTGAGTTCTGTAAGAATTTTGTGATTTTCAATGAGATCTCCTCTAAACTCCACAGAATGTAGGCTCAAGCTCAGGCACAATCAAATAATTTCCTATTTACCAGTAGATCCAGGGAGATCTGCCCACATAATTGTTTAATTTCTATCCACTGTAAAATAACTGCACAGATTCCTGCTTCACAATTTTCACAGCAATTGAAAATGTTCACTGCAAGGCCTACATTTATCTTTTGTGCCAATTTTCATGACAGCCAATATGACAGTTGTAAAAATTTGTTTCCAAAGCAGGATGTTTCAGGAACGCTATCTGTTCAAAAGTGCTCCAAAAAGATAACAGCACATATTTAGAAGTATAGGTTAAATGTCTTCACTATTTTACCTCAGTTTAATTTCAGAAAAGGAGAAAGCATGAGAAGTTTAACCCACGGGGTGTTAATTGAAAGGCTCCTGTGACAGTTCAGTGCCTTCTGAGAGGCAAGCACAGAACCTCAGCTCCATTCACAGCACTCGCTTGTAGCAAAATCCTTGCACATCTGCAAATCTCACAATTACTGGTTTTGTTATGTAGTTTTAAAATAGAACAAGAAGTGTTCATCAAAATTAATTAACTACAGGTGGCCTTTCCTGCCCACAGTTGTGTTACTTGAATTAATTTAAATTGAAAGTTTTTTTCCACTTAACATATAAAAGCATGCAGATCATATCTCCACGGATTCCGAAAGCCCATTATACTTATGATAATGCAAATAAGGAAGCCTATTATATGTTTTTAACAAAATTTTAATTAGATTATCAGATGGTTTGTAAGCCAACTGCAATTAGTCATAGATAAAATACATCAGAGCCCTTTATATTAGTAATTTATTTGAAGGCAGGTGCAGTCTAAAATCCATATAAGTGCATTTAATGAGGAATACTTCAAAATGGGTTTGTAGAAATAACTTAATTAATCACAGTTCCTGCTTTACTTTGCAGAATATTTTTTAAGAAGCTGCCTATTTTACTGCCCTGAACGTTTCCAGACTTTCCATCACTCCCCAACCATAACCTAGTAAAATGATGTAAGAAGTGGCAATGATTAATTATAATTGTTGAATTACAATATATACTTAAATGTTTTTATTTGAACTCCCATTCTTGACACAAGTTCTAACCAGGACCTTCATATTCTGTATACAGTGTTGAAGAGACTTGGGTTCATGTAAAATGGAAACAAACCCTTTGGTGTATCGAGTTTGTGCTGACGATCACTCATCTGCAGTAAATTCATTTTACTTTCCCAACACTTCCCCCAGCTCTCACCGGATTCCACCACTCACCTGCAGACTAGGACTAATTGCTAATTGCGATGGTTAATTAAGGCACATTGTTTTGGAATATGGTGGAAAAGCAGCACCCTCTGAGGAAAGCCAACTGATCACTCTATACAAGCAGCACCAGAGGTGAGTTAAAGGGTGGTTTTCCAGCACAATCCACTGGTATTGAGGTAGCCAATTAAAAAAATTAGATCTTAGATTTTAGAGTCTGGTGCCTGAGTGCAGTACTGAGAACAAAGAGATCAAATATATAAACAAGAGAAAATGTGCAGATGCTGGAAATCCGAGCAACACACACAAAATTCTGGAGGAACTTGGCAAGCTAGGCAGCATCATGGAAAAAAGTACAGTTGACGTTTCAGCCCAAAACGTCGACTGTACATTTTTTTCATAGATGCAGCCTGGCCTGCCGAGTTCTTCCAGCATTTTGTGCGTTTTGATCGAATGTATACTTCCTTCCTTTCTGATTTCCTACTCCCTGCTGAAGCAATCCATATGAGAAAGTCTAAAATTTACTCCACTCTGTCAGCATCAAAATCTATACAGCTGGTAACAAAAAGGAAGTTTGAAGAAAATCTCAGGCGCATATTTCAAGTGATATTTTTTAAGGAAATTTTAATGTGAATGTTTTTAGTAAGGTGGATTTGCCCTGTACAGGTTTGATTACAGAGCTTTGTTAGAACATACTGTTACAAGAATTACCCCTTCTAATATGATCAGTGAGGCACAGAGAATCTGTCGACAAGTAACTTTTATTCCCTGCATATTTCAACTAAAGAAGCAGGTGGGTTCACACTCTTACCTACCTGTGTGCTCCCTACTAGAACCCCTGACACTCCATGAACAGTCAATGAAGAGGAAAAGGATACTACCTGGGAAAGGAGTCTGTGCTGGCCAGGCATTCCTCGTGGTCCCAATCTCCACGTGTCTGTGGAGGTCCTCCTTAAATGCAATGGTTGGTCTCTGGCTGTTGGAGAATTATTGCCCCTGTGTATTTGGAGTCTTATACTGTTCCTCATCAATTGAACCATTGGATCTCTGTCCCATTGGCTCAAGGTCACCTGACCTACCTGTGTCACCTTCTTACAGCCAACATTGTTTCATGGCTCTGCCCACCCCAGCCTTGTGTATTTACACTCTGACTGGTCCAAACCAGTTAAATGAGGCAACCCAGACAGAGTCCAACCAGATTACTGATTGCAGGTCTGACATTTTGCAGAACAAGTAGCTACTCCTCTGAGAATGGTCTCAGGTTTATTGCTCTGATTAGATTGTCCCAGAGCAAGGATCAGTTCAGAGTCCATTCCCTTTACATTACAAATGGCGACTTATTTGAGAATGGTCTCAGGTTTAGTAGATCATTACCTGAAGCTTCCTGTGTCCACATTCAGTTGCTCTGATTAGATTATCCAAGAACAAGAAACTGTTCAGAGTCCACAAAATGGGAGAAACAAAGACAACTGGCTTGTCTGCTTCCCCTGACCTTGATCAGACTGCAGTTTCTTCTGGCCAACAGTAGAATAATACAACACTGGAAAAGGCCCTTTGGTCTACGATGTCTGTACTGAGCATGATGCAAATTGAAACTATTCCCTTCTGCCTGAACACAATTCGTATACCCACATTCCCTGCATATTCACATGCCTATCTACAACCCTCTTGACCACCACAGTTAGATCTGCCTCCACTATCAGTCCTGAAAGACCCTTCCAAACACCTGTCATTCCCTGGATTAAAAAAAACCTTCCCCTGTACATCCCCATCACCCGAACACTATGCTCCCTTGTATTTGACATTTCCACCCTGGAATTTACAAAAAAAATCTAGTTGCCTACTCTATCTATGCCTCTCATTCTTTTCAAAGCTTCTATCAGTTCGCCACTCAGCCTGTAATGCTCCAGAGGAAAACAGACCAAGTTTTTCCAACTTCAATGACTGTGTGAGTTATAATGGTATTCCTTTGATATTTAGCAGAACAGTTCTCCCATATATTGTAGAACTCACTGCACATTCTCCATGATGGAAATGAAGAAAATCTGATGCCTCTGTAATTGCTGGGATATTCACTCAAGAACCTGGTTCCCAATTGGCAAAGTGGAAATTTACACTTGCAAGAACTTTAAACACACTGTTTCATATCTTTTAATTGAATGTAATTTAGTAGTAATTCAGAGCAGGAAATCTTTAATGACCATCTAAGCTTCATCTATTCTCATAATCATTTGAATTCCTAATACTTCTGGCCTTTTACTTCTTAATAATATTCTTTCTTGTACACTGAGGGAAAAAATTATCTAGGCTTCTAAGAAACATTTGTTTGATGGTTGACCATCTGTTTAAATGATTGAATATGCCTTAAAACACTGTTATTATTCAGAATAGAGTAGGTCAAATAGTGCCAAATTCTCTTATGAAATATAAAGCTCATTCTGAGATTTGCAGGACCTAAAGTGTTGCATGTTCGTTGTTCAGCATGATTGCTATCAGGTGACTTTCCAACGAAGAGGGTCAGAAGAAGGACATATAAATTGTTAAGTAGGTTGAGAGGCTTTGTGTTGTTGCATGTTAACAGAAAGGGTAATAAAAGGATGAAGATCTATTTACAAACGGATGTATATACAATAAAAGCCTGCTCTGCAAAATAGAATCTCTACTTATGTGTACAGATACTAAATGTGTGCTCAGTCTGTCTTCTTCAGAATCCCTGGAGGTCATATATTCAGTTGTAAAATACTTTATATCAAGGAGAAAACAGGAGAGATTCTGTGAATGCTGGAAGTCCAGATTAACACACACAAAATGCTGGAGGAACTCAGTCTGTAGGCAGCATCTATGGAAATAAATGAAGAGTTTATGTCTCTGGCCGAGATCCTTCTTCAGGACTTTAAGGGAAGGGGGAAGTTGCCAGTTCGGTGCTCCTAATGTGGCCTCCTCTACGTTGCTGAGACCCGATGTAAAATTGGGGACTACTTTGTCAAGCACCTCTATTCCATCTGCCAATAGCAGAATTTACCAATCGCTAATCATTTTAATTCCTCTCCCCATTCCTGTTCCAAAATGTCAGCCCATCATGGCCTCTTCTTTTGCCATGATGTGGGCCACTCTCAGGGTGGAGGAACAACACAACATATTCTATCTGGGAAGCCTCCAATCTGATGGTATGACATTAATTTCTCCTTTTATCACTCCCCTTTCCTCTTCTTCTATTCCCCACTCTGAACTATTACCTTTTCTCCTCGCGTGCCTATCATCTCCCCCAGTGCTCCTCCTTCTCACCTTTCTCCCACGGTCTGTTCTCTTCTCCAATCAGATTCCTTCTTCTCCAGCCCTTTACCTTTCCCATCCACCGGACTTCACCTATGACATTCTAGCTTGTTCTCCTCCCCCTCCCCCTACTCTTTTATTCTCACGTCCTCCCCCTTCCTTTCAGTCCTGCAGGTCTCAGCCTGAAATGCTGACTCTTCATTCATTTCTATAGATGCTGCCTGACCTGCTGAGTTCCTCAAGCATTTTGCATATGTTAATGAAAATACTTTCTCCCGCTACACATTACTCTGACATCACCATGAAACCACTTCATAGAAAGTAGTGAAGTATTTATTTTAGAAAGGTACATTTAGAGATGAAATGTTATTTTCATGTACGAAGGGTAACCCACAGGTCTTTGTAAACTGGAGAAAATGATGACTGTAAATTAAATGCAGTAACCAATTCACAAATCTTTTATTTTGGTAAGACCTATGCTTTATACCAAATGTTCAGAGCTAAGATTGTTGACTCAATGCCAATTCCTTCATCAAATCCAACTTCTGCATTCTTTGAATATCAGTGGATGCCTATGAGCATCTGACAATGAAATTAGTGTTGTTGCCTGCACCCAGCTACCATTTCAATTGAAAATAGTTTATCTGATGTTCGTAAGTATGTTATGAAGAATCTGATTTGGCATTGGGCCAAGTAAATAATCTGACAGGGTATGCAAATGGGTTTCTGACAGCTAATACTGAACCATGAAGAAACTGAAGTAGCATCTCAAGTCAGATATACAATTCCTCACACACATCTCTAGCATTTCTCTCGTTTGCTCACACCCCCTAAACTCCTGACAAAACAGAAATATTCCCATGTTTTTATCTTTCATTCCACTACCTTCCTCATCCAGTATGTCATCCTTCAACGTTTCAGCTAGCTCCTACCACCAGTCACATGAGACATAAGACACAGGAGCAGAATTAGGCCATTCAGCCCATTGAGTCTGCACTGCTATTTGATCATGGCTGACTTACTTTCCCTTTCAATCCCATTCTCCTGCCTTTTCCCCATAATATGTATCTGACACCCTTATTAATCAAGAACATATAAACCTCTACTTTAAATGTACCCAATGACCTAGCCTCCACAACCATCTGTGGCAATGAATTCCACAGATTAACTGCCTTCTGGCTAAAGAAATTGTTCCTCATCTCTGTTTTAAAGGGACATTCTTCTATTCTGAGGATGTGCCCTCTGATCCTAGACTCTTCCACTGTAGGAAACTTTCTCTCCACATCCACTCTACTTTGGTCTTAGAATGAATCCTTTGCATGAAGAACCAGCTCTAAGTAGAAGCCAATCATCCTCTTCACCTTTACCTTCCCCCAACCCAACCAGTAGACCAGTACCGAATGCTTGCAAGCTCATCTTCCAGCCTTCCTGTGTTCTGCAGGGTCCATTCCCTAGTCAGCCATCTATTCCCACCCAGCCCTCCTAACACCTGGCATTCATCCCTGCAGACCTAGGAGATGCAATACTTGTCTTTTCACCGCCACCCTCACCACCGTCCAAGGGCATAAACTGTGTTTCCAGTTGAGGAGGAGATACGTGTGCATCTTATTTACCGTGGTCCATTGCATTTGGTGCTTGCAATAACACCTCCTCTGTATCAGCAAGAACAAGTGTAGCCAAGCAACCATTTTCCAGAGTAGCTGTGCTCTATCCTGGTTGGATGTTATGTTAATTTCTCTTCCTGTTCTTACACTGACCTGTCTGTCTTCACTGCCACGGTGAGGCCAAATTCAAACTAGAGGAACCCCATGTTCCATCTGAGTATCTTATTACGCAATGTTATGAACATTGTACTTTCTATTTTCAGGTTACCCACATTCCTTGATCCCTTTTCCACTCCCACCAATTCTCTCAATTTTTCCCTCCCTTTGATCACCTTTTCCATCCTCTCCCCTTCCCTGCTCGTCATTCTCCCCATTATCTGGTTCCACCTATCACTAACCAGTTCCTGTCTCACACCTCCACCACGCTTCTATATACTGGCCATCTTTTCTATTTCTCACCCATTCCCCCAGCCCAAATTTTGATGCACACCACCAGATTCAGGAAAAATTATCAGCTTTCAACTATCAGGCTCCCGAAGCAGCATGGATAACTGCACTCATGTCATCAATGAACTGATTCCACAACCTATCAACTCACTTTCAAGGTCTGCAACTCTAGTTCAGGATACCCCCACAACAGGAAACATCCTCTTCACATCCACCTTATCATGTTGTTTCAACATTCAGTAGGTTTCAATGAGAAATCGCTCCCCTGCACCCCCCCCCCCCCCGGCATTCTTCTAAATTCCAGTGAGTACAGGCCCACAGAAACCCTATTCTGATTCTATGTACTTTGATAATAAATTTACTTTGAACCTTACTTTGAATTTTGAACTTAGAGCTTTCTCGGATGTTACTTGATCGGCTGCAGTTTGTTTTTTTGCACCAGATTCCAAAACCTTTCGTTCCTGATCCTTCATCTTCTATATAATATTCTGTGGATTCCAGATAATTGGGACACATTGGGACCAATACATTATGGCCCAATTAAGTGTGTGCACCAATGAGCCAAAGTTTCATGGAAATAGTCAAAAAGCTACTGTATAAAACAGAAAACCTACTGTCTAACTGAGTAAGAAATTATATATTTAAATGAAATACAGAACAAATTAGAACACTACAAACACTACTACAGTACTATGAAACTTCAGTTGCAGTGTTTCCAAATAGTTATCAACAGAGGAATTCATCCAGTGTATGTTGCCGTATTCCTTTAATTGAGTGTTCAGTTTGGTTCAGTCTGGCAACTTGCCTATGAGTTGTGGGGGCGTTTTTGCATGTCTTGTGCTAGTGAGGCCTGGTGGTGCCCATCCTCCTCCAGGCCAGACCACAACCAATGTCTACCAACTCTGTGGCATACCCTGTTCTTAACATGTAGCTGTTGTAATTCTTCAAGGAACTCATTGCCCTCACCGATGGAATCCTTTTCCCAGTGGTGCCATGTTAACAGTACCCCCGTTTAGCCCGCCAGCTGAAGTGGTGTACCAGGATGTGCCACTTGGAGGCAGACATGAGGTATTTAGGAGATGGACGAGGACCAGTGATGCCCTTCCATCCTACAAGGTAGAGTGCAGCTGCCTGACATCAAAGATACCATCTCTATCCAGATTACCTACACCCCAATTGACTGTAAATGAACAAAGTCAGTGCAAACACCTCATGCAGATAATGGACTGCCTTCATACAATGCTTTCTACCATTACATCTACCAAATCTTAATTTTCATTGTAATAATCAAGATGGTTGTCGATACTTTGAAATTCTTCTTAGTTCCTGACTTATTGAAGTATTGAAATTGTTTCATTTTCACTCTCAGCCATTTCTGGCATCTCCAAGACTGAATGCTTGAAATTGCATTGAGCAAAACAGTTCTGAATTATCTAACTACTTATTTCTCACCAGCTATCAGTGACAAAAATCAATGCTTTTTGAACATAAACACATGCAACTGACACCATTTAGAAACTGTTCACTCTAAGCACTGTGTAATGTCTAACGGCCATGCAAGTGCACATGACTGACGCTACTTAGAAACTATTCGGTAATAGACTCCTGTCCCAATTAAGTGGCAAATAAATAAAGGGAATCCTGCCCATTTTCCCAATTCATTTGTTCTTTAAGATTTGTCCCAAGTAAGCAGCTGCCCCAATTAAGCCCTGACCCAATTAACCCAAATCTAGAGTGTATGTGGAAAACACACAGGCATGCAGCTAATATCCATCAATGGTATGGTTACAAGAAACAACAAGTATGCATAAAAATACTCTGTAGATAATACACCTGGAGCATAAAGATTTCAAACAAATATTTGTAAATAGATATTAGGTGTAGAAATGAATTGATACACAATCTCATACTTTTTATTTTTGTGGAAACTTTTGAAAAATTGCTTAAGTATTTTTTTCTTTTGTAGCTTCAAAGATCTTCTCTGGAATTACTAGTGCACATTGAGGAGTAATCCCATGGGAATTCTACCCCTAATTACTCTTATTTATTTACTTAATTACTTTTTAACATTGCATTAATAAGTTTAAATATTCCAAAAACTCGACATTATATTTTTGAATCAGATCATATTTTTGATGTGTGTTGGCCTCTAATTCAATATACACACCCATTTTAACTTTCTGACTTTCTTTAAGTGTGTTTCAGGGAAAATACATTAGCAACAAGCACATGGGCTTCCACAGTCAATTTAACTATTCTTTATCCCATCCTGTCACCCATAAGTATTCCATTTCATTCTCCCAGTCCCCCCTTCCATTTGTATGGTATCTACACTGATGACAGACTTTTCTATTACAGATGCCTCTGAGATGTCCTCCTACTTTTTGTAACATGGCTTCCCAGCTACCACAATTTACAGAGCCCTTGGCTTATCTACCCCCTTCTTCTCTGCCCATAGCACCAGTTCCTCTGGTCACTTTCTCTGTAACAGTGTCGGCATGCAATTAAATCATTCTTTTCAATTTCTGCCATCTTCTACAAGATGCTGCAATCAAACTCATCTTCCATTCCTCTTACTCTTCTGTATTCTAAGGGACTGTTCACACCTTAGTCTGCACTTGCATATCCACCACCTGTTCAGCTCTGTACCACTCCTTCCCTTGCTGTTGTGGCAGGTGCACACCCACTCATTTACCTCATCCCTTTTCATCTTCTAGGCCTGTAAACTCTTTTTTTTCAAATGAACCATTTATTCAGTTGCATTCCTTCCAATCTTAATAATTGTGTGCTCTCCTCTGCACTAAATAAACTGAACATACATTGGGTGATCTCTTTGCAAAGAAAGAATGACCCAGCAATAGAGAAGGTATGGGGTAATATATTTCCAAGTCAAAATAGTGTGTAGCTTGGGGGGCAACTCCCAGATGATACCCCCAACCTTTTGCTGCTATTGTCCCAGATGATGGCTACAGAAGATGCTGTCTTTTGGTGATTTGCTGTGGAGTATCCTGCACCTGGTACAAACTCCTGCTTTGTGTTGGTGATAGAGTGAATGGGTAGCTGTAGATGGATGTTTATCATCAAGTTGCTAAGTTCTCTATGGTGTCAAGTTCTTTGAGTGTTGTTGAAGCTGCAGTAATCCAGGCAAATGGAGGTTATTCTATACACTCCTGATTTGAGCCTTGTAGAGGCTCGACTGTCATGACTACAAGTACTTCACTGTTATGAATACAAGTGTATCTGGTTATTATTGCACATACTTCCAGTTCTCCATCTATTGCTAAGAAAAATCTCTATGCCTCTAAGATTAGAAGTTCTGATTGATGTTAAATAATACGTGCTTCAAATCAATCGGGATTTTACTTTATGGTTAGAGGACTGTGGAGGATGAAGACAATTAAATCACAATTAATTTTCAGGTTACACATCAAAATCTCAAGTAAATTTGCTGGTTTTCTGAGTGTGCACACTTTACTTGTGAGAAGAGATAGATTGGTGCATCAATATTCTTATTCATTAGAAGGTGAAACCATAGAGATCACTGGGCTGCAATCTGCAGTCAGAAATAATGACAAGGCTATCCGGACTCTTGACTATTTTTGGAGATCAGGCAGCAGCATTTAAGAATATAACATGCACAATTTTAAATGCTGAAATATTTTACAGGATGTGCTTTTTTTAAAAAAAAACCTTTCCCCAGGATTATGCAAAGCTATTAATGAGGTGACCAGGGCACCGTGGTAGCATGACATTACTACAGCTCGTGGTGTTGCAGTATGGAGTTCCATCCCAGCATCCTCTGTAAGGCGTTTGTATATCCTTCCCGTGGAATGCATGGGTTTTCTTTGGGTCCTCCAGTTTCTTCCTGCAGTCCAAAGATGTACCGGGTAGGTTAATTGGCCAAAGAGCTGGAAAGACCTATTCCACGTTGTATCTCTAAAATAAAAATAAATGGTTTTCGTGTTAGAAAAAACTCCAAAAAATTTATGTTTGTTTACAAGCATATGGAGTTTTTGACTGCATCCTAAACCAACAATTCTATGCAACTACCTTAGGTCAAAATCAAAATTTTATATTGTGAATTGGTATTCTCTTAGGTGGCTCAAAATTCCATACCTATTTGAAATAACAAATAACTTTTAATTTAACTTTAATTTTCTTTCTGTGTTTTATCTTCCTTAATTTGATTTTATTTCATGTTTTGTGAAATGTTTGCATGCTAAAAATAATACAACTTTCTAGGCAATGTAAAATTTTGGGAAGCTCAAGGAATGTGTATTCAAGAAAACAAAGCTTCAGATACTTTTTTCTATTCTTTTAGAAATTAATTTTTGGGTGCTTCACTGCCCACACAGCTTCAGCTGGGTATATACACCTCCTCCCACCTGCTTCCTGTAAGGGCAAAACTGCATTCTTCTGATTTTTTTGTCATATTTATTCAAATGACAAGACATCTACTCCAGTATGGCTTAATTTCTACCATGATTGACATGAGACTCAGTTACATTTTCTTTACTTCCTCCACGTGGTGCTCTCAAACCATCTTCTCTTAAGTTCCCCCTGTCATAACCTTCAATCCACCTGCTTCACTTTCAAAGGTTACTGTCCATATTTCTGGCAGCTTCAAGAGGATTCCATCATGTCCCATCCCAACCCCTCATCATTCAGCACTCTGAGGGGATTCTCAATACTCCATCTCCACCAATTACCTTCTTTCTCATGGCACTTTCCAAGCAAATGTGTGAGATGCAGTTTTGTTCCGTTCCCACCAGCCAAGGGTGCAAATAATCCATTTTAGTGAAGAAGTGGTTCACTTGTACCAATTCAACATGTCATATTCAGTACTTATGATATAACCTGCTGTGCACTGGAGTAACTGAATGCAGGCTGTGACTGCTTTCACAACATCTCCATTCAGTCCCCGAAGGTTGTAGGCACTTGTCACTATAATTCACTCGTCCACTCCCATTCTCCTTAAAGATTAGGTTAGCTTTATTTATTACATGCACATCGAAACATACAGTGAAATGCATGTTTCAGTGTTTCCATGTATACAGTGTTTTGCATCAAATACCAGTCACAGTCCCAGGTATGTACCGGGGCAGTGGGCAAGTATCGCCTAGCTTCCAGCGCCAACATAGAATGCCCACAACTCACCAACCGTAACCTGTATGTCTTTGGAAAGTGGAAGGAAACTAGAGCATCCAGAGGAAGAAACAGACAGTCACGGGAAGAACGTACTAACTCCATACAGAAAGTAGTGTGAATTGAATCCCCATCAGTGATCACAAATGCTGTAAAGTGATTGTGCTAACCGCTATGCTATCATGCCATGACTAAAATAGAGTTTTTTTAAAAAATTATAAGCCCTCATGGATTGATGCAGTACAAGTACAGGATATAAAATAGCAATTTTCAACAGAGTTACTGTTTTGCCTTGCTGAGTTTCGCACTCCTTCCCTGGAGACGTGGTAATTAGGCTTGCGAAATCTGGTCTGTTACACTCCAGAAGCTACACAACATTGGTATGTGTCTTGTTCTGATCCCTTGTGAGTGTTCCACATTTTCCAATGAACAAAACACTTCAAAGAAAATGAAACATGAAACAATAATATTCCCAGTGACTTTTCAGAAGATTGCCTTTGACTTTCTGGAGACTCTAAGATAGTAAAAGCAGCATCACGAGGTGAATAAATTGAATAGAGTTTTGGGCCTTTTCTCTCAATGGGCATAAAAAAAAAAACAACAGGAGGTGAAGGGACAGCTGTCTGATTTCTCTGCTTGAGAAATTGAGAAAAATATACAGTATGATAATATTGAAAGGGACAAGGATGAAATTGTCAATGTCCCAATTTGACACACTGATTTTCAAACATTGTTAAAACCTCAAAATTCTGTATTCATAATTCCCTGGACATTCAGTTATATAATGTTGCTTATATCAATGTTATGCAATTGAAAACTGATTTTTCTTTCTGCATAGTGAAATATGATAACTACGGTTTTTTGTGGTTATTTCATATTGCTCAGAAAATTCCGTCAGGCACCTACAGTTGTGAGTCTCCCTTGAGAACCTGATGGGTTTTCCTTCCATGTTAGGAATGCACACGTATTTCCCATGCAACAGTCATCTTGGAATGCAGCAACATATCTTGGAGAATTCTTAGGGGAAATAAGGTCTTAAAACCCTCATGCCTTCCTAAGATACGTGTTTCAGTAATATGGTGAGTAGACAAAACTGTAGGCACACTGTCAACTTTTCTTTCAAGCCTAGAACTGAGAGGGATGGAGAGAATAAACCATTAAGTTTGATCAACACAAACTCATCCCTTTCCATTTAAAAATAATGTTGCTGCATAGCCAGTAGCAAATAAAGCAAATAACAGTGGTAGATATGCAGTGAATAGAGAGGAGTCATTGGATATACTGTACTGAGATATCCAAAGAGCATTTGAAAAGATGTTGCATCAAAACTTACTGTAGAAAATAAAAGATAGAAGATAGTGTGGAGAGTGGCTGCAGGATCAACAACCTAACAAGAAACAGAGAGTTTGTATAAATAGGTTGACATAAATAAATCCAGTAAAAGGATGTAATGCGTAGCATGCGATTGGGATTAGTCCCATATCCACATTTATCAATTTACAGAAGTGATTTGTAGACACTGAAGTCTTAGTTGCTAAATATGCCAAAGACGCAAAGAAGGATAAGAAGGTGTAATGTGCAGAAAACAATTCCAAGATCCATGCCCAACTGATCTCATGGATTCACCGAGTACATAATGTTAAATCGGATGTCCGGAAGTCAAGGCCTGATGACTGGAGGTGAGTTAAAGCCCAATGCTGCAAGCCTGAGTCCGAGTCCAAATCCACTGGAGGTTGAAGGCTGAAGGCAGGAGCTGAAGAAACCTGTCTGTCCTGGGGTTAAACACTGTCTATGTGCATGGGTGAGAGGGAAGAATGGAGCTTGATTAGCTGCTGTTGCTTTATTGCTTGTTGTGTTCTGTGTTGTTCTGCCCAGCATCGTGGGCATGTTATGTTGGCGCTGGAATTTGTGTCGATACTTGCAGACAGCCCCCGCACACCCTTGGGTGTGTTGGTCGTTTAACAAATGAAGAATTTCACTGTATGTTTTGATGTACATGTGATGAATAAACTTGAATATTGAATCTTGAAGGAACTGTCCTTCAATCTGGAATATCTCACCCAGCTCTGATTCTCAAACCAACTCATAACACTGCCTTGCATGCTTGTTTCTCAGTCACATGGTGGCATCTACAGGTGTTTCTGTGATCAACACCCTCTGCCTAGTGTCTGAGGACCAGTGTAATGAAATATCTGCTTTACTCGCTGACCTACAGCTGAGAAGACAGTGCCTAAACTTTACTGGCAGACACTCAAAGGCTCTGCAGAGTTTGGAAGAATTTTCTGGACATTCTCGTCATGGCACACAAGGTATATTCTCTCTTCATACTGAATACTCATATTACACATACTCTCTGATGATATCACATTCCCATTCACCACCATTCAGATTCACAACAGCCTGTGGTTTGATATCACTCTGTCTTTTCTTGATCTCTTTGCAACATTTAGTCAAACTGCTGGCTAACCCACTCCCATTAAGGACAGGTAATTACTTACTTCTCATTTTAGATTTATCATCAGATGGATTGTTGTCAAATTCCATCTCACTGCTTCCTGTGCCTCACCGCCTTATCGAGAGCTATTTATGGCAATCATGTCCTGCAGCCTAGAATCTTGGTCTTCCACTTTCTGAGAGCTAGACTTTTCTTGCCTGTTTGTCCAGTAGTCTGCTTAACTAAAGTCCATGTGTGGGTAGTTTCTGGGCACAATGACTGATCCTTTCAAAAATTATATCCCCTGATTCGTCTTAAGACCATGCCAATGAACACTGTCACATGCTCGTAGCCCTCTGATAGTCAACTGACAACACAATGGCTCACCCCTATCATAACTCCAGGGGCTCTTCCTGTATGAATGTTCTGATGCCAGTTGGCTCTGCCTTGGAGAAATGGCTGAGATATTTCAGATACATATCCTATCCTATGACAAATTGACTTGCTTCTAGTTGTCTTCTTAATCAACTGAGTAACCACAGGGGCAGAAATAAGCCATTTGGCCCATCAGGCCTGCTCCACAGACTCTGTCCACGTCCTCATAACAGTAAAACAATTCACTCAGGGATTTGATGGTGCCAGATGTAACAGATTTTCTTGGACTTTTGGATATTATTTCAACAGATACTTCAGTTGTCTTCATAATTCCCAGTTTTGAGATGTTGAAGCGTACATACATAAATTTTCCAGTGAACCAATTAAGTTGAAAGGGGGTGTGGGAGCCAGGGTCACAGTAAGTTGAAAGGGAGAGTGGGAATGGGGACAGGAGGAGCGAAAGGGAGTGTGAAATTCAGGGCCAGTGAGCTCAAATTGAGCATATGAATTGTCACCCTGGTTATTAGGAAAACATGAGAGCCAGGATCCAAAGTGGAAAGGAGCACAACAAACATTACTTGGCATGAGATGAACTATTGGGATTTCTGAATTGTTAGTGCAATATTGCAATTTAACTGTTCCTCATTCTATACGCGTTTTACATATTCCATATGCCTTTCTTCCTTGTGTCCAAAATAAGCTGGAGTCACCACACCATCTTTTCCCAAGAATGGCTTCCTTCAGGGAATTGAAGCATTATTCAATATGCTTCACTCTGACAAATAGCCAATGTTACTTTGAAAAGGCATTCTGAAGCTAGATGTCTCCCATCGTAATTGCAACATGTACTCCTGCCTTTGCCCTGGGTGAAGCTGCCTCACATTTTTAAGTGTTTTCTCTATATTGTTAACTACTCTACATGCTCTCTACAGTTTAGTACTTCAAATAGCTGAAATAGTCCTGCCTGAATTATCTGATTTGCCATTCCACGCTCTGAACAATTCTGCACTGTTTAAATATTGTGCTTTTTGCCTGCTTAAGAATTTCCCAAACATTTCCTCTGGTTCCCGGTTGAATGTTCCAACTAGCAACTCTCAAAGATCACTGACGGTATTGAATTAAAACATCCTGTTAAGTTTTTCATGGTATCCTCACAGAGGACATGGCATTATGCCACGCTGCGTGATGTACTCAGTTCACTTGTGTGGTAAACTATGTATACCTGTCTGGACAGGCCCCTCTGCTGACTGCTCCTGTGGCTCCTCCCACAGACCCCTGTATAAAGGCGATTGGAGGCACTGCTCCCCCCTCAGTCTCCGAGATGCTGTGCTCCGTTTTGCTGCTAATAAAAGCTTATCGTTCGCCTCCCGTCTCCGAGAGTTATTGATCATGCATCAACTTGTACATTACAATTATCAAAGCACTTGTGCTGACAGGAAGGGGTTTGCAGTCTGATGACATCATTAATAATGCACCATAAGTTTATGAAGTGAGGGCAAGGCCCTGACAATCACCTGCTTGCTATTGATACAAAATTGGAGCTCCTATTTACATTTCTAATAGATTTACTGTGCCATTTAGTTTTGGCCCTACCAACAGTTGGGGTATTACCTTCCTCTTTCACAAATAGCAGCACTGCTCATAAACACAGATAATGCAGATACTGGAAATCTTGAGCAATTCCCACAAAACACTGGAAGAACTCAGTATGGAGGGGAATAAACAGTTAACATTTTGAACTGAGACCCTTCATTGGGACTGGAAAGGAAGTGGGCAGAAGCCAGAACTGGATGGTGGGGAGACGGGCAGGGGTAAAAGCTGGCAGGTGGTAGGTAAGAGCAGGTGAGGGTGAAGGTGGGTGGGTAGGATGATATTTCTCTGTTATATTTCTTGAGAGCTCAATGATACCATTTTGCCAAAGGAACATTTAAACACATTCCATACAAATGTACTGCTCACTGGGCAAACCTGCTCTACTTACAAAAACATTTTCTCTATTTACGTTGCATCAGGTGACAGACCTGCTACCTACTCAACCCGCAGTATGATGACATTCTTACTGGCTGCTTGTAAAAGTAAACAGAAGTAGAGAAACCAATAAGAAATCCTTTATTTAATAAAAACCTAAGCTCACACTAAAGGCAATGTCTGTTACAAACTGTATAAACAACAGGCAGTTCCTGAAAGCACAAAATGGTAGCCCCCAATATAGACAGATGAAGACTAAACATCTACTCATTAGGGAGCAGAAGGATCAGGAATTCACCTCCAGCCTTCGATAAACGTAGCGAGCACACTTACATTTTCTCTCATGCTCTCCCATTCCCACACATACACATGCTCTCTTACACTCACTATTTTACATTTGCCTAGTATGCTGCTCACACTTGTCACTAACCTTCAAAGAAGGTTCAGATCTGCTTCACACAGTTTCCCTGGCAGTATCCCATGATCTTCAGTAGTTACCAAAGTTTATTACCCCATTGCTCATAAAGCTCCCTGTGTTGGCAATGAGATTTGTAAGCAGACCATTCAAGTGGAAAAGGCATTGAAAAAATCATTTGCTCTAATGCATGATTTTCTTTCCGTCTCCCCCACACTAATGGATGAAGAACAAATTGAATCTTGGTTGAATGAATTTCTGATATATGTCAAAGATAAAAATGTGAAGGCAATCTGTGATCAGTCAATCCCTGCCTGTATCTTTTGCTTTCTTTCAGACAAAATGACCTGAAGTTATCTGATTCCTGTCTCATTTTTCAAATAATTGTACAGTAGTCCCATTAGCTTGGCAAATTGTTTGAAATAATTCTCAAAAATTAAGCAAGAAAGGTGCCATTGAAAATATTGGTCCTCTGTCTCCATTTAAAGTAGTGGTGAGGTTATTGAAACTTGGTATTATCTTGGATTAAACCTGACAGAAAAATCTGAGGACAAAATGAGCACAAAGGTTGAGATGTTATGTTGCTGTTAGACGACACGTTGGTTAGACCACACTGTGGGAGTATTACGTGAACTCCTCATCACCACAAGGTGCAGAAAAAGATGTTGCCTGGGCTGGAGGGTTTGAGTTATAAGAAGAGATCTGATAGGCTGAGATTGGAGCAATAAAGGCTGAATAGTAACCTTATACAGCTTTGTAAAATTATGAGGGGCATAGATAAGGTAGATTGTCACAGTCTTTTCCCCCAAGTATGGGAATCTAAAACTAAAGTGCACAGGTTCATGGTGAGAAGTGAAAAGATTCAAAGGGAAACTGAGAGTGTCTGGAGCAAGCTGTGAGAGGAGATGGTAGAGACAGGTAAATTATCAACATTTAAAAGACATTTGGAAAGGTAAATAGATGGGAAAGATTTAGATCAATTGAAGCCAAATGCAATAAAATACGGACAGGTATCTTGTTCAGCATGGATGAACTGGGCAGAGAAGCCCGTTGCCATGGTGTGCAAATCTATGAACATTAAGGATGTTTCTATTTCAGAAGGTGTAATGATAATTATAAGCAAACAAATCAGGAATATGAATAACTTGGTTGGTTGCTCAAGTTTGGTCTGCCTTTTAATACCATCATCTCTAATTACTGTAAGTAATTCTTGAAAACTGAAATTTGCAATATAAAGTCTCATTACTTCAGAGGGAAATTGGTGTTAAAGATTTCAAACCTATATATTTTGGCTTTCTTATGTTCTTCCCTGCCTTTCTTACGTTAATTCAACAAGTTAGGCATTACAAAAAAATTTGAAGGTATCGACAATCATCTTGAATATTACAAAGAAAATGAAGATTTGGTGGATACAATAATCTAAAGCATTGTATGAAGGCAATCCATTATCTGTAAAGTTCAAAATCCAAAGTATATTTAATATCTATGTACATATATGTCACCAAATACAACCCTGAAATGTGTTTTCTTGTGGGCATGCTCAATAATTCCAATAAGCAAGTAGAATAAATGAAAGACTGCACCAACAGGGTAGAAAATCAATATGCAAAAGACAACAGATTATGCAAATACAAATCCAAAAGGAAAAAGGGTAATAATAATAATAATAATAAGTACTGAGAAGATGAGGTGTAGCATCCTTAAATGTGAGTCCATAGGTTATGGGAACAGTTCAGTGATTGGGCAAGTAAGGTTGAGTGAAGTCATCTCATCTGGTTCTGGAGCCTAATGGTTGAGGGATAATTACTGTTCCCGAACCTGTGGAGTGAATCTTGAGGTACCTGTACCTTCTTCCTGTTGGCAGTAGTGAGAAGGGAGCAAGGCCTGGGTAGAGGGGATCACAAATATTGAATGCTGCTTTCCCCCTATATATATATCTCTCAGTAGATGTGCTGAATGATGGGGAAGGCTTTACCCATGATTGACTCCATTCAAGAACATTGGTGTATCCATAACAGGATGTGATATAACCAGTTAACATACTGTCCATCACACATATATAGAAGTTTGTCAAATTTTAGATGTCATGCAAAACTTCCCAAACTCTGAATAAAGCTGCTCTGCTTTCGTCGTAATTGCACTTACATGCTGGGCCCAATACAGGTTGTCTGCAATGATAACACCGAGGAATTTAAAGTTGCTCACCCTCTCCACTTCTGATTCCCCTGATGAGGACTATATCATAGACCTCTGGTTTCCTTCTCCTGACGTTAATAATCAGCTATTTGGTCTTACTGACATTGAGTAAGAATGTTTTGTTGTGGCATCACTCAGCAAGAATTTCAATGTCCTCCTATATGCTGATTCTTCACCTCCTTTGATTCAGTTTATAACAGTGGTGTCCTCAGCAAACCTAAATATAACATTGAAGCTGTGCTTCAATATATGTGAGGATTACAACTTTCAAAAGACGATGGTTTTACTTCAGTTTATTTGTTTAACTCGTGTCATGGATGTAGCTAGAGGTTTATGGGCAATACTTTTGCCAAGTAGAAAGCACCATCATTTTGCCAGTGACTGCAGAATGGCTGAGAGGGAGAAGCTACTTGTGTCAAACTCTGCAAATCCTCTCAGAAGTCAGGAAAAAGGCTCAAAACTTGTTGCGTCATGATCATTCTATTAAATGTTAATAGAACAAAGAAAGTTGAATACAGACAGTAACAGGAGCAGTGTGTAGTAGCAAAAGGAAGAGAGAAGCAAAAGAAAGATGGTGCCACTGTGTAGTCAGGTCTCTTTTTATACCCACAGATAAGGAGAAATCCATTAAAATTCGCAGATAAAAATCAGCAAATCAGATAGCTCCTCTTCAAATATTGCAACACAAGTGAAACTTCCAGAACGTCTCTGCAAAGGGATACACTGAACAACTGCACATACATACTTGAGCTACTAGGAAACAAACTGAGCAGTTACATATATATAGGTGGTGATAAATAATAAATAATACTAACAGATGTAAATTAGTAAACTGCGAAGAAAATAACAATTAAACAGTCTACATAATCAAACAAGTACAGGTTTAGAATCATTACATCTGAAAATTCAGAGGCAGAAAAACTTTGGTATCTATGTTAAATATAAAATAAGAAAAATCTATATAGATTATGAAAATATCAAGGGGTGATAGATAGAAGCTATGGCACCCCTAGATTGCAAGAGACAGGTAACTGCGTGACTGTCAGCAGAAAGAAGGGAAATGCACAGCCAGTGCAGAGTACACCTCTGACCATTCCCCCTCAATAATAATGATATAACTTTAGATACTATTAAGGGGGATGACCAAACAGGAGGAGCCATATAGACCAAGTCTTTGGCACTGAGTCTGGTGCTGTGGCTCAGAAGAGCACAACAGTGAAGAGGACTGCAGTGTTGATAGGTGATTCCATTGTCAGAGGAACAGAGACAAGGTTCCATGGGCACGATAGAAGCACCCATATGGTATGCTGCCTCCCTGGAGCCAAGATCAGGGATGCCTCAGGTTGACTCCATGGCATGCTCAAGGGATAGGGTAAGCAGCCAGAAGTTTGGGTGCATATTGGCAACAATGACATGGGTAGACAAGGTGAGAAGCTTCTGAGGTGAGACTTTAGGGAGGTAGGTTGAAAGCTGAGGAACAGGGCCTCCAGGGTAGTAATCTCTGGATGTGTAGTGAGGAGAGGCTGTTGAGAAGGCGAAATTGCAGTCAACAGGATGAGTTGCAAGGTAAAAGATGGACAAAAATGAAAAGAGTGAATACAGGACTGAAGGTGTTATATTTGAATGTGCACAGTGTACAGAACAAGGTAGATGAACTTGTAGCACAGTTACAGATCGGCATATATGATGTTGTAGGCATTACTGAATCATGGCTGAAAGAAGATTATAGCTGGGAGATTAATGTCCAAGGATACACATTGAAAGGACAGGAAGGCAGAGGGGGTGGTGTTGCTATACTGGTAAAAAGTGAAATCCTTAGAGAGAGATGACACAGGGTCATAGAATCATTGTGATTAGAGTTAAGGAACTGCAAGGATGAAAAGATCGCGATGCGAGTAGTATATGGACCACCAGACAGTAGTAAGGATGTGGTCTGCAAGTTACAACAGGAGATAGAAAATGCATGCCAAAAGGGCCATGTTACAGTAGTCATGGGGATTTCAATATGCAGGTAGATTGGAAAAATGAATTGGTGTGCAATTCGAAGAGGGGGAATTTCTTGAGTGCCTATGAGATGTTTCTTAGGAGATCAGCTATTCTGGATTGGGTGATGTGCAATGATCTGAAATTGATTAGAGAGCTTAAGGTAAAAGAATCCTTGGGGGCAAGTGATCATAAATAATCAAATTCACCCTGAAAGTTGAGAAGGAGAAGCTAAAGTATTAGCATTACAGTGGAGTAAAGGGAATTACAGAGGCATGAGAGAGGACAAGACCAGAATTGTTTGGAAATGACACTGGCAGGGATGACGGCAGAGCAGCAATGGCTGGAATTTCTGGAAGCAATTTAGTGGGCACAAGATATATACATCCCAAAGAGGAAGAAGTATTCAAAAGGCAAGATGACACAACTATTTTTAACAAGAGAAGTCAAAGCCAACATAAAAACCAGAGAGAGGGCATATAATAGAGCAAACATTGCTGGGAAGTCGGAGGTTTGGGAAGCTTTTAAAAACAAACAGAAGGAACCAAAAATTCATTAAGGTAAAGATGGAATATGAAAGTAAGCTAGCCAATACCATTAAAAAGGATACCAAAAGTTTCTTCCGATACATGAAGTGTAAAAGAGAGTCAAGAATGGATATCAGACCACTGGAAAACAATGCTGGAGAGGTAGTAATGAGAGACATGGAAATGGTGGATGAATTGAATATGTATTTTGCATCAGTCTTCGCTGTGGAAGACAATACCAGAATGGTGGAAGTTTCAGCTATCAGGGGTCATGAAGTGTGTGAAGTTACCATTACGAGAGAGAAGGTTCTTGGGAAACTAAAAGATCTGAAGGTAGATACATCACCAGGACCTGATGGTGTACACCACAGGGTCTTTAAATAGGTGGCTGAAGAGAATGTGGATGCATTAGTAATGATCCTCCAGGAATTATTAGATTCTGGAATGTTCTGCAAGACTGGAAAATTTCTAATGTCCCTCCATTCTTCAAGAAGGGACAGAGGTAGAAAGAAAGGAAATTGTGGGCCAGTTAGTCTGATCACAGTGATAGGGAACATGTTGGAATCGATTGATAAGGATATGGTTTTGGGGTACTTGGAGGCTTGTGATAAAATAGGCCGTGGTCAGCTGGGTTTCCTCAAAGGAACATCTTGCCTGACAAATCTGTTGGAATTCTTTAAGAAACAACAAGCAGGATAGACAATGGAGAATAAATTGATGTTAAGTACTTGGATTTTCAGAAGGCCTTTGACAAGGTTCCACTCTTGAGGCTGCTTAACAAGCTATTAGCCTATGTTATTACAGTAAAGATTCCAGCATGGATAAAGCAGTGGCTGATTCGCAGTAAGAAAAGTGTGGGAATAAAGGGTGCTTTTTTTCTGGTTGACTGCCAGTGACTAGTGCTGTTCCACAAGTGGTTTGTTGGAACCACTTCTTTTTACATTATATGTCAATGATTTGGATGATGGAATTGATGGCTTTGTGGCCTAGTTTGCAGATGATATAAAGATAGGTGGAGGGGCAGGTAGTTTTGAGGAACTAGGAAACTACAGAAGGACTTAGAAGATTAGGAGTTTGGCAAAGTGACAGATTGAATGCAGTGTCAGGAAGTGTATGGGCGTGTACTTTTGTAGAAGAAATGACAGGGTTGACTATTTGGACTTGGTGGAGGGGCAGGTCGTTTTGAGGAAATATGGAGGCTACAGCAGGACTTAGGCAGGTTAGGAGAATAGGAAAATGAGTGGAAGATGGGAGATGTTTCCAACGATTGGACAGTTGCAAGGCTGCAGGACCGGATGGTATCCCAGGGCGGGTACTTAGGATGTGCCCAGCACAACTGACAGGAGTGTTTACAGATATTTTTAATCTCTCCCTCTCCCAGTGTAGAGTGCCCTCCAGCTTCAAATTATCCACCATTGTCCCTGTACCAAAAAAGACCAAGGTAACATGCCTGAATGACTGGTGTCCTGTCATGCTCACCTCAATAATAAGCAAATGCTTTGAGAGGCTGGTCAAGGATTACATCTGCAGCTTGCTACCAACCAAACTGGACCCCCTACAATTCAGCTACCGACACAACCGATTGACAGATGATGCAATAGCCACTGCTCTACATACCGTCCTTACTCTTCTGGAGAAGAAGGATGCTTTTGTGAGAATGCTGTTCTTGGACTACAGTTCAGCATTCAACACCATAGATTCATTTAGGATTGACAAGCAGCTCAGAGACTTTGGCCTTGATCTTGCCTTATACAGCTGGATCCTGGACTTCCTGTCAGATTGCCAGCAGGTTGTAAGAGTGGGCTCCCTCACCTCCAACCTTCTGACTCTCAATACAGGAGCCCCTCAGGGCTGTGTACTGAGCCCCCTCCTTTGCTCCTTTTATACTCACTGTATCACCACCCAGAGCTCTAATCTGCTAATTAAATTTACCGATGACACTACATTGATTGGCCTTATCTCAAACAATAACGAGGTGCCCTATAGGGAAGAAATCATCTCTCTGACACAGTGGTGTCAAGAAAACAACCTCTCCTTCAATGTCACAAAACAAAGGAGCTGGTTGTGAATTACAGGAGGAACAGAGACAGACAATCCCTATTGGCATCAATGTCTCTGGGGTTGAGAGGGTAAACAGCATCAAGTTCCTCGGCATCCACATCACTGAGGATCTCATGTGATAGCACGAATGGTAGCGCAATATTAATATGCAGCAGCCTCTCCGGACTCTGGATTTGGGGATTACCAAATGCTATGTGGATTTTCTGGTGTAGTCTGTTTTGTCGTGTGCTTTTGTGACATCATTCTGGAGGATCGTTGTCTCATTTTTTAACTGCATTGCATTTGTGGTTTCTAAATGACAATAAACTGAAAACTGAAACTGAACATATCTGTACACATCAACTGTGTGGTGAGAAAGGCACAACAGCGCCTCTTTCACCTCAGACAGATAAAGAAGTTTGGAATGGGCCCCCAAATCCTAAGAACTTTTTACAGGGGCACAATTGAGAGCATCCTGACTAGCTGCATCACTGCCTGGTATGGGAACTGTACTTCCCTCAATCGCAGGACTCTGCAGAGAGTGATGTGGACAGCCTATCGCATCTGTAGTTGTGAACTTCCCATGATTCAGGACATTTACAAGGACAGGTGTGTAAAAAGGGCCTGTAGGATCATTGGGGACCCAAGTCATCCCAACCAAAATCTATTACAGCTGCTACCATCCAGGAAGCAGTATCACAGCATAAAAGCCAGGACCAACAGGCTCCGGGACACCAGGCCATCCGACTAATGAACTCACGCTGATTGAGTGTACTCTATACTACATTGTTTTATTTATTATAAGTTCCTATGATTGCACATTGCACATTTAGATGGAGACGTAACATAATGATTTTTACTCCTCATGTATGTGAAGGATGTAAGAAATAAAGTCAATTCATACTGTGTAGAGAATTGTGTGGTCATGTTCTTTGGTAGAAGAAATGAAAGGGTTAACTATTTTCTAAGTGGAGAGAAAATTCAAAAATCTGAGACACAAAGGGATTTGGGAGTCCTTGTGCAGGATTAACTAAAGGTTAATTTGCAGGTTGAGTCTGTGGTGAGGAAGACAAATGAGGTGTTAGCATTCATTTCAAGAGGACTAGAATATGAAAGCAAGGATGTAATGTTGAAACTTTATCAAGCATTGGTGAGTCCCCACCTGGAGTATTCTGAGAAGTTTTGGGCCACTTACCTTTGAAAGGATGTGCTGAATCTGGAGATGTTTCAAAGACGGTTCACTAAAATAATTCCACAATTGAATGATATTCATATGAAGAGCATTTGATGACTCTGGGCCTGTATTCTCTGGAATTGAGAAGAATGAGGGGTGACCTAAATGAAACCTATCGAATGGTTCAAGCCTTGATGGAGTGGATGTAGAGAGGACGTTTCTATGGTGGGAGTGTCTAAGATGAGAGGACACAGCCTCAGAATAGAGGGGTGTCCTTTTAGGATGGTGATAAGGAGGAACTTATTTAGTCAGAGAGTAGTGAATCTGTAGAATTCATTGCCACAGGCAAATCTTTATGTATATTTAAGGCAGAGGTTGATAGATTCTTGATTGGAATATAAGGGAAGGCAGGATATTGGGGCTGAGAGGGAAAATGGATCAGCCATGATGAAATGGCAGAGCAGACACAATGGGCTAAGTAGCCTAATTCTGCTCAGATACCTGATGGTCTTATATGAAGGCTAAACAGTCACATCTGCCATACCCCCACCTATTAGTTTGGATGTCCTTTGATGAGTTTGATTCTTTCTACACCCATTTCTGTTTCAGTTAATCATTTTTGTTCATTCAACTCATTATGTTATTGATCTTTAGCAGCAGTTTGTTATTTGTTTTAAAGTTCAAAGTTTAAAGCAAATTTATTATCAAAGTACATATAGAACCCTGAGATTAATTGTCTTGTGGGCATAAACAATAAATCCATAGAATAAGAACCATAACAGAATCAGTGAAAGACTGCACCAACATTGTTGTTTAAAAACTGTGTAAATACAGAAAAATAAAAAATATAAGAAAGATAAATATGTAATAAATATTGAGAATGTGAGATGAAAATCTTAAAAGTGAGTTCATAGGTTTAATCACACAGTGGGCTGTATACCTACAAAGTAATCAAGATTTTTTTAATTTGAAAAGCGGTCTATTACTTGTAAGTTACTTTCTTTAATGAAATACAACAACATTCTCTGTAAAGTTTAATTTTTTTGGAAAATCTAAAATTTGCTCTTTTCTACTGACACACTGATGCAGAAGACAAAAAAAAACACCTTAAACAAAATTTATATTAAAAATCTAGGCTGTCTACAACTTTTGCACAGTACTAACAATTGCATATACATAGATAGCCACTAGGAAATATATAAAACAGTTATATGTTTATAAGGTGAAGCCCACAGAGTAAACAGAAAAAATCCTTTCACTGCACTAAAAGCAACACAGGTCAATGTTTTTGCCTTAACTTTGAGTTCCTTCCTTTCAAGTCCATCTGAACTTACAGACTAAAGCCTAGGGTTTCTAATGCTTGAAATAACAGTGAAAATATCCTAAAATTCTGGCAGTATCTGAGAACAGAGAAATATGCTTCAGGTCAATGATTTTCCACTAGAACGGTTCTCATGGAAAGCCTTTAACCTGAAATGTTTACACCTCTTCTCTTTCCACAGGTTATGCTGAGTATTCCCAATATCTCCTATTCTTATTTCTAATTTTTGGCAACTGCAGCTTTTTGCATGTTGCTGGACTGGTACTATCCTTGAGAATTCCAATTAGCCCAAAACAGTTAGTCACTAGAGTCAACACAAGGAAATCTGCAGATGCTGGAAATTCAAACAACAACACACACAAAATGCTGGTGGAACACAGCAGGCCAGGCAGCATCTATAGGGAGAAGCGCTGTTGACGTTTCAGGCCGAGACCTGCCCGAGACTAGTCCTGATGAAGGGTCTCGGCCCGAAACATCGACAGCGCATCTCCCTATAGATGCTGCCTGGCCTGCTGTGTTCCACCAGCATTTTGTGTGTGTAGTCACTAGAGTCAAGTCTCTTTGGCAGGTCTAGGCCCCAAAGCTACAATACCATTAATTTATTTGTAAAAGGGATAAAAGAAATTGCAGAAATCGGAAATAAAAATAAAACATACTGCTGGAAATACTCACTATGTGGCAGCGTGTATGCTGAGAAAAGCTGGGTTCATGCTTCAGATTGGAGTCGACTTAATGACTGAACTAAAACATGCTTGTTTTCTCAATTTTTTCTGATGAGAGAGCAGAAGGACCTGCATCTCTTTTACTCATTTACTTAAAATTAACAACATTCTCTACAATCATTACTAATTTGTGTTTGTCAAGAGTATTTAAAGTTGAAAAAAAGAACAAGACAAGTGGATGGAGTTGAGAAAATGATTTACCACTGTCTAATTGATTGGGGATCAAGATCTAGAGAGTGAAGGCCTAATCATGTTCTTATGTTCCCAATTTGGTAAATTCCTGCTGCATGTAAGAATTGAGGCCCAGGAGTCCAATTCATTTGCTGAAATATTTCAGCTGTCACATTTGTTCTTACATTTTTATTATCCAAAATTACACTGCCGAGTAGGTTAGAAACATAGAAGGTTAATCAAAATCATTTAAAATTGTAGCTTCATATTTTAATTATTCATTCAGTTATTAAGTCATTATATTGAAGTGTCAACATGAGCTAACATCAACTCTTTCATTGCTTTCACCAGCAATGCATGTTTATTACAGTGACAAACAACTGAAACTCATGAGACAGATAAGTTTGAAATACTATTAATAACAGATCTGGTACCTGTGCCAGATAACAGATAAGGTACACTGAATCCCTCTGCCCCCACTACACTTCTCTGTCTGCCTTCAGAACTTACTGTTCCAGTAGTTTTGTGCTAGGAGAACTCTTTAACCTGAAGAACAATTTGAACTAATTCCATCTGTTAGTAAATCAGGTCCATTATTGCAACTGACAGAGTGTATCAAGAGTTTTAACATGTAGAATAATATAGTAAATCTATTCAAAGGCAATATACAATGTTAAAATGCAAAGAGGATGTACATTAGACATAATAAATGTGGTGTATATTCCTGATGATGAGGAAATTGTCATTGCTTAACCAATCAGTTTTGCAAGGAGTTCAACAGATTTGAAAAGGCAGAATTGATGGTATCTGCAGTACATTGATGTGCCCATTGTTGTTATTTTGTCTCGGAGATATGTCAGAAAGAAGAGAACACTCCTGCCCAGCAGACCATGGGCTTTCAGTCATATTTGAAGTCTCAATCTGCAAACACTTTTCTTTTAATAATCAAAGGCTCTGCTAGGGCAGTGAAAGTAAATTAATCAATAATGTCTGCCAACATTAGAGGTGCCTCCTAACATATTGTAAATGCTTCATTTTTCCATAGTTGTGCAGCAGTTCTATAGCTGGTGGGTAGTGTTATATGACAGCGATTGGATCATAGAGGTCCTTTGTCTGCAGGTGTTAAGTGTATGTCCAATTCCCATGTATTCCAGCGAGTGAACCCATGATTACATTCTGAAGATTGACTTCTGAATATGCTGATGTGCAGTGATCTTGATTCTGGAATGAAAGAAGTCCAGGATTCGCCCCAGCAGCAAACCTGTTGGATGTGAGGTGCAGCACTGCATCAATAATGATTGAGGAAAGCATTCGCATGATGATACAGCTATGCACCAGGCTGCACTGATTTGCTTTGGCTAAAGTCAAGGCTTGTATGCTATGATGAAGGAGATGCAAGATACAGTCAGATTTCAGAAGGATATGTCATAGTCTATCTTGATTAATGGAACCAAAAGCCTTTATGAAATCAAAAATTACTTGGTACTGCTCCACATTTCTCTTAGAGATGTTGCACAGTAAAAATCATGTTTCTCTCTTTGAGATTGATGGAATTCATACTGTGAACTGGAGAGCCACTGGGTGGCAACGATGTAATGCTGAGACTTAATAATCATCGGTCAACCTTATTTGGAGCATCTTGAGCAGTTTTGGAACCCTTATCTGAGAATGGATGTGTTACTATTGGAGAGGATCAAGAGGAGGTTCATGAGAATGATCCTGGGAATCAAAGGGTTAATATACAAGGAGTGTTTGATGGCTCTGGACTTGTACTCACTAGAGTTCAGAAGAACGAGGGGATATCTCATTGAAACATTGAATATTGAAAGGCCCATGACAGAATAGACTTGGCGAGGATGTGTCCAATGGAGGGAGAGTCTAGGACCAGAGGGCAGGGCCTCAGAATACAAGAGCAGTGAAGAGGAGTAATTACTTTAGCCAAAAGGGTAGTGATTCTGTTGAATCCATTGTCACAGTGCCAATGTCTGGAGGCCAAGTTACTGTGCATATGAAAAGTTACAGAGAGAAGGCAGGAGAACAGGTTGAGAGTGATAATAAATCAACCACAATCAAATGGCAGAGCGCACTTGATGGGCTAAATGGCCTAATTATGTTCCTAAGACCGTAAGACATAGGAGCAGGATTAGGCTACTTGGCCCATCGAATCTGCTCCACCATTTCATTATGGCTGAACCATTTCCCTCTCATCCCCATTTTCTGCCTTCACCCATAACCTTTCACACCCTGACTCAACAAGCACCTTTCAACCTCTGTCTTGGTGGGTCAATGCACCCAATGACATGGCCTCCAAAGCTGTCTGTGGCAATAAATTCCACAGATTCACCACCCTCTGGCAAAGGAAATTCCTGCGCATCTCTTTTCTAAATGAACGTCCTTCTAGTTTGAGGCTGTGCCCTCTGGTCTTCAACTCACCCACCCTTTTCACATACGCTCTATCTAGGCCTTCAACTTTTGATAGGTTTTAATGAGATTCCCCCCCCCCCCCACATTTTTATAAATTCCAGTGAGTAAAGGCCCAGATCCATCAATCACTCCTCATACGACAAGATTTCCATTCCCAGAATCATTCTCATGAACCCTCTCTGACTCTTCCTGATTGTCAGTGCATCCTTTCTTAAATAAGGGACCCAAAACTGCTCTCAATGTTTCAAGTGAATTCTCATTAGTGCCCAATAAAGCCTCAGCATTATATCCTTGCTTTTATATTCTAGTCCTCTTGAAATGAATTCACCTTCCTCACCACTGATTTAATCTGCAAATTAACTTTTAGGAAATCCTGCATAAGGACTCCCAAAACCCTTTGCACCTTGCATTTTCCCTTCAGGAAACCATGCTGACTTTGGCATATTTTGTCATGTTCCTCCAAGTATCCTGAAATCACTAGCTTAACAATCGATTCCAACATCTACCCAAGTGCTCAGGTCAGGATAACAGGTCTATAATTTCCTTTCTGTCTTAGATTGAAGAGATTTGGTTTGTCACATGAGACACTCAAAAACGTCTCCAGATGTACCGTGAAGTGCATTCTGACGAGCTGCATCACTGTCTAGCATGGGGTGGGGCAGGGGGGTGAAGGCAGGTGTGGCCACTGCACAGGATTGAAAGGAGCTATAGAAAGTTGTAAAAATCTTCAGCTTCATCATGTGTACTAGCTTCTGTAGTATCCAAGACATCTTCATGAAGTGGTGTCTCAGAAAAGTGGTGTCCATTATTAAGGAACCTCATCACCCAGAAGATGCCCTCTACTCATTGTTACCATCTGGAAAGAGGTACAGAAGCCTCAAGGCATACACTCAGTGACTTAGGAACAGCTTCTTGCCCTCTGCCATATAATTCCCAAATGGACATTGAATCCATGAACACTACCTCATTTTTATTATTTCCGTTCTTGAACTATGTTTAATTTAACTGTTTAATATGCATATATACTTATTGTAATTGATATATTTATTTATTTTTTCTACGCTGTCATGTTTGGCATGGTACTGCTGCCACTAAGTTAACAAGTTTCACAACATATGCCGATGATAATAAACCTGATTTTGATTCTCATTCCTATTGCACCCTCCCTTCTTGAAGAGTAGAGTGACATTTGCAATTTCCCTGTTGTCTGGAATCTACTGATTCATGAATGTCATTACTAAGGCCTCCACAATCTCTTCTGCTACCTCATTTAGAACTCTGGGGTGTAGCCCAACAGGTCCAGGTGACTTCACATCTTTCAGTTTCCCAAGCACCATCTCCCTAGTAATAGCAACCTTTGCCCCTTGAGCCTCTCGAACTTTCAGCACACTACTAGTGTCTTCCACAGTGAAGAATTATGCAAAATACTTATTCAGCTTGTTCACCATTTCCTTGTCATTTTCCAGTTGTCCAATATCTGCTTGTGCCTCTCTTTTACTCTTGAAACATTTGAAAAAAAAAACTTCTGGTATCATTCTTGATATAATTTGCAGGGATACTTTCATATTTTACCCTTTCTCCTCTTACAGTTTTTTTTAGTTGTCTTCGGATGGTTTTTAAAAATTTCCCAATTCTCTAATTTCCCACTAATTTTACCACTTTTATATGCCTTACCTTTTACTCTTATGTTGGCTTTGATTGGGTAGCCATGTAGCCATGGTTGCAACGTCCTGCCTTTAGAATACTTCTACTTCTTTGGGATGTATCTATCCTGCATCTTCTGAACTGTTCCCAGAAACTCCAGCCATTGCTGCTCTACCATCGTACCTGCTAGTGTCTCCTTCCAGTAAACTTTAGCCAGCTCCTCTCTCATGCCTCTGTAATTCCCTTTACTCCACAGTAATGCTGATACACCTGACTTTAGCTTCTCTTTCTCATATTGCAGAGTGAATTCTATCGTATGATGATCAATTGATTCCCCAAGTGTTCCTTTACCTTAAGCTCTCTATTCAATTCTGGTTCATTACACAACATCTAGTCCAGATTACCTGATCCCCCAGTGAGATCAACCACAAGCTGCTCTAAAACACCATCTCATAGGCATTCTACAAAATTCCCCTCTCAGGATCGAGCATCAGCCTAATTTTCCCAACCTACATGTATATCGAAATCTCCCATGACTATCGTAACATTTCCCTTTTTAAATACCTTTTCTACCTCCCATTGTAGTTTGTAGTTCACAACCTGGCTACAGTTTGGAGATAACTCCCATCAGGGTCTTCTTACGTTTGCCGTTTCTCAACTCTCCCCACAAGAATTCTACATCACTTGATCCTAAGTCACCTCTTTCTATAAAGATTTTGCTTTCAATTTTTAACACATAGTCACTTCATCTCCCATGCCTTTCTGCTTGGCCTTTCAATAGATTGTGTGTTCTTGGATATTAAGCTTCCAGCTACAATTGTTTTTAAGCTATGATCCATGATATCCACCATGTCATACGTGTCAATCTCTAACTGCGCTACAAAATAATCTACCTTATTTTCAATACTGCATGTGTTGAAACATAGAAGACCTACAGCACAATACAGGCCCTTTGGCTCACAAAGCTATGCCAAACATGTCCTTACCTTAGAAGTTACTTAGGGTTACCCATAGCCCTCTGTTTTTCTAAGCTCCATCCAGGAGCCTCTTAAAAGACCCTATTGTATCCACCTCCACCACCGTCGCCGGCAGCCCATTCCACGCACTCACCACTCTATGAATAAAAAAAAATTACCCCTGATATCTCCTTGGTACCTACTTCCAAGCACCTTAAAACTGTGCCCTCTCATGCTAGACATTTCAGCCCTGGGAAAAAGCCTCTGACTATCCTCATAATCAATGCCTCTCATCATCTTGAACACCTCTATCAGGTCACCTCTCATCCTCTGTCGCTCCATGGAGAAAAGGCTGAGTTCACTCAACCTATTCTCATAAGGCGTGCTCCCCAATCCAGGCAACAAATGCATTCAAATGTAAAACCCTCAGCATCTGTCACCCTTTTCAATTTTGTCCCCCTTTTACAGCAACCCATCCCACTGACGACCATTTTGCACTATTATCTGCCTGTCCTTCTCGACAGTCTCATGGGTGGAGATAATTTGCTATGTGACGATTTTCTCTGTAATTCCTACTATTGCAGTTGACTCCTTCCTTAAATGTAATTACAATTAGTATGTTTCTGTGTTCCTCTTCTCAGCCCCTGGAGAAGAGTTTTTGAATTTCTGACTGAAGTTTTTTCCAATAAGTGTTAGAACATCAGTCGGGATAATAAGCTCTGTTTGCTTCTTAGTTGACATATGTCTTTTTTGACTTCATGCTGTTAGGGGTTAACAGCACGTCTGAACTTTTCACTTAGGACACCAAATCTGAGTTGTCTTTGAAATGTATCTTCCTGCAGGCCTCAACTGGCTCTCAATCCTTGACGCTCAGTGGCTTGGACTTCTGGGTGCTTAAGCAGCAGATGGCCTTATCAGTGCTGAAGAATCCATTTCATCATTATTATCACAAATGCTAGATCTTCTGTGTTCCTTCCACCCATCTGTTCTTTACTTCACAGGTTTTTTTTGTGGGATCTGGCCTTCGAGGTGCCTTTGAAGTTGTTTCTTTTTCCTTGAGGTATGGTAGAATTTCCAAATCAAGAACAGCTTGCGCTTGTGATTAATTAACTCCTGGCTCTTTTGGGCTATCGTCATCCAAGCCACCACAGTGCCTAAAAATAGAGAAACAAAAGGGTCAGTTCAAAAGGAATGGTGTGCAGCAAAGTGAATAACCGGATTTTGTACATTTAGGAAAGTGAAAACACAGAGAATATGCAGGTGTTGCTCAAATTGTTAACACAGATTTATTTTGCAAACTGTTTTGAATAATATCTTGATTGTATTAAGCTAATCAAAACACCTGTGATGAATAAGAGTGAATGGAATTGGCATTACAAATAAAGTTATGCACAAATGTCACTTAAAATCACCTGGGCACAAGCCAATAGTTCTGAATATAGTGGTATTATAGTTTGATTTGTGGAGTTTACCATCCTGAATTTGTTTGTGTGAGCTGTGCTGATAGTAGAGTGTTGAATACAAGAGGCATCTATAGAGATAGTGAGAACTTCAGCTATGCAGGCAGAAGTCAAGATCTGAATGTGTTTAGTAAAGTTAAGTGAAATTACTCCTTCGGGGAGGCTCAATTGTTTGGTCAGGTTTAACTGTATAATACTATAAATAAAGTGTTTCTATTGCTTATTATACTGAGATCAGACCCTTCAATGTGAGGGAGAGCAAATCATCAAAGATCACAGCAGGGTCTCATGTATTGATCAGAAGCTGGAGCTATGGGGAAATCAGAGACCACAGTGGTGGTAGATGAAGGGAATCTGAGGCCACAGCAGAGGGTGGCTGTGACAGTGGTGAGTGGAGAGAAGGAATTGGAGACTATAGCAGTGTCAGGGAAAGGGGTAGAGTTAATTGCAATGTGGGGCTGGAGGCAGCACTGTTCCCTCTTTGAATTTGCTTTCCTGACATTTAATGCTGAGCTAGTTCAAATTCTCCGCATAATCAGGGTTGGCATAGTTGTTGCTGCTGCCTATACTACAGGGATCCAATTGCTCTGCTTTGTCATCAGAAACCCGGCCACAGTACTATGAGTATTCATTCTCTCTCTGCCACTTGTAAACATTATTGAAAGTAGACTATGGGAATAAGGCTGAGTATGTATACAATACCAATGCCTGGAGCCAGCTTGCTTCCTCATGATCAAGTTTTGCATGTTGATATGACCCCTTATGTTGTTCAATTGGCAGTTGTGTGGAGAAGAGAAAGCTTCATCCATAAATTTAGCTCAATTGTGCTATTAACTTATTGAATGGCACATCGTGCATTCTCATTTTGAAAGGATGGTTGCCCTACCTGGAACAACATCTGCTCAGTTGGTACAATGAAAAGATGCCACAGCAGTGACTGTGGTGTTAGCATTTTCATAAGAAGTGTTATTGTAAATTCATGTGTGTGCTGTTTGTAATTTTCCACTTACTATACAGAATGATGGAATGTAAAATAACATTCCAAATCACTCCGAGGGCTAAACATCAAGCAATGATTTTAGGAAGCAACACACACAAAATGATGGAGGAATGCATTTTGTGTGTGTTGTTTTAGATTTCCAGCATCTGCATATTTTCTTGTGTAATTAATGATTATAAGAACACAGATATGTGCATTGACCTTTGTTTAAAGTAACTTGTTTTTCTTGCAAAGCAACCGATAGCATCGTGGATGGCTTTATTTGTGCTGTTATGTTCCAAATTTGATTTAAAGGACCCGAGATTATGAGTAATATTGGATGATAAAAGCTTAATGCATGTAACAAAATTTCCTTGCAGAACGAAAATCAGCACTTCCGTTATCACAAAGAAAAGAGCACAACGTAATCAATGTGCTATGATTGAAAAGCAACGAATAATTTTGGTTATTAAGCATAATTTTGTGTAGTATCTTGCTTTGTGGAACCATTGATAAGACATGTTACAAAACATTTAGACATACACAGTTATGTTTGTTCTTGATAAAAGACAAACTTAGCATGGGTAAAACTAGTGCATCTTCATTTGCAGAATGGCTCCAGCTCCACATGAGCTTGTGAGACTAGCTTATGGCTTGCACTTGACCTGAGCGTGTGTGACCAGCTTCCCAACGTCACTTCCAGTTCCGGGTGAATAGCCCCCATTGCACACTGGGAACTGAGTTCTTTATTATGCACACTCACATTAACACATCTTTCTCCTTTAAAGACAAAAGCAAACACAATACTATGACCTCATAAACCTGCAAGAAACAATAATGCTTTCCAACAAAGATTTACATTAATTTCAATTATAATGAGCAAATACAGACCTTTATTCACTTAGTAACACTTAATCACTCTCTGAGGTGGTTTGATGAACATTTGGTCTGCTCCTTGTCTCCACAGATGTATTACTTTTACGTGCTGTGTTAATATTAGTGGTTTTTTTGAGAACTCTGATCAACATGTTAATTTCTTTCACTCCCTTCAGCCAAGATCCTATCTGTTCATCTCCATTCTTGTTCTTGCTGTGAGACCATAATTCACCCCACGTGCCTCATAATGGAGCCCTGCACTACATCCATGTGATCAGTGAGTCTTTGCACAAATTCCAGCTGAGTCCGTCTCAATTCACAGAGCTCCTTCTGTTGCCTGTGTATCACAGATAATAACTCCTTCTGTTGGTTTATATTAAATTGGTGCAGTTGTTCTGACCTTTGGGTCTGTGTGGTCTCCCCACTTCCTTTTTGTTTTCTCTCTTCAACCATGGAGAGGATTATGGAGATATTTTTGATTTCCTGTCTTAAACTGTAAATCGATGAGACAGATTTTGAACTAAAGCTACATGACGTGGAACCAAGAATGACAACTTCATCACAATCACACTGTTCAGCACTGGCATCCTGACTGTCATGCTGGTGTATCTGGTATGAATGTCTATGGAAAGTGGGGATCTTGTGCTTCCTTTGCATAACCTCTCTGGCATTCTCATCGATGCTGTTACAGAGTTTGCCAAATTAAATCCGGTAAGCCTCTGAGCCCATCAAAGACATCTGCATACTCTTCCATGAGTGTTACCTGGTCACCTTTGGTCTGTGAAGCCACTACACCTCTTTCCACCAGGCTGAGCCTTTCAGATGTAGTCAGACCTAATATTGAGTGTACTTGCTTTTGAGCAATCAGTAATTGTGCCTTCAGGCACCCTTTGTGCTTGAAGGTCACTTTACAGCCCCCTTTTTAGCAGAACATTCTCTCCAGTATAGCCTGTCACTTTTAACTTCACTGGATAAATCTTGCTCTTTACTTTGAGAATCTTATAATCATCCATAGACAACAGATTCACTTGGGCTCTGGTGTCAAGCTTGAATGAAATTACTGTTTCATTCACAGTCGCTGGAACAATCCGTTCTGTCTTGAATTGAATTGAATTGAATTATCTTTATTGTCATTATACATAGGTACAATGAAACTCTGTTTGGCTTCCTCTCAGGCAATCAAACAAAGCAGTAGATAAAAACAAGACAGTAATAGAAAAACAGTATTAAATAGATAAGTAGCAGAAAATAAGTTGCAGCAGCAGCCCGCTGAGAATCTAAAAAGATATCCTCTATTTCCACAGCAACTGTGTACACCTCTCTCTTGTAGCCTCAACTTTGCAGAACATTGCAAAATGATTCTTCTTCCCACAATTGTTGCAGGATTTACATAAGCAGGACACACCGTTGGGACGTGCCGGTCTCTACATTCCTGCATTTACTGATTGAGCCTGTCTCTTTGCTGTGGGAAATGCCTTGTGCTCAAAGATTCAAAGCACATTTATTATGAAAAATTATAAACCTTGAAATTTGTCTGCTAATAGTCAACCACAAAGCACGAAACTTGAATAACCCAATTTAATAAAAACAGAAAGATAGATAGGTCCCCTGGTCCTGATGGAATACATCCCAGGGCACTGAAAGAATGGCAGAAGTAATAGTAGAGGCTTTGGTGATGATTTACCAAAATTCTCTGGAGTCTGGGCAGGTTGTGGCAGATTGGAAGACAGCAAATCTCAAGCCACTGTTCAAAAAAGGATATAGGCAAAAGGGAGGTAACTATAGGCCAATTAGTTTAACATCTGTAGTTGGGAAAATGCTTGAAGCTATCATTAAAGAAGAAATAGCGAGGCATCTGGAAAGAAATGGATCCATCAAAAAAGGCTCTAAAAATAAGCCAGAAATTATAGGCTGGTAAGTTTGATGTCAGTAGTAGGTAAATTATTGGAAGGAGTACTAAGAGATAGGATCTACAAGTATTTAGATAGACAGGGACTTATTAGGGAGAGTCAAAATGGCTTTCTGACTGGTAGGTCATGTTTAACAAATCTATTAGGGGTTTTTTTGAGGAGATTACAAGGAAAGTGGATGAAGGGAAGGCAGTAGATGTTGTCTACATGGATTTCAGTAAGGCCTTCGACAAGGTCCCGCATGGGAGGTTAGTTAGGAAGATTCAGTCACTAGGTACACATGGTAAGGTAGTAAATTGGATTAGACATTGGCCCAATGGGAGAAGTCAGAGAGTGGTAGTGGAAAATTGCTTCTCTGAGTGGAGGCCTGTGACTAGTGGTGTGCCACAGGGATCAGTGCTGGGTCCATTGTTATTTGTCATCTATATTGGTGATCTGGATGATAAGGTGGTAAATTGGATCAGCAAATTTGCTGATGATACAAAGATAGGAGGTGTAGTGGACAGTGAGAAGGTTTTCAAAGCTTGCAGAGGGATTTGGACCAGCTGGAAAAATGGGCTGAAAGATGGCAGATGGAGTTTAATACAGAGAAGTGTGAGGTATTGCACTTTGGAAGGAAAAACCAAGGTAGAACATACAAGGTAAATAGTAGGGCACTGGGGAGTGCAGAAGAACAGAGGGATCTGGGAATACAGATACAAAATTCCCTAAAAGTGGCATCACAGGTAGATAGGGTAGTAAAGAGAGCTTTTGGTACATTGGCCTTTATAAACCAAAGTATTGAGTATAAGAGTTGGAATGTTACGGTGAGTTTGTATAAGGCATTAGTGAGGCCGAATTTGGAGAATTGTGTGCAGTTTTGGTCACCGATTTACAGGAAGGATATTAATAAGGTTGAAAGAGTGCAGAGAAGGTTTACAAGGATGTTGCCAGGACTTGAGAAACTGAGTTACAGAGAAAGGTTGAATAGGTTAGGATTTTATTCCCTGGAGCATAGAAGAATGAGGGGTGACTTGATAGAGGTACATAAAATTATGATGGGTATAGATAGAGTGAATGCAAGCAGGCTTTTTCCACTGAGGCCAGGGGAGAAAAAACCAGAGGACATGGGTTAAGGGTGAAGGGGAAAAGTTTAAAGGGAACATTAGGGGGGGCTTCTTCATGCAGAGAGTGGTGGGGGTGTGGAATGAGCTGCCAGATGAAGTGGTAAATGAGGGCTCACTTTTAACATTTAAGAAAAACTTGGACAGGTACATGGACGAGAGGTGTATGGAGGGACATGGTCCAGGTGTAGGTCAGTGGGACTAGGCAGAAAAATGGTTCGGCACAGCCAAGAAGGGCCAAAAGGTCTGTTTCTGTTTCTGTGCTGTAATGTTCTACGGTTCTATCAGGTAGATGCAGCATTGATTCAGCACAGGCAGGTCTTGTTTGACAAACTTAATAAAGTTCTTTGAGGATATAATGAGCAAATGGATAGAGGGGAACAGAGTGACGTTATTTCTTGGATTTCCAGAAGGTGCTCACTAAGGTGCCGCATAAAAGATTTATCCATAAGATAAGAATGTAAAGAGTTGGTGGTGATATATTAGCATGGATAGAGGATTGGTTAACGAATAGAAAGCAGAGAGTTGGGATTCATGTGTATTACTCTGGTTGCAATTAGTGGTGAGTGGTGTGCCGCAGGGGTTGGTGCTGGGCCCACAACTGTTCATGATATACATTAACCATCTGGAAGAGGGGACGGGGTATAGTATATCTAAGTTTGCTGATGATACAAAATCGAGTGAAAAAGCAAATTGTGCAGAAGATACTAAGAGCCTGAAGAGACATATAGATATGTTAAGTGAGTGGGCAAGGGTCTGGCAGATGGAGTACAATGTTGGTAAGTGAGGTTACCACATTGGAACGAAAAATGGAAGATTATTATTGAAATGGTAAAACATTGCAGCGTGCTGCTGTGCAGAGGGACTTGGGAGTGCTTGTGCATGAATCATAAAAGTTTGGTTTGCAGGTGCAACAGGTTATTCAGAAGGCAAATGAAATGTTGGCCTTCATTGCTAGAGGGATTGAATTTAAGAGCAGGGAGGTTATTTTGCAAACGTACAGGGTACTGGTGAGGCCGCACCTGGAGTAGATCATGCAGGGCTGGGCTCATTACTTGAGGAAGGATGTATAAGCTTTGGAGGCGGTGGAGAGGAGGTTCACCAGGTTGATTCCACAGATGAGGGGGTTAGACTATGAGGAGAGATTGTATCACCTGGGACTCTACTCATTGGAATTCAGAAGAATGAGAGGAGATCTTATATAAATATATAAAATTATGAAAGAAATGGAAAGATAGAGGCAAGGAAGTTGTTTCTACTGGTAGGTTGAACTAGAACTAGGGGGACATAGCCTCAAGATTTGGGGCAGTAGATTCCGGATGGAGATGAGGAGTAAATGCTTCTCTCAGAGAGTGCTGAATCTGAGGAATTCTCTGCCCAGTGAAGCAGTGGAGGCTACCTCAGTAAATATATTTAAGACAAGGTTGGATAGATTTTTGCATGATAGGGGAATTAAGGGTCTTATGGGGAAATGGCAGGTAAATGGAGATGAGTCCATGGCCAGATCAGCCATGATCTTATTGAATGGTGGAGCAGGCTCAATGGGCTAGATGGCCTATTCCTGCTCCTATTTATTTCTTATGTTCAAAAACCAGTACACAGAGGAAGAGAGGGGGAAAAAAACCACATTGTGCAAACAATAGAAGCAAGCTAACAGCAATCTGAATCAGACTGAGACCCCGATCTGGTCCTGGAGCAGCCAGATTAGGCCCAAGCCAAGCCTCAGTCCCCAGTTTTCACACCAGCAGGGCAGGAATGCACAGCAGCTGGCTTAGCCCTTGAACCAGCCTTGCCGCTGCCTGTGACGATGGTTTACCTCAATCTGATTCACGGAAGATGTTATGTTTTTAGTTGATTCCTTTGCCTTATCAATTACTAGTAAACTATCCCTTTGCCCCTCTGTTTTCACAGCATGCACTGTTGTTACTGCCCTGTGCAGGTTCTTAGCTTGAGAATGTGTGGTTTCCACTGCTCTACACATATCCACAGCCTTTCCCAGCATTAAATGTTTTTTTTTGCAGAGGTATCTTTCTCTGAGAACTTCATCGGGGATTCCACAAACTATTTTGTCTCTAACTGCTGAGTCTCTCAAATCTCCAAACTTACAGGACTTACTTGGTGTGAAAAGCTCAGCTAAGTATTGGCCAAAGCTAACACTTGTTTCTGGTCACAGGAAAAGCACTTACATTTTTCAAAGTGATGTTTTCACTTCGAACAAAATGCTCAACAAATTTTGTTGTCAGAGTATTCAAACTCTCTCCTGAATCTCGCTTGGTGAACTTCTGGACATAATGTGCCCTGTGGCCTTGCTGGCCACTGACTTCACTTGCTTCCAACGCAGTCTTTATTTTCCTGTCTGAGCTAGCATCTCCTCCTCAGTAGCACACGGTATTCTTTTATGCTCTGTGTTTAGACCTCATGCCAGCTTCTGACACCATGTTATGCTTGTTCTTGATAAAAGACAAACTTACTGTGGGTGAACCTAACATATTTATTTACAGTTAATGGGTTCAGCCCAACACAAGCGTGTGTGCCCAGTTCATCAATGTTGCTTCTGGTTCCAGGTGAACCACCCACATTGCACACTGGGAAATGAAGTTCTTTATTATGTACACGTATAATAAAACTTGTGCTTCCATGTTTATTCATCCTTTTAGATCTAGGGAGGAGCTGTGTTGGGTTACATAGTATCACAGTGGTTATAATCTAATATTATTGCAAAATCCTTGTAAATTCAGAATTTTAGAGGAGTTTGAATGTTCAACAATAGCTACAATATTGCTTTGCTCATTGCATATTTTGGAAACTGAACAGGCTACCCTGGAAAGTGCCAATGAGAGGTACAAAGGCATGAAATTGGTTTGTCAACTATTTTGGAAAGTATTGCATATTAATCTAAATTTAGATAATACAGTGGCTTCTCATGTTGCATAATTAGACATTATAATTACATTACTTCTCGAAGATAATTGCATTAAAATGCACTCAACTGTTTAGTTGAATCTATTAGAATAAATTGCATTTGAATTAAGCTTGCAAGTCAGAATATATAAGCTTATTTTCCTGTGGACTTAAGCTGTGGTAACCCATGGCAATTCGATATCCTTCATAAGCCCAAGGGCTCCATTGATCACTTTTGTTAGTTAAATGCCCATATGTGTTGTTACTGATTTTTATAATCATATGTAAATCCTGTGAGAATCTTATTTTCTGTATAATCGTAATCTTTCTATCTCGTGACAATTCAAACAGTTTTTTTTCAGTCAGGTAGCTTTGTGCATGGTAAGGCCTTCCTTTGCTCCATTACTGAAACAGTTCTGTTTTTCTAACTTTTCAAGTTTTTGTTGAGAAATCACTGATGTTATGATCTAACAGATCCTATTGGTCTGCCTTTATCTTATCCATGACCCTATGTCTCAGCTTGAAATGGTCCAGATGGTTTAGAGATCCATCAATGGCCAACATTTCAGTCCTTGATGAGACCAGTGACCCAACAGCATAACACTTATAACAACATGCTTGCTTAGTTAACAATGGTTCCCTTAATTTGCTTCACTTGTCAGGAAACATACAGTGGAGAACGGTACTATGTTTGAAAAATGGTAATTTCAGAAGAGGCATTCATCTCTGAGTGGCAAGTTTTACAATTGTTATGTGGAGAAATTGCACATTCAGTTGTGTATGAGAGGCTGGGTTCCCAATGAGATTGGGACACATCTGTGTCTTTTCTCATAACTGTCTGACAGAAGTTATACAATATAAATGCAGCGCTACACAATATACATGGAAATAAAGGAAAGCTTATGAAAAATACATGGAAATACTGCATTCAAACATTTGAAAGCAAAAAAGAAGGACATTGTTACACAAGGCAAAGTATAACTCTGTTCAATGCTATAACCCGGATTGTGGGTTACTTGGTTGCTGAGGGAAGCTTAAATGGAGAAAATGGAAAATTTGAGGGCAACAATTGCGTTCTCAGATAGTGGAGTGCTTTCAAAGATCTGTAAGATTACAAATGTTAAAACTTTGTGCAACATAACTTGGGGGGGGGGTGCGGAATTGAACAGTCTAAACAGTTCAACATCAGTGGAACTCATATAGCTGCTTGGGTTTAGTATAGCAGATATAATTACTGCAGCAACTAAAAGAATTAATTCATGCAAAATTCTTAAGTGCTTTGAGAGGTTAAATGCAGTTATGATGTTGCCTAAAGCTGCTCAGAATAAAAGGTTGGCCATTAATGACAGAGATGCAAAGAAATGTCTTCACTGAGTGGATAGTTAATCTTCAGATTCTCCGCATTGTATGATTGTTGAAACTCAGCTGTTGTGTATTCAAAAGACTAAATGGATATACATTAAATGCAGAAAAGTCGTGCTGGGTTAAAATGTCAGCTGTAATCTTATTAAATATTGGAGGAGAGACAAGTAGCCAAATGGCCTAGATCTCTGAGACAGATTCATTGACAGTAAATTATTTCCATCTAATCTATCTTTTTTTTATAGAAGTACTGATGAAAGCAAGTGATAAAAATGTATAGGTGGCATTTTGAAATGGACTTGCTTGGTATTCAAAACTGGTGCTGGCTTGGATAATTAGATGGCTGACTGATTGGCGGCTGTGAGATTTTCTTTTAGAACAGTGAGGTTCCAAATGGGGTCAGTATTCAGACCTTTGGTTTTGTTGTTATATAGAAATAATCTGAATTTGAGCACGGAGAGTTCATCTTGATGTTTACATAGAATATAAATTAGAATGATGAAAATGATGGCAGCAGACTTTAAGATGATATCAGTCTTTAAGATGGTGAAATGACGAGGAAAACAGAATATATGATTTTCTGTGGATAAGAGTGAAATGACGCATGTAATGAAAAGCCACTTAGAGAAGCACCACTGCTTCCATGTTCTATTTTGAGGAGGGGCAGTGGAATGGAAAGTTCATCTTGATACATTTCTGAAGACGCTATTGCAGGTTTATAAAATGGTTAAGAAAATAAGCGGGATAAGTAAGTAGCTAAGATTTGTAAATAAGACCGTAAGTTCATCAGTGAGGCAATAACACAGAAGTTTTACAGATCACTGCTTTGTCGGTCCAGGGTGTCAGGACAAGAGGCAAGTGTCGGGCTGGTTCTGCTCGCTTCTCCGTATTGTTTCTCAGTTCCGCTCGCTGCTCTGCAACATTATTTGGTTACTGCTCCATGACGTTACTCGGCTCTGTGCTGAGCTGAGACTGAGGCTGTAGCCTGCTCTGGCTCCTCCGGGCTCTGTGTCTGAGGGCTCCACAACATTTACTCGACTCTGTGCTGAGCTGAGACTGAGGCTGTGGCTTACAGCCTGCTCCGGGCTTTGTGTCTATGTTCTGAATGCTATTTGCTTACTCCCATTCTTTGCATGATTTGTGTTTTTTTCTCTCTCTCTCTGCACAATGGCTGTTTGATGGTCATTTTTCATGGGTTTGTTTGGGTTTCTTTGTTTTGTGGCTGCCTGTAAGATGAATCTCAAAGTTGTATAATGTATGCATACCATAAAAATGCACTTTGAACTTTGGTTTCAGCTGGGGTAATATGTACATTTCCGACATCAGACTTAATGAAGGATTTAGGAATGCCTTAGGAAGATGCAAACGTAGTTTTACCAGGATGGCACCAAGGATGAGGATAGATTGCTTTTCCTCTCCCCCTTGGTTTAGAAATCTTTAAAAGAAACTGCGTGGAAACACACAAATTTACTAAGGATTTAGAAAATCAAATAAGGACAAATTTGCTTTCACTGACAAAATGTGAGTAGCCTAAGGTCACCAATTTAAAATAATTGTTAACAGAACATCGTAATAAGGAAATTTGTTTTCCAACAAAGGATTGTTAAGATCTGAAATGTACTATCTGAAAGGATAATGGAATCAGGTTCCATTTAAAGTTTTAAAAGGCCATTAGGCATACACATTGAGATCTAATTTGAATGGTTATTGGTCAAAACTGCAGTGTGGGATTAAATTGGACAACATTTCTGAAAATAGTGCAATAAAATGACAGTTTAAATGGTCTCCTCTGTGTAATAAGATGGTGATTCCAAAATGTATTGGAGCAAGGAGTTCCCAGGGACTAATCATCCTGTTTCGGTTCATAATTATGTTTTGATAGGCAATTGGATTAAATAAACTGTCATGATTACATTGACCATAATATTTTTAATGACTGGCATGTAATTTTAATTCCATGTCATTCAGAGCCTAACAGTGAATGTATTTGTTGCGTATTAAATATTTCAGTAATATTTGAATAATCTTGTGTGTGTGTGTGTATATATCCATGTGTGTGTTAATCAAGCTTTCTTGAGATAGTTTCACAGCCTCTAGTCTCACCTGCCAAACAGAGTGATCCCCTTTGTAAGGAAAAATGTTATCCTACAAGAATAAGAAAGCCTCCACAGCTATTAAATCTTTAGGCCTGAATGAGAGAACTGAAAATTTACTATGCTGTGGATGTCTGTATAGTAGTTGTATTATACAGTATACTGTGCAAATAGGTGAAATGCATTCTGTTTTGAGTTGGAGTTTATAGCTGAGCAAGGAGGAGTGATGAGTATTTAATATTTCAGTAATATTTGGGTAATCTTGTATACATAATGGTTGATTACGCATTCTTGCTTACCTAAATAATTCATTACAGGTCATATGTATAAGTATATGAATTGCACAAGTCATCACGCTACCCTGTGCACACCTCGCTTGAAGTAAATTCAAACTAAGACCCACGCCTCTCCGTTCACTTGCTTTCCTTTGAATTAGTTCAATGCTTTGAAGTTACAAAACATAACAGCATTGATAAAACAGTACTTAGATGAGTAAATATGCAGCAGAACTCATTACTGTGCTCCTTAAAGAAGCAAAATAGTTGAGTGGTCTTACAACATGCTAACTGACGACATCACACAATACAGTGCTAATTGTTACAGCTTTGTATGAAATACCAGCAGCATTTGAGATATTAATTACAAGGGCATGAAATAATGCTGTGTTTAAAAAAAAAGTGAAGATTGAAGAAGGAATAGAAGTAGCAGATGTAAGGTTGCCTGTTCAAGATCACTGTGCACTGTAAAAGATGCACAAACTGTTCACAGGGTTCAAAATGACTCCAGGAAGGCCTTGAGTGGTACAAAGCTGCCATTGTTCATTTTTCCTTGTATATTCAATGGTGTGAATCTGACATCTGGATTACAGTTCATCCCAGCATTTCAGTAAGGAGATTGATGGGTAAGAGGTGGCTGGAAACTGGATTGGGAAATTCTACTGGAAGTATGTTTGGAGTTTGACCAGTGTGTAAGTAAGAGTATCTCCTCCAGTGATAAAGTGGGCCTTATCTTACTAGTCATGCAATTCATCCATTACTGACCCATCCTACCATTATCCCTAATCTTCATGTATGCACATAACAGCATTGCAGAAAAAAGATTCTAAACATGTAATGCATGATGATTGATCATCTTCCCTCTTTGTCCAGTAGTTCCTGCATTAATGCTTAGCCATCAGCATTCAGCTCAAAATCCATTGATTGGCACATGAAAAACGTGCACTGAACAATAGATTTTTATAGAATCTTTCAACAAGTTCTGAAAAAGGAATGTGACATTTTTATTTTGGGAATAGTCATGACTTATGTATGGAAATCCCAGTCTGTGTATTTAATTGATGATTTTGCCAAACATTTCACACTCAAGCAGTTAAGAATATCTTGCAAATAGCTGGAAGGAAAATGGAAACAATAAAAGCAAGCTGTATTAGGGTACACATTGTTGAAATAGTACAGATACTAAGAAAATAAATAAAAAATAAGGACAACTGGCATTTGTTTTGAAATATTACAAGTCGAATGATAGGCTTATTATTTGCCCTCATTTTTTCAGCAGTGTCTTTGCTGGTCAAAGTTCAAAGTAAATTTATTTTCAAAGTGCATGTATGTCACCATTTCTTGTAGGCATACTCAATAAATCCAATAATAAAATCAATGAAAGGCTGCACCAACAAGGCAGATAACAAGTGTTTAAAAAAACAACGACTATGCAAATACAAAAAAAAGATAATTAACAATAAAAATTAAATGAGCAATAAGCAGAAAGTCCTTGAAAGTGAGTCCATAGGTGCTGGGAACTGTTCAGTGATGGAGCAAGTGAACCTATCCCTCTAGTTCAACAGCCTGAGGTTTGAGGGGTAATAACTGTTCCTGAACCTGGTGGTTGAGTCCTGAGGCCCCTGTACCTTCCTCCTGATGGCAGCAATGAGAAGAGAGCATGACCCGGGTGGTGCGGGTCCCTGATGATGGATACTGTTTTCCTGTGACAACAATCAGTGTAGATGTGCTCAATGGGGGGCATGCTTCATCTGTTAAAGCTCTGTGTGCTTCGCTGGAAGGAAAACCCTAAGTTAAACTCTCAGAAGATTATTAAGTAACATTACTTAGGGCCAACCATGAAGTAAACTCTATGGTCCCAATCCATTATTCTACTCGGGGCTCTAAAGCAGCAGATGTATGATCCTGAGATCTGATTAAATACTATAGTGTAGCAATCAAAATTGCCACTATCCATTTCTTAAGGATGGACTCTTATCAGGAAGCATAACATGCTTGTAAAATATTGCCTGCCTTAAGAATAAAAATGATGGCAGAAGTTTCATATCAGATTTTTATTTCTTTTGAAAATAAAATCTCATCATGCTTCTAATAGATCCCTACAGAAAGTTAGTGTACTTTGTAATGTACAACTGAGGGTACTCAATAAGGAGATGATTGCAGTTTTTAATTAAAGAAAAACCAAATAGGAAAAAGAAGGATTTAAAAATAGATGATAGAAGTCTGAGCAGAAATGTTAAAAATGAACAATGTTGTCGATTATTATACAATCTTTTGTATCAGTTGTTCTAACATGTTAAGCTAGCATTGTTTTCCAGAACCAAACCCCTCCCTCCACACCAACCCCCTGCATACATTCCATTATTACCAAGGTGTTCAACAGATGGTGCTTTTATTTTTTACACAGCTTAGTAAAAAGTCTACCTGTTAATTAGGTACTGTACTTTTTTCCATGGATGCTGCCTGGCCTGCTGAGTTCCTCCAGCACTTTGTGTGTGCTGCTCAGATTTCCAGCGTCTGCAGATTTTCTCTTGGCTGTTCATGAGGTGTGCAGCTTTGCACTTGAGTATAGTACCCAGAGAAATTAAAATGCCTTACAATTGCGATGGTCAATGCCGATGACTTGATATGATTGTATGCAGCTGTTTATCAGCTATGCAAGTATTTGGTAAAGCAATGCCAGACACTGAAAAATGATAATCAATATATTCTAATAACCAAGTTTGAAATCCGTTAAGTTCTTCTGATGCTGTAGGTAACTGTACAAAGATAGCACAGAGCTCTCGTATGTTGGTGTTGTCGACACTCTGATCTTATAATAATAACCACCTCATGCTTCGCAGATTTGTGGTACAATTATCAGGTTATCCACATTTGCTTGAGCAATCTGATATAAGTATAAGAGAATTACTCCATATTCTGCTCAATGATCAAGACTAGTTGTGATCAGACAATAGAAAGGAAGCATTTTATGAATATTTTCAGATGACATCTGCTGTGAAATTTAGCTCCCAGTGCATCTCAGAGATCCATTTCCAACTGGTTAAACTGCCCTATTATCAGATCCAATGGCTTAACTGGCCCTCCTATTGAGAAAGCAGTAGAATTCTTAAATGACAATCCTACTGCCGTGACAGGTCTGCTTTCCAGCAATACAGTCAACAAACGGTATTTTAGGAGCTTGCTGTTCATTGAACAGCATTTTTCTCAGCAAATGGTGGATGAGGATCTCAAATGTGATGAGGAAATAAACCTTCAAAGAGGAGACGTTTCCAGAGTTTTCTTGAGGCCTATGAAAGAACATCGACAACATCTCAATGATGCGCAATTCTTCTGATCATTCCCAGTTACCTGCATTAATGGTCATGTCCAACTTTCTATGTGGTATCACCGCAAGTGCCACAGGCCTCTGCAAGAACCTTAGCGATTTCTTCACACTGCTGTCAATAAAAATTGGTAATAGCTTATGGCACACTATCACTCATGAGCAAAAACTGAAGGGAAGCAGCACTTTTGCAAAGCAATTCCTTGGAGATCATCTTTCTTTTAAAAGATGGGCCTTTAAAGTCTGCAATGATATAATGACTAATGAACCTAGCAAAAAAGAGAGAGCTAAGGATGAGCATTTAATGTCAACGGCAAGAAAGAGAAAAATCATAGTTGCAGAAAGTATGTATGGTCAGATTTTGTGCATGACTCCTTTTCTACCATAAACATTTATTCCATGCCTAGGATTCAATCTCCCTGTAATGCAAGCCATCTGCAGCATTTCATTAAGGATTCTTCAACATTATCTTCCACCATCTGCAGGTCACAATAACAGAATAGTTACAGCACCAGAGCAGGCCATTCCGTCCATTTAACCAACACAGTTTCTCAGTAAGAGCGAGTAAACCAGTCTCGCTCCCCTAAACGCTCCCCATGCTCCTGCAAATTCATTCCTTTCAGATAATTGGATACAGTGGGGGCTGTGGTAGAACAAAGGACCTTACAGAAAATTCTGCCAACTCTGGATAATGTTTCTCCCCCTCTGCTTGGCTGAACAGAGGAGCACTTTCAGTAATAGACTAAGACAACCGCGCTGCTCCAAAGAGCGATAAATGAGGTCATTCTTACCCTCGGCCATTAGGCTCCATAATGAGTCAACCTATAGCTAGGGAAGTGATGACCTCCCCTCCTGTTAGACTGTCTGAGGTAACTTATTTTTTATTTTTTTTACTTCTCTTCAAACATGTATATATTTATGTATCACTTTATTTACTGTGATACTATAATTTCCTTTGGGATCAATAAAGTATCTATCTATCTATCTAATTAAACAGTTACCTTTTTGCATTTTGCAATTGGATCTGCCATCACTACCATCCTACTAGAAATATGTTACCGGTCCATCCTCCTATTGCATTTAGTAACACTGACAACACCACCAGACAGCATCACTGCACTCCCAAGGGCAATGAGAAAGTAACAATAAATGTTGACTCAATTAGAAGTAGCTGCAAATTATGAAAGGATTTAAAAAATGGACTGCACACCCTGCTTATTGATGAATCTTCTCACAAACACTGCTGCTCAACATCCAAACAGCTCTACAAGTATTTATTTTAACTAGTAAGGATGTGGTTGACAAATTACAATAGAATATAGAAAATGCATGCCAAAGAGGCAAGGTTACAATACTCATGGGCAATTTCAATATGCAGGTAGATTGGGGGGAATCAGGTTGGTGCTAGATTCCAGGAGGGGGATTTTCTAGAGTGCCTATGAGATGGCTTTTTAGAGCAGCTCATGGTTGAGCCCACTAGAGAATCAGCTATGTTGGATTGGGTGTTGTGTAATGAACCAGAATTGATTAGAGAGCTTAAGATAAAAGTGATAAAAGTATGATTGAATTCACCCTGAAATTTGAAAAGGAGAAGCTAAAGTCAGATGTATCACTATTAGAGTGAGCGAAGAAAATTGCCGAGAGTTGAGAGAGGAGTTGATCAGAATTGATTGGAAATGGACACAGGCAGGGATGATGGCAGGGCAACAATGGCTGGAATTTCTGGAAGCAATTTGGAAGGTGCAGGATATATAAACATCCCAAAAAAGAAGTATTTTAAAGGCAAGATGACACAACTGTGGCTAACAAAAGAAGTCAAATCCAAAAAATGCCATTGAGAGGGCATATGATAGAGCAAAATTACTGGGAATTTAGAGGATTGGAAAGCTTTTAAAAACCAACAGAAGGCAACTAAAATGTAACTAAGAAGGTAAAGGTGGAATATAAATGTAATCTAGTCGATATTATTAAAGAGGATACCAGAAGTTTCTTCAGATACATAGTGTAAAAGAGAAGTGAGAGTGGATATTAGACCACTGGAAAATGAGGCCGGAGAGGTAGTAATGGGGGATAAAGAAATGGTGGGCAAACTATATAAGTATTCTGCATCAGTCTTCACTGTGGAAGACACTAGCAATAAGCCTGAAGTTCCAGGGTGATAAAGTGTGTGAAGTTACCATTAATAGGGAGAAGGTTCTTGGGAAACTGAAAGGTCTGGTGGTAGATAAATCACCTGAACCAGATGCTGTACAACCCAGGGTTCTGAAAATGATGGCTGAAGAGTTTGTGGAGGCATTGGTAATGATCTTTCAAGAATCATTAGATTCTGGAATGGTTCCAGAAGACTGGAAAATTGCAAATGTCACTCCATTCTTCAAGAAGGGAGAGAGGTAGAAGGAAAGGAAATTATGGGCCAGTTAATCTGACTTCAGTGGTTTGGAAGATGTTGGAGTTGATTGTTAAGGATGTTGTTTCTGGATACTTGGAGGCACATGTTAAAATAGGCCAAAGTCAGTATGTTTTCCTCAAGGGAAAACCTTGCCTGACAAATCTGTTGCAATTTTTTGAAGGAAAAACAAGCAGGATAGACAAAGGAAAATCGACTGGGGTTGTGTACTTGGATTTTCAGAAGGCCTTTAACAAGGTGCCACACATGAGGCTGCTAAACAAACTGTGAGCCCATGGTATTACAAAAAAGATTCTAGCATTAATAAAACAGTGGCTGATTGGCAGGAGGCATAGACTGGGAATAAAGGGAGCCTTTTCTGGTTGGTTGCTTGTCACTAGTTGTGTTCCACATAGGTCTGCGTTAGGACCGATTCTTTTTACATTATATGTCAATGATTTGTATGACATAATTCATGGGTTTGTTGCAAAGTTTGCAGATGATACAAAGATAGGTGGAGAAAAATTGGGAGAAAATGCACAAAACTGAGGCTCAAAGGGACTTGGGACTCCTTGTGCAGGATTCCCTAAAGGTTAATTTGCAGATTGAGTCCATGGTGAGAAGGCAAACGCAATGCTAGCCATCATTTCAAGAGGACTAGAGTATAAAAGCAAGGTTTGTAATGTTGAAACTTTATAAAGCATTGGTGAGGCCTCACTTGTCAGCAGTTTTGGGCCCCTTAGAAAGGAAATGTTGAAACTAGAAAAGGTTTAAAGGAGGTTCACAAAAATGATTCTACGATTGAACAGCTTGTCAGGTGAAGACCGTTTGATGGCTTTGGGCCTGTATTCACTAGAATTCAGAAGAATGAGGTGTAACCTAATTGAAAACTATTGGATGGTGAAAGGCCTTGATAGCGTGTTTGAGGAAAGAACATTTCCTATGGTGGGAGAGTCTAAGACCAGAGGACACAGCCTCAGAATAGAGGGTTATCCATTTAGAACAGAGATGAGGAGGAATTCTTTAGTCAGAGAGTGGTGAATCTGTGAAATTCTTTGCCACAGGTAGCTGCAGAAGCCAAGTTTTTATGTATATTTAAGGCAGAGGTTGATAGATTTTTAATTATTCAGGGCATGGAGGGACATGGGAGGAAGGCGAGTGATTGGAGTTGAGAGGAAAATTGGGTCAGTCATGATAAAAAGATGGAGCAGTCTCGATGGGCAAAATGGCCTAATTCTGCAGCTATATCTCATGGTCTTATGGTCTAATTAGGGTAAAAATTATGCTACATATTGTGTTTAGCTGATTTGAAGCCATACCCAGCAATGTTCTGGGGAGAAAGTGTGTTCTTTGAGAGCTGTACGATATTGATGAATGCAAATAGAAACATTGCAAGGTCAACTCAAAAATCTTTCTTCACTCAGATAAATAATTACAAACAACCTTTCATAGATTGTTTAAATTTTTAATGGTACAATTACTTTGCTCTTATTTCAAGATAACTGAGAGCGTCTTAGTCGTAACATCATCTTATCATCAATTACAGATCAGTGCACTGCAAAGGTTGGGCTTCACATACACTGTGCTTTCTGCAACTTTATTTTATATAACAGATAGGCAATTTACATACTATTTTAATTTGTTTGCAAATGATGAATTAACATTTCCAGATTTTCTTTACTATTTGCCACAATTCTGGAGCACCTAAATTCCAATTATAGGATAATAACAGAACAAAGTAAAGAGCTGCTGGACAGTTACAACCCTGTGTGTCCTTTCCTCTCCTGATATAGGCTTAGTGTAGTGTCCTTGACTGCATATGCAGCAAATTTTGTTGATAAAAGCTGATCACTTTCATCTAAAACATATAGCATATTTTATTACAGCTAATAAAATTAAGCTTTAAAAAGAAGTAGCAGCATTCGTCATATTTTAATTCCTCCCTACTTCCTTTTCCTTAAAACAATTAAACTGGATCTGCACTGGAATAACATCTGCCATGGGTTGACAACTATCTGCAATCTTGCTCAATTATTGTATAAATTGGCAAAACCTGTCAGTGGTATTGGGTTGCAAATTCACTAGTTGAAATAACCGACATCTTTACTAAGAGGGAATATGAGAATAAATTATTAAAGTTTTTCATGAATATGTTTTTGACCTGATTAATGAAATAATTTGAATGCCATCAATTAAATCCTTTGGCCAATGTAACACTCCCTCAGTAGGAAAGAGTTAAGGTTTTTTAATAATATCTGACTTGTATCTTTGTTTTTCTTGACTAGTCAGGTTATATGCTACTGTCAGTGGAAGTGAAATTATTATTTTATTTTAAAATTTAATTGTTGTGTTCAGAGAGTTAACATGATATGTATGTTGGATCAATATCACTGTGTTTTACTGGAACTAAATTATTTTTTAAAATTATTGTTTCTTTTGTAAGAAGTACCAAATTGCTTGTGGAAAATTCATTTTCTGACCCATTGTTAACCTGTCACATACACTTTAAAAAGAATCACTGTGTCATTATAGCTGATCTTCATGAATGTCATTCCTCTGCTGCTTCCAGATGCAAAATGTTGCACCATTAAATTATGTGAAGACAGCCCATTACCCAGAGTAATCGCCTACAAACTTTGTCCATCTGTGCTTGTCTTGGCTGGTTGCAGTGCACCAACCTCACTGATCCTTTGAAACTAGCATCGGTTGATGAGACCTAGCAGAGCCTCACTGGCCGACTAACTCATCAATTTAGTGCTAAAGGCTGACCCCAAAAACTCTCTGAAGCCTTTGAAAGAGAACAAGGCTGAGAGTGGACCATTACATTGTGACAAAGCCTGCATTTTTATAGTTCACACCTGCCTTTGATATCCTGAGACATTTAAAAACTATTAAAATTGGTGTCAATAATAAAATTCATAAACATTGTTATTTAAAACAAACTTGCAAAGTGAATAACAATATTAAAATAAACTAATTATGGGAAGTCTACCCAATTCCCAATGTAGAATTCAGTAACACAATCTAGTGATGGATGCAACAATGTGTATCATCTGGCAAGTCCTGAATTTACAGTAGTGAGCTTACTCATGTGGTATAGCTGAATGTCTGTCACAGTCAGCATAATTTTGCCCAAGGAATTATTTTGGCCTTTGTTACTGCAGGTCAAAAAAAGTAATTCTAATATTGACTACCATATTCTTGGGTTCAAGGAAGACTAAGTTTCATGTTCAAATTGAATATGTTTTGAAATCGTTCATATTTTTAAAATATCAATGCAGCATTTTTATTTAATGAGGCAAAATATTTCTGTTCTTTTAAAATATTGTCATCAATGCCATATGTTGAAATAAAATGATTTAAATGGAAACAATATGTATTGTTGACCATTTATATTTTAATACATATTAAATCTTCTTGGACCAATCGTGATTCAAAGGTTGTTTATGCATTCCTCATAATTGGATTTAGTGCCAGTAAAATGCAAAGCACTATGAGTAATGTAATTCTGTCTTCCCACCAGCCTCTCATGATTTTATGAAAAGTATCTTTTCAGCCTTTTATAAATATACACATTGATTGCTTACTTCAAGTAGACCAATAGTTTTATGTCTGCAGATTGACAGAATATTTCCCTAAACTCGAATGAGAACAAAGTGTGCAAACAACAGTACCCAAAACTTAAAATATCTGCTTAATTTTAGGTTTTGGAGAATTTTTCTCTGCTCTGCATATGTAATCATTCCACTTAGGCTTTTTTGTGAGAAGTCTTTTGATGCGTTAATACTCTGGGTACTTTCTTGTATGAATTATAATGATGTGTTGTTAAATAGCTCATCCATAAGCTTCATCACAATCAAGATTGATGTCGTGTGTGTGTGTGTGCGTGCGCTCTCTCTCTGTCTCTCTCTCTCTCTCTCTCTCTCTCTCTCTCTCACTCTCTCTCTCACTCACTCACTCATTCACACACACACACCCTCACACACACACATTAATGAAAGGTGGATAGATGAGTGATTTGTGTTTTTTACTCCCCATTCTAGAGTTCTGAAACTTTGTAACCACTGACCTGGGGCTGACATCTTCCAAACATGCAAGTTTGCTGGAATTGAATTAGTGATGGCGCACTATTACCTACTGCCCATTAGCCACTGGTGTTTAGGGCAGCAATGAAGGTCCTCCATCTCTGGCAGTTTTCAGGGCTTCCTTCATTGTATCGTTCGCTTGGTTTTCACTACTGACACTCGTACAAGTTCCAGGTGAAGACTCAGGAATACTGTTGCACCCAGTTGAAGAGGATTCTTCATTGCTGTTTCCGCAACAGTTTAATTTTACCAGTCAGGGTTGTGGACCACTCTTAGTCTGGCTTCTACCCTTTGACCTGTTTGGCATGGGTGATCCTACCAAGAGCCAAAGCATAAAGCCCTGACTCCAGCCAACATAGCCCTCTGGGCCTCCAAACCCCATGACAAGGTTGTGGTCCTCTTGGAGGGATGCAGCTATAATGCATTTGAAGTTCCCACTCAATCATCAGGATTCTAATCTTGCCAATCTTCATTTATGTTAATTTTTGTTTTTCATGTAGAGTTCTTGATGCTATAATAGATATCAGTTGTGGAGGAGGAAAAGTTATAGCATTATCTTTTGCTGGATTGATGTTTAAGTCTATTCTTAGTCCTTTCAAATTTCTGGTTTTAGCAATGAAAACAATTATTATTTAACTCATTAGGATAAGTCTCCACTTTAATTAGTAAAATCACTCTCTGCTGCTTTTGCAGTATTTACTGACAGTAAAGTTGTTTCTCATTTCTAGCGTTGCTAAGGAAACTAAATCAAATATCTTAACCTACCACATATAGGTTGGCATACTCACCATTGCTAATGGTAAACACAAGCCCAGGGAACTGTAAAACAGCTTAGCTTTGCAGAGTTCTGAGGGTGTATACGTGTGTGTGTGTGTGCGTGCGTGTGTGTGTGTGAAGTGAGAAGAAAAGAAACAAGTTTGTCAAGGCGGGGGATGCAGGAAATAAAATTTCACTGAAAGAGTGATGTAATGGGACAATTTAGATTAGATTAGAGAACTTGATGTTGCTTCCTTCAGGCTGCAGACAGAAGATGAGGAACTGTTTCTCGAGTTTGCTTTGGGTAACAGTACAGAAGACACACAGAACAGTCAAAGTGTGAGCAGGAAGGTGAATTAAAATGACAGGCAATGGGAAGTTTAGGGTCACTTCTGTGGACTGAAACTAGGTACTCGGCAAAGCAAGCATCAAACCTATGACAAGAGAAAATGACAAGAGAAGATGCTGGAAATTCAAGCAGCACACACAAAATGCTGGAGGAACTCAGCAGGCCAGGCAGCATCTATGAAAAAGAGGACAGTCGATGTTTCGGGCCGAAACCCCTCGGCAGGGCTGGAGAAAAAAAGCTGAGGAGTAGATTTGAAAGGTGGAGGGAGGGGAGAGAGAAATGCCAGGTGATAGGTGAAACTTGGAGGGGGAGGGATGAAGTAAAGCTTGGGAAGTTGATTGGTGAAAGAGACAGAAGACCATGGAAGAAAGAAAAAATGGGGGGGGGGGGGTATCAGAGGAGCACCAGAGGGAGGCAATGGGCAGGCAAGGAGATAACATGAGAGAGGGACAAGGGGGTGGGAAATGGTGAAAGTGGGGGGGGGGGGGAGGAGAAATACATTACAGGAAGTTTGAGAAATCAATGTTCATACCATCAGGTTGGAGACTACTCAAATGGAATATAAAGTGTTGCTCCTCCAACCTAAGTATGGCCTCATCACAACAGTGGAGGAGGCCATGGAAGGACGTATAAGAATGGGAACGGGAAACTGAATTAAAATGGTTGGCCACTGGGAGATCCAGCTTGTTCTGCTCAGCGAAGCGGTCTCCCAATCTACGTCAGGTCTCACCGATGTACAGGAGACCACACCAGGACCACTGGACATGGTATATAACCCCCAACAGGCTCACAGCTGAAGTGTCACCTCTCCTGGAAGGACTGTTTGGGGTCCTGAATGGAGTGAGTCAGTATGGTTGGTTTCCCTGGTGTAAAGGAAACCCCATTTTGAACACTGAATGCAGCACACTTGAATAGTTGAGGTTTGGGTTCTTGGGTGGTGGGTAGTGAAGAGGTGGAGGTACAGTGTTTTTCATGAATTCTATTGAGTTTCTTTGTTTTGTGGCTCCTGTGGCAGTGCCATAAAATAGGAAGTGGTAGGTAGCAACAGAGGGGGGACCAGGGATTTACTAAGAGAGTGATTCCATGAAATGCTGACATGGGAGGGGTAAGGAACATATATCAGGTGGTGGAATCTTGCTGGAGCTGGCAGAAATTGTGAAGTACAATCCATGGAACGTGGAGGCTGTGGGTGCAGATAAGGACCGGGGAACTTTGTTTTTGGTCTGTCCAGGACAAGAAATGTTAAGTGCAGTGGAGTGGGAAAGTGATGTAATATTGTCAAAGGTTCTGTTCACAATTGTAGAAAGACTACAAAAGAAGGAAGGCTTTAAGCGACTCCTAGGGAAGTGTTACAAAGTGTGGCAAATACCATGGAGCCATTGAAAGTGATAGAATGGATAAAAGTCCTTTTCGGAGAATATACAGTATGATCAAGGTAGCTGTGCAGAATCTGTGCACCTTTATCCTACCTGGTTCAGATAGCGCTGAGGTCTCTACTAGTGTCCCACTGGTTGCACCAAAATTTCACTCTGCTGCATAAAATCCGTAATCTCGCCATTGATATATCTTCTTTCCCAGTCACTGCGAGAGTCTGAACCACATAGTTTGCAAATTTGAAGTCTGATACCAAATTCAACATGAACTTCTGATGCCCTGTCATTTCCATCATCTACATTGCCTAATTTTGTAACATCATCTGCTGTTAAGTTCTGCACATTTACAGCTGAAATGCTCATTATTGCTTTTGTCTATGCCACACATCCATCTATTCTACTGTTTTGCCTTCAGCGCTGCAGCTTCCATAAACACGGGCTTGAGAGTGAGTACTGAACCGATGTTTGGCTGATTTAAGCACTGCGCCAGATTAAAAGATTAAGGCACCGAGGCTGTGGGCAGAGGACGGACTGGTATTCAGCTCATTACTCAGGGAGGCTTTACTCACCACAGCACATAACTGACTCTGTAGCTGCTGCCTGCGGTCATCAGCACTCCCTGGGTTTGTACAGAGTCAGAAGTGGACAGCAAAGTTCTGGCTGCACTGAAGTTCAAAGTTCAAAGTGCATTTATTATCAAAGTACGTATACCTGAACACAGCACTGAATCTTGCTCTGTGACTGTGGCCTGCAGCCATTGGGCTCATGAACTGCCGGCCTGCAGTGCCAAACTGGCAACGTGACTGTGCAGTTACTTCCAGGGACTCTGCCATTCATGTTTGGTGCATTGTTTGTTTGCATTCTTATTGTTTGCCCACTTTGCCTTTGTGGTGCGGGGCTTTTTGTGAATTCTATCGTGTTTCTTGGTTTTGTGGCTACCTGCAAGAAGATGAATCTCAAGGTTGTATATGGTATACGTACCAAGTTTGATAATAAATGTACTTAGAACTTTAGTTCATCCAGTACTTTGCTGTCCACTTCTGAACCTGCACAAGGTATTGTTTAGTTTTAGATGCTGGGTTGCTGACTGACAATGGATCACTGTCACACAACAGGGCAGATTTAACCCTTTCAACATGGTATCTATATCCTTGCCTTCACAATATTACCTCCCCAGAACAGCTTGCATCCTAAAAGTTATATAACTCTGCCTATGTTCCTTCTACATTTCCTTCCTTCCTTGCGTCTTGTCACTTGTGGTCATACCTTCAGCCATTTATGGCCCCCTCTCTGGAATTCATTGCCTTAAACATACAATTTACAATATCCTGAATTATGTTCATTAAATTTGTCTCTTTAAGCCCTATTGTAGTCACCTCTTTCAATGCTTTCTTTTTATTCTTCATATTCTATGCAGAAACTCATACAATTCCCACTGTGAAATATGCTTCTGTTATGGTATGTGGGTTACGACTGAAGAAAGCTGTACTGAATTATGCCTTTTATTTTCTGCTTTATATTTTGTGTTTTTGCTTTTTACTTTGCTGCCATTTGCACAATTCTTTTGCACATGGGGGGGTGGTTTGATGTTTGATGTTTTTCTTTGAATGGGTCAGTTCCATAGTTCTTTTCTGTTTCCTGTCTGTCTGTGGGAAGACAAATCTCAGGGCTGTACGTTCTTTGATAATAAATGTACTTTGAATCATTACATCTTTGAACATGGCTGGAATCACTTTGCACTTTTGTGTAAGGGTGTTTAGTCGCTGTATCAAAAAATATCTAACTTACAAAACTTAGCAAAAATAGCGAAAAGAAAACTGCCAATATTTCCAAAAAGAAATCTACCCAAAAATTCGATTACACCTACATTATATCTAGTGTGAACTAGCAGCTCAATCCCTCCCCCTCCCCCTCAAAAACGGTATATAAGCAATATATACACATTTACACATCCCCATTACTAAAGAAATATAATATTCCTCCATGTATGGCAGGAAAATTAGTCACCACTGAGCCAAATTCTTTATAAGAATATTGCAGGGGGAAAACAGTGAAGTGCACACTAAGTGCAACGTTTGTGCGTGTGTAAAGGCACATGTGTATGGAGCGTGTTTTCCAAGAACTCTCTATCACAGATTTATATATGGTCATTGTTCTATTTTGATGAGGAGACAATCAGGTGATCCATGCACACTGCATTCCATTCACACACAGCTAATAAGGAATAATATCAGTTAATATTCAATGCATTCTGATGGAGATTTGCAAAGTACCTACTGACAAATTCCGTAACTTCACTGAGAAAATTTTTAGACCATCATGCTGCTTTTAGGAATTCACTATTTCACTAATTCACTTCTCAATTTACAAATATTGCTTCCTGATTCAGGGGTAAATGTACTTTAAATTTGTATCAAATAGTCAATCCAGAAGACTTCATTCAAGCACTAATTAGGAAATAGGCATATTTTATATTTGGAAAAAGGATAAAATTAAGTAGTTGAATGAATGTGAATCTCTAGGGTGAATTTGGTTGTCACATTTCAGGACAAATCAATCTTCCTGAGATGCATTGCAGACATATAGGTTAAAAGTAACTGCATGCCTAGTCAACCCAAGTCCATACATTGGAATGAAGGGATTAGTGGTGCCTACTAATCATAATGATTGTAACATAAAGCAGCAAGCTGTTTATTGTTTGGATACTTCAAAAGAATTCCAATATTATCAGTTACTTGCTCCATTTGAAATCTACCCACATTAAAACTAATCCATAGCTCTTAAAGAGACATTTTACAACCAGATCTGACTAGAGAAGCTAAATAACGATGCTACAAATAAGAAAGAGAATATCATGGTCTTTGGATCTGCTACTAAAGTTTTGGTGATGGAAGTATAGGGCCTCTTTACCTAACCAGGAAGCTATGCATACAGTAGCTAGTAGAAGATGGTCATGGAGGTCAGAATTAGAAATGGAAAAACAAAGGGCTATACCTACTTCACTAAGCTCACTTAAGAAGTCAGATCATTGAACCCACAGCTAAGTGCCTTTTGGTGGCAGCTGCACCACTAATTTAAGCCGCACTTCATCCTTCCCTTACTTTCCTCCCAAACCACCTTCACCAGGGCTCAAGCTCACACTAACGTATACTGTACCCTACCATACCCTCCATAATCAAAGAAACTGATGGCTCTAATCAGTTTCTCACAGTTTGGACAACTATTCAGCTAATGACAAACACATTGACCAAAATCATTGTGCAGCTCTTCTCTCTTTTTTGCAAGAAAAAGTAATGCAAAGCCAGATGCAGAAAGAGCTAGTTGAAGGAAAGATTATGCTTCTGTTTTCCTGACACCCCGAGAGGTGGTGTTGCCATCACTGTGATAGGCACATTGCTTTGTTTCTGTATATTGAAACGCCTGGCGCATGGACAGGCCATTTGAAAACCAACATCCTGTCAGTGAGTTTGTTGTGGTCACACAGAAACTTGGTAGAGGGCTTCCCGCAAGCTTGGAGTGAGACATTCACAGCACGAAGGTGCTGGCCAAGTCATTGGGCATGTTTGTGGTCTCAGCTTCAATGCTAATGCTGCGAATTTCACTGAGCAATTTTCCAGCATCAACTTGCTGCACAGGAAACGCAATCTTGCTTCTATACTTTGGATTACAATGTGCAAAAGATTTCATCCATCTGAACTACTTTATTCCAGCACACAGTTACTATTAGTTGTTGTTAGCAAAGACAACATTTGTTGTCCATCCCTAAATGTGCTGGAGAGGGTGATGAAGAGTTACTTTCATGACTGACTACTGTGTGCGTGCGTGTGTGCATGTGTGTGTATGCATGGTGTGTGGCACATGTGTGAGTGCGTCTGCGTGTGTGGCGCACGTGAGGGTGTGCGTGTGTGTGTGTGTGTGTGTGTTAAAAGTGTTAAAAATGTGTTGAAGGAAGAGAGATGTATTCCTAAACCAGCTTAGTATGCCTCTAGATTGCAGGTGCATCCTCCGGCCTTAGCTGAGCCAATCCTTTTATGTGGTAAAGTTGGTAGGTTTGGGAGGTACTTCTAATAAAACCTTGGAAGGTTTTTCTCAATGCTTTATCCATATTGTACACACTACAGCCAGTGGAGGAGGGACAAAATAAGTGGCCTGATTTCTACATGATAGTGGTGAGGGTCCTGAGTGCTGTTGGTTCTCACCCTTGTGTGTAACGTGCTGTTAAATCACAACCTAAGTTATGGCAAGACTGGAGCTAGGTTGTGTATAGGCAAGAGCCAATAATCATTAAATGCACTGAGGATTAGAGAATATGCTTATGTGTATAATATGTATGCATTTATATTTCCCTACTAATTAAATTCCTGCATATTTCTTGGGACAATAAATTAAAAAGGGATGTCACTCATCCCTACTTATATTGCTAAAATATAGTGCTTTAACTTTGAATGAAGCTAACTCAAAAGCAGGAATGCGAATTGGCTGTGGTAGACTAGGAACCTACCGTAGATTCTGGATTTTAAGCCGCTACTTTTTTCCCACATTTTGAACAGCTTTGAACACTGCGGCCTTTACTACAGTGCGGCTAATGCATGATTTTTTTTTCATGCCGCCAAAAACATTTTGCCTCGTAACAGTAGACCAATAAAATTGATGAGTAGTTCACAGAGGTGCAATGAAATTGTACGATAAATCAAGCGCACTTTCACAATTAAATTATTGTAAATCAGTCATTTGTACTCACCCTCATCAACATGGAAAACACTCGAAGAAAAGCATTGTGCTGCCTTTATGGCAGTTATTTAGTTTATAATATTTTCGCTTAGTAATTCATTTGTTAGTATGTTTTCTGTACTACAGCCCGGAATGCTAGACGTCACATCCGGTTTCGCCGCGTCTTGTGGGAAATACCGGTTTGCGATAAACGGGAAGGTGGGGGGAGCGCATTATGTGAGCGAAAACGCTGCTTTTAAGTTAAAGGCGATCAATAACTTTTCCTGGTAGGCTGCAGTATATATATTTTTACCAGTCGCTAGGAGATATTGGAATGTTGTTCGTGCACTGTTCAGTAAAAAAGTATACGCAACGTAATTTGTGTGTTACCGATACGTATGTATATTTAAAAGTAGCCGTATTACAGGCACGGTTCAAAAAAAAGCATTTGCAATATGTATTTGTTTGTTACCATATGGATTTAATTAAAAGTTAAAAAATCCTCACGTGTAATATCTTTCTGTGTAAATATCTCATATTACAACGTGGGACACCTGCGGCCTAAAATCCGGTACGGCTTGTACAAGTACAAAATTGATTTTCTTTCTAAAATTAGAGCCAGCGGCTTTTAATCAGGTGCGCTCTGTAGTGCGAAATCTACGGTACATTTCAAGTTATGACAGTAAACTTGAGAAGCTGACTTTCAATGAATACAAAGTTTGCAAGTGATTTATAGCCACAGAAAAAAATAAACAGAAATAGTGGGGTCACACAAAAGTTGAAACTAGTATTAGATCAAAGGAAAAAAGATTACTGAGAAAATACAGATACGCAAAGAAGGAACAAGGGTATTTGATAAAGAAAGCAATCGTACGAAACCAGAAGAGGTTAATGAGGATCATTAAATAAAAACAGATTGCTAGAATTTCAATGATATGTAAAAAAAAAAAGAAAAGATGAACAAAAATAGTGAGTATCCTTTACATTCTGAGGCAGGGGAAATTATATTGTGGTGTAGCCTTAAAATATTGGGTGGCTGAAAATGTTGTGTAAATGAGGAGAAAAAATTAGCAGTTGTGAAGAACTGATAATTGAAATATATAAGTGTCTGTGGGCCAATGAATTCCCATGATTGATGACCTGTGTTCTTGAGTTTTGTGGAGTATTATGGAAGCACCAACTGACATCTTCCAAAATTTATTAGTTTATAGAATGGTTTCACTGATAAAAGGGTTGCAAATAAATCCCACTATTTAAGCAGGGAATGTGTCAGGAGCTATAGACAATAGACAGTAGGTGCAGGAGTAGGCCATTCGGCCCTTCTAGCCAGCACCGCCATTCACTGTGATCATGGCTGATCATACACAATCAGTACCCCGTTCCTGCCCTCTCCCCATATCCCTTGACCCCACTATCTATAAGAGCTCCATCTAACTGTCTCTTGAATGCATCCAGAGACTTGGCCTCCACTGCCTTCTGGGGCAGAGCATTCCACATATCCACCACTCTCTGGGTGAAAAAGTTTTTCTGCATCTCTGTTCTAAATGGCCCACCCCTTTTTCTTAAACTGTGGCCTCTAGTTCTGGACTCACCCATCAGCGGGAACATGCTTCCTGCCTCCAGTGTGTCCAATCCCTTAATAATCTCATATGTCTCAATCAGATCCCCTCTCATCCTTCTAAGTTCCAGTGTATACAAGCCCAGTCGCTCCAATCTTTCAACATATGACAGTCCTGCCATTCCAGGAATTAACTTTGTGAACCTACGCTGCACTCCATCAATAGCAAGAACGTCCTTCCTCAAATTTGGAGACCAAAACTGTACACAGTACTCCAGGTGGGGTCTCACCAGGGCCCTGTACAGCTGCAGAAGGACCTCTTTACTCCTATACTCAATTCCTCTTGTTATAAAAGCCAGCATGCCATTAGCTTTCTTCACTGCCTGCTGTACCTGCATGCTTGCTTTCATTGACTGATGTACAAGAACACCTAGATCTCGTTGTACTTCCCCTTTTCCTAACTTGACTCCATTTAGATAGTAATCTGCCTTCCTGTTCTTGCTACCAATGTGGATAACCTCACATTTATCCACATTAAACTGCATCTGCCATACATTTGCCCACTCATCCAACCTGTCCAAGTCACCCTGCATTCTCATAGCATCCTCCTGACATTTCACACTGCCACCCAGCTTTGTGTCATCAGCAAATTTGCTAATGTGACTTTTATTCCCTTCATCTAAATCATTAATGTAAATTGTAAACAGCTGCGGTCCCTGCACCGAACCTTGTGGTACCCCACTGGTCACAGCCTGCCATTCCGAAAGGGACCCGTTAATCTCTACTCTTTGTTTCCTGTCAGCCAGCCAATTTTCAATCCATGTCAGTACTCTGCCCCCAATACTATGTGCCCTAATTTTGCCCACTAATCTCCTATGTGGGACTTTATCAAAAGCTTTCTGTAAGTCCAGGTACACTACATCCACTGGCTCTCCCTTGTCCATTTTCATAGTTACATCTTCAAAAAACTCCAGAAGATTAGTCGAGCATGATTTTCCCTTCATAAATCCATGCTGACTCAGACTGATCCTTCTACTGCTATCCAAATGTGTCGTAATTTCCTCTTTTATAATTGACTCCAGCATCTTTCCCACCACTGACGTCAGGCTAATCAGTCTATAATTCCGTTTTCTCTCTCCCTCCTTTCTTGAAAAGTGGGACAACATTAGCCACCCTCCAATCAGCAGGAACTGTTCCTGAATCTATAGAACATTGGAAAATGATTATCAATGCGTCCACGATTTCTAGAGCCACCTCTTTAATTACCCTGGGATGCAGGCCATCAGGTCCCGGGGACTTATCAGCCTTCAGACTCAACAGTCTATCCAACCATTTCTTGCCTAATATAAATTTCCTTCAGTTCATCCTTTACCCTAGTTCCTTTGGCCACTATTACATCTGGGAGATTGTTTGTGTCTTCCCTAGTGAAGACAGATCCAAAGTACCTGTTCAACTCGTCTGCCATTTCCTTGTTCCCCATAATAAATTCACCCGTTTCTGTCTTCAATGGCCCAATTTTGGTCTTACCTATTTTTTTGCTATTCACATACCTAAAGAAGCTTTTACTATCCTCCTTTATATTCTTGGCTAGTTTACCTTCGTACCTCATTTTTTTCTTGGCATATTGCCTTTTTTGTTATCTTCCGTTGCTCTTTAAAAGCTTCCCAGTCCTCTGGTTTCCCGCTCATCTTTGCTATGTTATACTTCTCTTTTATTTTTATACTGCCCTTTACTTCCCTCATCAGCCACGGCCGCCCCTTACTCCCCTTAGGATCTTTCTTCCTCTTTGGAATGAACTGATCCTGCACCTTCTGCATTATTCCCAGAAATACCTGCCATTTTTGTTCCACTGTCTTCCCTGCTAGGGTATTGTTCCTTTGAACTTTGGCCAGCTCCTCCCTCATAGCTCCATAGTTCCCTTTGTTCAACTGTAATACTGACACATCCGATTCTCCCTTCTCCTTCTCAAATTGTATTGTAACTCCTTCTCAAACTAGCTATTGGCTAGTTAGCCTGACATCAGTCATCAAAACAATTCTGGTGTCTTATTAACCAAGAGGCAATAGAGCATTGGGAAATGAAATTAGCGTCAACATGGATTTATTGATCTCATGTTTCACAGTTCTGTTATAGTTTTTAATCTTGCAACTAACAGAATTAATAAAGGCAAAGCAGTTGATGTGGTGGCTCAAGACATCCAGAAAGCCTCTAATAAAGTGCCTCTTAAAAATGTTAAATAGAATCAGAGTCCATTGAAAAAAATATGTCAGTGTGGATTAAGGTTTGACTAACAGACCAAAAAAACAAAGAGTAGAATTAAATAGATTATTTTAAAATGGAGAAAGTGAATAGAAGGATGCCGCAGGGATTGGTACTGAGAACCTAGCTGATCACGAATTAAATCAATGAGCTGGATAAAGTGATGAAGTACAATATGTCAAAGTTTGTTGATGAAATGGGCTATGAAGAGGCTGCACAACATCCTTGAGTGATATAATCAGGACGGGTGACTGAGGAAGATGTGGCATCTGGCTTATTATGTGCAAAACTATGAGGACATCCAATCTGATTAAAAAAAATCAAAAGGTGTGTTTTCTTTTTAAGTGATGAGAGATTGAAAAGTTCAAACAGTCCAACTCACTTCCACATTAGATTGTCTCCTTTTGGTCTTCAACAATGTTCCCAATGTAATCTTGAGGAACTGAACATCATCAGCTGTCTGAGAACATTGTAAACCACGGGACTTAATGTAGAATTTAATAATTTCAGGTAACCATCTCTTAATTGTTCTCTCCCTCCCTCCCTCCCTCTCTCCCTCTCTCACTCACTCACTCACTCTCTCCCTCTTACACTCACTCACTCTCTCCCTCTCTCCTTCTTACACTCACTCACTCACTCTCTCCACAGTTATGGCTAAACCTTTGTTTCAGTTTGTTTCTTTTATTTCCCTTTTATCTACAACAATCTATAGCTCCATCTTGAGGAGAATGCAGACAAGTGTGAGGTTTTGAACTTTGGGACGACAAACCAGGAGAAGACTTACACGGTGAATGGTAGGGTATTGAGAAGTAGAGTAAGACAAAGGTATATGGGAATGCAGATCGATAATTCCTTGAAAATGATGTCACAGGTAGATAGGGTCACAAAGACAGTTATTGACATAGTAGTCTTCATAAATCTGAACATTGAATCTAAGAGTTTGGATGCTTTGTTGACATTTTACAAACACTGATGAAGCCAAATTTGGTTTATTTTGTGCAGTTCTGGTCACCTACCTACAGGAAAGATATCAATAAACTTGAAAAAGTGCAGAGGAAATTTACAAGGATGTTGCTGGCTCTTGAAGGCCTGAGTTATAGGGAAATGTTGAATAGGTTAGCACTTCATTCCCAGGAGCATAGAGAATGAAAGGAGCTCTTATAGAGAACAGAATTGCAGGTGTTTGATTTGTCATCGCATGAGCAGAGTTCCGATACACAGAAAGGAAGTTGTCCACCTTGTGCTGTAGAGAAATATCCCCCTTGTCCATCACTTTAATGAACTTCTTGAAGGTTTGGATAAATCTTTCAGTTAACCCATTCAATGCTGGGTGGTGAGGAGCTGACTTGAAACGTCTGATACCATTTTTCTTTATGAACAGTTGGCATTCTTCTGACACGTATTGAGGTCCGTTGTCACTCACAATTTATTCTGGTAAGCCATTTCTGGTGAAGGTAGTCCTCAGGTTGGAGACGGTCTTTGCTGAGGTGGTCGTCTTCATTGGTATAGCCTCCAGCCACTTCAAATAAGCATCCACAACAATCAGAAGCATGGAGTCCATGAACTGCCCAGCAGAGTCAGTATGTACACTTTACCATGTGAAAAAGGCCACTCCCATGGGTATAACGGTAATGTGGGGGTGAATCTTGAACTATTTGGCATTCTGAACAGCTTTTGGCCAAGTCTTCAATCTGTTTATCTATTCCCTTCTCAAACACTTTCTCATTACCATTAAGCAGCTGTGCCAGTCTCCAGTTAGTGCTACCATCTGGACTGCTGTTGCCTGTTGATGCCACACTGAGAGCTGTGATTGAGTGCCAGTCCAGTTGGATTTTCCTCAACCATTCACATCCGAAAAGTGCTGGCCCTCCACTTTTCAATCCATAAATCTGCAGTTGTTGTGTTTGGCCTCTAAATGTCACATTTCTTCAGTTTGCCTTCGGGAGACTTTCCTCACCTGCGTGAGTCTTTAGTAACACTGAGATCTTCTCTAATTTTATCTTAGAAAACAGTCTGTTGTAGTCAGCCTCTGGAATTATGGACAAAGCTGATCCTGTGTCCAGTTCAATTTTCAATTTTACACCTGGCACATCTATTGTGATCCATATGATATTGTGATCTGCTTCAGTTATACCATGCAATTCTGGGCATGACAGTTCACCTTTGTCAGACTCTGTGTCATCTGATTCTGTTTTACATTCGGTAACTTTATGCATTTGCTTGGTTTTGTCTTTGAGACTATTCACTTGCTTGCGCTTTTTGCCTGCTTTGCACATTATCTCTATGTGACATTCTCTGTGACACTTTCTGCAGACTTTTTTTAAGCAACAGTTAATTGCATCATGGGAAGATTTGCCACATCAATAACAACTTTGTTTTTTTTGTACCATTCAGTACCATTTTGTGCATTTCACATTCTAACCTCCCTTTCTGTAGTTCTACTACATCCTTTGCAACAGTCTCTAATGATATTGCAATTGTCAATGCCCATCCTAAGGTTAGGTCTCTTTCTGTCAGTAACCTCATTTGAGTGCTTTGACCATGCATGCCACATACAAGCCTGTCCCTTAATGCATCAGAAAGTCCATCTCTAAAGTCACCCTACTGGGAAAGTTTGTGCAGTTCTGCAATGTATTCAGAAAAGCTTTCAGCTTTTGTCTGGTTCCTTTTAGAACCATAGAACATTACAGCACAGAAACAGGCCTTTTGGCCCTTCTTGGCTGTGGCGAACCATTTTTCTGCCTAGTCCTACTGACCTGATCCTAGACCATATCCCTCCATACACCTCTCATCCATGTACCTGTCCAAGTTTTTCTTAAATGTTAAAAGTGAGCCCGCATTTACCACTTCAATTGGCAGCTCATTCCACACGCCCACCACTCTCTGTGTGAAGAAGCCCCCCCTAATTTTCCCTTTAAACTTTTCCCCCTTCACCCCTAACCCATGACCTCTGGTTTTTTTCTCCCCTAGCCTCAGTGGAAAAAGCCTGCTTGCATTCACTCTATCTATACCCATCATAATTTTATACACCTCTATCAAATCTCCCCTCATTCTTCTACGGTCCAGGGAATAAAGTCCTAACCTATTCAACCTTTCTCTGTAACTCAGTTTCTCAAGTCCCGGCAAAATCCTTGTAAACCTTCTCTGCACTCTTTCAACCTTATTAATATCCTTCCTGTAATTAGGTGACCAAAACTGCACACAATACTCCAAATTTGGCCTCACCAATGCCTTATACAGCCTCACCATAATATTCCAGCTCTTATACTTGTGACCAGGTGAAAAGTACACACTCAGGACAACAAATACTTTTTTGGGTTTTAATTTCTTTATCTGTTTTAGATGTTTAAGTGCCAGAAGAGGTTCTTAAAACAAAATGAACAACTTTACAATCAGATCCTGCCATTACAATCTCAGTTTAACCTTCAATCCACACACTTGTGTCTCGACCAATTGTGTATGCAGTATAAAAATACGAAAAAAAACACATAAAATGAATACAGTACTAATATGGTCGTGGCAATTTTGGCTGCTGAAGAACTTTGCAAGCCACGCTATCCAGCGTCGAGTTCTTTACTCGTGAAAATCTTTCCTCACCAAGTCCAGTACGTCTGGAGGAACTCAATTCCAACGCCCCACCGCTTCTTCAGCAGAAAAACAAAATGGTCTCCCCACTATCCCGCGTGTGCGTAATGATGTCACCATCTCCACTTAAAGGCACAGACAACTATTCTAGCATTACCCAGATGGATGCCTGATTACACTTTTTAACGGTAATGAAGAGCATTCGATGGTCACCCAGTTACATTCTCCCCTGCATTCAAGTAATCATCGTCGATTACTCGCTCACTACAAGGGTACGTTTAAACTCCTTAACTGTTTCTCTAAAGAGAACTGAACTAAGACTAGCCTATATCTCTGACACTGCTGCTGGACTGATGGAGCCCTCAGCAAGGACTGACCTTGGTTCGTGATATGGGTAGGGTGCTGTCCAGCATTTACTCATTTACTGCTGCGGGGTGCTGCCCCAGGAGGGCTACCGACCTCCACCCCTGCATTAGCAGTCGTCGGCTCTCCAGTCTCAATCCCAGCAGGTGTCACGTTTTCGGAAGATATGCTGTCTAGGGTGGGGTCAAGGCTCTGTACACCCTGTTCTGACATATCTTCTACCACTATCACACCGTTTTCTGAATCCTCAGAATCTGATTCCTGCCTCGGGTGAGCTGGCCTGAGTTACTGGAGTTTGAAGTCTCCTTTGGGGAGCTGGAGTGGGTTGGTTCTCACAGGGCCCGATGTCTACCTTGTTCACCCTCCCAAGGTTCCACAGTGTATGTGTTGCCCATTACTTCTATCACCCTGTACACGGTTGGGTTCCAAGGATCCTGGAACGTACTATGGCCTGATGGTCTGTTCCTCAGGTAAACCAGCACATTCACAGCAACTTTGGGACAGTAACCTTTGTCCTCCTGCCAGGCAATGCGTTCTGCCGCCTTCTGTTCAGAGTATTCTTTTGCTCTGGCATGCGCATCCCTCAGTCGGCCCTGGTGTACAGCTAGCGTTGGAGTGTTCCCTTGCATCGGACCACTTACATCACTAGTACCAGCTGCCCAAGCTCAAATCTGCTTAACCCTACAGCTGTTAAGACCAGTGGTAACCAGTGCCGGGTCAAGAGCAGTGCCGCGATTGATCAAACTACAGATCGCCACAGAACCATCAAACTCCGCATCCTCTGAGACAGGCTCAGGCTCCCCTGCAAATGGCTGCCTAGAGGCTGCATCAACCATGGAATTGCTCTGACCCGGATGATACTGGACATCGAAGTCAAACCCTGACAGCTGTGAGATCCATCTCACTCTGCTCCACTGCACCAAACTTGGCAGTTTTCAAGTGGGATAGGGGGTTATTGTCAGTGATTTCAGACCCAGCAGGTATGTGCTCAGTATCTTTTCCCAATACTTGGACTACTGCTTTTTTTTCAGTAGTGTGCATCTGCACTTTCTGGAAAACATCTCTCCAATCAGAATCCAGCTTCCCTTCTAGGGCAGGGTCAAGCTCTGTGTAGACGAGTTGCCTACACTATTAATAGGCTAATAATAGGCTATTAATGTTCATGCCTACAATACATGGGATAGGTGGTTCGGTGCCAACAGGATCCCTGACTACTAGAAAGCCACAATTTGGTATCTTCATGCCCATTGCTTGAACCTCTAGCTCTAGATACCCGAGGTAAAGAATATCAAGACCATTTGCAGCTGTTAGCCTAAGCCAGCCAGCAATCCTCATCCTGTCCATTCTAGTGTTCTCGAAAGAACTGCTCGGTCAGGGTACTTATTTGACTACCTGTGTCCAACAGACAACAGACAGGGACACCTGATATTTCAAGCTCAGCAACTGGACGTGTTCCTATCGCGCGTTGCAGCAACTGGTCACGGGATAGCGGTACATCCTCCGTACCCATGAGGTTCTGCCAAATTGCTCGACTCCCAACCTCCTGAGGGCAGGAGGATGCAGACTCCACTTCCCTTTCACCCCGCTTCTGTGGGCGATTCTTGGCCAAATGCCCTCCCACCTGACATTTGAAACATATTGGTTGCCCATCTTCTGTGAACCTAGGCTGTAAATTACGTCTGCTGCTAGTAGCATGTGGAAAATCCCTCTGTACAGTGAGATCTTTCACTGCTCGAGTCAATTCACAAAGGGCTTTGCCCTGCTCTGCGACTACTTTAAGGACGGCATCTAGTGTGACAGACTCAGATTCCTGAGCTTTAACAATCGAGCACTGTGCCTGGCTACTGCTACACTCTGACTTTCCAGACGTCGTATTTCTCAGGGCCACAGACGAGCCTCCTCTCTCACTTCTATCATTGAGGACTCAGGGTGGTTCCGCACGAATCTGTGGAGCTCCCTTCTGAGGGAAGGATCCCTGATCCCCTCTATAAATTGATCTCTTAGTACCACCCTCTTATTGGTCATGGCATCAGGGGAGTGCTTCAGTATCAAGTTAGAGCTTGGGCTAGGGCATGTGAAAACTCTTACATCTTCACCCTCAAGCTGTTTGCGACTGTAGAGGCTATGCCACAGCTGGGGTGCACTACGCTTGTCTCTAAAAGCTTCCCTGAGAAAGGAAAGCAAGTCATCGGCCTGGACTTCCCCAGTATCACTGCGCATACGTGCTTCCTCTAAGGCTGCACCCCTGAGCAGGGAGATGACAAAGTCATACTGATCCCTATCAGACTGATTTCTACTATGAAGTGCATGTTGTACTTCTTCAATAAAGTCATCAACAAACCTCCCATCTTTCTCAACATCCCCCATAAATGGAACAATGTGTCTTTCCCTTGGGACATACACAAAGGACCTTTTGCTTAATGTATCTATGGTTGCCATGGCTTCATCATATCTACTACGCAATTCCCTAATTTGTTCATTCAAATCAAGTTCAACTGATGTGTCTCTGAGCGTGACATAGTAAAAGCTCAAGTCTTTAAAGTTTTCACAAGCCTGCAAAAGGAGTTGCTGCCATCTTTTGCTGCAAATGCGATGGCTTCATGGCCCGCCGTTCCCTGGATCCACGTCACTGTTCTGCGTCCTGATGTCAGTTGCTGATGTCCCAGCCCAATCCCAAGGATCCACTGCGCTCTCCACGATGCAACAAGTGCTCTCTCCTTCCGCCCGACGGGAACACAGTCCTGTCTTCACCACTACCATATTAGGTATTGTATATTATACGGCATACAACAATCAGAGACCCTCTAAACTGGCTTGGAATTAGCCCCACTCCTGGTACCAAATGTTGTGACCTGGGGAGAAGTACACACTCAGGACAACAAATACTTTTTCTGGTTTTAATTCCTTTATCTGTTTTAGATGTTTAAGTGCCAGAAGAGGGTCTTAAGACAAAACGAACAACTATACAATCAGGTCCTGCCATTACAATCTCAGTTTAACCAATTGCGTATGCAGTATAAAAATACAAGGAAAACCGCACAAAACTAATACAGTACTAATACAGTTGTGGCAATTTTGGCTGCTGAAGAACTTTGCAAGCCACGCTATCCAGTGTCGAGTACTTTACTCGTGAAAATCTTTCTTCACCAAGCCCAGTACCTCTGGGGGAGCTTGATTCCAACGCCCTACCAGCTTCGGCAGCAGAAATCAAAATGGTCTCCCCACTATCCCACGTGTGCGTAATGACGTTACCATCTCCACTTAAAGGCACAGACAACTATTCTAGCATTACCCAGATGGATGCCTGAGTACACTTTTTAACAATAATGAATAGCATTCGATGGTCACCCGGTACACATTCTCAGTACTTTGATTTATAAAGGCCAATATGTCAGAAGCTTTCTTTACGACCCTATCTACCTGTGACGCCACTTTTAGGGAATTGTGTTTCTGTATTCCCAGATCCCTCTGTTCTACTGCACTCCTCAGTGTTCTGCCATTTACCTTGTATGTTCTACCTTGGTTTTTCCTTCCAAAGTACAATACCTCACACTTGGCTGCATTAAGCTCTATCTGCCATTTGTTAGCCCATTTTCCCAGCTGATCCAAATCCCTTTTCAATCTTTGAAAACCTTCCTCACTGTCCACTACACCTCCAATCTTTGTATCATCAGCAAATTTGCTGATCCGATTTACCACATTATCATCCAGATCATTGATATAGATAACGAATAACAATGGACCCAGCACTGATCCCTGTGGCACACCACTAGTCACAGGCCTCCACTCAGAAAAGCAATCCTCCACTACCATTCTCTGGCTTCTCCCACTGAGCCAATGTCTAATCCAATTTACTACCTCACCATGTATACCTAGTGACTGAATCTTCCTAAATAACCTCCCATGCAGGACCTTGTCAAAGGCCTTACTGAAGTCCATGTAGACAATATCCACTGCCTTCCCTTCATCCACTTTCCTGGTAACCTCCTCGAAAAATAAATTGGTTAAACATGACCTAACACGCACAAAGCCATATTGACTATCCTTAATAAGACCCTGTCTATCCAAATATTTGTAGATCCTATCTCTCAGTACTCCTTCCAATAATTTACCTACTACTGATGTCAAACTTAACGGCCTATAATTTCTTGGATTACTTTTAGAGCCTTTTTTAAATGATGGAACAACATGAGCTATCCTCCAATCCTCCGGCACCTCACCAGTAGATACCGACATTTTAAATATTTCTGCCAGGGCCCCTGCAATTTCAACACTAGTCTCCTTCAAAATCTGAGGGAATACTCTGTCAGGTCCTGGGGATTTACCTACTCTGATTTGCCTCAAGACAGCAAGCACCTCCTCCTCTTTAATCTGTATAGGTTCCATGACCTCACTACTTGTTTGCCTTATTTCCATAGACTCCTTGCCAGTTTCCTTAGTAAATACAGATGCAAAAAACCCATTTAAGATCTCCCCCATTTCTTTTGGTTCCATAAATAGCCGACCACTCTGATATTCAAGAGTTTCAATTTTATCCCTTACTATGCTTTTGCTCTTAATATACCTGTAGAAGCTCTTAGCATTATCCTTCACCTTGACTGCCAAAGCAACCTCATGTCTTCTTTTAGCCCTCCTGATTTCTTTCTTAAGTATTTTCTTGCACTTTTTATACTCCTCAAGCACCTTGTTTGCTCCTTGTTGCCTATACATGTCATACATCTCTCTCTTCTTCTTTATCAGAGTTCCAATATCCCCAGAGAACCAAGGTTCCTTATTCTTATTCACTTTGCCTTTAATCCTGACAGGAACATACAAACTCTGCACTCTCAAAATTTCTCCTTGGAAGGCCTCCCACTTACCAATCACATCCTTGCCAGAGAACAACCTATCCCAATCCACGCTTTTTAGATCCTTTCTCAATTTCTTCAAATTTGGCCTTTTTCCAGTTTAGTACCTCAACCCGAGGACCAGATCTATCTTTATCCATGATCAAGTTGAAACTAATGGCGTTGTGATCACTAGACCCAAAGTGTTCCCCTACACACACTTCTGTCACTTGTCCTAACTCATTTCCTAATAGGAGATCTAATATTGTACCCTCTAGATTTAGATTTCTGTGTAATTTAAAGCTTTCAGCTATCACCAACAGTCAAGGGTTCAAGTGATTTTGCAAAATAGGAACAATTTTGTCGAACGTCTTGCTTGCTGGCTTTGCAGGAATTACTGAGGTGCAGAAGAGACTGTACAATCTTGGGCCCATTAAGCTAAGAAGTGTAGGAGCATTCTTTTGCTCCTCCATGTTGGTCGCATTACAACACAGTTCAACTCTCTTGATATACGACTCCAAGAGTGCTATCAAATTTGTCAACTTCCCTGACTGAAGCCATGTTATTTTTACTTTAAATTCAGCGCGCCTTTCACTGCTACTCTGCACTGTACACATACATTTGTTAGTGACCCTAACGGTACTCTCATGCTGATTAACTCTCACTGTTTTGTCCCATAATCATGCTGTAACCATCAGTGCAGTTGGTGATATTTTCTGACATTCATGCTTGTACTTGTCGCCAATTTGTTTTGTCTGGGCTCAACTACATATCAATTAAGTAAAAGCACGCACGCGGGAGATGGCTTTAACTGGTGTGTTCTCATTGCAGTGAGAGAGAGAGAGAGAATAATGCGCATGTGTAGACAACAGCACGTGCCCAGACTGCAGATCAATATGTAGTGCTAAGGGGAGTCGTTGCACTAAAAGAAATAGATCCGCACATTACTATATCCACAAGTTGGCAGTTCTTAAGATCGAGCACCAGTCCTTGGGCACACATGAAACCTGCGCTGAGCAGAGGTCTGGCCACTTTAGCCAAGACTAAGTCCCAAGTGTAACATTGCCCACTGAAGTTTGTGTCCCTTAAATCTGGATCCTGCTACCATTGGCGTCCTCCAGTGGGGTTTTGTCTCTCGTTACCTTCTCATCAATAGCTGGTGCCGGCCGCACACTGGCTTGAGCACCTGTGTCACATAGGAATCCTTGCCCTGAAAGAGAGTCCGTAATGAACAGTAGACGGCCCTGGCAGCTGGAACCCAGGGTGTTCACTGGCCTCTGATATCCCGATGTGCTGGCACTGTCTAAGCTGCAAGGTGGTCAGCACTTCCTAGCATTCCTACCAAAGGGAGCGTGGTAAAAGCATCCTTATATTGAGGGTCTTGCTGACCGAGTTGATTGAGGTAGAGGAATGATGCATCGCTGTCCAGCAGAGTGTAGACTACCAGCCATTTTAGCAAGCTCACTATAGTCCTTCACAGGTGCATTAGCAAGGGCTAAGCAAACCTGAAAGGGCATTTGTTGCATGAAGAGTTCTTTAAAAATAAAGCAAGGATGGTGATATCCCAGGAGAGACAGCATGTGGTCCATTAGCTCTGAAGGCTTACCTTCGCTGATGCCAGGCAACGAGAGGAACTGTTTGGCGCACTCAGACTCCGATAGTCCAAATGTCTATAAAGAGTAAGTTTTCTGCAATTGGTATTTATTGTGTTGAGGCAGGTGTTCAAGCAGGCCCACCACTTTCGCAGCCGTGGAGTTGCAGAGCGAGGCTGTTACATCAAAGTAATTTTAGTGTTGTCCGCAGAAATTTCTCAAAGCGCAAATTAAGCCTTCGCTTGTACGAACCAAATGAAGCACTTTAACTCCCAAAACTCTGGCAGTTTCAACGCGACTGCTTTGGCCGACATGGTCAATAACTCCGAAATCACCCTAGAGCATTGCGATCACCAATGTAGGTTTTCGCAAATGAAACAGCGGAGGCATTTCATGTTTCAGAAAAGCCATAGCAACTCATAGCATGCTAAAAACCCTTTACATAATTACGTCATCACATCAGACCAGCCTTTTAAAGTGAAACCCCCAACTCAATATCAATGGTTGCGAATTATGTACATTTCAACCAATTACATTCCCCTACGTTCCTGCAAGGCTAGCTGCAATCAGCTCTTACAGAAGTCAGGAACCTTAACCAGCTATTTCTGAAGCCAATACAATAGCAATGTTCTGGCTTCCAGTGGAGAAGTGACATTAAACAAACGCACGAGAGCAACTAAGCGATTATTGTATGAAATTTAGCTTAATATCATTTATCTTGTAGGGCTTATTTTGCCATCTCAGGATTTGTATGTTTATCTTACAGCCAAGCAAATGGTGTAATGGTTAGTAACTGGGTGTGGGACTATGACAGGGAGCAATTTCTTCCCCTGGATTATTGGAATTACATTCGGATGTATTCTTTGCGGACAGCCTGGGCTGAAGGAAAACGTTCAAAGTTCAAATTTAAAATTACATTTACAGGTATACATTATACAACATTGTATACAGCAATGGGAGACTCGCCTCAATTCTGCCACATTGCCATCCCGCTGCTTGCAGTGATGGTTTATCAGAAAAAGAATGATTAGCAAAGCATTTAGTTGTTTTGCTTGTTTCATCAGCCTCCAGCCAAAAGTCGCTGCGATTCATCAGCGCCATCTTACACCATTTTCAACGAGAAGCCTTTTCTCTTACCCAAACCTCATTAAGGAACTGGTTAGCCTTGTCTACTGTGCGCATCCTCACACTATATGCATAACCACACTGATTTTATGTGATGCTGCAGGTCCAATTGACCTGGAGATCGGAGATCTTGCTGTCAGAGCCAACTTGTAAGTGTGTCTGATAATAAAAGACATTTTGAACAGATTTCAAAATTATTGAAGCTCTTTTAAAACATTTTATGAATACTTTACAATCATTTCATTACAATCATTTCATTGCATTTATCATTTCAATCCAGGTTGACGACTTATTTCAAATAAATGAGGCCACACTGCATACAGCAGCAGAGCTGATGTAATGCTGAAATGCCACATTTAAAAGTGCACTGATCCCCCCAGCTGAATGTGTTTGTGCACGGCCCTACAGCAAACAGGAGGTCGGGTTCATTGACATCTGGCTTCTTCCTTGTTGTGACCTTCATGCAACATGTAGGTGTTTTAAGTCAGAGCGGGCAGCGTTCTGCAGAAATGTCAACGTATGAGGCAACTCTGTTTTCATAATGATGTTTGTTCTGAAGCCTTAGCTGTAGCCTTTATGCTAGCTGCCTCTTGAAATGTATTTTACTGTTAAAACTACTTAGATCAGGAATAATATAGACTTTTAGAGGCATAGAATATTCACACACAGGCCTTTCAGCCCACCATGTTCATGCTGAATACCAAGTACCCCTCAATGCCCATCCTGTTTCCTGACCTGCAGCCTTCAATGACATGACATTCAAGTGCTCATTGAAACACTTGCTAAATGTGCGAAATTCTTTGTCTCCACCGGCTCCCCAGCCAGATCATTCCAAACTTCACCCAATCATCCCTGAATTTCCTACTCTATGTTTTAATCCTATATCCTCTTCAGTGGGCTAACTTTTCTAAGAACAGCAATAAATATGATATTGTCTGTAATCTGCATATCTTAAGAAGTGTCCTTGTACAGCTTTTGCCACAGGTATGAGTGTGCACTGTGGATGAGATTTTGGAAACCAGAGCTCCCTGAAGGCCAATCTGTGCCAAATTTCTTCCTGCACTCAACATCAAGTAAGTCCTGCTGAAGGGTCTCAGCCTGAAACGCCAACTCTCCTCTCTTCCATGGATGCTGCCTGGCCTGCTGAGTTCCTTCAACATTTTGTGTGTGTTGCTCGGATTTCCAGCATCGACAGACTTCCTCTTGTTTGTGATTAAGTATAAGGGATGTTTTGCAGATTGTAGTTCACATTGCCCTTTTAGTGAGCACATCTGCACCCCCAGTATGTACTCAGTAACTTTCCATGATTTGTGCTTGATTAGCACCAGCACTTTTTTAAAACAAATACATTCCTGAGTTTGCATTAAAAATCAAGGCAAGAGAAGTTACTGCCATCGAACACATTTTTCACAAAATTGAAAATACTATATGAAGGGAGGCCATTTGGCCCGTGACTTAGACATATTCTTCAAATGAGGTTATAATGCTAATATAATGCTCCTCACTTTTAACATAAATCATCATTTCTCGAGGCCTGAAGTGAAATATCCTTGGAGTTCATTTCTTTGACGGTAAATCTGTGTCATACAAATATTCGCATGAAGACATTTAACTCATTATTATGTAACTTCTTTGTCCATTATAATGACAAAGGTAATAACTCACTTTAAATCAATGGATGAATATTTGACGGAACACCTGCCTTGTGCAGATAAGTGCCTAAAGCATTTCAAAGGCTAATATTTGTTCAGCCTAATTTCCTGGCACTTTTGTCTGTGCTGTTCTGATGAATTCATCAGCATCTCTGAAATCTAAGAACTCTCAGGGCTGGTACTTTGGATTATATGGTGACCTTGAGTTTGAAGAGGAGGGGTGATTGCTTTTTACCCCTTTGTTGTTCTCTCCTCCTGAAGCACTGATCACGCTGGCCGGTAAATGGACCGAAAATAGGCACACACATAATTCAGATTCTTTGAATCACTTGACAGGAACTGATGGAAGTGGTGAAGAGAGCAATCCTGGAAATTTTAAGTTTTAAATTTTCTGTACCAGATCAATTCTTCCTTAATCAAGGAAAATCACAAAGGCTGCTTCTATTTGTTTAGAGTTCCCTACTTGTGGTGATGACCCTGTGGTTTTCCCTTCCCTTACTTATTGTACAATTGTTCTACCAGCCCTGCCAGTGGACATTCAGAGAACCAAGCGATGGTTACCTAGAGAAAGCTATCTCCTGGGTCTTAGAACTTCAGATACTTTAGCAGCAAAATGCACCTTTGTGGTGACCAAAACGGGTGGTTAAACTAAAATACAAGATCAATCAGCTTCACAGAAATTACCACCTTAGATGAAATCTGTGCTTGCACAATCAATAAACAGTGAATTGTTACTTGCCCGTGCTCCTTGGATCCTGTAATATTCATTTTGATCACGTGTTTTGGGCCGACTGAGCAATCTGGTGCTTTTGGTGTCTCTGAAGGAATTTGGCGTTGTTGAGAGTGAGTCTGAGAATGGAGAGTGTGGCCTAATAGCAGAGCGTGAGCCCATGATTGGCTCCGAAGGCATGACCTGCTCCAATTCTCAACCAACTCACCGATTTGAGCATTGAGCAAGATTGAAATCAACGAGGGCAAGAGCAGAAGGCGAGCAGGTGTTCAGCGCCATCAGCCTGTGTTTGACCGGTGTCCCGCTCCCTTTCACTTGCTGCTGCCGGAGGAAGGTGTTGGGCAAGGTTCTATCAGTGTGGTTTGCGGAGTGGACTCATTTTTAGAGGTGTCTGCATTTCACATTATATGCGTTCTGGTTTCCGGTTACTCCCTTTATATTGTTATTTTGCATGATATTGATAAGGGGAGGGCTAGTTCTGTGGACTGCACGTCAATGAACGACAGCATTAAACTGAATATTCCTAGACTGTTTCAAGGACTCTGCTGTCTGATATTTCCTATTCTGCATGTTGTTATCCACTCATTTTTCACTGTTTGCGTGATTCCTTTTTTTATCTACTGAGTATTAGATGTTTTCTTTCAACAGGGTCTATGGTGTTTATTTTGTGGCTGTCTACGGGAAGAAGAATCTCAGGGTTGTACATACCCACATACTTTGTGTGGTGAACTACATATACCTGTCTGGACACGCCCCCCCGCTGACTGCTCCTGTGGCTCCTCCCACTGACCCCGGTATAAAGGCGATTGAGGCCTGAGCCCCGGCCTCAGTCTCCAGGATGTAGTGTGGTGGTCACTTGCTGCTTGTGCTTTCTTCCAGCCAATAAAAGCCTATATCTCGCCTCACGTCTCCGAGAGTTATTGATGGTGCATCAATTTTATTGAAAATATACTTTGAACTTTGTGAGCTTACTGAAGTTTTCAGCAGATATCTCAGTGCCAGTAGCGCTCCATTACTGGAAGCTTTTGGAAAGCTATGACCAGCTACTTGAGAGTTGGGATGTTTGAGGCAGGAGATGAAGGTGGATCAATCAGTGAGGTGTCTATTCCCAGAGATGCTAAGTAAGTTCTGGATCTGCCCGATGAGTAATCTATTTACATATCCCTCTGATTATAGACTTGATTGCAAGCTCAGCTTTGCAATCAAGTCAACAATCAGAGGGAAATATGACAGTCTATGGGCCAAACCTTTGATCATGCTTTCATGTCTCAAAAATTCTGTCTGTGGGGGGCCAAGGTCAGACGACTCTCTACTTTACAGCCACTTGGTCATTCAATTAGGACTCAACAAAACAATGCCAAATTTCTAAATAGGCTGCTCACTGAGGAGCCACCCAGGACGTCAGGATTTTAAAAATTTCAGTAAGGAGCAGGTGGCACTTTGGCCACTGGATACTGGGATTTGTCAGCATTGGTGGCTTCCCATGAACACTGGAAACCACTGACTTTATTTGGATAACCATGAAGACTCCAGTTAAAGACATGGACCTTTTCTTCAACAAAAGTGATTTCCTTAGCCTAAAATGTCATGGAGCATGAAAGGAAATGTGGACAGTGAATGCCATTTATTCTGGCAGCTCCCGTTACTCTTTCATCTGGAGGCAGTCTGCCAGGGTTGCATTGCTGTTTTCACTGAGAGCAGCAATCTGCCCGCTAGCTGCAGCTCTCTGCTCATTGAAAGCCTCACGCTTCTTCCAATGGCATATTACAGACCCGGAGAACGTAGACCAATTTCAGTGCAACAAAGTTCTAGATGGGCCGAGCGAATACAAGTAGCTAGAGTAACACAAACAAAATGCTGGAGGAACTCAGCAACCAGGTAGCATCGATTGGAAAAAAGTACAGTTGATGTTTTGGCTGAAATCCTTCAGCAGGGCTGGAGGAAAAACGCTGAGGAGTAGATTTAAAAGGTGGGGGGAGGGGAGAGAGAAACGTGAGGTGATAGGTGAAACCTGGAGGGGGAGGGATGAAGTAAAAAGCTGGGAAGTTGGTGAAAGAGACAAAAGGTCATGGAGGTAAGAAAAAGGGGGGGGGGAGCACCAGAGGGAGGAGATGGGTGGGCAAGGAGATAAAGTGAGAGAGGGAAAAGGCGGATTCGGCCGCGCAGTAGATACGGCAATTGTACATGTCAGCTAATTATTATTTAATCATGATAGTATTTAACTCCAGACTTGTCGTCGTAGTGCTTGTCAAAACTTGCTGTTACCACGTTCGGATATGGCCCAAGTGAGGAGTGAGAGACACTGAAGCAGGTTGGTAGTTCACAAACTTTAATACTGTTCGTATTAAAGGAAAAATAAAACAATAAACGCTAAGCCAAACAGGGCCATTAACTGAAACCCTCAAATGGAAAATGAAGCCTACACTGTGGCTGAAAAGAAAATCTAAATATTAAACGAATACTGCTAGTCTTCAGAGTCAATAGGCTGGAAAGTCCAATTTCTCAGGGAAGGCCGAAAGCAAGCTCTGCTCTGTCCAAGTCTCAACAAGCACTACGATGACAAGTATGGAGTTAAATACTATCACGAATAAATAATATGCCATGTGCAAATTCAGCTGCACAATTGCCATATCTGCTGTGTTGTCGAATCCATGGTTGTAAGAAAATGGTATAGGAAATGGTGAAGGGAGGCCAGTGAGGGGCGTTACCAGAAGTCTGAGAAATCGATGTTCATGCCATCAGGTTGGAGGCTACCCAGATGCAATATTAGGTGTTGTTCCTCCAAGACAGGTGAGGCTTCATCACAATAGTGGAGGAGGCCATGGATGGACATTTCGGAATGGGAATGGGAGTGGAATTAAAATGGGTGGCCACTGAGAGATCCTGCTTGTTCTGGCAGAAAGTAGCTAGATGTTTTTTAGTTCTGTCTCTGCTCCTAGCTGCAACTGTGTGACAGGACTCTCATTGATCCCTTGCAATGTGGTATGCTTGATCTCTGGAGTGAAGACCATGGTCTCCTGGCTGTGCCCACCCTCCTCTCAAGGAGGGTATGAAAGTGGTATGAAAGCATGAAGAGTATGAAAGTATGAAAGTGTATGAAAGAGTATGAAAGAGTATGAAAGTGGACTGCTTATCGACATCGCCTATATTTGACCAGCTGAGCCTCAGGAACATTCTAACCATTACGCTGTACATTTGTATCGGCCTTCTCAAGACAGAATTCCTAAATCTCCTAAATGTTCTGGCATGGAATGGATAACTGAACTGTCCCTTCTCAAACCTTTGCCCGGTGAGCCCCCACACCAGGTTTCCCACACTTCATGTTAGACTGCAATCCACTAGTGCTTGGCATATCTCCCATGACATGATTCTCTTGAGCCTACTGAGGTCTTCCTTCATGGAGCTAGCCTTTGAAGTGCTATTGTGGGGGGTCTGACACAATCACCTTCTCCTTCCCCCGCTCCACTTTTCCTTCCTTCACATCAAAGCAGAAGAGAGTTACAAACAAGAGAAAATCTTCAAATGCTGGAAATCAAAGTAACACACACAAAATGCTGGAGGAACTCAGCAGGCCAGGCAGCATCTATGGAAAAGATTAAAGAATGTTTTGGGCCGAGGCCCTTTATCAGAAGAGAGTTAGGCTTGAAAGTTGCATCTGTAACACCTTTACACTGATGCAGCACTGAGATGTTATTGGGAATGTCTACTGTAGATTATTTCAAAGAACACAGCCATCACAATGATCATTACTGAGCATATTTTGTCCAGTCTCTCCCTCTGTTTATCTGGAACCCCTCTCTGTCTCGTATCTCCTCTCCCCTTCTATCTTCAATTTTTCCCATTCTCCCTCTTCTTCTCCATTCTCCCTCTTCTTCTCCATTCTCCTACTACTCTCTGTCCCTCTCTTCTTCTTCTGTCTGTTTGTTCAAGCCATAAACTGTGTTTCTGCTTACCACCTATCATGACCAGTGTACCTTTAAGGTCAACATCCTTCTCTGATTGTTGTTAAGCAAACTGTTGGCACCATTATTGAATATAATGTGATCCTGTCAGGAACTGCACAAGTGATTAATTAAAATAATTTTTGTGTTGGATTGTAAAGTACCCTCACATTGTCTTAAACACTTGATATTGACTAATTTCTCTTTTTTAAAGCTGATTCTACATTAGCATTAAATAGCTAATGTTACTGTGCACCAAAAACAACTGCATTACAACAAGCAGACATTCAACTCTGTGTTTGTGGCACCCTGTCATAACATTGGGAGAGGAAGGAGAACTTTGTTAAGGGTCACATGAGGCTAGGCAGAGCATTGCAGGCTGCTGCAAGACAGGATGACAAAGGGCAAGAAAGATTTCTTTCCCCAATGATATCCCCAAAATCCACTGCAGTGACAGGACTTTACCTCTCTGGATCTCCCTCAGTTGCTACCTTTGATAACTCGTGTGCACTTTAATTCAGTCGCAGCCATCGTGGAACATTTCCCTCTACGTTAGCCAGCTCAGTGCAAGCTTTAGTGGAACTGGATATACTATCCTGAAACTTTGCTCAGCATCTCTGACTAAATTCAAATTAAGCTAATTGGGAACTAAGGATAAAATTCCCTGCTGTAACCAAACTTTGAAACAAATCCTGATTTGTTTTAATGGTTCCTTTACACAAGGGATTGTATATCCTGTAGGTAGGAAACAGTCAGCACTATGACACAGATGGCAGAATGGCTGCCTCACAGATCCTCGATCTGGATTCAATCCTGACCTCTGATGCTGTCCGTGTGGAGTTTGCACAACCTTCTAGTGTCTGCATGGGATTCAGCTGGATGCTCCATTCTCCTCTCACCTCCCAAAGCATGCTGAGTGCTAGATAAATTGGCCATTGTAACATGTCCTTATTATGTAGGAGAATTTGAAGGGAGTTAATGGGATTATGAGGAGAAATGAGAATAGCATGCTTGATGGGCAGAATGGACTTGTGGACTGAAGGGCCTGTTTCTATGCTGTGTGACTGTTTCCACTGGTTCTCTTACTGGGAGCCACCTGACATTTGATCTTGCCGAATATCCCAGTATTGATATTATGGTAGTTGCCAGAGAAATGACAAGGCATCTCTCAATATCTCCACACAAATTTTGGTAGTATCAGCAGGTTTCTCATATCCTGAGAATAATGTTGGAGTATTTTGTGACCAAAAAGAAAACAATTGCATTTATACATGACATCAAGCTGACTGTCAGAGACTTACATTGTGCATTTTTGCCCAGAAGACTGTTAAAAAAAACATTATAATCCCAGGCAGCTATTTTAAAATTTGTGTGTCCTTGATCATTGGAAATAGTAATATTAAAGAGATTATGGCATGATGTCTTGCTTTTGACTGGAAGGAATTTTTTTTGTTATCAATCTTCAAATTTGTCTGTCCTCTCTTGGGTAAACTTTCTCTGTGTAACTATTCAATGTCTCCCGAGTAAGTCCCAGCAATCAAAGTAGCATTGTTTTCCACGTCTGTAGCCAGAGCTTGTACTTGCATGCCTATGGGATTCACAATCTTTATCAATAGAAAACCTTAATGGATTTCTTAGCTGAGGTGAAATTTCCAGGGATTAGATACAGTATGTACATTTATTCATTCCAATGGCGATATTCAAAATACTGTGATTGAAGTATAGCATAGGCTTTTGCTAATATTTAATGTACGTTCAAATAAACAATGTTATTAATCTGTTAGTAATGCTATTAGGTGAAAGAGGCAAGTCTTATAGTATACCTCCTCCTGTATTACAGAAAATTTGAGAAATCAGGTTTTGGAGAAATCTGGTTCAGTGCCGAGTACTTTTGCTTTTAACATTATGGTTTTGGTAGATCAGCTTTTAAACCAAAGCAGATAAAACTTGGGCTTCTTTGAATAGAATTAACAACACAAAATCCAGAAATAGCTCATGGATTTAGAATCCTGGAAGCTGAACTCTGTATAACTGATTACTATTTAAATGGAACTGAGGATTTAATCATAGAGTCAAAATTATATAAAATAGTTTTGATCCTGTGCTAATGATTGACTCATAAGTACTTTATTAAGTTACAGGGTTATTTCAACTTCTCACTTCAGTGGAATATGTATGCACATGATTTTATAGCATATTAAATATTAGCTACATTGAATACAACTCATTTTCTTCTTGCAAAATAATTTAGAGAAATACTTAAATTTAGTTCATACTTTTCATAATCTAAGGGTGTGACTGACATTTGCACTAAAATCTTTAAGTTGTTATCAACGTCGTGGTGCAAGGTAAAGAACTCTGATAGTTTTTTCATCCTTACAACAGCAGCATCGGGAAATAAACACCAATAATCAACTAAGAGAAGTCAAAACACATTTTTAAAAAACCCTTTGCATCTACTTTGCAGATGAATGGATAAATCCCTACTCTGATTACTTCAGAGTCTTGGCAAGACATCTCTGTAATTCTTGATGAAAATATGATGCTTAAAGAGCTCATATTATCTTTATATACACACACAATCCTGGAAGAACTCAGCAGGCCAGACAGCATCTATGGAAAAGATTACAGTTGACATTTTGGGCTGAGACCCTTCATCGGGACTGGAGTAAAAAGATGAGAAGACAGATGGGAGTCTGTGAAACAAGTGCTGCACTTGCCCCTATACCTCCTCCTTCACTACCGTATAGTGCTCTAAGCAGTTCTTCCAGGTGAGGCGGTGCTTCACCTGTGAATCTGTTGGGGGCATCTACTATATCTGGTGCTCCTGGTGTGGCCTTCTATATATCGGTGAGACCCGACGTATATTGGGAAACTGTTTCACGAAGCACATACACTTTGTCAGCCAGAAAAGGTGGGTTCTTCCAGTGGCCACTCATTTTAATTCTACTTCCTATTCCCATTCCTGCATGTCAGTCCATGGCCTCCTCTACTGTCACGATGAGGCCAAACTAAGGTTGAAGGAGCAACACCTTATAATCCGCTTCGGCGGCCTCTGACCTGATGGCATCAACATTGATTTCTCGAACTTCCACAAATGCCCCCCCACCTCCATTTATCATTCTCCATTCACATTTCCCTCTCTCACCTTATCTCTTGAGCTGCCCATCACTTACCCCCCAGTGCTTCTCCCCCTTCCCTTTCTTCCATGGCCTTCTGTCTTCTCCTATCATATTCCCCCTTCTCCAGTCCTGTACCTCTCATCAATCAATTTCCCAGCTCATTATTTCACCCCTCCCCCTTGTCAATTTCCCAGCTCACTATTTCACCCCTCCCCCTTGTCAATTTCCCAGCTCACTATTTCACCCCTCCCCCTCTCCCGGTTTCACCTATCACCCACTAACTTGTATTTCATCCTCCCCTCCCCTCACCTTCTTACTCTGACTTCTCATCTTTTTTCTCCAGTTCTGGCCCAAAACTTCAACTGTTTACTCTTTTCCATAGATGCTGGCCTTCTGAGTTCCTTCAGCATTTTGCGTGTGTTGCTTGGATTTCCAGTATTTGCATATTTTCTCTTGTTTACCTTTATATACAATATCTTATAAGATCATGATATTTCTCAACATTACTTTGTTCTGTGAGTGTCTTCAGTCTTGCAAGGCTTCCTGAGGCTGGGCTTGGTAGGTCTCCTGGCTTCCCAGTGCCATCTTTTCTCCATCCCTGTTCAGCCTCACTGATGCACAGGACATCTCTTTTGGTATGTTTCCCATTGACCAAGGCTTGGTCTTCACTTGAGTGACTGTAGGAGCATATTAACATCTGAGAATCCAGAGCCCTCCAGAAAAAATATATGAATATTTATACCCCAATGCAAAATAGCTTTGCATCTCAAGCGACTGACCTTTCATCTGGAAACCACATCCTCTACATTTGGAGGAAACAGTCCCTCAGTACCTAGCTCATTCACCCCTCACAACATCTTGAATCTCTCAGTGAGGTCACCTCCTATTCTTCTAAATTTTAGTGAGCTTAGGCCAATCTTTCTAAAAAGAGGACAACTCTGTCTTCATAAATGAATCTAATGAGGCTATGCTTCCTTGTCTCCAATACAAGTTTATCCTTCCTTCGGCATAAGAGTTTGGAACTACATAAGCAACACACACAAAGTGCTGGAGGAACTCCACATGCCAGGCAGCATCTATGGAAAAGAGTAAGCAGTTGATGTTTTGGGCCGAGACTCTTTATCACTTCTGGAAAAAAAAGATGGGAAGTTAGATTTCCAGCATCAGCAAGTTTTCTCGTCTGGAACTACATAACTTGTTTGAAGCAGATTGTCATTAAAATGCTATATAGTCACAGCAAGGCTTTGTTATTTTTAAGGTAGAAATGTTGCCAATTCCTTCAAAGTGATCGAAGGGTATAGAATATATGAATCCATCCAAATTGGGAATGGTGAACTTGGAATATAAATGCACGATGGATATGCTCTGCCGCTGACTGGCCAGTTAATGAATCCAAGCTAAAGCACTTGATGCCTGTATTTATTACTATCTTTGTCACGCTTGGTTTCTTTATGATTTCCTAAAGTATGTTCAGCGAATCACTTCTAATCTAAAAAGAAGATGCAAAAATTATTCAGATTTTCCTTCATTACGTTTCCTCTGATATCTCTGTTAAGTTCCAGAAGTTAATTCTAGTAACCACATGCTTTGGGACCCAGAGTGTGAGTGCTTGTCAGAGAATTAATGATGTGGTGTTTTCACCTGTACAGCTGTGGCTCTCTGCTGGTGGAGTACGATTACTGCACCCAAACCAAAGGTATTTGTAGCTGATGTTACTGCTATCTACACTGACACCATGTGGTATCCTCTTGATACTACATGTTGTATGAGTTTGCCTAGCTTCCTTTCTCAAAGGATTCATGATTTACACCAGTGTTTCCCAATCTTTTTTAGCCCAACACCTTCCTAAAGCACTTTTGTGTTTGCCAACACCTCCCTATAGCACCTTCATACTTACCAACACCACTCTTAGGCACAATATACTTTCCGGCGCCTTCATACTGTAAAAACTTGTCTATCATATGCTACCATGAGAAAAATAATTCTGCTTTAAATTTTAAACTTAGTTTACACAGTATCAGTGCACTCTACAGCAGCTTTGATATCAATGTGACCCTTGAACTTGATGGCTTTTAGCAAGAGTTGAAACATCTGGTTCAATTTGTGACAGCAAATGTCTTAAGTCCCCATGCGTAACAATGTCCAAGCAGTTTCTGTTTTTTGTGAGTATGTGGTCCACTGCACTGAAGCCTCTTTCAGCAAGGTGGGATGATGGAAATGCAATGAACAGCAGTTTGGCTCTTCTCCAAAGACCCAGAAGCTTCCTATGACAGTGTTGCTACATACCACAAAAGCTGAAGGGTCTCAGCCCAAAATATCAACTGTACTTTTTTTCCAGAGATGCTGCCTGGCCTGCAGAGTTCCTCCAGCATTTTATGTGTGTTGCCACAAATGCCGATATTTTTGAAAACTGCTTTTGCTTCTTCATTATTCTGAATTTCTTTAATTTCTTCTTGTTAGTTCTCTTCCTGTTCTTCCACCTTGCAAAGTAATGTGTTTATTACTCAGTACGGAATTTCCAATTCCTTCAAATCCTTGAATCGATTCTTAAAATCCTTCTTCAGTGACTACAGGTGCAAGCATTGCTCTTGCAGATCACCATCTGTGAAAGAGCGTGCCATACGTTCCACTGTGAAACTGTGAGAACATTTCTCTCCTAATACTTTGATTTATTTCCAATTTTCTGATAAAAGTGGACACTGCACTTTATGCCTGGATTAAACTGAAATTCTCACCCTGCTGTTTCATATTTAGAATGTTCATTTTGTCATACAAATCAGCGAGGTATGTCACATCTCCATGTAGAAGTTCAATCTTGTTTCCGAAGCTCCTGTCAACTTTTGAGAAAAAATTCAACTACAGTGTCAAAAAGATCAAAGTAACTTCTTAAGTAGCAGCCTTTTGACAGCCAATGCGCTTCAGTGTGAAGAAACAAGCATTCAAACACTTCATTGTTATCTTGGCATAACTGGCAAAATATTCTGCTATTTAAAGGATGAGCTTTAATTTTGTTGAAGCAGATATCACAAGATATTCATGCTTGAAAAAAGTCACTGGCTGAGGTTTTTGGCTGCGAGATGTTGATGATGGATTGCAAACAGACTTTTTTCTTCATAAATGGCACTAAACCAACATGGCAACCTGGTGTGTGTGTGTGTGTGTGTGTGTGTGTGTGTGTGTGTGTGTGTGTGTGTGTGTGTGTGTGTGTGTGTGTGTGTGTGTGTGTGTGTGTGTGTGTGTGTGTGTGTGTGTGTGTGTGTGTGTGTGTGTATAGATATATATACACACACACACACATATAGTGCTCCATCTGTTCACAAGAAATCATGCTGCCAATCGGAATACTTTTATTTTCAATGTCCATTTTGAGCTCGTTGTGGATGGATTCTCTGTTGATATTTGTTTTTAACTCTATATGTGCCAATCACTGTTTAATTCAATATAAAATTGTTCACCATTATTATTTAACAAAGGCGAGACTATCTAAAATATTTTCTAGTATAGACATCTGCTGTGATAGGTGTAAAACTGAAGTAGCTACTTTGTCACATATGTTCTGGTCATGTTCTTCATTAAAACCGTTTTGCAAATCTTTATTTTCTACAATTTCTAAAGCTCTGAAAAATAATTTACAACCTAATAGATTGACTGTTCTATTTGGAATAGTTCTACATCTTATTCAAGGTATTTCATCTCCAGATCAACATGTATTGTATTGTTGCATTATTGGCAAGAAGGGCTATTTTATTAAAATGGAAAGATACCTCTGTCCCTACATTAATTGAATGGTTTTCTCAAGTAATGTTATGTCTCAGTTTGGAAAAAATTAGTAGAACTTTTCATCCCCGATTCGGTTTTGAGAGAAGATGTTATTTTATATGGTTTCCTTCCAATCTTATTCTATATAAATATGAGTTGGCGGTTGGTATATATATATATATATATATATATATATATATATATAGATGATGGTAAGACATATTGCTCCGGGGGTTGACTCCTAATGGTTTTTTTCCCCTTTTTTTGTAGTCAGTGGGTTTTTTTTTTCTTAGTTAGATGGGGTTCTTTTTTTTTCCTTTTTCTTACATATAAGATTTTTTTTCATTTTTATATATTACAATCAGTTTTTATTTTCTTCAGCTTTATTAATTGTATATATATATATTAATTTGTTGAAGTTTTGTATCATTTTATAGCTTTAGAAGATTAGGTACCAATAAAAATATTCTAAAAATGAAAATGATACTTGTTTTTAACAAAATAAAATCTCTTCCTAAACTTTTCCACTTTTGATAAACCGTACAGAGTTATTACTCAGAGGAATTGATTTTAAAATACTGGTATCCACTTTGAGAGCAGTGGTAAGCACTTTGGATACAGCAGACATCATTAATCTTTCACCAGTTGTATGAAATTTTCCACACTTTGTTATCGTTTTGGAGATGTTATAAGAATTAACGAGACCGCCATCAAGGTCATTTTTAGCTTTCTTGGCAAATGCCTTGAGTGTGCAACTCTTTTCAAATAGTTCTTTCACCTTCTGGAACTGAGTAGCCATAAGTAGCCTTTCTCAGGGTGTCTTTTACAGAAGTGTTCCTGCAATCTCGATGGTTTCATGGCTTAATTAAACAGTACAGTATTACAAATAAGACACATGGAATATTTCTGATCTGATGGGAATGGAATAAAACCCCTCTCCAGGTACGTAACATTGTATTGACACACTTTCTGTAGTTTCTGTTTCTTAGCAGAATTAGAATTCAAGGCCTTCACCACCTTCAGACTCAGAGTTCGAGCCATACATATTACCCATCGTTAATGGTGCTAAACTAAAAATAAGAAATTAACACAAACTGGGAATGCCTATTGGATGTTGACAGTGGCAGGAAGTTGACACGCATGGAATGATGGTAGCGGCACACAAAGGAATGGAGAGGTGAAGATGAAGATGATCACAACAGCTAAAGTTACGTTGACAAGGATTCAGATTGGATCCAGATGTTAGTCAGGATAGAGCAGGTTTTTGGCAAGCTACCTTTATAATATTCCAGTTAATGTGATTGATCAATCATGTAAGGTCTCACAATCCCCAAAGATAGTTCCTGACCACATATATGAAGCTGAGGTCACTTTGAACAGCACAAGAGGAGTCCTCAGGGTCAGCAGGTTCACTGATTGGCTCTATTTCACCAGTTGATTCTGACCAGCACTGTATCATTGCACGACCACACAAAAAAACTTACAAATCACACCAAACGGCAGCAAGGAAGAATGAACAAAAACACAAAATATAAAAGACATAAAACCGAGAAGAGTCCAGAAACCGAAAATCTGCTCTTTGAGGGGAGTTCAGTTAGACACTCTCTCACTACTACCCCTCTGCGATATCTGCTGCTCTCCAACACTTTGACCTATCACCTTTCAGCTTTTACTTCTTCCTCTCACCCCACCTTCTTATTCTGGCTTCTTCCCCCTTCCTTTCCAGTCCCGCTGAAGGGCCTCGGTCCAAAACGTCAACTGTTTATTCATTTCCATAGATACTGCCTGACCTGCCGAGTTCCTCCAGCATTTCCTGTGTGTTGCTCTAAATTTCCAGCAACTGCAGAATATTTTCTTATGTTGGCAATTATTTGTCCATGTATTTTTTTTTAATGTTCTGACACAAAGGAGCCAAAACATTTCCAGTTTGCCTTTTCCTCCTGTTCCAAATTGGGTATGAGCAGCAGCAACCGCACCGTGCTCTCAGCAGACAGCTCCAGACAGCATCAGACCACTCCTGTTTGGCTGCTTTGCTCTGCGCATCGCTGCAAATAGTAGCAGAGTGGTGCAGCAAGCAGGAACGCTGCTTAACAGTGCCGGAAACCCGGGTTCAACCCTGACTGATTCCCCTTGAAATCGCTTGGGTTTCCCCTGGGTGCTCCAGTTAACTCCCACATCCCAAAGATGAGCAGCTTGGTAGGTTATCTGGCCACTGTAAATTGCCCCTAATGTGTAGGTGCGTGATAGAATCTGGCAGAAGTTCAAAAGAATTTGGGGAGAATAAGAATATGGGTTTAACATAGGATTAGTGTAAATAAGTGTCTGATAGTCAGTGCGGACTCAGGGTGCAAAAGGCTCTTTCTGTGCTGTATCTCTCTATGACTCTAAAAGAAATAAGTGAATTGGCAGTGTTCGGCTTTCCATTCCATTTCCCTTTTGTCTGCCTCCTTGACTTGACTGCCAGGTAACAACAGGCTTAGAGTAATAGCCATAACAATCCCAATGTGTAGAGGTAGATGTGATGTTTTAGGAACATAGAACTTAGAAGAGTACAGCGCAGGAATGGCTCCTATGGCCCTCAGCATTGAGCGAAACCAGCTAAAAAACAAATCAGAAATACCCAAACACTAATCTCTCCTACCTGCACAATGTCCATATTCCTCTATCTTCCTCACATTCATGCATCTATCCAAACGTCTCTTAAAAGTTTTGAATGTATTTGCCTCTCCCACCATACCAGGCAGCATTCCAGGCACTCACCACTCTCTGAGTAAAAAACTTATCCTTCACATCCCTTTTGAATCTACCCCCTCCCACGCCCTCTGGTATTAGGCATTTCAAACCTGAGAAACAGATACTCTCTGTCCCCCCAGACTATGCCTTTCATAATCTTATAAACATCGATCAGATCTCCCCTCAGACTCTGCTGCTTCCGAGAAAACAACCCAAATTTATCCAGCCTCTGGATGATAGCACACGCCCTCTAAACAAGGCAGCATCTTGTTAAACCTCTTCTGGACCCTCTTCAAAGCCTCAGCATCCTTCCTATAGAGGGGCAATCAGAACTGTACCCAGTACTGCAGATGTGGCCTAACCAGAGTTTTACAAAGTTGCAAAATAACCTCTTGACATTTGAACTCAATGTCTGGACTAATAAAATCAAGCATTCCATAAACCTTCTTAACCACCCTATCAATGAAAAGAGCAACTTTCAAGGAGATGTGAACTTGGATCCCAAGGTCACTCTGCTCAGTAACGTTGTAAACGATATTGTCCTTAACAGCACACTGTCTCCTTACCAACGTGCAACATCTCACGTTTATCTGTGTTAAACCCTAATGCCCATATGTGCAATGGATCTATGTCACACTGTATTCTTTGCCAGTCTTCTACACAATCCACAACTCCACCAGCTATTAATCTTGCACTTGTTAAGGTGGTTTCATCTTTGAAAAAACAAATGTCACCAGAAGCTCAATTTGCTTTGTCCTTGAGCCCTGAATTGCAGTGGATGGTATCCTGTAGCTGAAAGCAAGATCTGTTCGTCTGTTTTCCAAAGTAACTCCAAAAAATGATGCAGAAGCTTGTGATGGCGTTACAGTCTCACCTATCACCAAGGTGGAAGCACCATCAACACAAGCACTAATGTAATGTGGCAAATAACATAAACCGATGAATCTGGGCAATAAACATTGATCTGAAACCTAGAGCAAGATATAAAGATCTAATTGTGTCGATAAACCTGTCAAGATGGAATTGATTACTGATGCTGGATTACATGTTGTTGATGATGAGACACTAAAATAGTATTAGCTGGAGAATTCCAGGATATCAATCCCATGACTTGTCACTAACTGCAATGTCATGTCATGGCTTTTATTGATTTGCCCATGAACACATATCTGTTGCTATTTTTATGTTTTTATATTACATACCACTTCCTAACTATATCTTATAGCAAGTAAGATAAGATCAATGGAGCTAGTGAGTTACAAATCCACAAATTCTGTGGGATATAATTACCACACCTCAGATCAGAATTAGTGCATGTATTTCAAGTAGTATATCCTCAAAAAAAAATTGTTATCCATTTTCTGTGATACTGCTATCCTAATTTTAATTCTGTGTATCCACTGGAAACTCTATGAAAGGACAATTAAGATGGAGATCAGAGGAAGTCAATGCACTCCTGCCCTAGACAAACCACAGAGACGGGTATTTGAAATTTTAAACACACGTAGCATGATAAGTAATTTTACAACACCACAATATGTTTTTAACTTGAAATCACAGCCAATTTGCAAAGCACCAAATCTGTAAGTAAAGTAGGAAGCTGGGCAGGTGCCCATGAACGATCAGGGTAAGTTTTTCTTCATGATTTTGCATGCTGAACACGGATGACCCAGGGATGAGAAATTTGTGAATTCAGAACAATGGTGGGAAATGAACAATCAGAATCCAAAGGCATTTTACAGCAGTAAAATGTAAACCAAAGCAGTTCCAGTCTTCAAATAAAGTAGATGCAGGTGCACAGAGCAAGTCATCGACACCAGCAGATGAGCAACCTAACCTTGAGAAAAAGTGGGAATAGTTGAAATTGAGGAGCTGCAACTCCAGTCTAGTGAGGAGAGGGAGGAAGGGGCAAAGGCTGGAGCTCCAAACCCATTGAAATAGGGAGAGGCACAAACACTGAATCACTTTCACCAAATATCCCCTTACCCCAGTGTACCCCTTACACTGCACAGCAATTCTTTTCAAATGTGTTGCTTCCTTGGAAGTGTTTGTCATTATGATAGAGTGATTGAAGGTGAACACAAATATAATTTCAGCCTACAGGTATCACATAGGAATTTGGAGCCACTAGAAATTAACTTTTATTGAATATAATGCTTTTAATTACATGATGGTGCTGATGCTTTGCAATAGTTCAACTAAGCTAACGATGTTTTGTGGATGATTTTCATTTGTACTCAGTGTCTGAGGCTTCTCGCGTAAGTGTCCAACAGTAATCAGGCAGCATTGAGGGACTCCAGTTGCCCCGATACTGTTTCTCTATGACCTCAATGTCTTGGCGAAGCCTTTCACTATGCTTGTCACTGACAGCACCAAGATTCGCAGGGAAGAGTCTAAATGGGAATGCAGAAAATGAATCATTAGTGACATGGTTTTGTACACTTGAAATATGTTGACAACCAGCTGCATGTAGTTTGGTGCTCTGTAGTTGCCAAGAAATTTTTCAACAACATCCTAGAATGCCCACCATGCTTTTTTCTCTGGTCCCACTAGAAGTTCTTTTAATTGCCTGTCATTGATAGTGGACTGACAAAAATGCCTTGCTTAATCTTGTCATCAGTTATTCTGAATCAAATATTGAAATACTACATGAAATCTCTATGCCTGGTGACAGCAAATTCCATCTTTGCAATCTGCAACCCGGTAATTCTGCTTTTGCCTTTGACAAACCAAAGTATCTGACCAGGTCAATTAACTCAGATTGAGTTATCAGATGAGGCTCACTCAACATAAAGGGTTTAAAATCTCTATCAGTATCAGTGTTGTTTTCTATTTCTGGCTTGTGAATGATGGCGTCTTCGTCTGCCTCCTCTGGACTCCACGTCTCTGGTGGCATTGGTACTGCAAGACTATCGTCATGCAGCACAGGTCTCGTGGCTGAAGTGAGATTGGGGTATACAATGAATTTCTTGTTTTTAGCAGAGAAACCAGACAAAAGTAGCAGTCTGTCACATGCCCCTTTTGCTCTTGCCGTATCATCAGGACAGTGAACGGCATTGATCTCCAAGTACCTGTAAGCTATGCTCTAAGATTGACAGTACATGTTGAGCTACAAAGGTGAGGAGCACAGGCTTTGTCTTGGTTAATAATTTTACACCCAAAGTAGAGCTCATGGGCTTCCATAATAAGAGGGTCATGCTCTGCCTTTGAGATTTAAGTGTATACTCACCACAAATATAACAGATAATATTTGTGAGACATCGTTGAGACATTTTGCTCTCATAAGTACTCCTGTAAGTATAACCACTTTATTATAATGTGCATCAACATGATTGCAAACTGATATAGATGTAAATGCAATACATAGAATGGAGTGCGCGTGATGCTTTTATAGGTGTCTAAAACTTGTCCTGCCCCACCTCAGCATGACTGGGGAAGCTAGAAAACATTTTAGCTTAAGTTGTGGGCAACATTTTAATTGACTTGAATTAGGAATTGAAATAACAGTTAGGGAATTTCATGGTGATTTTCAAGATCAGCAGTCCAAAATCTATAAGATGCACACAAAAGTATTCAGGAAGCAAAATCTTTGTTGTCCAGTGTTATTTAACTGGAGAACCTTTGATGATGTAGCTAAGTTGTTAAAGTTATTAGCATAAATTCATTGGGCCAATCTTTGCATATTCATATCCTATGTCTCAATACATTTGTGACCCAGGTTCAATCCTGACCTCAGTGGCTTTTGTGCTTGGACTTTATATGTTCACCCGGTGACTCTGTGGGCTTTCCCTGTGTTCTCTGGTTTCATCCCCATATGATCTGATGTGTAAGCTAATTACTATTATAGTTGAGAGGCAAACAATTCAAATGTGAGGGAGAATAAGTTTCGTGATCACAGGGAGGAAGAGAGGGTTGGGACTAGGAGCTGTCATGGACTTGATAGACTGAAACGACAGATTAAGTAGGCAACTAAATAACAACCAACTGTGGCCAGTAGCACATCATCCTTTCCATGACCGCTGCTCAAATCTAAACCCCGACCAGACCTAACCAAACTTTGGAGGTTTCAATATCTCCTCAATTTAAATTACTTCGGTGTTGTCCATTAGATTCCAGCTCAACAAATCAGAAAAGAAGTTCCTGAAGATGCAACACACTTGCTGTAGATGTAGTGGCTTGGGATCACACTTATCTCCACCAACACTCAAATAGTGCAAATGCAGAATATCTTTGCATCAATTTTGATTCTGAAAGTAAGCTTCTACGTGACTATTTTGCCTAGTTTTAGTCCTCAGGACATGCTGTAAATAAGAATAATCTAAACTCATTAACAAAGTAGCTAGTTTCAGATTCCTAGGTTCCATTTCACACTCTTGTTACATATTTAGGGAGGTACTTACAAGTAGTCAGATTAAAAGTAATTATATGCTTAGTAATTTACTATAAATAAGTACTTGTTTGGTATTTATTTGCAGCAAGTTCTAAAGCACTGATAACATTTGACGTAGATCTTACGAATTTCTGTAGAACAGACAGATTCTACAATGGAGTTAAGGATATATTCAAATAAGTGCGGTTGGGAGACTGTAGGTCTGACACGGTGGTCAGCAGCACAGGAGCGCCGCAGGGAACCGTACTCTCTCCGGTCCTGTTCACCCTGTACACATCAGACTTCCAATATAACTCGGAGTCCTGCCATGTGCAGAAGTTCGTTGATGACACGGCCATAGTGGGGTGTGTCAGGAATGGACAGGAGGAGGAGTATAGGAAACTGATACAGGACTTTGTGATATGGTGCAACTCAAACTACCTGCGTCTCAATATCACCAAGACCAAGGAGATGGTGGTGGACTTTAGGAGATCTAGGCCTCATATGGAGCCAGTGATCATTAATGGAGAATGTGTGGAGCAGGTTAAGACCTACAAGTATCTGGGAGTACAGTTAGACGAGAAGCTAGACTGGACTGCCAACAGAGATGCCTTAGACTGGACTGCCAACACAGATGCCTTGTGCAGGAAGGCACAGAGTCGACTGTACTTCCTTAGAAGGTTGGCGTCATTCAATGTCTGTAGTGAGATGCTGAAGATGTTCTATAGGTCAGTTGTGGAGAGCGCCCTCTTCTTTGTGGTGGCGTGTTGGGGAGGAAGCATTAAGAAGAGGGACGCCTCACATCTTAATAAGCTGGTAAGGAAGGCGGGCTCTGTCGTGGGCAAAGTACTGGAGAGTTTAACATCGGTAGCTGAGCGAAGGGCGCTGAGTAGGCTACAGTCAATTATGGAAAACCCTGAACATCCTCTACATAGCACCATCCAGAGACAGAGAAGCAGTTTCAGCGACAGGTTACTATCGATGCAATGCTCCTCAGACAGGATGAAGAGGTCAATACTCCCCAATGCCATTAGGCTTTACAATTCAACCGCCAGGACTTAAGAACTTTTTTTTTTAAAGCTATTATTAATGCTTTTTGAGTTAGTGATTTAGATGCATATCATATTTTTACTGAGTTAAGTATTGTATGTAATTAGTTTTTGCTACAACAAGTGTATGGGACATTGGGAAAAAAAAGGTTGAATTTCCCCATGGGGATGAATAAAGTATCTATCTATCTATCTATCTATCTATCTATCTATCTATCTATCTATCTATCTATCTATCTATCTAAATAGGTTAATACCTATATAATGAAGGTGCAAATCTTACCTATGTATTTCTGTGCTTGTGCAGTTAATAGAGCGTCTTCTGCTTTGATTAACCCTGACAGCTCAACTTACCATCCTGCCGCTGTCATTTGCTGTTTCCTGCCAGGCAACCTAATTTAACTTTAGCATATCCAATGTAAAAAATAGTAATGGAGATTTTAAAAATTGTGATTAAAATGGAGAGCTGTTAGCAGGAGAGCACACTAATTCTTCTAAAGATTTGTCTCTCATATATTGTTGCAAAGTAAGTATCCGTGAAACTGTTGAATTGCTTGAGAACTCCTGTTGTCCAATACATGTGGATTAGATAGATTACCAAAGTGCTCTTTTTCTCTCTCACAGTAGTTCAATTAAAAACTAATTTCATCATCTCCTTCAGCAAAAACTTTAAAATACCATTGTCACTTCTCTGTAAATTTAAACAATGTCTTGTGAAAATAACAGCAGACTCACATGAATCCCAGCCAAGCAATCCACAGCAAATTCTGACAAAAAGCTTTTGACCTGACCTGTTTTCCTTTCTACTTCTGTGGCCTGCTGAGTTTAGTGGTTTTGTTCTTAATCCTGTTTATCAGTATCTGCAGTATTTTTGTTCATGTGAAGCAACGTTAAATCTTAACATTCTCACTCTATTGAAAGATGTTCAATTTGGAAATAAAGGTATTGTGTATGTTAAGCAAAACCTAATGTGCATGGTTGAGTAGGAATGCAAATTGTTTACATGACTTTTCATTTAAGTAAATTAAAAACAAATCATACTAGGAATGACTTGGAGATCTTAAACATGTCAAACTTATTTTATAAATTAATAAATGTCCTTATTTATATATCTGATTTGATTTTGCATATAAAAGCATGATGTGCAGAAATTTTGCGTTCACTTAATTATATTACTCATTTAATTTGAACCTTTAGATCTGTGCAAACTGCGCACTGATCTGTGAAATATAATTAATATGAATCATCTTAAGACATAATAATTTTTATCTAAAGTGTTATTGTGCATTTGCATTAAATTCTAGAATAGTGGTCATTTCAATAGTTCAGACAGTATCTTAATTGTATTTTGTTAAATCCTAATTATTATTTGGCACAGTAGGAAAACAATGTGAATGAGTTTATTAACTTATGTACTGAATTTGGGTCCAAAACATATTTTGGTTCAATTTTTGTATGGATTTCTATAGAATTTTAAAATATAATTATAGATCTACTGCTTATTAGCATAATAGTTTAATCTATCCAGAGTGATGCTTTAGAAAACCCTCATAATGGACTACAAGCATTCATAGATTATTAAAATAATTGTAATTTATGTCTTACATATATTGTCAGACCTCAGTAACATTTATTTGAACCAGTGTATATTGTCTGGATTTGCTTGTAGTTTGCTAAGTATGCTCACAGGAAAAGAAACTCAGGGTTGTGTATGTTGACAAGGATGTACTCTGATAATAAATTTTATCTTGAACTTTTGATAGTAGGCTTTAGGCAGTTTGGACAGCTTTGAGAACAGTCTTAATGGATTCATCTTTAATCTTTAGAGAGCCAGACATTGCATGAAATACTTCAATTCATAATCTGCACAACAACACATGTGTTTTACAATGTATTATACTTTATTCAGAATAATTTCTCATGGTTTATTCAGGCACTTTCACAAACTGCAGATTTTTTTTAGATGAGATCCCAGTCAGTGGAGGTAACACATATAGTAATAGCGCAAAGCTATTCCGGGACTGTACTATGCTGCACTGACATCGGTAGTGTTCTCAATGTGTTTCCAAAAACTTTGGATCCTTGCCGTTAAATAAAACAATTGATTGCTTTATTTTTAACCTTGAAGGCAAAACAACTTTAGTAGTTATGCTGCATCATGCAAGATCATTTTTCTTGAAGCCACTGTGGGATTGTCCTTCATCGGCGTGTATGAGGTAATTATTATTTACTCTGCCAAGAATATCTCAAACAGTGCCAGGAGACACAGTGTGTCAGCATGGGAATTCATACCCTTGTTGTGGAGATGTAGAAATGTTGCTGTTTTCAAAAAAGATGGATATAAACTCACAACACAAACCTAAAGGTTTAACTATAAGTTAACGCACGAGTATATCTACATTTATACCTTTAAATATCATATAGTGATGAAAACGAATGGTGTCAGAACTGCATATTTTATCACATTGGGAGGTTCCACTCTTTCCAGTGTTTTGGTTAATCACACACACTCAATGTTACCATTTTAATTGATGTAATTGTTATGCCACATTTATCCTTTTTAGTGACTCATTCACATATTTGCAATTACTGTTAAATCTTGTAAGAGAGACACTCATCCACTAATTCTCGAAAGACGCAGAGGGCAGCATTGCTTCAATTTTTTTCTAGGTGTGATGAAGGACTATGATTGACATCCAATGCAATTGCACAATCCAGTGGGATGTATTTATTCTCTGCATCATTCTCTGCACTTCCTTCACTAATAAAGTAACCACTGAGTTAATGTTTGTGGTCTTCTGTGTCTGTAGGTGTCGTGACTGTGTATGAAGTCACAGAAGAGACACTGAAGCTGGTGATATAGATGTCTTAATTCGTCACAACAATCAGGTGTCATTGGAGAGACAGCAGAGGCTCAGAGACTCATGTACATCACATTTTTTATACATTTAAGATCAATGGTAGTAGTAGGTGTTACAATACAGTTCATACTTTGGGGTGCAAATCCTTCCTTGAATTGCATATCTTAAATGGGAGACACCTTGGCTGGGACACTTCCCTGAACTTACGCAATGGTGCAAATTTCTTAAACCCCTTTGATACAGGGGAATTAAGACAACCCCATTGTCTTAATGTGCTGCATATGCAATTTCTTAGTCTGTGGAAGAGTCTGTGCTTGTAACTTCATTTACTGCTTGCAATTTATAAACCAAAAAAAAATCAGAAGGCTAATTGCAAGCTTCCTGAACTTACTTACTTTTACAGTAAATACTGAAGTCTGGTTCTCGAATGAATTAATATCTGCTATATTCAAATAGCTCCAGAATATCCCCAAGCATACCCCCTCTTGGCCCCTGGATAGAAATCTGTCATAGGATGGCCAAATTTTAAGGAGGATTTGATTAAGCAGGGCAGCAAAAATGCCCTTCACTTCAGATCCTGTCACCTCTATTTTCCCCAATATCTTTCTATTCTGATCTATGCAACTAATCATCTTCCTCCAGCCTTAATTACGAAGTATAGTTACGGTTATACCTCAGGATTATTCACGGTTCACTGCCACATTCTCTCTCTCTTCTGCATTTGCGATTCCATTGCCTTTCATCCACAGGCCTGCTTCCATCAGGTGTGAAGCAGCAGGCTACTGTTTATCTTCCAGATTCTCTGTAATGACACTGTTACTGGGTAGACTTGACCTCTTGTTCTGTCTGTGAGGGTGACAAGAAAGTGAGTCAAATTGTTTAACCTGAGTCCAGTGATTCCACTGGCTGCCTCGCTGGATCTGCACACAAACACAGGTACCATTTGTCAGAAGCTCCACCTGTGGCCCTGTCCACCTGCCATCGAACCCTGCTTTTTTTAGGCAGCTCCCTCACCATCACATGGTCATCTGGCCATGGGAAGATTATCTTCTCTCCCTCCAGCTCTCTCCAATTAGCAATATATTCCTGTTATATTGCTAGGTCTCTCAACATATTGACCTGGTTACACTGGTCTTTCACACTCCCATACAATCTTACTGAATTGGCTCTAGTAGTGTCTTCCTGTACACTTTCAATTTCTGTCGACTCCTGTTCCCTCTTTGCCCCATGAACTGTACTTCCATTCTCTTTCTGCTCCTTGCTCTCCCTTCTGGCGTGTCTTTACATTAATTGCTGTTACCTCTGCAGGCAGCCGCTCTGCTTTCAACACTTGACTGTGTTGAGCCTTTGCGACCTCCTGACAGGATTCACATTCGTCGTTCCACCTCCTGTCCCTTCTTGGGGCTGCAGTTTCTCTGAAAGCCATGACATCGGCACTGGGGATCATACATATTCGCTGTCCCTGTCTTGTCCATGTTATTGCTCTCTTTTCCAAGCCTATGATAGCACCTGTCTATCTCCAGAACCGTACCCACGTTGTGTCTGCACACCCAAAAATGTACAGGAAGCTACACTCCCACAATTTCAAGTACCTAAGAGTGACTCCTCGCTGTCTTCATGCTTCACCCCCGACTGATAATGTAAATCACCTCTCCAGTCAAGGGTAAAACAGTGGCTGATACTGACGGCCCTGTGTTCACTAACATTTCACATTGCTGGCTCCCAAATAAACCTACTGCGTACATCCCAGAATGACAAATACTGCCAACAGAGGCTGCTGCCAGCCATTTATTTGCCTGACTGGGACACTAACCACATCAACCCTGTAATCCGACTGGACAGAACTAATCTACTGTCATCTCTATCTGTTTAATCTCTTACACTCTTACACTTTTCTTTCTTTTTAGGACACTGCCTCCAACTATGGCCCAACAGGTCACATCCGTAACATATTATCTCCTTTGCTCTTCTATGTCTATTCTGGCACTCCCAGGCTAGGTGCCCTGGTTGCTGGCACACAAAACAAGTCCTCTGTATCTTCACAGCAGCTACATCCACTATAGTTACTGTATGGCTTCTCTTCCCCCTCCTCTGGTCTGTCTCACCGGCCGAAGATATTATCACAGGCTAAGTCGATCCACTGCTAGCCCCAAATCTAAAACTTCCTGGTGATCTGAGCTTAGCCCTTCCCTCAGCACTTTCAGGAAGGCTGAATTATCTCTCCTTGGACTGTCCAACACTGAATACACATCATACACTTGATATTTACACTCTACATAATCCACGCCAGGTTCAGCAGCTCTCTGAACCACTGACATTATCGTTTCCCAGTTCCTCTCACCTCTAGCCACTCACTGCATCACTCCCCCCTTAAAGTGGCGACACCCCTCTTCATTACTGACATTCCTGGCAGTTGCCCATGTACCATTCCGCACTCCATTGGACATACTGTCCCACTTATTTTTCAGGCTTTTCACTGGTGAATTCCAATCATTTCTTCAAGTATACACCAGAATTCTGAATTCCCACAACCAATTTTAAGTGAGACCAGGGTTGAAGGGCTTGGGAATAGTTATAATCAATGTCAAGGGCTGGCTTGGGTCAGCAAGCTTCTTGACCTGATGTTTTCTGACCTCTACAGTTGCCATCCCAACAGATATACCTGGGTATAACCTCTCCATCAAATATTTCTGCACTAATTCCCATATTAAGCAAAGTATAATTAGTGGTTAAAAACAAACAGTACAAACTTAAAACCATAGAGAATGTACTCTGCAATCTTCCACCTATGTGCCATTGAACTAGTGATGCCTGTTGTTTTCCTTTGCATTTGAAACGCTTATTATCAAGGTTTGAGAATCGGAATCAGGTTTATTATCACTGGTCAAGAAATGTGTTAACTTGGCAGCAGCAGTTCAATGCAATACATAACATAGAGACAGAAAAAGTAATACTACTAATAATAAATAAATAAGTAATTCAATTACAGTATACGTATATTGAATAGATTAAAAATCATACAAAAAGCAGAAATAATATTTAAAAAGTGAGGTAGCATTCACGGGTTCAATATCTATTTAGGAATCGGATGGTAGAGGGGAATAAGGTTTGGTCAGGAAGGGAGGTTAAGTTTCAAACTTATTCTAAAACACACACACTTGTTCCACAGCACAGCTCCCCCGAACGAGTATACACGCACACATCTGGGGTCCTAAGAGGTCAGTAACCACCTTTCGCAACTGATGGCGCTGTTACGCCAACATACCCAATGCTGTCTGAGAGCTGGTCCTTGTCACAAACACACATGCACCCACGCACCGCACTTTTATATCTACCAGTGCAGCCTTCCATCATGTTCCTTCGTACTTCGTGATCCCGAGGACATTGACCGGAACAGATCTAAGCGTAGGTGCTAATCTTGAAGATACTCACCCCCATAGACTGCTGAGATTGTTGGCACAGTGGGTCTTGAATGTACCCTGAATGAGCCTCCAAATGTTGTGACTATGATTGAAGTCACTGGAGAGACACTGAAGCTGATGATATAGAAGTCATCAGAACAAGCAGGCATCCTGTTGGAGACACTCTCTGTGGAGGCGCAGAGATTCAAAGTACATCACATCCTTTATACCGTTGAGATTAGTGATAATAGTAGGAGATCCAATAGTTTTAATAATTACAATCACATTGCTTACTTCAATATTTTGGATTGACAATGCTTCCTTTGAATTGTATTTCTGGGGCGGAAGACACTTTAAATATTCAACTACCTTGGCTGGGACACTGCCCTGAATTTACAGAATGGTGCAGATTCCTTAAATCCATAGTTGATGCAGGACAATTAACACAACCCTATTGTCTTAGCAGATGGCTGATACAACGTTCAATTTCTAGTCTGAGGAACTGCTTGTGTTTGTAACTTAAATTTACAAAAGTACCGAAGACTAATTGCAACCTTCCTGAACTAATTTGCATTTACAAAAAGAACTGAAGCCTGGTTCTTGTTTGAATTAATATCTGATATATTCTCAACTCCAGAATACTCCCTAACACAAGGTTCGATGTGTTGTGCATCAGAGCTGTTCTTCTGCACTTTACTGTTGTTACCCATGGTTATTTGAATTACTGTCATCTTCCAGACAGTTTGAACCAGTCTGGCCATTCTCTTCTGTCTTCTTTCATCAATAAAGCATTTTTTCCCACAGAGCTGCAGATCACAGGATGTGTATTTGTTTTTCACACCATTCTGTGACTCTAGACAAAGCTGTGTGTGAAATCCCAGGACTTCAGCATTTTCTGCAATATTCAATCTAGCCTGTCTGAAACTCACAATTATTCCACAGCCTAAATTACTTAGATCACATTTCTTCCCCATTCTGATGTTTGTTCTGAACAACTGAGCATCTTGATCACATCTACAAACTTTTGTGCATTGAGTTGCTCCACACAATTGGCTAATTAGATATTTGTATTAACAAGCAGATGTACAGGTGTACCTACCTAATACTGTGACAACTGAGTGCATATCAAAGACCACATTATCTTAGAATGAAGCTTCATCAGTAGAATTTCCCATTGTTTGTCTTTGCATTATCTCTGTTTTTCCAGTAAAAATTATATACTGTCATATTTTGATTAGGATTGAGCTTCTTCAGCTTTGGGCCATAGCATTGATTTTCTTCAGAGCATGAAGGGTTAAGCAATACTTTGGCTAAAGGTTATCCTCAAAATAGTTAGTAATCTCTGTTCAACTTGCATTATTTCTAATAACTCACCTGAAGTATTGGGGAGAGTTTAAACTAGAATTGTTGGAGGAGTGGGAACCAAACTGAAGAGACTGGGGAAGAGATGGTTAGCTCTCAAATAGAGAAAGCTTGGAGACAGTGCGAGAGGGAGGATAGGCAGGTCATAGAGAAGGGATGCACTCAGACCGAAGGTTTGAGAAGTGTCTATTTTAATGCAAAGAGTGCTGTGAACAAACACGCTGCCTCAGCTGAGGCTCAAACTAGTGACCTTCAGATCACTAGACCGACACCTTAACCACTTGGCCACACGCTGTTTTGTGTCCTTGAGCAAGGCACTTAACCATACATTGCTCTGCGACAACACCAGTGCCAAGCTGTATGGGTCCTAATGCCCTTCCCTTGGACAACATCAGTGGCGTGGAGAGGGGAGATGCAGCATGGGCAACTGCTGGTCTTCCATACAAACTTTCCCAGTCCTTAGACATCATCAAAAATCAATGGACAGCCAAAGAAGTTGTGAACAAAGCGGATGAGCTTAGAACATGGATCAGTACTTGGAGATGTGATGTGGTGGCCATTACAGAGACTTGGATGGCTCAGGGACAGGATTGGTTGCTTCAAGTACTGGGTTTTAGATGTTTCAGAAAGGATAGGGAGGGAGGCAAAAGAGTTGGGGGTGTGGCACTGTTGATCAGAGAGAGTGTCAAGGCTACAGAAAAGGTGGACGCCATGGAGGGATTGTCTACAGAGTCTCTGTGGGTGGAAGTTAGGAATAGGAAGGGGGCAATAACTTAACTGGGTGTTTTTATAGACTACCCAATAGTAACAGGGATATCCAGGAGCAGATAGGGAAACAGATCCTGGAAAGGTTTAATAATAATAGAGTTGTCATAATGGGAGATTTTATTTACCCAAATATTGATTGGCATGTCTCTAGAGCAAGGGGTTTAGATGGGATGGAGTTTGTTTGGAGTGTTCAGGAAGGTTTCTTGACATAGTATGTAGATAAGCCTACAAGAGGAGAGGCTGTACTTGATCTGGTATTGGGAAATGAACCTGGTCAGGTGTCAGATCTCTCAGTGGGAGAGCATTTTGGAGATAGTGATCATAATTCTATCTCATTTACAATAGCATTGGAGAGAGATAGGATCAGACCAGATAGAAAAGTGTTTAATTGGAGTAAGGGGATTATGAGGATATCAGGCAGGAAATTGGAGGCTTAAATTGGAAACAGATGTTCTCAGGGAAAAGTATGGAAGAAATGTAGTAAATATTCAGGGGATATTTGTGTAGATTTCTGCATAGGTACATTCCAATAAGACAGGAAAGTTATGGTAGGGTACAGGTGTACAAAAGTTGTAATAAATCTAGTCAAGAAGAAAAGAAAAGCTTATAAAAGGGTCAGAGAGCTAGGTAATGTTAGAGATCAAAAAGATTATAAGGCTACTAGGAAGGAGCATAAGAAGGAAATTAGGAGAGCCAGAAGGGGCCATGAGAAGGCCTCGGTGGGCAGAATTAAGTAAAACCCCGAGGCATTCTATAAGTATATGAAAAGCAAGAGGATAAGACATGAAAGAATAGGACCTTATCAAGTGTGACAGTGGGAAAGTGTGTATGGAACCAGAGGAAATAGCAGAGATACTTAATGAATACTTCAGTATTCACTATGGAAAAGCATCTTGGTGATTGTAGTGATGACTTGCAGCAGACGGAAAAGCTTGAGCATGTAGATATTAAGAAAGAGGATGTGTTGCTCAAACTACCTGTGTCTCAATATCACCAAGACCAAGGAGATGGTGGTGGACTTTAGGAGATCTAGGCCTCATATGGAGCCAGTGATCATTAATGGAGAATGTGTGGAGCAGGTTAAGACCTACAAGTATCTGGGAGTACAGTTAGACGAGAAGCTAGACTGGACTGCCAACACAGATGCCTTGTGCAGGAAGGCACAGAGTCGACTGTACTTCCTAAGAAGGTTGGCGTCATTCAATGTCTGTAGTGAGATGCTGAAGATGTTCTATAGGTCAGTTGTGGAGAGCGCCCTCTTCTTTGTGGTGGCGTGTTGGGGAGGAAGCATTAAGAAGAGGGACGCCTCACGTCTTAATAAGCTGGTAAGGAAGGCGGGCTCTGTCGTGGGCAAAGTACTGGAGAGTTTAACATCGGTAGCTGAGCGAAGGGCGCTGAGTAGGCTACGGTCAATTATGGATAACTCTGAACATCCTCTACATAGCACCATCCAGAGACAGAGAAGCAGTTTCAGCGACAGGTTACTATCGATGCAATGCTCCTCAGACAGGATGAAGAGGTCAATACTCCCCAATGCCATTAGGCTTTACAATTCTACCGCCAGGACTTAAGAACTTTTTAAAAGCTATTATTAATGCTTTTTGAGATAGTGATTTAGATGCATATCATATTTTTTTTACTGAGTTAAGTATTGTATGTAAGTAGTTTTGCTACAACAAGTGTATGGGACATTGGAAAAAAAAGTTGAATTTCCCCATGGGGATGAATAAAGTATCTATCTATCTATCTATCTATCTATCTATCAAATTGGATAAGTCACCAGGACCGGATGAAATGTACCCCGGGCTACCATGGGAGGTGAGAGAGGAGATTGCTGAGCCTCTGGCGATGATCTTTGCATCATCAGTAGGGACGGGAGAGGTTCTGGAGGATTGGAGGGTTGCAGATGTTCCTTTATTTAAGAAAGGGAGTGGATTTATCCGAGGAAATTATAGACCAGTGAGTCTTACCTCAGTGGTTGGTAAGTTAATGGAGAAGATCCTGAGAGACAAGATTTATGAACATTTGGAGAGGTATAATATGATTAGGAATAGTCAGCATGGCTGTGTCAAGGGCAGGTCATGCCTTACTAGCCTGATTGAATTTTTTGAGGTTGTGACTAAACATATTGATGAAGGAAGAGCAGTAGATGTAGTGTATATGGATTTCATCAAGGCAATTGATGTTACCCAATGCAAGGTTTACTGAGAAAGTAAGGAGGCATGTAATTCAAGGGGACATTGCTTTGTGGATGCAGAACTGGCTTGCCCACAGAAGGCAAAGAGTGGTTGTAGACGGGTCATTTTCTGCATGGAGGTCGGTCACCAGTGGTGTGCCTCAGGGATCTGTTCTGGGACCCTTACTCTTTGTGATTTTTATAAATGACCTGGATGAGGAAGTGGAGGGATGGGTTAGTAAGTTTGCTGATGACACAAAGGTTGGGAGGTGTTATGGATAGTGTGGAGGGTTGTCAGAGGTTACAGCGGGACATTCATAGGATGAAAAACTGTGCTGAGAAGTGGCAGATGGAGTTGAACCCAGATAAGTGTGAAGTGGTTCATTTTGGTAGGTCAAATATGATGGCAGAATATAGTATTAATGGCAAGACTCCTGGAAGTGTGGAATATCAGAGGGATCTTGGGGTCCAAGTCCATAGGACTCTCAAAGCAGCTGCGCAGGTTGACTCTGTGGTTAAGAAGGCGTATAGTGTATTGGCCTTCATCATTCTTGGAATTGAATTTAGAAGCCAAGAGGCAATGTTGCAGCTATATAGGACCCTGATCAGACCCCACTTGGAGTACTGTGCTCAGTTCTGGTCGTCTCACTACAGGAAGAATGTGGAAGCCATAGAAAGGGTGCAGATGAGATTTACAAGGATGTTGCCCAGACTGGGGAGCATGCCTTATGAGAATAGGTTGAATGAACTCAGCCTTTTCTCTTTAGAGTGAAGGAGGATGAGAGGTGACCTGATAGAGGCGTATAAGATGATGAGAGGCATTGATCATATGGATAGTCAGAGCTTTTTTCCCAGGTTTAAGGTGCTGGGGAGTAGGTACAGAGGAGATGTCAGGGGTAAGTTTTTTACTCAGAGAGTGGTGAGTGCATGGAATGGGCTGCCGGCAACGGTGGAGGCAGATACGATAGGGTCTTTTAAGAGACTTTTAGATAGGTACATGGAGCTTAGAAAAATAGAGGGCTATGGGTAAGCCTAGTAATTTCTAAGGTAGGGACATGTTTGGCACAACTTTGTGGGCCGAAGGGCCTGTATTGTGCTGTAAGTTTTCTATGTTGCTATGTTTCTAATATTTAGTGTGAAGAGGGGGCACAGAATGACTTGGAAACCACAATGTCTAGTCTTTTTGCTTAACATTTCAGCTGGCTATAAAGCAATCTTTGAAGTTTGATAGTGAAGGTTACCAAAGAATTATTTTTTCAACAGTATCATCAAATTCACCAAAGCACAGGTTTGGTATTGAGGTCTAACGAAGCACCTAACGGCTGATTTTGCTTGGAAGTAATGCTGTAAATAAATTTTGGAGCCTGTTCATGCACAACTAAATGGGGGAAATCTGGCATTGCCTTCCAATTTTCCTGAATTTTCACAGGCTACACTTCATTAATGACCAACAGTACAGAAATCCATATAAGGACAATGATTGCTGTCCTTAAACCAACTGCACATTAACCACTGGAACAATTTAAGCCTGGTGCATCTAATAATATACTTGTTTTTAGCAGATGGCAAAGTTTTAATTATTGCCAAACAAATCCTCTGACACACAAAAATCAATATTTTCAAATGGAGTTTCTTTCTTCAGACCTGAATAAGGATTAGACATTAAATATCTTTCATTTTGCCTTTTTATCTCTCCCATTCCTGATTTACCTGTTTAGATTTTGTTTTATATGTATGAGTTAAATTTAATGTAGTTTTTTTTTACCAGTTTAAGCTTTTGTGTTCTTTAATTTGATTGTTTGCAGAGTCATGTTGTTGCTTTCCCCGTCTTAAACATCATTGTCAAGAGTGTTCGGCTGATTCTTAAATGTGGTAACAACATATGGCTGCTTGAAAATCCAATATAGTCTCTGGGCAGCTGAAAATGAAATGTATTTCTATATCCAGGGCCGAACCTAGTTGATATTTTGGGGAAGCAGTAAATACTGTTGCTTCACAGTCCAGAGCCCGGCTTCAATTCTGATGTTAGAGGCTGTGTATTTGGAATTTGCACATTCTCCACGAAGAACCTCAGCCCAAAATGTTGACTATTTATTCACTCCCCCTATCTTTGCTGCTTTCCATTATGATTCTCAGTTTCCTCCTAAATCTCGATTACTAAACTGCTATTGTAAATTATGTAAATGACCCCCTATTCAGGTGACTAGAGAAGGGATGAAAAGAGAAGTTGGTGTGTGTGTGTGTATACCCTGTATATATATGCATGCATTCGTGTATATGTGTGTGTGTGTGAGAGAGAGAGAGAGAGAAAATGTATGTGAGAGAAAAAGAGTCATAGAACCACAGGGAGTTAAGGAGAGTTAAAATTAACCTGGTGGGATTCCTCTGCTGGCATGACCATGTTGGACTGGTGTTGTGATAAATAAGTACAAAAGGTAGGCCAATTCTGCAACTTAATTAAGAAATTGAGAAAAAAATGCAATCTGATTCAAACAGCAATGGTATAAAATAACATCTTCATTATAGTGATATTTCTCAAAATCCTGAGCAAGAGTTAAGGTACATATTCAGGGCAAGTGACTGATAATGAGGCTAAGGAGGTAGATTTTGGGGTGAATTTTGAAGATGGTGAAAGATAAATCAAGTCACTGTGAGCGGAATGGACCCACTACGGAGAAGGTTCCAGGGAGGAGGTTATACCACTTCAGGGTAAATCTGCCTTTTAATGGGCAATACCTTTGAATGTTGAAGACTACATTTTCTCACATATTTGACCTTTTTCATTTTCTTTTTGATTTTCCTATAAATGTTAGATGTTTAATTTAATTAAATAATCTATGATCAAATCACATGCATAAATGTTTTACCAGAAGGTTATGGAAAAGGGATTAATTTTACATTGTATTAAAACACTTATTACAGTCTATAAACAAGGGGAAGCCACAGAGAATCAATATTAAGTCATTATTTCACTACTTAAATGTCCTTGTGCTAAGTACATTGTCAGAATAAATCTTTCCTGAATGAATGATGGTTGAAACCTTAAAATACAGTACAATTATGCTCACAGATGTGCTTTAATGCAGATTAAGAAAGCACTCTGGGCAATAAAGAACCAAATGATATGTTAAATGTTATTCAAAAATTAGTCAATTATAAGTCTAAAGAAACTGTACTGTAATTAGGAAGGATTATATGCACATTTTGAATATTGTGCATAGTTTAGTCTGTTTATCCCAGAAAAGAAAGACATATTCATCTTAAATGGAATGCACTGTGTACTTACCTATTGCCCAATGTTCAAAAGGAAAGGTTGTGTACAATTAGCGTGTATTCTCCATAGTACAGAAGAAGATGAAATAGTTTCATTTGTAAAGTTAAAAATCCTTGATGGTATAGAGGTTCAGAAAACTGCTCTTCTGGCATCTGACTGTAAAGTTTGGTCTCAGAATAAGAAGGATGAGAGGTGACCTGATAGAGGTGTATAAGATAATGAGAGTTATTGATTGTGTGGATAGGCAGAGGCTTTCTCCCAGGGCTGAAATGGCTAGCACGAGAGGGCACAATTTTAAGGTGCTTGGAAGTAGGTACAGAGGAGATGTCGGGGTAAGTAATTTTTTACGCAGAGAGCACTGAGTGTGTGGAATGGGCTGCCAGTGATGGTGGGGGAGGTGGATATGATAGGATCTTTTAAGAGACTCCTAGATAGGTACATGGAGCTTAGAAAAATAGAGGGCTGTGGGTAACCCTAGGTAATCTCTAAGGTAAGGACAAGTTCGGCACAGCTTTGTGGGCTGAAAGCCCTGTATTGTGCTGTAGTTTTTCTATGTTTCTAAGAAGGTAAACCATTTAGAGTAGGGATGAAAAGAGAATTTTTCACTCTGAAGACTTGATATTATTTGCAAGAGGTGTATTTTTAATGATGGAACTTGATGAATTGTGCAAATGAAAAGTCCATGCCTGCATCAGCAAAACCTGGATAACATTTCAGGCATTTGCTGAAAAACAAGCACCATTTGTTTTACTTAAGTGCCATGCCATGAGCACGAAGAGAGCGTTAAGCTATCCACCCCAAATGTCAGTGCCATTACTCTCACCAAGCCACTCATGACCATTGTCCAGAAACTCAATTAGACCAGTCGCATATATACTGTGGCTATCAGTGACTGGGAGGGAAAATTACTGAGCCTGCTGCTCTTCATCTTCTTGAAGGTTAAGGTTATGAGGCTGGGAGGTGTTCTTGGAATAACCTAGGCAAGTCATTGCAGTGCTGTTTGTAGATAGTCTTGAGGTGGCAGCAGCGGCCTTTCAGACCTGGTGTTATTTTAATTTATTTTTCTATTTTAAGTTTGATACACAATTTTCGATTAGGGCACGTGGATAACAGAGCGGCTATCTACCATCGCCAGATACTACTACAATACAGAGATCGCCCAAAAACAAACCTCCACAAAGATCTGCTGGCTGAATTACGCGATGTCGGCTTGCTGAAGGGAATGGGCCTACAATCCTAGGACTTGCCTGATGTTGGGAGCTGGAGACGGAGACGTCGAAAGCAATGTGCGAGGAAGCAGAAGCGAGGCAAACGGGCAAGGGTCCGTGCCAGGCTAAAAGCAAACCCTAGCTGGCCGGCTCTCCTGTCCATCCTGCTCTCCAATGTCCGCTCCCTAGACAATAAAATGGACTACATCCAACTCCAACGTAAAACTCAGCGGGAGTACAGAGTTTGCTCCGCGTATGTCTTCACAGGGACATGGCTCACTGATGGGATTTCGGACGCTGCCATCCAGCTAGACGGGCTAGCTTCATTTCGTTCGGACAGAGATGCAGTTGTCTCCGGTAAGACTCGCGGTGGCGGTGTATGTGTTTACATCGACACGGAATGGTGTAAGAACTCTGTGCTGGTTTCCAGACACTGCTCATCGTTAGTGGAGTGTGCGGCAGTTCAATGCAGACCATTTTATTTGCCACAGGAATTCACCTCTGTCCTTGAATTCGGTGTCTACATTCCCCCCAGCGCTAAAGCTAAGGAGGCGCTCTGTGAACTGTACGGGGCTATTGGCAAACTGCAGAACGCACACCCTGATGGTCTGTTTATTGTCGCCGGTGATTTTAACCACGTGAACCTTAAATCAGTGCTCCCCAAATTCCATCACTATGTGGACTTTGCAACGAGGGGGGAGAACGCATTGGACCTGGTTTACACAAACATCCCTGACGCGTACCGGGCAGAGTCCTGCCCCCACCTCGGATACTCAGACCACATCTCTGTTATGCTAATCCCAGCATACAGACCGCTCGTCAGGCGCTCCAGACCAGTTCAGAAGCAGGCGAATACCTGGCCAGCAGGAGCCATCTCTGCTCTTCAAGACTGCTTTGAGCACACTGACTGGCACATGTTCAGGGAGGCTGCAACCAATGATGACTCTACCAACTTAGAGGAGTTCACAGCATCAGTGACCAGCTACATCAGCAAGTGCATTGATGATGTTACTCTGTCCAAGACCATCACTGTACGTGCCAACCAGAAGCCATGGATGACCGCAGATGTGCGTGCGCTGCTGAGGTCCCGTGACTCCGCCTTCAGAGAAGGCGACAAGGCAGCTCTAACAACAGCGAGGGCCAAACTGTCCCGAGCCATCAGAGGGGCAAAGCGTGCACATGCCCAGCTAATCCACAGCCACTTCCAGGACAGCGGCGACATGCGGCACATGTGGAAGGGCATCCAGGACATCACCAATTACAAGACAACATCACCTGACTGTGCAGGTGATGCCTCCCTCCCAAATGCGCTGAATAACTTCTACGCCCGGTTTGAGGTGGAAAATGACGTGGCGGCGAGGAAGTCCACCTCTCCTGCGAATGACCAGGTGCTGTGTCTCTCCATGGCTGACGTGAGAAGAACCCTCTGCAGAGTCAACCCATGGAAGGCTGCTGGACCAGACAACATCCCTGGTAGAGTGCTCAGAGGATGTGCAGACCAGCTAACAGATGTTCTCACTGACATCTTCAACATCTCCCTGAGCAGTGCCACCATTCCAACGTGCTTCAAGGCCGCCACCATCGTCCCCGTGCCAAAGAAGTCTTCAGTGTCCTGCCTAATTGACTACCGTCCCATTGCACTCAAATCCATCATCATGAAGTGTTTCGAGAGGCTCATCATGAGGCATATCAAGACCATGCTGCCCCCCTCACTGGACCCCCTGCAGTTTGCATACCGTCCCAACCACTCAACAGATGACGTCATTGCCACCACCCTCCACCTGGCCCTAACCCACCTGGACAAAAAAGACACGTACGTTCAAATGCTGTTCATAGACTTCAGTTCAGCATTCAACACAATCATCCCTCAGAAACTGATTGGAAAGCTGAGCCTGCTGGGCCTGAACACCTCCCTCTGCAACTGGATCCTAGACTTCCTGATTGGGAGACCTCAGTCAGTCCAGATTGGGAGCAGCATCTCCAACACCATCACACTGAGCACGGGGGCCCCCCAGGGCTGTGTGCTCAGTCCACTGCTGTTCACTCTGCTGACCCACGACTGTGCTGCAACACACAGCTCAAACCACATCATCAAGTTCGCCGATGACACCACCGTGGTGGGTCTCATCGGCAAGAATGACGAGTCAGCTTACAGAGAGGAGGTGCAGCGGCTAACAGACTGGTGCAGAGCCAACAACCTGTCTTTTAATGTGAACAAAACAAAAGAGATCGTTGTTGACTTCAGGAGGGCACAGAGCGACCACTCCCCGCTGAACATCGATGGCTCCTCGATAGAGATCGTAATGATCCTGATGGAGAATCTCACCTGGTCCCTCAACACCAGCTCCATAGCAAAGAAAGCCCAGCAGCTGCGAAGGCTGAAGAAAGTCCATCTCCCACCCCCCAATCCTCATCACATTCTACAGGGGTTTCATTGAGAACATCCTGAGCAACTGCATCACTGCCTGGTTCGGAAATTGTACCATCTCGGATCGCAAGATCCTGCAGCGGATGGTGAGGTGAGCTGAGAAGATCATCGGGGTCTCTCCTCCCGCCATCACAGACATTTACACTACACGCTGCATCTGCAAAGCAAACAGCATTATGAAGGACCCCATGCACCCGTCATACAAACTCTTCTCCCTCCTGCCATCTGGGAAAAGGCTCCGAAGCATTCGGACTCTTACGACTAGACTATATAACAGTTTCTTCCCCCAAGCTATCAGACTCCTCAATACCCGAAGCCTGGACTGACACCTTGCCCTACTGTCCTGTTTATTATTTATTGTAATGCTGGTACTGTTTTTGTGCACTTTATGCAGTCCAGTATAGGTCTGTAGTCTAGTATAGCTTTCTCTGTTTTTTTTAATTACGTAGTTCAGTCTAGTTTTTGTACTGTGTCATGTAAACCATGGTCCTGAAAAACGTTGTCTCATTTTCACTATGTACTGTACCAGCAGCTATGGTCGAAATGACAATAAAAGTTGACTTGACTTGACTTGACTTGAGATACAGCCTCATTGTGTGACTGGTTGACAGAGTGCCAGTCAAACATGTTACGTTGTCCTGGATGATGCTATACAGATGAGAGGTTGTGTATCTTGCAGTATTTGACTCTCTTCCTGAAACCCCAAAGCCTTTCCACCAGCAATAAAGCACATCAAGAGCTTGTTGGAACTCTTTTCACTTAGTTCGGATAAATGCAGCTCCAAAAACTTTCAAGAAGCTGAACACCATTCAGATACATGGTACTAAAAGGTGTAGAATGAATGGGTGTTCCCAACCTTTTTTTATGCCATGGACCCCTACAATTAACTGAGAGATTTGGAACAGGTTGGGTACCCCTGGTTTAGAGGGATATGGGCCAAACATGGGCAAATGGGACTAGCTTTGATGGGTATCATGATGAATTGGAGTATGGGGTGAAGGGACCTGTTACATGCTTTATTATCTCAGGACTCTATGGCAAAAAGCCGTCTTGGTTGGCCATCCATCACCTTAATAAGTCAGGCAATTCTCCATCATCATTGCTACAATGGAAAAAAAGGAATTCTTCAATTGATCACATGTATGTTTAAAGGCTTTCAAATGTTTTTTTTCCCCAATTTCTTTGGACATTGGGAATGTTAAAAAAAAAAGCCAGTGGAACTTTTCTTAAATGTAATTGAAATGTTTAAGATGGCTCAGAACAGCAAAGACATACATAAATGAAGAGATACTAAATGTTTGTTCCCTTTAGCAATTTTCATTGCATCCCAGAGTATAGCTTCAACCTAAATGGCTCTTTGCTGTTAGAAACACAAATTCCAGGAAATGCAGGGTTTTCTGTGGAAGCACTAACTCAAGTTACAATGATATGATGAGAAGAAAGAGTTGATATCATTCTGTAGTTGAGTTACCAATCATATTTGGTTAGACTTCATTGATAATAACAGTATTACTGTCAGTGAATACAGTGCCAGACTTTGGTTCAATGGTAGTAAATTTGACATTGACTTGGAGGTTATGAGTCTTGGTTAAGAGGCGAGGCTGAGATCTCTGTCCAATATTAAGGGAGTACTGCACTGCTAGAGTTTTCTTATCAAGTATTTGTCTAAGCTAAAGCCCTATCTGTTAGAAGAATGACATATCTCTTTGGTATTATTTCAAACAGAGCAATGTTTTCTCTTGCCAGGGTGCTGGAGCAGGGATCCAATTGCAGACCCAGTACTGTGCACACAGTGATATTAATTGAGTAACAAAATTGGCATCAAAGTTCAGGCAGAGATCAAAACATCCAGAGAAATCCAAAAACCAGAATCAGGAAACAGGCAGAGTCAATATTCAAACAGACAGAGTTCAGATATGAATGCTGGAATGGCTCAGGAGAATTAACTGGCATAATCTGACAACAAACAGGTGAAAACACAGGACTAAAACACACTGAACAATAAACAGAGAGGCAGATGACAGGTGGAGCACAATGAGACAGAAGTGGCAGCAAAACAGGTAAACAGGTGAGAGAGACAGAGTACTCAGTGATACAGGGGCCGGAGTAGAGCAGGAGCGGGGACAGGAGCACATGGCAATACAAAACCACAGACTGACAGCTAGGGGGAAAACACACAAAAAGACAAGGTTCAACTGGAGATACTGACAACTCCGTACACTGGTCAGGTAGTTTTATTGCAGCATATCTTTCTGAAATGATTTGGTTTGCCATTCTTAAATTAGGATCATGATGGAATACACTCCACTTGCCTGCACATTTGTAGTTCCAGTGTCTCTCAAAAAACACAATAACATCCAGGACAATACAAGCTACTCCCTCAACATGCCTGAGCATTCATTATCTCCACAACTCATGCTTACTTGCCTAGTTTACTCAAACAGCACCGCCCAAACTCAACAACCTCTGCCCTCAAGAAGGCAAAGGGCAAACGGGCACAGGAGAACACCAACTCCCGCTGGTTTCCTTCCAGATCAAGCACCATCCTGATTTGCAGATATTCTCTGCCGATCAGCATTGTGGGTGTATCTTCACCAGCAGGACTAGGGTGGTTCCAGTTGGCAGTACACATCACCACATTCTCAAGGACAATTATGAATACGAGGAATGTTGACGAGGGTAAGGCAGTGGATGTAGTCTATATGGACTTCAGCAAGGCCTTTGACAAAGTTCCACATGGAAGGTTAGTTAAGAAGGTTCAGTCATTAGGTATTAATGCTGGAGTAATAAAATGGATTCAACAGTGGCTAGATGGGAGATGCCAGAGAGTAGTGGTGGATAATTGTTTATCGGGATGGAGGCCGGTGACTAGCGGGGTGCCTCAGGGATCTGTTTTGGGCCCAATGTTGTTTATAATATACATAAATGATCTGGATGATGGGGTGGTAAATTGGATTAGTAAGTATGCCGATGATACTAAGGTAGGAGGTGTTGTGGATAATGAGGTGGGTTTTCAAAGCTTGCAGGGATATTTATGCCGGTTAGAAGAATGGGCTGAACGTTGGCAGATGGAGTTTAATGCTGAGAAGTGTGAGGTTCTACATTTTGGCAGGAATAATCCAAATAGAACATACAGGGTAAATGGTAGGGCATTGAGGAATGCAGTGGAACAGAGAGATCTAGGAATAACAGTGCATAGTTCCCTGAAGGTGGAATCTCATGTAGATAGGGTGGTGAAGAAGGCTTTTGGAACGCTGGCCTTTATAAATCAGAGCATTGAGTACAGAAGTTGGGATGTAATGTTAAAATTGTACAAGGTATTGGTAAGGCCAAATTTGGAATATTGTGTACAGTTCTGGTCACCGAATTATAGGAAAGTTATCAATAAATTAGAGAGAGTGCAGAGACGATTTACTAGGATGTTACCTGGGTTTCAGCACTTAAGTTACAGAGAAAGGTTGAACAAGTTAGGTCTCTATTCATTGGAGCGTAGAAGGTTGAGGGGGGATTTGATCGAGGTATTTAAAATTTTGAGAGGGATAGATAGAGTTGACGTGAATAGGCTGTTTCCATTGAGAGTAGGGGAGATTCAAACGAGAGGACATGATTTGAGAGTTAGGGGGCAAAAGTTTAAGGGAAACACGAGGGGGTACTTCTTTACTCAGAGAGTGATAGCTGTGTGGAATGAGCTTCCTGTAGAAGTAGTAGAGGCCAGTTCAGTTGTGTCATTTAAGGTAAAATTTGATAGGTATATGGACAGGAAAGGAGTGGAGGGTTATGGGCTGAGTGCAGGTAGGTGGGACTAGGTGAGATTAAGAGTTCAGCACGGACTAGGAGGGCCAGAATGGCCTGTTTCCATGCTGTGATTGTTATATGGTATATGGAAACAAATGTCAGATTTCCAGTGATGTCCAGATATTGAAAAATGAGTGACCACAGAAAAGCCTACCACGTTTCCTTATATTACTGTTCTAGGAATGGTATCTGCATGAGATGATTTGATTCTTTAGGCAGGGGTGTCAAACTCATTTTAGGTCACGGGCAGGATTGAGCAAAATGCAGCTTCATGCGGGCCGGATCAGTCGGATGCGTGCGAACGCAGCTTTCGTTGCCTCCGTTTTTTCAGCCTGCTCTCATGTGTCTCAGTCTCTGCTATAACTACAAAGTGTTTCACTTTACAAATTCCGTTTCTTATGAAGAAGACTGCCGAGCAAGACTGCCGAATAAACACTAAAAACCCTGAAAACCTGGTACCTGAATAAACTCAGCATTAGCCATATCATACGCCATAGGCGCTTCGATTACTGGGGCCAGATTTAATAGTAATTAGATATTATCTCGCGGGCCAAAGATAATTCCACTGCGGGCAGGATTTGGCCCGCGGGCCTTGAGTTTGACATATATGCTCTAGAGGTTATGTTGTTTGACTATAATAGCTACTCTTTGGAACTTGTTAAAATGAACACAGCACTGTAGGTCTGGTAATTACTGATTATGGATTGGTACAAGAAAACTAACTATGCCAAAACTGGCTTGTGGGAAAAGTCAACTATTTGTTTGATGTCCTTCTCAGAATGGAGTTTGCATTTGTATTTCATCTTGCTGCATGCCGCAGTAGCTGATCGATACTTGGGTGAAGTTCAAACTATTCCTATTTACTAAAAGTAAAGAAAATGCAGGAACAGCAAAAAAATGGACATTACTAAAAACAGTAAGCCTTGCGAATGAGAGTGCTTTCAAAGTCTTTTCTGATAATATCTAGGGATTGATACCAAGTTTTCCATCATTTGGTCATTCCCCCAGCAGAATATACATCATTCAGGAGAAATAGCACAATGACACCAGAATGCTCAAAAGTCCAATATTCTCTGGAACTCCAGATACAATTGTGCTCATTACAGAGCCTCTACTCCAGGCCTGATTACAGATTTCCCTCTCACAGAGCTTATCCAATCAAGTCGCTGCCTCTCATGCCTCCTCCTTCCATTGTAGCCACCACTCAATTGCCCTTCACCTCCAGCCCCACATTTGCCTGCCTCACTGGTATTCTAACCCCAAGGCACGAAGATGTGATCTATGTCCTGACATATTCCTGCTACTGTGCTGCTCCCTAGATGAATTCTTTTTATATGCCTCACCTCTGTAATCCTTTCCACTTGCTCACTTATCCTGTGATCTTGCATCATGTTGAGCATTATGCATGGTGGAATTTTCCTCCTTTGGTGCCTTAGGTCACCCTGTAGTGCCACTTGGCTGCATGCATACTGGTGCAGAGATGGCTCAAGTCCAATATCCGTCATTGACACTGATTTAGTGATGAACATTGACTGGGCTATTTTTTTGCTCTGTGAAAACATGCCAGATTATTCAACAAAAGACTCCCTCTGCAATGCCTTACACCATCAGTAGCACAATGCAATGTCTTCTGAGATGTCTTGTGCTCTGATCTCTGGGGTAGGACATGAACCACAATATTCTGATTTGGAACAGAGCGCTACCCACTGAGTCACTGTTGCGGCTTGCCGCAATGGGATGCAAGTCACTGGCCATCAGACACTGTGGCACAGTTGGATCTGCAAGTGTTGCTATTGAGCTGGCGATCATGTTCCGAAAGAAAGGATGAATTCCAACTCTTTACAAAGCAACTGGCAGAAGTCATGCATGGACTCCTCCATGCATCTTTACATTTTTCATACAGCACTTTCTCTGGTAGGCTTGCTAATGCACCGTGTATTTCATTGCAAGTACTCTGAAGTTTTTCTGTACTCTTCTTCATCAAAGTACTGAGTTAGTCCTTGGCGTAAGTGCATGGAGAGCGCTAGTCTTTCATCTTGCATTAGCCACAAGCTTCTTCTACCAGTGAATCATTCCGCACTATACATGCCTCTAAGCGAATGTTTAAATTATACAGTTTCAGTTTCAAGACTGTGGCTACATGTGTTATACTGAATAACAGTCGATTTTCACGGTTTTTGCTCTTTTTCTATGGCTGATCAATTTGCAATTTCTGACCATCGGACAGTACAAAGACAGAGAAGTACAGCAAAGGATTTCCTGTATCTTTAAACCGTCTAGTGGAAGGATTGTGGCATGAGGGTCAAGTAAAATGTGAGGAGAAGGATTAGGCATGAGAATACTTCCTTCATTTATAGTTTTAGGTATTCTGCTACAACTTGTCTTGGTCATACTTACTAACTTACTGCCCACTGCACTGCTGGCGTTATGGGCAGGAATGAAAGTCCCCCAGCTCAATCTGTTCATGTCGTCACAAGCAGATATAGAAGAATGATTCATTGCTGTTTCCATAACGATTTTTTTAACCAGTCAGGGTTGTTAGCCCTGATCTGAACCCCCAAACCTGGAGGACTGGTGTACCACTCTTAGTCTGGCCTCTGAACTTTGACTTGTTTGGCAGAGGTGACCCTACCAAGAGGCAAAGCACAAGGACCTGACTCTAGCCAATATAGCTCTCTGGTCATTGAGGTACACAAGCCTCCAAACACTACAAGGTTGTGGTCCTCTTGGAGGCCTAGCCATAGCCAATACACTACCCCTCCCTTGGTGGCCTGAAAAATCCACACCATTTAGTGCTTGATAGCTGCTGATCACCATGAATTGCATGTAGCAATTATTTGCCAGTGAATGAGCAGACAATACCTGCTCTTTGCTGCCTTCACTAGTGGCAAAGTGCACATGTTGTTCAAATGGTTCCTCCTCCCATCTTTGGGGCTGTGCAATTTAGCCTCCACAATGGAAAAGAAAAGGGTTATTAAGTATGCAAGATATTCAGCACAACTCTCCCTCATTTATGACTGCTTCATTGTGGATGTACAAATTATTTAAATTTTCAGAGCCCTTTACAGAAATGAACTATTAAGATCCTTCAATATGTTTCACAGTTGCCATTCAGTTGCACCTATATCATATGCACGGTGATGCTGTTCAGGAGTGCTGCTAACAGGAGTTTGAATGCCAGACTCTTCTGCAGGTTGCAATGTGAGAAATGTGATTGGTAAAATAATCTGGCACAAAGGAAGAAAGAAAGCCATAATTTTCGAAAATGCAGTGTACAATCGTACACATCCCTGCTAAGACTTCATTGGAAGGAAAGTAGAATCCCCCTAGTTCTCCAAGCTGAATTCAGGTAAAATCAAATAATCATATCAAATCCAGAGATGTCTCAACTGGGTGAATTTAGAAATCGTGTTTTCTGTTGTGAGGGAATGATAAACAGAATAAAAATATTGCTATTTAAGACTGAGATGTGGTGATCCTTTAACCCCCCCCCCCCCAGGGGTCTGTGCTGTTTCACGTGGGGCAGTGAAAACAGTGCCTTTGACTATTTGTAAGGCAGAGGTAGATAAATTGTTGATAAACAAATTAAAGATTACTGCAGATGGATGAGATTGCACAGTTAAGGTTGTAATAATTGAGCCAAGAACTTTGTTCAATGGCAGAACAGACTTGGGTGGCTTCTCCTGCTCCTAATTTGATGAGTAACACAGTCAGTGATGAAGATAGTAGAGAACAAGTGTGCATGCTTATTTACTGGCACACACATACATACAGTACAAGGATGTGCATTGCACACATACAATGCACATCTTTGTACAGTATGGATGCAAATGCTAAGTAAAAGAGTCAGAGTTGTTTGTACTGTGCAGTGAAGCAACCCTTTCCAGAAGCCAACAATTTAATAGCTACTACAAATGCAGAGTAGTATTTATATGGTTGTAACATAAGTGTTTTAAACACCTTTTATAAATACATGCATTAACATTTTTTCAGATTCAATAGCAGTAATGTTATTTAATGTGCTGTGAGAGTGGTGCAAGACAATTAAGTGCAGTGGATGTTGGTGCATGGGTTGAGGAAGCATCCTCCCACTGTAGTTTTATGCATTTTGATGCTTTCTTTCACTCTATTTTCCCTTTCCTCACTCTGGACCTCTGGTATCTTCCCCCACCTACTCTTGCCACCCCACCCTTCAATCCTTTGGATGTGTCTTTGACTTTAACACCTGATATCCTGTCAGAAATATATAATGTTCATCTTTGGAGGGAGAATTATTCTGCATTAGTACCCCTCATACAGTTTACCAAAGCCAGTTTGCAGAAGTTGTTTTCTCCGGTATTTGTGGTCTACTGCATACAATGCCAAGTTTCCCATTTCCACCCTCAGCAACAAGGGCAGTACATGTGATAGTAAGGAAACAAATTGTATAGAGAGGATCATGCAAAAGCAAAAGAGAGAATTAAAAAGCTGCATGTAGAAATTAATGGAAATAGTCCCAGGCTTTGTGGCCTGTCAACATTATCATTTGAGTTGGTCTAAACTTATATACACTATTTGTTGGCTCCCTCCTGAACCCAATTAAGGCCTCACCATTTTCAACCATTCACGGAAATAGGAAGAAAAATAGTTTCTGGAGTCACATGATCAGCCAAATTTCATTTGCTCATGTGTGTGCTATGCTAGTTTTGCTCACCATCTGTCCTTTGGTACTAGCACTCTGAAGCACCTTTTCCGAGACATTTACAGACCACCTTCCAAATTGGTGAGTCTGTATACTTGGTACTGGCTTATTATATTGGTGTATTATTGTCATATGTGTCAACATACTGTTAAAAGCTTGACCTGCATACTGTTTATTTTATTGTGTTTTGGTGGAAAAGAATCATTTACACATCCCTTCTTGGATCAAACACCAAAATATTTATTCACTTAAGCTCTCTACTGTAGGAGTGAGGCATCCAATCATCTTATCCAGCCCAGATGGGGTAGCTGGCTAAGTTCTAAAGACCTGTACTGGTCAACCGGCTGGAATTTTTACTGAGATCTTTAACCTCTTGCATCAGTAGTCTTGGTGAGAACATATCCTCTTCGCTGACGATCAACACTGGCGTACCTCAGGGGTGTGTGCTTAGTCCACTGCTCTTCTATCTGTATACACATGACTGTGTGGCTAGGCATAGCTCAAACACCATCTACAAATTTGCTGATGATACAACCATTGTTGGTAGAATCTCAGGTGGTGATGAGAGGGCGTACAGAAGTGAGATATGCCAACTAGTGGAGTGGTGCCACAGCAACAACCTGGCACTCAACATCAGTAAGACGAAAGAGCTGATTGTGGACTTCAGGAAGAGTAAGATGAAGGAACATGTACTAATCCTCATAGAGGGATCAGAAGTAGAGAGGGTGATTAGCTTCAAGTTCCTGGGTGTCAAGATCTGTGAGGACATAACCTGGTCCCAGCATATTGGTATAGTTATAAAGAAGGCAAGACAGTGGCTATACTTTATTAGGAGTTTGAAGCGATTTGGCATGTCAACAAATACACTCAAAAACTTCTATAGTTGTACTATGGAGAGCATTCTGACAGGCTGCATCACTGTCTGGTATGGAGGGGCTACTGCACAGGACTGAAAGAAGCTGCAGTAGGTTGTAAATCTAGTCAGCTCCATCTTACGCACTAGCCTACAAAGTATCCAGGACAACTTTACGGAGTGGTGTCTCAGAAAGGCAGCGTCCATTATTAATGACCTCCAGCACCCAGGGCATGCCCTTTTCTCACTATTACCATCAGGTAGGAGATACAGAAGCCTGAAGACACACACTCAGCGATTTAGAACAGCTTCTTCCCCTCTGCCATCGAATTCCTAAATGGACCATAGAACCATAGAACACTACGGCACAGTACAGGCCCTTCAGCCCTCCATGTTGTGCCGACCCATATAATCATTTAAAAAAAAGTACTAAACCCACACTACCCCATAACCCTCCATTTTTCCTTCATCCATGTGCCTGTCCAAGAGGCTCTTAAATACCCCTAATGTTATAGCCTCCACCACCATCCCGGGCAAGTCATTCCAGGCACTCACAACCCTCTGTGTAACAAAAACTTACCCCTGATGTCTCCCCTAAACTTCCCTCCCTTAATTTTGTACATATGCCCTCTGGTGTTTGCTATTGGTGCCCTGGAAAACAGGTACTGACTATCCACCCTATCTATGCCTCGCATAATCTTGTAGACCTCTATCAAGTCCCCTCTCATTCTTCTACACACCAAAGAGAAAAGTCCCAGCTCTGCTAACCTTGCTTCATATGACTTGTTCTCCAATCCAGGCAACATCCTGATAAATCTCCTCTGCACCCTCTCCATAGATTCCACATCCTTCCTATAATGAGGTGACCAGAATTGAACACAATACTCTAAGTGCGGTCTCACCAGAGATTTGTAGAGTTTCAACATGACCTCTCTACTCTTGAACTCAATCTCCCTGTTAATGAAGCCTAGCATCCCATAGGCCTTCTTAACTACCCTATCAACCTGCGCAGTGACCTTGAGGGATGTATGGATTTAAACCCCAAGGTCCCTTTGTTCATCCACACTCTTAAGTAACTGACCATTAATCCTGTACTCAGTCTTCTGGTTAGTCCTTCCAAAATGCATCACTTCATACTTGTCCCGATTGAACTCCATCTGCCATTTTTCTGCCCAACTCTGCAGCCTGTCTATATCCTCTTGTAACCTTCGACCACCTACAGCTCCATCCACAACTCCTCCAATCTTCGTGTCATCCGTAAACTTAATCACCCATCCGCCTTTACATCCAGGTCATTTATAAAAATCACAAATAGCAGGGGTCCCAGGACAGATCCCTGCGGCACTCCACTAGTCGCCGACCTCCAGGCAGAATACTTTCCTTCCACAACTACCCTCTGTTTTCTTCCTTTAAGCCAATTTTTTATCCAAACAGCCAAGGTTCTGCTTATCCCATGCCTCATGACTTTCTGGATGAATCTCTCATGAGGGACCTTGTCAAATGCTTTGCTAAATTCCATCCACTGCCCTACTCTCATCAATTTCTTTTGTTACCTCTTCAAAAAACTCGATCAGGCTCGTTAGGCACGATCTTCCGTTCACAAAGCCATGTTGACTGTCCACGAGTAGACTGTACTTCTCCAAATGCTCATAGATCCTATCCTTAAGAATCCTTTCCAGTAGTTTGCAGACCACCAACATAAGACTCACTGGTCTATAGTTCCCAGGTTTCTCCCTATTACCTTTTTTAAACAAGGGAACTACATTTGCCATTCTCCAGTCCTCCGGCACTTCCCTTGCAGCCAAAGAGGATTCAAAGATCATAGCTAATGCTCCTGCGATCTCTTCTCTCAATTCCCACAACAACCTGAGGTGTATCATATCCGGCCCTGGGGACTTATCAATCTTAATGTTTTTAAGAAGATCCAACACTTCTTCTTCCTTAATCTCCACATTGTCCAGCACACAGGCCGGCTCTACTTTGACCTCATCCTGATCAAGATCCTTTTCACTTGTGAATACTGAAGCAAAGTATCCATTTAGGACCTCCCCAATCTCCTCCACTTCCAGGCACATGTTGCCCTCTTTATCCTTTAGCAGTCCCACCTTCGTTCTCGTCATCCTCCTATTCTTCACATACGCATAGAACACCTTAGGGTTCTCCTTAATTCTACATGCCAAGGCCTTCTCATGCCCCCTTCGAGCTCTCCTAAGTCCTTTCTTTAGCTCCTTCCTGGCTACCCTATATTTCTCATAAGCCCCTCCTACTTCTTGCTTTTTATATCTAACATATGCTTCCTTTTTCTTCTTGACGAGTTGTCTCACATGTTTCGTCAGCCACGGTTCCCTTTTCCTACCATTTTTTCCTTGCCTCAGTGGGACAAACCTATCCTGAACCCAGCTCAAGTGGTCCCTAAACTTCTCCCACATTACTTCTGTGCTTTCCTCTTTGAACATCTGTTTCCAATTTACTCTCGCTAGTTCCTGCCTCATCCCTTCAAAGTTAGCCCTTCCCCAGTTAAGCACTTTACCATTTCGTCTGATTTTATCCCTTTCCGTAGCTATGCTGAAGCTAAGGGAGTTGTGGTCACTCTCACCAAAATGCTCCCCCACCAAGAGGTCTGTCACCTGACCAGGTTCATTACCCAGAACTAGATCCAGTATAGCCTCTCCTCTCATTGGCCGGTCCACATACTGTGTCAGGAATCCTTCTTGAACACACCTGACAAATTCAGCCCCATCTATCCCCCTTGCACTCAGGAGGTGCCAGTCAATATGAGGGAAGTTGAAATCACCCATAACTACTACCCTGTATTTCCTGCACCATTCTAAAATCTGCCTGCTTATCTGCTCCTCGGTGTCCCGCGGGCTCTTTGGGAGCCTATAGACTACTTCCAGCACAGTGATTGATCCCTTCCTATTTCTGACTTCCACCCACACTGACTCTGTGGACACTCCTTCTGCAGCGTCCTCCCTTTCTATAGCCGTGATACTATCCCTGACCAGCAATGCCACTCCCCCCACTTTTCTACCTCCCATCCTATTCCTTTTAAAACAACTGAACCCCGGGACCTGCATCATCCAATCCTGCCCTTTATCCAACCAAGTTTCAGTAACGGCCACAACATTGTAGTTCCACATACTAATCCATGCTTAAGTTCATCCTCCTTGTTCCTAATACTCCTAGCATTGAAGTAGACACATTTCTTTTTTTTGTTAACTGGCTACAATTATGTTCAGTCCCCTGCCCATCCTTCCTCATCAACTCAGAACTCTTAGCATCATGCCCTTGTCCTTCTACCTTAATCATTGCACTCACATTCTGATTCCCACCCCCCTGCCAAACTAGTTTAAACCCTCCCCAACAGCTCTATCAAACCTGCCCACCAGGATATTGGTCCCCCTGGGATTCAAGTGCAACCCGTCCTTTTTGTACAGGTCAAACCCACCCCAAAAGAGGTCCCAATGATCCAGAAATCTGAATCCCTGCCCTCTGCTCCAATCCTTCAGCCATGCATTTATCCTCCACCTCATTCGATTCCTATTCTCACTGTCGCGTGGCACAGGCAGTAATCCTGAGATTACTACCTTTGAGGTCCTGCTTTTCAACTTCCTTCCTAACTCCATGTAGTCTTCTTTCAGGACCTCTTCCCTTTACCTACCTATGTCATTGGTACCAATATGTACCACGACCTCTGGCTGTTCTCCCTCCCACCGCAGGATATCTTGGACACGATCAGAAACATCCCGGACCCTGGCACCTGGGAGGCAAACTACCATCCGAGTTTCTTTCCTGCATCCGCAGAATCGCCTGTCTGACCCCCTGACTATAGAGTCCCCTATCACTACTGCCTTCCTCGTCCTTTTCCTACCCTTCTGAGCCACAGGGCCAGACTCTGTGCCAGAGGCACAGTCACTGTCGCTTCCCCCAGGTAGGCTGTCCCCCCCAACAATACTCAAACAGGAGTACTTTTTGTCGAGGGGTGCAGCCACAGGGGTACTCTCTAGAACCTGACTCTTCCCCTTCCCTCTCTTGGCTGTGACCCATTTCTCTGTCCCCCGTGGCCCCAGAGTGCCCACCTGTCTGTAACTCCTCTTTATTACCTCCTCACACTCCCTGACCAGACGAAGGTCATCGAGCTGCAGCTCCAGTTCCCTAACACGGTCCCCTTAGGAGTTGCATCTCGATGCACCGGGTGCAGATGTGGCCGTCTGGGACGCCAGGAGACTCCAGGACCTCCCACATCTACCACCAACCACAGAAAACCGGCCTCACACACATACTACCTCCTTTTGCAATCAACAACTGCCTCACCTCGTCCCGTTACCGCCGAAGCCCGTGGAGCCAAAGCCGTTTCACTCTGCTGCCTCTCACCCAACGCTGCCCGCTGGATATAGCTGCCTTCTTTTTAAACTGTTCGCGCTCAACTGGCTGACATCATGCGCCTGCGCAGTCTGGCCTCTCTCTTCCCCCAAGAACGCAAAATGTCTTCCCGCTGGAAATCTTTAGGTGCTCTCCCGCTGCCACCTTCTTCCGAATGAAAAACTTCTGCAAATTCTTTGAAGCTTTGGACACTACCTCACTTTTTTTAATATACAGTATTTCTGTTTTTGCACATTTTTAAATAATCTATTCAATATACGTAATTGATTTACTTGTTTATTTATTATGTTATATGTTATTTATTATTTTTTCTCTCTCTCTGTGCTAGATTATGTACGGCATTGAACTGCTGCTGCAAAATTAACAAATTTCACCTCACACGCCGGTGATAATAAACCTGATTCTGATTCTGATTCAAGCAGGCTTCAACTATATTGGTTCACAAGAAGAATGTGGTTTGCTGCCTCAAAGATTATTATCCAGTGGCATTTACATCCACTGTGTGAAATATTTTGAGAGGATGGTGATGAAACATATAAACTCCTGCCTGAGAAGTGACTAAGATTCACTTCAATTGGCCTGCTGAAGCAATAGGTCACCCCCTGTTCTATTAACTTTACACTTGTGACTGTGTGGCTAAGCACAATGTCATATTCAAGTTTGCTAATGGCACCACTGTCATAGGCTGAATCAAAGGTGGTAATGAATCAGCATATTGGAGGGAGATTGAAAACCTGGCTGAGAGGTGCCAAAACAACCTCTTACTCAATGTCAACAAGACCAAGGAGCTGATTATTGACTTCAAGAGAAGGAAACCAGAGGTCCATAAGCCAATCCTCATCAGACAATCAGAAGTGGAGAGGGTGAGCAACTTGAAATTCCTTGATATTATTATCTTGGAGGACTTGTCCTGGGCCTAGCACATACATGCAATTACAAAGAAAGCAAGGCAGCACCCGTACTTCCTTAGGAGTCTGCAAAGATTTGGCATGACATCTAAAACTTTGACAAACTTCTATAGGTGTGTGGTGGAGAGAATATTGACTGGCTACATCCTAGCTTGGTATGGAAATGTCAATGCTCTTGGAAGGAATATCCTACAAAAAGTAGTTGATATGGCCCAGTCTATCACGGGTGAAACCTTCCCTGTCCTTGAGCATGAAGCACTGTCACAGGAAAGCAGCATCCACCATCAGGGACCCCACCACCCAGGACATGCTCTCTTCTCACTGCTGCCATCAGCAAGACGGTTCAGGAGCCTCAGGACTCACACCACCAGTTTCAGGAACAACTACTACCCTCAACCATCAGACTCTTGAACCAAAGGGGCTAACTTCACTCAACTTCGCTTTCCCCATCATTGAAATATTCTCACAACCAATGGACTCACTTTCAAGGACTCTTCATCTCATGCTCTTGATATTTATTTATTATTATTAATGTGGTAACAACAATTACAGCAATCTGCAGAGGTTCAGTTAATGCCTCTTAAATCAGTTCAAAGCAGAAAATGCATGGTCATCGACTTTTGGCCTTTCTTTTGCCCATGTGATTATTGTCTACCTTTGAGGCTCCCTGCCTCTGGTCTCTGTCAAATCATAACAAGACATTCATTGATTTAAACACAAAAATACAACGGCAGATGCTGTGGATCAAATAATACGAACACAATGCTGGAAGAACTCAGCAGGTCAGGAAGCATCCGTGAGAAATGCCCCCCTTTATCTTTCCTCTGATACCCCCTCCCCTATCTCTATTACTGGGCTTTGGTCCTCCCTTCCCCCCCATTCCTGATGAAGGGTCTCGGCCCGAAACGTTGGCTACTCTTTTCACACAGATGCTGCCTGACCTGCTGAGTTCTTCCAGCGTTGTGTTCATATTCATTCATTGATTTAATCAGCCATGACTTGCTGATGAACTACATCTCTTCAGATCCTATTAGTAAGTTTATATATGGAGCCACATTCCATCAGGTGACCATTTCTTTCCCCCTGACTTGTCACCCCTCCTTGCACCATTGCTGAAATTAATTATTTTGGGAAAAGTGCTATGTCAACTTTATCCATTCCACGGGGCCATCTATTTCAAGATCCCCTTTCCACACGCATCCTGGGAATAGACCTGTTTCCCCAAAGTTTGTGCACCTTCATAAAATGTGTCAAATTTGTTATTCAAGTCTTTATCTTTGTTGTTATATACATATATCCTTCAGGTAACCCAGCCTCCTAATTGTCATGCTCTTGTTATATAGGCATCTCTAGTTCTGTGACCTTCTGTGAGAGGAGGTTATTTTCAAGACAATATTCTGATAGCTTATATTTTTTTATTTTTATGTCTGAGCATCCAGACTAACATTTATGGGCAGGGGTACACTTTAGTCACACACTAAATGTCACTTCTAGTGGCCAGATACTCCCCTCAGTAAACTAGATTAATAATAATAGTAAGTTATACCTTCAATAAATAGGTGGTATTTTGATGAAACAGCTTTTCCCTCCTTGGAGAGCAGGGCTGAGTGTCCCTTTGCTGAATTCAAAAGAATGAAAATTGTTCTGGTTCTGTTTCTCTTGAAGTCAAAGACTCTACTGTGCTAGCTGACATCATAGGTAGCCATCTGTAAATACTGCAAATTGTAAACATCGTCGCAAACATCTTTGCAAATCCTACATAAAGGTGTATGCTCTTACTATAGGTACAATGCAGAATTCTGTAACTCTTAATCTTTTTAATTCATTATCTCCATTTTTGTTTTGAGTAAAATTTACAGACTACATCGCCTTTCACGAAAATTACTCATATGACTTTTACATACAAAATTAACGTTCAGTGAATATTTAGTAACTATGGTAACTCATGTTGAATTATAGATCAGATGAATTTGGCTCTGCAGGTAAAAGAGGACTTTAAACCAAGTTATGCCTTTAGGTCATATGAATTCTGATATACCTGGGGTTAAATCAACCCTTCTCAGTGTGAAATTGACAGGAATAGATCAAATACTCTGATTTTATTTCCCTTTGACTGGGTTGGATTAATATTATTCAACTTGTTAATAAATTGCATTTTACTATTTCATGCTGATTTCTTTAGTAGTTTGCATACATTTTCATAATTGATTCTAAATAAATGTCATTTTTATAGACAGGGAAATCTCCCATCCAACAGATAATGAAATCCATCATTGAATTGCTTGGTGATGCATGCATCAAAAATTATCACCAGAGATAAAATATCAAGAGTTTCTTTAGGATTGTGAAACTGCAATGTGACTATGCATTTATGATTTCCAATGCGACAAGGTAAAGAGGAAATAATTCACAGGCAACGATTTCTTCCAACCATTTTCAATTTGCCCATTGATCTATGTACATTGGATTGAAAACAAGTGTGTGGCTATAAAATGTTTAAATAGTCATTACCTTATATTGATGTAACAAATCCTTAGGAAATATATCAGATTCATGCTTCCTCCAATGGTCAGCAGGAGGTGGATAGTAAGTTGCATTGAAATCATCGTAGCCATCTGTTTTTCCAAGCACACCACACTACCAAAGTGTAACGACACAGTAGTTGGGAAACACTGACAGAAGAAAATTATGCAAACAAATGGATTTTTGCTGCACAACCAATGTGAATATGTAATTCACATGGGAAAAAAATCCATTTGTAGCCCCGAGATGTTGTTTACTATGAGTAAGATCAACATTGGCCTGTATCCTGAACATCTACTTTCCTAGGCTCAATTTCTTAACACCTTTGATTTGTAAACATCTGTTGATTTCAGATATTAATTTAAACATTGATTAATTGCCTACTATATCTCTCTAAGATAAAATATTACACTTCAATTATCCTTTGTGTATCCACACTTCTGTGTGGAAAGTGTTTCCTAACTTCTGTTCTGATCATGGATTTTGGGTTCTCCCTTTATTTGTGCTAGCTTCACAATTAGTGAGAAAGCTTTTTTTCTAACTACCCTATCAATTCCTTTCATTGTTCATTTTACCAGATATGGATGTTGCCGGCAAAAAAAACATTTATTGCCTTTATCTAAAAGCTCTAATAAGGCAATCTTTTGATTCTCCACTGATTGTAACAACAATCCTACAAGACTGTAGTTTAGGGAGTTCCAGGATTCATACACAGTGACAATGAGAAACCTGTAATCTATTTCCAAACTCCTTACCGGCCGCCGTGGGAATTGAACCCCGAGACACCTGCATTGCACTAACCACTAAGCTACCATGCCACCCTTTGTGCTGGATGCCATTGAGGTTCATGAGTATTGTTGGAGTTGCACCTATCCAGGCAAGTGGGGGTATTTCCTTCATAATGCAGGCTTGTACTCTGTGGATGGCGGCAGGAGGTGAGCAACATACTGCAGGATACCCAACTTCGGACCTGCTCTTATAGCATTTATGTGATTGACCTAGTTGAATTTTTGGTTTTTGATAATTCCCAAGTTCGCGATGTTAGAAGTCTCAGAGATTGAGAGATTACCCTCTCCATTGGTGGAGATCATAAATGCACGTTTTGGTTTCAATGTTGTTAGACCCTTAACAGCTTATGTCTGAATATTATTTAATTCTTACTGTATGCAGGCATTGCTTAATTTGCTGAAGAGTTACAAAGTGAAATATGCACTCATTTTCAAAGATAGTTATTCTGTTATCTTGCCAAAAAGGTCAATGATGAAGCAGTTTAAGATGTCTGAGCCTAGAACACTTCCCTAAGCAATTCCTGAAGGAATGTCCTGATGTGGGAACAATTGATCTCCCACAATCACAACCATCTTCCTTTGTGCAAGGATTGATTTCAACAGTTGTAGACTTTTCTCCCATTGATGCCTTTTGTCTTCAGTTCCACTGGGGATCCTTGAACTTCCGCAGTCAGCTAAATGCTTTCTTGAGGTCAAGGACTGTTACTGTCATCCCATGTCCAGGATTTTGCTGTTTAGTCAATGTTTGGACTTGAGTGAGCCTGGTGAAATTGGAACTAACCATCAATGAGCACTTATTGGTTAATAAATGCTTTTTGAGACCACTATTGATAATTTGAGGATTATTAAATCCAGACAGATTAGAATATAAGTAGCTGATTTGGACTTGTCCTGCATTTTATGAACAGGCTATGCCCAGGTAAATTTCTACATTGCTACAAAGATGTAATCATTGTAACTCTGGTGAAACAGTTTGACTATAGGCAGTGCCAGGTCTGGAGTGCAAGTCTTAAGTATTATAGCAAGATTGTAAGTGGGGCCATTATTGTTTCTATATCCATTGCTTTCACCCATTTCTTGATTTCAGATAGATAGAATCAAATTTGTTGGAAAGTGTCTGTTATGCTGGGAATCTCACGAGGAAGCTAAAATAGATATTCACCTGGCAGTTCTTGCTGATCCTGGTTGCAAAGGTCTTGTTTCAGCCTTATCTTTAGCAGTCACATTCCAGGGTTGTCTGTCATTCAGAAGGGGGAATTCTTGGAGTCTCCTCCTCCTGTAACTTACTTCAATCGCCACCATAATTTACAAGTAGATGTGGATCTCATCTAATGGTTGTGAAATCATATAGTTCTCTCTGCTGCAAGATGCTTTTGAGTTTAGCACACACGTAATCTTATGTCACAAAATTGGCACCTCATTTCAAGGTGCACCTAACTGCTGCATTCCTTAGTGAGTGAGTGATATGCCAAGGCATGAGTTTTCTATTTGTGATGATGTACATTTCTGCTGCTGTGGCTAATTAATTTCATAGATGATCAGTTTGGAGCTGGCAGATCTATTCTTAGTCTGTCTCATTTCATACAATTTTTGGATGCATGTACCGAAATCCTTTATATTATTAGCCAAAGATTTTAAGACTATTTTTCTTTAAACCTGTCCTCCCTTTCTAATCCTTGGAGGCCTGGGGACATTCTGGTGAGTCTGTATGATACTTATTTAAAGATGAAGTGCCCATAACTGTACACAGTACTACAGAATTGGTAAAAACAAAACAATGCTTTGGAATGCAGTACAAATCCATTTCATTTATTGCTACTGGCTATCATTCAGTTAGTCAGCTTTTGATTAATTTTGTTCCATCTACGATATCTAATGATCTATGTTTGAGGATTCTTAATTCTCTTCAGATTTCTGCTATTCTTGGAGTTCTACTTTCTTAAAAATGATCAGTCAACCCTTATTCTTTGGCCATGAAGGAAGAACCCTCATTTACCACTGCTGAAATTTACTTGCAGATATTTTGCCCATGATCTTAATCTATCAGTGACTGTTTAATTGTATGCCAGATGACTATGTCATCAATATTTCTGTCGCTAGCTCATTTAGATGTAAAATTTCTCTATTGTGCTATCAGAGTCATGGTGAATATAATTAAATAGTTGAACTGCCGGCACAGATCATTTTGGAACATCAAGTTACTTCTTTCCAACTTGAGCATATTTCTAACATCTCTAATGTTTGTTTTGTACCATCTAACCAATCTCAAAACTAAGTCGATAATCTGTTTTCAATTTTATAACTCTAATTTTAACTGGATGATTTCTCTTTCAAACACAGTACAGCATCATTTATAATGGTGCAATTACTAAACCATGAGAATGTGCCGAAAATATTTATAGTTTCTATTTTTCATATTTTAGTAATGAGATTTTTAATAGTGTTTTCTTGCTTCTGTCAATTTTAGTGTGTTCTCATCTTTGTTTCCATATCCATTATTCTATAGGGCATGTACATTCTGTAGCAGGGCTGATACCACTTAATAACAGAAAACTTTGCCTGTTGACATCCTTAAGAAGCATTAAAACTAACTTCCCAATAAAATGGAGTTACGTAATATAGTCCCATTGCTCACAGACTTGTACTGAAGTAGATGTGAAGAACATAAGAAATAGGAGCAGGAGTCGGCCACCTGTCCCGTCGAGCCTGCTTTGAAATTCAATAAGGTCATAGCTGATCTGGTCATGGACTCCTCTCCACCTACCTGCCTTTACCCCATAACCCTTAATTCCCCACTATGCAAAAATCTATCCAACTTTGTCTTAAATATATTTTCTGAGGTAGCCTTCACTGGTTCATTTTGCAGAGAATTCCACAGATTCATCACCCTCTGGGAAAAGCATCTCCGTCGTAAATCTACTTCTCTGAACTTTGACGCTATGCTTCCTAGTTCTGTAAAAAAACAAATTTCATGATATATGTGAGTGATATAAACTGGATTCTGATATGGTTCTTTATTGAGAACCGAGAGTAGGAAAGGGACAGGGCGAGGGGACTCATGGTTTGGAAATGGGAGGTTGGAGAGAGTGGGGAGCACCAGGGATACATTCTGTAATGATCAATAAACCATTCATTTGGAATCAAATAACATTGTTTGGTGTCTCAGGGCTAGGTGTCTCTGCACTCGTGCCTCCCCTGCACCCGATACTTCTTCTCTGAGACCTGTCCCACACCCCTCCAATGACACTCCACACTCACCATTCCCAACATCCTTTGTTCCTGCCAGATTTACAAACTCGCTCTGCTCTCCATGTTAACAAATGCAGCCCTGTGCAAAATGCTTATGCACCTTAGTTCTATACGTACGTGCCTAAGACTTTGGCACAGTACTGTCGAACAGACATTTTTAACAATTGAACTCTGCTCCAGCACTACTTCCCAGACAATAGTGAAGCAGTGAGAGCAATCATGCTGAGGGGCATGACTGTATAAAATAAAATCTTTGTGTTTCCATCGATACTTCTTAAATAATGCATCAAGGGACAGGGGAAGGATGAAACTTCAGGCCTTCTCCAAGATCTGATAAATGTTATTTCTCATTGTTTTCTAACTAACTTGCAGTTGATTCAAATACCACAAGTATAATTTAGCATAGCTCAGCTTACTCCTCCCACTGGAAGGATAGAATGCAAAAGCACATTACTCCAGACACTAGAATTCTGAAATAAAAACAGAAAATGTGAGAAATATTCAGCAGGTCAACCAACAACTTTGAAGAGAAAAGAGAGAAATAAGGTCAGTGAACTGGGAAGAGTTAAAGAACAGCTGATTTTGCTCTTTCTTCACTCATTCCTTGGTCTGCATTTTAAAGCCTATCTATTTATAAACATTTTTAAATCTGCAGAAAGATTTTTTTTAAGCGTCAGGTGGAAATCCACCATTGTAGTGTCACTAGTTGAGCATGCACTCAGTGTAGTTTCTCCTTAGGAGTATAGGATTATTTATACTTATTTAATCTATATCAGAACATAAAGAGGATTTGCATATTAGCAATATCCTGATTCATGAGAATCAGAATTAGATTTATTAGTTAACTTGTATGATGTGAAATTTGTTGTTTTGCAGTAGCAGTACAAAGACCAAAAAAATTACCATAAATTACAAAATAAGTAAATAGCGCCAAAAAAAAGCTAGCAAGGTGGTGTTCATGGGTTCATGGACCATTCAGAAATCCGACGAAGGAGGGGAAGAGACTGTTGCTAAAACATTGACTGTGGATCTTCAGTCTGCTGAACTTCGTCCCTAATGGTAGTAGTGAGAAGCGGGCGTGTCCCGGATGCCGAAGGTCCTGAGTGATGAATGCTGCCTTCCTGAAGCACCACTTGGGGTGAGCGCATGATGGAGCTGGCCGAGTTCACAACTCTCTTGCATTGCTGTGCATTGGAGTATCCATAGAAAGCGATGATGCAACCAGCCCGAGTGCTTTCCATCATGCCTCTATCGAAATTTTTATGAATCTTTGGGAACATATTGAATTTCTTTAAACTCCTTACGAAATAGAGCTGCTGGCATGTCTTCTTCATTATTGCGTCAACCTGACCTACCCAGGATAGATCCTGACACCCAGCACGTTGACACTCAGCAACCTGGAGGTTGCTTATCCTTTCCACTGCTGAATCATCAATGAGACTGCTGGGTGTTCCTCCTGTCCTTAAGAAGACATCGTAGCATCTGATCACTTCTAAAGCCAATACTTCTTCAAATGCTGTATCACTCACCCCACGTATCACAGGCAAAAGTAATAGGCAACCATGTGGAAAGTGAATTGGCCATTTTGGGTTGGAAACACTAAGTATATGGGGTCCATGAATGGGATTAGGTGGTGGCAACTGTAGAGGATCAAGATCACATTTGCTGCAGGACCATTCTGTATTGTTTCATCCCGTATAATTTGAACTCCATGGAGCTGCTGTTTTAAGGAACGGTGTTACGTGACACCCGACATTTCCATTCCTGGGTTGTGCCTAACAAATTGAGTGGAAAGGATGCAGCTAAATCCTTCTGCTCAAAATGTGGGTGATTTGCCTGTTGTTGCATTGAAACATGGTATGGGGTGAACCTAAATTTCTCTAACTTCCAGTATTTTCTCTCCCCTCCCCCTTCTCTCTTTTCCCATTCCCCATTCTGGCCCTGCTCTTACCCTTTCTCTTCAAAGGTTCATTTATTATTGAAGCAAGTATCCTTATCCAACTCTGAATTTTTTTCTTCTCCAGATAGTCACAGAACAAAGAGAGAACATGAAAGTCATTCATAGAGAACCATCAAGCCCACACACTTCACAAACAAAGAGCGGCATCTGATCGCCAGCCCCCAAGACCACCCTCCCCTTGCACAACACTGAGAAGAAGATCGACCCCCCAAAAATCAACTCCTCCCCTGCACAACAAACTAACAGAACACAACAGAGCATCAACCCTCAAACGCACTCTGCTCACACAACAAAATGGAAAAGGAACAGGTGATTAAAAAACACAATATAAAAACCAAACGTCTGAAAAGGTCCACAGTCCATAAATGCAATAGTCCAATCCGTAAATGCAGAACCACGATATCATCTTATGATATCACCAACATTCATTGAAGGAGAGGGACACCACATGAGGCAGAGAGGCCTACCTGCCTGCTTCAGTAGCCCATGACCTTCCTCTGGCGGCTCTTTTTCTTCCCTTCCCCCCCACAATTCACTGTCCTCTCCAATCAGTTTCCTTCTTCTTCAGCCCTTCAGCACTTCCACCAGCCAGCTTGTACTCCTTCCACTCCCCACGTCCATAGAGCCTTCTTCCCTCTTCCTTTCCAGTCCTGATGAAGGGACTCCCAATACATCAACTGTTTATTTCTCTCCAAAGATGCTGCATATATCTATCTATCTATATATTTTTTTTATTTTACATGAATTACTTTCTATTTGCTCTGTTATTCTCACCCTCAGGCAATTGGCAAATTAATACCATGCATGTCATTGCTCCTTTATCAGAGCCATTAAACTAATCCATCATTAAAAATTAATAACCCTTTCTGCACATAACTCTTGTAGGTTTAATTTTTTTCAGCCTTTATGGAAAGACTTAATTGATGTGGAATCATTTCTGTGAAATTCCTGTTTTAATAGCTCTGCAATTTAAGAATATTGTACTGGAATATTCTTGGGATCCATAAAGTCCAGATATCAAACTTGGCCACACTTAATGCATGTTCTAGTACTCCTTTAAACTTTTCTTTTAATTGAAAACAGAGCTTGAGTTGAGCTTTATCTGAAATAACTGCCCAAGAACTTTGCAGTGCAGTGCTTAACCCCAATAGAAACATGATGAAAAAGGAAACATCTGCAATCATTTAGTTTAGTGTTGTATGGAAACTAAAACTGCTCACTAAATTATTCCCAGTTGTCCTGATTTTATGACACTTGCTGATAACTTAAAACACAGAAGTAACTGAATCTTTCTTAACATCTATTTCACACATCATCCCATTGGACTCTACAATACAGTACATTATTCTAGTCATAAATTGTGAAGAACCATCATAAATACAACTAAACTATAGATGCTGGAAAAATGAAATAAAATCAGAAAAAGACTCAACAGATTAGGCAGCTACTGTAGAAAGACAAAGGCAGCATTTAAGCTTTTGATGAAGGATCTCTGATCCGAAGCATTATTACTATATCTCTTTCCACAGATGCTGCCTGATCAGCTGAACATTTCCAACATTGTCTGCTTTTATTATGAACCAGTGTCTTTAGTTTCAATAAGTGATGAATATATTGTCATATATCATTTTATAAAGCACTTCATACTTTACTGCAGTGTTCTCTCTTGCATCTGCTTCTGCTTCTCCCAACTTAGTTGTGTGAATTTCTGTAAGCCTCAGTACAAATGTTGATTGAGCACTGTGTCCGGTGTTCCTGGTGTGGCCGCCTGTGTATCGGTGAGACCCGACGTGGATTGGGAGACTGCTTCGCCGAGCACCTATACTCCATCCAGCCGCCAGGAGAAGCAAGATCTCCCAGCGGCCACCCGTTTTAATTCTGCTTCCCATTCCCATTCTGGCATGTCAATACATGGCCTCTTCTACTGTCGTGATGAGGCCACACTCAGGTTGGAGGAACAACACCTTCTATTCCGTCTGGGCAGCCTCCAACCTGATGACATGAACATCAATTTCTTGAACTTCTGGTAATGCCCCCCTTCACTATTTCCTGTCCCCTTTCCCCTCCCTCACGTTACCTCCTTGCCTGCTGACTACCTCCCTCTGCTACTCCTCCCCACTTTCTTTCTTCCATGGCCTGCTGTCTTCCCCTATCAGATTCCCCCTTCTCCAACCGTGTATCTCTCTCACCAATCAATTTCCCAGCTCTTTACTTCATCCCTCCCCCTCCCAGTTTTACGTACCACCTTGTGTTTCTCTCTTCCCTCCGCCACATTTTAAATCTGCTTCTTATTATTTTTTCTCCAGTCCTGCCGAAGGGTCTTGACCCGAAATGTTGACTGTACTATTTTCCATAGATGCTGCCTGGCCTGTTGAGTTCCTCCAGCATTTTGTGTGTGTTTCTTGGATTTCCAGCATCTGCATATTTTCTCTTGTTAGTTGCTCTACATAAACTGTATAGCCAAAGGCAGTAAAACTAATACAAAAAAAGACATAATTAAGCTTTTTGTCTCAAGAATGCATTGCCTCAGAGTCAGCTAAATACATGAATACAGTTTGGCTTCAAGTGTATATGGGAATAAAAATGCATCAATTTTACTTACAGGCACAGCAACTGCTATTTAGGTACCTTGTCACTGTAGGTGAAGCAGTGTAGTTAATTTTACCTTATCCTGCCTGGCAAAAAACAAATTGTGTGGGAGTTGGGGGAAAGCTTACATAAAATGGGAATGGGAATTACCCACTTCCCACCCACATCTGGCCAACCAAAATTTTAAATTGCAAGAGTACTTTCCTGAAGGCAGCAGACTTCACGTTGTGCAGATCGGGCTTTGTTTACATCACTGGTGAACTTAAGGAAGGTTAACTGCGAAACCTGGGGAAACATAAACAACCAAGCAAGCTGAGCAAGAAACCTTTGTCCTCCTGTGCGTTGACCCTTCTGTCTTCTCCCCATTAAAATTTGCCTGCTGGAATATTTGCCCTATGGTAAGAACTTTGCTCCAGCAGACTGGACATTTTTGCTGGGAAGTCAGCAATCCATCTGACTGTCTACTCTTATAGGAAGAGTCTGTGTTCTTCTGATCCAAAGGGCACACTGTTCTTTCACTACATACCCACCCTTAGATGTTAAAAGCAGCCCCACATGTTTTTTGCTCCCATATCTAGGCTCATTTACATTTAAATTACATTTTTTCTGTAAGTGCACTCAGCATGAGCCTCTTGAATGTAAGCATGCAAACATCTTTTTTTGTACCTAATTTATCCACTCTTAGAATTCCTAATAGTCAGCACAGATTTATTTTTCTGTACTGCAATAAAATACTGTCGTTGTTAAAGTTATGTTTATCTGTGAAAGCCTCTATGTCCCTCAATTTATGAAGCTGCATTGAAAGTAGTTATAAAAGACGCAAGTTCATATTTTGTTACCACTGATTTACATATTTCTGTCAGAACTGACTGTAATTGCTGCAACAATGTCCTTCAAACTTTTATCTGACTAAATATGTCAAAAGCCAAATTTATTTTGAATTTGCAATTTGACCCCAAGTCAGTGATAGAAGCAATTTTCGGTTGACGATAAACAATGGAAGTGTAAAGATGTGTTTCTAGTCACGAATATGTAGGGATGTGATAATATTATTATTTCATTTCCTTACTGAAGGAGATAGGTCCTGCTTTTGGAATATAGCAGTAGAAATGTTTCTGTGTTGTTACTGAAATATACTTTCATAGTTTCCTTTTGCTTTTGTTTTGCATGTATAGAGCAATTCTAAAACCCTTTCTAATGCAAATATTCTAAATATTATTTTAGCTACTTCCTGCTATTTTCTAATTTGGATCTGGAGCTGTTTCTCACATGTCTTTTTTGCTGTTTCTTCTGTGCTTTTTTCTTCCCTTATTTTGAATTCTCTGACTTTTCCAGCCTTAATTTCAGTCCATGAGAGCAACATGCTGTGGTGAAGATTCTCCAATATTAATAACCTCAGAGTAATTAGTTACTCAACCTTCTCCATATTAGAAATGGAAATCTCTGAAGAAATGGGGTTTTAAAACAGTGTGGTAACACCTTCATTCAAGAGCTGAAAATCTGTAGGTTGTACTGGCATAGTAGCCACTGATCCATTGAGTGGCTACGGGAAGAAGGCATTTATTTGGTAAAGTATAGATTATCTGCCTCTGCTATCTCCCTGACCAATATCACACACTCTCTCTCTCTCTCTCTCTCTCTCTCTCTCTCTCTCTCTCTCTCTCTCTCTCTCTCTCTCTCTCTCTCTCTCTCTCTCTCTCCTCTCCCTCTCCCTCTCTCCCTCTCCCTCTCCCTCTCCCTCCCTCCCTCCTCTGTAGTCCATGTTAATTGTTAGGAATATGGATGGTCTGAGTGTGTTTAAGGTGAAACAATTTTAAAACATTCTGTAACCAGCTATGGCCCTAACTCACATCTACAGGGGGAGGTCACTTCCCTTCTTCCTGTAGATCATCACACTATATCTGGCTCTGTAAGATGACTTCCTATCTTGTTTATTGGCCTGACACGTGGTGTTTCCCATTGGAGAAAGTCCTTGCCTCTGGTGTAATGATATGACTGGCCTGCTCACAAGTCTGAAGAAATTCATAAGGTCAAGTGCTGTCAGATAATAATAATAATAATAATAATAATAATAATAATAATAATAATAATAATAATAATAATAATAATAATAATAATAATATTAATAATAAATAGCTTTTTCTGGATCATTTCCATTGGATTAAAAATACAGTACAGTAAAGTGGTTAATACTAAACTGACCCCAAAATGTTAAATTTCTAATAAATACTTAATCACCAATAAAAAGACTGCAGTATAAGTGTATTCACTGATCGACATTACATGAAGTTGTCATGTAATATAAATGCACATTGCACATTTAGATGGAGACGTAACATAAAGATTTTTACTCATGTATATGAAGGATGTAAGTAATAAAGTCAATTCAATTCATTTCAATTCAGTGGCTTTAAATGATCATCTGTGATATTGTACCAATACTTAGCAGTTTTGTATTAATGTTTTCCTTTTTTAATATTTCAGTAATATCTCTTAAAATGATTATATCATATTCCATTCATTGTGAATTGCATCAAGGAAGTGCAGTGGATGTTTATCTAAACTGGCAGACTGACTGGATTTTGTGTTACTGAGTTGCATGAGGTGTTGTGGAGAGGTGGAGACACATAGGCAGGGAATGTGCAGCTGAATCTCCTTGACAAACTGTCGGGCTGTCAGCTGGCCAGTTGGCTAGCCTGACCACCACAGAACTTCACAGAGAGCAAGGCGTCAAAGGGATGGTCTCTTGCACTGATCAATGTTTAGAAAAGCTGAGGTCTGTCTTGGGAAGCTGAAGATTAAGGTCAGCGGGGTCCTAAATACCTCTTTGACACCAAGATTGAAAAATATGTTAATTACTTTGAGGAATTGGCATCATGTGTCAACAGCTGCTAGGATATACACTATAGGACTTCGCTCACCATTAAATTCAGTGTTGATGTACTGCAAAGGATTATATCTGTCTTTTATTGATACCTTATCCACAGCCTGACTCTTGCACTTGATAATTAAGAATGGGTGGGAATTTTTGGTTGGGATGTCTGAGCCCAAAAGTTAAAACCCCCTATTGAATATGCTGCCAATCTTGGATTGACATATAGAACATAGAAGTGTATACAACACGGACAGGGACAGCCCTTCCACCCACACTACCACAATGCCAACCTAAACTAATTCCAATTGCCTGTTCATGAGCCTGTTTAAATGTCTTTTAAACATTGTTATTGTAACTGCATCTACCACCTCCACTGGCAGAACATTCCACTCTCTGGTCCCTAGGTCATAATTCATGTCTAATTGTCATTCAACCACACATGAACTCCCACGAATGCAGCCAATAGAAACAGTGCTACTCCGGAGTCGAGGTGCAAAACACAATACCAACTGTCGCACAAGGCACACGGAGCACATAGAAGATAGCAAATACATATAAGGTATCAGAAAAATATGGTCACTTAGAAAAATATAGTCGAAGATCCTGAGTCCATGAACGTTGCAGAAATCTGCAGAGAACACACAGCAGGGCTTGTCTTCTGCTAAGCAAAGACTTGGGGGGAATAGTGGGGGGTGAGGTTGGAGAGGCAGCATCAACTCCAGCTAGGACACTGCACCTCACCACCTCTAGTAGAGGGCACTGACTCTGACATCGCTCTCTTGGGCCTGTAAACAGGCTACACTGCAGCTTGGGGCCTAGTCTTTGCCATGTCCGAGGTCACACAACTCCCCCAGTGTCTGCTAATAAATCAGCGAATCGGACTTGCAGCATTCAGCATTAACAATGTCCTGTATTCACAAGAAAGAGGACTAAGATGACCTCTCGCTGTTAGACTGCCCACCACCTTCACGCACCGATGCCTCTCTGACACATGCAGCAGCACGATCCGTATGAAATCCAGCTCTGTGTAAGAAGACATACCTTATCCATTTCATTTAAAATTTCTTTCTTTCACCTTGAAGCTATATCCTAGAGTATTTGATATTTCCTCCAGTGTATGATATTACAATACCTCATACTTGTCCGGTATAACTCCATTTGCCATTTCTCTGCCAATATTTCTAGCTAGTCTAAATCCCGCTGAATCCTTTGGCAACTTTACTCACTTCTATGGCCAAACCAATTTTGAATCCAATCTTTCAGTCTCTATATGTCAAATGCAACTTAAACTTCTCGATCCCTCTACCATGAGAGACCTAGTCAACATTTTTACAGAAATCAGGTAAAACGTGACCTCCTCAGCATAAAGCCAAGCTAGCTATCCAAAATAAATCTATAATATCCAAATATGGGTAGATCCTGTCCTAAGAACTTTCTCTATTAATTTCCTCACAAATGTAAGGTTCACTATCCTACAGCTCCCTGTTTTGACACTATTAGCCTTCTTAAATCTTCTCCAATCCTTCGTGATCTCATCTGTGACTGAAGACCATACAATGGCCTCTATCACAGCCCCAGCAATCTCATCACATCCATCTTAATGTTCTTCAAGAGTACCAATACATCCTCCTCCTTGATGTCAAATTGCCCAAGAGTATCAGCATATACCTGGAGAGCTGAACAAATGATACTTGGACAATGTGTTCAATATCATTGCACTTGCTTTAGTCAAGTATGAACTATAAAATAAGTTTCAAATCAAATATTTGATGTTTTGTTCTGTGGTGAGTTGGATTCCCCAAGTTGTAAATCTAAGAAAGTAAAAATAAATAGACAAAAAATGAGGAATAAGTGATGCTTAAACTTTTAAAGAAGTATTTCATTGATAATTCTGTAGCAATGAAAAACAAAGAATGATATAATCAATTCAACAAAAATACAGTACTGTATATTGTTCTAAATAACCTAATACTTTTGGAGTTTTTAATTTGTTAAGATTGAACTAAACTGTTTAATTTCACTGGCTCACACACTACACCAAACTGCAGAAACCCAGTGACAGAAGTGAGGATCAGTGCTCAGAAAGCTGCCCAACGCCCAGACAAAAATACGTTGAGAGGAATCAAGCTGACTGTCACTAGACAGTGCTTCAGGTAACAGCCCATTGCAATTCAAATTATTTCAGCTATCTTGCATGCCTGGATCAGCAGGGTAGTTGGAGACAAGTTGCTGCTGGTCTTGCCTTTGAGCCAGGCAGCAGAACACAAATGTGCTAAGGAGAAGGACCAGACCTGTCCTTTTAGCTTTTACTGGAGATGGTTGCCATGCTAAAGGACATACTATTCAGAGGCATGGGGTTCAATGACTCCATGGAAAGTACAGGGTAGTGATCAAGTTATTTTCCCTAATTTTATTTAATTATATGTTTTTAATTATATGCTTGTATTTTAAGCCTATATTTTAATTGAATGTATAACGTTCCCTTAATTAGTTAGAGATTTTGAAGTATTTCTATTGGAGGATGTCATTAATTCTGAGGGTGTAGGTCTCAGTGGTGTATTACCCATGATGGAGTTGCTGCTTGGGATCTCTGTTGAGTGCAGTGGGTGAGATTCATAAATGGAATAAAACTAAGTTTCACACACAAAATGCTGGTGGAACGCAGCAGGCCAGGTAGGCATCGACGAAGGGTCTTGGCCCGTAACGTCGACAGTGCTTCTCCCTATAGATGCTGCCTGTCCTGCTGCGTTCCACCAGCATTTTGTGTGTGTTGCCTGAATTACCAGCATCTGCAGATTTCCTCATGTAAAACTAAGTTTGGTGGGTTTAACCAAGTGCAGCAGAATCAAGCCCATTGCCTTGTGCTTGGAGGGAGTAATAATGGCCAGGTTAGTGTTATCCTTTATTACTATTCCGTGACACAGATACCCACTGCAGGATCTCCACACACGTGGAGTTTAATGTAGAAATGCTAAAGCTGTTGTCAATGGTTCAATGCAATCTCACAGGTTGTGCTGTCTTCTGTCTTCTCCAGTGGAATGCAGGGAAGTCACTTCAACTGGTGTGAATATAAGATGATTGCAATTCAGTCTCATTGGATGATAGCCAAAATAAAAATCTTTTCATTACATGAAATCTAGGAGTAATTCTATAGGCATAGTAAATCATAACTCTTGCAAACTGTCTAATCCTAAGAATTGATTTCAAGGTTTTTCCCATATTTCAAAGTTTCTTTATGTGCTTCGTGCTGTGAGTGATGACAGACAAATGTCCTGTATTGTATAACTGTGATATTATGAATAGAATATATTTTTGGGAAAGAAGCAATTATCTAGGCAGCTGGTCAAAACTGTTCTTCTGCCCAGATGTTTTTTTTCTATGAGGTACAAGTAGTACAACACGGTGTAACCGACTGGAATGTTCTCCAGCATGAGGCCAGATTCATCCTTCTTAACAGTTTGAGCAGGTAGCCCCCACCTCCACCCATCATATGTGATAGCCAGTGTTTCCAATTCCAGCATCAGCACACAATTGATAAAGTTGCACACGATAACACACAGGACTAGGGCAACAGAGGGTAAATTTATCTTTTTTTTTTGCCTTGTAGATTTGGACACAATCTATTTTTGAGCTTCAAACAAAGTGCATGACTGGAGTGACTGCTGTAATCCATGAGCAATGTATGAAACACACCTTTGTCTCATCACACAATACCATGAGCATCTTTCACCTCATAACCACATTTCTTCAAATTGTTGAAATGGGAGTTGCTCTCACTTACCCACACAATTAATCTTGTCACTATGCTTTACCCAGGCGTGACACCTCCAAACCAAATTCTCAACATCCTCAGGTTTGGAGTAATAATGTTATTATTATTTGTTTGTTATTTATTATTATTATTAATCATTTATTGATTATTATCATTATTAATAATAACTATTATGTATTGTGTGTTATTTATGATTTATTAATTATTATTTATCATTATTTGTTTGCACATGAGTTTTGGAATACAAAGGATTGGTTGGAGCAGATTTAAAGAACGTGGGCTTGTTTTTTCTGTGATTAACTCTAGACCCCAAACCCAGAAAGACATTATCAATGTACACAGAGGCTTTAGCCTGAGCCCCTCTGGTACCTGCAATTAACATTCCTCTTTTACCAGCATCCAGCCTGATGGATATCCCAAAGGACTTAATACCGGGTGCATACAAGAGAAAGGGAGAAGGGCACATTTGGCTAGGTCCAGATTTTCTTGGGATTTTTTTTTCTGATTCCTAACCAATTATAACACTTGAAAATTGTTGTTGACATCTGCGTTAAGCAATCGTATCAAGTTGTGGATTTTGCTAATTCCATTTTGGGGAATAAATACATCCTTTGTGTGTAATGTTCTATTAAAGATATTCACCCTGATCCAATCTAGGAAAGTTTGTGTCCATAATGTCCCCACCTCACATGTAAGATCCTATCTCTCAGTAATGAAAGGCTGTCAGATATCTTCCTTCTGGATATGATTGGTGTGATCCGGGCAGATCATCAGCTTCAGAGCAGGCTTGTTTTAATTATTGATAACCTGGGATAGAATTTAGTCATCTGTATAAAGTAGCAAGGTAATCTCTCCTCTTGTTGCCTTTTACATATCATGAGACCTTCTTCGGAATATCTGGCAAGCTTCCTGCTGAAAATATTGTGTTGTACAGTTTCTAAAGGTCTGGACAGATCCAGTCCAACAGAACTAGCTACACCTTATCTGTAAACCATTGCCTCTTGGATTGTTATTCATCCCAGGGAAACTTATTGGGCTGTCAAGAGTTCATAGATGGTCCAAATTCTTTTGCTTGCTCTCATTTAGAACATCCAAGGTAATGAATAATATGTTCTATGAAGATGTGCTGTCTGTGGCCTTCCAATTAAATAAGCTAGCATGGAAAGATTTGCAGATCTTTGGTAATTGAGGTTACAAAGACAACACTGAGCCATCCTTGTCCAAAGGCTGCTTATCATGGAATTCTTACTGTGAATTACTCCAATGTGAAAGCATGAGACAATCTTCTTTTGCTGCATGGAATAGGTTATGGAGCAGAAGGAGATATTAGGTGACTCTGAGGTGAGGAGCAAGGTCTTCTGGTTCTGCCCCCCTTGAGGCTACTCCTCTACCTTGAACTCATTGACTGCAACAGGAAAAATAATGCATGTCATAAACCCTAGAAAGTCTGCAGATGCTGGAAATCCAAAGCAAAACACACAAAATTCTGGAGGAACTCAGCATGTCGGGCTACATCCATGGAAATGAACAAAAAGTCAACATTTTGGCCCAAGACCCTTCTTCAGGACTGGAAAGGAAGGGTGAAGAGTCCAGAATAAAAAAGCTGGGGGAGTGGGAAAGATAGATAGATACTTGATTAATCCCAAAGGAAATTACAGTGTCACAGTTGCATTATAAGTGCACAGTTACAAATATTAGAAGAGAAGCAAGAAAGAATAAAAAATAAGTTACCTTAATAATATGTACAGGAATTACAAGTTCAAACTGATAAGATGGTAGTGCAAAAATTACCCTAATATTGTACAGTAATGGGTGTGCATTCACACCGTCCAGATAAGAAGTGATGGTAGTATTGCACAGGGTGCCCGCGATAGCAGGGTGTGATAAACAGAGTTTAAACAGAGGTTAACAACAGTCTGACAGGAGGGAGTCATCACTTCCCCGGATATTGGTTGTCTCATTATAGAGCTGAATGGCAAGGGTCGGAATGGCTTCTTAAAGCGCTGTTTGGAGCAGTGCAGTTGTCTTTATCGACTACTGAAAGTGCTCCTCTGTTCAGCCAAGGTGGCATGCAGAGGGTGAGAAACATTGTCCAGAATTGCCAGGATTTTCCAGAGGGTCCTTTGTTCTATGGCAGCCTCCAGTGTATCCAGTTTGACTCCTATAACAGAGCCAGCCTTTCTAATCAGTTAATTAACCCTGTTGGCATCACCCATGTTGATGCCATTGCCCCAGCACACCACCACATTGAAGAATGTACTGGTGCCAACAGGCTGGTAGAACCTGTGAAGGAGAGGCTTGCCTACTTCAAAGAAGCTTAGTCTCCTCAGGAAGTAGAGGCGACTCTGGCCCTTCCTGTGCACAGCCTCTGTGTTGGTGTTCCACTCTAGTCTGTCATCCAGGTGCATCCCCAGGTACTTGTAGGTCCTCACCACATCCACATTCTCACTATCTCAATAGTAACAGGGAGCAGTGCACGCTTGGTCTTCCTAAAGTCCATCACCATCTCCTCTGTCTTACTGACGTGAGCTGCAGATGATTCAGCTCGCAGCATTTAACAAAGTCCACCATCAGGGCCCTGTATTCATCCTCCCATCCTCCCTTTATACACCCAACTACAGTTGATTCATCAGAGATTTCCTGCAGATGACATGACTCAGTGTAGTATCTAAAGTCTGAGTTATACAGGGTAAACAGGAAGGGAGCCAATACAGGCCCATGTGGGGCCCCAGTTTTGCTTATAGCCATGTCTGACACACAGCTCTGAAGCTGCACAAGCTGTAGTCTGCCAGTCAGTTAGTCCATTGTCCAGGATACAATGGAAGTGCCAACGTGCACTGAGCGGAGCTTTTCCCCAGCAATGAGCACTGTATGGTATTGAAGGCACTTGAGAAATCAAAAACCTGATCCTCACAGTGCTGCCCTGCTTACCCAAATGGGAGGAGGCTCTGTTCAGCAGGTAGATGACAGCATCATCAACTCTAATGTGCTCCTGGTAGGCAAACTGCTGGGGAGCGAGAGCTGATCTGACCAGAGGTCGGAGGTGATCAAGGACGAGCTTCTGTAGTGTCTTTATGATGAGTGAGGCCAGGGCCACCAGATGATAGTCAGTCAAGACTTTTGGCTGGTCCTTCTTGGGTGCTGGGACATCACACGATGGGTGCAGGGACATCACATGATGGGTGCAGGGACATCACACGATGGGTACTGGGACATCACACGATGGGTACTGGGACATCACACGATGGGTACAGGGACATCACACGATGGGTACTGGGACATCACACGATGGGTACAGGGACATCACACGATGGGTACAGGGACATCACACGATGGGTGCAGGGACATCACACGATGGGTACTGGGACATCACACGATGGGTACTGGGACATCACACGATGGGTGCTGGGACATCACACGATGGGTACTGGGACATCACACGATGGGTACTGGGACATCACACGATGGGTGCTGGGACATCACACGATGGGTGCTGGGACATCACACGATGGGTACAGGGACATCACACGATGGGTACTGGGACATCACACGATGGGTACAGGGACATCACACGATGGGTACTGGGACATCACACGATGGGTACTGGGACATCACACGATGGGTACAGGGACATCACACGATGGGTACTGGGACATCACACGATGGGTACAGGGACATCACACGATGGGTGCTGGGACATCACACGATGGGTACAGGGACATCACACGATGGGTACTGGGACATCACACGATGGGTGCTGGGACATCACACGATGGGTGCTGGGACATCACACGATGGGTACTGGGACATCACACGATGGGTGCTGGGACATCACACGATGGGTACAGGGACATCACACGATGGGTACTGGGACATCACACGATGGGTACAGGGACATCACACGATGGGTGCTGGGACATCACACGATGGGTACAGGGACATCACACGATGGGTACAGGGACATCACACGATGGGTACTGGGACATCACACGATGGGTGCTGGGACATCACACGATGGGTGCTGGGACATCACACGATGGGTACAGGGACATCACACGATGGGTACTGGGACATCACGATGGGTACAGGGACATCACACGATGGGTACTGGGACATCACACGATGGGTGCTGGGACATCACACGATGGGTACAGGGACATCACACGATGGGTACTGGGACATCACACGATGGGTACAGGGACATCACACGATGGGTACTGGGACATCACACGATGGGTACAGGGACATCACACGATGGGTACTGGGACATCACACGATGGGTACAGGGACATCACACGATGGGTGCTGGGATATCACACGATGGGTACTGGAACATCACAGGATGGGTACTGGAACATCACACGATGGGTACAGGGACATCACATGATGGGTACAGGAATGCAACATTCAGGACCCCTTCCAGGCTGAGACTCAGATTGAAAATGAGCTGGTGAACTCCACGCAGCTGCTCAGCACACTCATTCAGGACCTTGACATTCACAGCATTCGGTTCCGATGCTTCGCCATGGCTGAGTTTCCTGAGAGCCCTTCTCACCTGCTCAGAAAGGAGGATAGATAGAAGGGGATAGATGAAGCCCGATGTGGGGAAAAGTAAAGGGCTGGCGAGGAAGGACTGCATTAGGAGAGGGTAGTAGCCTACAGGAGAAAGGGAAAGAGGAGTGACACCTGGGGGAGATGATGGGCAGGTGAGAAGATGTAAGAGGCCAGAGAGGGGAATAGACAAAGAACAGATGGGAAGGGAATTTTTTTTACCAGAAGGTGAAATTGATGTTCATGCATTCAGGTTGGAGGCTACCCAGACAGAATATAAGATTTTACTCCTCCAGCCTGAGGGAGGCCTCATTGCGGCACAATAGGAGGCCATGGATCAACATGTTGGAATGGGAATGGGAATTAAAACATTTGCTCACTAAGAAGTTCCACTTTTGGTGGATGGACCAACATTGAAGGGGTCACTTAGGGAGTTTCTTTACACTAGACGCCACTCAAGATCACATTTTCCATGCTATTCTGAGTTGTTGCTTCTTCAGATTCTCTCCTGCCTCTGAACATCCCTGAAATGTAGAAATTCTTTTGTTTGTATGCCCAAGAGACCCTTTAAGAAATAGAGTTAATGCAAGATCTTCGATGGTTCCTCCAGCAGATGGTCAGTACCATTGCCTGAATCTTAGTGACGTTGGGAATGAAACTGTGGTTGCCTGCTGCACAAATAGCAGATGAATGACACTTTAATGTGTCATCTTCTGGAACTAAACTGCAGGATAAGTCCATGCTTTAACTACAACAGTTTTGGGAAGCATCAGCTACCTTCATATGCATCCTCCAATTCTAACAGATTAATCTCAGACCTTCAGCCTAAATTCTAATGTGAGTTTTGATACTCCAAACAAATTACATACATAATTGAAAATTGTTTTCAAGGGAGTAAGGAGAGAAATTAGTTAAAATGTCTTTACTTAGAGCATTATTGAAGCATGAATTACTCTGTCATGGGAAATGGCAAACGCAGAGTCCATTGCAACTTTTAACAGAATATTGAATTAGGGAAATGTATTTTGGAGCAATGGAAACAGATAATTTCAAAGCATAATCTTACAAAATTGATTTGTATTGTTATTGCAAAGAACTGCAGCACATGTGAAAGGCCAAATTATCTTTGTTATATGCTTCTTATGGAAAACTTCAAGGGAACCACATACAACCTAATGCTTACATAACATCTGAATGTTATTTACAGATTACTTATGAGCTTCTTTTTGAAAAGAAGCATACTTTATATGCACTGTATAGATGCTCAAGGCCACTATATTCATTACAGCTTGCTGAATGGCCTGAATGATTTTCTTTCTGAGCAAAAGACTGATTGTGTAGAGATTCAAGAATGTATATATCTTTCTTACTGAAGGAAAGTATCCTCAAGCATTTTGAAAGAATAAAACAAAAAAGAACAGATGCCAGGGACAGCCGTGAAAGTTAGAAAAAAGTCCAAAAGCCTTGTCAATAAATTGATTTGTATCATAACTCAACATATTAAACATTGGGTAGTGGTGGTTAAAGATAGGACAGCCAAGTAGTGAAAATAAGTTTCCAGAAGCTTAAAGGGGCATTCCTGGGTCAGCTTCCGGACAGCAAATGGTGACTTGTTGCAGACAGCACCATCGAATCACTGCAGGTGCGACCAAGCTTTGCCATGAAAAGATGATTGTTCTGGGATTAAAAACTCCTTGGAAAAGCATAGCCTAATCTCCCAAGTAACATTCCAGTTTTTTTCCAGGAAGTTATAATCTTCTGTACTTGACTGATGAAGAAATAATCTCATTGACTCATTCAGATTTGACTCCATTAAGTGTCCAATCAAATATTTCCAGAATGATGCAATTTGATTGGAAGCAGTTCCCATTGAAAATAATGGATTTCAGTTACAATATACAAAAAAAAACCTCACATTGTTAGACAAGTTTTCCTGGTAGAGGAAAGCACTTCGTTTGAGGACAAGTTGCAGAGCTGCCTTCAATGTTTGAAGTAGAAATATATATTTACTGAAAATAGTAGTTCCCTAGCCATCACATTATTTGTGGATTTTTTCTGATGTGCATTGAAACAGATAGGGTTTACTTACAATGCGCAAGGCTCCCTAACATTCTAAATTGCATTCAAATGCTAAATTAACATTGAATGCAATTGAGATTCTAAACGCTCAATTTTCAATGGCAGCTGAGCCTCATGATTTGGTATGGAAAGAAGTCCGTTTACATTTTTGTCTTTTTTTTTATCCCTTTTTTTTCACTTTATTGCTCCTTGAGCTGAATTTCGACTTCAATGAGGGCAGAAAAGGAGCAGTGTCAAATTAAGCACCTGTTTTAAATGTTCCCCCCCCCACTCCCATCCCATTATGTGGAAGCTTGAATTTTTCAAGCTTCCACATAATGGAAAATATTGTATGTAATTCTAATATGCATTGACTATCCTGCATAACTATCTTTGATTTACTTTGTTTTAAGAAGTTCCAGTTGATTTGAAATGGATAGGGTAATAAATAAAGACTTGAAACTGTTACAGGATCCAATAAATAATGTAAATATCTCTATATTCAAAATCTAGTGGATACGTATATCAGCAAATCACACAAAGTGATATAGGTTAGTACCTGTTTTAGTTGTTGGTAACCCACAGGTGGAAAACATTTCTTAGGTGTGCTTCTCTGCAGTAAGAATCATTTTAGATCTTTCTGTGATCTTTCTCATTGGGAGATGAGTAGAGCATTTGGAGAAATGATTCATAAACTGTTCTTAAACATAAATTACTTTTAAGGATCATATTTCTTGTCACAGACGTATGATGTGAAATTGTTTTGCGACAGCAGTACAGTGCAATAACATAAAAACTATACATTACAAAAATAAAAAAATTCTGCGAAAATGATTAATGAGGGAGCGTACGTGGGTTCATGGATCATTCAGAAATCCATTGACAGACAGGAAGAACTGAACCATTAAGTCTTCATGGTTCTTGTACCCGCTTTCCTAATGGTAATAATCAGAAGAGGTCATAACCTGGATAGTGAGGGTCTTTAATTATGGATACTGCCTTCTTGAGGCACCGCCTTTTCAAGATGTCTTTGACAGTGGGAAAGGTTGTGCTCATGATGGAGCTGACTGAGTTTATAGATAGATAGATAGATAGATAGATAGATAGATAGATACTTTATTCATCCCCATGGGGAAATTCAACTTTTTTCCAATGTCCCATACACTTGTTATAGCAAAACTAATTACATACAATACTTAACTCAGTAAAAAATATGATATGCATCTAAATCACTATCTCAAAAAGCATTAATAATAGCTTTTAAAAAGTTCTTAAGTCCTGGCGGTAGAATTGTAAAGCCTAATGGCATTGGGGAGTATTGACCTCTTCATCCTGTCTGAGGAGCATTGCATCGATAGTAACCTGTCGCTGAAACTGCTTCTCTGTCTCTGGATGGTGCTATGTAGAGGATGTTCAGAGTTATCCATAATTGACCGTAGCCTACTCAGCGCCCTTCGCTCAGCTACCGATGTTAAACTCTCCAGTACTTTGCCCACGACAGAGCCCGCCTTCCTTACCAGCTTATTAAGACGTGAGGCGTCCCTCTTCTTAATGCTTCCTCCCCAACACGCCACCACAAAGAAGAGGGCGCTCTCCACAACTGACCTATAGAACATCTTCAGCATCTCACTACAGACATTGAATGACGCCAACCTTCTAAGGAAGTACATTCGACTCTGTGCCTTCCTGCACAAGGCATCTGTGTTGGCAGTCCAGTCTAGCTTCTCGTCTAACTGTACTCCCAGATACTTGTAGGTCTTAACCTGCTCCACACATTCTCCATTAATGATCACTGGCTCCATATAACACTCTACAGTCTCTTTCAATATCATGCATTGGAGGCTCCGTACCATATGGTGATGCAACTCGTCAGAAAACTCTCAATCATGCATCTGTAGAAATATGTAACAGCATGTAATGACATGCCAGATCTCCTTAAGCATCCAACAAAGTAGATCAACAAGTGTACTTTCAATGATTTGAGGCAGGTTGTACTCACTGAGACTTTGATGCCCAGGTACTTGAGGCTGTTCAGCCTTTCCATTGCTGACCCCCATAACAAGGACTGGTGTGCGTTCCCTCAGTTCCCCTTCTCAAAGTCCACAAACAGTTTTTTGGCCTTGCTGATGATGAGTGTGAGGTTGTTGTTGTGACACTATTCAACCAGCCAATTATTCTCACCTCTGTAACCTCCTCATTGGCATCTGAGAATCTACCAAAACCAGTAGTGTCACTTGCAAATTTATAGATGGTATCTGAGCTGTGTTTCACTACACAGTTATGAGTGTAGAGAGAGCAGTGGGCTAATCATATGTCCTTGAGGTGCATCTACATTGATAGTAAGCAAGGAGTAGATGTTACCACTGATCTACACTGACCGTGGCTTCTCATTAAGAAACTCAAAGATGCAGTTACAAAGGGACGTACAGGGTAGAAGAATGGAGAGAGAAGCTGTAGGAGTGCTCATGGAAGAATTTCCAGAACTAATTTCAAAGCATTTGAAGGCATAGCATCCCAAGGTGAGGAAATAAAATATGAGATGAACAATAGGCCAGAATTAGAAAATAACAGAGAAACTCCAATGATCTGTACTATATAAATTAAACATTTCACAGTCAAGAAGGCATATCTTGAATGCAGTCACAGATAATATATACCTAGAAATGACATAATGTAGGTAAGCCTTGATATTTCTGATCATATGGAAGAATGCACAAAATGCTGGAGGAACTCAGCAGATCAGGCAGCATCTATAGAAAAGAGCAAACAATCAATGTTTTGTGTCAAGACCCTTCTTCAGTTCTGAATGGTTTACTCTGTTCCATAGATGCTGTCTGGCCTGCAAAGTTTCTCCAGCATTTTGCGTGTGTGTGTGTTGCTTTGGATTTCCAGCATCTGTAGATTTTCTCAAGTTTGGGAAAATAATGGGTTTTTTTCCCCTGTCCTATTAAGGCAGTTCATATAAATTTGATGGAAGATGTGTTACACTTTTAGTTAAGGGGTTAGATTTTAAGGATTTTAGGACTGTGAGGACTTGGAATGATGATGGTACAGAAGAAGGACGCTCACCCATTTATATCTGTGCTGGCTCTCTACTAGAGCAATTTCTTACAGGAGTTCCATCTCTGGCCCTTTCTGTCACCTTGAAAATTTATTTTCATCATATATTTATCCAGTTCTCTCTTGAAGACTGTAGTGGAAGCTGCATCCATCACATCTGACAGTAGGGCATTGGATCTAACTTTATCTGTTGATAGATCAGGAACAATTCCCTAGTCTGTGTTAGACAAGGTCAATAGCAGCAAGCTATATCCAGTAGTTAAAGGCTCCAGAACAGTACCAGGTTAAATGCAAAGGGTTAGAAATGATGAGAAGTGAAATATAATCACAGAAGCAGTTGAAAATATGTGGATCTGAACAGTAATGTCAGGATAAGAGAGAGAAAGTGAATAGAAGGGTCATGGGCTTGAGAAGTAATTGTCATATGTTTGCACAGAGATTAAATTCTGACAAAGATGGACTCAAATATTTTGTTTCAGTGTTGTGTATACCTATCCCCTCAATGATAATTGCTAACTTTTGAGTGGCTGTAAGCAATAGACAGCGTGACTAAATCATCATTGGTCCATAAATATTACCACTGCCCTGAATAAACTATAATTAATTCAGGTCATATATATAACCTAATTTAAAGCAATAGTGGACCAGGTTTTCCCAGAAGAAAAATGGTTAACAGTGTTACCAATGTGGATTGTTTGTAATGTCAAATAGAGAAATAATAGTCCTCTGAGGATGCAGATCGGTAGAATTTCCATGAAGATTTACAGAGTTCAACACAAATGGCTTCTCACCCTTAGTCATTCTGAAATCATTGTCAATCACTGGCGATCACTGAAATTACTGGCTCTCTACTTCCATTGTAAAAAAATTGCCCATAAATCCCAAGCAAAATCCATGGCATGAGTTAAATAAATAAACCAAAGTAAAATAATCATATTTTGAAAGTTATAATCCTCATATGTATCCTCATACTTTCAGTGCTATGTATATTTTCCTATTATATCTAAGTATAGCATAATTATATACATAATATATTGAAGTGGATTTTAGTTAATTGGGACACATTGCGACCAATACATTCTGGCCCAATTAAGTGGCTGCACCAGTTAGCCAAAAGTCCCATGTAAATAGTTTAAAAGGTATTTAAAAAAGACAAACTGCAATTTAACTGAACAACAAACTATGTATTTACAAAGTAAATTAAATGCAGAACAAATTAGAACACTATCAATGCTACAATAGTACTGTCAAATTGCGTATTGGTTATCAATGGAAGAATTTATACAGTGTATAAAGAGAAGAATTTATGTAATATATGCTGCTGCATTCTTTTGATTAACTGTATATGAACAAAATCCGCACAGACACCCAGTGTAGATTATGGGCTGCCTTTATACAATGCTGCCAACTGCATCCTACAAACATTCAGTTCCATTTAAACATTCAAGATTATTGTTGATACCTTCAAATTCTTCATAATTCCTAATTTGTTGAAGTAGTGAAATAACTTCACTTTCACTCCCAGCTTTTTCTGGCTTTTTCAATCCTGAATGCTTGAAGCCATAGTGAGCAGAACAGTTCTGAATTGTATTACTGCTTATTTCTCATGAACTATTAGGGAAAAAAATCATTGCTTTTTGAACCCAAGCATACGCATCTTATGCTATTGAAAATCTGTTTACTCTAAGCATGGTGTAGTGTCGAATAAGTGCACATGTCTGATGCTAGTTAGAAACTAATTGGCAACAGTCTCCTGCCCCAATTAAACAGCATTGTGTCCCAAATAATCAAAGGAAATATAGACTTTTTTCACAGTTAGTTTTTGCTCTTTAAGAGTTGTAACCACGATCCACTATACAACATCACCAGGGTATTTTACAGAAAGAAGAGTTTCTAAACCCCCGAAATGTTTGGCACATGTGATTTTCCTTGATAATTCTGGCGATACTCCAAACAGCACAGCTCATAGACGATCACTAACCTATCAGCAATAAATTTATGATTTCCTTTTAAAATTAAATGTAACATGAAATCTTCACAGACAACTCAGACAATTACAACGTATTACAACTGAGTCACCTGGCCATGGACCAACTAGATTTCCAGATTATTTCCCGTAAATCACCTCAGAAAATAAAACTAAAGAATTAACAGAATATGTAAAATTTGGATATTGTTCTAATATTGAGATTAGTTCAGAGAAACCTTTCTAACTGGAAAAACTCCTGCGGATTCTTCAGGTAGACAATTATCACAGCAAAATTCAAATATAACGTATTATCACATTTCCATTCTATATGTTCTTTTGTAATCAATCCTTATCTTTCTTTCTCCTTTATCCCTCATTTTACTCACCCCACTTATTCAACCTCCTACATGGCTCATATTTTCTTTCACAATCCTTTCATTATTTAAAGAGATACATTGTTAGCCCCACAGTTTATGCTCTCCTTGTTGCATTGGTTAATCCATTAGCAGCTCACACTTACAGCAAAGTATGAAAATGTTTCCAAGACAGAGGATGCGAAAAGAATGACTTATGTTCTGTGCTGTAAATATCCCACTCCACTTTGATCAAGTTCACTTTAAACCCCGTCAGCAGCAGATGAAGTTCATCACATTTTGACAGTGGACTTTTGCCAGACCAAAGGGACTTAATATTGAAGTATATTTGTGCATACGCCTTCCAATGTTTGATTACCTGAACATGGTAATAGTCTTCATTCATTTTGTGTGATTCAAAAATGGTAGCAACTTTTGTGTGCACAAATGTTCCTTTATCCTGTATATTGATTTCCCTTTCTAAAACATCTCTGTTCTATATTTCTGTTCTCACATAATGTCCTTCTACTGCATCTCAACACAGGCACACTTATATCCTAAATATTATTACATCTTTATTGTTAGTACAGTTATGTGTTGCTGTGGTAACAGAGCTAGTAGAGTAGACCTACTTCCAGTGACTTTCAAATTAATTTCTGTTATTTCTTCAGCTGTGATCACCTTAATTCTTTTCATTCATAGAAAAGAGATTGCAATTTTTGTTGATGTACTTCCATTCTGTGGTAACTTACTCTCCCAATGTATCCTGGATATTTTTAGCCTGTCCAGTTAGACACTACAAAGAACTTATCCTGTTCATTTAGAATTAGAATCAGAAAACCATTGTAAGGTGCACAATGCACTGTAGTAACCTAGTAACACACTGTTAATACTGGCAGATTATGCTCGTTCATGAACCATGTGACTCTTATTTTTCACTCGTGGTTCTACCCTTCTCATGACCTGAATCAGCGCTTTTTTATCTGTTGTTTAGTCATATAATTCAATAGATTTTGTGTGAGGATGTTTAGCAAAGATTGCAAAGCAAAATAAGGCAAAAACATGAAATAAACTCCAGAATTATTTGCTTATCTCTCTGAACCCTCGACTGAAATGCAACCTTATAAGCTGCCTCAACAGTTTATCTGATCCTTTATCCAAGGCTGCAGGTAAATGGATTTATTGAAATTTGTATATTAGACTCTTGTATTCATATTTATTCTACGGTAAATGTCATGTATATGAAGCAAAATAATTCAAAATAATTTAATGTTCAGGAAGGTGAGTGTATTTTTTAAACAATTCTGTCACCTCTTCTGCTCTACATTCAGATGGAGTTAAGATCATTTGTATTAAATAATTCCCATTATTAATTAACCTTGTCTTTTTATCATTAATTTGAATAACATTCAAGCAAATAATATCTTAGAACAGCTGACTCTTCATTATAGATCATTCCTGTATAATAGAGTATCAGTACATACTATTTACATGAAAATATGAAAAAAACAATATAAACTCACATATATTTCATAACTGAGCACCATATCGCCAAGAAAAGTTCCAGTAGATGTTCCTCTGAAGCAATAGTGACTTGCTGTATGACAAGTTACTGCAGATACAGTTGGTACAATTAATCAAAGTGCTCCGTTACAATGGCACTAAGCTGAAATATTTCAGTGACACGGCTCCCACTCAAACATGTCTTTAGCTGTGAATGAACATGTCAAAATTAAAATTCCACTGAGCAGTAGAATAATAACATCACAGCAAGTACCCCGCAGAGTGTTGACAAAAGAAATCTTCTAGCTCTATATGAACCTTTATCTCTGCTTTCAAACTGTGCTTTGATTTTTTTTTATTCACTGTATCACAAGCAAGACATAAACATTAGCCACACTCTCCGTGTCTGTGGAGAGCACTGGTTGCAATTTTTCTGATTAAATAATACCGAAGATGGGGGCTCTGATGGGTACTTTATCAATCCAGACGAAAGAAAGGAATCGTCGTAAAGGTAGGCAAAGTTATGTGTTTTTTATGAATTTATTTATGTTAGTAAACTTTCACAGAGCAGCATTTTCACCTCTTGGCAAGTGTAAAGGAATCCCTAACCTCCTGATCCTTAAATAAGTTGTTAAAATAAATACATCATTTAATACTGATTTATAATCTTAATGTAGCAAACTATTCTGTAACTTTTTCAAATATGGAATGTTTGTGTTTGATCATTTGCAGTAACTGTGTTGAAAGATTAGTATATAATAATCTGTACCGTGGCTCACCAGTATTCTGCAGTCATGTTGGCAATTCATTTTTTAATGTTTGCTCTGCTTCAAAAGTCATCCATTTGTGTGACTCTGTTAATGTGATTGCTTTAAATATATTCTACTCCAAGCGAAGGGATCGGGGTCAAAATCAAAGTGTATATAATTAGTAGATCAGTTAAGTTAATGGAATATTTGATAGAGTCCAGGTTTTGTTTATATTTTCATTAAAATTCATGTGAATTGTTTTACTCCAAACTGAAAAATTATGGAGGTGTAATCAATGTTCAGGCAAACTGATGAAAACTTACAGTATGTTCATAGGAATGCTCTGCACAATTCCACAGTGATGGTTATATCCATGGCTGGATTCTGATGAAGTCTTGCTCAAATTCAAAAGACGTTGCTAAAATGATGCTACAAAAATGGCAAATAGAAGAACCCTTGCACTTACTTACAGAGCACATAGACGAAACCTGAGGAAATACAGTAGACCTTCCATTTTTCTTTCATCTTTTTATGCCAGAACAACACCAGTTTTCTACATAGTATTGATTGGCTCAAACTAATTTGGTCTTTTTGTCAAACAGAGCAGGCATCCCATATGCCCAAAGGCTTGAAGTTGTCACTGGTACTAAATTAGATATTAAATTCCTAATGATTTTTTTGGTAGGTCCTATTGTTCAAGGGAGACCTTAAATCACTCGATACATCGTAGGCTGCAAGAAATTTTTTTTAAAAAGGCAAACATGTCAAAAGATGAAACTTTTTATACTTTTTATCTTTTCATTCTCTTTTTTAACCAAGAATGATTAAAATAATCATTAATTTGATTAATCATTAGCTCGAGGAGCTACTGTGTTTCTTCCACCATTTACGCTTGCTTCTGTGTGCTTCTACTGAAGTGATTCAACAATTACTTAAGAATTTAAATTCAAATCCTTTTGGAGAGGTTCTTTAAACAGATGCATAATATGCACATGCATGCATGCATAAGTTTCCTTAATATGATTAATAAATTCCAGGAGTCATTAGAGATTGTACACATTTTCAAGGAAGCTTTGAGAACATCCTTGAAATGTATTCTCCTCCCTCCAGGTAACCTTTTGCTGCAGCAGAGTTCATAGTGTCAGTTGCGGGAATGCTACTTGAGGTTTGCAAACAACGTGGCTCGTCCATCAAAAGTAACTAAGCCTTTGTGCGGGTGATGTCAGCCTGGGAGAAGATGCTGATGTTGGATCAATTATCCTGGAGAATTTTGCTGCGACTCTTTTAGTGATCGATTCCCAGTGCATTGAGTGTACAGTAGAGTACGGATCTCAGTAAACCAGTAGACCATGACCTATATGCTAAGACTGAGGTTGTAATATTCAAAACTGCTTTTCTTCTTATGGGGAGGATGTGCTGGTGAGAAGCAGCTTGTAATTTCTAGGGTCTCCCACAAACCTTTACAATTGGGAACCATGCTGTATAGCAAGGGAACAGAGATAAGTAATGCAGGCCCAATCTCTCATCTGCTTCAGTGAACGAAGTGAAGATAAGTTTGGGTTGGTCTCCTAACAATAACATATAGAAATGCTATCTGCACCCTGTAACTTACGATTAAAGACGTGGAGACCTTGGTTCTGGAGTGGAGGCAATATACATTGAACAATTTGTCATTTGTTCTGGTGGTGCGGTACTCTTTGGGCTGCACTAAGAAAGAGTGGAAAAGTGTTGGAGTATTGACACAGTCTTGCTTCACAGCAAGATTAAAATGTAGGTTAAGGTGACATAATGTTGGAAAGGATGAATTTCCCAACCAGCCAAACGGGAGCAGCATACTCCATGGATACTTTCATATCAACAGCTTTTGTGAGGTAAAAAAGACCAGGTATAGAGGTCAATGCTGCTCCTGAAATTGCAGCATGGTGAGGATTACATTCACTGTGCCTCTAGATCAGGGGGTTCCCAACGTGAGATCCTTGATTAATGGTGAGGCTCATTGGCATAAAAAAGGCTGGAACCCCTGCTCCAGATGGGTAGAATCTATACTGCAACTTTGGGACCAGCTTGTTGGCCCCTTGGAGGAGATGGTGGGGAGCTGATTGAATTATTGACATTCACATTGCCTTCAAGTTATAGGGCACAAAAAGAGGACCTTTAGCTCATCTTCTCTGTTCTGATACCTATCTAAACTAGTCCTTTGCCCACATTTGACCCATTTCCCTCTAAACCCATCCTATTCGTACTTGTCCAAATATCTTTTAAATATCTTTGTACCAGCTACAAACACTGTCTCTGGCAGTTTGTTCCATATACGTACCACCACCACCCTCTGTCTGCAGAAGTTACCATTCAGGCCTCTTTAAAATCTTTCCCCTCTAACATTAAAACTTTCAGTCTCCATTGGTCCAAAGAATAATTGCACTCTTTCCAGTCTAATGATGTTTTTTTTCAATAATAGGGTAGTTAAAACCCTACACAGTACTCGAAGTGTAGCCTCACCAATGTCTTGCATGACTGCAACATAATGTCACAATTCCTATCATCCATGCCTTGCCCAATGCCAAAAACCTTCTTCACCACCTGCTCATTTGTGAGATCATTTTCAGGGAATTGTGCGCTTGTATTCTAAATCCCTCTGTTCTACAACACTCCCTGAGGCCCAACCATAGATTGTGAAAGATCGACCCTAGTTTAACTTCCCAAAATGCAACACCTTGCACTTATCTGAATTGAATACCATTGGCACTTTTCTTGCTGATCAACCTTCCCCTGTGATTTTTCATAGCCATCTTCACTATCTGTGGTATTCTCTATTTAGTGCCATCTGCAAACTTACTAACCATGCCTTGAACATTCTCATCCAATCTGTTTATATAAAAGATCGGCAACAATGGGTCCAGCGCCGATCCCTGTGGCACATACCTCTCACAGGGCTCCAGTTTGAAAAACGAAATTCCACCATCACACTGTCTTTTTCCTATTATCCCATCTTGTATTCAGTTTCCAAGCTTTCCCTGGATGCCATGCAATCTAACATTCCAGGCTAGACTATTATGCAGGACCTTGTCAAAGGCCTTGCTAAGTCCATATAGACAACATCCATCACACTGCCCTCATCAGTCCTCACCGTTATCTCCTCAAAAGACAAATTTGTGAGAGATAATCCCATGCACAAGTTCAGGTTGTGCTTAGGAAATTGTCTATAATCTGTCTTTGTCTACTGAACTACACTCTTTGCATTAGTTATTGCATTTGCCTTTGTCTGCTTCAGGATATCTATGATTATCACATTCTGAAATTCACAGCATATGCTCCTGTCCCAAATGTGATAGGAGAAGATTGTGAGTTTGTGACTGAAGAGTCTTATTAGAAATTTTGGAACTTTAACGGGGATGCTATCTTCTCACAAGCCCTGATGTTTATCGGTTGATAGATGACTTCAACAACTTCCTGTCAGTCTTGGATAGTGGAGGAGATGGATTTGATAGCTTTCTTTGGGATAGAGTCAGACACTGCTGAGTAGAACATTGCCATTTTTGAACAGATTTTTGAGTTTTCCTGCATTTTCTGTTTCTTGTTCTTTGAAATGTTCCTCATAGTGGACCTTGACTGTCTCTCTTTGTCCCTGTCCCTCCTTCGTTTTTGTCCCTCGCTGGGAAGTGCCCTTGGCTGTTTACGTTATAGGTGGCTGTAAGAGCACTGGAGAATTTTCATGCTTCAGTGAGTTTCTGGATCTCTAGGGCTCTTCCATACACCATTTTTTCTTTAGGTAACAGGCTTTTTGTGAGACCTCAGTCATAATGTGCCTGTAGAACTCTCTTCAGCTGATGCATGGAGAAGTTTCCAAGCCAAGAATGCCTTGTGTTTGTGCATGGTTAACTTCTGGACCTCTTGGTCATTCCAAGAACAGTCAAGAGTTTTCACAGATAGTGATTATGAGTCTTTAAGACCTTCAACATCAATGTTCTTGTGGCAACAATCCTGTTTCTACCATTGTTTTTTGCCAGTCTGGTGGAAGTTGAGAACAGATTGAGTGGGGTTCAGTCCAGCAGTTATCAATATCTGTCCCTGTGGTCTTGCTCACATGACAACTTCCTCCAACAGAACGGATTAGGACAAGAATGTACTCCATGCATTTTGACAGGAGAATTCTACTGTGATTAACTTCCCCCATTCCATTCTTGATTACATCTCTCCAGAAGTTTGTGTCCTTTCCAACTTTGCATTGAAGTTACCCAAGAGGTTCACTTTATTTCCCAATGGGATGTAGGCAAGACCTTTCTTAAAATCAGAGTAAAAATTTTCCTTGGGTAGAACTGTGACTCCAGGGTTGAGAAAGAGGAATTGATAACTACACAGTGCTAGTTTCATGCTACAGTCAGGCTAAGGACCAAGCGATATTAACTTATCCCATAGAGCAGTCACAGAGATACCAGGCCCACTTATTCTTGACAATAAGGCCCACCCCATGGAGACAGTACAGTCCTCTAGTTCACCCTTCCAGAAGAAGGTATATTCACTTTCTTTGTCTTTGACTGTCCATCTCTTCTAACTCTGTCACAAGAAGTTTGGCTGTGTCAATACCAAAATATCCAATTTCTTGAGCTGGTATTGTGAATGATATTCAGCTGTTCTGCTATTAGATTTGCCTGAAGTTCCAAACTTCATATCGAGCAGTAGAGGTTATGGGTGACCCCTTTTAACCTGGGCTAGCCTTTTCACACAGATACCGCACAAGTTTAACTGAATGAAATCGTGGTCATGTGGCACAGTGATTCTAGATGACTGGAAGCTCAGCTGAATGAATGTTGACAGACTTAGTAACGAACACAAAATGCTGGACGAACTCAGCAGGTCAGGCAGCATCTGTGGAAATGAGTAAACAGCTAATGTTTTAAAATGCTTCTTCAAGACTGGAAAGGAAGGAGGAAGATGCCAAAATAAAAAAAAGATGGGAAAAGGGGAAGGAGGGTTAGCTGGAAGGTGATCAGAGGAGCCAGGTGGGTAGGAAAGGTAAAGGGCTGGGGATGAAAAAAAATCTGATAGGAGTAGAGAGTGGACCATGGGGAGAAAGTGAAGGAGAGGCACCAGAGGGAGGTGATAGGAAGGTGAGGAGAAGAGACAGGAGGCCAGAGTGATGAATAGAAGAAGAGGGAAGGAGAGGGGAAAAAAAGAAAGAAAGAGCAAAATGATGGGTTGCCAGAAGGAGGAATTGGTGTTCATGTCATCGGGTTGGACGGATTATGAGACAACCCTGAGAGTGGTCTCACCATGGCAGCAGAGGAGGCCATGGATCAACATGGGAATGAGGACAGGAATTAAAATAGTCACTGGGAAGTGATGATTCGCAGGTGAAGTGTTGCCTCACCTGGAAAGACTGTATGCTGCCCTGAATGGACGTGAGGGAGGATGTGAATGGGCACGTGTAGCATTTCTGTCACTTACAGAGATATATGTCAGGAGGGAGATTAGTGGGGAGGGACAAACGGACAAGGAAATCATAGAAGGGGAGATCCTTGCTGAAAGTGGAGAGTCCAGAATCTTCAGAGTCTTGTGTGTTTATGTTAACATACTTATAAATGTCTGGACTTGTCAATGTGAGCGTACGCACGCACACACACACACACACACACACACACACTAGACTTAGGCACAGACTCACGTGTCAATGTTGGCCTTAGTGCTCTCCCCATCCACCTTTTCCTTGACTTCTCTCCCATCGTTGATTCTCTCTATTCCTGTATTTCCTCCTTTGCGTCCCACAGACCTGTAACTTCTTCCACACCCACTCAGACTTCCTGTCCCACCTATGTTATGTTTGTGGTACTGGGAAGCCTGCTGGCCATGAATAACACACACAAGACACGGAAAGATGAGGAACAACATGCTGCTGCCTATTTTACTTGTAAGTCTTCCACCCAGAATGCCCTCTCACAATATATTCAGTACATAACACCAGTGGAAGCTTGATAGCAAACTGTAAGTGTCAAAGTACACGTGAATACATAACATGTCTCTCCCCTTTCCCATACACACATTAGCTGCTGAATTAATCAATAGAGTGATCATCAAATTCAATCAACAGCAAAAAAATTCTTCCAATTCCCCATTGTCGACTGAATCCACAAATATTTGCACTCTATTTTCCAATTGGCTTCCATATCATTGACTGTGGGATGTATTGGTTATACGACAGCTACCACCAAAGCTTCGGTACTGAGGACTGACTACAACATCAAGATCTTCTTCCTTTATTCCCTGTCGTGGATCTGCAATTGTTTGCTTGAGATCTGCTCACTCCAGATCTGAAGCATAGTCCTTAGTTCCATCACAGGTAAAGCCCTCCACACCACTGAGCACATCTACACAGAGCACTGTCACAGGAAAGCAGCATCCATCATCAGGACCCCCACCACCCAGGTCATGCTCTCTTCGCACTGTTGCCACCAGGAAGAAAATACAGGAGCTTCAGGACTCACACCAGCAGGTTCAGGACCAGCTATGACCCCTCAAACACCAAGCTCTTGAATCAAAGGGGATAACTTCATTCAACTTTACTTGCTCCATCACTGAAATTCTTTATCTCATGTTCTCAATATTTATCGTTTTATTATTATTATTATTTATTTTGTATTTGCACAGTTTGTTGTTTTTTTGCACACTGGTTGAATACCCAGCTGATGCATTCTTTCACTGATTCTAGTATGGTTAATATTCTATTCTGGATTTATTGAGTATACCCACAAGGGTTATATATGTTAACATATATGTACTTTGATAATAAATTCATTTTGGACTTTGGACCTAGAAGGTACAGTGGTAAACTGCTGCCAGAACTGAGACACAAGGATGCATGCCATCTTTCAGGTTTCCAAATGCCTTTACAGTCACATTTTTCCAAAAGACATGCTGGTCTCTGTTTTGCATATGGGGATTCTCTGATTTCTAGCAGTTTTTTCTTGGAATATCTATATGGTTTCTTTATGCCACACATTTTTATTATATCATTTAATCGTTCTTTCCTTTAATCCATTCTTTTTTATCCCTGCCATAACGAGGCTCAGCAGCCACCTCCGCTGCTCCAGAAAGAACCTGGGCTTCACAGTGATTCCTTTCATAGTGCCCATTTCTCCATTGAATATTTCTGCATGTTTCCTCAATACATTTTTCAGACCAGTGCCCCCACCAATCAAGTGCACGTCATGCTAGTTGAGTTTGAGCTAATCCTATCATGTGTGGCACAAAAGCGCAGGATAACTGCCTTTAACGATGTACAGCGGAGGTTTCATTAATCTCCACTACCACGTGCACTACTCCCTTCACTGCTACCACCTCACCAGTCTAAATCTTTAAAGTCAATCTTGCCCCTTCTGGGGGTGAGACGTTGCAATATCTCTTTGTCTCTGACCAGTGATAATGTAGCACCCACCTCCACCTGTATCCTACTGAGGCCCTATCCAACCGCGGTTTCATCCAATTGTGTCCTTTGTGTCCTGAAATGAATACAAAACACAAGGCTTCTCAACCACAGTGAGAGTCACTCAGTCCATCCTCAATATGCTCCAGCTCGTCCACATGTTTCTTTTTGTTTTTCCAAAAGTAATTTTTCTTGATTACAATGTTTTTGGTTGACAGCGTCTCTTTACATGAGCTTTCAGAATGACCCCTTTTGCCACAGCTTCAGCAGTCTAAATCCTCATATTCAACTTTATATTCAATCCTCAACATTCTTTTACTGAATGTCCAGCACCACCCCAAACTGTGAAATACTCACCTTCCTTCTGATTCCCTTTATGAAATCTAATCTAATCTCTCAAAAACAGTCAAAGGTTTAGGTGAATAGGGTTCCTTTTAGACTTCAACTATGTCCTCATAAGGCTATCGCCAGGCTTAGCGGGTTGCAGTAGTCCATGTAATAAGTTAAATGTTTTTGCATTCATCACAGCCAATAAAGTTGGAACACAAATATCATCTGAAATTTGATTTGTCGGTGCATAATATTTAAATCTTTCAGAAAATGAACTCCATTGCTCTTTTGCTTTGTTGTTTCGTCATACAGCCCCGTACTTCTAAATAATGTTGCCATTTTCAACCTCAATCATGTTTCATAAATGATCACTGGTCCTATCTGTCTCTCTCCCTCACTTATTTGTTTTATTTAACTGTCCCATTCTCTCTCCTCGGACTCTTCACTCACCAAGCTTCCTCGCGCGCACTGTCTTCGTTTCACTCACCTACATTATCCAGGATACACTGCCAGCATTGCACACAGACTTTTGTCACTGATGGAAACAAAACCAGAAATATCACGTGAGGGCTTGTCACCTCATCACTACGTTTACGGTGCTGGGAAGCCATGTGGCCGTGAATGACACTCACGAGAGCAGGGGAGGTGAGAAGCACACATGCAGCTGTCTATTTTGCTTGTCAGTCATCCACCCAGAATGCCCTCTCACATTATGTTCAATATGTAACACAGAGCTTGACAGTAACCCGTAAGACTCAAAACATACATGAATAAATAACAACCTTTTCTTCCCCTTCCCCCTCTTTTTCACTCAGCTGGTCCAGACACCCCTTTTGCACACTTCCTCTGCACTTTGCCACTTTTTATCCTTCAAGCACAGATGTATGTATGCTCACAAATACATATGAGCTTGCTAACACATTATTCTACATCCTCTTCTCTCTCACCCTCCACTCCAGACTCCTCACTTCCTTAGACTCCCCTTCACCTCCTGCTTCCTTTCTGAATTCTGCAGCTCGACTCCACAACCTTAAAACTCCTTTTTTTTCCATTCTTTAACAGCTAGTCACTCACTCACTCAAGGTTTCTGCAGCCATGCTACTTGAAGCCTACCCCAAAACTGCTGCATTCTTCCCAGAACCTCAGGGATGAATCTTCTGCAGGAAGACGAGAACATCTGCAGAGGCTGTAAATCCAAGCAAAACACACAAAGTGCTGGTGGAACTCAGCAGGTCAGGCAGCATCTGTGGAAAAGAGTAAAGATTCGATGTTCTGGGCTGAGGCCCAAAATGTCAACTGTACTCTTTTCCATGTTTTCTGTCTGGACTGCTGAGATCCTCCAGCATTTTGTGTGTGTTGCATGAATCTTCAGCTGCTCACCTGGTGCTGCCAGTGTTGCCAGGTTTCAATCTCCTGTTGGTCAGTGGATGGGTTAATTTAATTATCTTATTTATTTAGAGATACAGTGTGGAACAAAACTCTCCAGCCCAGTGAGTCGTGCTGTCCAGCTACCCACCTACATAATACTTGCCTCATCGCAGGACAACTTACAATAACCAAATAACCTGCTAGCCAGTTCTATGGGTGGAAACCAGAGTACCCGGAGGAAACCCACTGGGTGATGGGGGTAAACGCATAAGCTCCTCACAGATGGTGTCGGAATTATACTCTGTAATCTGGTGCCCTGAGATGTAACACCAGCGAGCTAACTGCTGTCCTACTGTGGCACCCTTAGCACAGCAGACTCTGGATTGTACTTCCCAAGCTAACGGAAGCAGATTCATCCTTCACCTCAGCAGCATCTCAGTGGGCTGCCATTTATGGTCAATGGCTTTCCAATGTCCTCCCAATCGCAAGAGGAAGTTGATTTATAGTCAATGGCTTTCCAAAGTCCTCCCAATCGCAAGAGGAAGTTGATTTATGGTCAATGGCTTTCCAATGTCCTCCCAATCGCAAGAGGAAGTTGATTCCTGCAGCAACTGGGGAAATGTTTCTGGAAGCACAATACCTCATGGCAATTTTTGCAGTAATTAAAGTGAGGCCTGTTTAAGAGCCTAGCCATTTATGTCTAGCAAATTTGTGCCAATACAAACATTTTGTGGCTTCCTGAACGTGACAACCGTACCTAGATCTTCTTGTTTGACTTCCACCAGACTAGGGTGGAGCAGTGATACAGCTGGTCAAGTTTTTCCATTGACAATGGTTCAATGCCGACCTTCAGTGCTATCTCTATGGAGTTTGCCACAATAGAGAAAAGGCTCAGATCCAGTCATTGTTGTCATCCTGTGTGACTACTATGAAGATTATCTATCTTTCCTTGTTCTTCCTGAACTGTCTCCAGCCTCTGATACAACTGACCTCCATTGTCTCTTGGAGATCATTTGGATGAAGGAGTTACAGTGTATGCTTATCCGTTCACATGTGGCCAAAACAATAATATTTTTCCTCCCTGACTTTTTACCATTACCTCTAAAATCAGACAAGGATCTTAGCCATATCTATGCAGTACAGGGTGAGAATATATTATCAAACTTAATATTAAATAGTTCAAAGCCATTATTTTTGGACCCCACTAAAACTTCTCCAGCTCTCTGTTCCATCCCTCTCCCACTAGATTGTCTGACACTGATCGGATAGCTTGACATAATCCTTCACCCTTGAGGACCTGTAAACCTCAATCTTACCATCTATTTTCCACCCTATGATAGATATAGCACTTCCTTTTTTAATTTTAATTTCAATATACCCATTAAAGCATTCATCTTCAGTTATGCTTTTGGCATATACCCAAGTATCTTGTGTGACTAGCCAACACATTATAGCTTAATAATTCCTTTGTATAGTACTTTGGTGCAATATTAATTTATTAACATATTGTATACAGTAGTTTGCAGGTATATTGACAAAATGAAATCTGCCTTTAGTATTGGTAAAACGTAATTGCAAAAATACTAAAATCTGTGGATTTACTTTACCATTGTGAAAAAAACAATTATTTGATTTTGACTGTATTTAAGGGCAGCTGGTGAAATGAGCCAGTTCCATTTACATCTGGAATGAATTTATCAACAGCATACTACAAAATAGTGCAATTATGATGCATCCGTTACAGTGTTCATTGAGATATGACTAGAGAAAATTATGAAAATCGGTGAGTAGATCACAGCAATCAGTCAATTTGAGAATGTTGTCAGGATTCAAGTGTGCTAGGTCAGGCAGGGTGTGGTTTAGGAGCATTGCATTATGTAGATTCAACAAATCCTTTCATATAACTCTGACAAGCACTTAGAAATGGTTCATTTCCTTTCTTACATTCTCATTTCCTCTCCTTCTCCCTCACCCTCATCCCCCTTCCCCCCCATCTCCCACCTCTCACCCCCTTCACCCCCCTCTCTCACCGCACCTCTCACATTACCACTTTCGCCCCCTCACCCCACTGTAACAACCCCCTCTGACTCCCCTCACCCCACATTTTCACATTCCTTCTCTCATCCATCTGTCACCCCGCACTCTCACAACCCCTCTCATCCCCTCTTCCCCCCACTTTCACATCCCCTTCCTCACCCCCTCTCACCCCTTCTCAGCCCTCTCACCCCCCACTCTCACATCCTCTCTCACCCCCTAATTTCACATCCCCTCTCTTACCCCCTCTTATCCCCCCTCTTACTCCCCTCTCTCACCCACTTTTCAACCCCCACCCTCACCCACACCTCACACATCCCCTCTCATCCCCCACAACCCCAGCCCCACTCTCCCATCCCCTCTCTTACCCCCTCACCCTCTCTCTCTCACCCACTACTCACCTCTGCCTTCACCCCAACTCTCATCCCCTCTCAACCCCCACTCTCATCCCTCTCTCAACCCTCACCACCCCACACCCACTCTCTTAACTCCCCTTACTCCCACTCTCTCACCCCTCCTCACCCTTCACTCTCACATCCCCTTTCTCACCCCCACTCTCACATCTCCCTCTCACTCCAATTCTCTCATCCCTCTCACCCCCCTCATGCAGCCTCTCCCAATCCACAGCCCCCACTCTCACATCCCCCTCTCATCCCCACTCTCTCATGCCCTATCACCCCCTCCCACTCTTACATCCCATCTCTCAGCCCCCACCCACCACACTCACATGCCCTCTCTCAACCCCTCACCATCACTCTCTCACCCCCTCACCATATCACTCTCTCACCCCCACCCTCACCCCCAACTCTCACACCCCCCTCATCCCCCACAACCCCACCCCCCACTCTCACATCCCCTCTCTCACTCCCTCTTTCACCCCAATTTCACATCCCTTCTTTCACCCCTTTTTATCCCCTACTCTTACATCCCCTCTCTCACCCCCTCACCCTCTCTCTCACCCACCACTCACCTCCACCTTCACCCCAACTCTCATCCCCTCTCAACCCCCATTCTCATCCCCTCTCTCAACCCTCACCACCCCACACCCACTCTCTTAACTCCCCTCTTACTCCCACTCTCTCACCCCTCCTCACCCTTCACTCTCACATCCCCTTTCTCACCCCCACTCTCATATCTCCCTCTCACTCCAATTCTCTCATCCCTCTCACCCCCCACTCTCGCGCAGCCTCTCCCAATCCACTCAGCCCCCACTCTCACATCCCCCTCTCATTCCCACTCTCTCACACCCTATCACCCCCTCCCACTCTCACATCCCATCTCTCAGCCCCCACCCACCACACTCACATGCCCTCTCTCAACCCCTTACCCTCATTCTCTCACCCCCACCCTCACACCCCCCTCAACCCCCACTCTCATCCCCTCTCTCAACCCTCACCACCCCACACCCACTCTCTTAACTCCACTCTTACCCCATTCTCTCACCCCTCTCACCCACCCTCACCCTTCACTCACATCCCCTTTCTCACCCCCCACACTCACATACCCTTGCTCAATCCCCTCACCCCCTACTCTCTCATCCCCTCACCCCCCACTCTCACATACCCTTGCTCAATCCCCTCACTCCCTACTCTCTCATCCCCTCACCCCCCACTCTCACATCCCCTCTCACCCTCCACTCTCACATCCGCTCTTTCACTCCCCCCTCCACCCTCACCTCCCTCCCTCACTCCCTTCACTTCCTTCTCTCACCCCACCTCTCTCAGCTCCTCTCCTCCCCCGGCCGTCATCAAAGACAAACACAGGTGGTGAACACAGCTTTCTCATCTTAACCTCTGGTGTAAATGTTTATTCATGTGTGAATTTTCATTGCACCTTATTCGCTAATATGTTCAAATTAATAAATTGGGTAATGTGCATAAAATATTAAGATGTGATATTAACCATAGCATGGAATATCTTAAATAATAGTGAAAAAAAATAGAGCACACTTGGCTGAGGACAGTGATAAATGCTTCAAGCAGAGAAAAGTTATTTCTCCGGAGAGCAGAGAACGCAGGGGAATCAACCCACACAGAATTTGCTTGCTTTTCTGCCATCTTGCTGGAAGCAACATTAACTACCTATTCACGGGGGATATCATTGAGAATCCTAAATGTGAAAAAATAGACAGCATGAAATAGTACGAAAATGAATTTTGTGAACTGACCAAGAATGCCAGTGAGCTGAGTTGCAGTCTTGAATTATACGTAATTGCTCTTTACCAAATAGTAGAGACAGAAGTACTCTGGAGCTATTCATATGTAACTGAATTAAGTAAACAAAATTCAGAGTCACAGAATCATAAAGATACAGAGTACAACACAAAAGCAGCCCAAATCATCCTTGCTGATCAAGATGCTCCTGTGTGAAAAATTGTCCCTCTATATTCCTTTTAAATCTTTGCCCTCTCACCTTAGGTCAAAACCCTCGTGCTTAGATTCCTCTATTCTGGGAATAAGACTGTGACCATTCACCTTTTCTATAGTTCCCAAGAATTTATGTACAATAAATTTCATGATTTATTAGAGCCATAGCAGAAATGAAAGGAATACTCAGCAGATCAGGTGCCATCTGTGGACAAAGAAAGATGAAATTGAAGATTGATAACCAGTCATCAGAATTGCTTGACCAGCTAAGTAGTGTCTGTTATTATTTCCATCATCTGCAGCATTTTATTTTGGGATTGTACTATAGGGCAACATGAAGATTTACCTGGCAATTTGAATGACTTATCAGTCTCAGATTCATAGAAGCATAGAAAATAGGTGCAGGAGCAGGCCATTTGGCCCTTCAAACCTGCACCGCCATTCAGTATGATCATGGCTGATCATCCAACTCAGAACCCTGTACCTGCTTTCTCTCCATACCCCCTGATCCCTTTAGCCACAAGGGCCATATCTAACTTCCTCTTAAATATAGCCAATGAACCGGCCTCAACTGTTTCCTGTGGCAGGGAATTCCACAGATTCACCACTCTCTGTGTGAAGAAGTTTTTCCTCATCTCGGTCCTAAAAGGCTTTCCCTTTATCCTTAAACTGTGACCCCTCGTTCTGGACTTACATCGGAAACAATCTCCCTGCACCTAGCCTGTCCAATCCCTTTAGAATTTTATATGTTTCAATAAGATCCCCCCTCAATCTTCTAAATTCCAGTGAGTATAAGCCTAGTCGATCCAGTCTTTCTTCATATGAAAGTCCTGCCATTCCAGGAATCAATCTGGTGAACCTTCTTTGTACTCCCTCTATGGCAAGAATGTCTTTCCTCAGATTAGGGGACCAAAACTGCACACAATATTCTAGGTGCGGTCTCACCAAGGCCTTGTACAACTACAGTAGAACATCCCTGCTCCTGTACTCAAATCCTTTTGCTATGAATGCCAACATACCATTTGTCTTTTTCACCGCCTGCTGTACCTGCATGCCCACCTTCAATGACTGGTGTACAATGACATCCAGGTCTCGTTGCATCTCCCCTTTTCCTAATCGGCCACTGTTCAGATAATAATCTGTTTTCCTGTTCTTGCAACCAAAGTGGATAACCTCACATTTATCCACATTAAATTGCATCTGCCAAGAATTTGCCCACTCACCTAACCTATCCAAGTCACCCTGCATCTTCTTAGCATCCTCCTCACAGCTAACACCGCCGCCCAGCTTCGTGTCATCCGCAAACTTGGAGATGCTGCATTTAATTCCCTCATCTAAATCATTAATATATATCGTAAACAACTGGGGTCCCAGCACTGAGCCTTGCGGTACCCCACTAGTCACTGCCTGCCATTCTGAAAAGGTCCCGTTTGCTCCCACTCCTTGCTTCCTGTCTGCCAACCAATTCTCTATCCACATCAGTACCATACCCCCAATACCATGTGCTTTAAGTTTGCACACTAATCTCCTGTGTGGGACCTTGTCAAAAGCCTTTTGAAAATCTAAATATACCACATCCACTGGCTCTGCCCTATCCACTCTACTAGTTACATCTTCAAAAAATTCTATAAGATTCGTCAGACATGATTTTCCTTTCACAAAACCATGCTGACTTTGTCCGATGATTTCACCTCTTTCTAAATGTGCTGTTATCACATCTTTGATAACCGACTCCAGCATTTTCCCCACCACTGATGTCAGACTAACCAGTCTATAATCCCCCGGTTTCTCTCTCCCTCCTTTTTTAAAAAGTGGGGTTACATTAGCCACCCTCCAATCCTCAGGAACTAATTCAGAATCTAAGGAGTTTTGAAAAATTATCACTAATGCATCCACTATTTCTTGGGCTACTTCCTTAAGCACTCTGGGATGCAGACCATCTGGCCCTGGGGATTTATCTGCCTTTAATCCCTTCAATTTACCTAACACTACTTCCCTACTAACATGTATTTCCCTCAGTTCCTCCATCTCACTAGACCCTTGGTCCCTTACTATTTCCGGAAGATTATTTATGTCCTCCTCAGTGAAGACAGAACCAAAGTAGTTATTCAATTGGTCTGCCATGTCTTTGTTCCCTATGATCAATTCACCAGTCTCTGACTGTAAAGGACCTACATTTGTCTTGACCAATCTTTTTCTTTTCACATATCTATAAAAGCTTTTACAGTCAGTTTTTATGTTCCCTGCCAGCTTTCTCTTATAATCTTTTTTCCCTTTCCTAATTAAGCCCTTTGTCCTCCTCTGCTGGTCTCTGAATTTCTCCCAGTCCTCAGGTGTGCCACTTTTTTTTGCTAATTTATATGTTTCTTCTTTGGACTTGATACTATCCCTAATTTCCCTTGTCAGCCAGGGGTGCACTACCTTCCCTGGTTTATTCTTTTGCCAAACTGGGGTGAACAATTGTTGTAGTTCATCCGTGCGATCTTTAAATGCTTGCCATTGCATATCCACTGTCAACCCTTTAAGTATCATTTGCCAGTCTATCTTAGCTAATTCCCGTCTCATACCTTCAAAGTTACCCTTCTTTAAGTTCAGAACCTTTGTTTCGGAATTAACTATGTCACTCTCCATCTTAATGAAGAATTCCACCATATTATGGTCACTCTTACCCAAGGGGCCTCGCACGATAAGATTGCTAACTAACCCTTCCTCATTGCTCAATACCCAATTTAGAATGGCCTGCTCTCTAGTTGGTTCCTCGACATGTTGGTTCAGAAAACCATCCCGCATACATTCCAAGAAATCCTCTTCCTCAGCACCCTTACCAATTTGGTTCACCCAATCTATATGTAGATTGAAGTCACCCATTATAACTACTATTGCACACATTTCTAATTTCCTGTTTAATGCCATCCCCAACCTCACTACTACTGTTAGGTGGCCTGTACTCAACTCCCACCATTGTTTTCTGCCCCTTAGTGTTATGCAGCTCTACCCATATCGATTCCACATCCTCCAGGCTAATGTCCTTCCTTTCTATTCCGTTAATCTCCTCTCTAACCAGCAATGCTACCCCACCTCCTTTTCTTTCCTGTCTATCCCTCCTGAATATTGAATATCCCTGGATGTTGAGCTCCCATCCTTGGTCACCCTGGAGCCATGTCTTTGTGATCCCAACTATATCATATTCATTAATAACTATCTGCACATTCAATTCATCCACCTTGTTACGAATGCTCCTCGCATTGACACACAAAGCCTTCAGGCTTGTTTTTACAACACTCTTAGCCGTTATACAATTATGTTGAAAAGTGGCTCTTTTTGTTTTTTGCCCTGGATTTGCCTGCCTGCCACTTTTACTTTTCACCTTTCTACTTTTTGCATCTACCCTCATTTTACACCCCTCTGTCTCTCTGCACTTGTTCCCATCCCCCTGCCACATTAGTTTAAAGCCTCCTGAAAAGCAGTATCAAATGCTCCCCCTAGGACATTGGTTCCAGTCCAGCCCAAGTGCAGACCATCCTGTTTATACCGGTCCCACCGGTTCACAATTCAGGTTCACAAGTGTAGGGAACCTTGATTTTCAAAAGATTTTGAGGTCTTGGTTAAGAGACAAAAGGAAGTGCACTACAGGTATAGGCAGGTAGGAACAAATGAGGTGCTTATGGAATATAAGAAATGCAAGAAGATGCTTAAGAAAGAAAACAAGAGGGCTAAAAGAAGGCACAGAGTCTATAGAAGTGAGGCAAAGTGGCAAAAACTTCATGGACCCTCTACAGATTACAGAGGAGGAGGTGTTTGCTGTCCTGAGGAAAATCACGGTGAGTAAATCCCCAGCGTCTGACAAGGCATTCCCTCAGATACTATGGGAGGCAAGTGTGGGAATTGCTGGGGCCTTCTCAGAGATAATTAGATAGATAGATAGATAGATAGATAGATACTTTATTCATCCCCATGGGGAAATTCAACATTAAATCATCCTTAGCAGCAGGAAAGGTACCAGAGGATTAGAGGATAGCCAGTGTTGTTCGCTATTTAAAAGAGGCTCTAAACATAAACCAGGAAATCATAGGCCAGTGATTCTGACATCAGTTGTGGAAAGTTATTGGAAGGTATTGTAAGGGACTGGATATGTAAGTATTGGATAGACATGGACTGATTAAGGGTAGTCAGCGTGGCTTCGTACATAGTAGGTCACGTCTAACTAATCATGGAATTTATTGAAGAAGTTATCTAAAAAGTGAATGAAGGCAAAGTAGTGGATATTATCTACATGGACATTAGCAAAGCGTTTGACAAAGTCCTGCATGGGAAGCTGGTCAAGAGGGTTCAGTCACTTATCATTCACAGTGAGGTAGTAAATTGGATTAGACATTGGCTTTGTGGGAGAAGCCAGAGAGCAGCAGTAGATAGTTAGCTCTCTGACTGGAGACCTGGGACTACAGACAGACAGACAGACATACTTTATTGATCCCGAGGGAAATTGGGTTGTGTTACAGCCGCACCAACCAAGAATAGTGAAGAAATATAGCAAATAAAACCATAAATAATTAAATAATAATAAGTTAATCATGCCAAGTGGATTAAATAATAATAAGTTAATCATGCCAAGTGGACTAGTGGAGTATCACAGGGATCATTGCTAGTTCTGTTATTGCTTGTCATCTATATCAATGATCTGGACGATAATGATGTCAACTGGATCAGCAAATTTGCAGTTGACTCCAGATAGGGGGTGTAGTGGACAGTGAAGAAAGCTATAATGACTTGCAGAACAGATCCCTCTCCCAGTGGTTCCCACTGTCCATTATGCATTAGTAGTGATCCAGACCTGATCAACTGGAAACATGGGATGTAAATGACAGATGGAATTTAATGCAAACAAGTGCAGATTGTGTTCTTCAGTAGGAACAACCATGGTAGGTCTTACACAGTGAATGGTAGGGCACTGAGGAGTGTAGCAGAAAAAAAGGATCTGGGAGCATAGGTCTATAACTCATTGAAAGTGGTGTAGATAGGGTCACAAAGAATGCTTTTTTACATTGGCCTTCAGAAATCAAAGTATTGAGTATGGGAGATGAGATGTCATGTTGAAGTTGTATAAGATGTCAATGAGGCCTAATTTGGAGTAATGTGTGTAGTTTTGGTCACCTACCTACCAGAAAGAGGAAATAAGGCTGAAACAGTTCAGAGAAAATTTACAAGGATGGTGCTGGGTATGGAAGACCTGAGTTATAAGGGAAGTTTGAATAGGTTAGGACTTTATTCTTTAGAACGTAGAAGATTGAGAGGAGATTTAATGGAGCTATACAAAGTTTTGAGGGGTATAAATAGGGTAACTGAAAGCAGGCTATTTCCACTGAGGTTTGGAGGGTGACAACCAGAGTTCATTGGCTAAGGGTGAAAGCTGAACACGAGGGGAACTTCTTCACTCAAAGGGTTGTGCGAATGTGGAACAAGGTGCTCGTGCAACTGGGGCATGCGAGCTTGATTTCAATGTTTAAGCAAAGTTTGGATAGGCAGATAGATGGTAGAGGTTTGGAAGGCTATGGTGCAGGTTGATGGGAGTAGGCAGTTTAAATGGTTTTGGCATGGACTGTATAGCTGAAGGGCCTATTTCTGTGCTGTACGTTTCTATGACTCTGTGATTCTCAGTCAGAGCCTAGTGTCTGTGAATCCAAAAGTCCATTGGAGGCAGGAAGCCAAAGAAGATGGCCTGGCGTTAGGGGACTGTGTATGTGGGTGGGTGGGAGGGAGGGAAGGAGGAACAGCACTTGTTTTGCTGTTGTTGTTCTGTGGCTTGATATTATCTATTTTGTTGTTTTCTGTGTTCTGCTGAGCACTGCGGGCACCCTATGTTAGAGTGGCGATACTGGCAGGCTGTCCCCAGCACAACCCGTTTAACGCAAATGACACATTTCACTGTGTGCTTCAATGCAAAGGTTTCAAAGGTACAATTTAATGTCAGAGAAGTGTATACAATATACATCCTGAAGTGCTTTTTCCTTCGCAACCATCCACGAATACAGAGGAGTGCCCCAAAAAATGAATGACAGTTAAATGTTAGAACCCCAAAGTACCCCCCCCCAGCTTTCCTTCATTTCTCACGCAAGCTGCAGCGAGCAACAATCCCCCCTCCCCACCGGAAACAAAAAGCATCGGCACCTGCCAACGAGCACTTGAGCATGAGCAAGGCAACAGCAGAGTCACAGACTTGCAGTACTCCAAGGACTACCAGTTCACCTGGTATTTGACACATCATAGGCTCTCACTCCCCCTAATAAGGGAGAAAGAGATGTCTCTGTTTCACAGCAAGAGGGGAGACATAACAAGCAACTTGCTGGTTTATGATGCTAAAAGTCTGTTGCGTTGCTATTCCCGAGCTCTGTGCTCAAAGATCTCGGGTCTCTAGGCACACAGATCTTCCATTTCCCATGACACATGTATCTCCTGCCCCGGTCACCAACCTCTGATACCACAACCCCCCCCCCGGGCCCCAGAGCCACAAAATTTCGGTCCTCCGAAGGCATGCGATGCTCTTAGGTGGAGTCCTTGGTGTGCCAAATAACAGCCATTCATGAAACCATGAGAGTGGATCCCATTCCCACAAAGAACTGTAGTCAGCGTGTAACTGCAAGTCAGGGTCTTCAAAAACACCCCAAAAGTGAAAAATAGAGATATTAAAGATGGAAATAGAGCTGTTTCTGAAGATGCAAGCAAAGGAGTCACTGTTAGGTGCCATTAGTCCTCCTAAGCACATGTGATAAATAAATCTGAATCTGAAATTTTATGTTTTCTGGCTGCATACAGTACAAGACATACAATTACTATAAGTTAAAAAATAAACGTAGTGCAAACATGAAATATGAGGCAGAGTCCATGGGTTCGTGGACTGTTCAGAAATCTGATATCAAAGGGGAAACTGTTTTTCAAACATTCAGTGTGATGCTCAGGCTGCTGTAACTCCTTCCTGATAATAGCAATATGAAGAGACATGAATATGGCATGTTTCAAATGGTCAGGTCTTTAATGATGTACCACCTCTTGAAGAGGTCCTCAACGTTAAGGAGGCTTGTGCCTTTGATGAAACTGCCTGAGACTACAATCCTCTGCAGACTTCTGCAATTTTGTGCATTGAAATCTCCATACCAAGTTGTGATGGAACCATTCAGAATGCTCTCCAATATACTCTACATTATTAGAAATTTGCATGAGTCTTTGATAACATACCAAATTTCTTCAAAGCTCCCCTGTGGCCCTTCCCCTCAACAATAAGTATACCGATTTGGATACAGTTGGGGGAGGATGACTTACTTGGGACAAACTGCGGAAGCTGGATCTCTGGCACTGAGTCTGGTTCTGCAGTGCAGAAGGGAGGGGGAAGAAGAGGAGAGCAGTAGTGATAGGGGACTCGATAGTTTGACGTACAGACAGGAGGTTCTGTGGTCGTGACAGAGACAACCGGATGGTTTGTTGCCTCCTGGGTGCCAGGGTCAGGGATGTCTCTGATCACGTTCACAACATTCTGAAATGGGAGGGTGAACAGTGAGATATCATGGTGCACATCGGTACCAATGACGTAGGAAGAAAGAGTGAGGAGGTCCTGGAGAGTGAGTATAGAGAGTTTGGAAGTTAAAAAGCAGGACCTCAAGGATGGTAATCTCAAGATTGCTACCTGTGCCACGTGCCAGTGAGCGTAAGAATAGGATGCTCTGGAGGATGAACACATGGCTGAGGAATTGGTGTAGGGGGCAGGGTTTCAGATTTCAGGATCACTGGGATCTCTTCTGCGGCAGGTGTGAACTGTACAAGAGAGACAGTTTACACCTGAACTACAGGGGGACCAATATCCTTGCAGGGAGGTTTGTTAGTGCTATTGGGGAGGGTTTAAACTAGATATGCCCGAGGATGGGAACCAGAGTGCCAGAGTAGATAGTGGAGCGGGGGTGAAAATAAATGATGCTAAAGGTTCATGCAAAGTCACAAATAGAAGATTTGTGTGTGATGGCAATAATCTTCTGAGGTGTGTCTATTTCAATGCAAGGAGTATTGTGGGGAAGACTGACAAGCTGAGGGCGTGGATTGACATGTGGAATTATGACGTTGTAGCCATTAGTTAAACTTGGCTACAGGAGGGGCAGGACTGGCGGCTTAATGTTCCAGGGTTCCGATGTTTCAGACGCGATAGAGGCAGAGAGATGAAGGGTGGGGGGGGGGGGTGGCATTGCCAGTCAGGAAAAATGTTACAGCAGTGCTCAGGCAGGACAGATTAGAGGGCTTGTCTACTGAGGCCATATGGGTGAAGCTGAGAAACAGGAAAGGTATGACCACATTAATGGGGTTGTATTATAGACCACCCAATAGTCAGCGAGAATTGCAGGAGCAAATCTGCAGAGAGATAGCAGACAACTGCAGGAAACATAAAGTTGTGATAGTAGGGGATTTTAATTTTCCACATATTGATTGGGACTCCCATACTGTTAAAGGTCTAGATGGGTTAGAGTTTGTAAAATGTGTTCAAGAAAGTTTCCTAAATCAATATATAGAGGCACCGACTAGAGAGTAATCTAAAAGTAATCTGGGAACTTATAGGCAGGTAATTTTGACGTCGGTAGTAGGTAAATTATTGGAAGGAGTACTAAGAGATAGGATCTACGAGTATTTAGATAGACAGGGACTTATTAGGGAGAGTCAACACGGCTTTGTGTGTGGTAGGTCATGTTTAACAAATCTATTAGAGTTTTTCTAGGAGGTTACAAGGAAAGTGGGTGAAGGGAAGGCAGTGGATGTTGTCTACATGGACTTCAGTAAGGCCTTTGACAAGGTCCTGCATGGGAGGTTAGTTAGGAAGATTCAGTCACTAGGTATACATGGAGAGGTAGTAAATTGGATTAGACATTGGCCCAATGGGAGAAGTCAGAGAGTGGAGGATTGCTTCTCTGAGTGGAGGCCTGTGACTAGTGGTGTACAACTGGGATCAGTGCTGGGTCCATTGTTATTTGTCATCTATATCAATGATCTGGATGATAATGTGGTAAATTGGATCAGCAAATTTGCTAAAGATACAAAGATTAGAGGTGTAGTGGACAGTGAGGGAGGTTTTCAAAGCTTGCAGAGGGATCTGGACCAGCTGGAAAAATGGGCTGAAAAATGGCAGATGGAGTCTAATGCAGACAAGTGTGAGGTATTGCACTTTGGAAGGACAAACCAAGGTAGAACATACAAAGTAAATGGTAGGGCACTGAGGAGTGCAGTAGAACAGAGGGATCTAGGAATACAGGTACAAAATTCCCTAAAAGTGAACATTTCCCTAAAAGACCTTTTGGTACCTTTTGGCCTTTATAAATCGAAGTATTGAGTATAAGAGTTGGAACGTTAAGCTGAGGTTGTATAAGGCATTGGTGAGGCCGTATTTGGGGTATTTTGTGCAGTTTTGGTCACCGAATTACAGGAAGGATATTAATAAGTTTGAAAGAGTGCAGAGAAGGTTTATAAGGATGTTGCCGGGACTTGAGGAACTGATTTACAGAGAAAGGTAGAATAGGTTAGGACTTAATTCCCTGAAGCATAGAAGAATGAGGGGAGATTTGATAGAGGTACATAAAATTATGATGGGTATAGACAGAGTGAATGCAAGCAGGCTTTTTCCACTGTGGCTAAGGGAGAAAAAAACCAGAGGACATGGGTTAAGGGTGAAGGGGAAAAGTTTAAAGGGAACATTGGGGGGTGAGGCTTCTTCACACAGAGAGTGGTGGGAGTGTGGAGTGAGCTGCCAGATGAAGTGGTAAATGCGGGCTCACTGTTAACATTTAAGAAAAACTTGGAAAGGTACATGGTGAGAGGGGTATGGAGGGATATGGGCCAGGTGTAAGTCAGTGGGACTAGGCAGAAAAATGGTTCAGCACAGCCAAGAAGGGCCAAAAGGCTTGTTTCTGTGCTGTAATGTTCTATGGTTTCTATGGTTCCTGCAGTGTCAGTATATCTACTTTATGACTGCATCAGTGTGCTGAAGCCAGGGTCGATCCTCTTAGAAGATGAACTTGAAGTTGCTCACTCTTTCTCCCAATGACCCCTCAATGAAGACTGATGTGTGTTGCTCTGACTTCCCCTTCCTGAGGTCCACGATCAATTCCATGGTTGTGCTGATGCTGAGTGTCAGGTTATTGTTGCAACACCACTCAACCAACCAATCTATCTCACTCCTGTGCTCCTCCTTGTCATCATTTGGGGTTATGCTAACAACAAACAAGAGAAAATCTACAGATACTGGAAATCCAAGCAACACACATAAAACGCTGGATGGATTCACCAGGGAAGGCCTGAAATGTCAACTTTTCCATAGATGCTGCCTTCCCTGCTGAGTTCCTCCAGCATTTTGTGAGTGTGTTGCTTATGTTAACAACAATAGTGTTATTGGTAAGTTTATTGAGCGGTGCCTTGCCACACAGTCACGAGTATACAGAAAGTAGAGCAGAGGGCACGTTTTGAAGTGAGCCTGTGTTGAATGTCAGCAAGAAGATGGTATCACTGATTCACACTGATATTAGTGGCTCATAGTGATTGTGGTCTCCCAAACAAGAAGTCAAAGATCCACTTGCAGAGAGAGATACAGGGGACCAGGTTTTGAAGCCTGTTTATTAGTAGTGAGGGGATCATGGTGTTGAATGTGAGCTATAATTGATAAACACTAGTCACTGGCCTCCAGTCAGAGAGACAATGACCTACTACCACAGTCTGGCTTCTCTTGTTAAACCAATGTAGAATGCAATTAATTACTTCATCCTGATAGGAAGATACAAATGTTCTTGAAGGTGCATACTGATCCATGCAGGTTCTGATGAAATTGGTGACGGCTGTGGTATATTCTGTTAGATCCTAAGATGAACTCCTGAATAAGATCCAGTTCACTAATTCAAAGGAGTCCTGTAAATGTTCCTTCTCCTCCCTTGAACATACCTTTGCAAACCTCTCCATTGCCGTTGTGGTCCTCATTCTCTGTCTGCATGCTGGGAATAGAAGTACCGCCAGGTGATTCGACTTGCCAACGTGTGGGTGCAGAGTGGTATGGTAAGCATTCTTGATGGTGTTTGAAAGTATTGGCTCCTCTGATTCTGCAGATGATGTGTAGGTTACTGTTACTACTTCACAATTGGTTGAGTTGAAATAGGATTCTTTTTGTTTCCTCATTAGATTAGACCTCTCAATGTTTTTGATTCTGATTTGTCCTTCTTGGAAGGTAAGCTAAAATTATCAGGAATAACTGAGCCCCCGTATAAGAGAATTGAAACAGATTTCCAATTTGTCCAAACCAGCATGGTCTATGTTCATTGGAGCTCTGGCAACATCTTAGCACCTAGTTTTTCAGCAGAGGAGGCACTGTTGATGATTAATCAAAGGTTGTGTTGGTTTGTTGGACACGGCACAATGTTTTCCTTGTTGATAATGATGAGCTGTATTTACATTACCTGTCTTACTGAAGCTAACCAATTTAATTGCTCCAACTAGTCACCCTAATCAATTAAAGGTTAGATGCTGATACTCTGGACAGGTCTATTAGTAGTTAATTACAGGTCAGAACTTCACAAATCAACCCAAAACACCTGCAGAACATTTCTTTGCCATACTATCTATCCATTTCTGAACTTAAAAGCAAGATGTTCTATTTGCAATTGGAATAGTTGTAGGAAATTAAGAAAGTTAATAATATTCCACATTAATGCTCTAAGCTATTCAGGTTTTAATCATTCTGATATGCAATAATATCAACAAAATTTCAAAGTGTGTGAGCACTTAACAGAGAAAAAATGCACCTCCATCTGCTGATGATTAGAGAAACAACCTTGATCATTAAATTAAACAGTAGCTTTCATGTCATAAATTACTTCAATATTTGGAATGTGAAAAAATGTATCTATTGAGTTACGCATTTACAATGGGAGCACATCTTAATTGACAAGACCATTAAATATCTTTGTTGAAACAAGATGGTTCTCTTCGGCATTCCAAAAGCCTACGGTAACAGAGCCTCATACACAACAAATGTTGTTGTTCATGCTCAGGTTCAGATTCTGATCTATTTATTACATGTACGTGGAAACATATAGTGAAGGGTGTCATCGATCAGCACAACCAAGAGTTTGCTGGGGGCAGCCCGCAGGTGTCGCTGCACATTCTGGTGTCAACATGGCATGTCCACAATGCTCAGTAGAACAACAGAGAACACAACAAAACAGACCATATCAAGCAAAAACAGCACAACCAGACCCCATTCCTCCCTCCCTACTCCCCACCCACCTATAAACATGCACAGTCCTCTGTTCCCAGGACAGGTTATTTCACTCAACACAAAGTACACTGCAGATGCTGTGGTCAAATCAACACGTACAAACAATCTGGATGAACTCAGCAGGTTGGGCAGCATCCGTTGAAACGTCAGGACCGACGAAGGGTCTCGGCCCGAAACGTTGACTGCTCATTTCAACGCATGCTGCCCGACCTGCTGAGTTCATCCAGCTTGTTTGTACGTGTAGGTTATTTCAGTCTCCAGCCTCCAGTGGGCTCATGGATTCACAAACTCTAAGCCCTAATTTTACCAGCAGACCTGGGGGACTCATAGGCTTGTGGTTCCAGTGCAGTTGACTAGATTTCCAATCAACTTTTGGGCTTTGATCTGGACCTCTGATTGGTCTTCAGGCTTTGATCCGGGTCTCCAATCAACTTCTGGGCTTCAATCCAGATCAGCCTTTGTGTTTCGATTTGAACCTCCAATTGACTTTTAGGCTTCTATCTCCAGTAATGATCCCAGGCTCAAAGAGGATGATGAATGAGGATCCTGGATGAGGGCACAAACATTAAGCTCGCTGATGATGGGACACCAAAAAATAGGTATTGAACTCCATACAGCCCTTTGAACTTAGACTTAGACTCTGGCCTGTCCTCCAATTTTCCCACATTATGTCCGCAAACCCTAACCTGACCCTAACTCCCCTCTTTGTTCCTTTTGAAGTATTCTCTGTCCCACTGAGGTGGGCTTTAAAATTGCACATTAATTTGTTGGGTTTGAAACGATCTCAATCCTGGCATGAATCTATGCACCCAGAATGCAATTCAGAAACTTACCTTTATATTTATAGAGCTCTTATGAGTTGACAGATGCTTTGATCTAAAATGATGAATTGCAATCTTTATATAAAAGTATTGTTGACATAAAATCAAACCAAAATAAATGGAAACCAAAGTTGTGTGCTTAAGTAATGCATCATATGTGGACAGTTTGTCACTTTATTAGGTGAACCACAATCCAAGTAGTTCATCTTAAAAGAAATGTTGTCTGAGATCTAGGTTTGCAATATAACATGAGGATCTTAACTATGGTTCACTGTGATGTTTAGCTGGCTGGTGGTGTAGTGGTCTCTGCACCAGACTTTGAGGTGAGTGGTCCCAGGTTTGAATTCGGCCAGCACTTGCCTTGCTTTCCATCCATGCAGGGTTGAGTGTCAAATTAGCAACTCAACCTCGTAAAAAAAACAGACAAATGCTAAAGAAAAGGCAAGATTGCCACCAATGCATCACAAAGTATGGAAAGGAGCAACATACAAAAAGCAAACAATGTGATGTTTAACTATAGTGTAGCTTTTGGAGAAATCTGGACCAAGATTAATCCAAGCGCTAATGGATGTGGATGGTGTTAATACTTACGGCACTGCTGTTTCATAATATGATTACTGAGCTAGGGCTGTTTGTGGATACAAATTTGTTTCCTCCTTGCTAAATTTTGTTCTAAAAACATCAGAAAATATCTGATCAGCTTCAACACTTCCCATGAGCTTCTCTGTTAACTCTTGTTCTCAACCCTTCTTCAAACTATTGAACCTCCAACACTTATTGAAGGTAGGTAGAACAAGGACATGAGGGAGAGCAACCTACAAGCAAATCACGTATAGCTATTGGTGAATAATTAAGAATTTTGATTGTGATTTCAAGATTATGACTTCCAGTTTTGGCTTAACACTAGATTAGCAAGAGCAGTTAAACTCTCTTTATAAAGTAACAAATTCCAAACTCCACATGGATCTAGAGAACACCCTTACTCATCTATTGTGTCTGAATACTTCAAGTAGTGGAAGCTGTGGCTAAAACTGACAAAATCTATAATCACCACATTCCACTTTGTAAACCACCAAGCAACTGCAAGACTTGCTGTCGTCTTTCACTTGGAGAAAACCCAACATGTTCCAACAGCTTTATGGATGGGAGTGACTTGATAACTCACTGACATCAAATCACATGATGATGTCTGAATATAAAATTAAAACATGGATTAATATAATCTGTGAATTCACAGACATGACCCAAGGAATGGATGTGAGCACATTTTGGGGCCTTCAAGCTTACAGGTGTGGTTTGCACTTGGGGGTGATCACCCATATCATAATAAACTCCTTGATGTTCAACTGAACTCAGTCTTGCAGGCAAGTACTAGAAGTTTCAGCTCAATATTTCCAATGCTATTGATGTTGTGTGAATCTGCGGTGACTAATCTACTGGAGCTACTCACAACTTGTGGCATGATTTCAAGGAACCCTTTCTTGTCCCATTGCCTTGCCCATCAGTTTCAATGATAATAAATAGAATAGAGACTGGCCAGCAAACAGGAGCAATCAATTCAATCAGAACCCAATAGCAAGACACCCCGATTTGACCAGTACTGAAGAACATGGATTGTTTTGAACTGGATCCGGGACATCAAAAATATGCCAATTTAGAAACATAGAAACATTAAAAACCTACAGCACAATACAGGCCCTTCGGCCCACAAAGTTGTGCCGAACATGCCCCTACGTTAGAAATTACTAGCCTTATCTGTAGCCCTCTGTTTTTCTAAGCTCCGTGTACCTGTCCAGGAGTCTCTTAAAAGACCTTATTGTATCCGCCTCCACCACCGTTGCCAGCAGTCCATTCCACATGCTCACCACTCTCTGAGTAAAAACCTTACCCCTGACATCTCCTCTGTACCTACTCCCCAGCACCTTAAACCTGTGTCCTCTTGTGACAACCATCCCAGCCTCTGATTACCCACATGATCAATGCCTCTCATCATCCTATATACCTCTATCAGGTCACCTCTCATCCTCTGTCGCTCCAAGAAGAAAAGGCCGAGTTCACTCAACCTATTCTCATAAGGCATGCTCCCCAATCCAGGCAACATCCTTGTAAGTCTCCTCTGCACCCTTTCTATAGCTTCCACATCCTTCCTGTAGTGAGGTGACTAGAACCGAGCACAGTACTCCAAGTGGGATCTGACCAGGTTCCTATATAACTGCAACATTACCTCTCAGCTCCTAAACACATTCCCATGATTGATGAAGGCCAATGCACCATATGCCTTCTTAACCACAGAGTCAACCTGCACAGCAGCTTTGAGTGCTTTGACTTGGACCCCAAGATCCCTCTGATCCTCCACACTGCTTAGAGTCTTATCATTAATAATATATTCTGTCATCATATTTGACCTACCAAAATGAACCACTTCACACTTATCTGGGTTGGACTCCATCTGCCACTTCTCAGCCCAGTTTTGCATCCTATCAATGTCCTATTGTTAACCTCTGACAGCCCTCCATACTATTCACAACACCTCCAACCTTTGTGTCATCAGCAAATTTACTAACCCATCCCTCCACTTCCTCATCCAGGTCACTTATAAAAATCATGAAGAGTAAGGGTCCCAGAACAGATCCCTGAGGCACACCACTGGTGACTGACCTTCATGCAGAAAATGACCCATCTACAACCATTCTTTGCCTGCTGTGGGCAAGCCAGTTCTGGATCCACAAAGCAATGTCCCCTGGGATCCCATGCCTCCTTACTTTCTCAATAAGCCTTGCATGGGGTACCTAATCAAATGCCTTGCTGAAATCCATATACACTACATCTACTGCTCTACCTTCATCAATGTATTTAGTCACATCCTGAAAAAATTCAGTCAGGCTCATAAGGCACTACGTGCCCTTGACAAAGCCATGCTGACTATTCTTAATCATATTATACCTCTCCAAGTGTTCATAAATCCTGCCTCTCAGGATCAATTTACCAACCACTGAAGTAAGACTCACTGGTCTATAATTTCCTGGGCTATCTCTACACCCTTTCTTGAATAAAGGAACAGCATCCGCAACCTTCCAATCCTCCGGAACCTCTCCCGACCCCATCGAAGATTCAAAGATCATTGCCAGAGGCTCAGCAATCTCCTCCCTCGCCTCCCACAGTAGCCTGGGGTACATTTCATCCGGTCCAGCGACTTCACCAGCTTAATGCTTTCCAAAAGCTCCAGCACATCCTCTTTCTTAATATCTACATACTCAAGCTTTTCAATCTGTTGTAAGTCATCACTACAATCTCCAAGATCCTTTTCCATAGTCAATATTCATTAAGTACCTCTGCTATTTCCTCTGGTTCCATACACAGTTTCCCACTGTCTCACTTGATAGGTCCTATTCTTTCATGTCTTATCCTCTTGCTTTTCACATACTTGTAGAATGCCTTGGGGTTTTCAATTTATTGCATAAATGGCAAACCATATCCTGATTGCTCCTTGAATGTCGTTACCCAGATAAAATTATAGACCGAATCATCACATCCTGCACTAACACAAATTTGATGGTGATATTTTAGAGATAAACTCTATCTGAAAATACCAGTGAGTCATAAATCTCAAGCGCATCTTAAGAGGGGTGATTGATAAGTCCGTGGCCTGAGGTAGAAGGAGATGAGTTATACAGCTCTCATTACATACACGTGCAGGTCAACTCTTTGAGTGATTATGCAGTCACTTCGAAGTTAATAACTCATCTCTTTCTACCTTAGGCCATGAACTTATCAATCACCCCTGCTGAGTTATGAACTGATGTTATTAACTTCAAACTTTCTGGATAATCACTCAAAGGGTTGAACTGCATGTGCATGTAACGAGAGCTGTACAATTCATCTTCTTCTACCTTAGGTCACAAACATATCAATCACCCCTGCTGTGGACACTTTCTGGAGGTCCAAGATCCGTATGCTCCACAACCACTGGACTAAGTGTGTAAATGTAGGAGGGGACTATGTTGAAAAATAAATGTGCTAGGTTTTCTAAAATTGACTCCTTCTTCCTTAGGCCATGAACTTATTAATTACCCCTCGTATGAAGATGGATCAAGCCATAGATAACAAGAAGATGATAAATTTTAGGTGTTAGGTATTGCACACATGACTCAAGAGCTTTATTAGGAAGACAGGATGGGTGCAAATAAGGCTATAAAGGGATAAATCAGGAATGTGAAGCCACTGTGAAACATTATGGCAGACTGTAATTTGAAAATCTTGTAGATCCCCACATAACTACCTTCAACTCAGCTCGTGTTCAAGTGTGTCAAATTAGCTGCTGTTGTGGACCAATGGGAATGAACCTTGGCAGGAAGGTTGATGAGGCTTCATGGAATTGTGCTGGAAGCTCAAAGTTGGATTCCATATTAGTGAAACTGTCTGGTTTAGAGATTTCCCTGAAGATCAAGGGAACTTGGGGGTGGAGATTCCTCAGGCTCCCCTTGGAACTGAAAGGATGACAAATAAAGGAAGACATTTTCTCTAAAGCCATTTCTTTTCCCATCAGCTAGCCCACGCCATACACCCCCTTGCTGAGCAGCATGCGGCTCTAAGCCCTATCACTTGAATAGTAATTTTTCATTATGTAATTGATAAAATCATCAAACAGTTACTCCTGAATGCTAAGTATACCTTTCCTAGTTTCCCAGCTTTGACTGAGTCCTCAAACACCATTGTCATTAAAGTGGCAGTCAGGAATGTGTGTTTTGGAAATAAGATCTTGATTCTCAGGATTATAGCTGCTTGTTGAATCCATTCTTGAGACTTATGGTCAAGGCTGAACAAAAAATATGAGATGTTTTATTTCCATAATCTTAGTAAAAGGTGGAGCAAGCAAGAAATTAAATTGTTCTGCTCTTACACTTAATACTTTTATTTTAATAGTATTATTGAGATTGGTCAATTTAAACAGCCTACAATTTAGAATCCTGCAACAAGTTTAACACATCTCACAGGCTTGGAATTTCATCTACCACAGCAAAGTGTTTGAGACATCAGTTGATCTTCCAACTTCAAGTGGTTTGAACGTTGGAGGGAACTACGTGTTCTATGGCTAGAGGCTGGGACTTTTTTTTAACAACATGTAGTGAGTTTGGTTACATCATGCCACCAAGTTTTCTTTGACTTAGAGGAATGTCGATAAGGGAACCTCCATTCATTCTATGAATCTATTTAATCCTAATCTTATTTTACGGGTATATGCATTTTGGACCTGTGCACGGTTATTACTTTGAAGTGGATACAAAAGCTCAGTTAGCAGACAAACGAACTCTGTATATCATGAAAACATGAAATCTTTAAACATCTGGGCTTAACAAATACCCCTTATATTCCACCTTCAGAATTGCACTAATGGACATAGATAATTTGGAAGCTAACTTTTTCTTGCTTGCTTGTGGACAACATTTAGTCAGATGTGGGTTTACATACCGGACAACAATGGCCTGGGAAGCTGGAGATGAAAGAAATCCAGAAGGAGGCAGGAAATAACTGGACTGTGTTGCTAAGCAATTCTTCGCCCCTGTGCTGGGTATGCTAATTAGCAGGGCGTGGGTGGGAAATCTAGGCCAACAAATTAATTTTTTTAGCTATTACTTTAGAACTATAGGCAGACATGCAATTAACTTTTTTTTTCTTCATTCCTGTACAAAAACATTTCTTTGTTACTTGTTTCTTACAAGTATGTTTCCAAGCCTTTTTTCTCCAAGCTGGGTTTACAATATATTATTGGTCAAATAAATTACCTTTCTCATTTCAAATTCACTTGTGGGCTTCTTAGCAGCTAACTTCAGAAAAAAAAAGAGGGGTCTGATAATATAGTGGAAGTTCTCCAGCTACCAAGGCAAGGATATGAATGGTTAAAAATTACTCTTCATACTGTTTGTGCTGAGCTATTGCCAAATTTATCGCAGGTGTTTGGAAGATCTCAGAAAAATTCACAGCTTGGAGATGAATAATCAAGAAGTAATTTGCTTGTTATAAAAATGTGGCTTTTTTCTTAAAAGTAGAATTGATTCCTGAGGCACTTGGAAACAATAATATTTCCAATAAAAGTATGATTTAGAAAGAGCTGTGCTTAGAGTGGAAGTATTCAGGAAAACAACTTCTCATTTTGTAATCAGACTGCATTGAAGATCTGCCTGCAGTGCTAGAATACTATCTGTTCACTTACAGACATGCTAGTGAATCCAATATTCTAAAACAAAATTATCATGCTATAATAATTCTTGATATACGGCACTGCATGTCTTTTCTGAATTTTTAAAGGTACTCATTTATTGGATTAATAAATTGCATTTTTATTGCTTGAAGCAAATAAGAGCAAAATTGAAAAAGGAAAATATGAGCCATTAATTCAGAAACTTATAAGTACACTTTGATCTGTTATGGTTTCCATTTGAAATTAGTTTAATGAAACATATTATCTTTGCAGGAAGATATTCAGAACTGTTTTCATGACCTAATTAAGCAACCATTCCCATAACCAGATCAATTAGTGTATTCTCCACAGAGGAAGTAATTATAAAGGAATATAATTAGTTTCCAGGATCTAGCATTGCTATTTTACTGTGGTGTATTAATTATATTTATCTGATTTAATATTTATGATCTAACTCAATTACTTTACATAGTTTTTGAGTCAGGGTGGAAAATGGCTCTTGCATTCAGTTAAATTAACTTTTCCTCTGCAAAATGCTATTATTTTATATTCACTGAAAATGTAACTAAACCTGAATTATTTAATACCACTGCTTGTACAGACGTAGAAGCTGGTTTTTGAGGTAAGGAAAATATGAGTGATTCTGAAAGAATAGGATGTAAGAAGAAAAAAGAGCAAAATAACAAATGATTTAAGATTAAACGATAGACACATTGGCCCTGAAATTTTGCAGGTCAAGATGGCTATCAAACTAATGGTTTTGTACAAGATGATATGAAGTCAGATAAGTTGTAAAAGAGACACATTACCTTTGACTCAAGCTATGAAACCAAAGCCATTAAGCACTTCTAACTTGCTAATAATGCTTTATCAGAATAGAATTTTACCATATAATTTTCCCATAGCCTTTTATCTTCCTCCACTTTCTTGATTTTTTTTTGTTATCCTTGTTCTTACGTTCACAATTGTCTCCAGCCAGACCCAGAGTGATGGAATATTCTGTTTCCAAAAAAATAGTTCGAAGAAACCCCGTACTTTTCTTGTCACTTATACTGATAATCTCAAAGTAGGAAACAGTGCAGGAAACTGGAGCCAAAAAAAAAAGCTGCTGGAGGAATTCGTCAGGTTGAGCAGCATCTGTGGAGTTGAAGGAATAGTGAAAGATGCACTATCAGGATCAAATCACAGTGGAAGAGGGATGGGGAATCAAAGTGGAAGGTGGCCAGAAGCTGCAGATTGTGTGTGGATGCTCCACAAAGTGCCCATTCAATCCCATTTTGAACACTGAACAGTAGATTGGAAGAAATGCAGGTGAAGTTCTGCTTCAGAATTTCTGGTTCCCAAATGGAGAGACAGGAAGAAGTGAAAGGGTGGGTGTGGCATCTCCAGTGGTTGAATAAAATATGGTATAATGTATTAAAGATAAAGATTAGCTTTATTTGTCACATACGCATCAAAACATGCAGTGAAATATCTTATTTGTGTCAATGACCAACACAGTCTGATATCTGCTGGGGGCAGCCCTTCAGTGTCTCTACGCTCCCAGCAACAACATAGTATGCCTGCCATTTACTAATCCTAGCTCATCTGTCTTTGGAATGTAGAAGGAAACTGGAGCTTCCAGAGGAAACCCGTGCAGTCATGGGGAGAACATGAATGCTCATTACAGGCAGCAGCGAGAATTGAAGCCCAATCTTACACCTCGTGCTGTTAGTGGCAACAGAGAAGTGGAGTTGTGAAGGGAGTGATCTCTGGAAAATAATGAAGAGGAAGGGAGGAAAGAGAAATCCATATCTGGTGGTGAAAACTTATCATTGTTGATGGAAAATATGAAGGATGATCCATTGAATGTGGAGGACATCTGTCTCAGATGTGAGAGGGTGAGGGCAGAGCTGGAAAAAATAGATAAGATATAGACAACGTTTCTGTCCACTATGGACGAAAGAAAACTACAGTTTAAAAAGAAGCACAAGAATGCGTCTTTCAAAGTCATCCCATTATCATTTTGTTGAAACTTCTCATTTTGAGATTTATTTTCTTATCTCTCTTACAAATACTCTCCATTCCAAGCAACATTGATATCTTCTGGAATTATTGTTCATAATTCATCAGTGAAATTAACACTCATTCTCTTACAACCTTTTCTAGTATTGTTTACGTTAATTCCTCCCAATTCTTTTGTGGAACACATTCTTAATCGTCCTTGAAAAATCGAGTTATTGATTTGTCGATGTAATGCTCCTAAAGAAATGCGATAAATATTAAGATAAAGCTCAAAGTTCGAAGTAAATTTATTATCAAATTACGTACTGTATATGTCACCATGAGATTCATTTTCTTGTGGGTAATCAGAGTAAATAGAAGAAACACAACAGAATCAATGAAAGGTCACACGCAACAGGACGGACAACAGCCAATGTGCAAAAGTGAGAAGACTGCACAATACAAAAACAAGGAAAAAAAAATAAAAGCACTACTAATAATATATAAATAAGTAATATATATCTAGAATATGATGAAGGATCCGCAAGCGTGTCCGTAGGTTGTGGGAACAGTTCAGTGATGGAGCAAGTGAAGTTGAGTGAAGTTATCCCCTCTGGTTTAAAAGCCTGATGGCTAAGGGGCAATAACTGTTGCTGAGCCTGGTGGTGCGGATCGTGAGGCTCCTGCACCTTTCCCCTGATGGCAGCAATGAGAGGAGATAGTGATGATGAAAGCTGCTTCCCTGCAAAAGTGCACCATGTGGATGGGCTCAAAGGCAGGGAGGGCTTTTCCCGTGATAGATTGGACTATATCCACTGCAGGCTTTTCTGTACAATGTGTCTTAATCCATGATCTGCTGTTGATTTGTTGTGATGGTAGGCAAATTGGAGTGAATCCAAGTCGCTTTTCAGGCAGGATTGATATTTTTCATCACCAACCTCTCAAAGCACTTCATCACAGTGAATGTAAGGGATACTGGATGATAGTCATTCAGACATGTTACCACATTCTTGATCGACACCAGTATAATTAAAGCCTACTTGAAGCAGGTAGGTACCTCAGACTGCTGAAGCAAGAGTTTAACTATAGCAGTGAATACGCCAGTCAATTGAACAGCACACGGCTTTACTACTACCCTGTCTGGGCTGAATGCTTTCCCTGGGTTCATCCTCCTGAAGGATGCTCTCCTGTCAGCTTCAGAGACAGAAGTCACAGGGTCATCGAGGGCTGTAGGAATTTGTGAAGGTTCGTCCATCTCTTGACAGTCATAGCAATCATAACAGGGATCGAGCTCATCTGGGAACAAAGCCTTGTTGTCTCCTATGTTGCTCAATTTCACTTTGTAAGAGGTGATGGCATTCAAGCCCTGTCACAGTGGTTGAACATCCTTCAGATAAATCATTCTCTGGATGTTCTATCATATTCATTATGTCATGACTTTAGTAGACCCATATGGAAATGTAAGGCGCTCATTTTTTTCAACAATCTTGCTTGCAAACTTTTAAATACATTTGAGTAGAACTTATCATTCTGGGAAATCCATAGACAATATTACAAGAACAGCTTCACACACTGCCCGTCCTGTTTTACAGACTCTTTGAGGAAGACTTACATCCTGGATCTCCATTCTCCTTGAGATGAAATTCTAAAGGAATGGTAGAATTGACCATCCTTTACTGAAATGTAGACATAGGGAAATATGTTGCCTACCTGCACCCTCAGTTATTCTTTTGTTCAATGTAGTCATCTTTTCAATTATTTGCTACTATTGATATTGCTGCATTGCCAGATCTATAAAGGACTTACTACAGTTAAATTGATAACATATTAATCTTCACATTATATGTTTTAGAAAGAAAAAACCATATAATGTCATATATTTTGCAAAACATGTAATTACTCTGATTGAGGGTTAGTGATTTTAAATTAAATTCTTAATTAATTACAGCAACTAATTATTGTGCAATTGTTAAACTTTGCTCTATAATGCACAGGGCAAAGCATTGATTAAAAACTCATTTATTTCAAATCATTTAACTAATGCCGAGAAAGATATTTAAGTTTAGTCGCTGTTCGTGCTGCTTCCAATGAGTCCAAATGATCTGTTTAATTAACTTAATGTTTTCTCCATTCTCTATTAACCAGAGAAATTAAAGTGGTGAATCTACAGAGGTTCCCTTGTTTTGTAAAATGAAATCTGAAATTGTGTTCATTCTCATCATCATGTCGCTGTTCTGTTGACAGGAATCTTGACATGTATTCAGTTTCATTCTGGATTATTACTTTTTTTGCAGGAATGTACTTTTGTTTAGTTCTTCGTTTAGTTTTTCTGAGAGTTAGCACACTTTCTGTGCAAGCTATTCCTCCCTAACCATCTGTATTATTAGGTATCTTAACTCTTTTGAAAGCCCTTTTTAAAGAAACAAGCTGGAACCATTCGGCACTTAAATCTGTTTTGCCATTCTATTTGGTCAAGGCTAAACTACAACTCAGATAGCTGCATTCGTCATTGTTCCTAATCTTATGCATGCTATAAATTTAGACAAGTAACCCTGGATTTAGTTTTTCATTGCTTTGTGTTATTTCTGGTGGAACCTCATTGTGACGATTTCTGTATTGAATCACACCATTCTGGAAGTTCTGCCAAGGTTCTATCTTGCCCTCCTGAGTTTGTTTTCATCAATAATCCACACAAAGCCATCATTCCCAGCGGGATGCATCCTTTTCAGAGTTTTGCAGTGTTGGCAAGCGAACTTATCCATATAGTCTTGGGAGAGCCTTTTATCCCTTTCACACTCTGCATACCCTAAGAAAAAAAAGTTTGAAATGGGCGTAACTGATATCAGTAGTGAGGGACCTGTGACCAAAGCAGCCATTAGTAATGACCCCTTTACAGCACACGATATCTAGGATGTTATGTTGCCTCAATCAAAACCTCCCAAACTGTTGATTTCTTTTCAGTTGAGCCAATTAATTGCCACTCATAAAGATGTTAATGGAGTCTTCCCCCAGTCTGAGTTTTATGCTCTTCCATTTGAAGGTGACTAGGATTCTAACTAGGCCTGTTGTCTATCTTGCTCAGTATTTCTCTATGTTATCCAGCTGGTAGCGTAGTGTCAACTGCACCGGACTTCAAGGCAAGTAGTCCCCGGTTTGAATCCGGCCAGCTCCTTGCACGCTATCCATTCGTACTGGGTTGAGCATCAAGTTAGCAACACAGCCTCATAAAACAGATAAAATGCTAAAGAAACAGTGAGGTTGCTGCCCAATGCACCAGTGAGGGCAGGAGGATATTATTATTTTATTATTTTCCAGATAGGAAAGGAGTGAGTAACACAAGTGCCACCAACCAATGTTTATTGATAGTCACTGTTAGATTACTCTTTTGCATTTTTCTGACTCTCTGTGGTCCTGCACCACATATTTTATGAAAGAAGGAAGTCATTCATAAAGGAAATATATGCACAGAATTTTCTGCCACTTGATGTAGTTGTAATTTATGGAAGTGCAGATATTGAAAATAACCTCAAACAATCTATCAGGCACAGTAAAATCTGACAGTTACATGGATCTACAGTGTCTAAAAGAAATAACATCATGAACCCACCTATTTTATATTTTTGTAATAGTTGTTGCTCACATTATGATAACCTAATAACATCATTTTTATTAGTGTAATTTAATGTTTGGGTTGTAAATTAGACTTTTAATAGAATAATGCTATCTTAACAAATTTCCATTCATGATTCAAAAGAGTCTTTGTAATCTATGGATTTCTGTTTATTTTTAGTTGGAAACACATTCTAACACAAAACACAATTCAATATCTTTCCATTTTCCTGATTACCTGCAAGGGAAGGATTAACGCACTTGAACAAAATAGCAATGAAAAGCCTCCCAACAGAGCAAAACTCTTTAACAGTTTAATAGCAAATAATTAAGGGAGTGGGAAGATTTACATTGCATTCCTCATCCTGAGGTTACTGAAACTCTAGTAATTAGACAAATAATATATATATATGCATAAATTTTAAAAATTATCATTTAGCTCTCCCAAGAAAACTGAAAGGTGGTGTAGCTGAATGGAAAGCTGGTGTATCATCAATCCTATTAGTTGAGATGTTAATTTGCTTGGCTGCTGGATGTGGTAAGGCCCAATGTTTTCCAAAAGCTGTATTTCCTATGCCTTAGTAGGATTTTGCCATTCTGTCCTTCTAATAAATACCAGCACCAACAGTATGATGATAACACAGATTGTCAGCTGTAATGAAAGAAAATAGTTAAAGGGATTTAGGTTTGGAACAAGTACTTGCTGGCTGTGGTTCAGAAAGGAACCATCAATGTTTCACCATTGCAATAAAAGCTGTTCTGTGATCTCTGTGCATACACAATTGAACATGGAAATGCCAGAATCACTGTTGGATTTGGGGCACTGAATTTGTCAGCTCTTCCCATTGTTGCATGGAAGGTGAACTCTGGTGGCAGAGGTTAGCCCTGCTGAATTCCCCAGTGGGTATGCTGGGATATTGTTCTAAAATCCTCCAGCACAAAGATTGGATGTCTTTAGGATGTGATCTTCAAATTATTTTTCTTGATTCAATTGTTTTTACTTATTTGTGTGTTTTAGGTGTTTTAATTAGTTTAAATTTGTCTATATTTTGAAAAAGTATTTCAATTACAACAATTCATTGCCTTCTAACATGCCTCTAAGTACTGAAGCTTTGTGGGCCAGAACCCATTCATTGCACCACCAAAGGTGGCACACATGGAGAATGCAAGAAAAACCCTCCCCAGGCATGTTCAAGCATGGGGAAGCCAGGGACAGCAATTCCAGCACAGTTTTTTTTTTCTGGAAACAGTCCTTGAGTTGATTGAGAAGAATATTCAAAATCATTTAGGAAATAGAGAAAGACTGATCTGGACACGTTGTTCAGTGCAACAGAAGGTTTAAGTACCATTGACCATAATTTTTAGGAAAAGCAGTTAGAATATTCTTGTTCTGAAATATGATATATCTATAGATTTGCCAGGTAGGGTTAATTGAAATGCAGACTACAGGTTGAATGAGATTCTCAGTATATAGAAGCTGAGCCTACTGGGCCTGAACACCTCCCTCTGCAACTGGATCCTAGACTTCCTGACTGGGAGACCTCAGTCAGTCCAGATTGGGAGCAGCATATCCAACACCATCACACTGAGCACGGGGGCCCCCCAGGGCTGTGTGCTCAGTCCACTGTTGTTCACTTTACTGACCCACGACTGTGCTGCAACACACAGCTCGAACCACGTCATCAAGTTCGCCGATGACACAACTGTGGTGGGTCTCATCGGCAAGAACGATGAGTAAGCATACAGAGAGGAGGTGCAGCGGCTAATGGACTGGTGCAGAGTCAACAACCTGTCTCTGAATGTGAACAAAACAAAAAAGATGATTGTTGACTTCAGGAGGGCACGGAGCGACCACTCTCCGCTGAACATCGACGTCTCCTTGGTAGAGATCACTAAGAGCACCAAATTTCTTGGTGTTCACCTGGCGGAGAATCTCACCTGGTCCCTCAACACCAGCTCCATAGCAAAGAAAGCCCAGCAGTGTCTCTACTTTCTGTGAAGGCTGAGGAAAGTCCATCTCCCACCCCCCATCCTCATCACATTCTACAGGGGTTGTATTGAGAGCATCCTGAGCAGCTGCATCACTGCCTGGTTCGGAAATTGCACCATCTCGGATCGCAAGACCCTGCAGCGGATAGTGAGGTCAGTTCAGAAGATCATCGGAGTCTCTCTTTCCCGCCATTATGGACATTTATACTACACGTTGCATCTGCAAAGGAAACAGCATTATGAAGGACCCCACGCACCCCTCATACAAACTCTTCTCCCTCCTGCCATCTGGGAAAAGGCACCAGAGCATTCGGGCTCTCACGACCAGACTATGTAACAGTTTCTTCCCCCAAGCTATCAAACTCCTCAATACCCAGAGACTGGACTGACACCAACTTACTGCCCTCTACTGTGCCTATTGTCTTGTTTATTATTTATTGTAATGCCTGCACTGTTTTGTACACTTTATGCGGCCCTGGGTAGATCTGTAGTCTAGTGTAGTTTTTTTTCTGTGTTGTTTTCACATAGTTCAGTGTAGTTTTTGTACTGTTTCATGTAGCACCATGGTCCTGAAAAATGTTGTCTCGTTTTTACTGTGTACTGTACCAACAGTTATGGTTGAAATAACAATAAAAAGTGACTTGACTTGACTTGACTTGACTTGAGAAAGATAGAATAAAGATATGATGAATATTAAGCTGATGTGGGTCTTTCAATTTTCCCTGAAGTAATTGGCTCCAAAAGTCCATAATGAGTGAAAGTTAGATATTCTGGCGAGTGATCAGTAATACTCTTCAGAGCTTGAAGAAGCAAGTGGTAGGTATTGAGTTGTTTCTGAGATATGTGTGTTACTTTCCATTATCACTGCCCCAAAGCAGCTGCTTTTTTCTCTCATTATTCATACAAAATCCCCATCTGTTTATTAGGGCCATTTCTATCATCTTGGTCTTCTCTTCCACTTATCTGATGGTGAATGTACCTCATCTGAGTCAATGCATCATTGACCACCCATAAGTTAGACTATTCTTTAGCCTTTGAATAGGAAATCAGAAAATAGAGAGCTTCTGCTTCCGTCTCAATTCCTTGGGCAATATCGACATTAAAAATCAGATTTGGAACTCACAAAGTAAACAGTGAGTCCTGCTGGAATCAAGGAAGAAATTTGTGGTTAAGTTCTTTTCATTTTGTAGAAATTAAGTCTCACTATTTAGCATTATAACTACCAATAGTCTTGATGACCTTTTCAGAAATGTCTTCACAATGTTCTATATTCTGCACTCTAATTACTGATCTGCAGAACACACCTACAATACTTAAACAGAGCTGGTTCTTACTGTGAGGTAAACAATAGTGTCAGCAAAGGGCTGATAAACGTTAATGAGAAGTACATAATAGCGTCTGTGCACAAATAGTGTGAAGTGTAGATCCATTTACGAAAATAAAAGCACGACAACATGAACCAAAAAATAACTAAAAAGATGCAGATTGCGCTGAGAATAATATGTTGTTGATTTTCATTGGACTGTGCTATATATTGATATAGTGCTAACTTCTCACTGCGAGAGACTGCAGTCTTCAGCTAGTGCACATTCTGCCAATTCTCTGACATTAGATATGCCTGTACTCCTTTCCAAGATAGAATATTGCCTACTTTTGTCTAAAATCTTAAGATTATAGGCTCATCCACTAACGTGCAGGTGCAGATTTGTGTTTGCCTGACCCAGGCTAATGGTCACTTCCCAATATTTGTGTTACTTTCCATGTAATCAAGAGGTGTTAACTGTATATTAAAAGATCATTGCCACCAAAAGGTAACTCTGGCTCTGAAACGTTGAGTGTAAAATTATTGCTTTTAGAAAACCTATTAAGCAGATTTGAAAATAAATTAATATTGTATATTTCATCAATTTTTGTTTGTTTTGGATACTATTCTAAATCAAAAACAAGCATGTTTTCCATGGGGAAAAGTTTCAGGGTGCTGAGATGCAAATTCTGACTGACCTGTTACATGATTAGCAAAAGGCAAAAGTTAAGCAAATGTTATTGTTCGTTACAAGGGAAACAAAGTACAAAAGAAAGAGGCTACACTTCAATTATAAATAGTATTGGTGAGATCAAATCAGTATTACAATATGCAATACCGGTCCCTTTTATTTTAAGAGGGAGGTTCATATTTTGGGAGTAGTTTGGAAATGCTTGGCTGTACCAGTAGCTGGAAAGCTGGCTATTTTATTTTGGAAATGTTGGGCAAATTAAGCTTGCATCTGCTGCTTGGAACAGCGAGAGGGGAATTAATTAAAACATAAACAATTCTGAGGGCTTTGACGTGTTGGATCTGCAGAAAATGTTTCTTCTTGTGGGCACGTCTAGAACTGGGGGTCCCTGTTAAAAATAAAAAGTCATCTATTAGATACAAAGATGTGAGATTTTTTTTCTCTTTTAGAATGCCATGGTCCTTTGGAACTCCCTTCTTCAAAGGGCAGTGGAAGCAGAACATCTGAATATTTTATGGCTGAGCTAAGCAAGGAGATGAAAGGTTACCATGGAAGGCTGGGAGTACAGAACTGAAGTGACAAATAGATCAGCCATTGAATTGAAAAGTAGCCTTAAGAAACTGAGTGGTCTCTTATTGCTCCTGTTTTATATATTCACATTTCATTATCATTCTCAATGTGATTAAGGTATATTTCATATTTCATGATTTATACATCTCCCAGAACCACCTTAACCAGTAGTTAAGACACACTAAATGAGGCCTGTATAAAGTACTATCACCGAATCCACAGTCACAAAGTATAATTAAAATTGGGACATCCTTGCTTTAAGTTTTATATTTTCTGCTGCGTTGTCGATGGACAACATCCTGAGAGTAGGTTAGGAATGTAGATGATGGATGGATTTGATTGGTGCCTGCGATGGATCTTTGTTGAGCATGGTAAATGGATGGGCTGGGGTAAAGATGCATGGTCCTCAAAGCAGAGATCCCATCCAAACATGTCCATTGTACCGAGTGATGTCTGATGATCAGCAAAAATATCAGGGCATCACGGTAATATAGAGATTAGCACAACACTTTACAGCACCAGTGATCACTAAGTGCGGTTCAATTCCCACCGTCTGTAAGAAGTTTGTACATACTTCCTGCGACTGAGTGGGTTTCCGCAAGGCGCTCCATTTCCTTCCTCATTCCGAAGACTTACGTGTAAGGGTTAATAAGTTGTGTGTATGCAATGTTGGCACTGGAAACAGAGCAACATTTGTGTGCTGTCTTCAGCATATCATTTGCCTGTATTGCCGTTGACTCAGAAGGCATGTTTCACTGTATGTTTTGATGTTTTGATATACAGGTGACAAATAAAGCTAATCTTTATCTTTAAATAAAGCAATTCTGGATTTGCTGGAGGCAGTCTTCACAGTGGAAATTGTAGAGATTGAATTGAGTATGAAAGACATTGAGAGGATGTCTTCCTACATATATGGAGGCAATAACCTCAACCTTTTGATCTAAGTTCTGTCATAACTGAGCCATGCCGACTGGTGAAGTTGTCATATGTGCGAAGTATAGCTGAGAACTGATACCCATGATAGGAAGTGCCTGGTCCAATTTCATGATTGATAGTACTTCGATCGCAAATGGGCACAAACACTTCAAAACAGGTGCAAAATATTTTTGAAGTATGATTTATGCATAAATAAACAGTTGCAGATGGTCCAGTTTCTAAGCATGCATGTGTCAGTGAGGATTCTTCAAACCGGTTGAAGTGCCTCATCTGTGCGAGAAAATGTGTAATCAAATCACTATGCTTATTACGAAAATTGCATTCTCTTTGGGCTTTCAAACATGAATCATGTGTGAACCATTTCAATTACCAGTGATTCAAAATGCTGTTTTCAAAATCACTTAGATTGTTAAAATAAGGTTTTCTGAAGGTGCTATCAGTTCTCAATCTCTGTATTGGAATTAAATTTGTAGTTCTAAGTGATTCAGTGACAAACATAAAAGTAGTTTCAACAAAATGTATTTTTTTACAATAATATATCCTAAATTTAATGTTATTTGCAGTGTTTGAAAAAGCAAGGTGGAAGGGATGATAAAAAATGTAATCTATAAAAGGACCATACTTCACTGTGATGAGATGAATTTTTCAAAGAGTTTTCACCTGAAATATCAGGGTGCAGTGAGAGGTCAGTCACACCTACATCTGACCTGCAGTACTTTTGCTACTTACATGTTGAGGTGCATGAGTGCAAAAGGGAAAAATGCAACCAAAGTGCATACACTGCAGTCTGCTGGCAGTTCTCTATGGAAACAATAGATACATGTCGGTGTGATCTTTCTCAATGAGGAATGAAAGAAAAGCCCTTGAGACCCCAAAACTATGTGACATGAGAACGTAAAGAACTAGTCGCTTTGATGGAAATTAGGCTGGAGGCCTACATTACACTGCCAAGTTTTCTCATAATACATATAAGTGTTTGAAAATGTTGTGCAAGCAAAAGATTAGTTTAATTCAAAGTTGTTAGAAATAGCTGGAAGCTTAAGTTTGTGCATGGGTCCGGTAGCAGAGCAAGGCAGTTAGTGCGTAGGTGTTTGTGAGGGTTTTCTGTTATTTCAAGGAGTTTTTGAAAGCATCTGTGAATCAGTAAAGAGCTAATCCTTGCATTGTAGAGAATATCAAAATATATTTGGTAAGTCCATGGAAAAATTAGGAAATTAAGTTGCTCTTGTTTATTATGATCCCACAACAATAAATTGAAATGGTGTTATACGTGTTGCAGTGAGTTGTCATGTAAGTGGGGGTACCTCATCTGAAGCTTAGCATTGTAATACCTTCTCCTTTGGCAGCAATTATTTATGATGAAAGTACTTGTTTTTTACTTTTGCATTTATGATTAAGGATCTTCAACTTGAAATGTTTCTTTTTCCATGGATATTCCCTGACATGCTGAGTATTTCCAATGGTTTCTCTTTATCTTTCAGACTTCCAGCATCTGCAGTCTTTATCATTTTGTTTTACTTTGTGACATTGTGAAGTTTATTACGTTGGAGATCTTGGAGCAGGTTTTAAATTAAAATGAAAATTCATTTTGTTCCTGAATTTGTGAAATCCATCTTGCAGTAGAGAAGAATGAATTGAATTATATTTCCAGGATTTGCATGTGCCAGTACATGTGACATTGTATAAAATAACTGCAGTGATACTCAGCCGCTGGTGTGACATTTTATTAAATTAATTAACCTGATCATATGTTGCCGATACAAGTTACAACCCAATGTTTGTGTATCATGATGAGTACACAGAACTAACTTTTAATTTTCAATATTTCTATTGAAGATCCTAGCATTCTAATACCATTATTGATATTATGCACATTACAGATACTATAAAAATAGATAGATAGATAGATAGATACTTTATTCATCCCCATGGGGAAATTCAACTTTTTTCCAATGTCCCATACACTTGTTGTAGCAAAACTAATTACATACAATACTTAACTCAGTAAAAAATATGATATGCATCTAAATCACTATCTCAAGAAGCATTAATAATAGCTTTTAAAAAGTTCTTAAGTCCTGGCGGTAGAATTGTAAAGCCTAATGGCATTGGGGAGTATTGACCTCTTCATCCTGTCTGAGGAGCATTGCATCGATAGTAACCTGTCGCTGAAACTGCTTCTCTGTCTCTGGATGGTGCTATGTAGAGGATGTTCAGAGTTATCCATAATTGACTGTAGCCTACTCAGCGCCCTTCGCTCAGCTACTGATGTTAAACTCTCCAGTACTTTGCCCACGACAGAGCCCGCCTTCCTTACCAGCTTATTAAGACTGTAATTAAGACTGGTCCCTCTTCTTAATGCTTAATGCTTCTTAATTCTTAATGCTTCCTCCCCAACACGCCACCACAAAGAAGAGGGCGCTCTCCACAACTGACCTATAGAACATCTTCAGCATCTCACTACAGACATTGAATGACGCCAACCTTCTAAGGAAGTACAGTCGACTCTGTGCCTTCCTGCACAAGGCATCTGTGTTGGCAGTCCAGTCTAGCTTCTCGTCTAACTGTACTCCCAGATACTTGTAGGTCTTAACCTGCTCCACACATTCTCCATTAATGATCACTGGCTCCATATGAGGCAATATAATAATTGCCAATCTTAGGCCTTCAGTTCCAAAAATGCAAAGAAACCCATTTTATTTTCATTGTACTGTATTCTCACAGGGAAAATGGACTAAAAATGAACAGAAGTACTGTTTCTGAAGTGTTGGTGAGAACAACCTTCCATTTCTTTCATTTCAATCTACTGTATATCTTGAGATGAATATATGACTTGTTTACACTCAGTTCTGTAGGCTATAGCAGACACAGCAGAGGGAAATCTGATGGGACAAGTGTATGGGTTATTTGGATTGCTATATCCACCCACTGCTCTTTTCAGCAAAATTACAGCATGTTTCTATTGTATGTTTTTAATGTCTTGCAGAATGTTCCTTCTCCACTCTGAGCAATCACAGGCAATAATTCCTCTGATTTGATGTGGGTGTTATGTTATTTCATGGAAACTTTGCAAATATCCCCCAGACACTTGGAAATTTCATCACGAAAAAGCTTCCTTTTTTCAGGGGTCTAGTTTCATGCATGCATACCATTTGACCCTCCCAGCAGAACTGCACTTTGGGAGTTGAAATGTAAACAGAAAGTACATACTAATGGCAAGACCATTAACAGTGTTGATATACAAAGAGATCTTGGAGTCCAAGTCCATAGCTCCCCAAAAGTGGCTACAAAGGTCGATAGGGAGAAGAGATTTGACAGGATGCTGCCTGGATTAGAGGCTATGTGCAAGAGGGAGAAGTTGGAAAAACTTGGGTTGTTTTCTTTGGAGCAGTGAGGTTGAGGGCAAACCTGATCAACGTTTAGTAGACCATAAGGCATAAGACACAGGAGCAGAATTAGGCTATCCAGCCCTTCAACTCTGCTCCTCCATTTCATCATAACTGATTTATTGTCCCTCTCAACCTATTCTCCTGTCTTCTCGCTGTAACCTTTGACACTCTGACTAAACAAGAAATTATCAACCTCCACTTTAAGTTTATTCAATTACTTGGCCTGCACAGCTGTCTGTTACAATGAATTCCACAGAATCATGACCCTCTGGTTAAAGGAGCTCCTCCTCATCTCTGTCTAAATGGACATCCCTTTATTCTGAGGCTTTGCCCTCTGGTCCTAGACTCCCCAGCTATAGGAAACATGCTCTCCACATCCACTCTATCCAGACCTTTTCAGTATTCGATAGTTTCAATGAGATGCCTCCCCACCTCATTCTTCTTAACTCCAGCAAGTATGGGCCCAAACCCATCAAATATTCCATGTATATTAATCCTTTCATTCCCAGAATCGTTCTCGTGAAACTCCTCTGGACTTTCTCCAATGCCAGCACATATTTTCTTAGATAAGGGGCCCAAAACTGCTCACAATGCCCAAGTGCGGTCTGACCAATGCCTTATAAGGCCTCAGCATTACATCCTTGTTTTTATATTGTTTTGACGTGAATGCTAACATTGCATTTGCCTTCCTTAAAACTGACTCAACCTGCAAGTTAACCTTTAGGGAATCCTGCACAAGGACTCCCAATTCCCTTTGCACCTCTGATTATTGAATTTTCTCCCTGTTTAGAGAATAATCTATGCCTTTCTTCCTTCTACCAAATTTCATGATCATCTACTTCCCTACACTGTATTCCATCTGCCACTTCTTTGTCCATTCTTTTAATCTGTCTAAGCCCTTCTTCAGTCTCCTTGCTTTCTCAACACTACCTGCCCCTCCAAATATCTTTGTATCGTCCACAAACCTGGCCACAAAACTATCAATTCCATTATACAAATTTTTGGCATATAATAGAAACATAGAAATTTGCAGCACATTACAGGCCCTTCAACAATGTTGTGCTGACCATATAACCTACTCTAGAAACTGCTAGAATTTCCCTAGCGCATAGACATCTATTGTTCTAAGCCCCATGTACCTATCTAAGAAACTCTTAAAAGACCCTCTTGTCTCCACTTCCACCTCCACCACCAACAGTGTATTCCACACACCCACCACTCTCTGTGTGATAAACTTACCCTGTCATCCCCAGGGTACCTGTTTCCAAGCACCTTAAAACCATACCCCCTCCTGTTAGCCACTTCAGCCCTGGGGAAAAGCCTCTGGCTATCCACATGATCAATGCCCCCCATCACCTTATACACCTCTATCAGGTCACCTCTCATCCTGCATCGCTCCAAGGAAAAAAGGCAAAGTACACTCAATCTATTCTCATAAGTTACGCCCTCCAATCCAGTCACCATCTTTGTAAATCTCCTCTGCACTCTCTCTATAGTATCCACATCCTTCCTGTAGTGATGTGACCTGAACTGAACACAGTACTCCAAGTGGGGTCTGACCAAGGTCTTATATAGTTGTAACATTACCACATGGCTGATGAACTCAATCCCATGGTTGATGAATGCCAACAAACCATACACCTTCTTAAAAACACTGTCAAACTCTGCAGCAGCTTTGAGCCTCCTGTCAGCACGGACCCCAAGATCTCTCAGATCCTCCACACTGACAAGAGTCATACCATTTATATTATATCCTGTCTTCAAATTGGACCTACCAAAATGAACCACTTCACACTTACCTGCGTTGACGTCCATCTGCCACTTCTCAGCCCAGTTCTGCATCCCATCAATGTCCCATTGTAACTTCTGACAACCCTCCAGGTTATCCACAACACCCCCAAGTGTTGGCACGTGGCCAGGTGGTTAAGGCATTCATCTAGTGATCTGAAGGTCGCTAGTTCGAGCCTTGGCTGAGGCTGCATGTGTGTCCTTGAGCAAGGCACTTAACCACACATTGCTCTGCAACGACACCGGTGCCAAGCTGTATGGGCCTTTCCCTTGGACAACTTCGGTGGCGTGGAGAGGGGAGACTTGCAGCTTGGGCAACTGTCGGCCTTCCATAAAACAGAAACCTTGCCCAGGCTTGCACCCTGGAGACTTTCCAAGGTGCAAATCCATGGTATATCAATCCTAACGGAGGCCTACAACACCCCCAACCATTGTGTCATCAGCAAACTTACTAACCCACCTTCCTACTTCTTCATTCAGGTCATTTATAGAAATCACAAAGAGAATAGGGCCCAGAATAGATCCCTATGGAACACCACTAGTCACTGATCTCCATGCAGAATATGAACCATCTACAACCACCTTTTGCCTTCTGTGGGCAAGCCAATTCTGGATCCACAAAGCAAGGTCTCCTTGGATCCCAAACCTCCTCACGTTCTGAAGGAGCCTTGCATGGGGAATCATATAATATGAAAAGAAGCTGTCCCATCAAGAACCCCCTGCAGAACAGTCACTGGCATCCATCCAGAAAACCCCCGTTTATTCCCAGTCTTTGCCTCCTACCAGTCAGCCAATGTTCTATCCATGCTGGTACCTTCCTTTTAATTCCACGGGTTCTTACCTTGTTAAGCAGCCTCATGTATGACACAGTGTGAAAGGACTTCTGAAAATCGAAGTATACCACATCAGTTGACTTTCCTTTGTCTATCCTGCTTGTTTTTTCCTCAAAGAATTCCAAAGATTTGTCAGGCAAGATTTCCTTGTCATGCTGACTTTGGTCCTTTTTATCTTATGCCTCAAAGTACCCTGAAACCTTGCCCTAAATAATGGATTTCAACATCTTCCCAAACACCAGGATCTATAATTTCCTTTCTTCTACCTCCCTCCCTTCTTAAAGAGTGGAGTGACATTTGCAATTATAAAATTATGACATAGAGTAATTAGCTGATATTTTTCCCCAGGTTCAAAATATCTAGTACTAGAGTGCATGCATTTAAGCTGAGAAAGGGTAAGTTCAAAGTAGGTGTACAGCTCGAGTTTCTTTACATCACAAGTAGTGGGTACCTGGATTGTGTTGTCAGGTGTGGTGTTTGTAGTAAGTATGGTAGAGGCATTTAGGAGGCTCTTAGAAAGGCATGTGAATTTGCAGAGAATGGAGAGAATTGTACATTATCTGGCCAGAATGGATTAGTTTAGTTAGGCATTTAATTATGAGTTTAATTCATTTGGCACAATATCATAGGCCAAAGGCCCTATTCATGTGCTTCACTGTTCTGTGTTCTATGTAACATTCGACTGGGATCAGGGAGTTTCTGTGCTAGGAAAACCAATGGATGCTTAGTCCTAAATTCTTGTAGTTTTCCTCGAAGCACAGAAGTATCCTCACATCACCGTTCCCCTTAAGCTGTTCAGGTCAATGTCCGCACAGTAAAGGCAACGCTTCGACACACGTGGCCTTTGTTGCGGCACAGCTGGTATTCTCTTTTATTTAATGTTTTAATAAAGTGTCACGTAGTTTTCAGGCCATGCAAAAAATTCCTGTTCAGAGAATGTTTGCTCCGCGCAGCTGTGAAAAGTACTAGAGGGAGCATTGACTCATTTATTCACGAAACACGGTCTCTGCTTCATTTTTGACAAGTATATGTTGGTGCAGCTGCTGAATTTCCAGATAAATTAATTTCAAAAGGACAATCAGTATTTAAAAATGCTCATGGGAGATGACCATTGCTTGTAAATTCAGAATTTAATGCCCTGCCTAATAGCTTTTGTGAAGGTGGTGGTGAGTCACCCTTCTGAATTGTTGCAGCCTTTGTGGTTGAAATACTCCCATTGTGCTACTGGGGTTTGTTAAAACATGGGCGATGGCAATTTACTTAAAGTAAGTGACAGTTGAATTTTGTAGTTTTGAGATTTGTAGGTGTTTTTTATTCAAGCTTTAACACTTCTGGCTCTGGAATTGTCAGTTGAGGGATCCGTTTTCCGTTTTATATTATTTGACGCAGTAAAGGAAAGTACAATAGGTGGAAAACATTGAGAGAGAATTCATTCATCTGTCTTAACCTTGTGGATGAAGCTGATCCAGTTCTGGGAATCTGAAGTCTTTATTGGATGGGAATGTAATTATGGAATTATTGTTTCTCATGCATACAGATAATGATTACCAATGACAATGTTAAAAATACTTGCAGCCTTTCTAGGTTTGTGACAGACAAGTAGCAAGGAATCTCTTTAAAACGTGACTGTAGCGAAGATGTTAGGGATTGCACCTTCATGATATTTCTGTCCTGCGCCTTCAACATAAGAGATGCTCACTTTTCCAGACAAAGTGTTTTTTTTTAATTGTGGTTACTCTTAAAATGTGAATTTCGCTAGCAAGTTGAGTACATTCCCTCCTTCACTAATTCTCCTTGATTTGAGTGGCTTATTGAACCATTTCAAAAAGTGTCCAAGAGTCAGTGACATTGCTAGGGGTCTGGAATCATCTGCTGGCTCTGATAAAGGTAGAAATGTTCCATTCTCTGAAGAAAATTGTGAATTCATGTACCATGAGCAAATTCAAAGAGCACGCAATTTAATGCGTCAACGTTGGAACAAACTTCAAACTTTGAGGCTTCAGCGAAGAAAGGCTTCAGTCTAACAAAGCAAAAAAAGAAAAGCTTTAAGTGCAGTTTTTTTCTTTCCCTTATTATGTCTGTTCAGTTAGAATAGTAGATATCCCAGGCAGGATGGTTGAATGTTCCTCTTGCAGGATGAGGGAAGGCAGTGTCCCTGACCACTAAAGCAGCAAGAAGAACATCCAATTACAACTTCTAACATCTGCATTAAGGTGTTTCAGCTGGAACTGGATGAACCCCGGATCATTTGGGAGGCTGAGGGGGTGATAGGTAGGACATATGGAGAGGTAATTACACCTAAGGTGCAGGACACAGGGAACTGGGTGACAGTCTGGAAGGGGAAAGGGGTTAAAGAGCCAGTGCAGAGTACCCCTGTGGCCATCCCCTCAATAACAGGTATAACACTTTGGATACTGTTGGGGGGGAATGACCTAGCAGAGGAAAGTCATAGCCCTCAGGCCCCAGGCACTGATTTCACATCCGTAACTCATAAATGAAGGAGTAAGGAAAAAACATGTTGTGGTGATAGGGGATTCATTAGTTAGGGAAAGGGCAGGAGATTACATGGGAAAGAACGAGATTCGTGGATGGTATGTTGCCTCCGAGATGCCAGGGACTAGAGCATCTTGTTTTGAGCCCTCAGCATTCTGAAGTGAGAGGGTGAACAGGCTAGCAGTTGTAGTCCATGTGGGTGCCAATGTCATGGGTAGGATGAGCGAAGAGTTTGTACATAGGAAATTCAGGGGGTTAGGTGTCCCCGGTTGTGATCTCAGGTTTACGAGCCGTGCCTTGTGCTAGTGAAGCCAGAACTAGGACAATTATACAGTTTAACATGTGGCTAAGGAGTTGGTGCAGGAGGAATGACATAAGATTCTGAGATCATTGGGCTCTCTTCCAAGGAAGATGGGACCTGCAAAGAAGGGACAGGGTGCATCTGAAACTGGAAGGGGACTAATATCCCAGCAGGAAGGCTTGCTAACGCTACACAGTGGGGTTTAAACTAGATTTGCAAGGGGATGGGAACCAAAGTGCCAGAACGTATAGTGGAGAGGATGTGGAGACAGATGTTAGTAAGACCTCAGACAAAGTCAGGAATCGAAAGGTTGAGATGGTACAACTAGTATCCTGAGCAGCATATTTTTCAATGCAAGAAGTATTGTAGGAAAGAGCATGGATCAACATCTGGAATTATGTCATTGTAGCCATGAGTGAAACTTGGTTGCAGGAGAGGTGGGACTGACAGCTCAATATTTGGTGATTCTGTTGTTTTAGACGTGGTAGAGTGGGAGTGATTAACTGAGGAGGGGTGACATTACTAGTCAGGATCGACTGGAGAACTCGATTAGTCAGGCTGTTTGCGTGGAACTGAGAAATAAAAAAAGGTATGACCATGTTAATGGGCTACACTACAGACCAACCCACAGCCCTAGGGATTTAGAGGAACAAATTAGTAAAGAGATCGCAGAGTGCTACAAGAAAAAATAAGGTTAGTAGGTGATTTTAACTTCCCACATATTGACCAGAACTCCCATACTATAAAAGGACTAGATGGGATAGAGTTTGTCAGATGTGTTCAGGAAAGTTTCCTTCATCAGTACATAGAAGTCCCAACAAATATGTAATACTTGATCTGCTATTGGGGAACGAGACGGGGCAGGTGATAGAAGTTTGTGTAGGGGAACACTTTACAACTAGTGACCACAATTGCATCAGTTTCAAAGTAAATATGCAAAAAGATAGGTCTGGTCCATGAGTTGAGATTGTAAATTGGAGCAAGGCCAGTTTTGATGGCATCAGAAATGATCTGGCAAGTGTGGAATGGGACAGGCTGTTTCTGACAAAGGTGCACTTGGTAAGTTGGAGGCCTTCAAACATGATATTTTGAGAGTACAAAGCTTGTATGTGCCTGTTATAGAACCTTGGTTTTCAGGAGATAATATAGTGGTTACAAGAATAAGTAGGTGCACAGGAGGTTTAGGCAAGTAGGAACAAAAGAGGTGCTTATGATATATAAGAAATACAGTAGAACTCTTACGAAAGAAATCAAGAGGGCTAAAAGAAGGCATGAAGTTGCCCTAGCAGTCAAGGTGAAGGAGAATCCTAAATGATTCTACAGATATGTTCAGAGCAAAAGGATTGCAAGGAGCAAAATAGGTCCTCTGGAAGATTAGAATGGTAATCCATATATGGAGCCAAAACAAATGGGGGAGATCTTAAAATAATTCCTTTCATCGGTATTTGCTCAGGAGACAGACTCTATAAAAGTGAGGAAAAGTGGCACCAACTTCATGGACCATCTTCAGATTACAGAGGAGGAGATGTTTGCTACCCTGAGGCAAATAGGGTGGTTAAATCCCCAGGGTTTGACAAGGTGTTCTCTCGGACCCTAAGGGAGGCAAGTACAGAAATTGCCCAGACTCTAGTGGAGATATTTAAATCATCTTAGTGACAGGGGAGGTACCAGAGAATTGGAGGATAGCCAAAGTTTTTCCATTGTTTAAAGAAGTCTCTGAACACAAACTAGGAAATTATAGGCCGATGAATCTGACACCAGTTGTGGAAAAGTTATTGGAAGTTATTCTAAGAAACCAGACACATAAATATTTGGATCGACATGGGCTGATTAAGTATAGTCAGCATGGTTTCATGTGTGGTAGGTCATGTCTAACCAATCTTAAGGAGTTTTCTGAGGAAGTGACAGGAAAGTGAATGAAGGCATGGCAGTGGAAGTTGTCTACATGGACATTTGACAAGGTCCTGCATGGGAGGGTGGTCAAGAAGGTTCAGTTGCTCAGCTGTAGTAGTACAGGGTTGCCTCTCTCAGTGGAGACCTGTGACTAATGGTGAACTATAAGGATTTGAGCTGCGTTCTTTGTAGTTTCTAATCTATATCAATGATCTGGATGATAATGTGCTGGTGACACCAAGATTGGGGCGATGAGTTCAACTTGAAATTTGAAAGGGAAAAAGCAAAGTCTGATGTAGCAGTATTTCAGTGGAGTCAGGAAAATTACAGTGGTATGAGAGAGGAGTTGGTCAAAGTAAATTTGAAGGAGCTACTGGCAGGGATGTCAGCAGAGCAGCAATGGCATGCAATTCTGGGAAAAATGAGGAAGGTGTAGGACATGTGTATTCCAAAAGTGAAGAAATACTCAAATGGCAAAATAGTACAAACGTGGCTGACAAGGGATGTCAAAGGCAATGTAAAAACAAAAGAGAGGGCATACAACAAAGCAAAAATTAATGGGAAGATAGAGGATTGGGAAGTTCTTAAAAAAACTACAGAGATCAACTAAAAGAATCATTAGAAGGGAAAAGATGAAATATGAAAGCAAGCAAGCAAATAAAAATAAAGTGGATAGTAAAAGTTTTTTCAAGTATGTCAAAAATATAAATGTGATGAGAGTGGATATAGGACCACTGGAAGATGAGGCAGGAGAAATAATAACACAGGACAAGGCGATGGCAGATGAACTAAATGAGTATTTTTCATCAGCCTTCACTGTGGAGGACACTAGCAGCGTGCCAGATGTTGTAGTGTGTGACGGAAGAGAAGTGGGTGCAGTTACTAGAACAAGATGCTTAAAAATCTGAAAGACCTAAAAGTACACAAGTCACCCGGACCAGATGAACTGCACCCTAGAGTTCTGAAAGAGGTAGCATTAGAGATTGTAGCAGCTTTAGAAAATATCTTTCAAAAATCATTGGACTCTGGCGGTGCCAGAGGACTGGAAAATTGCAAATGTCACTCTACCCTTTAAGAAATAAAGAAGGCAGCAGAAAGGAAATTATAGACCAGTGAGCCTGACCTCAGTGGTTGGGAAGATGGTAGAGTCAATTGTTAAGCATGAGATAATGGAGTACTTGGTGACACAGGACTAGATAGGACAAAGTAGGTATAGTTTCCTTAAGGAAAAATCCTGCCTGATGTACCTGTTGGAATTCTTTGAGGAGATTACAAGTAGGATAGGTAAAGGGGATGTTGTGTATTTAGACTTTAAGAAGGCCTTTGACAAGGTGCCACATGTAAGGCTGCTAAACAAGTTAAGATCCCATAGCATTACAAGAAAGCTATTAACATGGTTAGAGCATTGGCTGATTGGAAGAAGGCAGTGAGTGGGAATAAAAGGATCCTTGTCTGGTTGGCTGCCAGTGACAAGGGTGGGACCACTTGATTTTTTTGCTGTATATGAATGATTTAGATGATGAAATAGATGGTTTTGTTGTCAAGTTTGCAGATAATATGAAGATTGGTGGAGGGGCAGGTAGTATTGAAGAAACAGGTAGGATGCAGAAGGATTTAAACAGATTAGGAGAAAGGGCAAGAAAGTGGCAAATGAAATATAATATTAGAAAATGCATGGCTATGTACTTTGGTAGTAGAAATAAATGTGCAGACTATTTTCTAAGCAGGGAGAAAATACAAAAATCTGAAATGCAAAGGGACTTGGGAGTCCTTGTGCAGAACACCCTAAAGGTTAACTTGAAGGTTGAGTCAGCGATGAGGAAGGCAAATGCAATGTTACCATTCAATTCAAGAGGTCTAGAATACAAGAGCAGGGATGTGATGCTGAGGCTTTATAAGGCACTGGTGAGGCCTCACATTGAGTACTGTGAACAATTTTGGCCTCCTCATCTTAGAAGAGATGTGCTGGCCTTACAGAGGGTCTAGAAGAGGTTCACAAGGCTGATTCCAGGAATGAAAGGGTTATCATATGAGGAATGGTTGATAGCTCTGGGTCTGTACTCACTGGAATTTAGAAGATGCGGGAGGATCTCATTGAAACCTTTTGAATGTTGTAAGGACTAGACAGAGTAGATGTGGAAGAGGATGTTTTCCATGGTGGGAGAATTTAGGACAAGAGGGAGCAGCCTCAGGATAGATAGAGAGGCATCCATTCAAAACAGAGATGTGGAGAAATTTATTTAGCCGGAGGGTGGTAAATTTGTGGAATTTGTTGCCATGTGCAGCTGTGGAGGCCAGGTTGTAAAGCAGTGTTTGATAGGTTCTTGATTAGACATGGCATCAAAGGTTACAGGGAGAAGGCCAGGAAATGGGGTTGATGAAGAGAAAAAAATGGATCAGTTATGATTTAATGGCAGAGCAGACTCAATGGGCCATTTGGCCTAATTCTGCTCCTATGTTTTATGGTCTTATTTATATCGGACTGTGAGGAAGGCTGTCATGGCTTGCAGAGGGATCTGCATCAGTGGAAAAATGGCCTGAAAAATGGCAGAGGAGTTTAATGCAGAGAAGTGCAAGGTCTTGCATTTCGGTAGGACCAACCAGTATAGGTCTTATACAGTGACTGGTAGGGCACTGAGGAGTGTGACAGGAGAAAGGGATCTGGGAATATAAGCCCATAAGTCATTGAAAGTGGTGTCACAGGTAGATAGGGTAGTAAAGAAAGCTTTTGACACATTGGTCTTCATAACTAAAAGTCCTGAGTACAGGAGATGGGATGTTATGTTAAAGTTGTATAAGACATTGTTGAGGCCTAGTTTGGAGCATTGTGTGCAGTTTTGGTCATCTACCTACAGGAAAGATTAAGGTTGAAAGTGTACAGAGAAGATTTACAAGGATGTTGAAGACCTAAGTTATTAGGAAAGATTGAATAGGACAGGACTGTAGAATGTAGAAGATTGAGAGGAAATTTCATAGAGGTATACAAAATTTTGAGGTGTGTCGTTGAGTAAATGTAAGCCGGCTTTTTCTACTGAAGTAGGGTGGGACTACAACCAGAAGTCATGGGTTAAGGGTGAAAGGGAAGAAGTTTAAGGGAACATGAGGAGAAACTTCTTCACTTGGAGGGTCATAAGAGTGTGGAATGAGCTGCCAGCACAAGTGGTGCATGTAAACTCGATTTTAATGTTTAAGAGAATTTTGGATAGATACATGAATAGCAGGGATATGGAGGGCTATAGTCCTGGTCATGTTGATGGAAGTAGGCAGTTTAAATGGTTTCAGCATGGACTAACTGGTTCGAAAGGCTTGTTTCTCTCCTGTGCTTCTTTATGACGATATGACTCTTTTTAGTTTTACCTGATATTAACACAACAATTGGTACCTATTAAAAATATCAAGCTCAAACCTTATCTGTTGAATGAAAATGAAAGCAGCATTAAATTTCATGACATACTTGGAAAACTAAGCTAATGCCAGCAAATCTTGCCACTACCAATAATCTAACAAGTTTTGTATCCAGGCATTGTATGCTGGGTATTATTATTGTGAAATGAATAGAATTATATGATGTTTTGCTCTTGATGTCTCTTCAAGTTATTAGCTTATGCTAAAGCATAATAAATCTTTGATCCATTTTATCAAGGAGACTATAATAAATAATATAGTACCAAACTGACTTTTTTCAATATTGTTCTGTAGTTGATTTGCAGAGATTTCTAGCCTGGCAAGAGTAAATATATTTGAAATCATGGGCCTCTGGCTGTTCAGCTTTATACTTACTAGGGAACACCAGTGTATAACATAAGTTTTTTTTTAAAAAATGAGCAAATTCTGTGTTTCAACAAGAAGTATATTAACATTTAGAGGCACAGAGCCATACATCAGAGAAACAAGCCCCATCGTCCACCATGTTTCTGCCAAACATCAGGTCCCTCTACATTAATTCTTAGGTATCAATCACATAAGAAGCATTGATCCATTCTAAGTTGCTGTTCGACCAAGACCACAATAGGAAATTGGTTTGCAATATTTCAGCATCATTGGCTTACATTGTGCTCCATGGCAAAAGTCAACACAGCATGCTGTCTTTTACAAGAAAACTCAAAATGTTGTGAGGTCATATGGAAGAATGGTTATTGACTCATGCAAAGCCCAAACCAATTAATATTACTTATTACTTATACCTTATACAACCTTGAGCTTTGCCTTCTAACAGGCAACCACAAAGAGAAGACACCCCCCAAAAAACCTATATATAGAAAAGAAGAATCTCTAACGGCCAATGTTCAGAGAATTAAAAAAAACACATCATGTCCTTAATGCTACGTAAGAAAAGAACCCATAAAAACTAAACAAATAAAATAACCTATAAAAAAGATCATTGAATGCCCAATGTGCAATTAAAATAATAATGAAAACAGTAACCGCAAGCAAATAGTTTCTGAAATGAAGTTCACAAAGAGAGTCGCATAGCTCAGTGCATAGCTGAGTAAACACTGTGGAGCGGTGACCTGAACTGGCCCATACCTCACCTCAGACCCCGACTCCATGACATTTTCAATCTGGCCCCGTGCTTAAGTATCCATCCGAATACCGGGTTCTGCCACTTTGATAAAGATTTAAGATAAAGATTGTTTGTCATATACATTAATGATCTGGATGATGGGGTGGTAAATTGGATTAGTAAGTATGCAGATGATACTAAGTTAGGTGGCCTTGTGGATAATGACGAGGTTTTCAAAGTTTGCAGAGAGTTTTAAGCCAGTTAGAAGAGTGGGCTGTGCGGTGGCAGATGGAGTTTAATGCTGATAAGTGTGAGGTGCTACATTTTTGTAGGAATTATCCAAATAGGACATACATGGTAAATGGTAGGGCATTGAAGAATGCAGTAGAACAGAATGATCTAGGAATAATGGTGCATAGTTCCCTGAATGTGGAATCTCATGTGGATAGAGTGGTGAAGAAAACTTTTGGTTTGCTGGCCTTTATAAATCAGAGCATTGAGTATAGGAGTTGGGATGTAATGTTAAAATTGTACAAGGCATTGGTAAGGCCGAATTTGGAGTATTGTGTACAGTTCTGGATCACTGAATGATAGGAAAGATATCAACAAAATAGAGAGAGTACAGAGAAGATTTACTAGAATGTTACCTGGGTTTCAGCACCTAAGTTACAGAGAAAGATTGAACAAGTTAGATTTTTATTCTTTGGAGCATAGAAGGTTGGGGGGGACTTGATAGAGGTATTTAAAATTATGAGGGGGATAGATAGAGTTGATGTGGATAGGCTTTTTCCATTGAGAGTAGGGGAGATTCAAACAAGAGGACATGAGTTGAGACTTAGGGGGTTAAAGTTTAAGGGTAACATGAGGGGGAATTTCTTTACTCAGAGAGTGGTAGCTGTGTGGATTGAGCTTCCAGTAGAAGTGGTAGAGGCAGGTTTGGTATTGTCATTTAAAGCAAAATTGGATGGGTATATGGACAGGAAAGGAATGGAGGGTTATGGGCTGAGTGCAGGTCGGTGGGATTAGGTGAGAGTAAGTGTTCGGCACGGACTAGAAGGGCCGAGATGGCCTGTTTCCATGCTGTAATTGTTATATGGTTATATGCCAGACTTCGCTGCCTCGATTCAGCCTGTAAATCACTGTCCAAACATCATGTTCAATCACATCGATACACTCTGGGGCCTGGACCACATGGCTTTGATTCAGCTGGTGCCAGACCTTTCATGCTCTTCCACACTCTTGACGTTGCACCTGCTGTCTCTCCTTGCCTTGGTTTTTCCACTTTGAAATACCTCCAAGTCCAAAGGTAAGTTACAGACTATTACTTGGGATGATTATTTTCCAGAAAAAGTGTGGTTAACAAAGTACTAAGTTGTTTTCTTTGTTTCATTAGCCACCAGTCAGAAGTTGCAGAGGTTCACCAGTGGCATCTTAAATCTTAAATGTCTATCAGGATATTTAATTCAATGCCAGAAAAGAAACAAAAGAAAAAAATATATATAATTAAGAAAGAGTGAGGAAAATGGAAAGAAAAGAAAAGCAAAGCTTATCTTTTTTCAATCACTATTGTTAAAAAGCTAAAGAATTGGACATAGAAGCTGTTTAGTAGTAATTAAAGTATCGTAGCGGTGTGCTACACACAGCGCTGCAATAACGACACGGAGTCGGTGAGCTGCAGTTACAAAAGAGATTTATTCAAACTTCGCGGCCTCGCTTTAAAGCCTTCCTGATCCTGCCCGGGGAGGGCAGGAATGCCGTAGGGGGTGCGTATTCACAGTCCTGTCCCACGCGCGGGCTTTTCCCCTTGCTGGTGAAGCAGGCTTGGCGCCCTCTTTGGGACCGGCCTCAATGCCGGCGCGCGTCACTTTGTGAGCCGGTTCGAGTGCGCTGGGAAGTGGGTCGCCACAGTATTACTATTATGAATGAAACTTAGAAGATCAAGGCATCTTAGGCACTGAAGTTCCAGATTTCAGACATATCACACAACTTCCTGTTGATTTACTTTGATAGCCAAATCACTAAATATGCAATTGAATTGATATTTGCTTGCTAGCCATTTCTTAAGTTAACAAAAATGAAGATTAACTAAACTCACTGGAATGGTCTGCTCAGGTTTGAAGGCATGGGGTCAGGGGCTGACTGTACTTGGGAACCCAGACAGCATCAGATCAGCTTACTATGCAACATGTGCAGATTTGTGGGCTGTCAGTGACTCTACTGATGACTGAGAAAAGCCATATTGGATAGTAGATGATCTGATTTGAATTGTTTTATTTTGGTAAAGAACATTCTTGAGCTACTTTTCACATTGTCAGGTAAATGCCAATAGCATTGGAACAGCTTGTCCCAAACTTTGGTTCATTCTGGAATGCAAGTCTTCGGCATTTCAGTAGGGATAATGTCAGACCCGTGTCCACTGGATTCAGTCATTCCTTGCAGTCACGCAGGGTGATTTCGACTGGTTTAATAATGTTTGGTAGTGGAGAAGCTTGGACAATGCCAGCAAGGGTCATCCACAATTCTGCTGACCAAGTTCTTATTTTGGCCATGCTTATAGACTCTAATCCAACACATGCAAACCCTCAGTCCTTCAAATGCTTCATCTCACCAACTCCAGAACTGGAATATCTCTTTTGTTGGTTCACTTTTGAGGATGACTTTAATATATTTATGCATTTTTGTTTGTTTTCAAATGGAGGCAAAGGGAAACAATGCATTGTTTATCCTTTACGGCTGATGGCATTCCAGTGGGTATATTCTAGCCAGTTGATGCACTACATTAAAAAGTATTTTGGTGGTTCTGTGAACTACACATCTGCTATCTTCTTTCAGGATGACTGTCCCTATGTTCTAAAGCTGTTACTATGAAAGTACTCTCACAGTTATCCATCAGCCCTCTAGCCAAGATGGATGTGCTTCATGGAGAGACAGTATAGTCCGAACATGACCATCTGGGCCTCCACTGCACAGCAATATCCATCAGGCCTAGTTCAGTTTGGGAGAGTAGTCATCCTTCCTACTGGTATGCAGCTACAGAAGGAGCACTAAATAGACAAATTGAGCAAGAGACAGACATTGAATTTATGTCTAAGCTTGACTAGGCAATGATTGTATTTGTTCACTTTGATTTAGATGTACAGCATAAAGATATTAGTCATATTGTAATGCTTGGTTCTGGTTTTCAAGATCTGTGGAATGATCAATAGGAAAGGATGATAACTTGATGGCTTTGTTGCTATGGGAATTTGGGTTTCTCCTTAGTCGTTACTGCCTGTGGGTGTTAGGTGTTGCTTGGAGGTCAGCATTTGTTTCTCCTCTCAGTTTGTCGCTGAGGATGGTGGGAGCCCGTTTCATGCTTGCGGCACTGGTTGAGGTGAGATAATTCTTATGGTTTTGTTATGGAAGCAGTTGCAGCTTTGTTAATGAGTGAGTACTCACTAAGGTAACCAAGCAACACTTGCCTTTTCCTTCCTAGATCTTACAGGTTTAAGTCTTTCCCAACGATTGAAGCAACCCTGGGCACATTTCATGAATTCCATTGGAAAATGACAGACATTATAAACATTGCTTTAATGCTGGCCTTTGTATTCAGGCCATCGTGATTTATGGGCTTGGCCTACTTCCTGCTGTCTAGGATGGTGTACTGTTCAGTGTCTTTAGAGCTGTGACCTTGGTGACATGCCAGAAACATTGTAGTCCTAAAACACAGGCTATTTCACTTTCTGCTAGATACCTGCTAATTTTTTTCGTGCCCTTTCTGCTCTTGTTTCAAATTCCACTACCTGCATTTTTGACATACATATTTCCATCAAGAGCACAGTTCTATGTTCTCAGCCTTGTTGAGGGTTTCATAAAGGCAAATTGAGTGCATTGTGCTGTGTCTTCAGTTATTAATTAACACTGATCTTGTTGGTGATACCAACCCGGAAGATTATATTAAGAAGAGAAACTTTAAATGTCCACAATGTCCACAAGCTTCAGAAGTAAACTTAACATGTTAAATAGTTAACTAAATGTTGGATGAAAGTCATTACCCTTGTTCTTAACTATTTCAATTATTAGAAGATATTTGATCAAAGCATCATATTAAGATCTATTACTAGGTTTTATAAATCAGCAGAAAATTGTTGTAGTGGAGAGCACTGTTCTTAACAAAATTTTCAAGGATTTTTGTTAGCAGTTGAGTTTCAACATTTTATTGTTTTAATACAATGAAGTTTGTAATTAAATCAATGATTATATATTTATTTCAATTCTGATTTTTATGACCCAAATCTGCTGAAGAGCAATCAATCAGTCCACCTCTGCAAAATATTAGAATAAAGCCAGTAACTTATGCTAACAAAATGCTTTATCAATCAACAGAGGAAAAGAGCATTTTCTACTGTGTGTCTACAAATAAGCAAGCAGTTCAATACTAGCAATGTAACATTTAAAATAAATCATTCTAAGTATTACATATGCAGCACTAACATCCAAAAGAACATTTCAGCCTCTAGGCAATCCTCTGTTACATGAGTTGATAGAATGTCCTTTCAGATCCAGCCCAGCAATTATGTCTCTTTTATGAGACTGTAACTTCTGTCATGACCTCTTCTGAACCATGTTACTTTATGTGTCCTCACTACTTCTATTATGCTGTTAGTTTGTTGTAGAATTCATTCTATTCTATCACCAGTTTTTATCAGCGACACATCTATGGCAGTTCTACAGTAAAAGCCTCCCTCTCTTTTCTGACTGCCTCCTGGATGCTGTCTTGATACATCTATATGCTTGACTCAAATACTTCCAAGAATGTGTGTGTTTTGTTTCTATGATAAAATCAGCACAGTAACTCTCTTGATCTTTTGGGTTCATCACTTTAGATCCAGTCCAGAATATTATACATCAACAGCACATCCCTCATTGGCTTTCACTGTATTACCTTTAGATCGATGGTTCATCTAGAAAGGACATTACTCATTACTCCTGAGAGAAGATTAAATGCTGTTGATTGTTATTGCACTAACATCTTCATGTAGATAATTGGCCTTCTTTGGTACACAACATTATGTCCTACTGGGGCTCTGAAGTTGGCTTTGCATGGCGCATCTTATCTTCTACTTCACTTACTACTTGGGAAATGATTTTCCAATCCATGCTCTGCACATATTTTCCTCTTTACGTGCCATTTTTCCCTCAGCATTCATATATGCGGCCACAGTAAATATAACATTTAAGTCACCATGCTAAATTCTTTTCTATTCTGTCTTTTGTCTCATGCTTTACTAATTGTATTCTTGGCCAGCTAATGCACTTTGCATTGTCTTGCATAGTTCTACAGCTTTATATGTCTGTAAGACATACAGAATCAAAGGATTCTCCCAGCTGATGAAGGCAAGAAAAATAATTACTGGTCTGCTACATTATTTCTAAGTGGTTTACTCTGCTTTAATGCACCATTCTTCAAGGACTCACTAATTGGAATTTTGGGATTGTACACTTCTTTTCCTTTGTGACCAATGATATTCAATGGCAGCTTTTCTTATGCCTGTTCCAGTCTCCGCTTTTTTTTAGATAGGTTATTATCTTTAAGTTCCAGGGTGCAGACATCTTTATTTGTTTCATGATGTTGTATCTCACTGGAAGCACACTACTTTCTGTCCCTCAGCACACATCTATATATTCTTAATAGGGAGGGATCCCAGATAATGTTCATTGACTTGCAGCAAATCCAAATTTTTCATAAGAATAAACTGTAGCTAGGTTATTTGGAATATTTTTGTTGATCAGAAAGAAAAGCATAAATTGGAAAAACAAATGAGGTACAGAACAATGAATTCCAAATGCAATGACTTAAAAAAAATAAGTATGAATTTAAATGGAACAATGATGTTTTGATTCTCGAGATGAAGTGAGGTGGAGAGGCATGTAATGTTGTTGATGGGGTTGAGGGACAGGATTGTCTCCCACTTTATTCAAAGATGACAATGTAGACTATTCCAGTTTCTTCCTCTCTCTCTTCAACAATCTTCAAAACATCATCCAAAGAGTATTTGACTGCTATTTTCTTTTGGTGCTAAATGTCCTTGTAGAAATAACATCATCATTTTATTATTCTGTTGAGGATTTATAACTGACATCTCTGCTTAGATTGTCCTTGATGAAGATTTCTATTGCTTCTTCGATAAGTTGAATTGCTTTGGGCCATTGTTTGTCGTTGACAACAGAGAAATGTTCTTTCTTCTTTCAGCTCTTTCTGTAGCAGCATTTGATAATTTATTTCCTTGTGACATTGGAGTCACACATTTTCATCATTTATCTCATGGATCTGCAATGTTTTCTACACCTTTGTGGAGTTATTATCATTATAGAATCCTCTGACTGTTGGCTTATCTCCAGTGTTTGTTTCCTTGATGAGGTGCAAGAAGGAACAATATAAATAATAAGCCTTGAATATTGCTAATTCCCCTTGTTGCTTGGGCTGTGGCAATGGAATCACGTTGGGCAACATGAAAGTCATCAAGGTCAATAAGATGCAAGAGAACATTTTCTTATGTGTAATCAGTATTAACAGTTTGAGATTTACTTCCACTCTTAAAAACAAGTTTTAAAAATTGTTCTAGAGTGGTGTCATCTGCGAATTTATAGATAGTGTTTGTGCTGTGCCTAGCTACTTACAGTTGTAAGTGTAGAGGAAGTAGAGAACTGGGCTCAGCATGCACCCTTAAGGTGCACCTGTGCTGACCGTCAGCAAGGAGATGTTATTCCTGATCTGCACTGACTGTGCTCTCCTAATATGGAAGCCAAGGATCCAGTTGCAGAGGGAGGTACAGAGGTCCAGATTTTGAAGCTGTTGATTAGTACAGGTGGTATTGAATACCGAGGTGTAATCAATGAATAGCAGCCTGTCATATGTTTTGCATTGAGGCAGTTCACCCTGCTCTTCCTGAGCACTGATATGATTGATGCCATTTTCAATCAGATGGGAACCCCCAACAGCAGCACTGAAAGGTGTAAGACATCCCTGAACGCTCCAGTCAGATGTTTGGCATAGTTATCAGTGCCCTGCTAAGTACACTATTTGGGGCCTGATGCCTTACGAGTGTTCACCCTCTTGAAAAATGTCCTAACGTCGGCCTCCAAATCATAGGTCACAGGGAATTGCACATGCTGAGGGGATTTACTCATGTAGTGTTACTCACCCTTTCAAAGGATGTGCAAGGTGTATTGAGCAGAGCATTGGGGTTTGCTGCTCTACCCTTCTCTTTAATGCTTTACAAAGTGAAACCATTTCAGGGTGCTAAAACTAATGACTAGAACTCAAACACCCCTCTATGAATTAACACTCTGTTTACATTTTATGGTTTATTCAAATTTTGGCAAAACTAAGTAGAGTTCCTTGATTTTGGTCTTTATCCATATCTTTCATGATGATGCTTCCAGTATGGATTGTCTTGGCAACATTGAAAGATGCCATACTTCAATCATTACGTTTAATTCTTGTCAGCATTGCCAGTAACTGGCTCACTCTTGTGGCAATAATCCAACCGCTCTCCAAATATCAGTGTCCTGTTTGAAAATAATAGTTTCCCTCATTTCCTTACTGCCAAAGCCAAAACTTATTGTATGTATTTGACTTGTGTTCTGTAAGTGATTGAACATTATGAGAAAAAAATAAGGATTATTGTGCTTCTCATAACAGAGTCTAAGATTGGGAGTAATAGTGTAGATCTGGTGTTAGGGAAAACACTTACTGATAGCCATATGTCAGTGTGATATCAACTATCAATATTTGCTAAGACTGAATAAAAGTTAATGTAACAGTGACTATTAAAATGTTAATGTATATATATTCACTATTGAATTAGTGGAGTTTTAATTGGCCAATGACGATGGTGTCATCAGCAAATTTAAATATGGCATTGGAGCTGTGCTTAGCCTCACAGTCGCAAGTGTAAAGTGAGTAGAGCAGGGGGTAAGCACACAGCCTTCTGAGGCACCTATGCTGATGGAGATTGTGGAGCGAATGTTGTTGTCAACCCAAACTGACTGGGGTCTGCAAGTGAGGAAATCCAGGATCCAATTGCACAAGGAGGCATTGAGGCCCAGGTCTTGAAACTCATTGATTAGTTTTGAGGGAATGGTAGTATTGACTGCTTAGCTGTAGTCAATGAAGAATATCCTGATGTATGTACCTTCACTGTTCAGATGTTCCAGGGTGGACTAAAGAGACAATGAAATGGCATCTACTGTTGACCTCTTGTGACAGTAGACAAATTGGATTGGATTCAAGTCACTTCTCAGGCAGGAGTTGATATATTTCATCTTTTGGTCATATGTAAACTGTGGTCAAGATTATGGAGGAGAATTCTCTGGAGCACCAGTAAGTAGAACGGTTGGCATTTAATCATTAGATGTTCGAAGTTGGTGTAACAAGAGTGCGACAAGACTGTTGTGTTCGAACATCACAAAGAGTTGTTCATGAAACATAGACCCCCCCTCCATTTGCCTTCTCCAAATCAGCAGTCTGGGTTTATTCAGTGTATCAAGAAGCCCTCAGGTCTTATCAATGAATCCATCATGTTCTGAGTGAGCCATGTCTTTAGGAAACATAGAACACAGCAATCCTTCATTTCCCTCTGATACAGCAATCTTGCCCATAAGTCCTCAATTGTGTTCTCCAATGACTGTACATCTGTTAATAAGATGCTGGGTAGAGGAAATTTAATTCCCTGGCATTTTAGTCTGGTATGGAATCCTCCTGTCCTCCTTCTCCTTCAGTTGTAATAATGTACCTTTGTCTGCTTAAAGATACCATACTTGCATGCTTGAGAGTGAAAACAACCAAGTCCCTCAGAAGATCATGAAATTGGTAGTTCATGAAGACAATTCAAAAGGACATTACATGAAGGAATATTACAGGCTGCAGATTGCAATGAGATAGTTCAAAAGAAGTATATTTAGAAGTTTTGTAAGTTGTCCGCCACATGTTGCTGTGTTTCACCAGTGCCATCTTGCTATGGGAAGGAGTGCACACCCAGTATTAAGTAATTCATGTACGTTATAGCGGTTTGCTCTCGGCATGCTAGACACAAATGATTTTTCCTTGTTCTTCAGTCGGAAGCATTTTGTGCTTTAAGTTGCAGGAAATATTCTTTGAATGCTTGTAAGATCAGTGGGACATCTAGAAGCTTGGTGTTCAATGGATACAGATAATGTATCTCTTAAACAAATTCAATTTAAGCCTGCAGAAAGAAACTGAAAAATATTGGCAATCTCATCATTAACATTGTCCTCACAGTAGTATTTCACAAGTCCCAGCTTCTTGTGGTGTTTTAATTATATTTTAAACAATGAGTATGCAGCAATTTGTTGGAGCTCATGGGAAGCCAGGTAATGGTTGGCAAGGCAGAGTAAATCTTCCAGAAATCGGTGTGCCTTCACATCGATCATAGTTTCTCTTCGCTTACCAGTTACTGTCTTTTTCCTTTTATGAACTGTGCGTTTATAACTCTTACACCATTTTCTCAGCAAACTTTGGTTGTTCTGATTTTTCAGTGATGACTGAATTCTTGCTTAGACTTGCAGTGTGGTTGTGTGTAAGATTTGAAGCTTTTTGCAGCACACTGTGATTCCTATTTATAAATCTAGTAATTTCAACTGACACAAGCAATAAGGTTTACAGTATATTACTCTATTTTACTATACGGCTCAGGTTTTAAGATTTATATTCTTGGAGATCAGTCATAGTAAAGAGCATAAACCTGTTTTGCCCCCTTGTTAAGCTGCCTGATTCCACATATCCACATTTAAGACAAGATAATATGAAATTTGAACGACTCTAAAACAAATGATATTTATTTTAATCTGTTGAGACTAATGACGAACAAAGAGATTCTCCTATGGGATCACTCTTGACTCACTACCATCTTGTTTCCCAGCAACAGTGAAAAATGGCTGACATGCTGCATGATTATTGTGCAATTGATTTGACTTAGGAAGAGGATGTTACCAGTCTAATGGAGAAAGCTGAGCTTGTAGTGAAATCAAATAGATAAAGTAGATTACAAGGACAAATCTCTTGTCAAGTCTCCTTTAGAGATTGAATTTGGTTCTAAACTTCTTTGAATATGGTTAAGGAATATTAAGCACTATTTAAGGAAGGATGGTAATCCTTTGGAGGCAGTCTGGAGAAGGTTTACGAGGCCAATACCTCAAATGGCAGGTTGACTAATAAAGAAAGTTGGACAAACTTGGCTTGTATTCCACTCAAGACAAAGGTGTGGCATCCCTTTTCCAGACAATGGGTGAGTGTTTTGAGATTTTCATTTTCAAAAGAGTGATGGAAGCAGAACACTTGAATGCTTTTAAGGCAGAGGTATATAGGTACTTAATAAGCTAAAGGGCGAAAGGTTACCATGTAGAGAAAGGAATATGGACATGAGGATATAACCAGGTCACACAGAATTGTAATATGTGGAGAAACAAGGTGAATGCTTGAGTAATCCACAACTGTATGTAATTCATATGTTTGTATGATGTTAGGAAAGAAAAAAATCCTTAAATAATAATCAAATCCCAGGACCATGATTAGTGTAGTGAAATTAATTTAACCTAGTATTAGTATGTCTTCAGTTGCTAATTGTTGATCACTTCCCCTCTCAAGATTGTGGGGAATACATTGTCATTACTAATGAGACAGAAAAGCAAATTACTTCATTTTATAGTCTTACCAGACTGTTAATGGAGGACAAAATAAGCTCAAATTACCCCCTATGGTTCTGAACCTAAGGACACTATTCTCAGACTGATATTAGAGGCAGTAAGTGTCAGCATATTGAGGAGGAACCTGGATATATATTTTGTCTGGATACTTTTTAATTATCTTTAGGAACAGCTTATTCACAACAATCATTTTCTATTCCTATAAATTGGTGGTGCTTGAAATTGGAAAAAAAAACACACTGCTGGGCAGAGCAGAGGAGACTTTATAATGGGCTTTACTACACTAAATTTAAAAGTATTTGCAGAGAACAATTTGCTACCGAGAAAGAAATGCATTAAAATTTTCAGATTTTGCTCAATAGGAGAGGGTAATGATTATCTGTATTTGGTATGTAAGAGCTTAATGTTGTACGAGTAATAAAGTACAGCTCTTCGCTTGTTATTATTAAACATACTGAAGGTTATGTTTGTAATGTGACATCTGCAGGCTGCTATAAAATGTGCTGTTCTAGCTCAGACCTGAAAATAATGTTGAATTATTATATACTCAGTGACCACTTTTTTCAGAACACCTATAAACTTGCTTGTTAATGCAAATATCTGATCTGCCAATCATGAAGCAGCAACTCAATGCATAAAAAAACATATATAAATGCGACATAGGTGACTTTGAGCATGAAATGATTGTTACTGCTGGACAGGGTGATTTGAGAATCCTAGAAACTACTGATCTAGAATCTTCACTTCCAGCTTTCTCTAGGTTTTACAGAGAATGGTGTGAGAAACAAAAAAAAAATCTATGTTCTATGGACAATAATGCTTTGTTGAAAGAGGTCAGAGGAGAATGGCCAGACAGGTTCATGCTGACAGGAAGGCAATGGTAACTCACGTATCTAGATGTTACAACAGTGGTGTGCAGAAGTGCATTGCTGAACACAGAACACATTGAACCTTGAAGTAGATGGGCTACAATGGCAGAAGACCACACCAGGATACACTCCGACCTAATAAAGTGGCCACTGAGTGTATACTGCATGCTTCTTTCAACGTGTTTCTGGTAGAAGTTGATTTTCAGTGCAGACTGGCCACAGTGTGGCGCCAAAGTTTGTACAATTTTAGGACATTGCAAATGTTTTGGTTTAAATAAGATAAACCATTTTTAATGAGTAGTTTATGATGTGAATCAAAATATATAATGAGGTAGGATTTTCATTTTACAGCTAATAAATTTTATTACACATTTCAGGCTAATGGAATTGTGTGTTCTTTCCATTTGCCTCCGGGGACTATCTCAAATAATCTTGCTTCTTCAGAAATGATGAATTCAATGAAAGCATTGAAATAATGAAAACATTATTCCGTAATTTTGCACAAACCAGATTTCCCCATAGTGAAATAAATTCCAATATCACTTGCTTTCAAGCTTCTTGTTTCTGAAGTGAGTCATTTATAATGAACTAAATCCAATTTGGCTTAGTTACTGGACTTTGCAGCTACACAAAGTGATGAAAGATAAAGGCATTTTTAAAGGAAAACAGATGGGTAGAAAGATATGGTGTAAGGCTGAGAGGGAACAAATGGAATGGGAAAACTTGGGGTGTAAAAACCAGGACTACATGAGGCAAATGGTTCCCCATCTCTACTGTATATGCAATTCCATACAATTATTTTTATTTCAAACAGAGGTGCATAACAGAGATCTCAAAATTATTAAGGAATTTCATGAAATAATGATTTTCGCTGGTTGAACTTGACATATCAGGCAGCATCTGTAGAAAGAAGAATGGAGTTAACATTTCACTTTGAAGACTGAGAAAAAGTTTTTAACTCAAAATGTTAACTCTGTTTCATTTCTAAAGATGCTGCCTGTACTTCTGAGTATTTAAAAATATGTCTATTTTTTTCCAGATTCCCAACATCTGTAGTTTATATCTATTTTCAATTTTACTGGTCAATTAGAATGCATAGATTTAACAAGAGAATTTTGTTTTTGAATGTGTCAGTGAAATACTCTAAATAAATTAATTATCATGCTAAGGCCATTATATCTTTAACAAGATATGAATTAGTGTTCAGAAAATGAGGAGTTGGCAGTGAGATAGCTCTTTCCAAAAGTTGGATGGGTAACGTAGACTGGTTTGACTCCATCTAAGAATAAAAATTAGAAGCACTAAATATGTATATTTCCTTATGATATAAAAAGAAGCCATTCAGCTCATCCATAAGATAACACAGCAAATTCAGGTGATTCAGCCTATCAGTTCTTCTCCCCTATACAATCATGGAAGATTTATTTCTCAACTCCATTCTCCTGCCTTATCCCTGTGACCCTTAACACCTTTACTAATCAAAAACTTATCAATCTCTAGCTTAAGTACATTCAATAACTTGGCCTCCTCAGCCCTTAGTGGCAATGAATTCCACAGATTTTCCACCCTCTGGCTGAAGAATCTGTCTGGTTTTTAGGTGGTTGGTAGATTTCAATGAAGTTTTTCCCTCAACCTTCTGTACTCCATCCAGCTATGAAATGCTCCTCATATGTCAAGCCTTTCTTCCCCGGATCATTCTTTTGAACTTACTCTGGATCCTCTCCAGGGCCAACACACTCCCTTGATATGGGGCCTACAGTTGCTCTGAATCTAGTCCATTCAAGCTCTCAGAATAACTCAACTCCCCCACTTGTTTCACTGTAATGTATTCTCCCACCTGGATATCAGTTTTCCATTTCAGAATATCTATGGATTGTCATTACATTAATACTTGAAAACAGTTAAACCAGGTAGGTATCAAAATTCAGCAGAAAACATATTTATAATTAAGAAGTTATAAAGTAATTCTAATGAACTTTGAAGCCATGAAGTAATAGGGAAGACTAGAAGGAAGTGTGCAGTGGAGTTCTCAGGAGTTAGTCCCAGAAGCTCACTGCCTTTCGTAATATGTATGGTATCTTTTTTAAACAGGTCTATGTGGCATGATTTCTTTATATTTTAGGCATTACATGAGCTAGAGGCTGCAATTCTGAAAATGATACAAGGATAGCAAGATGTAGTGTTAGTCTGTTGAATCAGTCTGAAGCAGATCATTAAAGTCTAGAAAGAGTAAATACAGAGAAGCACTTCTTAGTGGTGGCAAGTTGAGGTTTAGGAGAGAGAGTGAAGATGTCAGACAAAGGAACATAGAACAATAAAGTACAGTAGTATGATGATGATACAACCATTGTTGGTAGAATCTCAGGTGGTGATGAGAGGGTGTACAGGAGCGAGATATGCCAACTAGTGGAGTGGTGCTGCAGCAACAACCTGGCACTCAACGTCAGTAAGACAAAAGAGCTGATTGTGGACTTCAGGAAGGGTCAGACGAAGGAACAAATACCAATCCTCATTGAGGGATCACAAGTGGAGAGAGTGAGCAGCCTCAAGTTCTTGGTGTCAAGATCTCTGAGGATCGAACCGAGTCCCAACTTATCAATGTAGTTATAAAGAAGGCAAGACAGCGGCTATACTTTATTAGAAGTTTGAGGAGATTTGGCATGTCCACAAATACACTCAAAAACTTCTATAGTTGTACCTTGGAGAGCATTCTGACAGGTTGCATCACCGTCTGGTTTGGAAGGGTTACAGCACAGAACCGAAAGAAGCTGCAGAAGGTTATAAATCTAGTCAGCTCCATCTTGGGCACTAGCCTACAAAGTACCCAGAACATCTTCAGGGAGCGGTGTCTCAGAAAGGCAGCATACATTATTAATGACCTCCAGCACCCAGGGCATGCCCTTTTCTCACTGTTACCATCCGGTAGGAGATACAGAAGCCTGAAGGCACACACTCAGCGACTCAGGAACAGCTTCTTCCCCTCTGCCATCCAATTCCTAAAAGGACATTGAAGCTTTCGACACTGCCACACTTTTTTTTTAATATACAGTATTTCTGTTTTGCACTTTTTAAAATCTATTCAATACCGGCAGTCCCCGGGTTACGTATGAGTTCTGTTCCTGAGTCCGTCTTTAAGTCACATTTGTACGTAAGTCGGAACAAGTACATCCGATATTATTTAGCGTCAATTAGTCAAATGTTTGTCTTAGTATATAGTATATATTTTACCTTTCTATGCATATAAAACACTTAAGAAACATATGTATTCCAATAATTAAACCACTGCGTTGCTTAGTAATAATTGTAGCTTTCATCGGGGGAGGGCCTTTCACATGCTCCGTTATCCTTTAAAATCGTTCCGATTGTTGACCAACTGTAGCCTAACACTTTTCCAATGACTGATGGCATTTCACCTCTTTCCAAATGCTTTATTATTTCCACTTTATTTACAATCATGATCGCTTCCCGTCAATGGAACAGGAACACTGTGGGCGGCGGGTCATGAGCTCTGCCGGCTCCCGAGGTCCACTGGCTCTTAAGGACCACCACTCTGAAATTCCCGGGTCCTAAACTCCACCGCACTGAGACAGAGTAAATGGGACAAGTGGGGGCTGTGCTGGGTTTGGGTATTTGATCCTCCACAATATTCCGCGTGGGAATTTAAACTGGAGATGGCAGTGTTTTTTTTACGATGTCGAGTTGCGAGCTTGACATCAACCCGGCACGGATGGTATGGGAGTCACTGGATCGACATTAACCCGGCACGGGAGCCGTCTGTCAGTAAATCAAACTCAGGAACCTTCGTTCTCCAGCCTGGCGCTGATCTCACTGCGCCACCAGCCAACCGGAACGGGGGGCAGGGTCAGGGTGAATCTTACTAAGAAAAATTTAAGCCAAATACAAAGTTAAACACTCAACACAGTGTCAATGGCAATGACTTAAAATGGCGGACAGCGTTCTCCTTCCTCGGTTCGTAAGTACAAGTTGTCTGTAAGTCGAACGTTCGTAACTCGGGGACTACCTGTATATGTAATTGATTTACTTGTTTATCTTTGTTATTATTGTGTTTTGTTTTATTTCTTTTTTTCTCTCTCTTCAAAATTATATATTGTATTGAACCGCTGCTGCTAAGTTAACAAAATTCACGTCACATGCCAGTGATAATAAACCTGTTTCTGATTCTGATGATGTCGTACTGACCTATTAACCTTTGTTACGATCATTCTACCCCTTCCCCCAACTTAGTCATCCATTTTGTATTTCATCTATGTGCCAATCCAAGAGTCTCATAAATTACCTTAATGTATCTGTCTCTACATCCACTATTGGCAGCACATTCCACACATCACCACTCTGTGTAAAACAAATCTACTTCTGGAATACCACCACCCTCCCCCCATACTTTCCTCCAATCACATTAAAATGATGCCTTCTCATGTTATTAATTAACCACCTTGGAAAAAGCCTGGGGCTGTCCACTCTATTGTTGCCTCTTATTATATTAAACACTTCTATCAAGTCACCACTAATTCTCCTTTCCTGCAAAGAGAAAAGCCCTAGCTCGCTGATCTATTCTCACAAGACATGCTCTCTAATCCAGGCAGTGTCCTGGGAAGTCTCCTCTGCACACTCTCTAAAACTTCCGCATCCTCCCAATAAGGAACTAACCAGAACTGAACACAATACACTAAGTGTGATCTAACCAGAGTTTTTTAAAACTTTATTTTTATTGTTTTGCCAATAACAGAACAAACAAGATAAAAGCAAACAGACAGACAGGGTCATCATAGGTGAAGTTTCTAGAGCTGAAGCATTATCTCACAGCTCTTGATCTCAATTCCCCAACTGATGAAGGCCAACACATCATACACCTTCTTAACCACCCTAACAACTTGGGTCTTAACTTTGAGGGATCCATGGATATGGACCCCAAGATCCATCTGTTACTCTGTTCTGCTAAGAATCCTGTCATTAACCCCGTATTTTGCCTTCAAGTTCGATCTTCCAAAGTGTATCACTTCACACTTTTCTAGATTGAATTTCATCTTCCACTTCTCAGCATCGCAACCTACTAATACCCCATTGTAACCTATCTGAGCAAGAGGTTTTATTAATGCCATGGGGTGGTCAGCAAGTTGTGCAGGCAATTTCAGTTGTAACATTCAAAATGAATCTGGAAAAGTATCTGATGGAAAAGAATCACAGAGTTATTGGGAGAGGGTGGGGGAACCGAGCAACCTAAATTGCTCTAACAGGACTGGTATGGAGTCAACAACCCTATACTGAAGGCTGTGGTCTTACTTTTGTTACTTCTCAAAGCACTGTTAATCTTTTTTTCAATATAACCAAGTTTCCATTTAAATTAGTCATTTTAGATTGTCAGTATTTGATACAGAAGCATAAAAAGTTGCTCTGTTTCTTTGATCGAGCTACCTTGTCTTCAGTATTTACCTTATACTTGTTTCAAAGTAAACAAGATCAAAATTCTGTTCAAATGTTTTATTGTACTAAGGATCTCAGTTTGGAATTGCACAGCAAAATTAACTTGATATGCTCCATTAGACAGAACTGGAATTGTTCATTAATTGTTACACTATGATTTCTGGGCTATTTCTCCAAGAAAGTCATTGGAATGCCATTTCTATGTTTTTGATCTTGCATCAAAGGTTCATAATTTTTAAAAATATTGCAAAAGTTTGGGTCTTTGACAATTTTCAGTTTAACTTCAATTTTTGTAGGCTTCACTTCTGAGTCAGAGTTTCACAAAGATCAGCTTCTTAAATGCAGAATTTCCCTTTGAAAAATAGATGAGTATAATGGGAATTCAATCAGGTTTGTATTGACTCTGTATGTCTGTGTGTTTGTAAACAATTGGACCTATTCCTGGAATAAAGCTTAGCATGGTAGTGTAGCAGTTAGCGTAACTCTACATTGCCAAGCGACATGTCCGCTCGTTCTACCTCTAGGTTTCCTCTGGGGGCTTCATCCCACACCCCACAGAGGTACCGACTCGTAGGTTCAGTGGTCAGATGGATGTAACTGGGCAGAATGGGCTTGCTGGCCTGAAGGGCCTGTCACAGTGTTATACTTCTAACTAAATAGCAAAATTTGTACTGTACGTTTATCGCATGGCCGGGTGGTCCATTTCCAATTTTAACCATTTTTTTAACTAATAGAGTAAATTGTGTTCAAATAAACACTTTTTCTTCTGCGAGAAGAATTGGAGAATTGGAGAAGAATTAGGTCATTTGGCCCCTCGAACCTGCTCTGCCATTCCATCATGGCTAATTTATTAAATCTCTCAACCCGATTTTCCTACTTTCTACCTGTAATCTTTAACTCCCTGACTAATCAAGAAAGACAAAGAAATAATACTAATAAATAAATAAGCAATAAATAATGAGAACATGAGATGAAGAGGCCTTGAAAATTAGTCCAGAAGTTGTGGGAAAAATTCAGTGAGGGGGCAAGTGAGGCTATCCTTTCTGGTTCAAGATATTACCCGATGGCTGTCGAGTAATAACAATTCCTGTACCTGGTGGTATGGGTCCTGATTACAGTGCTAGAAGAGAGTTTGATCTGGATGGTGGGGTCCTTAATGATGGATGCTGCTTTCCCCGACAGCATTCCATGTAGATGCGCTCAGTGGTGGCGAGGGATTTACCAGTGATGAACAGAGATAGAATCCTCTCCTGCCACCCCACCAGCCTCCAGCTTTTCTTTGCAACTTCTGATAGCAAAGAAGTCCTCTCCTGGACCCATCATATAAATATAATTGCATAGGAAGCACGACAGCTCCTCTACTTCCTCAGGAGTCTACGGAGATTCGGCATGTCATCAAAAACCTTGGGAAACTGCTGTAGATGTGCAGTGCAAAGTGTAATGACCGGCTAACTGCATTATGGCCTGGTATGGAAACACCAATAGCTTTAAGTGGAAAAAGCCACAGAAGATAGTGGATTCATTCCAGTACACCATGGTAAAGCCCTTTCAACCATTGAGCACATCTACATGAAATGTTGCCATAGAAACGCAGCATCCATCATCAAAGATCCTCACCACCCAGGCCATGATCTCTTCTCCCTGCTGCCATCAGGTTAAGGGTACAAGTGCCTCAGGACTCACTCCAGCAGGTTGAAGAACAGTTACAGCTCCTCAGCATCAGGCTCTTGGGTAGAAAAGGGGATAACTGCACTCATTCTATTTCTGGTTTTCCCAAAACTAATAATCTCATTTTAAAGACTCTTCACTTGTTATTTCATGCTCTTTTATTTCATGTTATTTCATACTTGTGAATTATTTCTATTTATTTATATTTGCATTTGCACAGTTTGTTGTCCATTGATCCTGTTTACAGTTACTGTTCTATAGATTTGCTAAGTATGCCTGTAGGAAGAAGAATCTCAGGGTTGTATGAGGTGACATGTATGTACACTTATAATAAATTTTACTTTGAACTTTGAAGAGAATCCTACCAACAACCATATTTTCCCTTCCCGACCCCTTAACACTTTATACAGGACCAGTCTTTCTGTCTCCCTGGCCTGCTTATCTCTCCCCTGTAACCACCAGACATGTAGCACCTGCTACTGCAATCTATTGGATCTAGTGCTCCTGTTGTGGCGTCCTCTGTATTGATGAGACCAGACGTAGACTAGACAATCCCTTTGCCGAGCACCTTCACTCTCCGGTCTGGATCTCCCACTTGCCAGCCATTTTAAGTCTCCCTCCCAATCCCACACCAATATGTCTGCCTCGGCTTCCATTACTGTCCATTTGGGACTAAACACAGAGAAATGGTAACAAGTTTCACCTGGGCAGCCTACAACCCGGCAGCATTTAAACTTGATTGTTTTAACGTGCAGTAAATGCTTCCCCCTCATTCCTCTCTTCTCCTGAATGATCTGCCCCCTACCACCATGCCTTATTTCCCTACCCCACCTTCTCCATCTACCCATCACCTACACACGCCTCCCATTGTTTTTCCCCAGCTCCCTCTCTTTATTGCATCTCCACCTTCCTCTCCATCATCTTCAGCCCTTTGTCACTTCCACCTATCTCCTCCCAGCCTCTGGTGTTGTTCACTTTCTGCCCTCACCCATTTGATTATCACCCCCACCCCCTTCCTGCCATCATCTTCCAGCTGTTGCTGTACCCCTTGTCTTCTCACTTTTATACTCACTACTTCCCCTCTACCTTTGAGTGCAGATGAAGAGACTGAACCCAAAAAGTTGACTGCCGATTTCATTTTTCTCCTGCCTGATCTGTTACTTTCCTCAGGCATCTTGTGTTTTGCTTCAGACCCCATGCATATGCAGTTTCTTGTGGTTTCAAGTGTTTTCTCAGGCAATTGAGACTCACCACTTATCTGATTGATGCAGAAGTAAAATTTCACCAGAGAGCAGGATATGTCAGGATGAGAGAAAAGCCATTGCAAGCTGTTGTTAGAAGTCACTTCAGTAACTAGTACAGGAATTCCTTCTTTGATATCTGTATGTTATGATCTGTGCATGTGGTCCTGAAAGGAAAGGTATAAAGAATTATATGTCTTCTGAGCTCTCTTGGAAAAGTTTAGTGTTGTAGATCGTGGTGACAAGAAGGCATGTCAGTCTGCATTTGTGGACAATAATTTATCAGGCACAAAATGCTGGCAGAAGTCAGCAGATCAGACAGCATCTATGGAGAGGAATAAACCTTTGACATTTTGAGCCAAGACCCTTCATCAAGACTCTGCATTTTGTGTTTGCTGTTCTGAATTTCCAACAGTTCCAAAATCTCTTGTGTTTATAATTTATTAGGGTCTTTATGAAGAGCATGTCTCTGAAGGAGAGATTTTATAGACTGTTCATTCATACCTCTTCTTTCCAATCTGCAAGAGGATGAGGCTGTAGGATATTAATGGAACCCCTTATGAACCAATAAATGCAATTACTGATTGCCTTCCTTGATGGTGTAGAGCAGGGCTGGCAACATGGGAGTCTTCACAGCTCTGCACTGTAGGCTGCACCACAGACTGAAGTCAGCAGCCTGTGCACACAGGCCCATGTCCTGAGGAACATAAAGTACTAACTGATGAACAGCAGGAGCAAGAGGACACAAACGTCTCCAATAGAACACCAGAAGTGTCATCTCCAAACAGGGTACAGGAAGAAGGCCCTGACTCCACAGGCAATAAAGGATTCTCTCAAACAGAGGTGCCAGGTGTGACACCTGGATATCAGTGACTATCTGGCCTTACTGACGCAGTGTGAAGAGCAGACTTGTTTGGCTGCTTGGAAAGACTGTGATGAGGATGCTGAAAATCAAGTAACTTCTGTAAAGAGGCAGTGGGGACACAAGAATGTAACCAATGGTCTTGTATTTATCTCAGTGAAGGGAGCCTTGAAATACCCGAGCCTGCAATTGCGTAATTCAGAGAAGTTCAGATAGAATACGATTTCCTAGAGGGAAGAGTGGGCGTAGTCTGTTCTGACATAGGCATAGCTTTTCTTTCTGCTCCATAATCCCCCACTAACCCTTGGTTGCCACTCTTTGCCATGCCATCATCTTCGTTTGCTTCCAGCAGTTTCACGATAGAACCTCCTATTGATTTTCTAAACAGCTCAGTGAAGAAGAAAGTACTTACTAGTGTTTTAGTACATCTTAGAAACACTGAAAGGTGTTTGACCTGTTTAATAGCCGCTTCAGAAGCTGCACACGCATTTCCTGAAATATGCTAATTAAGTACCAAGAAACCCAACAAGATGATGCAATTTGCTTCAAAACCTACCACAACCATAGAGTAATTCTAATAAACTGCATTCTAATTCTTCAGATTAAGGACAAATGTTGATATTGCATGAATAGTGATGTCATAAAATGCTCATATGACACTGAAGAAACCTAAGACACATTAAAATGAATGGTACCCGCGATAGCTTAGTCCAATCTCTCTTCAGCTTCAGTTAGAAAGTACTGTTCACACAATTTCAGTTGAATCAATTTTTTGCACATCTTGAAAGTAAAAACACATGCTAACTGATCCAATTAACAGTTTTTTTTTAAATTGGTGTGTGAGCTAAAAGTGTTTGTAATTTTTGAGAGAGGATGGAGATTGATATTAGGGTTTTTTTATCTGTTCAAGATTGTGGAAAAGTCAGTCCTGTATGACTGTATAATACCAAAAAAATTGTATATAATTCTACCCAACTTCTAAACAGTATTGACAGTATTACTTTTAAAGTAGTGATATAAAAATCAGTGTAAACAAATATTAGGTCTACTCATAAACACAAGGAGTTCTAAAGCAACACACACAAAATGCTGAAGGAACTCAGCAGGTCAGGCAGTATCTATGGAAAAGAGCAATTGATGTTTCAAGTCAAGACTCTTTTTCAGGAATGGAAAGGAAGGGAGAAGATGACAATAACAAGTGGGGGGGAGGGAGAGGAGGATAGCTAGAAGGTGATTAGGGAAGTCAGGTGGGTGGGAAAGATAAAGGGCTGCAGAAGAAGGAATCTGATAGGAGAAAGGGAAGAGGAAGGGATCCCGGGGGAGGTGATAGGCAGGTGAGAAGAAGTAAAAGGACAGAGTGGGGAATAGAAGAAGAGGGGAGTGGGAGAGATTCTTTTCTATCGGAAGGAGAAATCGATAAATATGCCATTGTGTGGGAGGCTACCCTGATGGAATATAAGATGTTGCTTCTCCACCCTGAGGGTGGCTTCATCATGGCACAAGAGGAGACCTTGCTCCAACCTGTCAGAATGGGAATGGGAATTGGAATTAAAATGTTTGACTCCCAGGAAGTCCCACCTTTGGCAGATAGACTGGAGGTGCTCAATGAAGTGATGCCCCAATTTACAACTGGTTTGACCAATGTAGAGGAGGTTGCATTTAGACACCGGACACAATGGACAAGCCCTGTAGATTCGCAGTTGAAGTGTTGCCTCGCTTGGAAGGACAGTTTGGGCCCTGAACGGAGGTGAAGGAGGAGCTGAATGGCCTGGTGTAGCACTTTGTTGCTTGCAGGGATAGGTGCCAGGAGGGAGATTAGTGGGGAAGGACGAAGGGAGAAAGGAATCACGGAGCGAGTGATCCCTGCAGAAAGTGGAGTGGGATGGGGGTTGGGGAAGGTAGAGATATGTTTGGCATTAGGACCACTTTGGAGATGGTGGAGAATGATGTGTTGGATCAGGAGGCTCATGGGGTGGTAGGTAAGCATAAGAGGAACTATATCACTGTTAAGGTGACAAGATGATGGAGTGAGCGCTGATGTTCAGGAAATGGAGGAAATGTAGGTGAGAGCAGCATCTGTGATGGAGGAATGGAAACCCTGGTTTTTTTTTAAGAAGGATATCGCTGATGTCCGGGAAAGGAAAGCCCCATTCTGGGAATAGATGCACGGAGATGAAGGAATTGAGAAAAGGGAATTTTTACAGGAGATGGTGGGAAGAGGTGTTTTCAAGACAACCATGGGAATCAGTAGGTTCATAAAAGATGTCAGTCAATGGTTTGTCTCCAAACATGGAGACAGAGAAACCGAGAAAGTGGAGGGAGGTGTCAGAAATGGACAAAGTGAACTTAAAGGCAGTGTGGAAGTTGAAGGCAAAGTTGATGAAATTGATGAGCTCAGCATGGAAGCGTGAAGCAGCACCAATGCAGTTGTCAATGTAAGTTCCAGAGATGGAGACAGAGAGATCGAGAAAGGGGACAGAGAAATCTACACGAGTGAATTTTAAATAATAAGTGCTCTTCTAAAACTATGATTCCAGAGCTTTATGTGTTGTGAAGGCTCCTGGCAGTAAATGTCCAGCAGGTGGCAAGCCTTGATCACTATATGCTGCTTGTTATGCATTCTAACCAAAGGCAACAGCTATACTGACGGAAAAGCAGTACACGGTCCTGGACCCGAGGAACACGATGCACTGATAGAAAGACAGAGCAAATGGAAGATGACAAGGAAGGCCACTTCCACAGCAGAATGCCAAGAGGCTTATCACACTGTTGTACCGGACAAGTAGGCAGGTTCTGGAATGGAAAGATGAGGAAAACTCACCTCAGTACCTTCCACTAGCATACTAAGCCTCCAAGCTTTGAATGCAATTGCATGCTGAACATAGCACTCATCTGAATACAAGAAGGAACTTGTGAAAACTGTGTGGGAAGCTTTGATCAGTCAAGTTTAGAGCCCGAAATGTACTGGAGCTGCAGGAAGGAGGAAGGTTCTCAGCAAAGTTAATATGGGATTTCTGAAGGCAGTTTACTGTGCTTCATCATAATGTTAAACTGGAGTTGGAATTAGAATTAGAAGTGGAACTGGTTTATTAGTATCACATGTACAGTGAAAAGCTTGTCTTGCATACTGCTCATACAGATCAGATCATTACACAGTGCATTGAGGTAGAACAATATCAATGCTGAATAAAGTGAAACAGCTACCGTGAAAGTGCAGTGCAGATAAACACTAAGGTGGAAGATCGAAACAAGGTAGATTGTGAGGTCAAGAATCCAATTTATTGTACCAGGGAACTACTTAAAACTCTTATAACAGTGGGGTAGAAACTGTTCTTGAGCCTGATTATACATGCTTTCAGGCTTCTGTATCTTCTGCCTGATGGAAGAGGGGAGAGGAGTGAGTAACCAGGGTGGGGGTGGTGGCCCTTGATTACTGAGGCAGCGATTAGTATCGACAGAGTCCACAGAGGAGAGGATAATTTCTGTGATGTGCTAAGCTGTGTCCACAATTCTCTACTGTTTCTTGCGGTCACACACGGAGCTGTTGCCAGTCCAAGCCACGAAGCACCTCGATAGGATGCTTGCTATCGTAAGACTGAGAGAAGAAAAGATTAAACAATGTTTAAACACCTCCTTAAACAAAATGTAACAATCCAGAAATTTCTGGGGATTCCTAATTAAACCTAGTAACAGGAAGTCAGGTATCTGTGGAACAAGAAACAGTTAATTTTCAGAATCAGTTATAACACCCTTAAGGATACTCTTTGCACAGATACTGTCTGATTTGCTGAGTGTTTCTGGTACTTTCTGGTTACATTTAAGGTTTTTGGTGTTTGCAGTTTTTCTGTATCATTTCTTGAGAATTTCTACTGCCCAAAGTGGAGAACAGTGAGTGTTTAGGAGCCTTCATTGCATGTATTAGGAGCACCCAGAAAGAGCAGTCATCCTCTCTAGCTACTCACTCTTTGCCCTGGCAAACACCTCTTGCCTCACTTGTGGCAGAGATTACAGATCCCACCTCAGAACTCACAATGTTAAGAGTGGGTGGAAGATATAATCCTTAAGAACAAGGGATGGTCTAAAGAAAAGGATGGAAACAGTCAATACTTCAAAATACGACAAAACTTCGAGGCCATAATGTCACTCGATTAGATTTTATTTTCAGAGGTTCACCCAAATTTATTGCAAGGCTAAAATATAATCCATGCATTTATTAATAGGAATCCATTGAGTGTTGGAGCAGTAGGCTAGGATCACGAAGCTGCTTTGCAGGCCCTCCGTCAGATCCATGCTCACAGAAGATCAATTTTGAATACATCCTTGTGATTAATGCCTGAAGGATGGCATTCAAATATCTTGCTGGAGACCTTCATCTGCTGGTAGATTTGCAAACTTCACTCGACCATTTGCTGTAGTTCCTTATTAATCTTATTTTTATAAAGACAGCCATTTTGGTTCTTCAAGTCCTTGCTAATTACACAACAATCCCATTCCCCCATTATTTTTTCTCATGGTCCCATACAATTCCCACTCACATATGCATTAAGGGCAATTTACAATGACCTATAAACCAACCAGCCTGCATGTCTTTGGGCAACTGGAGTGCCTAAGGGAAGTTCACATGATCAGAAGAATATGCAAGCACAACACAGACAGCATCAAAGGTCATTGGAATGGTGAAGTAGCAGCTCTACCCGCTGTGCCATTGCACTTCTCTCATCACAGCCCTCTAATCCCTCATCTGACATTAAATGCTAAGTTTTAAACAATGTATAACTTCCATATTTTATATCAGAGTGACTGTTTTATTTTGAAAGCCTCTAATTTGCTCTTTCTCAGAGTAAGATTACTTCTGTTTTTGTGTTATCAGATATCTTAAATTAGATCAACTCTCTATAACAAAAGAGAGACCCATTCTCTTTCTCATTGTGATCCAATGCCATCCCTATAGAACTACTTTTTCATTGTTGCTATAACTTTACTTTCTATGATGAATGGAATTTTTAGAGCTGTCCTTATGGAATTAAAGTGCTTGACCTGGCTTGCTAAGTTTTAGTGATTTGCTTATTTCTATTCAGAGATTCTGTTTTCCTAACACACAAATTTCTCTTTTTTTCTCAAATGAGGCTTTAGCTCTTCAAGGGCTTCAGCGGAGAGAGGCTTCAGTCAGAGAAAGCAAAGAAAAGAAAAGCTCTAGGTTAAGCTTTGTTTTCCTTCCCTTCTTTATATCTGCTCAACTAGGACAGTAAAGATCCAAGGCAGGATGATCAAATGCTTCTCCTGCAGGATGTGGGAAGGCATGGAGAGCTCCAGTGTCCCTGATGACTATAACTGCGAGAAGCGCAGTTCGTACACTCCAAGTTCAGAAATTGGATCTTGAACTGGACGAACTCCAAATCATTTGGAAGGCTGAAGACGTGATAGATAGGACATAGAGAAGTAGTTACACCCAAGGTGCAGGACACAGGAAACTGAGTGACAGTCGGGAAGGGGAAAGCAGTTAAAGAGCCAGTGCAGAGTACTCCTGTGGCCATCCCCCGCACCAACAAGTATATCTCTTTGCATACTGTTGGGGGTGGATTGAACTAATAGACGAAAGTCATGATAGTCAGGTCTCTGGTAATGAGTCCGAGATCTGTGACTCAGAAGAGAACGGGGGAGAAGACACGCTGTGGTGATAGGCGATTTGTTAGTTAGAGGAATGGACAGCAGGTATCCGGGATGGTATGTTGTCTACCAGGTGCCAGGGATCAGGACTTGTTGGTTCGAGTCCTCAGCATTCTTAAGTGGGAGAGTGAATAACCAGAGGTCGTGGTCCATTAAAGTACCAATGACATGGTTAACAAGTGTCGAGGTTCTGCATGGGGAGTTCAGAGAGTTAGGTGCTGAGTTAAAGGGCGGGACCTCCAGGGTTGTGATCTCTGGATAGCTACCCTTACTATGTGCTAGAACTAGGAAGATTATACAGTTCAATACGTGGCTAACAAGTTGGTGTAGGAAGGTGGGCATGGGGTCAGAAGGTGTTGAAACATTGTCGATAGAGCTAAGGAATTGAAAGGATAAAAAAACCTGATGATAGTTGTATGCAGACACCACCCAAACAGTAGTAAGGATGTGGTCTACAAATTACAATGGGAAATAGAGAGTGCTAAAAGAGCAATGTTACAACAGTCATGGGGGATTTCAATACGTAGATAGATTGGAAAAATCTAAGAGATTGCTAGATTCCAAGAGGGGGAATTTCTAGAATGCCTACAAGATGGCTTTTCAGGGCAGCTCATGGTTTAACCCACTAGGGGATCAATGATTCTGGAATGGGTGTTGTGCTATGAACCAAAATTGGTAAAAATAGCTTAAGGTAAAAGAACCCTTTGGGCCAACTGATCACAATATGATTGAATTCACCCTGAAGTTTGAGAAGGAGAGGCTAAAGTCAGATGTATCAGTATTACAGTGGAGTAAAGAGAATTACAGAGGCATGAGAGAGGAGTTGGCCAGAGTTGATTGGAAAAGAACACTGGCAGAAATGATGGCAGAACAGTAATGACTGGAATTTCTGGAAGCAATGCAGAAGGCACGGGATATATACTTCCCAAAGAGGAAGAAGTATTCTAAAGGCAAGATGGCAAAACCATGGCTAACACGAGAAGGCAAAGCCAACATAAAAGCCAAAGTGAGGGCATATGATAAAGTAAACATTAATGGAAAGTTAGAGGATTGGGAAGCTTTTAAAAACCAATAGAAGGCAACTATAAATGTCATTAAGAAGGAAAAGATGCAATTTGAAAGTAAGCAAGCCAATAGTAATATTAAAGAGGATAACAAAAGTTCCTTCAGATATATAAAATGAAAAAGAGAAGCGAGAGTGGATATTAGACCGCTAGAAAACAATGCTGCAGAGGTACGTAATGGGGGACAAGAAAATGACAGATGAACTGACTAAGTATTTTGCATCAGTCTTCACTGTGAAACTCACTAGCAGTATGGTGGAAGTTCCAATTGTCAGGCATCATGAAGTGTGTGAAGTTAACATTTCTAGGGAGAAGGTTCTTGGAAAACTGAGAGGCCCAGAAGATAGATAAGTCACCTGGACCAGATGGTGTACACCCCAGAGTCCGGAAACAGATGGCTGAAGTGATTGTGGAGGCACTAGTAATGATCTTTTCAAGAATCATTAGATTCTGGAATGGTTCCAGAAGTCAAGAAAATTGTAAGTGTCACTCCACTCTTCAAGAAGGGGGAGAGGCAGAAGAAAGAAAACTATAGGTCGGTTAATTTGACCTCAGTGGATGGGTTGACGTTGGTGTCAATTATTAAGGTTGAGGTCTCAGGGTACTTGGAGGAACATGATAAAATAGGTCGTAGTCAGCTTGGTTTCCTCAAAGGAAAAGCCTGCCTGACAAACCTGTTGGAGTTCTTGGAAGAAATAACAAGTTGAATAGACAACAGAGAATTGGTTGATCATGTGTACTTGGATTTTCAGAAGGGCTGTGACAAAGTGGCAGACGTGAGGCTACTTAACAAGCTATGAGCCCATGGTATTACAGGGAAGATTCTAGCACGGATAAAATAGTGGCTGATTGGCAGGAGGCAAAGACTGGAAATAAAGGGAGCCTCCTCTTGCAGGCTGCCGGTGACCAGTGGAGTTTCACTGTGGTCTGTGTTGGGACCAATTCTTTTTATGTTATATGTCAGTGATTTGGATGATGAAATTGATGGCTTTGTTGCAATATTTGCAGACGATATGAAGATAGTGGAGGGGCAGGTAGTTTTGAGGAAGTAGGGAGGCCACAGAAGGACTTAGACAGATTAGGATAATTGGCAAAGAAGTTGCAGATGGAATACCATGTTGGGAAGTGTATGATCATGCACTTTGTTAGAAGAAATGAAAAAGTAAACTATATTTTTAAATGGAGATAAAAATTTTTTAAAAACTAGGGTGCAAAGGGACTTGAGGGGATTCCCTAAAGGTTAATTTGCACATTGAATCTGGGGTGAGGAAAGCAAATGATAGTTAGCATTCATTTCAAGAGGACTAGAATAGAAAAGTGAGGATGTAATGTTGTGACTTTATAAAGCACTGATATAGCCTTACTTGGAGTATTGTGAGAGCTTTTGGCTCCTTATCTTAGAAAGGATGTTCTAAAACTGCAGAGAATTCAAAGGAAGTTCACAAAAATGATTGCAGGATTGAATGGCTAGTTATATGAAGAGTGTACGATGGCTCTGGGCCTGCATTCACTAGAATTCAGAAGAATGAGGGGTGACCTCATTTTTGCCTAACAAATGGTGAAAGGACTTGATAGAGTGGATGTGGAGAGGATGTTTCCTATGGTGGGAGAGTCTAAGACCAGAGGATACAGCCTCAGAATAGGGAGGCGTCCTTTTAGAATGGGGATGGCAAGGAATTTCTTTAGCCAGGGAGTGGTGAATCTCTGGAATTCTTTGCCACAAGCAGCTGTGCAGGCCAAGTCTTTATGTACCTTTAAGGCAGAGGTTGATAGATTCTTGTTTGCTCAGGGCATAAAGAGATTCAGGGAGAAGGCAAGAGACTGGGGTTGAGAGGAAAATTGGATCAGCCATGATGAATTGATGGAGCAGACTTGATGGGCCAAATTCAGCTCCTATATCTTATAGTTATATGATCTTCAGATACACGTTGATGAAAAATTCAGGAACAATCAGCATACACATATCAGCATGTTCTCCCTTGTGGAATTTACGGAGGATCTTTCTTGCCTTTATGCAATGGACTAGGTTGATCTGACCCAAACTATTCAAATGTCCAGGAGATTTGGTAATAAGTGTACAAACATAATAGAGCAACAAAGCAATTTATCACAAATAAGACACACAAAGTACTACATAATAAGCCACAAAGATTTCAGGGCTTACAATTCTTAGACACCACTTGATTGTCACTGCTGTCAGGGGAACTTCAAATTCTGACTCACTCATGAAACCACCCATGGTCCCAGATGCCAATCAGTTTCCGGTCTGAGCAAAGTCCAAAGATCCCAGGGAAAGGTACCCCAATAAAAACAAGCTCCACAAGTAGAGGGAGACACAGAGACAGACAAACTCTTTGCTCTTTTGTTCTCAAGTTGTCAACTCAGCCTAGTTTCTTTCATTGAAACAACAGATGTGTTCATTAACACAGTGTTCAGCATACCCTTATAAATTAGTTAGGCACTCCTTATCCATCTGTCCACCAGTGTTTTGGACTTAACATTCCTTTAGTTACAAAAGGACATTAGCATCACATATAAGCAATAACCCTGAATTCAAAGAAGATTCAATCAAGCCAATTTGACAGATGCTAAGAAAGAATCCATCAGCCCAACTCTCAATGTGGCAACAGACATTGAGTCCTTAACAGACAGTCTCGTGTTAGTGGTGACTGAGACTAAGAAATAAATCTAGCTGCTATCAACAAACTTTAGACATAAACAAACTTACAGTGCTTACCTTGTACAGACATGCTACATGTTGCAAGCTCGGAAAGAGTTAAATTGTCATTTTGAACTTTTCAGACATTCATCTACAATTTTACAAAATTTAACATAACATATTCCATCCTTTAAACATCTGGATAGGCTAAAGACACATAAAACTCTTCCTTCTGTTTAAAATTAATACACATTAGTATCCCTTGAATGATTAAAACTAATATTATCATGATTATCAAAATATGAAAAATTATATAGATCCAACGATTAACCAACTTTCACTTTAAAATATATATCCTCATCCTTAAGGGATGACAACATCTTGATGACAATTCAATCAGTATTAGTACGAAAGGGTCCTTTAAGAGGCTTTTAGATAGGTACATGGAGCTTAGTAAATATAGGTAAGTCTAGTAATTTCTAAGGTAGGAACATGTTCAGCACAACGTTGTGGGCCGAAGGGCCTGTATTGTACTGTAGGTTTTCTATGTTTCTATGAGTAAGATTTATAAATAGTATAAGGTGATCAAGAATGCAAGAGTCAAATTACAATCAATTTGGCACATGTTTCACAGGGAAAAGTCCTTTGAGACCAGTCACTCTAGGTTTGCAACATTCCTTCACACTTATAAGCCCCAATTAGCACATCTATCACATAATGTTCATCTTTTTCCAAAACAATAATACCATTGTTACAAATCCCTAAGTTATTAATGGCTTGTTGGGTCTCAACAGAAGTCAGACATCCAAAAAAACACAAGACAAGCATTTAAACAGAACAAAACAACATTCTGTCAGGAACCTTTAAGTATAGAAGTGGAGAGGTAGTCACAAATGTTTTCTTTCTCACTTAGTCACTTTTCCCTTATCTACACACATAGGATGTCCTTGTATCCATCACCCAGTATGTTTTTCCTTGTCTGTCAGCAGTAATCTCACCCTCCACTGGAGGGGAAGATGGATATGTCACAAACACTTTGCCTCCTCTTGCAGAACTGAATCGGTTTCATTATCAGCACATTCAGTTGTGCCATCAGGATCAAACGGAATAGATTATTCTGTCATTAACAAAAAGGGAGTACCTCCTTTCAAAGAGCAGTGATTCAAATTATACAAAGCACAAGGAAGGACAGGTAACCATCCAGATAATGTATGGGTAGAAATAAGTAAACAAATTTGCTGTTTTAATAGACCATTCATTTGTTCAATCAGATCACTGGCCTGAGGATAACAGGGGGACAGAGATGATCCACCATACACTATTAGAAAGAGCACATTCTTGTACCCTGGAACCCCTAAAGTGAGAACCACTATCGGATTGAATTTCAAGGGGATTGGCGTGTGCAGAAGCAAGATGTTCTAACCCCCGAGGGGGACCATCCTGATTAACTTTAACAGCAGGGATTACCATCAAAGGTTCAAAATAAGTGTCTGGCATAGTGAAGAGATATTGGAGTCTCTTTTCTAAAGGGAGGGAACTGACATAATCTACTTGCCAAATCTGAGCAGGGGCACGCCCACTGTAAATAGCAACTAAGGGTTGTGTTAAAAGCTGTTGGTATCTTAATGTCTAAACGTAGCCCACAATTCTCTACCACTCTTCGGGCTATATCAGCATGAACACCCCATGCAACAGGCAAGGCATTGAACAGAGTAGCTTCAGGCATGGATAAACTTAGCTCGAGGGGACTCAGTAACCAGTTCATGTAAGTTACTAATACCGTCCTGCTGCTTTGATGCTTGTTCAGAAATATAGCACTTCCACTTGACAATTGAACTCTGTTATGCATTCCTTACCTATGGATGAATGTGTCCGAGAGAACCGGTCCCATATTGGGAAGGTCGGAGGGAGAGAGATGAGAGAGTCTCCCATCTGTGTTTCAGTCTCTAGCAAAGCCTAGTAGCAGGCAAGAAATAGTTTCTCAAAGGCAATGTATCTGGTGGCAGCATAGGGAAGCTTTTGGGACCAGAAACCCAGAGGTATGTTCTTTCCTCCATACTTCTGCCAAAGGTTCCAGATGACACATCATCTTTAACAGAAAATTGCATTTCCAAGGGAAGGTTTTCTCCATAAGAGACAGGGGTAAGGGCCTGTGCTCAGTGCCCCATATAAATCTAATCTTTTTTCTAGCCACAGCACACAAGAGTTGGAGGAGCATAACCAAATGGGATATGTAATGCCACCAGTATCCCAGAAGACCAACAAAGCATTAGGCTTCTTGTCTTGTTACGGGGAGGGGGGGGGGGGGGGTCTATGTCTAGAATTTTAATTCTGACCTTATCTGGAATTATCCTATGGCCCTTAGTCCATTATATTCCCAGAAAATGAACAATTGTAGTTAGGCCCTGTACTTCATCGAGGTTAATTTCACATCCCTCGATTGCATGTGATCAATCAAAGTATTAAGGGTTTCGAAAACCAGCTCTTCAGAACACATCATCTATATAGTGCGCTACTTTAATGCCTCGGGATTGGACATATTCAGGCAAATCCTGTGCCACCACACTGTGGCAACTAGAAGGACAATGGACATATCCTTGTGGAAGCTGTGTAAAGGTGTATTGAAGGCTGTTCCACATGAAAGCAAACTAATCTTAGGACTGTTCAACCATAAGAATAGAGAAGAAAGCATTAGCCAAATCAATAACAGCATCATAACCGTATCCAGTGGAGAGGCAAACTGACTTAACAAGAGATAATTGATGGTCATAAGCTATGAACTATCAGGTTTCCGAACTGGCCAAATTGAATTATTATAAGAGGATGAGGCAGAACTAAGAATTCCAATGTTTAAAAAGGACTTAACTGTTTCATTGATTTCCAATGCTGTCCTGCAATGTGATATTGCTTGGCAGCAAGTAATAATGATTTATTTAAATCATAATTATTCACTGGATAGAAGTTTATCTTACTTCACCGTTAGATCTTCTGTCAGTCACTGCCGTATTGTTAAATATATACAAGACCAAGACAGACAGATTTCAGACTACAGAGGGTTTGTGGTTATGGATTGAGGAAGGAAAGTGGAGCAAAGTCAAAAATCAGAACCATTAAAATCTTACTGATCAGCAGGCAGCATCAAGAAAGTATTTGTCCTGTTCCTCATATATTTTATGTAATGTATAACATCTTACTCTTTTGTTCACTTCAAACATGTCTCTTATTATTCTATTTCCCATAAAATCTAACCAAAGCACCTCAAAAATCTCCCCAGTTAACTTAAAACTATTAAAAACATTTCAATGCCCTAAACTCATATGTTTCCCAGAGAAGGAAATTGGCCATCTGAATTTGCAATCATATTGAAAAGATAAATGTTTAACGACATGGAAGAACAATCCTTTATAGTCATTGGAAATTGTCTGTGGAATTCTTTTTTAAGCTATAAAACATCTATTGGACATTTTCCCAGGTAAGCCTAAAAATGTTGGTGCATGTTGAAAAATGAAGCTCCAACACTCACCGCTGAAACTGCTTACCATCAACTAAGGAAGTAGTGCTGTGATCAAGGTACCAAGGCGCAGATGAATATTGCTCCTTGCATAGAATACATGCTCATGTGCCCCATGTAGGCCTCCACCGTTTTATTCTGTGCCTTACTAGTATCACTGAAGTGTTCAAAATTGATTTTCGTGTATTCAATTGGGAATCATCTTTTAATAAGCAGTTTTCCAATTCCCCTACTAATATTGTCTTACCTTACTGAGTAACAAATTCTTAAAGATCATACATACATCAAATACCATGCAACATAAATAACATATTAAAATCCAAATTTGAAATTATTTATCATAACCTTAAGCAACTTTAGAGTGGAAAAATGAGTAAATACACAGTATATTCTTCTCTGGGGTTCCTTCAGACTATGTTACAACTTATTCTTAGTAGAAACTCCTTGGAAATTGAACCAGAAAGATATTTTTTGATGAAGGAAGCTGTGCCACAATTGTGATGAGCACAAGAGGGCAGTAGAAAGATGTAATAGTTGTTTTGCTCAGAGAGAAATCCCGTGTTAGCTTAAGCAAAAGCAAATGAATGGTTAATTGATAACTTCTGATTTTTTCATGTGTCTCTGAGAAAAAAATTAAATTTAAGAATTTTTCACTGAAATGGGCAGATATATCTTAAGGAAACTTCAAATTAAATTATTCAGAAATCTAACTACGTTGTCCGTCCTGTGTAGACTGTAGAGTCAGCCCTCAGGAGATTAGTTATAGGGTCATAGACTTACACAGCACAGTTACAGCCCACTTGGCCCAGCTTGTCTATGTTTACCAAGTTATCTATTTGAGCTAGTCTGATTTCTTCATGTTTTGCCTATATCCCTCTGAACCTTACCCACTCTAAATGCCAATTAAGCATTGTAATTGTAACTGTCCCTACCACTCCTCTGGCAGCTAATTTCGTATACCCACTACTCTCTGTATGAAATTTCTCTTCCCCACCCACTGTCCATCACTTACTTAAGGATAAACTCTTTATCAGAACAATTTCAATGATTCTTCACCTCGCTCCTCTACCTGTAGCCCTGCATTTATTTTTCTTCTTTCAAGTACTTATCTGGATCCTTCTTTCAATATAATGATTTAAATTGCTCCCCTTACCTCCCCTCCCATTCCTAAACCACTGTCATGTCTACACAACAAAATAAAACACACACTGGTTGATTTGAGAGAAACACACAGTTCATTAGACCTCTACATTCAAGAGTTGAAGGAGTTGAATAAGAAAAATTCAAGTCTCTAGGAAATAGTCTGTCTATACAGATACACAATTAACCATGCTGACTCTCTGGTTCTCAGTTATGTTCTGAAATAATGCAGACTTCAATAATTTAGTTACCAGATTATAAAGTCTATTAGATACTGGATCATCTTCAGCCTCCTGTCACTGTCACCTTGACTTGACGTTGTTATGATATGCTGTCACTGGTAGCTTGTTCTTCCTATTAATAAAGTACTCTTTCTCATAGATTTTGTGGGTTCTTGCTGAGTTATATTATCAGATATCTTTGTGCTAGTTACAGGCCTGTAATATAGTTACCTTCCATCTCAGCATCATGCCCTCTGACTTCAAAGAGCTTAATGCTTACAGTTGTTCTATTAGCATTTGGTCACTTTACTTACTTTACAATCTTTCAAAGAAGCCACCCTTGTTTCTTTCAATTGGGCTTTTCATTAATTGGTAATCAGATAGTAGATGAGATCTGTAAGTATGCTGACAGGTCAGAGATCAGGAGCACCTTCTCAGAAGCAATGTTAAAAAAAAGTAGTTCCCAAAACTTTCAAACTTCCAATATTCAGTAAATGCCTTGATTATTCTGGGCTTCAGTTTACTTCCCTGTTTAAAACCCATTTTCTTTGATTTCCTGAGTATGCAAAAAAATATTGATTTCAGCCCTGAATGTAATAACTTGGTAACTGAATTCTCCGGGATAGAGAATTACAAAGGTTTACTATCTGATGCCTGATGAGATTTCTCCTCATCTCTGTACTAGATATCCTAAATAGCCTGAGACTTCTCACTTAGAGAAGACAGCCTGTTAACATTGACCTATTTACCTAATGCAATCAGAAACCCTTTCATTCTTCAAAAGGTGAGTGAATGCAAGCCAGTCTTAGACTTTCCTTGTTACAAACCACCACCTAGAATTTAACTTTGTGAATTTGCATTCTACTGACTATGAGGCAAGAATAACCTTACTTAGATAAGTGAACCAAAACTTGCCTCTGGATTTAAGATGCCATCTTACCAACGGTAGTGTAGTGGTTAGCATGCACTTTACAGTATGGGTGAATGGGGTTCAATTCCTGTAAGGAGTTTATACAATCTCCCCATGACCATGTGGGTTTCTTCTGGGTACTCCAGTTTGCTCCCATAGTCCAGCGATGTACTTGTCGGTCGGTTAATTGGTCACTATAAATTGGCACATCATTAGGGAAGGATTAATTGGGGGTTTACTGGGCAGCATGGCTCCTAGGGTCAGAAGAGTCTATTCCACAGAGAATCTATAAATAAATAAATAATCAACTCCTGAATGATCTCAACAAAACTACCCCACTTATGCATTCCAGTCATTTTACAATGAATGCCAAAGGTGAGCACCTGTCTGTAATTTAGCATACAACGTATATCCTATCTTTAACTATTAATTGATTACAGTATGACAATTTTTTTTCTCTAAACGTGTTCCATAGAAATTTGATTGCATCATATTTATATCTTCAGGTGTTACTTGATGTTGCCTGGAATATAGTAGATCATACTGGAGGTCATTTCCAGATAAATTGAAGCCAAGAACAAGACTGGGTTTGGTAACTTATGTGTATGATCTACATTGGTGCTTTGACCTTAGCAAGAGGCAACAGTCACCAAGTAAAGTCACTATTCATTCAATCCTATTTCCACCCTTATGAACAAATCTCACTTGAACCTGAATCACTTCAGGTTAGTTTGTTGCTTTTCTTACTTTGTAAAGCAACATTGTACTGTCATATTCTTCAGCAGTTTAACAGGGGCACGACTGCGCAAGCGCGTGTAAATCAGACCATGAGGCAGTGGGAGTACTTAAAGAGAGCAGTTTGTGGAAGTAGGTCATTTTCTTCGGTAGTTTAACGGGGGCATGACTGCGCAAGCACGTGTAAGTCGGACCGTGAGGCAGCGGGAGTATTTAAAGAGAGCAGTAGACGGAGCGGGTGATGTTGTAGCGGGCAACGGAGTAGAGGGAGACGGAGTAGGAAGGCTTTGTCTCCAGAGGCTTCGGCGAGCAGAGGCTGAGGACGAGCTTCACTCCAAGTGAGGTAAGGCTGGGTAAGTTCCTTTCAAAGGAGAAAGTTTCAAAAGTTGAGGCAAGAATTGGGTAGGTCATGGCAGCTGAGATCGGTCCCGTGGTTTGTTCATCCTGCAGCATGTGGGAAATCAGGGATACTTCCAGTGTCCCTGACGACTATGTGTGCACAAAGTGTGTCCAACTGCAGCTTCTGGCAGACCGCATTGAGCGTCTGGTGCTGCGACTGGATTCATACTGGAGCATCCGCGATGCTGAGAAAGTCGTGAATAGCACGTTTAGTGAGTTGGCCGCACCGCAGGTAAAGGCTACACAGGCAGAAAGGGAAGGGGTGGCCACTAGACAGCTTAGCAGTAGGCAGGTAGTGCAGGAGTCCCCTGAGGTCATCTCCCTCCTAAACAGATATACTGTTTTGGATACTGTTGGGGGAGATGTCTCATCAGGGGAAGGCAGCAGCAGCCGAGTTCATTGCACCATGGGTGGCTCTGCGGCACAGGAGGGAAGGAAAAGGAGTGGGAGAGCTATAGTGATAGGGGATTTGATTGTAAGGGGAATAGATAGGCATTTCTGCGGCCGCAAACGAGACTCCAGGATGGTATGTTACCTCCCTGGTGCAAGGGTCAAGGATGTCTCTGAGCGGCTGCAGGACATTCTGGAATGGGAGGGTGAACAGCCAGTGGTCGTGGTGCACATAGGTACCAACGATATAGGTAAAAAATGGGATGAGGTCCTACAAGGTGAATTTAGGGAGTTAGGAGATAAACTTAGGAGTTAGGATAAAGTTAGGAGTTAGGACCACAAAGGTAATAATCTCTGGATTACTACCAGTGCCACGTGCTAGTCAGAGTAGAAATAGGAGGATATTTCAGATGAATACGTGGCTTGAAAAATGGTGCAAGGGGGAGGGAGTCAAATTTCTGGGGCATTGGAACCAGTTCTGGGGGAGGTGGGACCGGTATAAACAGGATGGTCTGCACCTGGGCTGGACTGGAACCAATGTCCTAGGGGGAGCGTTTGCTACTGCTGTTCAGGAGGATTTAAACTAATGTGGCGGGGGATGGGAACAAGTGCAGAGAGACAGAGGGGTGTGAAATGAGGGTAGAAGCAAAAAGTAGTAAGGTGAAAAGTAAAAGTGGCAGGCAGGCAAATCCAGGGCAAAAAGCAAAAAGAGCCACTTTTCAATATAATTGTATAAGGGCTAAGAGTGTTGTAAAAACAAGCCTGAAGGCTTTGTGTGTCAATGCGAGGAGCATTCGTAACAAGGTGGATAAATTGAATGTGCAGATAGTTATTAATGAATATGATATACCGGTAGTTGGGATCACAGAGACATGGCTCCAGGGTGACCAAGGATGGGAGCTCAACATCCAGGGATATTCAAAATTCAGGAGGGATAGACAGGAACGAAAAGGAGGTGGGGTAGCATTGCTGGTTAGAGAGGAGATTAACGCAATAGAGAGGAAGGACATTAGCCTGGAGGATGTGGAATCGATATGGGTAGAGCTGCATAACACTAAGGGGCAGAAAACAATGGTGGGAGTTGTGTACAGGCCACCTAACAGTAGTAGTGAGGTTGGGGATGGCATTAAACAGGAAATTAGAAATGTGTGCAATAAAGGAACAGTAGTTATAATGGGTGACTTCAATCTACATATAGATTGGGTGAATCAAATTGGTAAGGGTGCTGAGTAAGATGATTTCTTGGAATGTATACGGGTTGGTTTTCTGAACCAACATGTCGAGGAACCAACTAGAGAGCAGGCCATTCTAGGTTGGGTATTGAGCAATGAGGAAGGGTTCGTTAGCAATCTTGTCATGCGTGGCCCCTTAGGTAAGAGTGACCATAATATGGTGGAATTCTTCATTAAGATGGAGAGTGACATAGTTAATTCAGAAACAAAGGTTCTGAACTGAAAAAAGGGTAACTTTGAAGGTATGAGACGTGAATTAGCTAAAATAGACTGGCAAATGATACTTCAAGGGTTGACGGTGGATATGCAATGGCAAGCATTTAAAGATCGCATGGATGAACTACAACAATTGTTCATCCCAGTTTGGCAAAAGAATAAACCAGGGAAGGTAGTGCACCCGTGGCTGACAAGGGAAATTAGGGATAGTATCAGGTCCAAAGAAGAAACATATAAATTAGCAAAAAAAAGCGACACACCTGAGGACTGGGAGAAATTCAGAGACCAGCAGAGGAGGACAAAGGGCTTAATTAGGAAAGGGAAAAAAGATTATGAGAGAAAGCTGGCAGGGAACATAAAAACTGACTGTAAAAGCTTTTATAGATATGTGAAAAGAAAAAGACTGGTCAAGACAAATGTAGGTCCCTTACAGTCAGAAACAGGTGAATTGATCATAGGGAACAAAGACATGACAGACCAATTGAATAACTACTTTGGTTCTGTCTTCACTAAGGAGGACATAAATAATCTTCCGGAAATAGTAAGGGACCGAGGTTCTAGTGAGATGGAGGAACTGAGGGAAATACATGTTAGTAGGGAAGTAGTGTTAGGTAAATTGAAGGGATTAAAGGCAGATAAATCCCCAGGGCCAGATGGTCTGCATCCCAGAGTGCTTAAGGAAGTAGCCCAAGAAATAATGGATGCATTAGTGATAATTCTTCAAAACTCCTCAGATTCTGGATTAGTTCCTGAGGATTGGAGGGTGGCTAATGTAACCCCACTTTTTAAAAATGGAGGGAGGGAAAAACTGGGGAATTATAGACTGGTGAGTCTGACATCGGTGGTAGGGAAAATGCTAGAGTCAGTTATCAAAGATGTGATAACAGCACATTTGGAAAGAGGTGAAATCATCGGACAAAGTCAGCATGGATTTGTGAAAGGAAAATCATGTCTGACAAATCTTATAGAATTTTTTGAGGATGTAACTAGTAGAGTGGATAGGGGAGAGCCAGTGGATGTGGTATATTTAGATATTCAAAAGGCTTTTGACAAGGTCCCACACAGGAGATTAGTGTGCAAACTTAAAGCACCACAGTATTGGGGTATGGTATTGATGTGGATAGAGAATTGGTTGGTAGACAGGAAGCAAAGAGTGGGAGTAAACGGGACCTTTTCAGAATGGCAGGCAGTGACTAGTGGGGTACTGCAAGGCTCAGTGCTGAGACCCCAGTTGTTTATGATATATATTAATGATTTAGACGAGGGAACTAAATGCAGCATCACCAAGTTTGCGGATGACACAAAGCTGGGCAGCGTTGTTAGCTGGGAGGAGGATGCTAAGAGGATGCAGGGTGACTTGGATAGGTTAGGTGAGTGGGTAAATTCATGGCAGATGCAATTTAATGTGGATAAATGTGATGTTATCCACTTTGGTTGCAAGAACAGGAAAACAGATTATTATCTGAATGGTGGCCAATTAGAAAAAGGGGAGGTGCAACGAGACCTGGGTGTCATTGTACACCAGTCATTGAAGGTGGGCATGCAGGTACAGCAGGCGGTGAAAAAGGCAAATGGTATGTTGGCATTCATAGCAAAAGGATTTGAGTACAGGAGCAGGGAGGTTCTACTGCAGTTGTACAAGGCCTTGGTGAGACCGCACCTAGAGTATTGTGTGCAGTTTTGGACCCCTAATCTGAGGAAAGACATTCTTGCCATAGAGGGAGTACAAAGAAGGTTCACCAGATTGATTCCTGGGATGGCAGGACTTACATATGAAGAAAGACTGGATCGACTAGGCTTATACTCACTGGAATTTAGAAGGTTGAGGGGGGATCTTATTGAAACGTATAAAATTCTAAAGGGATTGGACAGACTAGATGCAGGAAGATTGTTTCTGATGTTGGGGAAGTCCAGAACGAGGGGTCACAGTTTAAGGATAAAGGGGAAGCCTTTTAGGACCGAGATGAGGAAAAACTTCTTCACACAGAGAGTGGTGAATCTGTGGAATTCTCTGCCACAGGAAACAGTTGAGGCTAGTTCATTGGCTATATTTAAGAGGAAGTTAGATATGGCCCTTGTGGCTAAAGGGATCGGGGGTATGGAGAGAAAGCATGTACAGGGTTCTGAGTTGGAAGATCAGCCATGATCATACTGAATGGCGGTGCAGGCTCGAAGGGCTGAATGGCCTACTCCTGCACCTATTTTCTATGTTTCTATGTCATTGAGAGCCCTGACTACACACATTTCACAACATTCTCACCTATTTCCTTGTCTGGGAATTCTCACCTCCTCCTCCTCCACTGCCCCACCTCATCCCAGCTGACGACACTTTGTCTATCTCTAGCACTCTCCTTCTACCTGGACTCCTTCTAAACTTCTCGATCTTTTATTTCTTATTGCCATATCTAAGGTCCATTCAGAATTGGCTGCTCAAGCACTTCCAGGCTATAATGCTTAAGATGAATAACTACTACTACGTCGACTCAGGCCTAGGGGGCCGGTGTCAGGCATGATAACAGATTCTCCACTCCTCCCTCTCCCTCATCAGTGTGTTCAGTTCATCTACATTAGCCACGCTGCTATCTTCTAGGGGCATGTTGACCATAGTCTTGGGAGGGCGCCCAGGGTTCATCCTCCCATGTGATGACTAGGCTGGCAGGTAGCTCAGGGTGGCGTAGACAGTGCTCCACTAGTTGCAGACTTCTCGCCTGGATTTTAGTAGTGAGCATCAATAGGTCATCATAGAGCTCAAAGTTCATCATGTGCTGTAGCCAACTCGCATCACGAGCCATCCGGAGCATTCGTGTATAGCAACCATCTAGTGACTTTCTCATGGTCCTGGTGAGTGTCCACGTCTCGCATCTGTACATGGGAATGGACTCTATAACTACTATGAAGATCCTCTTTTTGAGCCCTCTGGTCAGGTTCAACCTCCAGATTTCCTTCATGTCGTTCATAGATCTCCACGCCAGCGCCTTCTGTATCTTTATGTCCTTCTCCGAACTCATCATTCTTGACCTGAGGTACTTGATGTCTAAGACTTCCTTAATGGTATCATTCTTTATGGTCTTGAGATGAACAAAGTGCACCAATAACCAGCGCAGAGTTCATATGAAGCAGCAAGTCCCCTCACTTTGTGTGGTCAGATTCACTTTAACTAAATGTACACTCCAATCAATGTTTCTCTGACCCTACAGCTTGCTCTAAATTTTTTTGTTTCTTAATGAATTAGCTTTATCAACTCAACACTAAAAAAAGGAAGTTCCTTGGATCAATCCCACTCAAAATTTTGGTTGATGCTCTTGATTACTGTTGAATATTAATGGTGACTGGTGAGCATTGAAACCACACCTGATGAGAGGGGTGCAGTTTAATTAAGAGGGAGATATATCAAGCGGCTAAGCATTAAGCAATGCAAAGTTCTTCATGAGACTCCATTTGAGATTAATGTTAAAGTTACTGTGAGAATTAACATCTTTAAGGTACAACTAAAGGAGTATCAGTGACTAGAGCACCATTTTCCCCCTCAATACACATCAATAGGATCCAGTCAATGTAATGTTACGTTCCACTGCATGGGCCATTAATTTCAATGGACCTTCTCTCATATGTTGCCTTGAATCCCACCCTCTACCACACACACAAACACACACACGAGTCTCTGGGAGAAAGGACAATGTCAATCAGATTTTTTTTTGCTGTACAACCTGCCAACAATGCTGCTGACCAGTAGCATCTCTCTGCTCCAGGAGCTCATCACATTGCTACCTGGAAATACATCACAACTTTTTCAGTCCTTCAAGGTACCACATGTGACAGAGAGAAGACGAGTGGATGTTTCTTTAGATCAGAGCAATTTGAGGAGAGGCTTAACTGAAGAGCATAAAGTTATGAGAGGCTTAGACAATGTTAAGAGGCTACAGTATTTCTTTTATCAGAATGGTCAAAAAACTAGGGGCAGGGACTTAAAGTTGTTGGTGGCAGGATTTTAAGAGGAAAGAGGAAGTTTCTTGTCATCCATTACCCAAAAGGGTGGTAAAGGCAAAGGCCCTTAAATACATGGGTGTGCTCTTGAAGAGCCATGACCTGCAGGACCAAGAACTGGAAGGGGGGATGACAATCTCTAGCTCTTTCTTGACACTAAGGGCTGGATGGCCTCTTTCTGTTATTCTATGATTCCACAATTCTACAGTTCACAAAATCCAAAACGTCCTGGAAGCATTTCAAATTGGAAGATGATTGGTTGTAGAAGTGCTGTTTGATTGGCTGCATCAGTCTGCAGAGTGGGGTCCTAACATTAGCAGTAGATCCTTGACTAAAAATTGCTATAACTGGATGAAGTTTTCACCAAGCATGATCCATCTTAATCCAACGCTTCAACACCCTAGCCTACAAACAGGAGAGTAATTCCATTGATGAATTTCTGTGTAGCTAGAAAGAACATTGATTTTCCACGCTTTCCCTCAAAATTAAACTGTGCACAACCATCCCAGGCTACGTATCCTCTGTTCTATCATTATATCATTCAGTTCAATCTCTAGATCTATCTGTACATGAGTTTACCACTGGATCAGTCTGAAATTCTGAGACATAAATGCTATGCTGCACTAGGAGACCTGATTGGTGTCCATTGCTCATCACTCTTATGCAGCATTGGGTTACATACTGAAGAACTTAAATCTGTTCCATTTTAGTTCTGTAGGAATGTTGCACAGTCCGCAGTACCATCATTCAACCGGTAATTAAAATGAGATTGAGATTAAGATGAAACTGCTCTACTTCCTCTATAATAAGGTTTTTCAACTGGGGTTCCATAAGAGGTCGCTAGGAGCTCCAGGAGAGTTTTTTTAACTTTGTGCAAAATGAGGTGCTAGCACTTGCAGTGGTGGGCAGTGACCAAGCAGCCCCGTTAGCAATCCCAGCCTGGTATGGCAGTGTGCAGTAGGACCCCATTTATTGAAAACTGCCTGGAAGTGCTGCGGAAAAAATTGAACTGTATTTTTCCTCCCTGGATGAGGGAACACATTCTCTAAACCTTCTGCTCAGCCTGAGAACTTGACTTTGAGAAGAGAGGAAGAAATCTGGGGGCAGCAGTCTGTTAGTACACTCAAGATGAGATTTACTGACCTGCCCCTGGACAAGTTCTGGATTTCTGTTAAAGAAGAGTATCCTGCCATTCCTAGGAAAACAATGAGCATTTTACCGCAGTTTTCAACTTCTCACATGTGTGAACAGGCTTTTCCTTGTTTAACAAGCATCAAGAGCAGGGATAGAAATAATTTTATTTCAGTTAAAGATGAAATCCATGTGTGCTTATCTCAAGTTTGACCCAGAATTGAGAAATGTATTATGTTTGCCTTATAAGTTTTTAGAATTTATGAAAGGAAAAGAAACAGATTAATTTCAAGAAAATAAAGCTTAGCTTAACTATTTGTTTTTTTTTCCAAAAAAGGTTGGCTTAAATTTCATTCCCTACTCAAAAGAACATTGATAATTATTTTTGGATTACTATACCTACAACTTACTGATCATGTCAAAGTACCGTAAGCTGTAGATATAATAATTTTTATGCAGGGTTCCCTGAGATTTGAAAATTATTTCAAGGGTTCCTCCAAGGCAAAAGGTTGAGAAAGGCTGCACTATACCCATGACTGTGTGGTTAGGCATATCTCAAATGCTATCTATAAATTTGTTGATGATACAATCAGTGTTGGTAGAATCTCAGACGGAGATGAAAGGGTGTACAGGAGTGAGATATACCGGCTAGTTGAGTGGTGTCACAGCAATGACCAATGAAATGAAAGAGCTGATTGTGGACATCAGGAAGGGTAAGATGAGGGAACCCTCATAGAGGGATCAGAAGTGGAGAGACTGAGCAGTTTCAAGTTCCTTGCTGTCAAAATCTCTGAGGATCTAACCCGGTCCCAACATATTGATGTAGCAATAAAGAAGTCAAGACAGTGACTGTATTTCATTAGAAGTTTGAAGAGATTTGGTTTGTCACCTAAAAGACTTGAAATCTTCTACAGATGTACCGTGAAGAGCATTTTGACAGGCTGCATCACTGTATGGTATGGGTGGGTGGGCTACTGTACAGAACCGAAAGAAGCTTCAGGAAGTTGTAAGATTAGTCAGCTCCATTTTAGCTACTAGGCTTCGTAATATCTAAGACATTTTTAAGGAATCATGCTTCAGAAAGGCAGTGTCCATTATTAAGGTTCCCCATCACCCAGGACATGCCCTCTTCTCATTGTTGCCATCAGGAAAAAGGTACAGAAGCCTGAAGGCACACACTCAGTGATTCAGGAACAGCTTCTTTCCCTCTGCCATCCAATTGCTAAATGGTCATTGAACCCATGAACGCTACCTCACTTTTTAATATATTATTTCTGTACTGCACTATTTTAATCTAACTATTTAATATACATATATACTTACTGTAATTGATATAGTTATTTATTTAGTTTACCTTCTATATCATTATGTATTGCATTGTCCTGCTGCTGCTAGGTTAACAAATTTCATGACACTTGCCAATGATAATAAACCTGATTCTGACTATATCTCAGTTTGGTGAATGTAAGAGATCTCTTGCCATTACTTGGAAGGAGATCAGTCATCAATAGTGTTTTCTTGTGATTACCTATCCCTTATTTAACATGCGTAAAATGACTTCCGATCATTATCAGTTGCTGTTTGTGAGAACTTGCTGTGTACAATTTGACTGCCATATATTATATTTAATAGCATTAGATACATTTGTAAAGTACTTCATTGCCTAAAGAGATCAAAGGAAATCCTGGAAGATCCATGTAAGGAGCTGTATCAATGAAAATGTATTAGCGTCTTTCAACATGAGTTCCTTCACTTTCTTCCTCCCATGCTCAAAACTCATACTGTCTGAATTTCTAGGGTCTTCAGTGAATACTTCATGATCATAACAAAGCTACTGATTGGTTAACAATGACAAATATCGTATTGATTGCTTTATCAAATACTCTGATTAAACTTCTAATAATAATTTCTAAAGTCAACCTAATTCATTGAAGAAAAGGGTCATAATTCCAGTTATATAATTCCTGGTTTACCAATATATCTCACTCAAACACCCTCATAACTTTTGTTTTGGATTTTCATACACAATTCAGAGATAAAGATTTGAAGCAATTATAGCTAACCACGCAAATAATGGCCAGACAAAAGAATACACTGCCTTTCTAGAGTTTATATTGACTTTTCCACCTTATGGTTTCTGCAAAGGAAGAAAAGCCACAATGTGCTTTGATTAAGTTAAAGAGATAGAAGCTCTTCTCATGTGATATACATGATTACTTTCATTCACTGGTCCTTGAGTTTGGAATGAGCTATTATGACTTCTTCATTTTCCTCAGCCTATCACATAAGTTTGGACTTCTAGCTCTGTATACACTGTATGGTAGTTTTCCTTAGGTGTTGTAAACAAATGCTTCCAGGTGCATGATCATTTCACACATTGCTACTGGTTGGTAGCATTAAATTAAAACATCTATGCTTTTGATGAAACTTAAAATAGCTTTGAAGGAGAAGAATCCAGAGAACTGTGAATGGTCTTGGCACCAGCCGTTTTGACAGCATTAACTTGAAGATTTCACGTAACTTATCTGCAACAGACAGAATAAACTTTAGAAACTCTGAGTTATGTATCCTTTATAACCACACTGCGGTCAAGCAGAAAAGATTAATTAGCTTAATCCATGTGGGGTATTCTATGAATGTTACAGAGTCACCTGCAAATATTGGATGTATGATTTTTAAAGAAAGTCCTGATATTATTCACTTTCAGCTGGATGTGTTTGGATCTGTTAAGTCATCTGTTAAGATACTCTGTCTTGCAATTAAACAAGCATAGCATCAAATCATTCTAAGTAAAGTAAACATACAACAGACAACAAAGCAATTTTCTGCTGCAAGAAGTAAATCCGGACAACTTGACTCTCTTGATCTAAAGGTTTTCAATATCTTAAAAATGTTTATTTTGGGGCGCCACAGTAGCCTAGTGGGGAGTGCAATGCTATTACCCCTCGTGCAGTCGGAGTTTGGAGTTCAGTCCCGGCATCCTCTGCAATGAGTTTGTACATCCTCCTCGGGGAATGCATGGCTTTTCTCCAGGTGCTCCAGTTTCCTCCCACAGTCCAAAGGCATAATGGTTTGCAGGTTAATTGTAAACTGCCTGTGATTAGGTTAGGGGTTGCTAGATGACACGGCTCCAAGGGCCAGAAGAGCCTATTCTCCACTAAATAAATATCTAAATAAAACCTCATTGATTAATTGAGGAAGGAAAGTGAAGGGCAGAGCTGTACATTAAATATCTCCAGTCTTTGAAATTAAAATTCCCATCTGCCAGTTTCACTTGAAAGGCATGGATTGCTATCAACTGGGTTGAACAGTGCGAACTTCACAGCAATCACCTCATTCGCAAGGTGGAAATGAAAACTGTCAGAGTGAAATATAAGAAGGTCCGTTGAATTCTGAAAGCATCATTTCAAACTATCTATAATTTCCTTCCCTGTAAAGTCATATATAATATTTGTAAATAACAGTATATTTTATTAAAGGAACTTGTATGTCTTGCAGTGTTTTCTATACAAACTTAATTTCCAAGACTGTTTGACGATATCCGTTAAGAGATAGAGATTTTTTACTGTGTTAGTATTGTTATGAAACCAGTAACTGGTTTCACTTACCAGCAAAGATAGATATGTCAGTTGAAGTCCAATGGTACTATTTTCAAAAGTTTTATTAATAAAGGGGCACAAGAATTAAGGTTAATACAAACATTCAGATAACATGCGTCAATACTCAATCTAAAACGCAGGTACATTAATAATCACTCAGAAATAAGCTCTTTCGTTGTCTAGGGTATATAATACTGAGTCCAATTGGAAATATAAAGAGTCACTCTGAAGTCTGCAGGCTTTTCTCTTTTGGTTTCACGTGTTGGAGAGAGAGAGAGATAAAACGGAAAAACTTGCCGTTTACATCCGTGGAATCAGGGGAGCGATCTTCCCCGTTGTTAGTTAAAAGCGATCTTCCGTTGGTTCCAGCCACAAACCCCGCATTCGGAATTTAACGCACGTGGCTTATTTCAAAATGGCTTCCCGTTCCCACGGGAAGCGTTATCGTGCTTCTTGGTGTCTCCTTGGTGCGTCTGAGGGTCGTCCTCTTTCAGACCCTTCTTTATACTGCCTCACGGGATCTCAGGTGTCAATCAGGTTGCAGGTGGTGCAATCTCTCTCTCAACCAGCCCACTTTGCCCGAGGGCTTTACAATGTCCCTGCGAGTTGGCACGTCTGCAGTTCCCAGGTGTCTCCTGAGAACAATGCCACAGTCACCAGCTTTTGTCCCAGTGGAATGCAGTGGACAGCACGTCGCTGTCTTTCCATTTCCTGTGTCCATTCAGCCTGTCTCTCTCTCTCTCTTGCTCTCTCTCTCTCGGGTCATTGACCCCCCCTTTTTCTAGGGCTCTTGCAATTCTCACAAAGGAGGGGGCTGGTATCATAACACCTCCCCTCTTAAAAAGGTTTTTACCAGCGGTTAAAACCCAGAGTGGTACAGTCTTACAGAAATTTTGAATCTAATACAATACAGAAGCTTTTCTTTTCACTACAGAGTAATACAGTTATACATTCAAGTCAGCATCTAAACAGTTAACAAGTACAGTGCCCCTTTCCTTTAATACCTTAACCTCACGTGCCATGCTAACGCCTGGTAGCATCAGACTTCAGCTCAATAACCACCTTATTTATTTGCTTTCTTCGGCAACATAACTAAGGAGGTGTGATCTTAGCTTACATACATCTACAAAGGTTCATGCAAAAGACAAATTTTTATGCTACTTTCAAACTTAACAGTCAAGCTTCCATGGGTGTTGTCTTTATTATTCACATACTTTGTCAAAATCCCTTAAAACCGGCTTCTGCTATTTTAAAAATCGCGCCCCCATTAACCCTCGCCTTTTTTCTGGCGAGTCCCCCCGTTGGGACTTTGAGTAATTTGGCGTGGTGAACTCCCGCCCGCCTCGTTCATCGGGGCTATTTTTTTCCAACACCATGCCCCAGACTGTCAAGACCCTTCAGGCTATTTGCTTTTAATTCCAACTCCTCTTTCAGGTAGCATTTCGAATGCAACCTCTTCACACCCCACCCTGGCGTAACAATAGAGTGGGGGGCCCCGCTATTTCCCGACTCACTCTGTGAGCGATCTGCCAGGTTTAAAATTTCTTCCTTCGACTTGGGAACTACAGACTTTCCGTTTCCTTCAATAACAATCCTCATTCCCCCCTTAAATTCGGCATTAACCTTGGCCCCACTCTCGAATACAAACACCGTGGAACTCACACTTCCCACGGTTACCAAGGTTAACCCTTTTCCTACTGAACCAACCCTATTTGATCCACAAAGACGGCCGCCCCGTCCCCCTGAATCAAACACCTCAGACTTCCCCTGAGCTCTGTTACCAGGTTCAGCACCACGTGCGCCCCCATCTTGGACACACTCAAACGGGACATTGGCCCCTTCCAGGCTTTCAATACCCGTACCTTTTTCAAATTCTAACGTCCCCCGATCCTTCCAGTTACTCTCTAGGCAGCCCCCCGTTGGGGAAGGCGCAACCCTGCGAGCTGAAACAACCTCCTCGGCCATTTCAGCTGACTTCTCCACAGCAAGGATACCCTTCCTCTCTAAGACTGCCCTCATTTCACTCTCGGGACCATCGAGAACACCTTTAGAACTCTGAACTTCTTCAAACAATTCTGCCAAACCAGACAGATTAACCATGTCCAACTCTGGACATTTTAACAACTTTATCCGTTTCTCAACTTTAGTTCCTACCTCTAGGACCTTTCTCTTCACTAAGGGCAGGGCTATTTCCTCTCCCTTACCCCCTTTTACTTTACTGCTTTCTGTTTTACCACCCTCGGAACCCTCATGGTACAGGGTCGGTAAAAACATCTTGGCCAGATCACCGCTGGCTTCATTTAAACTGTCCTCTTTCTCAGCCGCTTTTTCCGACAGGCTGCGAGTGACCGCGCATGCGCGATAGCTTTGGGACTCTAGGGGCGGGGCCACCGCACTCGCCGGTCGGCGGGTCGGCATCATGGCTGCCCAAATCCTCCCTCCTGCTAACACACTTTGTAACAACGCGACCCACTGCTCTTGTGGCCACTTCTGGTTCACTGCCACCGTTTCAAAAAACAAGAAATAACTATCAACATCCGTCTCCTCGAACGGAGGTACTACTCTCAGCTCCCGACTAACATTAAACCGCTCTCTCCTTAGCTCCTCCCTCTCTCTTTCTCTCCCCGCTGCCGCTCTCTCGGCTGCTGCTAACTCTCTGATCCGAATTTCATGCTGTCTTTGCCTCTCAGCTTGATTCTGCTCGTTTTCCATCTCTAACCCCTTCGCCAAATTTAACAAGTCTGATTTGGTGCTCATAAATTCACACACGTCCATCTTTGCTGGTTTTTCTGTCTGGCTACCTGCGTACCAGATCCAAATTATTTTTTTTTGACTTACAATCCCGATTGACTGACCTCCCCCTTTTTGGTGTCAAATCCCGGACGAGCCCCCACTTGTTATGAAACCAGTAACTGGTTTCACTTACCAGCAAAGATAGATATGTCAGTTGAAGTCCAATGGTACTATTTTCAAAAGTTTTATTAATAAAGGGGCACAAGAATTAAGGTTAATACAAACATTCAGATAACATGCGTCAATACTCAATCTAAAACGCAGGTACATTAATAATCACTCAGAAATAAGCTCTTTCGTTGTCTAGGGTATATAATACTGAGTCCAATTGGAAATATAAAGAGTCACTCTGAAGTCTGCAGGCTTTTCTCTTTTGGTTTCACGTGTTGGAGAGAGAGAGAGATAAAACGGAAAAACTTGCCGTTTACATCCGTGGAATCAGGGGAGCGATCTTCCCCGTTGTTAGTTAAAAGCGATCTTCCGTTGGTTCCAGCCACAAACCCCGCATTCGGAATTTAACGCACGTGGCTTATTTCAAAATGGCTTCCCGTTCCCACGGGAAGCGTTATCGTGCTTCTTGGTGTCTCCTTGGTGCGTCTGAGGGTCGTCCTCTTTCAGACCCTTCTTTATACTGCCTCACGGGATCTCAGGTGTCAATCAGGTTGCAGGTGGTGCAATCTCTCTCTCAACCAGCCCACTTTGCCCGAGGGCTTTACAATGTCCCTGCGAGTTGGCACGTCTGCAGTTCCCAGGTGTCTCCTGAGAACAATGCCACAGTCACCAGCTTTTGTCCCAGTGGAATGCAGTGGACAGCACGTCGCTGTCTTTCCATTTCCTGTGTCCATTCAGCCTGTCTCTCTCTCTCTCTTGCTCTCTCTCTCTCGGGTCATTGACCCCCCCTTTTTCTAGGGCTCTTGCAATTCTCACAAAGGAGGGGGCTGGTATCATAACAGTATGGTACTAAAATTACCTGATCTGAAAATAAGGAGTAAAATGTGGTGACTGTAACTTAATTTAAAAGGGTAGGCATGTAATATACATACAAGCATGCCCCTGTCTTCAGGCTCTCTATTGGTGGAGATTGACTATGGATATTGCATCCTAGTTGTCTATGTGTTATATAAACCTGTGTGCCAGCCAGGGCAGTACGATATAGAGAGCAAGCTGTTGCCCATGCGGCAGGCTCCCCCTCTCCCTGCAGCTGATGAATCCAAAGGAACGGCAGAGACCGATACAGTTTGGCACCAGTGGTGCCGCAGGAGTTGCCAGTCAGTGTTGAACCCAATGTAGAGCTGCCTTAGGGACTCGCGGTCCAGATTTTACCTTGGGGTTTATTTCTGAAGCCTACCCCATGAGTGGGTACAGCCGCAAGGGAGCGGAGGTTTGAGGTGAGTTTTCCTTCTCCTAGGTCAGCTGACAAGTCGTATCTGCCCAAAGCGACTGGTTTTAAGGTGTCAGTAAACCACCTTTTCCCCTTCTCCTGTCAATAGAAATGGTTCCACTGGGTTTAGTATCAAAGCCACATGTGAGTCCTGATGAAGGGTCTCGCCTTGAAACATCGACATTACTCTTTTCCTTAGACGCTGCCTGGCCTGCTGAGAGTTCCTCCAGCATTTTTTGTGTGTGTTGCTTGGATTCCAGCATCGCTTGTTTGTGAAGGCCAGGAGTTGTACTTGATTGTCAAAGGATATTTGAGACTTACACCATTGGGAGCATTTAATCGGGAGTGGGCGCTTATCCCCAATATCATCACCCCCAACCCCCCCCACCCCACCCCCAAGCTACAACAGCCTTAAGGAAACTGCCTCCATCTAAACTCCTGGAAAGTACATGGATGGGCAAGGGTGTATGACTGGGGTTGGGGGGTGGGTAGGTTAATATTTAATCTCCAATGATTTCATGGAATCAGTTACAAGTCCATTGCAAAGTGCCTTCATTTTCAATTCAGTGAAGACTGGCAGCACAATACATTCTGAAAGATACCTCTTTAGATGACATAGATGAAATTTAACTTTGCCGTAAAGGTGTTGGGAAGTAACACTTTCTGGAAAGTGGGGAAGAGGAGGAACCCATATATTCTAGCTAAGGACTATGCTGCATATGTTTAGCATTCAGATCCTCCTCTGAACCGCTTGTTCCTGAGATCAAATTTATATACATACAGTGTCAAAGCCACAAGGATAGACCTGCGTCTGACTACACTTTTGGTTTCATTCTTTGCTTGCATCACATGTAATTCATGGTCACAGATGGTTTTAATTTGTTATGCTTTGGGGTGTTTGTGTGTTTGTATTAATCCTCTAAATGAGCCATCTGGTTTTTCCAGATGTTTATCTTGTCTTCTCTTCTCTCTTTTACCTCCCTAGCCCTATGAATGTGGGAGTGGTGAGTTGAAAGTCGCTGAGGAGAAGATGCTCACCTTCTACCCTCAGTCTTACAGAGCTTTCTCTCTGACATCACAATGCTTTGCAGAGCTATGGCTCCTGGAAATAGGGATGAGCTTTCTCCCTAATCAATCCATGCCAACATCACTGTTTGCTTAACCCAGCCACTAGCTTGTTGGTAAGTGCCAAGAGTCAGTTATTGTTTAGAAAGTGCCATCCTGAAATTGTGAAGGATTTGCACTGTCCAGGGCCATGATGCCTTTTTGCCAGGCACAGCTTTCTAACACAGCAGTTGACTCCTGCAGGCATCAAAGAGTTGTTTTGGAGTAAGTTAAACTTCCAACCAATATTCTTTGTTCAGCTTCTTGCTGTAAACAAGTACCAGCTTTCAGTTCTTAATGAAAGTTGCCAGCAATAATCAGTCTGAAGTTAAAAGGACAGTTTTGTAAACAAACATCACTAACTACACAGCATGGGGCTGGCTGCTGAAGGGATGTAGTATGAAAAAATAAGGTTATGTTCATTGGGCCCACATCAAACCAAACACTGGCTAAGGTATTTCATTCAAAGAAGCCTGCAGACCAAGCTGATAGCATAGCAAATAGCTGATCTATAGCTGATTAGCTGTGAGTTTTGTGTACTCAGACTCAAACATTGCAACATTAATTTTGGGTGCCTGGGATCTCTGTTGTCAGAAGCTTTTAGACTACCTGCGTGAATTTCCCAGCAAAGGTATCTGAGAAAATATCAAGTGTGTGAAGTCAACATGTAGCAAAAAACAGTATAAATGTTAGACAGCAGTCAGGCTTGTTAGGAACGGTGAAGGAATGCAAAGAATAATGATAGAAGGTGACTAGAATCCATTCCTTTGCCTTCGATTTCTATGACAGATGATTTGTTTATTTGCAACTTATTCATATGTCTTTCTAACTTATAGGAATTGTACCTGATTTAGAAATCCTCGGTGTTTCAGGAATCATTTATAATTTGATAATCTTTTATAAAATAGAAATCCTCTGAGTTTTAAATGCTTTTTAAGAATTTTATCTAAATCTAAAGGTGGATTACTAAAAGCAAATGAACTGTGTTTAAGCTACTTTGTTAGCTGAAAGTATCTCCTCCTCCATAGGGAGAGGAGACCCACCATTCAAATAGTGGGTATTGGTAGCTGGACCTGGGGTTATCTGTGAAGTGGTTTGTCATTGCCTTCTTCTGGGCAGTGTCTTTACAAGACTGGTGACCCAGCCATTATCAATGCTCTTCAGAAATTATCTGCCCAACGGCAGAGGCTGCATATGCACCAGCTGCTCATACGACCATCTACTACCTGCTCCAGTGACTTCATGTGACCCGGTCTGGTGGGCTAAGCAGGTGCTACACACTGCCCAAGGATAACCAGGAGGCTAGCAGAGGGAACGAGCGCCTTGAACCTCCATTTATCGAAACGTACCTCCACCCCGCCACCCAACTCCTTCATAACTTCAGTCTATTAACAGTGCAATTAGCTATGGCAGCCTACACACACAAAATGCCTGAGGAGCTCAGCAAGTCAGGCAGCATCTATGGAAAGGGGTAAACAGTGAACATTTCAGGCCAAGACCCTTCATCAGCACTGTTTGCTTTATTTGCATATTTTATCAAAACCAGTTCCTCTGCTGTTGACAACATCAGGTAGCTTTGTGGTATGTCCATTTCTCAAACCTTAGAGATAAACCCTGTTACTTGCAAAAGAAAAACAGATGGGGAATCTGGCCCTTATAATCAAAGTTGTGGTGTGCTTTGCTGTGTCTATTTGTTATCAGCTGTTCTAATCCCAAAAGTTAACACATTCATATAGAGCTGATCAGTTGTACAGTGAATGATTTCAAAGGTTTAGCTCTCATCATTTTAAGTTATGGAATAACCTGAGGGAAATAAGTGCCATATCAAATGTGTCACTTATGTCAGGTCTCAATAATACACCTACAGTTGGATGCGAGCATGGGATTGGGGGGGTGGGGTTGCCTATAGAGTTGTCTCTACCACCTCAAGATTCCAAACAGCATGATTTTCTATCACTACAAGACACATTTCAGAATTTTTATACAGTAGAAAATTACTAAGCTGCTGTTTTGAAAAGGAAGGTAATTAGCAGCTGACTTTCTTTAATTCTCCAGAGAAAGAATGCTATATATACTGCCAGATGGTTGACAGGGTTGGAAATTGCTTGAAATAAAGTCAGCTGAAATGTTTCTTACCCCTGAAAAGCACAAATATGTTTATGTCTTGGGCGATACTTCCACTAGAAACACGGATTTTATTTACAATTAGTTTCATGCTGAGGAATGTACATTTTATTTTGCAGATTTTAGCACATATACAGTTGGCAGCACCTGATGCTCAATAGCTAACCTATAGTATGTGCACAGATGTGTGTTCCTGCAGTCTGCATTGAGCTAATAGTGAATGAAGTGAGGAAAGTAAGTACTGACGGGCTCTTTATATTAAATTGTCTCTTCAGGCTGCAAGGCTTCTGGCTGCACGTATGATTTAAAGAACAAAATTAGCCATTTATCAGAGAGGCTGACTGTAGCGGAAACAAAGATGCAGGCCGAATGACGTTAGTAGGGTATTAAACTCAACATCTGGTCTCATTGGGGTAAATGTGCAAACTCTTCACATTACTTTGTATAGTTTTAGGTTTGAGGTAGATTTCAAGAGCTATAGTTTCACTTAAAGGGCTCATTTATATGCAGAAAATTGAATTAATCCATTAAATTCTATTAATATTTATGATTGTACTTGGTCTCAAAATAATGTAATGCAACTCAAATAGGGTAAAATATTTCATTTTCCATGTTAGAAACAGCAGGATGAACAATCTATCTTGTGCTGTATTTTTTCCCCAGGAAAATATTGTTCATGGCGTATCTTTGTGTCTATGTGTATGATCCCATTGGACAGTTAAGTGATTTGGTGCACCTACTCTGCAGCAAAGTGACATTGTAATAAGACATTGAATCTACATAAATAACTTACTCATCTACAAAAAGTTCAGATACATCATCTTGCAAAACAAAACAACTTTGGATATATTTATATGCTGTGCCTCAATTACAAAATAAAGTAATAAATAACATTATTAATTATAGATGTCTATCAGGCAGGAATGCATATTCCTGAACATGGAGCATAGCTGTCCAATGTCCTTAGCCAATTTAAAAGTGTTCCATCATTTGTATCTGCAACATGTGATTATGAGCACTAAATCATTAAATAACGCTGATTAAACTTTGCCCTCTGATAGCTAATAAAATAAACCAGAGTCGAATGCACGTGATGGATCCTGTTCTGCACAATTAAGCTAGAGCAGGACAGGTTCAGAAATATGATGAAACAGGTTAAGTGAACAGGTCAAAATGTCCAACACTACATTTTTGCTTCTCGAACAAAAGTTGCTTTAAGTTTTGACAGGGAAAGGGTAATTTTGAAAGTCTGAAAGCAGGAAGGATTGAATCAAGATTTCTTGCTCCTTTAGGTTTCTGGTTTACTCTTTAGGCAGCAGGACTATAATTGAGTTTGAATCGTGGTTACAAAAATAAAAGCAATCTATTTATAATTGCTCATTTATTGGCAGCAGAATTGCAAACCTGTCACTTTTACTATCAATTCTCATCCAACTAATTGCACTTCCCTGACCTTCCTTTCTGGCTGCTGCTTTATCCAAGAGGATTTACGAAGGTGACCTGTCACAAAGTAACATAGTTTATCACATCCCCATGATAATCATAAACATGGGATTAATAAGATAGATAGTAGTTAGGAAAAAAAGCACGAGAAGCTTGAAATTTGGTGACTTAGTGATAACATTACTGAAAAGCTCATAATCATTTTCTTTCTTCAGTACTCACTTGACTGACATACATCTATTCTGCCAAGGATATAAAGAGCTATAAATGATTGATACCTATCAATTTCCATGAATTATTAACATTGTTTTCCTTGGGAAAATTAGATTTTTCTTGTGTTTTCACTGAAGAAAAATGAGGTAAATTTCAACAGAAATTGACTGGGCAATGATGAACCCAAGGCTCGAAATCACAATGACATCTTTAAGAGTGACTGGCCTTATCCAGTGAAATTTCTCATTTGTTGTGTCTGGAAGTTCCAGGTAAAAAACTGCAGACTCGGTTTTGTCTCATCTGTGGTTTGATCTGACCCTTTGAAGTATCCTCCAGAATCTCCACTTTTAATCCCTTTCAAACAATTTGCTCATCCCTGCCAGAAATACGAAAGAGTAGTTTAGTTATCGTGAATGGGATGAAATTTATGGAGTCTGCACCAATTGATTCATTCATATTGAGACCCAAACACAAATTCAGACTACTCATTTGGGATGCTGAGTGGGCTCTGTAGAACATTTTATAAAAACTATTAAATCTACACATGTTTTGTTTTGAGTGCGGCCTTTTACAAGGAGTACAAACATTTGAAACATCTATTTCTTAACCTGAATAAGATATGATCACTTAAACAAACCTTTTATACTATAACTTGACTTTAAGAGTTTTGTTCTGGTTTAATTTTCAAAGTCATGGAGTCATACAACAGGGTCTTTTACCACACGCTCTTTTAGAAAGTGGACTCCTGAAGCTGAACATGCCCTGAGAGACTGCTTCGGTACTACTAACTGGGATGTACTGCAAGGGGGGCTCTGTGGGTCACTGAATGCACAACGGACTATATTAATTTTTGTGTGGATGCCGTTGTTCCTGTTAGAACTGTTCGCTGCTATCCCAATAAAAAGCCCTGGATCACTAGTCACATCAAAGGCCTCCTAAACCAGAAGAAGAGGGCCTTTAAAGATGGTGATCGGTTGGAGCTTAAAAGAGTTCAGAAGTAACTCAGAGTACAGATAAGGGGGGCAAAGGAGCAGTATAGGAGGAAGTTAGAACAAAAGCTGCAGAAAAAAAGCATGAAGGAGGTGTGGGATGGGATGAAGATCATCACCGGATGTGGTGCAAAGCGGGGGGCAAACATAAGTGGAGATGTGGAGAAAGCGAACCAGCTGAACAACTTCTTCAATAGGTTCGACAGCACAATCTCACCCTCACCGCAGAACTCCACACCAGGCTTACTTCCCTCACAGGAAAATAGCCACTCACAGGAGACCTGGCCCACGCCCAGGTTTACGGCTGCACAGGTGGAAGGTCAACTGAGGAAGATCTGTACCAGCAAGGCGGCTGGACCGGATGGAGTTTCCCCACGATTACTGAGGGCCTGTGCGACTGAACTGGGAGAACCACTACAGCGCATCTTCAACATGAGTCTAGATCAGAGAAGAGTACCCAGACAGTGGAAAACATCCTGTATTGTCCCGGTACCGAAGAAACCACAACCAAAGGAGTTGAATGACTTCAGACCTGTTGCCTTGACGTCGCACGTGATGAAGACCATGGAGCAGCTGATAATACAGAATCTGAGGCCACAAACCAGGCACGCCCGGGATCCGCTTCAGTTTGCGTATAAGGAGAAGGTGGGAGTGGAGGATGCTATCATGTATTTGCTGCACAAATCACTCTCTCACCTAGATGGGGTCAGTTGTGCTGTGAGGATTACATTCCTTGACTTCTCTAGTGCCTTTAACACCATCCAGCCCAAGATCTTAAAGCACAAACTAACGGAGATGGGAGTAGACTCTCACATGGTGGATTGGATAGTGGACTACTTGACAGATAGACCTCAGTATGTGCGGTTGGGAGACTGTAGGTCTGACACGGTGGTCAGCAGCACAGGAGCGCCACAGGGAACCGTACTCTCTCCGGTCCTGTTCACCCTGTACACATCAGACTTCCAATATAACTCGGAGTCCTGCCATGTGCAGAAGTTCGCTGATGACACGGCCATAGTGGGGTGTGTCAGGAATGGACAGGAGGAGGAGTATAGGAAACTGATACAGGACTTTGTGATATGGTGCAACTCAAACTACCTGCGTCTCAATATCACCAAGACCAAGGAGATGGTGGTGGACTTTAGGAGATCTAGGCCTCATATGGAGCCAGTGATCATTAATGGAGAATGTGTGGAGCAGGTTAAGACCTACAAGTATCTGGGAGTACAGTTAGACGAGAAGCTAGACTGGACTGCCAACACAGATGCCTTGTGCAGGAAGGCACAGAGTCAACTGTACTTCCTTAGAAGGTTGGCGTCATTCAATGTCTGCAGTGAGATGCTGAAGATGTTCTATAGGTCAGTTGTTGAGAGCGCCCTCTTCTTTGTGGTGGCGTGTTGGGGAGGAAGCATTAAGAAGAAGGACGCCTCACGTCTTAATAAGCTGGTAAGGAAGGCGGGCTCTGTCGTGGGCAAAGTACTGGAGAGTTTAACATCGGTAGCTGAGCGAAGGGCGCTGAGTAGGCTACGGTCAATTATGGAAAACCCTGAACATCCTCTACATAGCACCATCCAGAGACAGAGAAGCAATTTCAGCGACAGGTTACTGTCGATGCAATGCTCCTCAGACAGGATGAAGAGGTCAATACTCCCCAATGCCATTAGGCTTTACAATTCAACTGCCAGGACTTAAGAACTTTTTTTAAAGCTATTATTAATGCTTTTTGAGTTAGTGATTTAGATGCATATCATATTATTACTGAGTTAAGTATTGTATGTAATGAGTTTTTGCTACAACAAGTGTATGGGACATTGGAAAAAAATGTTGAATTTCCCCATGAGGATGAATAAAGTATCTATCTATCTATCTATCTATCTATCTATCTGTCTTTGGCCCACAATGTCCAGCACCATCCAGCAATCTTCTCTACTAATTGCATTTCCCAGTACTTGCCCTGGAGCCTTCAAAACCTTACAGTTCAAATGCTCATTCAAATCCTTCTTAACTGTTATGAAAGTCTCTGACTTCACCACATTCTAGAAACCTGCCACACTCTAAAATGGGGGTTCCTAACCTGGGGTTCACAGACCTCCTGCTTAACCATAGCATAAAAGAGGTTGGGAACTTCTGCTCTATAAAGGTGTCCCCCCTTTACAAAGGTAGAGTGTTCCTATGAAACCTTTCTTAAGCCAAAATTGCATAAAGCAAAGAACCACTAATTTATATGGGGAAAATTTTCATAAAAGCAAAAAATCTTCTTTATAATGTGAAAACAGGTTACTAATGTCAGTCTTTTGTAAAGTGAACATTCGTAAAACGGGGGACACCTGCAATGAAAGAATTCTTCCTTAAATCTCATCGAAGTATCCTACCCCTTATCTTAAACCTCAGACATAGGGAAGATTTCTTACAGTCTACTCTATCTGTGCCACTGAAAATTTTGTATGATCCAATCATAACTGCTCCCCGCCCATTTGTGGTTCCTGGAGCAAAGAAGATCCCAACTACTCAGCCTCTCTTTCAAGGAGAAGTGCTCCATATCTGGCAGCATCCTAGTGTTTCTCCTCTGGACCATCTCCAGTGTGATTATGTCATTTATTTTTTGCAGTATCAGCCAAGATGCATACAATACTCCTATGCTAATCTAACCAATATGTTACAATGTTGTATCATAATCTCCACGCTGTTATTGTCTGGCTCCTGGCTAATGAATACTGATAACTTATGTGTAATCTTCGCTGCCTTCTCTACTTGTGCTGTCATATTCAGGTTCCTTGAACTTGTGCAGCAAGCCCCTTCTGTCCCCAATACTCCAAAAGAACGCCACTCATTTTACACTGTAGGTCCAGCTGTATGACTCCTCCTAAATGCATTGCCTCAAAAATATCATATTACATTTCATTTGCCATTGCCCTTGCCAATTAGTTAACATCACCCCTGTATAATAAGACTACCCACCTCAGTATCAACAGCACTAATTTGAATGCCCAATCACAAAAAAAACAACCTTCCACCATTACCTGCTACCACCTGGAATTAGATTGCCAATTTTATAGAATCATTTACGCAAAAACAAGTCCTTTGGCTCATCATGCCAATACCAACTCTCAGGTATGTAGTTCTATTGCTACTATTTACCATCACTTAGTCTGATGCCTTGCAAGCCTTGGCAAATCAAATGCTTGTCCAGATGCTTTTCAAACTATGTCAGAGTACCTGCCTCCACCATCATCTCAGTGCGTCCCAGCTTGTAACCATGATCTGGGTGAAAAAATTCTTCCTGCATGTGCAATAATCATGTTGCTCCACACTCTCCGCCAAAACCTTTGGTCTTAGACATCTCTGCCTTGGGAAAAAATGTTACTCACTGACTAATATATCTATGCTTCTCATAACTGTGGATCCAATTTTAGACCCGTTTGCCATGTCAAATCTTATTAGAGACCCTCCTGTCTATAGAACATAGAACAGCACCACACCCATAATGTTGTGCTGACTAATTAAATTAGTGATCAAATACCCAATTGAACTAATCACTTCTGCCAACACATTTTATATATCCTTCCACTTCTTCAGAGTTCAAGTGCCTACCTATTAGCCTATTGAACACTTCTATCACATTTGCCTCCACCACCAATCCTGACAGTGCATTCCACTCACTGTGCAACAAAACTGATTTCCTTTGAATCTCAAATACATGCCTCCTGATACATGTGATTGCACCCCTCTATCTTTGAGCTCTACTCATATAGACTCAATGGATGAACCTTCTGCGATGTTTCCTCTGAGTACAGCTGTGAAATTGTTCTTAATGCAACTTTTCCAATCGTCTCCACCCCAACACTACTTTACCTCCATCTCTATATTTTTGTAAGGAAGGACCATTCAGCATCCAGTCCTATCCCTCTCTCAGCTAATTCCCTGTTATGGTCAAGACAGGCTAAGAAAGGTCTTGATGTTTCTTGGAGAATTCTGGTGATGAGACATTTTGCCACAAGATATTAAAAGTCTGTTCAGGATATTTATGCATAATTGATTCCATCTATATTTTAACCTCTAACTTTATTTTTAATATAACTCTGACCTAACTTTGAATCAAATTGTAACAGTCCTGTTAGTTTCACAAATACTGACACGAGAATTTAGCTGCCATTTCTTAGCCCAGTTCCCTGTTTTTTCAATGAAACACCACCCACTGCAGCATGTTTTGGTTTTCCAAAGAAATAACGAAATCTTCCTATGAAATTTAATCTGGGAATGTTGAAACTACAGCCTCACTTGCCCCCGAATCATTGATTATGGAGGGAACAGAAGTGGTTCCGGAATGGAATGAAAGCTCATCTTTACAGTGCCTTGAAAACATATTCAGCCTCCAGTCCTTTGTTCACATAAATGAGTGTTACAGCCAGGGAGTTTGATCAATTTAACAGAGATTTTTTTTATTTTGTGAGTCACATGCTTTTTTACAGTAGAGCCCAAAAAGCAGGGGAAAGTGTAAAGCATAAAAGAGTAAAAATTCAAAATCTGTAATGTCAGCAGTTCAAAAGTATTCATCCCCCTTTGCTCAGTACTCAGTTGAACCACATCTTACAGCTATAACAGCCAGTAGTTTTTTTTTTGGATACATTTCTATTAGCTTTGCACAATATGACGGAGCAAGGTTTGCCCATTGTTCCTGGCGAAAATGCTGAAGCTGTGCCAGGTTAGTAGGGGAGTGGCAGTAGACAGCAATTTTGAGGTCTTGACAGTGATATTTGATTGGGTTATGATCAGGACTCTGACTGGGCTGGTCAAGGACATCAATTTTCTTCATTTAAAACCACTCCATAGTTGCTCTGGCAGTATGCTTTGGGTTGTTGTTCTGTTGAAAGATAAACTTATTCCCAGCTTCAGCTTTTGAAAGTTTAGATCTGGGAACTCCCTGTATTTAGTAACATTCATCTTCCCATCAATCCTGACCAGATTTCTAGTCCCTGCTGCTACAAAGCATCCCCATAACATGATGCGACCTCTACCATACTCTACAGTAGGGATGGTGTTAACTGGCGGATGTGCAATGTTAGATTTACGCCACATGTACTGCTTAGTGTTGGAACTAAAAAGTACCATATTAGTCTCATCTGACCATCTTCTAAGTGATGCTATGCAAAGTCTTTTTGGGCAAGGATATGTTTTATTTTGTTAGCCAGGGTTCTTCCTTGCCACTCTTCCTTTCTGTGCAAGGCCTCAGAGATTGTAGTCATGAACTTCATCTCCAGTTGTAGCCACTGACTTTTGCACTCCATTCAGAGTGTAGCTGTAGTAATATATTTTGTCCACTTTTTCAGTGAACTGCACTGAGCTCCGGGGTATTTTCAGTTCCTTTGGGATTTTTAGTAAATTGTTGACAGGTTTTGGAATTCTTATTTTGATTTGATATGATACAAAATGTTTTGTAGATTAGTTCAAAAATCCTGCTTCAATATATTTTAAATTTGGAAAATGATGCAGTAAAATGTGAAAATAGTTGGGGGCTGAACACACTTTCAAGGCACTGTAAGTCAGTTTTCTCTCATTCACATTTATAATCCTGCCACTACTTTAAAGCTCCTTTATTTTTTACCCAGAGTTCCTCTACCTCAAATATTTTTCTAGACACACCACCAATATATCTGGTACATTTCTTCCACCTCCTATGTGAGTCACCGTCTCAAAGAGAGATGGTTATGTACAATCTTTCCCTTTTTTGGCTGCTTTTAAATGTAATAATTTTTAGCTAGGTATTTCATAATGTTATTCTTAAGTAAAACCCTGTCTTTGTATTCAAAAGATGTTAAGCTAATTCTCGCTTTACTAAACTGCTTAATGTACCTTCAAAGTCTTATTACAGGATGCAGATGAATCCATTATCACTCCTCTTCTAAGTAAACCAGCACAACCATTCAATTAAAATATACTTGTTACTCCAGGCTGTGCACTTAAATATCATGGGCTTGGGCTTGCTACAGTAAAGTTTTTTTGCAGATTCAGATGTATTTAGCATTCTCTTTGAGGAATGTTTTTACCATGCTATGCAAAGTTGTGTTCTACCACAATAATCATGTAATGTACATACAACATGTTGCCCTCTTTTAAGGTGCAGCATCTCCAACATTCCTTAAACCAATTCACACTCAAACTGCAGAATGCTGCTGCATCAGTCTGTCTCCAGTTGGACAGGTATCAACCATAATCACCCTGATACCTTAACTGGCTCACAGTGTTTAAGTAAATAGACCAGTGATAGATCACTGCTAGTTAATGAATCACATATAGGAATTAATATTAATTATTAAATACTGGCCTGGGTGGGTGGTCTTACAATCTGGGTCGTGGTCACTCTTTATGCAAGGAGTAAGTTTGTGTGGCTGTTCTCCTTGTATGCAGTGAAAAGATGTTTCCCATATTCTCAGATTTATGTGATTATTTTGCTCTACTTTATGTTGGTTTCCTTCAGGTTTTTAGCGTTTTCTTTCTTGATCTTTAAAAATAATTTCACCCAAAATATTTTCCAACTGATTGGCCATTATCTTTGACAGGATCTTAGCATCAACATTCAAAAATGAAATAGGTCTATATGAGGCACAATCAGTAGGATCTTTATCCTTTATCCTGTTTTCTTTCTTGTGGTCGATCAGTGGGTGAGTGATCTGTTAAATTTGCTGTGTGGGAGTGGGGGTTGAGGATTTAGTGCCATTGTTGTTCCTTTCTGCAAGTGAGGGGGTCGGGGATTGTTATGTGTAGAGTGTCATTGATTGTTATTGTGGCTGTTTTTTTTGCTGTGGGTGAGGGGTGATTTTGGGAGTCCACAAGTTTTGTTTCTTTTCTTTTTCATGCTGGTTGTGGGGTGGTTGATGTCTTGTCTTTCATCAGCACCCATGGTCTTTCTGTATTTAATGGCTATCTGGAGAAGTCAAATATCAATGTTTTACTATACAGGTATACTTTGACAATAAAGTGCACCTTTGAACCTTTAAACCTTTAAAATAATGACCCCTGCAATATTGTTTGTATGAGAACATCCCTTTAATAGCTGGTGAACTGCATTGTGACTTGGTATGAATATGAATGTTCATCATTGAGAGTGTGAATTTATCCAACAATAGAAGTCCAGGAGGAAATTAATGCCTTTGCAGAGAAGTAGAGATTGTCCTTCTAAAGTATTCTTCAATGAATTACTTCTGAAGGTTCTGGAACTCTTAAACTTTAATTAATAGATAATTGTAAACTTTGATGAACGTAGTGAGGATATAACCATTAAATGTGAGGTAGATGTAGTCACTGGGGGCTTGGCTTTCAGATCATTATCCCCATATCTCCCACCCTTCAAGGAAGGTGGGAAGAGGAGGTGGGGATTGATATAAATTCACCCCATACTTTTGAATTCACACCTTTGAACTGGAGCTTCATATAAGTACAGTAGTGGGAGTTGACTCCCTTCTCCAATGGACAATAGTGAACCATCTGATTTTTACAGCAAGCTTGACTATTTTTCTGATACTGGCCCACAGAATGTCCATATTTATTACATTCTACTCATGATGTATCAGATTAGGATTTGGCCTCAGGACCTCTGGATTGCATACCTTCATGTTGCCACATCCTAGTCTTTGGTTTGATTCATCCCTCTTTCTAATGTTATTATGTTTACTCTGTCTTCTTGAAGTCCTTAATGTGTTGGTAACTTTGGGGTTGGTCTTCACTGCAGAGCAAAGATATACAGTGTTGACCAATCCACTGTTGTATGGAGCACTTCTTCTGAGAGGAATTCAGGGACACCAGTGGAATTGGATGGGTGTTGGAACTTTTGCTTGATGACCTGACTGGCCTGCTGAAATAGAGGCCTAAATGATTCAAGCAGCTGATCCCAGTGTATTTGGGCATTGTGAGCTCCAAAATAGAGAAATGAAATATATTAGCTCTTGGCACCAAGCAGCCTGCCTTTCTCTTGTGGACTAAATCGGGAAGAAGGAGAATTGGTACAAGGTTAAGATAAGATGAAATAAACAATGCATGAAGTCCAGGACTCATTAGGAACACAGTTCAGTCCATAGAGTGAGCAGCTTCAAATTCCTTGGTGTCAAGATCTCTGAGGATCTAACCTCACCCCAACATTTCTATGTAGTTATAAAGAAGGCAAGACAGTGATTATACTTTATTAGGAGTATGAAGCAATTTGGCATGTCAACAAATACACTCAAAAACTTCTATAGTTGTACCGTGGAGAGCATTCTGACAGGCTGCATCACTGTCTGGTATGGAGGGGCTACTGCACAGGACGGAAAGAAGCTGCAGAGGGTTGTAAATCTAGTCAGCTCCATCTTGGGCACCAGCCTACAAAATACCCAGGACACCTTTAGGGAGCAGTGTCTCAGAAAGCCAGCATCCATTATTAAGGACCTTTAGCATCGAGAGCATGCCCTTTTCTCACGGTTACCATCAGGGAGGAGGTGCAGAAGCCTGAAGGCACACACTCAGCGATTCAGGAACAGCTTCTTCCCCTCTGCCATCCGATTCCCAAATGGACATTGAAGCTTTGGACACTACCTCACTCTTTTATAATATACAGTATGTCTGTTTTGCACATTTTTAATCTATTCAATATGTGTTATTTATTTATTTATTTATCTATTTATTTATTTATTTATTTATTTATTTGTTTGTTATTATGTTTTATTTTATTATTTTCTCTCTCCGCTACATTATGCATTGCATTGAACTGCTGCTGCTGCATTAAAAAGATTCACATCACATGCCGGTGATAATAAACCTGATTCAGATTCTGAGTCATGGTGCCTAGAAACAGGCCCATATGCCCACCATGCCCATGCAGACCTTCATCGTACCCATCCATATTTATTCTATTTTTACCACTTGGCTCACAGCTTCAATGCCTTGCCAGTTTGGCTGTTCATGTAGTGAATTGATGTGGTGACGGTATGTGCCTCCACCACCTCCACAGACGGTGAAGCTGCCGATTGTTTAAGGACTATCGCTGGTTATCAAGGCTTCACCTGCTTTGTGCAAATACTTTGCTGATAGTTTTGAGGCTACTACCAGAGACAAAGAAAAATTTGTTGAAGAGCTCCAGTCAGCTACTAGCAATGGTCAAGGCAGTGTTAAAGTTTTATTCTGGAGGTGGCACAGATTTGTGGCTGCACTAGCTCTCAGAGGATTGCAAGTATATCCCGTCTCCTGGCTCTGCACTGTGAAGAGGGTGACCATCCCAGTGAGCTCACCTCCAGGTACTGTGTATTCTCTCTGTGTAGCTACTTGCTTTCTACTTTTGCTGTCACTACACTTTGACCTCTAACCTGATTGGATTCAGCAAAAGTTCTCAATGACTACGCTGAAACTACATTCACAGAAATCCCTCCAGGCATTTTATAGCTAATTTGTAGCCATCACATCACATATCTGTTTAAATCAAGAAGCAACAAAAACTCCCACCGTTACATGATGCACCACAGGCAGCTGTGGGGGCCAAGTTTTTATATATATTTTAGGCAGAGGTTGATAGATTCTTGACTGGTCAGGGCATGAAGGGATATGGGGAGAAAGTAGGAAACTGAAGCTGAGAGGAACATTGGATCAGCCATGATAAAATGGTGGAGCAGACTCGATGGGCCAAATGGACTAATTCTGCTCCTATATCTTATGGTCTTATGATACAGACTATAAGGTTTGAGAAAGTGTGTATCCTTCAATGACTGTGTCTCATGAGCGCCTTTCAATGTGTATCACTCAGGGGCTTTCAGAAAAAATGTATGGAGGAAAAGCTATTGTCAGTGACCTTGACTACATTTCAGTCAATGATCAGTCATGAACTTTTCTCCTAATTTTGACTGAAGTATTGGCTGTTGAAATGTAGACTGTATAAAAAGGGGAATATCACAGAAACCAGCACAGCATACTTTCCACAGATTTTTACACCCTTTTTGACTAGTCTTAAGTGTAAGTGGGGTACGTACCTTTTGTAAGTAACTGCATTACTTTAATTTCTGAAGAATAGTTATTGGATTTAAATGCCAGCGAATACCAATGATTGATGTATTAGATTAAATTAGTCTCCTGATGTACTTTCATAGGTTTAAACAGATTGGCAGAGAAATCTTCCGATTATACATGCCAAGAAGATTAATCAACCAATTTACTATATTAACACTGAAACTTGGTAGCAAGGTATTGATAAAAATATTGGAACTACCAAAATGAAGCTAAAATACATTAATATATATGCCAATCTCAAACCATAAAAAGACTAAGAAAGAGCTTTTACACCTTCAATAAAAATTAACAAGAAAGCAAGTCTGTAATATATTCAACATTTTTCCCTTACCACTTTATAATTATTCTGCTCAACAGAGAGGTATAGTAGTGATGGATACAGCTTTATTTACTAGATGTTACAGTGTGAAAGAAGTAATTGCATTTTGTTCTTTCTGTCCAGGCGTCATGCTGTGTTGCAAGTGTACTTAATCTTAACTGTATTGAGTTGAATCTGCTTCAAATGACTAATTTTAGAAGCCTTGTGCAATGAGAAGTAGACAAAGATTTATATGTCTCCGGTCTGGAGGCTAACAGAAAATCTACTTATGAATCTGTCTATCTGCAGAGACCTCTGAAGCCATGCCAGTACACAGCAAATTGTTGTAGCATCACTGATAAACCTCATAATAAGCTGAAGTATAAAGTACAGTGTTAAAACCACAAATTCTTCTGAATTATGCAATTCTAAGTTTTTCATCCTAGCCACGCTGTGGGGAAGTAAATCTTGCCAAATAAAAATGGTAACTCATCAATGTTGTGTTTTGTAACTTCAAAACATTAAACTAATTAAAAAAAAGGCATGGGAGTCGGAAATGCAGGTCTAACTTTGTGCTTACTTTTAAGCTATGCACGCACATATCACGTGGTAGCGTGATGACGTATGCAATTCACATATTTGTACATACAACCCGGAATGAATTATTTAAACAAACAAGTTTGCTTAATCAAACAATATATACTAAATACACAACAGTGAGTTTGGCACTCTAGTGCACAGTTGGTGATGCTATCTCACATCTCCAGTGATCTGGGTACCATTGATGCACAGTTTGCACACTCTCCCTGTGATTACATGGGTTTTCTGCAGATGTCTGGGTTTCCTCCTGCATTCCAAAGTCAGTGCAATTGACAGTTCAATTTACTGTAAATTGTCATTAATGTAAGGGGCAGCAAGAGAAACAGGGAAATGGAAACTTGATGGAATGCGAGAGGGAAAATGGAACCCACTGTTCTTATTCTTTGATAGGATTGAGGTTGTGGTTTGGGAAGTGCTGTCAAACAAGCATTGGCAAATTGCAACAAATCAAGTAACAGCTAATCTCTTGACCTTAACCCACAGTAAATGATTGCACAAAAGGAATTCAATATTCTATGTTGTGCAATCAAAAGCTGATTTCATCACCAAGAGACAACTAGGACAAATTCTGTGCAAAAAAAATCTTGCTAGACAGCTTGGTGTTGGAGCCGCCTGTCTGTCTGGCTTGTGAAAATGTATTTTCAGAATGGCACCACAAATAAATGGTAGATTTATTTTACAGAAATGAACATTGATTTTTTTGAATATGTCATTCAGTCCAAATGGTTTGATTGGAATGTTATTTTCCCAGTGCGCTGCAGAAGAAGTGAATGACAATCACGACAGAGAGACTTTGGAGACTATTAAGTGAAGCCAAAATTATAGAAAATACAGTTTTCACCTAACATCTTTCAAACAGTCAGAAAGAAAAATGGGGCCAAGCAAAAGATATTGAAACTTTATAAGATTTGCTGTATTCACATTGGGTATGCTTCACAATTGACACACATTTACATTCTGTGGATATAAAGATATGATTTGTCTTTGGTCTACTGAAATGATCAGTGGCAACTCTCTGGCATGTGAGAGAAATGAATTACTCAACTAATTGGGTTGTCATGACAACAATGACATAGAAACAGACATTAAAGATTTTCAGTATAATCCATCTGATGAATGGAAAAGCATTTCCATTAATTGATTTTGTTCTGGCCACAGTCATTTAAAAATCTTTGAACTAAAATATCTAAGAGTTATTCTGTGATTTTATCAAGGTTTGGAATTCCATTTATGAAAATTCATTTTACAGCAAATCATTTTAAGAGTAACAAGTGATAAATAGCTTTATTTTCTTTAATGAGTCTCATTTTGTCTTTGTATTTATAGAATCTAGTGGTCTGTAACATAAAATGAGATTATAGTGCAGTGGGCTGAAGAAGGATTTGAAAGCTGGGAGCTGGAGGTTATAGGTTGGTTAGTGAAGCCAGAATATGAAGGCAAGAAACAAAAGGGGTTGTGTAGTAGCAACAAGTAAAACAGGTTTGTAATATCTGGCCATAGATTAGGAAGAGGAAGGGGGCAAAAGAAGAAGATGACAGATGTGGTTATGTCACAAGTAAATATGAAACAGAAGGAATAAGTTTATTATCAAAGTATATATATGTTACCATGTACAACCCTGAGATTAATTTTCTTACATGCATAATCAATAAATCCATAATAAATTAATAACCATATTAGAATCAAGAAAGATGGCAACCAACTTGGGCATTCAACCAATGTGCAAAAGACAACAAACTGCAAATATAGGAAAGAGATAATAATAAATATTGAGAAAATGAGATAACGAGGCCTCAAAAGTGAGTCCATAGGCTGTGAGAATATTTCAGTGATGGGACAAGTGGAGTTAACCCCTTTGGTTAAAGAGCCTGATGGATGAGAGGCAATAACTGTTCCTGAACCTGGGGGTATGAGTTCTGAGAGTCATGTACCTTCTGCCTGAAGGCAGCAGTGAAAAGAGAGCATGACCTGGGTGGTGGATGATCCTTCCTTGTGAGAACACTCCATGTAGATGTGCTCAATGGAGTGGAGCGCTTTACCTGTGGTGGACTGGGCCATATCCACTACTTTTTGTAGGATTTTCCATTCAAGGGAATTGGTTTTTCCATGCCAAGCTGTAATGCATCCAGTCAATGTACTCTCCACTACACATCTACAGAACTTTGTCACAGTTTTAGATGTCATGCCGAATCTTTGCAAACTTCAAAGGAAGTATTGGCCTTGTCGTGCTTTCTTCCCAATTGCACTTACATACTGAGCCCTGGATAGGTCCTCCGAAATGAGAACAGCAAGGAATTTAAAGTTGCAGACTCTCTTCACCTCTGATCCTCCGATGAGGACTGGCTCATGGACCTTAGGTTTCCTCCTTCTAAAGTCAATAATCAGCTCCTTAGTCTTGCTGACATTGAGCAAGATATTGTTCTGGCCCCAGTCAGCCAAACTTTTAATCTCACTCATAGATGTTGATTTGTCACCACCTTTGATTCGGCCCACAACAGTAGTGTCATCAGCAAACTTGAATATGGCATTGGAGCTGTACTTAGCCACAGAGTCATAAGTGTAAAGCAAAGGTGACCAGGGGGGTCAGCATACAACCTTGTGGGGAACATGTACTGATGGAGATTGTGGAGGAGATTTTGTTGCCAATCCAAGCTGACTGGGGTCTGCAAGTAAGGAAATCAATGATCCAATTACACAAGGATGTATTGAGGTCAAGTTCCTGAAGTTTATTGATTAGTTTTGAGGGGATGATGATGATGTATGCCGAGTTATAATCAACAAGGAGCATTCGGATATGTATCTCTGCTGCCCAGATGTTCCAGGGTTGAGTGAAGAATCAATGAGATGGCATCTGCTGAGAGCCTGTGGTCCAGCAGGCAGATTGGACTGCATCCAAGTCATTTCTCGGACAGAAGTTAATATGTTTCATCACCAAAGTAGCTGGAGGCAGGGTGAGAGTGAGAGATAAAAGAGAGAAAATTTAATGGAAGAAGATTGATAAAATGTCAATGCAGAACGTGGGATAAAAATGGGAGCACAGGAAGAGAAGTGGGGCAGATAGGAGGTAAAAACACTGTCAAAATATTTTAACATAATTAATCAAAGGAGAATCAAAGCAGGCCCATGTACAGCATAAAGTTGATTAACGGACAAAGGGCCAAATGATTGTTTATGCTTCATAGACTCAATATGATTCAATGTGATAAGATATAAATAGATATGTCACAAGCAGTACCATGAAATATATTTAAAGAAGGAAAGCGGTTATTAGACCTTACAAACTATCTCAATTTTTCCATGGCCTGTGAAGTGATATGAAAATCAATGCTAGTATCATTCTTCTAGGTGTAAATTGTGATTTATTGCATTATTTATATAATTTTCTTGTTTAATCAATTTTACTTGTTGTTGAGAATCAACTCAAATGTGAAATGGAAAATCCTAAGCTATTCATCTCTTCATGATTTGACTACCTTGGCAATTGTGCTTCTTTAATCAGTTGAAGTCTATTTAAAATATGTCTCAACTTTTAATAATGTAAATGAAGTAGCAATGACAAATTTGCACTAGAGTTTCACTTATCAGAGTTTAACTGGACGCAGGCTGCTTTTTTATGTGTGAAGGTACGGTTGAAGTGACACACATCAGATAATGATACTGGAACCTCAGATTGAACATCACACTGTGAAGCAATCACTGCTGTTAATTGCTTCAATTTGTTACAATGATGCAATTTTAGACTAATTGCAAAATGCTAATCTGTAAATGTCTTTCATTCAAGCAATAAGGGGAATGTTTAACTCATTACTTTATTTTGTCAATGATGTGGATGTTGCACAAAGTATACGTCAGACGGATAGATATAGTGCTATCAGTAATTTCTTATGACTGATGTAAGGATTGACTGAAAATGTTCTAAGTATATATTGGTGTCATCTGTAGTTCATTTCATGCTTGAGGTGTTATGATACTAAAAGAATAATTATTTTGCCTAGATCACTGTGGGTTCTGGGTAAAATTAAGTCTGTAATGAATTGTGGTCTGATATAACCCAAATCTTGAACAGACAAGAGATATTCAAAGTCACACAATCATAACTTGGCCACTAAGTCTAGTTTAAAATGGAATAAAAATATAATCTCTACCCATACTAGTATTAAGAGGTAAGCTGTCTGAAAGTGAAAATGAAGCGACAAGAAAGAATTGAATCAAAACACAAGAAGTAGAGACATGAGTCAGCCATCAGCATGCCCTGATTCTCAATAACATCATGGGAGTATCTACAGCCTCAGAACCATTATCTTGTACCATGAAATAAGCGCAGAAGCATGTCATCCAGTCCACTGAGCCTCCTCCACCATTTAACAAAATCATAGCTAATCTTTGGCCACAATTTATTCCCCGCACTGTCTCCACATCCTTCAATTCCATTAATATCCATAGAAAAATCTGTCAAAATGCGGGGGGAACTTGGCAAGTCAGGCAGCATCTATGGAAAAGAATAAACATTTGACGTTTTGGACCGTAACTCTTTATCGGAACTGGAAAGGAAGCGGGGAGGTGCCAGGATAAAAATGTGGGGGGAGGGGGAAGAGGACAAGGGAGAAGGTGATAGCTGAAGGCAGGTGGGTGGGGGAGGAGGGATGAAGTAAAAAGCTGGGAGGTGATGAGTAGAAAAGGCAAAAGGCAGGTCTGAGAAGAGGTAAGAGGCCAGAGTGTGGAAATTAAGAAGAGGGAAGGGGGTGGAGAAAAAATTTGTCAGTAGTTGGAGAAGTTGATATTAATGCCATTGGTTTGGAGGATACCTAATCAGCATATGAGGTGTCAACCTAACAGTGGCCTTACTGTGGCAGAAGAGAAGAACATGGACCAACATGTCAGAATGTGAATGAGGACAGGAGTTGAAATTGTTGGCCACCAGGAATCTCCACTTTTTGCAGATGGAGCTGAGGTGCTTGACAAAGTGGTCCCCCCAAACTACCCTGGTCAATCTGCCTAACACTTTCCCCTGGTGCTGCTCCTTCCCTTACTCCCATGATCACTCTCCTCTCATATCAGAATCCCTCTTCTCCAGCCCTTCACCATTTCCACTTATCTCCTAGCTTTTTACTTCATTCCCCCTCCCACCACTTATCATCTTCCAGCTTGCCCTCCTCCCCCACCTTCTTATTCTGGCATGTTTGCCCTTCCTTTCTGGTCCTGATGAAGGGTATCATTCTGAAACGCCAACTGTTTATTCATTTCCATAAATGCTGTCTGATCTGCTGAGTTCTCCCAGCATTTTGTGCATATTGCTCTGGATTTCCAGTATCTGCAAGATTTCTAGCACTCAAAAGATTCAATCAATCTCTGTTTTTGGCTGGGCTGGGTGTCCACAGCCTATAGGGGTGAGCATTTTCGGAAAAAAAATGTCTGATCCCATCCTTAAGAATCTTATTCCTGAGATTGTGATCCCTGAATTCCCTAGCCAAGGGAATAATCCAGCCACCCTGTGTTGTTTATGTCAAACTCCACAACAACTCCAGATGTTTCAGTGAGATCATCTTATATTTTTCTAATTCAAGACTGCATGGACTCAGAATTCTTAATTTTTGTTCTTGTGACAAATATGATATCAAACTTCCTTGCACTTCTTCTGTTGAGAGCATACACTTGTTTTGGTGGGGAGGCTAAATCAAAAGGTGGGAGACTTCACAAATCTTGTCCTCAATTCATTTTGCAATGAAAGTTAACATTCCCTTTGCCTTCTTCATTTCTTGCTAAACTCACATGTTAAACTCATACAAGAAAAGGCAGGTCACTGCATCCCAGTAATCAACTTAAAAAATGACCATTTATTCTGAATCTCTGTTACCACTTCATCTAGAATTGTATTTAATGTTATTAGAGCACAATAGCTTGTGTCACATCGTATTAATGGTCATTTAATATCCAAATACACCATATTAATTGATTTGTCCTTATGAATTCTGTTGTTAAAACTCAGAAAATGTGTATTTTCAAGCATTATTTCCCTTTCATAAATCCATGCTGACTCTGTCCAATCTAGCCATTATTACTAAAATGTTTTTATTCCACTTACTAAACCATAAATTCCCTTCCACTGGTGACATGCCACTTGGTTTATAGCTCTGCAATTTCTTTTTTCTTTTTAAATGGTAGTATTACATATATATCCTTCGAAGTTGTCAAAACTTTGCCAATTTTTGGAGTTGGAAGATGATAATCAATAGATCTATTATCGCCATTCCTACTTCCTGCAAGATCCTAGGAACCAGATGAATATGCCACTGTTGCTTTTCAGTCTCCTTGATTTTTATAATGTTCATTTCTTTGAAATTCTCATTTACTCAGGTCTGTATTATACTAATATTCCTGAGTTTCTTATCTTCTCTCACGAAGGCAGACAAAAATACTCATTTCATGTCTGAGTCATTTTCTCCAATAATTTCTACTGTCTCAGTCTTTGAGAGTCCTACTCTGACATTAGCTATTTTTTTCTTTACATATCTCTGGAAGTTTTTACACTTACTAGTTTATTCTTATTTTCCACTTGCTTTCATCCTTATCAATGCTTTTGTTCCACTTTGCTGAATTGTTTCCACTCGTCAGATTTACTGCAAATTTTGGAAACATTGTGAGCTTTTTCTTTTGATTTAATATATTTTTATCCTTTATTCATCAGTAGGCTGCAGAATGAGGTGAGTATTGAAGAGGTCAATGATGTAAATCTGAAACTGAGAACAAAGATTTTAAATTCAACACATTGGGAGACCAGAGCAAATTAAAATCCCATGACTAAAGTAATAGGTGACAAGGGCATGTTAAAGGATAGAGTGTAATGATTTACATTTTATGGCACTTAAGGTTCAAACTTGTGCATTCATGATAATTTCCTATGACAGAACTTCCAGGCTGAAGTAGTAAGATGATGGTGTGGAGTTTTCAAATGAGAGTCTATCACGAAATCTGCCCTGATTGACAGGAAGGAATTCTGCGGCATGATTGTGATTCAGGAATAGATATCTATAGTGCTGATCAAGGAATTAGAAAATTCCATTGGGTACAAAGTGACATGCGTGTTTGAGTAATATTGCTCAAGCTGGGAGTCACTGGCACTTTATGGATAGAGGTGGGAAGCTAGTGTATTGAAGTTAATGAAGATTCCAAATGCAGGATATAGACAATCAGTGAGTGATAATATGGGCTTGAGCTTCCAATAACGGCAGGAGGTGTGATCATGGCAAAGGTGGTCTGAGATAACAGGAATTGAAAGTAAATCATTTATTTCTACAGCTTTGCCAAAGTGATTACATTTGGTTATTATTAATTGCTACCCTTTTGTAGTGTGATTTACCTAAAGACTCAATTACCATCTGGAAGTTTTCACTCAATCTTCTAAATCCTTATTGACCTCAAATCTACTTACAGAACAATTAATATTAACATTTATTTTGATGTTACGTCATCTAATAATTTTATTTCTTTTTTACTTCTCTCTGTTGTTCTATTATTATAACTGGCTTGACTCCAAGCCAATATACTGTACATTCATTGTGGATTTACTACAAGACAATGGCAATACCAGAGACATGTCTGCAATTAAATAGATTTCTAGTCAACATATTTCAAACAATTATAGTGTTTGTAAGACTGACACCACAGGAGAAAAATGGCCGTTGTGATCAGGAGTACAAGAATCAAAACAAGTTAATGAATTAATTTTAACAAAAGCCTTGAAGATGCTGTTTCACTATATAAATGCAGTGAGCTATATTTTAATAGTGATTTTCACATATATCATTAAGGAAAAATTTGAAACTATTTCATTCATTTAGGACTTTTAATGTGAAAGCCTTTAATAAATTTAAGAGCTAATTTTTTTGGTTTAAGAGCTAATTTTAATTGAGCGAATAACTTTGGAGATATTTGCAAGCAATCAGCATTGAAAGGGAAGTGTAAGTGTTTCTTGCAAGATGAGAGAGGTAAGGTCTTCCTTACAAATTTCTCCCAGAGATTACCGAAAGAGTGAGTGTCTTCAATATTTCTTTATACTTATGATAAATTAGATAAGTATTTGATCCTCCATCATTTCAATGATGTTAGGTATGCTTCAGTAACACTTGCAGAGAGCACATTTTGTCAGAGGCCCAAAGAGGAATCCAGAGTTACTGGGACAGGTGATGGAATTTCCAGAGCAGCATTGGTATATTTTGTTTCTGGAGCAAAGGAAACTGTGATATCTGTCAAAATTTAACATATTTATGATTTTTTTTGGTCTGGTTCTCTCTCTTCATTGGCTTATAATTAGGCCATTCTTGAGGTCTTGCTTTTTTGAAGGGTTGATCATTTTTGTTGAAATTGTTCATTATCCTATGCTGGTTGTCTTGCCCTCCTAAATTGGCATTTATATGGAAGCAGGAAACTATCTATATCTGTATTGGATAATCTACTTGAAATGAGTTGACTAAGATACTTGGCATTTATTTTCAGCATTCCCTGATTACTTAAAATTGACCACCAGAGTGAATTAACTAGAGCACAGTTCAAAATGTGATTAAAAAGACTATGAAACCTGGCTCATGATTACAGAAACGTGTGTTTGCATACTTAACCTTCACAGTTATTTACAGCTCTGTGCAAGGTGCAAATATTAAGTTCATTTTCAGTTTAAGTAAAATAAATATGGCTTAATATTTTTGGCTTTAATTTATCTTTAATTTCTGATGGTTTTCAGTTATTATTGGTGATAAAGTTGGACTTTTTGATACTATAAGAGAACTTTGGACAAATGCATTGACTTTCAGTTTCCATCTTAAATTACAACTGGATGAATGGTGACAATACACAATGCCTGCACATTCTGTTGCTGCTGACTGTTGTACTAACATTTTTATTCTCTAGATTTATCTGTTCGTGGCACATATTCCATTAGACATCTGTGAACTAATATGAATGGTATATATTCTAGCCACAATACTTGCATCTTAAAAGCTGCATTCTTACGGAGAAATAAATATATATTTGATGAAAATCGCCAAGGTTGAGTTTTATTAATGTAAAAAAAAAGTTTGTATTTTCAATTAGGTCTTCATGGTTTTTCTTTCAGTTATTGATGGTGGAGATTAAAACAATCAGGCTGTCTTTTTAAATTCTTTTTTAGACAGTCTCTCTGAATCAAGGTTGACTTCCTTCCACTGTTTTTAGTTTAAAATGTGACTTATAAGACCATTGTTGCAATTGCAGACTATTGCACTATTGGAGCAGGAGGTGCCAGGCTGGGTAGATGCAAGGGTAGCGTGGAATGGTGCATGCCTACACAGAGTTTCTGCATGGTCCTGATGCTTGGACTTGAAGCTCTTCAGACAATTTGAAAACTCCTTCTCTATTTTTGGGAGTTATAGACCAAGGATTCCCAGGAGTCACTGCTTCTGCAGGCATCAAACACTTCATTGGATCATTTTCTCTGTATGCCATGTAATGCAACAGAACTTAAAATACAATGTCTGTTTTGGGGAATTCAGACTGAGGCATGTGAAGGACATGGCTATTGTAACAACTGAACATAACAAGGGCCTCAGCACTGGGCATGTTGACCAGCTACATTGCATTAACATTAGTTTGCTTATTTTCCAAAGAATTTGGAGAAATTGTTGGTGGATTTATTCTGGTGTCCTGAAACTCCAGTCATTGATAATCCAGGTGTCTGAACTATTTAGGAGGGCAGGTGGACCATGAATTTTGAGCCTGTGTTTAAACACTTTTTTTCCTTAATCAAACAAAGGCTCTGCTGTATTCCCCCTTTGGAGTAAAATACTGTAGCTTCAAAAGTATAGGAAGCGGTCCATGTCTTTCAGGGTTTTGCTGTGAAGTATTACTTTCAGAGAGCAATGTAGTGCAGCAAAAGATTTTTTTTTGGAATTTATATCATTCTTTTAGATTATTAACAGGGAAAATTAGCACATCAGAATATCTTCTTAGACAATAAATAAGCTGACTTAACTCTGTTCCAGCTCATCACCTAATGAAACCTTCCAATATCTGAAGGCCAAGCTATTTCATTTACCTTACATAAACTTAACATCCAAAACTTTGCTGCCCATTTCCTAACTTGCTTCACGTTTTCCTTGGCAGAGCTTCTGTGAAGTGCCGTCACTTGCTTTACAATGGCAGAGACATTACATACAAGCTGCTATTATTGGGAAAACTGAAATATTGAACATAACAGATACTTCTGTTGGCCAAAGCTATTCTGAATGAGTGTAAAATTGAAAGTCCCCAAGCGTCAATAGTATTGCATTATGAATGTAAAGTAATGAAAGCTGAAATTGTCTTGACAGGTAACATTAGTTTGGTTTTATTAGCAGAAAATATTAAAAGAAACAGTTTTGGGAAAGGAAACCTTCATTAATGTTTTTCCAATATATTACTATTTATTCCAATATATTACAGTACCAGCTAGAGGGAAATGCTATTTCTTCTGTTAATAACCTAGGCAAAAATTATTCAAGTTTCAAGGGAAAAGCAATAATCCACTTTGTACTTGACTTTATTTTAATTTTAATTTTAAGTAAGTAATTTCTTTGTTATTCACTTTTTAGTTTGGAATGACACCAGGAAAAACATTTAACCTGTTATTTTGGGACTTGAGTGTTGTGATCTACAATGAAATTGATAAATACCCTGAGGGAAAGAATGCAGAGGAGAAGCAAATGCTGTTAATGACCCAAGACTGGGTTAGTTAGTATTCATGTCTGATAGTGTTTTTTTAAAGTCTTTTTATATCTAACATTGTGTAGCTTTCATTGCAGTTTACATGTCCTTTTAATCTCATTGGAACCAAATGAAATTGATCAAAATGCTTTTCATGAAGTAAACATGATCTAGGGTGGTATTAAAGATGTCACTTTGTCTACAGTTTTGACAACACACTATTATTCTCTAATTTATAGTCGATATTTAAGGGAATTAACTAATCTTCATAATTTTACTCACAGCTTTAAACTTAAATGCTCTGAGCCAAACCACTACTTGTGATTTTGTTCATTAAAATAGAATTCATTGTGTAATTATAATTCAGTTGAATAATTGATTTATTCTGAATTAGTAATACATTTCTTATAACATTATTCATGGCTATTCCAAGAATGGACCTTGAGATTTCTCACATTTTTCCTTTGCACAATTTTTCATTGTTATATTAACTCAGACTTTGTGAATTTTCACTAATAGTTTGCCTAGAGTCATAGCCAATGAAAAGAAAAGCCTAAAGCTAAACTTACAGAGAAGTTTAGCTGCTTCTAATTCATATCAACGAATGGATTTGGAAACATGCCAATTTCTCAGGCTTGCTTTTGAAACGTAGAAAACTGAATCTGAGGTAAGAACTCAAAAGACGAGCATTACAATTTAGTCCACAGGATTAGAAAAAAAAGGTGATATAATTTAGCAATCATGTGTTTTGCACTACCTGGTTTCCTTTAGAACTAATCAACAGTTAATGTAGCACCCTACTCCACAACATTAATGAATATTTCATTATTTCTGTTTCCTGTTTTAGTTTGGCCGTCTCATCTGTCTGAGCTGTAATTATTATGGCATAGTGTCATACAGCACAGAAACAGGGCTTTGACCCTTTGCGTCTGATGCACCATCAATAACTCTTGGAGACTGGAAGTGAACGATAGGCTTTTATTAGCAGCAAAAAGGGAGCACGACATCTCGGAGACTGAGGGGGGAGCAATGCCCCAGTTGCCTTTATACAGGGGTCTGTGGGAGGAGCCACAGGAGCAGTCAACAGAGGGGTGTGTCCAGACAGGTATACATAGTTTACCACAGGGTCCTTGCTGACCATCAAGCACCTACCTATATTAATACTACATTAATCCTATTTTATTCTCCCCATATTCCTATCAACATCTCCCAGATTCCAACTGTCTTTGACACATCATGAGGAAATTACAGTGGCCAATTTAACCAATGTACCTTTAGGATGTGGGAGAAATCCAGAGCATCTGGGGAAAACCACACAGGCATAGGAGAACATGCAAGCCACACAGACAGCATTTAAGATCATGAATGAACTTGAGTCACAGGAGCTGAGAGACAGCTGGTCTTCCAGCTGTGCTACACTTTGTTCTCAAAAATATTTGCACTGCCTTGATTATTTCTGATTCTCATGTAACTTGGAAGTTGTTTTTTTTCAGCTTCTATGCCAGCTTTCAAATCCAATGATAGAAACAAAAGCACATTCCTTGGGCTGACCCTGCAATATCTTAATGAGAGACTGTTGGAAGCATGTCTTTTAGATGAAATACCATTTTGAGGCTTTGCCTACATTTCTGTTGGGCATAAAAGTCCCAAGGATACTAGTCAAACATGATTTCATGCTTCTTCTGATTTTCCTGAATCATATCCTAGAAAACAAAATATCAAGCGGTTCTTACATTGCCTTTTGCTCTTCCCACATTGTATATAAGTTTGGTATTATATATAACATCGAGTTATGATTTGAGATGTCGTAGCATTGTAAAATGTACTCTAAAAATGCAAGGTATCTATTTCCCTCTGTCTTTCCTGACAGATCTCATATTTCCTAATTCTCATATCAAGGTGCAATTTCAAGGCTTTTATGCAGTCCTTCATAGAAAATACAATCTGTGAAAATGTGATGCACATTTGAAATGAAGTTTTATGAATTATATTCCAAAAATATCTTTGATTAAACAAATGTCATGTTTGTATCTTCAGAAAAGTAATGCATTCTGAGAAAGATCTCAATTTGAACTTTCTAGAGCAATAATAGTCCCAGAATGATATGCTGATGCTATTTCTGAGGAGCTGTCAACAATAATTACCAGAGGTCATACTTAGTGATGAGGATACATGGCAGCTGAACTGAAGATAGAAACAAATCCACTCCATGACATGAGAAAAATACTCTTTCAGTCACAGCATTTTGTGTGTGTGTTCCACTTCATACCGAACTTCAGAACCAAGTTTAATATCATCAATATGTGTCATAAAATTTGTTAACTTTGCAGCAGCAGTACAATGCAATACATAATCTAGAAAAAAACTGAATTACAGTAAGTATATGTGTATATCAAATAGTTAAATTAAATAAGTACGCAAAAACAGAAATAAAAAAGTAGTGAAGCAGTGTTGATGGATTGAATGTCCATTCAGAAATTGGATGGCAGAGGGGAAGAGGCTGTTCCTGAATCACTGAGTGTGTGCCTTCAGCTTCTCTACCTCCTTCCTGACGGTAACAATGAGAAGAGGGCATGTCCTGGGTGCTGAGGATCCTTAATGATGAACGCCGCCTTTCTGAGGCACCGCTTCTTGAAGATTTCTTGGATACTACGAAAGCTAGTGCCCATGATGGAGCTGACTATGCAGCTTACTTCAATCCTATACGGTATCCCATCCCCACCTCCCATACAGACAGTGATGCGGACAGTTAGAATGCTCTCCACAGTACATCTGTAGAAACTTGCAAGTGTTTTAGGTGACAAACCAAATCTCCTCAAACTCCTAATGATACATAGCCACTGTCTTGCCTTCCTTATAGCTGCATCGATATGTTGGGACCAGGTTAGGTCCTCTTTTGATCCCTCTGTGAGAACTAGTGTGTTTTCCCTCATCTTGCCCTTTCTGAAATCCACAATCAGCCTTTTGGTCTTATTGACGTTGAGTGAAGGTTGTTGCTGAGACACCACTCAACTAGTTGATATATCTCGCTCCTTTACGCCCTGTCATCACTATCTGAGATTCTGCCAACAATGGTTGTATCATCAGCAAACTTATAGATGGCATTTGAGTTGTGCCTAGCCACACCATCATGGCTGTTAAGAGAGTAGAGCAGTGGGCTAAACATATATCCCTGAGGTGCACCAGTGTTGATTGTCAGACAGATGGACATGTTATTTCCAATCCACAGAGATTGTGGTTTTCCAGTTAGAAAGCTGAGAATCCAGTTGCAGAGGGAGGTACAGAAGCCTAGGTTTTGTAGCTTTTTAATGAGGACTGTAAGAATGCTGTTGTTAAACGTAGAAAACATAGAAAACCTACAGCACAATACAGGCCCTTCGGTCCACAAACTGTGCCAAACATGTCCCCTGAGCATTTGCCACATTTCTTCTGTACTTTTCCCTAAGAACATCTGTTCCCAATTTAAGCTTTTCAATTTTCTGCCAGATAGCCTCATAATTCCCCTTACTCCAAATAAACACTTTTCAAACTTGTCTGTTCCTGTCTCTCTCCAATGTTATTGTAAAGGAGATAGAATTATGATCACTATCTCCAAAAGGCTCTCCCACTGAGAGATCTGACACCTGACCAGGTTCATTTCCCAATACCAGATCAAGTACAGTCTCTCCTCTTGTAGGCTTATCTACATATTGTGTCAAGAAAGCTTCCTGAACACACCTAATAAACTCCACCCCATCTAAACCCCTTGCACTAGGGTAATGGTCACCAACCTTTTTAAGCCATGATCCCCTACCTCAGCCTTAGTGAAAAGCAAGATTGACCCCAGATCGATTAGCTACACGCATGCGCACTGGGGCAGAAAAGAGCGGAAGTAAAACCCTGCAACCTGGAAGCAGAAATAATGTATAAACACCAGGCACCGCGGACTGGTTTAATATTAACAATATTCTTGCGGACCGGCCGACGGGGTGGTGGGGGGGCGGGGTGTTAAACACGACGGGAATACAATGATACTCGAAGGAGGTTCCTTATGTCCAGTCTATTTCGCAACTTCGTTTTCGCGGCTCTCAGCGCTTAGCTTCTGTCCTGCATGCTCATGTTTTTTTCAATGAAGAAACTCAACGAGTTTGTCTTTAAGTGCAGGGTGCTTGGACTCAAGGTACCGAAGCAGTTCTGAGTGCTTCATTGCCTCATTAGACAACCTCCCAGCCCAAACTGCAGCCTCCTGCCCGCCCGCCGCCAGACACCTTGGCCAGGTGCGGCTGGTCGTGGGTGGGGTGAGAGGACAAGGTAAGGGCTGGAGGTCCCCGTGACGGGACCGCGGCAGTCGCAGTCCGGAGAGAGCGACCGAGCGAGGAGTGCGACAGGGCACGCGTCTCCCCCCCCCCCCCCCCGTAGGATCTATCAGCTGACAAAAGTTTGGCTCGAGGGATGACTTTCAGTAGATCGCAGCAAGGTAGCTGCTCTGCTACTTACAAAACCCTGAGCCCGAATGAAGTCTGTGAATATTTCAGCACCAGGTTCCCCGCGAACATTCGGTGTGCTGAACAGTTTTAGAGGCGGTGCCCATCTGTCCGCGCTCCAGGCCAGGAGCAACGGCACTTCCCGCCAGCCACACGAGGCCAACCAGTGATCCCTGGCGTGAGGGTATCACTGCGTTTAGGTGACTGATGACCTCGCGTGGGTTCAAGTTCAACAGTGGGCGTGACAGGGAATGAGGAAAGGTGCAGCTGACTCATATCGTTTCCTCGCCGCCTGGTGGTTGGGGACCACTGAAGTACACTGTGTAGTGCGGGGGAGCTACACGCATGCACATTGGGCAGAAAGAACGGAACTAAACCCCGCAACCCGGAAACAATCTCTCAACAGTATTTATGTATTCATTTTTCTTTTTTTTCGGGATCTACTGGGAAAGTCTCAAAGATCGACTACTACTCTAGGGAGATGCCAATCGATATTTGGGAAATTAAAATCGTCCATCCCGACAACTCTGTTATTATTACACCTCTCCAGGATCTGCTTCCCTTTCTGCTCCTCCATATCTCTGCTACTATTAGGCAACCTAAAAAAACACACAGTAGAGTTATTAACCCCTTCCTGTTCATAACCTCCACCCACAGAAACTCCATAGACAATCCCTCCATGGCGTCCATCTTTTCTGCAGCTGTGTCACTATCTCTGATCAACAGTGCCACGCCCCCACCTCTTTTAGAACATAGAACATAGTATAGTACAGCACAGTACAGGCCCTTCTGCCCACAATGTTGTGCCAACCCTTAAACCCTGCCTCCCATATATCCCCCCAACTTAAATTCCTCCATTTACCTGTCTAGTAGTCTGTTAAGTTTCACCAGTGTATCTGCCTCCACCACAGACTCAGGCAGTGTATTCCACATGCCAACCACTCTCTGAGTAAAAATCCTTCCTCTAATATCCCCCTTGAACTTCCCACCCCTTACCTTAAAGCCGTGTCCTCTTGTATTGAGCAGTGGTGCCCTGGGGAAGAGGCGCTGGCTGTTCACTCTATCTATTCCTCTTAATATTGCCTCCCTCCCTGTCCTTTCTGAAACATCTGAAGCCCAAAGTAACCATTCCTGTCCCTCAGCCATCCAAGTCTCTGTAAAGTCCACCACATCATATCCTCAAGTACTGATCCACAATCTAAGCTCATCCGCTTTGTTCGCAACACTCCTTGCGTTAAAATAGGCACATCTCAAACCTTCGGTCTGAGCCCGTCCCTCCTCTATCACCTGCCTATCTTCCCTCACACACTGTCTCCAAGCTTTCTTTATTTCTAAGCCAGCCACCTCTTCCTCAGTCTCTTCAGTTTGGTTCCCACCCCCTAACAATTCTAGTTTAAACTCTCCCCAGTAGCCTTAGCAAACTTCCCTGCCAGGATATTGGTCTCCTCGGGATTCAAGTGCAACCCATCCTTATTGTACAGGTCACACCTGCCCCAAAAGAGGTCCCAATGATCCAGAAATGTGAATTCCTGCCCCCTACTCCAATCCCTCAGCCACACATTTATTCTCCACCTCATTCTATTCCTATTCCATTGTTGCATGGCACAGGCAGTAATCCCAAGATTACTACCTTTGCGGTCCTGCTTCTCAACTTCCTTCCTAACTCCCTGTAGTCTTTTTTCAGGACCTCTTCCTTTTTCCTACCTATGTCATTGATACCAACATGTACCACGACCTCTGGCTGTTCTTCCTCCCACCGCCAGATATCTTGGACGTGATCTGAAACATCCCAGACCCTGGCACCTGGGAGGCAAACTACCATCCGAGTTTCTTTCCTGCATCCACAGAATCGCCTGTCTGACCCCCTAAATATAGAGTCCCCTATCACTACTGCCTTCCTCTTCCTTTCCCTAACCTTCTGAGCCACAGGGCCAGACTCTGTGCCAGACACACGGTCACGGTCACTGTCACTTCCCCCAGGTAGGCTGTCCCCCCAAACAGTACTCAAACAAGAGTACTTATTGTCAAGGGGTACAGCCACAGGGGTACTCTCTAGTACCTGACTGTGACCTACTTGTCTGTCTCTCATGGCCCCAGTGTGACCACCTACCTACAACTCCTTTCTATCACCTCCCACTCTTCCTGACCAGGTGAAGGTCACCAATCTCCAGTTCTCGTCCTGCTACCGCCTAAGCCGATTGAGCCAAAGCCCTGCCACTCTGCTGCCTCTCACTCCGCGGCCCGCTCCAATGCTGCCCGCTGGATATGGTGGCCTTTTTTTTTAAACATTTTGTCTTCTAGTCAATGACATGAGTATTTGTATTGTTCAGGTGATCCAAGGCTGCTTTGGAGAGTCAATGAGATCATGCTTGCCGTAGGCCTATTGTGGCAATAGGCAAATTGTAGTGGATCCTTGCTGAGGCAGGAGTTGATTCTCGCCATGACCAATCTCTCAAAGCATTTCATCACTGTAGATGTGAGTGCTACTGGACGACAGTCATTAAGGCAGCTCACCCTGCTCTCCTTGAGCACTGGATCTCTCCTTCAGCACTTTTATAAAAGTGATGTAAAGAAAATATTTTCATTTCCATTTGAAGTCTTCAGTGAATCCTATTTACACAATTTACTTTGTTTAGATTCTGTATACACTGGAATAGAAATTATTCCACATTAATTTAAAACCTAATAACTGGAGGAAGTTCATTCTGGGTTGGGAACACTGATGGGTGAAATACTGCCGGGTAATTTTTACCTCAAAATTAATTTGCAAAATTTTGACACATTAAAAATGGCTGCTTTGAGCAGACATTCAACTCCTCACTAAATTGCAAATTTGGCAAAATATGGGATGAAATGTCATTAGTGAAAACAAAAACTTAAACAGGGTCCTAATAATCATCCTAATAATAAAGATCAAGCTTAGCTTTGCTTATTCCCAACAGTAAAAGTGCAATCCTTCATGGCCACATCTAACACTTTGGCTGCTTTGGAAGAGAAAGAGGCTGTGATAGAACACGGGAGATCCTAGATTTAGGGAAGGAATCAGAAATCTTAATAAGTGAGATAGTGAAGTCCCAATATATGAGATAGCTCTGTTATTCATTCAAATTGACTGGCAAATCCTGGTCAATGAGATATATGCAAGGAGCAAAATCCTTTGCAACAGGACATTCAAAAGCATGCCAGGTCCACTATGGCTGTTGCTGGAACAACATTGAACAAATTTCCTGATCTCACAAAATATGTCAATGTGATCTGCATGCTATAGCGTACACCTACAGAATGAACATCCTCACAGAAAATTCATTTCTTAAGATTGTGAACTCTTAATGGAAGGTACCACTTCATAGGAAACACATTGATTGGGAAATACAGCATCCATTAAAATAAGTGGAGTGGGATGTCACTTCCAGTGCAGGATTTGAGGAGAATTATTGCACCTTTTTGCCTTTCCCAGCTGATTATTAATATGTTGATGCTTGACTTACCAATTCTAATATGTCAGGACTTTGTTTCAGAGAATTTATTTTTTGGGCTTCCTTGAATATCAGGGAGTCCCTTATATCAACCAATATAAGACTCATTCCACTCATCTGGGAGACGAGGAGGTTGATGCTGATTAGCTAACTACACAATTCATTAAGAATGAGCCTCTTTTCTCTTAAGCGTATGTTCTGAGTGTGGCCTGAACCCACTGACTGTAGTAAAAGTTGTCATGCCTCACAGATTGCACAATCACTCTTTCAATTGTATGATTACATTTTACCAAAATTGAAATATAATTCAAAAACATTAACAATCATTAAAGATTTTAAGGAAATGAAGTTATCTAAAAACATAAATAATTAAAAGGAAACATTTAAATGAATTTCTGTAGTGCTAAGGCAATTCACTTTATTCCCCAATTTAAACACATGGGGTCTCTTACAGGTCTAGTCCAGTCTAGAATGAAAGAAATAGTTTCTTCAGGACAATGCAAGGCATTTCAGTAAGAATATTTCCACCACTAGAGTTTGATAAAATGAGCTGGCAGATTTGATCTTCTGGCACTTTCATATTTAACAATACAATCATAGAAGTTACAGTATTACTATTGTTTACACAGTAGAATGACTAGCTGTAGCCAACAAGATCTGGTCAAATGTTTTTGCCTCCATCCTTATAAATGAGTTTTCAAGGATAAGTATAAACTTGTTATAGCTTTACTTATAGTGACCATGAAATAAAAATCAAAACATGCACATGTTGGAGATCTGAAAATAAAAAGAGAAAATGCTGGTTGCACTCGGTAGGTTGGGAAAGGAAAACAGAGCTGTGATTTCAAGTCAAAGACCCTTCTTAACAGAATTGAAGGAGAAATTGTTCAACATGAGAATGGAAGGAGAAGTTGTTTGGATTGAAGATCTTCCACTGAAACATCAGTGGTAGGGAAAGGATTGGAGAAACATCTGAGTGATAAGATTAATCTGCATTTGCAACGATAGGGTATAATCAAGTAAATTCAGAATGGCTTGACAAATAGAGGTCCTCTCTAACTAAATTAATTGTATTTTTTGATGAGATAATCAAGCATGTCGATGAGGGTAGCACTTTTCATGCCCTTTGCATTGATTTCAGGATGGGCTCCTGTATGGTGCTGGACAATGACAACTCTTTGTGTGCAGCTCTCAAAGGAATCATCAAATATAGTGGGTTCCAGTTAATTAAGGCACATCGGGACTAGTATATCTTGGCCCAATTAAGTGGCTGGCATAATAAGCCAAATTTTCATAGAAGCAGTTAAAAGGGTATACAAAGGCAAACTAACATTTAACTGGGTAACAAATTATGTATTTAAATGAAATACAGAAAAAATTAGAACACTACCAATACTACTACAGTACTGCAAAACTGTTTATTAGTTCCTAACAGTTATCAAGAGAGGAATTCATCCTGTGTACATGTCCATTTGATTGACTGTAAATGGTCTAAATCAATGCAGAATCCAAATAGACTACCTTCATACAATGCTATCAATGATCGCCTTCTCCAAATCTTCGTTTTCATTGTAGCATTCAGGATGATTGAATGTACCAATGTTAGTGTGCCTTCAACTACTGTGTAATTTCTAACCAGCTGAAGTAGTGAAATCATTTCATTTACACTGCTGGCCGTTTCTGGCATCTCCCAAGTCTCCGTGCTTGAATCCTCAGTGAGCAAAACAGTTCTGAATTGCTTACTGCTTATTTCTCACCAACTATCAGTGACAGAAATCACTGCTTTTTGAACACAAGTGTATGCAACTACGATGCTATTTAAAGACTGTTCACTCTAAGCACAGTGTTGTATCTAATGGCCACACAGGTGCATGCGTCTGATGCTAATTAGAAACTGTTCGGCAACAGTCTTCTGCCCTAATTAAGCAGTATAGTGTCCCAAGTAAACAAAAAGAATCTTGGCTATTTTCTTGATGAGTGTTTATTGGGTGGTCCCAAATAAGCGATTACCCTGAGTAGCTAGTGGCCCACCTAAAAAGAATCTATTGTATTCCCATTTTGGATTACTACAGCTGAAATCATAGATACCTCAGTAAGTCACATTGTTTCAGAACTTTTCATTAAAGATAATCCTTAATCTTCATCTCCATAAACAACTTCAAAATTGGCAGACTCAGGTCCACCTCAGCGGTGAGTGCAGTTTCCCTTTAATAAAGTGAGGCCACCAAGCTGGGCTGCAAAAAAAAAACCTGAAGTGCAGAGCCCTAAGGTTCCTACTCTCTTTTCTAATGTACAGTCTCTGGAAAATAGAACTGAAGATCTCACAGTAAGATTGCGGTATCAGTGGGTTATCAGAAAGTGCTGCATTCTTTGCTTCACACAGAAATGGCTCATCCCCAACATGCTGGACACCACGCTTCAGCCCGATGGCTTTACCTTCCATCACATGGACCAGATGGGCAGCATGAGGAAAAGGCAGAGACAACAGTGTTTGCTTCATGATTAACTCGCCGTTGCAGTTCTGTCTCACTCTTGTTCCCCCAATCTGGAACATCTAGTAGAACATCAGATATCATCTATCCTATCTGCTGGGGGAAATTCCTGCTGCCATCCTTGTTGCAGTGTACTATCCATTCCATTTGGACATCTACTTTAAGAAAAAAAGAAATTGTGTCTTTCAGATTTAAATCTGTTCAGATTATTCATTAGCTTTTTGCCTCGTGTCAGCTTTTAAATTGGTTCCTACAATTTGATGGAACAACAAACAATTATGGATTATTTTTAATGAATTCAGAAAACAAAAGATTTCTTCAGATAGCTGCTCAAATGAAGACAAATGGATGGAATATCAGTAATACCTGATGTTCTTTTACTATCACATCTGCTGAGAGGCAGAAATTCCCTTGGAATATAAAGGTCAGGATTAGGCAGATTGATGGGCTGGGATGAAGATTATGAGGCCAAGGTGGAGTGTTGTGGTTGGTGCTCACCATGGTAACCATCTTCCTGAATGCAGTATCCCCTTTGCCTGCAAATGTGATATCACTTTTGATTTGGATTTGCAGCAGCTGAGTGTGTTGCTATAAATAGCAACATGCTTTTGACCGACAGTCCCTGCCGCATGTTGGCATGGATTCCAGACATAACAAACATAGCGATGCACATTCATTATAATGTCACACAGGGCTTGATCAAGCAATGAAAGCAAGGGGACAGGAGGCATTGCTGCTGCTCTTCGTTCTGTCCAATAATTAACCAGGAATTAGTTGTAGTCAGTCATTTACATTGCCTGGTGTTCAATAAATGTGAAGCAAATTGCCAGCTGCTACCTTAAAGTCCCTGATTTCCGAGCATTTGCTCTCACAATATGCTCTGATAAAATCAGGGGTATAAGAGACTGACTTGTATTTATAAAGGTTGAAAACATTTTGCTTGTTTTGCTTGCTTTGAAGCAGCCTGCGCTCTGAAATATTCAGCAAAGTGAACAGTCAAACATTGTAGTGGAAAAAAAATGCCTTACCACCAAAATCAGGTTAGGTGATCCCAAGCCCATTTGGTACAGTGCATGCAGCAAAATTAATCAGTGCTCCCCGTCCAATGAAATATTTGCTGTCCATACTGTACGTTAGCTGCATGCTTTTGCAAGTGATCCAATACTGTCGATGGTTGATGCCACTTCTAGGTAGTTGGCACCTTTTATAGGGAAGTGATTTATGATTGCAAGAAGCTTTGGGCTTTTTCTTGGGTTTCATGCAGTTTTCTTGGGTCAGTCTGGGTCATGACATGCTGTGGCATGGCTGAACGTTCAAGAGAGTGAACTGCATGATTTCCAAACAATGCACCAAGAATTAGAGTAGGGGGAATTGAAAATGGAACAGGCTTCCTTTCTCTGGAAGGATGGGGAATGGGTAAAGCACCTCATTCCAGAGTCAGTGGAAGCAAGTAATGTGGGAATCATTGCCAGGGGTTTTGTTATAAGAATATACAGCTATATAAATTACTAGAAGAATTGTAGAGCCGTAGCATCATGAAGTTAATGCAACATGGAAACAGGCCCTTTGGCCCAAGAAATCTCTGCTAGCCCAAGTACTCATTTAAACTAATTCCACTTTATTATTTCTATCAACTCCTGCGTCCCCAGGTTCTACCTCTCAGAAAGGCACTGCATCCAATTAATCTACCAGCTTGCATCTATTTGTGCCTTGGGGGGAGACCAGAGCAACCTAGACAGTCATGGGGAGAACTTGTAAGTTCCTCACGGACAGGTGCTGAGGTCGGGATTGAATATGAGTTGTGAAGCAGCAACTCTACTTGCTACGCCACTGTGCCAAACAAGCCTACTTGTTATCTCAGTGAGTGAACTGATTTTGAATTGGAACTTCAGCCAGCTTCATTGGTACCTTCTTCTGAGGCTGAGTCCACAAGATGCACATCACCTATCATCCGTTCATCTCCGTCAATCAGAAATTAATCCTGAATTTAGATGGTTCTCTGCTCTCTCACCCATTTGGTGCTGGCTCTAGGCTCATCTTCGTTAACAGCTGATCAATTGGCACAGCTGCATCACTAACAAATATTGTAGGCTCTACAATGATTTGTGGCCTCCTTTCTCACATAAATAATGGTGAATAGGAAGGAGAACACATGAAGTGAAATCCCTGGTATTGCCCAAAACAATGAGAGCTACTATGGCTGATTTCTGTTTAGCAACACCCAGACACTATGGTCGAGTAAAGGTGCAGCAGCTCCCAAGGATACAGTATGCTACAGTCTGTGCCATTATACCAGAAGGACTTGTGGACAGGACATCTTTAAGAAAACCAGTTGAATGAAACAATAAATGAGGTTTATATTGTTTATTGCTGTTGGATACCTCAAACTATCATGTTGTCACAAAGTCTCAAAAACAATCTGCTGGAATCACTCCACATCTCTTCCTAAAAAGCACTGATTCTTTTCTGTGTGTATTAGATGCTTCTTTTCAGCCACCTACAGAAGTGACAATTATTAATTTGTGAATCCTGGTGAACGTCATAGAGTCATGGCTGGACAATATCTTTCTCTACTTCCTGCACATTCAAATATTCCATCAAGAATCTTCATTAAATATTCAGATCTTTTTTCTCTACTCTCAATTGTAAGATCCTTGAAAATATGTAAATAGGTGTAATTATACAACAACCATTTTGACTAAAATCAACCTAATGACTGCAGATCAAGATCTACTTAAAAATCTGGCGGAATACTATATTTTGATCAGATCAAATCAAATCAAAGAAGAAGTTATATGCTGACACACACTTGGAACAAAATTCCATATTTAAATATCAGTTGCAGGTGCTATTCAAAGCTGGTTAACATACATACTTCACTGATTACTGATTTTTCAGTTGGTATTTAAACTAATATGAATATTTTGCAACACTTGATACATGAGTTAGCATTCCAACACCTGGTTTATTACATAGACAATATTAAAATTCCTTTAAGTTACTTGAGGCAAGAACTACAACACTTAAAGACAGCCTTTTATCTGTTTCAGCAATCAACCGGTTGCTGGAAATATGATTATTTCGAGTAGAAGTAAAAATGAAGAGTGAGGATAGTTTAAGTTTTATTCGTATTGTACCACTTGATTTCTTTAGTAGTCCTTAGCAGTCCTTTTTATTCACTTAAACTAAGATGATTTAAATACCTGGCCTTTGCCAGCTAATCCATTGATAGGATTGCCTTCACTCGCGCTGCTTTTTGTTCTCCTATGGTAGGTCGGATTGCTAATTTAATAAATCACTTGCAATGAACATTCAAGATTATAAACTAGTCAAGAACATCAGTTTGTTCAGTCCTGTCTGGTAAATGAAATTTAATGAATTTCCCAAAACTGTAAATGGAAACACTTCAAAATATTGTCAAAAAGTCAAATAAATGCAAATAATTATTTTCCTTTTCAGTGAAGTATATTCCTCCTTGGAAAGGGTATCTGAGAAAGGATGTCTGAAATTGTGAAACATATGTTGAGCTCATAACAGTTTTATTGAAAATGGTTTGGACATGAAAGTATATGTAAGGGCGCTTACAGGCAACATCCTAAGAGCAAAGGTTTAATATCAGTGGAACAAGAGCTGCAAGTATTTCCTTTTGCAGACAGTAAACTTATATAAAATAGAATAGGCTTTAAAATATGCTTTCACAGGCATACCTGTATATGCAATTTCAAAAGATTTATTTTACTCAATCATTAATTGGAGGTATTGCTGACAAAGTCAAGAATTTTAATTGGCCTTACGAGCTTGGGAGTAATGCTGGAACTGTGGCAATTCTTCTTTTGAAGCTACTCCCAAAGTACTGTTGGATAGAAAGTACCAGAGTTTAGAGCCATTGATGATGAAGGATTGGTGATATATTTACAAAGCAGGTAAGACCTGTAGAATAATTTGAACATTATAGCATTTGCAAGTATTTACTGCCTTAGATCTCTTAGGCTCTAAAAGCTAAGGGGCTGGGATAAGCTGCCAACTAAATCTTACAAAGTTGCTCCAATTAGTTTGTACAGAATGCACACTGCAGCTGGTGGCAGTAGATGTGAAAAATTTGAGCTACTAGACTGAGCAAAAATCAAGAGGGTTGCTCCGATGGAATGGTAATGGAGGGATAATTTTTAAATATCTCAAAGAGGTAGAGATCTTTACAGACCTAGAGCTTTCTATTATTGATCATTAATATATGATGTTCAAATAATTCTTTTCATAGCATTTCTGGTCAAACAATAAGGAAAAGTAATCTCACTCCAAATCTCACTTCTCCTCAGACACCATCAACCCCCATCCCCCCCCCCCCACCCCCAATCCCAGCTCTCATCCATGCCGGGTTTTCACCATTCCCTCCAAACATCCCCTCTCTGAGGCAGAATGGTCTGTCCTCAGCAAAGAGCCTCACCTTTGTCAACATTCCCTCTGACCTTCCCCTCTCTGCAGCAGAATGCTCTGTCCTCAGTAAGTGCCTCACTTTTGCTCCCCTGTGCCCACACCTCAGTGAGTTCTGTGCTCTTCTTCTGCTGCCTCCGTCCCCGAGCCTGTTTCTTTGGCAGGGTCTCCCCAGCCCACACCGATGACCGAATCTCCCACCTCAACTCTCCTCCTCTTCCTGGACACCCCGTCCTGGTCTTCTTCCTGCTCTGGACCTTTTCATTGCCAACTGCTGAAGGGATGTTAACCATCTGACTTTAGCACTCCTTTCTCCAAATCCAACCTCACTCTTTCCAAACGCTTGGCTCACAACTCCCTCCGCACCAATCCCAACCTCATCATCAATTCCACAGATAAGGGAAGTGCTGTAGTAGTATGGTGAACTGACCTCTACCAGCTGAGGCCCAACACCGATACTCAAATGCCTCCTCTTACTTACCCCTCAAACATGATCCCACTAAGAAACACCATCACCAACCTTATTGACTCTGGGGAAATCCCATCTACTGCCATCAACCTCATAGCTCCTGCACTCTGCACCTACTGTTTCCATCTCCTACCCAAATTCCACAAACCTGCTTGTCCAGGTAGACCCATTGCTTCAGCTAGTTCCTGCCCCACTGAACTCATATCAGCTTACCTCGACTGATTTATGCAGATATGAGTTGTTGTTCCCCCTTGGTTCAGTCCCTTCCTACCTACATCCATGACACCTCACACGCTCTGGATCTTTTCAAGGATTTCAGGTTCCCTAGCCCCCATCATCTTATGTTTACTGTGGATGTCCAGTCCCTATACCCCTCCATCCCCACCAGGAAGGCCTCAAAGCTCTCTGTTTCTTTCTGGTCATCAGACCCAACCAGTTCCCCTCCACCTAGTGGAACTTGTCCTCACTCTAAATAATTTCTCCTTTGGGTCCTCCCACTTCCTTCAAAAAAAAGGGGTAGCCATGGGCACTCACATGGGTTCCAGCTATGCCTGTCTGTTTTGTCAGCTATATCAAACAGTGTATGTTCCAAGCCTACACTGCTAACCATCCCGCACTTTTCCTACGCTACATTGTTGACTGCATTGGTGCTGCTTCCTGCTCCTGTGCTGAACTCGTTGATTTCATCCACTTTGCCTCTAACTTCCAACCTGCCCTCAAATTCACCTGGTCCATTTCTGACTGCTCCCTTCCCTTTCTTTATCTCACTGTCTCTATCTACAGAGACAGCTTATCTACTGATTTCTATTATAAATCAAGGTACTCCCACAGCTACCTCATCCCACCGTGCTATTTATAAAAATGCCAATCCCTTCTCTCAATTCCTCCATCTCCTCTGCATCTGCTCTCAGGATGAGGCTTTTCATTCTAAAACAAATTAGATGTCCTCCCTTTTCAAAGGAAGGGGCTTCCTGTCCTCCACCATCAACAGTGCCGTCAACCGCATCCCTTCCATTTGACGCACGTCTACTCTTAACCCATCCTCCTGCCAGACTACTAGGGATAGTGTTCCTCTTGTCCTCACCTACCACCTTCATGTCCAGCACATAATTCTCTGAAACTTCCACCACCTCCAAATGGACCCCACCACCAAACACCTTTCCCTCTCCCCGCTTTCTAATTTCCGCAGGGATTGCTCCCTATGCGACTTCCTTGTCCATCCCCACTGATCTCCCTCCTGACACTTACCCTTGCAAGTGGAACAAGTGCTTCACCTCCCTCTACATCGCCTCCCTCACTACCATTCAGGGCCCTAAACAGTCCTTCTGTTGGGGTTATATATTATGTTCGGTGCTCCCGGTGTAGACTCTTGTATATCAGTGAGACCCAACGTAGATTAGGAGATCGCTTCACTGATCATCTACGTCCATTTGCCAGAACAAGCAGGATCTCCCAGTGGCCACCCGTTTTAATTCCACTTCCCATTCCCATTCCGATATCTTCATCCATGGCCTCCTCCACTGTTGGGATAAGGTTACATTTAGCTTGGAGGAACAACACCTTATATTCTATTTGGTTCACCTCCAACCTGATAGCTTGAACATTAACTTCTCAAATTTCCAGTAATGTCTCCCCCCCCCCACTTCACCATTTTCCATTGCCTTGTCCCTCTCTCATGTTATCTCTTTGTCCATCCATCGCCTCCCTCTGGTGCTACCCCTTTCTTCTTTCTTCCATGGCCTTCTGTCTCTTTCACCAGTACACTTCCCAACTCTTTGCTTCATCCCTCCCCCTCTGAGTTTCACCTATCGCCTGGTGTTTCTCTCTCCCATTTCCCCCACCTTTCAAATCTACTCCTCAGCTTTTTATCTCCAGTCCTGCTGAAGGGTTTCAGCCCAAAACATCGACTGTATTTTTTTCCATAGATGCTGCTTGGCCTCCTGAGTTCCTCCAGTTCTTCATTGGTAACTATCAAAATTGACAGGAAATCTGAACTTACACTGTAATTTGTCACATTTTATATATTTCTGTTACTGGACAACAGAACAAAATCTAACCAGGAAAATAGAGTCTAGCATAGCTAAACTTTTATGCAGTGCAATGCTACCTTTCATCATAGATTTACAGCATATCCTCTGTTGTACCAGAACATTGTGCTTTCTTTGACTTCTAAGTTCTTTGTTGATTTGAAATGGCAATGTGTTCTTGTCAATGCAAAAACTGACTGATCAGATAATGACCTTGAATACTGACCATACGGGATTCTAAAGAAAAGAGGCAAGTTACAAACACCTCACCACAGACTCATTGATTGTTATTATCTGATGCAATGTACAAAGACAGACCACACTGCCCTGACTTCTGACCTTCGAATTAGACCAATTTACAAAGTAAATCTGAATAGCTTGCACACACGTAGGTTACTGTCCATTCTCCAAATAATATTTCAACCTGGAACATTAATTTAACCAATAATAGTATTTAAAAGACAGTCAAAAATCACTTACATAGTGATTGTTTTATACTCTCTGTGGTTCATATGGTAGCCTACTCTGTAATCTATGTCTATGTACCTAAAATATTATTTTTACTTGTAATTTTCCTCCTAACTTTGTGTGAGAATCCATTTTCTGGTTATAATTTTATCTTCTCCACTAACTATTCCACACAATGAAGAACCACCAAAAGTTCCATATTGTTTAATATCAATAATAAAAGCTAAAAAGATATGTATCACATAACAAAAGGTAAGTATTTAATGCTAAACTGAAGATTATATCACCTTAGCATTAGTTCCATCTTTGGTGCCAGCACATTAGGGCATGTTCCCTGCACTCAACACCATTTTGGATGAAAGCACACCCCAGAATAGTAACAACAGTACCCAACTTAAGTTGAATTTTAAAAATCTTTTTTTAAATCCAGTAATTATTTCACAAATGGAAAACACATTGAACAATAATGTCAAGTGAATCATTAATCTTTGTTCATTTGCAATGAGTGACAAAGTAACGGCATTTGAGTTATCAAATGTTGATTGACCAACACAAAATAATACACATGATGTTTTCCGATATCAGTGGGTCACCTTACTTGACAACCAGAATAATTGCTTACTCTTCACCTTGCCTCACCTTGTTCATTCAACGATACAATTTTGCTGGCCCTGAATGTCTGCCATTGTCTCCAGCTTCGTTCTTTATGTCATTCATGCTCACAACCTGAAGGGTTAGAAACTGCACATACAATGGCTGAAGAAGACTAATATTTATCCCATTACAGACCACAAAGCTTAATTCATTCACATTTTACTGTAGATCATTTTAATGCCTCTTTCAAATGTGCGAATAAAGTGCAAGATATAAAAAATAACACTTCATCTAAATCTTTTCTATGATAAAGTTTTCCACAAATTCTATAAAGTAATTGCGCATTCAGGAAAAACATAAGAGCAATAAATAGTGTGGAGTGCCTCTCACCAAAATAAATATGTGCGGCACCATTGTAGTTGTTAATTTGCCAAGACCCTTTCAAGAAAATATTTCTTTCAATACATATTTAATTATACCCTGGTTTATAAGGTTCAATACAATTTAATCATTGCCAACTGCCATTTCTTTAAAGTTAAATGAATCTGAATTATCAAGAACTATGGAAAAATAAGATCATAGACATTACATATTATTTTAGATTATAGATGTATTACAATAATGTTGGTAGCACAAATTAATTTAATATAATCACAATAAATATTAAAACTGCTCATGAATTAATCCAGAATTTTTTACATCATAATTTTAAAAAAACTGTTGATGTGAAAGTGATGCACCATCAATAACTCTCGGAGACGTGAGGCGAGAGATAGGCTTTTATTAGCTGGAAGAGAGAGTACTATCAGCAGCAAGAGACCATCACACAACATCCTGGAGACTGAGGGGGGAGCAGTGCCTCCAATCGCCTTTTTACAGGGGTCTGTGGGAGGAGCCACAGGAGCAGTCAGCAGAGGGAGCATGTCCAGACAGGTATATGTAGTTCACCACAGAAAGTAAGTTTGCTGTCAAATGAAAACCTGATTAAGTGTGAAGAGAGACCGTGTTAAAGTCCAGTTAAGTAAAAGCAACATTTCTGTTTTTTCCTGGGTTTTTTTGTTTATTTGTGTTTACTTTCTCATAAGGAACATACTGTTTTGTTAGGTAATCACAAGGAAATTAGAGATTTTCATTTTAGGAGAAGTAGATGCTGATGGCAAAATGTTTTTCAACTCAACCCTAGTCTATTACTTTTGGAAACATTATACAACAAATAAAGAAGTCAGCGTCTGCAGTGGGGCAATTAGCCAGTGAGAAAATAACCTTACAAATGCATTGAAGTAGTACTGATGAAATTTTACTTTATATACTAACCACACTTTATTCATTGTCAAAGTTCAGTATTCAAACTTAATAGAAAGGCAAGCAGTCATTTTTAAATCTTTGCAAAGTCCCGAAATTTTTGGATAAGATATATTGTTTACAGGATCTAGTGCTTTCCCGGCGTATATAACAATAAACTCTTCTTGGGCTTCCATCCAGGTACAGGTATTAATTTAAACAGATGTTTCAATGAAGATGGCAGAGTTTGTCATTGAAACATCGGTTAAAGTCAATACCTGTACCCGGCTGGAAGCATGAGAAGAGTTTATTCACATATTGTTTACCCTCTTTAAGATCTCCCTAAAATGTATTTTTTATCAGTCATTAGACAACCATTTTAAAGTGTTGGAAATAACTCAGAAAATGTGTAGCAGAGGTGGTTGACGGTTGGTTTGAGTTGTTCTCCGATCTTGGCAGTCCATTTGCAAACATTTCATCACCATACGAGGAGACATCATCAGTGCGCTCTTCATTTGTGTTGTGTCCTCCAATTGCTTGGCTTTTATACCTATCAATCAGTTGTGATGTAGGGAGGGGTTCTCGTTGCTGACAGGTTGTGTGGCGAACTCTGTACATTGTCTGGAGTTTTGATGCATTGGCTTATAAATGGGATCAAGGTGTACATTTGTGTTTATAGAATTATTTGCAGAAAACCATGTTTCTAGGAATTCTCTTGCACGTCGTGTACTTGCTTGCGCCATGACTTTCATTGATACCCAGTCGAATTTGTGTCCCTCTCGATCTTCATGGGTAGAGACTAGGGAGAGTTGGTCATGTTGCTTGACAGCCATTTGATGTTCATGAATCCTTGTGTATTCTACCACTTTGGCTGATGTAACACCTTGCTGCAGTCCTGCTTTGGATTTTGTGGACCAGATTGGTCTTGTCCAATAGCTTGCTTTGCTCTTTAGGTCTTCAGAGTTCTCTCCTCAACGTTGCTATTGGATTAGTAACATTAAGTAGAGCACTTGGCAAACCTAAAGAACAAACCAAGCAACACACACAAAATGCTGGTGGAACACAGCAGGCCAGGCAGCATCTATAGGGAGAAACACTGTCGACGTTTCAGGCCGAGACCCTTCATCAGGACTAACTGAAAGGAAAGATAGTAAGAGATTTGAAAGCAGTGGGGGGAGGGGGAAATTACACAAAATGCTGGTGGAACACAGCAGGCCAGGCAGCATCTATAGGGAGAAGCACAGTCGACGTTTCAGGCTGAGACCCTTCGTCAGGACTGACGAAACAAGCATTTGCAGCTTATTCAATATATGCACCACCATCTCCATTAAGTAGTTTCACCTCTCATCTTAAACCAATATCCTCCAGCTTTTAATTCACTTTACCTGGGAAAATGACTGAAGGTGCACACTCAACGATCCAGAAAGTTTCTTCCCTCCAACATCCAATTTCTGAATGGACATTGAACCCCTGAACACTATCTCAGTACTTTAATTATTTTTGTTATTTTTATTAAATTTAATTATATATATGTGTGTGTGTTTTCATGTTTTATCATTTTAAAACATTGAATCATAGTGGATTTGCTTTTTTATTGACACTGATCAACAGAAAAAAGCCTCCTTGGTGTCAAAGTGAACAAAGGGAAAACAGATCTCTACAAAGTAATCTAAATTAATTACAAATATAAAACAGTCAATAATTAATTTCATAAGTATTCACTCCCTTCAAGTCAGTATGTAGTAGATGCACGTTTGGCAACATTACAGCCTTGAGTCTGTGTAGATAGGTCCCTATCAGCTTTGCACATCTGGACACTGGAATTATCCCCATTCTTCTGTACAAAGCTGCTCAAGCTCTGTCAGTGGCTTTCTCTTTGCCACTCTCCCATAAAGCTGCGACTGGTGAAGCAACTGGGCAACAGTTATTGTACGCACAGTCTCTCCCATCTCAGCCACTGAAGCTTGTAACTCCTCCAGAGTTGTCGTAGGTCTCTTGGTTGCCTTCCTCACTAGCCCACTTCTTGCATGGTCACTCAGTTTTTGAGGAAGGTCTACTCCACGCAGGTTTACAGCTGTGGCATATTCTTTCCATTTCTCGATGATTGATTTAACTGTACTCGAAGGGACAGTCAGTGACTTGGAAACATTCTTGTATCCATCTCCTGACTTGTGCTTCTCAATAACCTTTTCACAGTGTTGCTTAGTGTGTTCTTTTGTCTTCTTGGTGTAGATGTTGCCAAGAAACTGACTTAAAAGCAGTTGAAGCTTCCAGATACAGGTGCATCTACAGTACTATTACGGTAGATTTCTACTTCAGTAAAAATACCGTATTTGTAATTGATTTAGACTTTGACATGAGAGAGTTTTTTTCTATTGATCAGTGTCAATTTTAGTCATGCCTTTTCCATAACAAGTGAATGAAACTATATACAATACTCCATGCATATATATATATACATACAATGTCTTGTACAACTGCAAGATAACATCCCAATTCCTATACTCTGAATCCTGACTGATCAAGTACAACATGCTAAATTCCTTCTTCACCACCCTGTCTACCTATGACACTGCTTTAAGTACCTGTACTCCTACATCCCTTTATTCCACAGCACAGCATGGATATTCACTGCCTGAGTCCTACCCTGGTTTGACATCCCAAAATATAACACTTTGCAATAACCTGAATCGAAAGCCATTTGCCAATGCTCGATCCACTTACCCAGTTCATCGTGATCCCGCTGAAATTTTTGATAACCTTCTTAATTGTTTACGATACTACCTATTTTGGTATCCTCAAAATTATGAAAATAAGGGTCTCAGTACTGACCCTTGTGGTACACAGGCCTCCAGTCCAAGGAACAACTTCCAACCATTATCTTCTGCTTTCCACCATTGAAACAATTGTGAAACCAATAAGGTGCAGTTTCTCTCCTTGAACTCCATGTAATCTATCTTTCAGACTAGCCTGCTATGTGAGGTTTTAAAAAAAGGCCTTGCTAGGTTCCATATAGATAATGTCCACTGCCCTACCCCCATCGGTCTTTTTTGGTTACTCTTCAATAAGTTCTGAGAAATTTGTCAGAGATGATTTACCAAACATGAAGTGATACTGGCCATCTTTAATTGGACTTTGTCTATCCAAATATTGAATGATTCTGTGTTTCAGAGACCCTCCAATAACTTACTCACCACTGATGTCAAACTCGGTGGCCTGTACTTCTTTAGTTTGTCTTGAATGCTCTTTCTAAATAACGGTACAAAATAAGCCACCCTCCAGTTTTCCCGTAGTTTGTTTGTAGCTAAAAATGAAACAAATGTCTCTGAAAGGCCCTATGCAATTTCTTCCCTTGCTTCCCACAAGACCCAAGGATGCATTTGGTTTAGCCCTGCAGATTTATCCATCTTAGTGAGCTTCAGGGCCACCAGATATCTCCTCCCTAGTAATTCATATTTGGTCCAAAACTTCTTCATTCATTTCTCTCATTTCTTCAGCATCCATCATGTTCTCCACAGTAAAAATGAACTAGAAATGCTCATTAAAATTCTTGCCCATCTCCTGTGGTTCCACACATAGACCATCATGCTGCTTGTGGGAGATTTTGTTATGTTAAAAATGGAATGTTAATAAAAGTTGCTATTTTACTTTTTGAATAAAGTATTCTTTAAGATTATATTTAATTACATTGATACAATAGCATTTTGTTTCAATAACTTGTCAATAGCTGACACAAATCTAAATATTAGCTTAAAATATAATTGATATTGATACTGAGTTCATCCACGGTGGTGTGTATCAGAAACTTAAATCGGGCTCATTCATCGTATGTCTGCAACTTTCACGCCAGCAGCACAACAGGTAAACAAAGCTATAGGGTCACAGTCCTTCACTTGCTTCTCACTTTATGAATTCCAATTGAAATAATCAGCTAGATTTATTCTGTAAATATTTAAAACTTGATTTATTGTCACCCGGCACCATACCCATCCTTGCTATTGCAGAGCTCATTGCCGGTGCTACCCCTGAATGACAGCAGGAGTTTGAATTATTTCTATAGGATAGCGACTAACAAAACAAAGAAAGAACTCTAAACCAAGGTTTAGTTCAAGTTAATCTTCATTGGCCCCTGAGTTATTTCTGTAATGCCACACAAATTATTCAACCCAGAGTCATAACTGTTCCTGTTGGTGGTAACTCCATTAAGTTACTAAAATGCATTTTTCTTTCTTTTCCTGTTTCAGTCCCTCTCTCTTCCTTTATCCAAACTTTTTGCATATGAAATTTGATGCTCCCTTTTCCACTTTCCTTTTTTCTCTTTGTTTATTTCTCAATTCATTCCTCTGATTTCTAATAATTGGTTTAATGTTCCAGCCATTCACTTGTCATACTGAACTGCTGCATTAGTGGCTTGGATTCAAAGATTACTATAGGTGGCCCTGTATTTAGGATCCTCCTCACATTTGTTGTTGCTGGATTATTGCTTCTGATATCCTGCAATCCCTTTGTTTTATACAACAATTCCTCCAATCCTCCATAGGGTTGTTTTTGCTCTCACCCCAATCCCTCCCCATCTCTCATGATTCTGATTATTATTTCAAGTTACTTTCATTTCAAATTATTACTTATTCAAGGACTAGGTAAACAAGGCATAGCTTTTCTCTTATCAGGCTAGAAAGTTATTTAATTGTAAGGGCATTTGTTTATACTGTTTATATTGTCAGACTGTCCCATTCACAGGATGTCAGGTCCCAGATGCTGTTATCTGTTGGTGATGTGGTTAGTGACATGAAGCACAGCTCGATTCTCTCACACTGGTGCTGACCTTCCTTCACTTTATGTCTCAGATATGTGGTTCCAGCATCCAACTATCTCCATTCTCTCTCTTAGTCTCTATCTCCAACTGTCTCACTCTCTCTATCTCTCTCTCCTCCTAAGTCCCATGGTCATACCTTGGTTTTGTTACACTACAATTTCTCTATTTGTTTTAAGAAGATGCCAACAGTGAATTATTGGGACAGGTTACATAAATACATAATACACTAGACAAGTATTCCCCACTCAGATGTAATTAAATAAGGTTAATCATCACTAACTTCAATTCACATGATGTAATTTCATTTTCACCATCATTATGTGCCATGTTGTATGAGATGGACAACACTGGTATATTCATGACCACAATTGTTCTTGGCAAATTTTTCTACAGAAGTGGTTTGCCATTGCCTTCTTCTGGGCAGTGTCTTTACAAGACAGGTGATCCCAGCCATTATCAGTACGCTTCAGAGATTGGCTACTCTTCAGTGGCCGCATTATCAGGACTTGTGTTATGGACCGACTGCTCATGTTGCAGTTCACCTGAGTTAATATCACATAATATCATTACCAAAGAATGCTATCCATCACTGTTCATTATACATTCTTTGATGGAAAATAAAATCCATTAAACAAAAATCTATATGTTCTGCTATAAGTAACTACAGACGGCGCTCTTCACATAACTGACCCAGAATTTGTTGCAGCAGGAGCCCATTTGTTAGCTTTTATTCCTCATTATACTGTTCAAAAACTATGTATTTTATTTTATTTAGGGATACAGTTTGGTAACAGGCCTTTCTGTCCCAATGAGCCCAATGTCACCCCATGTGACCAATTAATCTACCAACCCATACATCTTTGGAATGTGGGAGGAAACCGGAGCACCCGAGGGAAGCCCATGAAGTAATGGGGAGTACATTCAGTCTCCTTACACAAAACTTGCCATGACTTTTTACAGTAAATTTATATTTTTAATAGCCAAAGATAATACCTGTTATGTCTAATGGTCAAATAACCAGTAGTTATTACAGAAGGTTTCAACAACTGGCCCCTATCTTTCCTAATCAGCTGGCAGAGAGGGTAGAAAAAGAGAAATGAAGATGGAGCTTTTGCAAAGTGATTACAACTCCACTCTTACAAAGTGAGGAAGAGAGGTTTCATTGCCGAGGAAGGTCAGAGGAAACTAACCACAGCAGGCTAGGACATTAAACATAGAGAACAACTAGTCAAGAGTAATCATAACATAATGTAAGTGATCGTAAAACAAATACCGGAGTAATATTCAGAAGAATAGAACTGAAAAAATGTAAAATTTACACAAAACTTCAGATCACATTTGGATTGCCGAAGTACAGTATGGATTAAATGATGTTAATAATGCAAAGATAATTCACAGGGATGGCATTAGAGCAGAAGAGGTAAAGCTATTAAGAAACAGTAAAATTTCAAGGTCCTTTATCATTAGATAATAAAACACTGTGCTACGACCTGAACAAAGTAATCAAAATAGCACGTTCTAAGTTAGAAGTGGAAAAAGCATAATCACTTGAAGGAGAGTCGAAAACTGAGGGCTATGAATATAAGCCATCTATTAGTAATTTCAATTATACATATATGAGTAACTGCTTTACCTGAAGACTGCTCAGAATGTGGAATGTCCTACAACAATGAGTGATTGAGCAAGACAGCATCGATCCAGGTATTAAGAACCTGGGTAAGCATAGAAAAGAGAAAGCCGCTGAAGGGTAAATTTATATGGATCGATGGGAGAGATGGATAGAGTTGGGAATGTGGAATATAAATCAGCTGTACATATGGGTTATTATTACACAGTAAGCTTGAATTAACATTATATAGTTTTCATACACTCTGGGAGATATGTAAGACAATAATGTTTTATATAAAACTGCAATCAATCAGTTTTGGTCTCCTTATTTATGAAGGATATTAACGCAGTTTGGTAGAAGTTGACTTAGCTGAATGGTAGGATGAAAGGGTTCCTCTTGAAGAGAAATTGAGCAAGTTGGAAGTTATCTGAATGTGTAAAGAATGATTCATGAACATCTTTCCACTTGTAGCACAATTTAGAACTAGCTTCAGAATGAGTCACCCACTTAAAATAAAATAAGAATTATATTATTTTTCTCTGTTGGACAATTGTAAACCACTGTAGTTCTCTATTCCAGAGCTGCGGACACTGAATTATTAAATGATTTCTAAGCTGAGATAGCTTTTTTGATCTAAAAGAAGACACAGGTTATGCGAAATCTTTGTAAATTTGTAAATTGTCCAGCAATTTGTGGTGATTAACACTTTTTAAAAAAACTTAGTGAGGACAGCTTGCCAGCTCTTGCTTCTCCCTCCCACTCATATCTTTGTTTGAGCTACCTCCCCTTTACACTCTGATGCAAAGCCTGAAAGTAAAATGTTGACTGCCCACTTACTTCCCCAAATGTTGCCAGACCCACTGAGTTCCTCCATCAGATTTGTTTTTGCAATTGAACCCACTATGTATTTGCCCCTAAACAAAGTTGGTTGGCTTGGTTATTTAACAATCACATAGCTTTTGGGGGGGGGGGGGGGGTTGGTTCTGGTGTCACATATAGGCCACGCCAAGTAATGATGATAAATTTCCTGCCATCGAGAGCAGTTGTGAAGCAGGTGGCTTTTTAAGACATTCCAGGAATTTTGTGATCATTATTACTGCAACATCTAGTTCCAGATTATTAACTTGAATTTAAATTTCATAAGTGCCCTAGTGGGATTTGAACTTGATTTGTTTGTCCAGGCCTGAAGGTTACTATCTGGTAATTTAACTGCTGTGTCAAGTCACAGTGCAGCTTTTGCTCGTCAGAAATTACACGATCTGTACATGTTAATTATAGTACACACATTCAACCTTCTCTTATGTTACCAGAATTTTTATGACCAATGCATCTTATTGAAACTCCAAGTCCTTTGAGATCAATCAGTTTTTAATTCTTTTTTTGTAATCATTACTCCCATTTCCAGTGGGTAATTATCTTGTAAATCAATTGGTTCTTCTAGTCTTTCTTTTGGTTAAGATATACTTTGTTTTAATGAAACAGTTAGCTACAAAGTGTACCTTTCCAGAGAGGGCAGCAAGAATAATGATCAGAGTTAATTATTCTGGAAAAATTATACTTGCTTCTTAAATAGCTTTAGATAATATACTTAATTGGAATTTTGTTCCAATTTCTATTTCTCCATCTCACATCATAGCAAGAACTTTGAAAGTATCATAATTGGTTTAGCCACAAGTTCGACGCACTGCTTAACAGAAATGTTGGACAACGACCCACTCACAATGGCTATTGAAAATCTCAATAAAACTGCAGATGCTAAAATCTGAAATCAAAGCAGGAAGTGCCAGAAGCAGACAGCAGATTAAAGAGCATCTAGACACTTGTTAAATTTCAGTCTGAGCGATTATAGTTGTAATGCTCAATATAATGTTCTTCAGGGTCTATTGCTGAGCAGTTCCAGAGTAGGCAGGAAGCCCATTTAAAATGGAAATCTTTGACAGCATATTTGGACTGAACATTGAGCAAACGTTTTTGAACCGTGTGTTTTTTTTTAACCATATTCGGATCATGGTGACCCAGCTTAACAGGATCCTGGAAGTATCTCCTCCCCTTATTTTTTGGCCCCTCAGGGGGAATAAAAAAGCTTTTTAAACTGCATAAGTCCCCAAGTCCTCTCCTTCCAGGACAGAGTCTCAGAAATGGTAATGCTTCTTTTTAATGAATCAAATTGTTCACGATTGGATCAGCATAAAGAAAAGTGCTACTTGGATGGAAGGAAATGTTGTTTACATTGCAAATGACTGAACTATAACTGATCCAGAAGTGTGGAATGCTAAAATGGAAAATGATTTGATTTTCCAGGATGAACATCCCAATTGAACATAGAATCATAGAACATTACTGCACAGACCCTTCTTGGCTGTGCCGAACCATTTTTTTGCCTAGTCCCACTGACTTGCACCTGGGCCATACCCCTCCATACATCTCTCATCCAAATACCTGTCCGAGTTTTTCTTAAACATCAAAAGTGAGCCCGCATTCACCACTTCATCTGGCAGCTCATTCCACACTCCCACCACTCTCTGCGTGAAGAAGCCCCCCCCCCCACCAATGTTCCCTTTAAACTTTTCCCCCTTCACCCTTAACCCATGACCTCTGTTTTTTTTCTCCCCTAGCCTCAGTGGAAAAAGCCTTCTTGCATTCACTCTATACCCATCATAATTTTATACACCTCTATCAAATCACCCCTCATCCTTTTACGCTCCAGGGAATAAAGTCCTAACCTATTCAACCTTTCTCCGTAACTCAGTTTTTCAAGTCCCGGTAACATCCTTGTAAACCTTCTCTGCACTCTTTCAACCTTATTAATATCCTTCCTGTAATTAGGTGACCAAAACTGCACACAATACTCCAAATTTGATCTCACCAATGCCTTATACAACCTCACCACTACATTCCAACTCTTATACTCAATACTTTGATTTATAAAGGTCAATGTACCAAAGGCTCTCTTTACAACCCTATCTACTTGTGACACCACTTTTAGGGAATTATGGATCTGTACTCCCAGATCCCTCTGTTCTACTGCACACCTCAGTGTCCTACCATTTACCTTGTATGTCCTATCTCGGTTTGACCTTCCGAAGTGCAATACCTCACACTTGTCTGCATTAAACTCAATCTGCCATTTTTCAGCCCATTCCTCGAACTGGTCCAAATCCCTCTGCAAGCTTTGAAAACCTTCCTCACAGTCCACTACACCTCCAATCTTTGTATCATCAGCAAATTTACTGATCTAATTTGCCACTTTATCATCCAGATCATTGATATAGATGACAAATAACAATGGACCCAGCACTGATCCCTGTGGCACACCACTAGTCACAGTCCTCCACTCAGAGTAGCAATCCTCCACTACCACTCTCTGACTTCTCCCATTGGGCCAATGTCTAATCCAATTTACTACCTCTCCATGTATACCTAGTGACTAAATCTTCCTAACTAACCTCCCATGTGGGACCTTGTCCAAGACCTTACTGAAGTCCATGTATACAACATCCACTCCCTTCCCTTCATCCACTTTCCTGATAACTTCCTCGAAAAACTCTAATAGATTGGTTAAACATGAACTACCACACACAAAGCCATGCTGACTTTTTCTAATAAGTCCCTGTCTATCCAAATACTTGTAGATCTTATCTCTTAGTATTCCTTCCAATAATTTACCTACTACCGATGTCAAATTTACCAGCCTATAATTTCCTGGCTTACTTTTTGAGCCTTTTTTAAACAATGGAACTACATGAGCTATCCTCCAATCCTCCGGCACCTGACCCGTGGATATTGACATTTTAAATATTTCTGCCAGGGCCCCTGCAATTTCAACACTAGTCTCCTTCAAGGTCCGAGGGAATACCCTGTCAGGTCCTGGGGATTTAGCTACTCTGATTTGCCTCAAGACAGCAAGCACCTCCTCCTCTTCAATCTGTATAAGTTCCATGACCTCACTACTTGTTAGCCTTGTTTCCAAAGACTCCATTCCAATTTTCTTAGTAAATACAGATGCAAAAACCCATTTAATATATCTCCCATTTCTTTTGGTTCCACACATAGCCAACCACTCTGATCTTCAAGAGGACCAATTTTATCCCTTACTATTCTTTTGCTCTTAACATACCTGTGGAAGCTCTTAGGATTATCCTTCACCCTGACTGCCAAAGCAACCTCATGTCTTCTTTTAGCCCTCCTGATTTCTTTCTTAAGTATTTTCTTACTCTTTTTATACTCCTCAAACATCTTATTTCCCCCCTGTTGCCTATACATGTTATACATCTCTCTCTTCTTCTTTATCAGAGTTCCAATATCCCTCAAGAACCAAGGTTCCTTATTCTTATTCATTTTGCCTTTAACCCTGACAGGAACATACAAACTCTGCACTCTCAAAATTTCTCCTTTGAAGGCCTCCCACTTACCAATCACATCCTTTCCAGAGAACAACCTGTCCCAATCTACGCTTTTTAGATCCTTTCTCATTTCTTCAAATTTGGCCTTTTTCCAGTTTAGAAATTCAACCCAAGGGCAACCCTATTAATGTGGTCATACCTTTCCTGTTTCTCAGCTCCACCCATATGGCCTTAGTAGACAAGCCCTCTAATCTGTCCTGCTGAAGCACTGCTGTAACATTTTCCCTGACTAGCAAACCCCCCCCCCCCCCCCCACACCCTTCATCCCTCTGCCTCTATCATGTCTGAAACATCGGAACCCTGGAACATTGAGCTGCCAGTCCTGCCCCTCCTTTAGCCAAGTTTCAGTAATGGTTATGATGCCATAATTCCATGTGTCAATCCAGGCCCTCAGCTCTTCTGCCTTTCCCACAATACTCCTCGCATTGAAATATACACACCTCAGAAGATTATTACCATCACACACAACCTTACTATTTGTGACTTTGCATGAACTACTAACATCATTTATTTTTACCCCCGTTCCACTATCTACTCTGGCACTCTGGTTCCCATACCCCTGCAAATCTAGTTTAAACCCCCCCCCCCCCCCCGTTTAACTCCTCCACTGTTTAATTGCTTTGACAATATAAAATACTGATAATAGGAATAAATTTTTTCCAGTTTGAAACATGCATTCATAACATTGAAGCATGTATTCATAACATTGCTTAAACATCGCCTGCGCTGTTATAGTTTTAGTTGGAACGGTGATGAAATGGAGCTTAATATGCAGCAAATTGGAGAGCACCTTCCAGAGTAAGCACAAGCAGTTCAATGCAGAAACTGGGGAGTTATGTTGATGGTTGTTCTATGGCAAGAACTCACTAATAAGCTTGACAGTGAAATGGTTTGATGTTGGATATTTGCCCACTAACACATTAGACATGCTGAAAACTAAGCTCACATTTTCACAAGCAAGTGAACTTTAAAATACATTATCTCTGACGTTTACTGCCTGGAAGTTTTTCTATACCATTTTTTAAAGTATAGGTTCAGGGTTCAGTGTTACGTGTAGTGTTAGCCTTCCTTTGTTCCTTTAGTATTTGATATTCAAAGCAAAACTACTAACTTCTTTCTATTAACCTCTTTTATCTCTCACTGCCAGTCCCATTAATAAAATGATTGCATTCAATTTGTTCTTCATGTGTAATCTGCCATGGTTTAGATTCTACTGAAGCTAAATTCAATACCTGGAATACATGGGAACCAAGATTAGGATGTATGATTAATCCAGACTTGTCAGCAACATTGTAAAGAGAAGCACAATTTTGTGTTTTCTACTGAGGTTATTTCAATGTCCATCCAGTGCTTCCAAAGTGAAACACCTCACCCTTGTGTGCAGTAAGTTCCATCTGACTATTTTCAGTCCATTTATTCTAGCTGGTCCAGATAATGCTACAGGTTTTGATAGCCTTTTTCACTGACCACTATACCTCCAGTCTTGGTGTCAGCCCGAATTTGCAGAGCCATTCAGCAGCAGGGCCAGCATTGTTCAGGTTTTGGCTTGCAGTGACACTGGAGAGGTCAAAGGTGATAGAACCTATAGAAACAACCACAAAGAACAAGAGTAACACACACAGAATGCTGGAGGAACTCCCCAACTCTTTGGAAATGAATAAAAAGTCGATGTTTCATTTCTCATCAGGACGGAAAGGTCTCGACCCAAAACCATCAACTCTTTATTCCTCCCCAAAGATGCTGCCTGACCTGCTGTGTTCCATTATGATGTTGTGTGAATTATTTCGGATTTCCAGAATCTGCAGAATCTCTTGTGTTTATACAAAGTACCAGACACTCACAGAATTATTGTACAGTTAGAAGAAAGCAAATTCTCTGTATCGTTCATGTAGTCATTTCTTCGTGCTGCTGAACACGTGTGTGCAGCTGTGTAAGTTAATGAAGGGTGTTAATTCAAGCACTGAGCTTGAAGGTGGCCGTGCAGGTATTGATTTATGTTGATTAATGCTGTGTTGTGCCTGCTGTGCGCATTCCAGTGGTGCTTCATTGAGCACAGTTGCCAGCGGCACTTACCAACGTGGTGCTTGGAATGACTCACACCACAAGCACTATATTGGCACTGGTGTTCACGCTGATAATCACAACTTTGTGTGCGGAGTGATTCAATGAGGATTTTTCAGCCAGCTCCTTCTCTTTTTACAGGTGTCCTGTAGGTGGCATTGTGGAGGATCTGATGTCTAATTGGAGTAGACTGGCAGCAGCATGACTTTTTCCCCACATTATTTCTTAGCGATATTCCTCATCTCACTTCTTAATGTTGTTCTGTTGTTTTATTTCCTCTGATCATAGATAAAGCATTTTGGGGTGTGCAGGTAAAAGTATCTCCAAGCAATTTGACTTTAGTGTTCTGACTTGTGCATTGCTACATGTTGTGGCAAAATTTTGGTTTTACCGTACAGTTCAGACGTACTCAACTTCCCTTTAGATTTTCCAAACTGGTTTTGCTGGATCTAGCTTCCCTCATCTACTGTTAAGAAAATTCAAGGGTTTTGCTTGAATTTTCTCCCACATCCTTGCAGATCTTTTCCTAAATACACTTTGGAATTAATTCTACCCAGTAAGTATTCTGTTAAAGCATTTCATTTGGGTGAGGTTGTTTTGGAGAGGACAACCCGTGATGTTCAATGTTTTGTGTGGGGTGTTGAAGTTGGCTTTGTTGAAGAAGATAATAATCGAACACTTGCACTGGTAAATGTGAGACTTGTGCTAAGGGCAGCGACAAGGGAACTTTGACTTTTGGTTATGAAAGGAGTACTTATTGTTTTTTTTTAGCTTTCAGCAAATTGAAATCAGCTGTCTCCAAATTACCAACTGCACTTTGTTTTGCATGTAAATGCATCATATTTAATTCAGTTCAAGTTTAATTGTCATTCAACCATACGTGAATACCCATGAATACAGCCAAATGAAATGGCACAACTCCAGGGCCAAGGTGCAAAACACAGTACCAACAATCACACAGCATAAAGCACACATAGCACATATAAGAAAGCAATTAAAGTTAACAGTAAGAAACAGCCATGCAAAAAAAAAAGTCCAGACTCAAGCCATCAATGCAGAAGAAACCTGCAGTCAACCACAATAGAGCTTGTCTTCTGCCAAGCGAACATTGGGGGGGCAGCACTGACCCAAGCCTGAACACTGTGCCACACTGCCCCCAGTGGAGCACACTGGTTCTGACGCCTCCCTCCTGGCAGCCATAACAGGCAACACTGTGCCTTCAGGCGTTGAACATACTAGATAGCAAGCAGATATTGGATATCAGTAATATACAAACCCATAAAGCATATGGAACGTATAAGTTCAAACCCTGATTCCATGAATACCAAAGACTACAACAGAGCTTGTCTACTGCCAAGCAAACACTGTGGGGTGGTGGGCAGTACCGATTCCAGCCTGGACACTGCGCCACACCGACCCCAGTGGGGTGCACTGACTTCGACGTCTCTCTCCTGGCGGCTGTAAACAGGTGACACTGTGGCTTGACGTCTTGTCCTCATTATGACTGAGCTTTTGTGAATAAGTATTTTCAATACCTGCCAAAATCAAAACTGCCGTTTTAGCATTCAACGCAAATCCCAATTGATGAATGCAATGGTGCAGCACAGGTTTCTGAATTTCAATAACCATTATAGGGATGCCAGTCTCTGAAAAATTACTCATTTTTTTGCTTTTTCTGTTACATTTGAAGAAAATTTTAAATAATTTTCAAGAAATCCTTGTAAATCTTCAGACTTTGCTACTAATTTCATATCAATTGTAAATTGTTCTTTACAATGGAAATCTAGGGTGGTATATGTTACTGTAGCTTTAGAAGTACCTTAAGTAACTGCACTAAAATTTCAGAAACATGAAGGTACTCATACCTTTAGGGTGATAGTAGGTCAGTACTTTGCAAAGCATCTTGAACCATATTTTCCTTGAGGTACAGTGGCCTACTATATCAGAAAATAATGAGCAAGAATGGCACATTGGGCAGTTCTGTGCTTTCATGGAAAATGGATTTTGAAATGAGAAAGTGGTTGGAAAATGTACCCAGGCTTGAAAATAATGTAGTATCAACAAAACAATTTTTCTTTAATAATTTCACTGTAATTGTACTCCTTTCTTATCATTGGGACCCTAGGGTTACCCTTATGTTATCTCACAATGTCACATTCATCAGGCTTAAGAAATGACTGGGGTATAGATAGGCAAATAAATAGCCATGTGGAATGGATTAAAAGGTGGTATACAGTATTTCAGAAGCAGGCAGACAACTGGATGATACATGGCACTGAACTAAATTTGGGGAAATGCAGAAAAGTAACAAAGTCAATTCAAGTAAAAAATTAGAAATCTGTACGATTACAGAACATCTTATATATCTTGATAAATTCACGTCAAAAAATAGATTAGAAATGAAATGCTGTACAACAATTCTTTTCTTTAACTCAAAAAAATTCTTGCAACTCTTCAAAATATTTCCATATCATCTTTTCCTCTGTAAGGACTCAAGGACATATGCAATTGCTATCTTCAATTTGGGGCCTTTGGTCCAACTTAATATATCCATAATTCCAAATCCCTTAATCCTACCTGAAGTCTCTTAAGTTTTCAGTTCCAGATATTTCACCCTTCCTACTATTCCTCCTGTTAACATTGTCTCTGAACCTGAACAACGACTAAGTTAGGACTAATCACTTTTAATTAGGCCCGCTTGATTCCCAACATCACATCCTGGTTGGAGATTTTTTAGCTTCTGGTTATTTTCTGAAGCTTAACTGAACCATTTAGATCCACTGACTGTTAACATTGCTGTAGGGCATTTGCACTCACACTATGCTATTTGGTGTTTCATAAATTCAGGCCTCGTTTTTGTTAGCCAATCTTTTAATTTACCAGGTCCAACAAGTTTCAAGTCAAGTCAAGTCAAGTCACTTTTTTATTGTCATTTCAACCATAACTCCTGATACAGTACATAGTAAAAACGAGACAACTTTTTTCAGGACCATGGTGTTAGATGAAACAATACAAAAACTACACTAAAGTACGTAAAACAACACAAAAAACTACACTAGAATACAGACCTACCCAGGACTGCATAAAGTGCACAAAACAGTGCAGGTATTACAATAAATAATAAACATGACAGTAGGCACAGTAGAAGGCAATAAGTTGGTATCAGTACAAACTCTGGGTATTGAGGAGTCTGATGGCTTGGGGGAAGAAATTGTTATAAAGTCTGGTCGTGAGAGCCCGAATGCTTCAGTGCCTTTTCCTAGATGGCACAAGGGAGAAGAGTTTGTATGAGGGCTGCGTGGGGTCCTTCATAATGCTGTTTGCTTTGCGGATGCAGCGTGTAGTGTAAATGTCCGTAATGGCGGGAAGAGAGACCCCGATGATCTTCTCAGCTGATCTCACTATCCACTGCAAGGTTTTGTGATCCGAGATGGTGCAATTTCCGAACCAGGCAGTGATGCAGCTGCTCAGGATGTTCTCAATACAACCCCTGTAGAATGTGATGAGGATGGGGGGTGGGGGGTGGACTTTCCTCAGCCTTCGCAAAAAGTAGAGACGCTACTGGGCTTTCTTGGCTATGGAGCTGGTGTTGAGGGACCAGATGAGATTCTCTGCCAGGTGAACACCAAGAAATTTGGTGCTCTTTACGATCTCTACCGAGGAGCTGTCAATGTTCAGCGGAGAGCGGTCACTCCATGCCCTCCTGAAGTCAACAACCATCTCCTTTGTTTTGTTCGCATTCAGAGACAAGTTGTTGGCTCTGCACCAGTCCGTTAGCCGCTGCACCTCCTCTCAGTAAGCTGACTCATTGTTCTTGCTGATGAGACCCACCATGGTTGTGTCATCAGCGAACTTGATGATGTGGTTCGAGCTGTGTGTTGCAGCACAGTCATGGGTCAGCAGAGTGAACAGCAGTGGACTGAGCACACAGCCCTGGGGAGCCCCTGTGCTCAGTGTGATGGTGTTGGAGATGCTGCTCCCGATCCGGACTGACTGAGATCTCCCAGTCAGGAAGTCTAGGATCCAGTTACAGAGGGAGGTGTGCAGGCCCAGTAGGCTCAGCTTTCCAATCAGTTTCTGAGGAATGATTGTATTGAATGCTGAACTGAAGTCTATGAACAACATCCAAACGTATGTGTCTTTTTTTCCAGGTGGGTTAGGGCCAAGTGGAGGTTGATGGCAATAGCGTCGTCTGTTGAGTGGTTGGGACGGTACGCAGACTGCAGGGGGTCCAGTGAAGGGGGCAGCAGGGTCTTGATGTGCCTCATGACAAGCCTCTCGAAACACTTCATGATTTATGGATGTGAGTGAAATGGGACGGTAGTCATTGGGGCAGGACACTGAAGACTTCTTCGGCACAGGAATGATGGTGGCGGCCTTGAAGCACGTTGGAACGGTGGCGCTGCTCATTGAGATGTTGAAGATGTCAGTGAGAACATCTGCTACCTGGTCTGCACATCCTCTGAGCACTCTACCAGGGATGTTGTCTGGTCCAGCAGCCTTCCGTGGGTTGACCCTGCACAGGGTTCTTCTCACATCAGCCACGGTGAGACACAGCACCTGGTCATTTGGAGGAGGAGTGGTCTTCCTCGCCACCATGTCATTTTCTGCCTCAAACCGGGCATAGAAGTTATTCAGCGCATCTGGGAGGGAAGCATCACCTGCACAGTCAAGTGATGTTGCCCTGTATTTGATTATGTCCTGGATGCCCTTCCACATGCACCGCGTGTCATCGCTGTCCTGAAAGTGGCCGTGGATTCGCTGGGCGTGTGGATGCTTTGCCTCTCTGAAGGAAAAAAAAGTCATGACATATATACCGAACCAAAAGCCAGACAAAATCACAACTAAACTTTGGAATAACAGCAAATATTTACCCTATTCAATTAAACAAACTCTTTCCTTTCACAGTTTTAATATTGACATATATTTCTCATTATAATCAAAATAATTATTAGCTAGCAGGAATTGAGTTTCTCTCATTAGAATAAATTATGGATACAATCAAGTAGTTATCATGGAAGTGTTAATGAAGCTTAAAAGGAGAATCAAGCATTCACTAATAATGGCGAAGAAAGTGATAAATTGAGTGGGAGAATTGCACCAAGCATCAGCAATATCACTGATTGGAAAGTTTGCTTGTCAATGATCTTTTTGTTCAGTGAACAAGGGCAGATCATATCCTGCCTTTCATTTCCTCTGTCTGACCTAATCACAGTGACAACAGGAGGTGCAAGAGGTTGGAAGTCATTTGGTGGAATGACATCTGATGAGTTCATGCAGATTATCATCTGAAAACTGATCCATATACTGAGAATATTTGTAAAGATTTAGAGTGGTTTGCCAATTTAGTTACAATGCAGAGCTTAATTGTTTCCTAAAAATAAATGCACTATCTTGGATTTTCTCCGCACATTTTAGAGAAATTTACAAAGACTAGATTCTTTGAGAGTGGTGATAAGATTGCTTGGTCTTCCTGAAAATCGGACTTATTGTCTGTGTGAAGATAACAAGAAAAAAGACACCTTGATGTTACTTAGTGCTATGTATCAGATGTTCTGCATCGACAAATAAATGAAAAATATCCTTGAATGCAGGATTAGGCTTTGAAGAAAAATACATCTTCTCTCATGTTACCACTATTTCTGCAGACATTTCAGTTTTCCTACTAGGATTAATAGTCAGTTTCACTTTTATTTATATCAACAATAAACTTTTCTAATTAGGTTTTCAGAATTCATTCAAAAAATTCATGTAAACATTTTCTGTATTATTTTAATACTCAATATTTCAGGTAGTACCAGGCTGTAATGACATATCGATGAAGCACTGTCAGATGAAAAAGATGATAAAGTATTATTGATTTTGCAGAATTAATTGTTTATTATTTACTCTTTCAGCAAGGGTCATATTAAAAACTTTCACGCCTTTTCACAGTTTTACAGCTTCAGATCTTGGTTTATAATTCTGTGCAAGTCTAAGGCAAATGTATATGCCTAGGGTGCTTTTGCACAGTACTGTAGTAATTTTTTTTGCATTGCACTTTACTGCTGCTGCAGAAAAAAACAAATTTCATGATATACGTGAGTGGCAATAAACCTGATTCTGATATGGGTCTCTATTGTGGACAGAGAGTGAGGAGAGGATGGGAGAGGGGAGTGATGGTTGGGAAAAGGGGAAGGAAGAAGTGAGGGAGAGGGAAGCACCAGGGAGACATTCTGTAATGATCAATAAGCCATTTGTTTGGAATCAAATGACCTTGCCTGGTGTCTCAAGTCTAGATGTGTGTATGCCCACATCACCCCTGCCCCTGGGACCCCTCCCATGACTCTCCACCCTTGCCAGATCTACAATCGTGCTCTCCGCTCCACACTGATAGAGTACTGTGCAGAAGTCTTAAGGCTCTAGCTATAAAGTCGTGCCTAAGACTTTTGCACAGTACTGTATGTTCTTGTGAGATTTCACATTTTGTAACATAGAAGACAATGAGAATTGCCTACTTTATGCTTGCAGATTGTCACTTCACAATATTGAGAAAATGGTATTGATCTGTTGCTTTAAATTGAATTTCATCCGGCGGCCTTATTGACAACATTAACTATATATAACATTTGAAAACCCATGTGCATCAAATATAATATCACCAGCTGACAACCGTCATACAGCCCACAGCCAGCCCAGTTCATTTTCTTGCTTGGACTGATGGTGAAGACTATATTGAAAGGGATGGTAAATTTTTTTTTGTTAGGCTTGGCATCCAGGCATCAAAAAAGCTGCTAAGCAGCACTATTACTGTCTAATTTTGTCACATCTACTTATATGTTTTACAGCAGGGCATCATTTTCAAGTGGTTGGAACAAAATTGCGTGCTGATTTTATTTTTCCTTCTTCACTCCTGGACACCAAGGTCAATTGTAATAGCTCCATCAATATCCCACTTGTGAACAGTTATCTCAAGGAAGAAACATAGAACTTTTCTAGTCTATATAGTTCAATTTAAGTTCCATATTGAAAGCAAAAGTTCAGATGTAATCCAGTTTAAGTGCCTGGAATTCCACATAAACATGCCTTGCTTGGTATTCCACCAACTTCGTCCCACATAATACCAAGCTCCTCACCAAAATTTGGCAAATAGGTAGAATCTCTCCTTTGTACTCTTGGTTGGCCTTATGTCACTTTGCAAGCAGCTTAAAGCTTTAAGCCACAAAATGACCTGATGACAAACAAAGACAGCAGAAAAATGCAGATGTCAGAAATCCGAAATAAGGCAGAAAAAAAAGCTGAAAGTTCATTGAGATGAGATGGTGAGTCTTTTTTGTTGTCTGCAGTTGCTGGCTTGCATGTTGAATCTTTTCAACACTGTTTTAATTATTTCTATACAGATGCTCCTTTTTTGTCATTTTCTCTGTTTTTTTGCTCTTTCTGCTGTACATCTCAGTAAAAGAAGAATTTGGTCGCAGGCTACTGTGTATTCTGTTTTACAGAACAGCAGCTCTCTATACTATTTTCACAACAGGTTTTCCTATCTCACATCAAGGAAGCACCTTACTTCCACTTGTGCCTTTGCTTTATTTGGAAATAAAGAAAAAAAAAGTTATATAAAATTCAGACCGGAGGCCCTAGATGCTTGAGCATGCTTTAGACTCAAATGGACGGTGGTGGATTTAGATAGATTCAGACAGAAATTCTTTCAATTGTGCCCAATTTTCTGTGGTTAGCACAGCTTCAAGTGCGCAAATGACAGGACTGGATAATAATCTGTTAGTAACATTCTAAGAAGGATGTTGTTAAGAAAGATTCAAAAACTTTCAGGAAACTTCAAAGGGAATTTCAGGTAGCTTCCATGAATAAGTGGAGGGCAATGTTTCCTCTAATTTGTAATGGCACATGTGCGCAAAAACCTCATGCTGTGCAATTTCTTGACCAGTGACAACAACATGTGTGCACTGAAATTTTAAGTGGAAGTAAACTTGAAGCTACTCTAAGGATAATGAACTACCAAATCCAGTTTGTTGTTCATTGTGTAAAAGAAATAAAATAACTGTCAATAAGAACTTTGATCTCCTCTGGGTTTGAGCGTTTTCGCTCTCATTCATCTGCATTCTCACAACACATCCGTAACGGGCCTGTAGTGGGTAATGAAGGATTTTCTCACCTGAGCTTTTGCACACTGTCCATGCTTCTAAACAACACTTTTAAAAGTCAAGTTTCCAAATATCACTCCACTTCTTCCCACTTGCAAATTCTCCAGCAACTTTTGCATCATGACAATACACACAGGTAGCACCAGTTACTGTGCTTAAAAAAAAAATTCTCGTAGCTGCATGTTGCTGGGCTCATGAGCTTTCAGTGTAGCAGTTTCTACTGTTTCATTGAGCCACTCCGCTTTAAATAAACTAGTAGTTCGTTCGCGCTTCATCCTAAGACTGTATAAGTAAGCCATTTCTAAAATCTGCAGAGCAAGTTTGCTGATGATACTAAGCTGGGTGGCAGTGTAACATGTGATGAGGATGTTAGGAGAATTCAGGGTGACTTGGATAGGCTGGGTGAGTGGGCAGATACTTGGCAGATGGCGTTTAATGTGAATAAGTGTGAGGTTATCCACTTTGGGAGTAAGAACAGGAAGGCAGATTATTATCTGAATGGTGTAGAGTTGGGTAAGGGAGAAATACAAAGAGATCTAGGAGTCCTTGTTCATCAGTCACTGAAGGTGAATGAGCAAGTGCAGCAGGCAGTGAAGAAGGCTAATGGAATGTTGGCCTTCATTACAAAGGGAATTGAGTACAAGAGCAAGGAAATCCTCTTGCATTTGTACAGAGCCCTGGTGAGACCACACCTGGAGTATTGTGTACAGTTTTGGTCTCCAGGGTTAAGGAAGGACATCCTGGCTGTAGAGGAAATGCAGCGTAGATTCACGAGGTTAATTCCTGGGATGTCAGGACTGTCTTACGCAGAGAGGTTAGCGAGACTGGGCTTCTACACACTGGAATTAAGGAGATTGAGAGGGGATCTGATTGCAACATATAAGATTATTAAGGGATTGGACAAGATAGAGGCAGGAAATATGTTCCAGATGCTGGGAGAGTCCAGTACCAGAGGGCATGTTTTGAGAATAAGAGGTAGGTCATTGAGAATAAGAGTTAAGGAAAAACTTCTTCTCCCAGAGAGTTGTGGGGGTGTGGGATGCACTGCCTCGGAAGGTAGTGGAGGCCAATTCTCTGGATGCTTTCAAGAAGGAGCTAGATAGGTATCTTATGGATAGGGGAATCAAGGGATATGGGGACAAGGCAGGAACTGGGTATTGATAGTAGATGATCAGCCATGATCTCAAAATGGCGGTGCAGGCTCGAAGGGCCGAATGGTCTACTTCTGCATCTATTGTCTATTGTCTAAATCATCACAAACTCCACATTGTCAACACTGTTCGCATCAGAAATGTGATCATGTACGATCATGAAAAATATTTAACATGCCAACGAGGTAGAGAGTGACAACCTTTTGTGCGCAGTTCAAATTCCTTTGGACACTAGAAGCAAAAGATGTGTGCACACCCAGGCACGCACACCTCAGAGGAAACATTAGTGGAGGGGGCTACGATGTGATGGAAAAGGGGATAGAAACTTAAGAAGCATGAATTTGGGTGAGCAGACAACTTGCTGCCGATAACAGTTTAAATGGAATTGGTGCTCCACAAAATCTTTGATTGCATCTATCTTTAATGTTTTACAGAGGCACATTTCAGTTTTGTCTTGCCATGATCCGATATGTTCCTCACCATGAGGAAATATGTGGCTTTAGTCTAATGTTCTAAAGAGTCAAATCAGAATGGGATTATTTGACCATAATCATACAACACTTCATGGTTCAAAATGCGTGAAAGGACATCACCAGTTTTTTGAGCGCCAGTCCCAAAGATCTTTTTTTGTTTCACAATAGGGCTACAGTGTAATTTAGGCAGTGATTTTGAAGATTCAGTCTGTACTATTTTTACTCATACTTTGTTTTGATATCGTCATTTCTTGTGCTTGCATCTTAACTTCTGGAATGGAATCGTTAAATCTCATCGGTCCATCCACTGGCTACCAAGGCATCCACCACACAAAGATATCCATTTGCAAGTCATTGGTCACGAGGCTGCATCAGCCGTCCCACCCTGTTCTTTATTACTGCAGAACTCAACCAGTGTCTTTTGTGGTTTTGCATGGTTGCTGATTCTTCATGCAGAATGACCCATTGGGGTCCACCTCCTCCCCAGGTTTGGAGAGGTAACTACACACTCTCCCCACCCAGGCTAGACCAGTTGTGACTGTAGGTTCATAGCTGACTACTTAATCATGGAATAGAATTTCAGCAATTTGAAATCCATGCATGAGTCAAATCTATTTTTGGAATTTACAACTTTCTTCTCATAAAGTGAACTGAAAAATCATAGCAGCTGTAAAAACTTCAATCCATGAAAATGTATATAAATATTCCACATGGTACGGAGTCATTAGCAAAGGCATCCCTCCCACTCCAAACTTGGTCATGGGTGAAGTAACAGCGCTAATGACATATAACATTTAAGTCATTGTATAAATCATAGTTTTATGAAAATCTGTGTGTAAGCTATCATGTCTAGTGCAGGGGCTCAGAAATATTTACCCAGTTTTCCTAAAGAAACCTAATGAAGAGCTGTAGCATTACTTTGCTTTTATCTTTCATGCTTTTGTTCACAATATTCAAGATCTGCTTGTTATGTCTCAGATCAACCTATTGGCCTGTAATCTGCAAAATACTCTGCATTCAGCTGATTCGAAGTATGATAAGGATGTTTGATTTATCGGAGGTTAACTCTGGTAGTGTGATTTACAAAGCAATCGTTGTAAATTGTTTAAAAGAGCATTATGAAATGCTATGCAAATTGCAAAAGGTGAACTATTAGTGATGGTGCTTTATCACATTTTTTCCCTCAGTTGGAAAATTCCCTATAGATTGAAGCTTCAATAGAATTCTTCGGGGTGGTGAAACATTTCACTACTCGAGCTTTTGCTTTCATTATTGTGGAATTATGTCACTCGGCAAGCTAGAACTGTTTGATTGCTTGTCACGCAGCCAGATTGTTGAAACCCCTCGTGCTCACTTAAACATCAATTTCAAAATTTAGTTCAATTGTTTTTAGTGTGACTAATTGGCTTTAGCTTAACTACAGCTTTGAAACTATGATAATCTACTGCAAAGGATTTCCTTTTGAAGCTGAACCTGATTTTTACATATATATTGGAAATATTTCAACTACAATGAAATAATTCCATCCCACATTGGCAGTTTGGGCAATGTGTTTTGTCATGGACTTTAAACAGAGACCCTTCTTTAAAATGCACTGCCTCAAAAAGTGTAATTTAAAATTTGCATGTCTTCATGTTTCAATAGTTATTCAGATTATGGGAAGAATAAAGACCTAATGTGGTTTCTGAATGTGATGAATAAACTGTTGATGCTCAGGAGTATTCCATTCACTCTTAGTGCTTTTACCATTTTGCCTCAACAACTCTGCTCCGAAGCCAGGAGCTTAAATAGCAGAAATTGTCAACAACATGTAAACGGTAAACCAGAAATCAAGGAAATTGAGGACAAAGGTTTATTCATATTTTAGTCTGCCTTTACTTATCTGCCAGGCTTGTGGAACATAGGGACATAAGAAAATGCATATGAAGTGGTCAGATAGCTCCTCAAGCCTACTTCCTGTTCAATAAGATCATGACTAATCTGATATTGGCCTCAACTTTCCTGCCTGATCTCTGTCATCTTGATTCTGCCATGGCACATAAATTGTCAACCTCAGCTTTGACTAGGTACAATATTTAAGCTATATTCAAATGTTCAACCTGATTCTACAGTTCTCTGGGATAGAAATTCTAGAGATAGATATAGGTGACTCCTTATTGTGAAACAGGCCAACTGCAGTCCCAAAGCAGGAACCATCCTCTCAGTATCTACCCTGTCAAGCCCCGTAATTTACGGGGAGTCATGGGGAGAACATATAAAATCATTACAGGCAGCAGTGGGAATTGAACCAAGGTCACCTACACTGTAAAGCATTATGCTAACCACTGCACCATTGTGCCATCCAAAGTAGTTTTTACATTTCAATAAGATTTCCTCATTCTTCTAAACTCCAGTAAGCATTGGCCTAACTCCTCAATGGTTCTTCTTAAAATAATCCCTTCATCCCAGGATCAACCTATTAAACCATATTTAAAGTGCCCCTAACGTAAACATATCTCTCGTTAAATTGGGAGACCAAAACTGAATGTGGTACAGTAATGGGTCTAAGCAATGCACCGTACTGTTGTAGTAAATTCCTCTTACTGTAAAGGGAAAGATCATATTGGCATAACCAAATGCTTTCTGTCCAACAGCACACAGAGGTTCCATCCCTGGAAGCTGTAACAGAGCTGAATACCATGTGCATATGTTTTCCTGAAAATTTTGTCCATAGATTACCTATATCGTTTGGGCTCTGACCTGAGGAAAATCAATTTTGTTACATATATTGTAATAGGTTTAGATTACCTACGTTAGCACACTGAAAATCAAAATAGGTCAAAGAAGAGTGAAATATTTAGGTTAATGTTCTCAGGAAATGCAGAGGAAGCTTGAGCCAAATGCAGAGTCCTGGAGACAATTTAGCAGTGAGGTATCACTTTAATAATAAACTGCAAAATTACAAGCTGCAGAGGGCCACAAAACAAAAGATGACAGATATTTAACTTAACAAGGTAACTGAAGGCCAGGAGCTGCTAGTTGAACCTAGCTGGTTCATAGGGGTGAACAAGGATTGCGGATGAAAACTGGGTCTAAATGGACTGCAGGTGATGAGTTGGAAACAAATGGCAGGTGACTTCTGTTAGCTGGGAGGAGACCGGGAGGTGCCTGGGCCTGACAAATGCAGATCTTTGTATTTTATAATATTTTCCTTAAAAACAACCAGCAAGTACATTTCTGCAATCACATTATCTTCTTATTTAAGGTCAAACCGTGTACTTTTCATCCAAAGGTCTTCAGTAATTGCTGTGGACACTGAGTGCTCAGTGGAATTTCTAACATTTGATTCTCATAAAATGAAGGTGTGCATCATACACAATAATAGTATTGGGAGATGAATCCTTTTCCATTTCAATCCCATGGAAAATTCCAAGCTGTCATGATATAAAGCTACTTCTCCTTTGCTTCTACAAGAGTCCTAATCTCCACTTTTAGGGAAGCAATCTCTATTGCACCGAGGGTCATTGGGTTATAGGGTTGTACAGCATAAAACAGGCCCTTCAACCCATTATATCTATGGCAACTGTAATGGCTATCTATATAAAGCTGTTTACCTGCATTAACCTGATATCCCTCTGTGTCTTGCTCATTTAAATAGATGCCCAGATGCTGATTAAATATTGTTACTGTTCCCGACTCTGGCATCTCACTCTAGCTGCCAACTGCTCTTTGTGTGAAAGACTTACCCCTCTGAACACCTTTCATTCTCCTCCTTCTTGTCTCAGTCTACTCTCCTTTTATAACTCAAGTCTTCCAATCCAGGCTACATCTTGGAGAATCCTTTCAACGTCTTTCCTATTGGGCAATTTTCATTTCTCCCATCAAGGCTTCCTTTAATTAGACTGTCAATTAAGTGCCATAGGTAAATAATTCTGGGATTAAATATCCAAAGGCATATACACCAGTAACTCTCAGTGATTTTCCCCACTCAAGATATACAGAACACTGATGTCTGAGAAGACAGGGAGAGAAATTGCAAAATAATTCAACTTCTCTATTCAGAAGTAGCCAGCTTAAGCTGAGGAATACAAGTTTCTGTACATGCTGATTGGATTGTTAAGTATTTCAAAACTAGTTATAAATATTATTTTTGAAGTGAGATCACTTCTTTGATGTGAGTGATAAACAATATACAATGCCAGACTACAGACATGATGTTTTACTCCATTTATAAATACCTTTTCATAACTAATGTGTTGTGGGGTGGATTATATTGAGGTTCCTTTACTGCCGAAGGTAACTACTGAAGAATTCCAATATCTGTATTGTCTCTTTTGAATATCTTTAAATCACCAAATGTAGCCATCTGTGGAAATCTATATCCCTCATAAGCCTCTTTTTTCCATAATCTCTCCCCATCCTGTGTTGTTGACCTTTATTCTCATTTTCATTACATCCTTAAAGGCAACCCAGTTTCAATTTGTATGTAGGAGGACTCGTACTTGCAATCTATATATGATCTGAGGTAGAGAAATTAGGAAACGACGAGGCTGCATGGGTGTGCAGCAGTTAGCGTAATGCTATTACAGCACCAGCCAACTAGGTTCAGTTCCACTGTAAGGAGTATGTATGTTGTCTACGTGACTGCATGTGCTTTGTCTGGGTGCTCTGGTTCCCTCCTATATTCTGAAGATGTATGGGTTCGTAGGTCAGTTGGGCGGTATGGGTTTATTGGTCTGGAAGGGCCAGTTACCATGTTGCCTTTCTAAATAAAAAAAAATTAAAAAAAATATGGTACTGGCACAGAAATGGTAGCAACAAGTCTGGCTAAAGCTAATTTGTGAATGGAGGAGGGCTTGGTTAGTTTGTCACGCAAATAGCAGATGTTGTTATGTTTCAATGCAAGAATGAACAATAGCCTAAAGCATTATGGGTAAGATATCAGATGAAGTAGCAAAACAGAGAGAGGATGGTATGATGGTCAGTTGTCATGAAGTTTAACCAATCATCACACATGGGCCTTATGTTCAGCTTTCACAGAGATTTGGAGGCTGCTATATACAAGAATGGTTAATTTTCTGTGAAGTTCTCTACAAATATTTGGAAAATACAAGCAAGGAGGTTGATAATGACTTAAAGGAGTGAATATCCAGCATTGATTGATCACAGGATTCTGAATCCAGAATTGTTTTGCAAAGCCAAAAGTGGCAACTATAAGACTATGAAGTAAGCATAACAATAAACTGGGACTAGAACAGCAGAAGATAAGGGACATCCCTAATGTAACATCCTTTCAACTTCACTAAATAACCTTCAGTGACCGAACAAGTTTGAAGCAACATGACAGTGGCCATTTGGTTGAATTGAAATAAGAAACAGTCGATCCACTCTGAGACACCTCAATGGCATGTAGCGTGTCAAAGGCAGACAAAAACAATTGGAATTTGTTATGTCATTAGCTGCATAACGAATGTTAGAAGGCAGACTATCTTGTAAGATGAGACAAAATCTAAAAAGGAAAAGGAAGAGTCAGAGAAAGACCATCTGGAGGTGAGAGCAGGGTGGCAACTGGCAGCAAAATAATGATTTTTTCAGGGTCTGCATGAGTGCAGGAATAAGTACCAAAGCAAACATCGACTTACCGGTGAAAACGTTGAGGGAGTGGCCCAACTAGAACTGGAATGAATAAATTAGAATATTTCTCACCAGAAATCAGATGATTAACGAAAATTTAAGAAGTTTCCAGATGATGAACTGAGAGGGAAGTTATCTTACATACACAACAACTAAAAGAGGAAATAGCCCAAGGAAACAATTTGTATTGCAATTATCTGATTACTTTCTACAAATTGCTACAAATAGAATTATATAATTGTTTATAAAAGATAATTTAAAAGAAAGGTGTGGAATGAAGATAGAAGAATAGATCTAAAGGCCAGTATGGAGAAAAACACCATTGCAAAATGGTTAGCCAAAAGGCCTAGTTTACATTTTAGATATTTCAGTGATTTTTATGACAGAAAATCAAAGTAACTAAGTTAGCTGAGGTCTAGAACTAATATTGTTTGAAGTCAGGATATGATTAGATACTCTAAAGGGACGTGCTTACTTCAGAGGATTCTTTTGCAGTCTTCTGTGTGAGACAGATGCACAGATGCTCTTGGGCACGTACAGTGATATCTATCAGTATAACGTTGGATTGGTGCTTTCTCACTTTTCCTGCAGAATTAGTGGTAAATGAGCAGCCTGGGTCCCAACAGCATGGGACCTCACCCAAAACGTAGCAGCCTGCAGCCATGTTACATAAAGGGTTCTCTCATAGTCTATCTGTACTTATTTCTGCTAGGCAACACACAAAATTCTGGAGGAACTCAGCAGGATCTATGGGAAAATGTAAACAGTTGACGTTTCTGCAGGTTTCCTCGTGTTCGTGATACTACTTCTTTCTGCTACCCTCCAAGCATCTCACACGGTCCACAAACTCTGAAACCTTAGGCTACTTCCATTTCATCAATCTTCTCCTCAGTCTTCTCTCTTGTGACCCTGTTGTGAACACTGATCTCTTCCCCAACCATCTTCTTGATCTTCTCCCAGACACCCTGCTGTTGTCTTTTGTGCATCACAGTTTTCTTCCATTTCCACTGCCTCTGCTCTCTACAACCCATTCTAATTTTCCCTTCACCAGAATATCTCCCAATCCTTGTTTTTTTTTTCTCAAAAACCCTTTTGTCATCCTCTCCATGTCACAGTTTCTTCTTCAGTGGGTGAAATCTGTGTGGAGCCTGCACTTTTTCCTGTTGACCACATGGGTCTCGTCCAGGTGCTCCAGTTTCTCCCTATATCCAAAAATGTGTTGATTGTAGATTAACTGGCCAGAGTAAGTAGTTCCTAGAGCACAGGTGAGAGGTAGGGTCTGGGAGATTCAATAGAATTTAGTAAGACTTTTTTTTTTAATGAGATCAGTATTGGCTTGGTGTAAATGGGTGATTGCTGGTCAGTGCAAAATTAATGAGCTAAAGGGCCTGTTTACATACTGCATCTTTCAATGACTTTATAACTCTATATTCTGATTGTGACTTTGAAGGTGGTAAACTGAAATCTAGTTAGTGCCCCCATATTCTGAGCATTTTTGGAAAACCTGTGGAAAGGCAGTTAGAAACATAAGATAAACTGGTGTCAAGGCCACAAATTGGGATTTTCAACACAAGTTACCGCTGTCTGTCATGATACAATACTCACTCCACCATGAAGCGGCAAGCACACCAGGTTCACACTCAATAGCACATGTTCGTGCCATTCCTGTTTAAGCTATTGAGCCTCAGCCACTGTCAACTCTGCCCACGTTGCATAGGAATTTGCCTGGCTACACATTTCAGACCAACTGTTTTGCAGAACTTTCCTTGGACAATCTAATGTTTTCAGCACTTTGATTTTCCTACATATGTTTTCATAAAAATAACTTCCATTTCTTCAATGCACTGGTTGAACCATAGTATATACCGTACTCATACTTAATCAAGAGAAAACTAGGATTGAAATAATTTCATTTAATGTTCATAGGTATTATTGCTTTCTTGGAATTACATCGAAACAATATGAAAAAAGAGATTACTATAAACGCTCTATGATAATGATTAATCTACAAACAGGCACAATCAGAAGTGAAATATATTTTAAATATGGCCCTAAAATAGTTGATCTTATTAACATTCTGGAACAAGAATATGCTGTTAAAGGGAACTTTGGTGCCTATAAATGGCTTCAATTTCTTTAAATAAACAAAAACACACGAAGTACGGACAAACACTTGAACCTGGGAATTACTTTGGGTAATGTTATCACTTCAAAGAGACACAATCATGCTTCAGATATCCTTAACCTGTTATGAATATGGAAATATAATTAATATTCTGTTGAATTATTTTAATGGTAATCAGGATTGTAATCATTGTAATCATAATGTATACATTTATTAACTGCCAGTCAATGAACTGCGCAAAGCTGATTGCTTTCTGTTATTAAAGTTCTTATCTCTTTCTCAACCCGCAGTATGATTTCTGACACTTGAGCTTTAGCCTTGCTGCCTCTCCTTCTTATAGCACATTGCAGTAATTTGACTTCCACCATTCATCACATTGAAGAATTTCAAATGCACTGATGCCATTATAAATATTCTGCTTCCTGGAGTTAAAGTGTGCAATTACCATTAATCATTTCTGACTCTGCATATCTGTCTGATACTCGTGCATTTGGTTTCACACGATAAACACCGAAAACCGTCTTTTTCCCACTCAAATTTATTAAACAGCAGTGCATATATAATTTACAATTAATGAATTAATTAACATTTCTTGTGATACATTTACCTTTCAAAATCTAGATGCAGTAGCATTCAACTGGATTTCACATGGTTGGATATAAATGACAATTGGATATTCCAGAAAAGTAAGCTTCAGCTGTTAAAATAAAATCTCTTTAAAGGTGCAGAAATGCAATGCTCACAATTATTGGAAAATGAATGCATTAAAAGCTTCTCAATCACCTCACTGTATTCCTGCTCACTTTTCTTTGGATATTCGAGTCTTATTTTTACTCGGCATCCAATGTGAATCCACACTCAATTGCTCTTTCCTGTTACCAAGGCAACTGATAATCCACAACAATGCCACCCAGCAGCATTGGCATAAAAAAGATGTGAAACCCCAGAAGTCTAGCTATCACAGCTGCTCCACAGTCGTTCCAGGACGCTTTAGTGAATGACCTCCTAAATCTTTAGGTGATCCATGTGTTTATTCATGCACAGCTGTTTTTTTCTGTGTTTCAGAGATAACGAAGGAGTAGATAATCCTGGCAGGCCTGACTTATCTGTCTGCCACTCCTGGTCTGTCTTGGTATATACAGGATGTGTTCACTCTCTGAACTGTGGCTTTAACATAGTTTGATGGCCACACAAACAGAGCCCAGCTGAAAAAAAAATTCTTAGCAGCACCAGTGAGACAATGACCTGATCACCATGAACTTGGAAGGGCTTGAGATGATAGCAGTTTTAGTGGTGATTGTGTTATTTGTTAAGGTGTTGGAACAGTTTGGTCTGCTGGAAGCAACTGTTGAAGGTAAGGGACATCTTGTCTCAGATTTGCTGTGTTTATTTGGGAAGATGCTGTAGCAAACTTTACAGTGGGCATATAGCTGTTGTTTGAAAGAATTGAATTACTTTGAATCACAGTGTTAGATCACAGAGTTTTGTTTTGCTAACTAATGCAGGGAAAATTTAACTGAGACAACTTTTTCTCATGCCTTGCTCTAGTATATTTTCTTCCTTTCGTGCCTGAGAAAATGAGAAAGATTTTCTGAGCTGTATGAATCAGTTTTGTTTCATATGTATGGGTAACAATGCAGTCGACTGTGTAATAGAACCAGCTTTTCTGTCATCTGTCTGTCACCTGTTAGATGCATATTTGAAAGCAAATACCAAATATTGACAAAATAAAAATTATTTTAGGATATTTTCTTGGGCATAGTCATACAAATCGATTCTCAAGCTTTTACTACCCTTTGATACTGTCTTCTAGTTTTTTATTATTTTCCATTATCATGAACAATGAATCAGTAAAATCAAATAATTAAAATATTACTGACAAGGAACCGTAGTTTGTTATACGACTTAAAATTTCCTTGCAAAGAAAACTTCTTTAAAATGTCTGTTTCATAAGAAGGAAGGCAATTATTATAGCAATTATACAGTACATGATCCAGCTTTACGAGTTGGCGTTATTCATGTGGAAGGTGTTTTGTTTAGATGTGTAAAATGCATACATATATGTACCTGGCTTGAATGTAATGTGAATCTGCTTTGTTGAAGTCTCTACGTGGTCTGTACTGTGAATTTGTGACATCTGAATATTGTTATTCAGGCAAAATGATCAGTGGATAAGCAGCATTCAACTGAATGGCTGTATACTGTAACTTACTTTTAACTAAGGATTTATATTATTCAATGTAGCTCTTCTGAAGCTAATTTGGGAAAAAAGTCTAAGCAAATTAAATGCAGAAAATAATATGTAAAATTCTAATACATGTTTAAAGAGTTTTTTTCAATAAGTTAAGCTGTAATACATTGATTTGTTAAATCTTCATGATATTATTCATGATTACTTACTGGCATATAATTGATTTCATAGTTTGCAATCGTCTCCAGCCATCCAATAGGAGAAAGCCACATTTCTGCCTGAATATTTCTGGACAGGCAAGTTGTTTGGCCAAACCATGTGACTTCATGCCAGTTGTGTTTAATACCTTTTGTCTTGCTTTGCTGGAATTATGTTAACTTCGATTTTAGTCCTGACGTGCTTGGCAGCTGGAAAACAGAGCTAGGGCAAGGCTCTCCCTGCTCAGATATCATGATAAAACACAGAGTTGAAAATTCCTTATCACCACATCATGCCAGCAGCAGTTTCTAGCAATTGTGTTGCTGCATCACCAAAACTTCCTCCGAATGTGAAACGAATCATATGAACGCAAACCTGAGACGTTGCAGATGATACTTCACATTGAAATAGTTTCATTTCTCCAGATTTAACAAGCAAAACAGATTCACTGACTGTGGTTAAATAAAGCCACTTTGACAACACCTTATAACTTAAAGGACTGGATTGAGAGTATTTAATATAGAATGATAAAGAGCAGCTGTTAGACATGAATTTAATATTTTTCTACTCTCTTGTAATTCTGTTTATTTATAGTCAATGTATTTGTGGTCTGAAGGGTAGTAAAACATACCCAGAAATAAAAATTCTTCCATGAAGAAGTCAAACACAGTGATAGTTCAAACTTCTGTATCTTTTCGCTTTCAGGTGATTTTCTTTATAAACTGCAGATCACATTTCAGGGAAGGTATGCCACAGCAGCTGGAAGTGTGAAATATAAAATGTTATTCTGTACAACACAGCTGCATTCTTTTTGACTTTTACAAATACGTCACCTCAGCAGAGCTGAAACATTGAATTAATAATTACAGTTTCTTCACACCATCTGTGAAACCTATGGGCTAATTGATGTTACAAATAATCAAATATAGTTTGTGTTTATGGAAAATCCTAAGACGGAGCCAGATAACAGGTTTTTTAAATGTGTCTAATAAATAACATTGCTATCATTTAAAAACGTGGGAACATAAGAAATAGGAACAGGATTAGGCCATAAGACCCTCAAAATCAGTTCTGCCATTCAATAATATCATGGTTGATCTGGCCATGGACTCAGTTCCATCTTCCTGCCCTATCTCCATAACTCTTAATTCCCCTACTGTGCAAAAATCTATCTCACAAAGTCTTACACGTATTTAATGTGATAGTCTCTACCTCTTCTCCGGGCAGAGAATTCCACAGATTCACTACTCTCTGGATCCATCCTCATCTCCATCCTAAGTCTATTCCCACAAATCTTGAAACTATGTCCCCTAGTTCTAGCCTTACTTACCTGTGAAAACTACTTTCCTGCCTCTATCTTGTCTACCCCTTTCATGATTGTATATGTTTCTATGAAACCCCCTCTCATTCTTCTGAATATCATGAGTATAGTCCCAGGTAACCCAATCTCTGCTCACAGGCTGACCACTTTATCTTCGGAATGAACCCGATGAACCTCTGCGGCACTGCCTCCAGAGCCAGTACATCTTGCCTCAAGTAAGGAGACCTGAACTACAGTACTCCAGATGTGGCTTCAGCAATACCCTTTACAATCTCCTTGCTTTTAAATTCTATCCCTCTAGCAATGGCCAACATAACCTGTTGCACCTGCAAACCAACCTTTTGCAATTCATTCACAAGCACTGCCAAGTTTCTCTGCCCAACGTGCTTCAGTCTTTCACCATTTAAAGACAACCTGATCTTCTATTTTTATTCCACTACGGATGACCTCGCATTTTCCAACATTGAACCCCATCTGTCAGAGCCTTGTCCACTCACTTAACCTATCTATATCTCTCTGCAGACTCCCTGCATCGTCTGCACTGTTTGCTTTTCCATTCAATTCAGTGTCATTATCAAACTTAGATATGTTATAATCAGTCTTCCAATTCACTAATTGTGAACAGTTGGAGGTCTAGATCCTTGCTCAGGAGGTAATTAATTCTAGCCATAACCGAACTTTTAAAGCATATTATTATGGCTGAATTCCACAGATTCACCACTCCCTGAGAACAGCATTTTCTTATCATCTCAGTCCTAAATCTATTCCCCTAAATCATGAGGCTATGTCTCCTAATTCTCATCTCATTTACCAGTGGAAACAATTCCCTTGTCTCTATCATTTTTAAAATTTTTATCTGTTTCTATAAGATCCCCTCCCCCATTTAATAATGAATACAATTGGCAAGTCTACATTGTACCTAATGTTCCTATTAGGGAGGAAATCTACATTTGGAAAATAAATATCTTGCTGTGATGATCCAGTGACCATCCTGGAGCCAGATACTAAAAGATGAAAAATTATTGTCTTGTTCAGGGATACAGCACATAATTATTAGTTTGCTGTTCAACTTCTAATTCAAGACAAATATAACAAACTAGCATTTCATATCCATTACTAATTTTATGGCTAGTAATTAGGAAAATGTTCTATTGTCTATGAGAGTTACTACTTCATGAAAACAATGCTTGAAAGGTTTACTCCCCAGATTCACAAACACATAAAATGAGAATCTAAACAGAGACAACAGGTGATACATACATAACCGATATTAGACACCCGAGTCCATTGTCTGATCTTATTACAGAGACAAATAAATCAAAAATGTTTTTTTCAAGAAGACAACTCCCTTGTCCACACCAGTACAGATACAAATGGTGTAATTTTCTGTCATCATATTTTGCTATGAAAACATGTGGGTTAACCTTTAACCTTATAATCCATTCCTGAGTGGATAGTTCTATTTTTTAAAAATTCTGAAGCAGATTAGAGTCTTATTGTTTGGTGTGTATGAATATTTAGTCAAATTTTTCTTACCCTAGAGCTCCAGTAGATTCTTCTATATGCTTATTTAAATAAATGTTCTTGTTTTCAGTCTGTCTCAAGTCTTTGAAGCAAATTTGCTTTAATATACCTGGGAGGAAGAATATGTCTTTGGTTGGTGCAACAAACAATCTGCTGGAGGAATTCTATGGGCCGAACAACAGCTATTGGGGGAAAAGAATTGTTGCGAGCTTTAGACCTGAAGCATTAACAATTCCTTTCCTCCCTCAGATGCTGCTTCACCGAGTGAGCTCCTCCAGTCAATATTTTGTTGCTCCAGATTCCAGCAAACGTGTAGGGGGATCTCATTGAAACCAAGTGAATGTTGAAAGGCTAAACAGAGTAGATAGAGACCGGATGTTTCCTATAGTGGGTGAGTCTAGGACTAGAGGGCACAACCTCAGAATTCAAAGGAATCCATGTAGAACAGAGATAAGGAGGAATTTCTTTAGCTTGTGGATGGTGATCTATGGAATTTATCACCACAGATGGCTGAGAAGGTTGATAGATTCTTAATTAATTAGGGTGTCAAATGTTATGAGGAGAAGGCAGGAGAATGGAGTTGAGCAATATTTGAATTGAATTGAATTGAGTGATTTTTATTGTCATTATACATAGGTACAATGAAGCTCTGTTTGGCTTCCTCTCAGGCAATCAAACAAAGCAGTAGATAAAAACAAGACAGTAATAGAAAAACAGTATTAAATAGATAAGTAGCAGAAAATAAGTTGCAGCAGCACCAGAATATCACAGTAATGCACAAAGAGCCGTTAGTGCAAGTATTTGAGTCCTTGTGTGTGCTCACAGTTTCAGTCATTGTTCTGTGGGAGTGGTGTGATGGAGGCCACAGCTCTGGGGTAGAAGCTGTTCCTCAGTCTATTTGTTCTGGCTTTTAGTGTCCTGAACCTTTTGCTGGGCAGCAGTGGGTCAAACAGGGAGTGGCCGGGGTGTGTGGTGTCTCTGGTTATGCTGATTGCTTTCCTCCTGAGTCTGCTGGAATAAATGGTGTCCAGTCCTGGGAGCTCCATCCTGACAATTCGCTGGGCCGCCTTCACCACGCGATGCAGGTCTTGTTGCTTAGCGGCTGTGCAGCTGGCATAGTTAGATGGCAGAGTAGACTTCATGGCTGAATGACCTTATTCTACGCCTATGTTTCATGGTCTTATAGCCAGCAGCTGATGGGTTTTTAATACTGTCAGTCAATGGTCTGTTTCTCTTTATTAATGAAGACTAATTTTCAACCACCAATGCCATTTTTCTTTCCAGAAAAAGACAAGTGGGATATTCTGTGGTATGTTGTTGTGTCTCAGAGTTGCCTAATACAGTTTCCAGGTTTGCTAATGCTTGATTGTGCAGGTGGTTTAAGTTGCAAATCCTGGATTGGAGACAGGTTCCAATTTTTTTACGGTACAGATGAGTAGAGTGGGCCTACTTTGTCCATTATACCAGGTAGTGAATATCAGCTCACTGGAAGTCCCCTGGGGTCCACAGGAATTCATTCATGTTTTTGGAACTTTGATTCACCTCTTTTTGAGTAGAAATGCAGAGCAAATTAAATCCTTATGACCTACTGTCAAGTTGGCCAGAGTCAGGCTACTTCCTGGGCAGAACGATAATGAATCCAAAAAATGTGCAATCTCTTTTCTGTTTTGCTTCATTAATGCGCTCACCTAGCTTACATTTTGTGTGCACTAAAATTACCAGACCATAATTTCTGATTCGGTTTTATCGACTCGTGGTTTATTGCTGCATGAAAGTAATTGTGCAGATGTCACTTATTCATTTAACTAATTAGTTCTGTGTATTTAATTTGCATCTGGATGACCTGTGGTTTCATTACGCAAGTTGTTGGGAGATTTATAAGTATGCCTCACAGCCACCCTACTGTCGTTTCTGCACAATTGGTTTCTAACCATCTGATCAAGGACAGGAAGTCTCATGGGGATTCCCCTCCCCTTTGATTTCCCCCAACCTCAAGCTAACCATAGTTTGTTCAAGTTATCCAAATGTAGCCTTGTTCGGGGGGTTAATGTATCGTCTAGATATCAGTGATTGCACTATGGTCTCTGAGGCAGAAGGTCACATCCAACTCAGGCAACTCGAGTACAAAATCAAAGCTGATGTAAAATTTCACTCTTGGACGTGCTGCCAAGTGGGGGGGGGAGTTTAAATCAATGGCCCACCTACTCTCAGAAGAGTAATGAGGAACCCTTCTGGCCTGTTCAAAGTTGAGCAGATGAATTCCTTCAGTGACCTGGAAAATGCATACTGCACAGTCTTCTTCACTCAGAACAGACTGAGCTCATTATCTTATTATTCATGGAGAGTTGCTATTGCAAACTGGTAGTTGCTTTTCCAACAATATAACAATGATCACATTTGAAAATGCCTTCATTGTCCATACAAGTATTTTTAGGAATGCAGTTGGCCATTTTAGGTGACATATAACAGCAAACCTGTTCTTCTCAGGAAGACCTTTGGGACTTAGGATGACTTACTTCAACTCAGCCTTTTAACTACTTTTACATACAATATAAGACTGCTGGGTGAATGTTATAGGAGATGGAAAGATACTTGGGGGAGGCATGGGGGTGTAGAGGGAGCATTGGTACAGGAAGGTGATGTAGTTTGTCATAGGATGACTACAACTTTAACCTGTCTTCAGTGCTTTAGTCAGCTCTGATTAATGAGTACATGAGGTTAAACAGATAGCTGCAGTGAGGTAAAGTACTAAAATAACAAAGGTACAGCAGATGAGACCTTAATATTGACACTTGTTTCCATTAGGAGATTGGAACCATTTAGTTCCCATAACTAAAATAGGTTACTAAATTCAATAGATTATTTATTTTTCCACAGTTTTTTTTTACTTAGGAAAGATGCAGGAGATAACCACCACATTCAGAAACATTTAATATACAACTAAGATGCCAGAGGCTGTCAGTTTCTATAGAATAACAAAACAGGATAAGTGAGATTCTAAGATAAAAAAGACCTTGTAAAGAAGAAAACTTATTAAAACTCTGTTATGTGTTAGAGAATTATGTTTTTAATACCAGCAATAATGTCTCCAGGTATTTATTAAAGTTTGTTTTGTATTTTCCTCTTTCTTTCTTGAAATTTAAGTCATGAGGTTAATTTTATGCCTCTGACTCCACAGACAATGCTAATATTTGCAAAAATTTAGCTGCAAATTACATTTAGCACAAATTGACTGTCTGTGATCTATTGCGCTTATTTCAACAAATATTGTGTTGCCCACATAGTTGGTCATACTCAAAGATGAGTTAAGTCCCATTAGAAAATGTCATTATCAGAGTTCATTTACAGACCTTTGTCAAGAGTCTTAACAAAGTGCAAAGTGATTGTACGATGTAAGAAAGGTTCTCGATATTTTGAATTGCAAGGAAAACACTGATTATTGTATTCCAATATGATGAAGACATTTTGTTTGGAGCAACACATATCTGCAGATTTTCTCTTTATTTTGCTCAGAAGTCATTTTCCGTAATTTACCCTATAAGAATTAATATTTACGAATACATATGCTTTTACAAAGAAAGAATTTACAGTACATTAAAAGATCTTTATTGAAACATAGAATCATAGAAATAGACAACACCAAAATGGGCCCTTCTGTACTAATTAATTTGCCTGTATTAGGCCTGCATACTCAGCTCCTTTCCTATTCAAGTGTCTGTCTGAAATGCCTGTTAAATGTTGAAATTGTATCTGTCTTCACTGCCTCTTCTGTCAGTTCGTCCCACATAACCATCAACTTTGGTGTGAAAAACTTTACTCTCAGCTTGCCTTTAAATTTCTCCCCTCTCACTTTCAACCTGTGCTCTCAAGTTGAAGGTCCCTGTCGTCGGGGAAGGATTCTGACCTTTGTAAAGATTGTTAGATTCCACACTTATGGTTTCCAAAAGTGTTGCATGGTATGTTACAGCTCTTAATATGAGGATTGAGCTCATAATTTCAATATCTCCCCTGCTTTTAAACCTTCTGTAAAACTTGCTTCTTTATTGAAAACAGTTGAATTGTTACCTTAATAGCTGCTTCTTCAGTGTCAGTATTTGAATGATTACTCTCCTACTAAGCTCCATGATATATTTTCCTATGTTAATGTAACATTTAAAATAAAAGCTGTTGATGCAGGTTGCCAGAAATCTAAATGACTTTAATAGCATAATATAAGTAAGTAAAACATGGTTAAGAAAATACTACCTGTATGAATACAGCAATCAATTGTTCAGGTTTTATAAATGAAGCCACAAATTTCCAACAGTAAAATTAATTATTAATATGTTATTGTTAATTCTGATGCTACCATAAATTCCTTTATCTGATGTCATTCATATCAATCACGCAGCTGCATTTTGATTCTATAAGTGTCACGACACAGAAGGAAAGCCTTAGACACCCCCCATCCCCCATGTCTCTGCTGGATCTCTGGGCATTCCTACTAGTCCCATTACCCACATACTTCCAATTTCACATCACCTATTCTCACTTACATGTCCATTAACTCTGTTCCTATTTTTCCTTCCTACTCCAGCTGTGGCTCACAGAAGTCAATTGGTCAACTCGCTTTTAGTATTTGGGAGGGAACTGAGTACCCAGGGAAATACAGGGAAAATGGGCAGATTTTACCGCACAGATAATACCAGGAGTCAGAATCAAACCCAAGTGATACTGTGAAGCAAACACTGTATGTGCTAAATAAATGTAGAGAATCATTGAGCTTAACTGCATTTTCAACAGTTCAATGGTTCCATTTAGTGTCTGAGTATATATACAATACACAACCTGAAATTCTTACTCTCCACAGACATCTTCAAATAAAAGGAAATCCCCAAAGAATGAATGACAGACAGAATGTAAGAACCCTAAAGCCTCAACCCCCCCCCCCCCCATACACAAGCAGCATCAGAAAATATCAAAATAATAATTCCTTCTAAAACACATTGGAGGGATTTTAGCCCATGGCAGTTAAAATACAATTGTGGAAAGGTATTGTCTCAGGTTCCTATTTAATTCTCAACCAGCTCAGACAATTACTTCATTAGCGTGGTAAATAATTTGGAATTATAAGAATTATTTTTCATAATGTACAATGATATAATGAATATTCTAACCCATGCTGTCAAAAAGGTGCCCCTTTCAAATCAGTCAGTACAGAAGTCATTATTTGTTGCCCAGTTTATTTGAACAGCATACTCATAACAAAAAAAAATCACTAGTGAACACCTGAACCAAATGCCAGCTATGGCATTTGGTAGGTCTATGATCTGGTAGGTATAAGATCTATGTAGAACAATTGGTCCACTTTCATTGTCTATGTCTAAAGAAGTCAATGTATTCCAGTGAAACAATTCAGTGTGCATACAAAATGTAAGTGATATAAATATTATCCTTTGCATAGAAGTAAAGGACATAACTGCAGAGGAATCTGATGAAGGGTCTCTGATGAAGCCAGTCCTGATGAAGGATCTTGGTCTAAAACTTCGACTGTTTATTAATTCCTTTCATAGATGCTGCCTGACCAGCTGAGCTCCTCCAGAATTTTCTTGGTTGTTACAGAAATATCTTGATATTAGGTATTGCAGGAAAAGCTATCAGAGGGATCCCATATCAGATTTGCAATAACTGGCAAGTCATGTCTAACTTCAGTGTTATTGTGGATTCAGGGCTTGAAGGTTAACTATACACATAATATTTTGCCTGCAACAGTTTCAAAACATCATTTTTGGTAAAGAAAGAAAACACTTTCTCTGACATCTCCCCCAAGTAAATTGTCTGGTTTTAGTTATTGCTGCCCTGCAAAAAAAGGCTCTGTCTGTCCACTCTGACAATTCTTTTATTACAGTATCTAATACTCCTCTAGCAAGTCACCTTTCATCTTCTTCTGCTCCGAAGAGAAGAGCTCTAGCTCACTCAGCCTTTCCTCATAAGACATGGTCTCTAATCCAGGCGGTATCCTGTTAGAACTCTTCAGCACTCTCTGTAATGTTTCCACATCCTTCTATAATGAAGCAATGAGAACTGAACATAATACTCCAAGTGTGGCGTAACCAGAGTTTTATGAGCTGCAACATAACCTCTTGAACTCAATCCCTTGAATATGAAGGCCTAAGTATCATAGGTCTTCTTAACCACCATATTAGTTTGCACAACAACGTTGAGGGATTTATGTACTTGGAACCTAATATCCCTCTTCTTCTCCACATTGCTTTGTACCCTGCCCTGAAGTTCAATCTTCCAAAGTGTATCATCTCACATTTTCGGGATTAAACTCCATCTGCCACTTCTCCACCCAGCTCTACATCCTCTCTGTATCCCACTGTAACCTACAACAATCTTCCACACAATCCATACCACCTCTAACCTTTGTGTCGAACATAGGAAAATCTATTACTACCTTCATCAGACCAACGAAAAGAGTAAAGAATAACTCAATGCACCATCATGATGATAAAATGCTAACATACATTGGGCTTGCAAGCTTAGTATGTTGGAGAATTATGGATTAATTGTACACACCAAAGCAAGGTTAAGCTGATTTCCTTTGCACTGATTATGCTGCATTCTCTATATCAAATGGCATTTAAAAGTCACATTTAACTAGTGTGGCAACGCTATGCAAAATGATTTGATTGTGCTGGTTAGACCATCTGAGGAAATTGGATAGTGGTCTCATAATCCAAGAGCACACTTCTGAGGGAAAGGTCTGGGAGAATTTGTTGGAAAAAACATGGAACTATTTCATGAACCGTGCTCATTACAGCTTACGATGATTACACATTATTAATAGATTTAATTTTTTAAATGTCAGTGATTAACATCAGTCTATTAACAAAGTACTTGCTGTAATCCTTTAGTTTGTTCCCTCAATAAGATGTTTAATTACACAATGTCAGAATTAATGTTTAAGCTTTAGAGTTACCTAGCATGTTGTGTGCAATGTAGGTTGTATAAAAGGATCTTCTGACTGAGGGCTGTGTACGATGTACTACCAACTCCAACAAACTGGTGGAACTGGGCAATAACAGAAGACCCAGCGTGCCACCTGTGCCAGAAACCAGCCAACCTAGAGCATATTCTTTTCATCATGCCAGGTTGCCCTTTCCCAGGAACGGTACAGATGGAGACACGACCAGGTTTTGAGAGCACTCGCCCACACTTTGGAGACAGAGAGGAAGAAGGACCACAAAAAGGACAGCCAACCAAACTTCATCAGGACCGGGGAACATCCTACAGCAACAAACAAGTGCAGAGACGGTATCCTGAGCATGACAAAGGACTGGGAGATGAAGGTCGATTTTGAAAAGAAGCTGGTATTTCCACCAACAGCAGAGACCACACCGACTAGACGTTCTACTATTGTCAGAAAGTGCAGAGAAGCTTGTGGTGATAGAGCTAACAGTACCATGGGAGACCCGATGCCAAGAGGCCCACAAGAGGAAGCTGGCGAGGTATGAAGACCTGGTGGCGGACTGCAGACGGCAAGGCTGGCAGACGTGGAACTTCCCTGTCAAACTGGGGTCAAGAGGATTTCCCGCCATGTCATGCTGGAAGATGATGGCAGCTTTAGGGATACGAGGGAGAAGCAGGGAGTGAGCCGTTAACACCATGGCCCAAGCAGCAGAGAGAGCGTCCTGTTGGCTTTGGCTGTGAAGGGACGATAGTAGCTGGAAGTCTGATCATCAGGGGTAGAAGACCGATCACCTTCTGCTGTCCCACCATCCCGAGGATGTTCCGGGTTTGGGGATGAAACGTCTGGAGACAGATGGACCCGGCTGATGACTTGACGGTCCAGCAGCAGAAATATCACAGCTGTGTAAGTAATGTCTATTACCCTTCTCTCCGGTGCAATTATGCCTTAAGTTTCGAGACTTGGACAATTATGCTCCAGAACCACTGGGCTGTTATTTGATTGACCAAAGAAGTATTCTATTGCTTCATCCTTACCACTTTCCACTGGCAGCATGTTGTGGTAAATGTTTCCCTTTCAATTCATTGTTAACTGCAGAGTGACAATAATATAAATTAACATTTTCCATTTAAAAAAAAGCTGTAGAAATTGCTTATCACTAAAGATGGGTGCAAATATTTGGCCTGTTCAGGACCTTCATGGTCCCTATCTCTCATTTGCTTTCAGCAACATGGAATATAACCAGATGTTCACATTGCTTGAAGAATATACGTCATTATTCTATAGCCCATTATTATTGCCCAATATAACTTTAATGCTGTTTGATAACATGGGGCATTGAGCGTACAGGCTTGTATTACAGCGCAAAGTGCTTTAAATTTATGATATAATTAAAGCATGTTATTTTTGTATCTCAAAGCATTGAAAGAATCTATTTATGCTTCGTGTTCCACTAAGATTCAGCTTCAGCTTGATTTTTGTGCTGCTCTGATGAATTGCGACAGGCACTGGTGGTTTGTTTCTTTTAATTAGCAAGTCATTAAGTTACCCATCTGTTTATTACATTTTAGCAGTAATAGATAACGTGTTCAAGTTTCATAGGTTCTATTGTTTCAATTCAATGACTCAGTTTCAATCACTGTTGTTATCACATTATTGCTGTGTTTTTTCTCTCTAAAGAAAGACCAGCTTGTGCAAGTTTCCAGTAGATTGCAAACATTCCATTGAATTTAATCAATATTAAGATTAATATCTCTTCCAACAGCACAGTTTTAGTTTGAATTCAGCCGTGCATTCCACAGAGCAGTGGCATTGCTCATCATGGTGGTGAGCAGTTCTTCACAGCTCATTGTTTTGCCATTGATAATTATTGGTGTGAATGGAATATATGCAATCCACTGTAAGCTGCATTTAAATAATGAAAATCAAATGGAGGGTAGAAGAACTCAGACATGTTTATAACTGGTGTTGTCTATTTGCACCCACACATTGAGGTTTCAGCCATATTTCCGTGAGTCAGCTGTAAGAGAAGCCACTGTTAAAGACTCAATTTCCATGGCTTTGCAGTGGAGAAATGGATTTGGATTTCACTAACAACTATTCAACCCCTTGTTCTCCGACTAAAGAACAGGCTCAGCTGAAGGATTCTCCAACCAATGTCATAGAACAGAAATGGATCTTTTGGCTCACTGAGTCTCTGACAACAAATAAAGCGTGCATTTCACACAAAATGCTGGAGCCCAATAGGTCAGGCAGCATCAAAGGAAATGAATAGATAGTCGACTTTTCAGGCTGAGACCCTTCTTCAGGACCAGGCATGCATTATCAGTAACATTACTTTTATTCTACCCATATTTCCATCAAATCTTACCCAAGCACCACTCCTCCAAATCCTACTACTCATAAACACACCAGGGGAAAATTACATTGGCTAATTATCCAATACACCAGCATATCTTTGGGAGGTGAGAGGAAACTGGTAAACTGGAAGAAAGAAGGAAAATTAAACCTGAAAGCTGGAAATCTGAATCAAGAGACTAGAATGGTTGATTATCTAAAACTACTGACTATAGTGTTGAGTCCAGAAGTGTGTACCGTACCCGTTCAAAAAGTGACCTCTTATTCATTCAGCTTATATCCAGCTTTGTTGAAACAGTGTCAAAAACCAAATGAATAACACTCAAACTGGGAGGAGATGGAAAGTTAAATTGACAGTGAAGTGGAAGCTCATTTTCACCCCAATGAACTAAATGGGGCTATTCTGCAGATTTTTACCTGAAAAGTTCCTATGTTTGGTTTTGACATTGCGAGAAACAAAAGCAACACACTAGCTGCATACAAGTTACTACTTCATTTGAGAAACGTTTGGGTTCCCAAATGATAGGAAAGACGTATATAAAATGGAAGGTGTTGCACCTCTTGCAACACCGTAGAAAGATGTTGTAAGAAGCAGAGTAAGGAGAGTGGATGTCGGTGGAGTTAGAAGAGTGGACCAGATAAGCTGGAGAGAACAGTCCCTTTGGAATGAAGAAAGGAAATAGCAAGGGGAGGTTGCATCTAGTATTAAAATGTCTTTATGGAAATTGGTCTATTGAATATTCAAGTGGAAGGAGAGAAGAAGAACCCCAGTTTAATAGTTATTTTTATATCGATTCCAGTAATTAAAAGCAGCCTAATTTTATTATGAGGAGACTGATAATTTCCAGTAGTGTAACAATACAGAAATTGATGGACTTCTGTAGAAATGAGAATATCCCATTCTCAACCCAATCAATAACCCTTACCAACTGATAATTGCTTCCAGATCATAAAGGGAATCATCATTTCTTATAAATGACAGGCAAAGTAGGCAATCCAATGTGATTTTCTCTACTATGCAAAAACATAATCTCTCTGCACGTATAAATTACAGCTTTTAGAAAATGTAGATGTGGTTTCAATTCTTACCAACAGTAATACAGGTCATAATATGACCACTTTCAAGAGGGAAACATGTAATTCTCAAGGAATACATGCATGTATGTTGATGATCTCAACCTGCAAAATGACTCTCATTTCCAGGTTTTATTTTGGCAACTGCTACACTTTCAGACTTTATTTAGATACCTTAGATTAACACAAATCTGTTTTGAAACCAATTAACACAATTTTATAACAGAATATAAACTGTTTATAAAAAACTGCACATTTTTATGTTTAAATCACTGGTGAGAAAAGACAGATACTTTACTCAACTATAAACGTTTTGCCATTTTATACTTGGGCCATCTGAATGAGGTGCTAACTTGAGCCAACTTCCAGACTAATCCAATAAGAATTAATAACTTCATTAAAGAATTACACTGAAAGTATCAACCTATTTCTGTGTATTAATCTTACGTGAATGTGGATGTTGATCTAGAAGTGGCGTTTCCCATTACACTCTCCCATTATAAATAAAGGAAGGAGGAGGGATCTGCTACCTACAATGCTTAAATTAACTGGTTGGATGTGCTTGCTGACATGCTGTCAGTTTAATCTCTAAGCTGCTCCTAAATCTTCTTGTTCAAATATTAAAATTCTGGACAAATAGTCAGTTAGAAACCTTCCAGGTCCTGGAACCAGTCTTCCAGCAAATATTTAAAGAATTACAGTTGGCCCTTCTTATCCACAAGTTCCGCATGTGCGAATTCAACCAACCGCGTTTCAAGAAAACCCGGAAGTGCACTTGTTGTTCGAGCATTGTTTGCCTCGCGTCTTGTTCATTCGCCTCTGTTCCTGTGAAAAAATGGCTCCTAAAAAGCAATTAGGTGGTCAAAGCAATTCCTCAAAGGCTAAGAGGGAGCGAAAAGTGCTATCTCTCACCGAGAAGGTAGAACATGTCACGGAAGCATATCCCTGTTGATGGCCAAATTATACGTGAGAAAGCTCCTAGTTTCTATGAACACTATAGTGACGCGGTTGATGAGAGCAAGAGAAAGGAGTTTAAGGCTAGTAAGGGATGGCTGGCTGGCTGGCTATTTAAAGTGCTACAGCCTCAAGGACGTAAAGATCACGGGAGACAGCTTCCTATAACAATGTTTCTAACTCAAGCATCTGCAATTCTGAAGTCCCAACATTCAATGCTTGAAGATCCTCAGCCCTCAGCCTCCACAGTTCCTGACTTTAGTATTACTGAGCCTCCTCCAAAGCATCCTTATTCCCTAAACAAGACAGTGTAACAACTACTGTATAGGTATTACAAGTTTTACTCGTTGTTTGATCATTGTTCACCTTGCATCTCGTTCATTCACTGTTTGTGTTGTGAGCGGGAGGAACATGTACAGTTTTTTTTCTTGTCAATATTCCCTAAACATTACAGTATAACAACTACTTACATAGCATTTACACTGTATAAAGGTATTATAAGTAATCTAGAGATGACTTAAAGTGTACGGGAGGATGTGCGTCGGTTATATGCAAATACTACGCCATTTTAGATAAGGGACGAGCATCCACATATTTTAGTATCCGCAGGAGGTCCCGAAACCAATCTCTCATGGATAAGGAGGGTCATCTGTACATACTCTGCTGCAAGGTCGCCCCTCATTGTTCTGAACTCCTGCCCTATAGGATGTCTATCTGAAAACCTGAGAAAGCAGCAGAGAGTAACCAAGAATAAGTATGATAGGAATAAGTATGAAAGAGTATAGGGAGAATGCAGACCAAGCAAAAAAGATTTATTTCCATCCTTCCATTCTTCCTTCTTTCCTCCTTCTCTAGTTTGTAGATTATTAGGGAGAAGGATTTTGTTAGCCTTTAGCCCATTATTTTCCAAAGCACTATTTTGTTACGACGCGGATTACTTCAGTTTCTCCTTTTCACTGGATCTTTTGTTTGCTGAGATATCTGAGAGGGCATTTGTGGGAGTGAGTATAAGCTTTGGTGGGAGCCCTTCAGAGGATTGCACTGGGTTTTTGTCATATTATTGACATGATGGGAATGCAACAAAAACTTACTGGACAATTTGCAGATGGTTGGACTCCTGGGTGAGGAGAGATGATATGAGTTAGTCCTATATTCAATGGAGTATAGGGAAATGAGATGGAATCTCATAGATACTTGTAAAATTCTAACAGGATTAGATAGACAGATACAGGGGAAAAGGTGCCATAATACTGTGAAGTCCAGATCCAGGGTTCACAGACACCAGGATGGAGTGTTAGAACCGAGAACTAAGAAAAACTTCTTCATTCAGGTGGCAGTGAACACGTGGAATTGTTCACCGCAGAAGTCCAAGTCATTAAATACATTCAAGGAGATAATAGATACATTTCTTAAAGCAAAATGTATCAAGCAATAGACAGAAAAGCCAGTCATAGCAAACTGAAGTACTGGTATTGGTATTGATTTATTACTGTCACATGTACCAAGATACAGTGAAAAGCTTCTCTTGCATACTATTTTACAGATCAAATCATTACAAAATTCAGCATTTCAGTGGAAATTCTGTTAGTCAGAGCCTGAATAAAGCAGTATATGTAATTACTAAGTCCTATGAAGGTCTCAGAATATTGTCTCCAAACTGCAAAAAATCAGACACCAACTGTTGCTTAAACATCATATCCAAAAATGAAGTAAGGACACAAGAGTGCATCTTATTGTCATGAGGTCCATTCAAGAATTTGATAACAGTGGGATAAAAGCTCTGATAGAAGCTCACTAGCCTTGCCTGACATCTGAGCCCAGGTGATGCCAGCAAATTATTTCACGCTATGGGGTAGTTTTAGCTTCTTGTCATTTTTAGAAATTGATGCAAAATTTAAATTAGTTACAGCTGGCTTCCCTAATTTTGATCAAATGTCTTTATAATGCCTGAAGTCTGGGAGCTACACCTGCATCAGTTTTGATGCCAGACATGGTTAGCTGCTGACTTATGTCAGGATGTTTAAGCAAGGGTGTACAACACAGCAGGAAACCAAATGAGGGAGATATAGAAATAATTTCTGAGCATACATTTCTATATTCATTATATTCATAAGAAAAACAATCAAAATGTGAGTCACTCACTATTTTAATTTTTTTATTTGGCCATCTCAAACAAATCTTTTAAAACAATCTATGTGAATTTACTATGTGGGAAAAAAAGATGATAAATTCACAGATTCAAAATATTTACTGTTCTTTATATTAATTATGTAGAAGTTCAGTATGTTTGCAGATCCTGTGACATCTTAAGAAACAGGGAAATATCTTACCTAGCCAGCTTATGTTGTTTCCAATATCAAATGCAAATATGATGGGTTCAAATGATTGTGATGCAGTTATAAAACTGTTTTCTAGCATCAGAAAAGTGAAAAATTTCCAGTCTCTCAGGCAATTCTTGTAACGTAGCATTACTGACACACAAGATGTTGTTATTCAACTGCCTGGTGAATATATTTTATGTATATTTTTGTATCAATATGCCCACCACATCAAATAAATTCTTCATTACTCTAGTGGTAAGCCACTTGCAGGAAGAGGATCACTTTCAATGTAATAATTGTAAACATTAACAAAGCCATTCCATATTACTAAAGGAAAATGATAATGACAGCAAATCACTCAAGTTTCCCTTTTACAGACTGGTATCATCTTGGAGTCTGTGGCTTATCTCAATGTTTATTAAAGTCTATTCTGATTGTTACTTTATATGTTAATAAGGCTGAAAGTTCTATTTTGATGGGGAGTTAGTTCATCTCTAGCATTTTCTTAAAAATGAGAATTTTGAATGATACGAAATGAAATGAAATAACAATTTTATCTCATTGCATTTACCAGATATTGTAGTCTCTTACCTCTCTTTTATTTCTAACTGGACTCACAACCTATAGTCTATACTTTGATACAGAGAAAATAGGAACTAGAATAGTCCATTTGGCCTTTCAAGCCTGCTTCAGCTTTCAATCCCATTATGACTGATCCTTGATCTCAACACCATGTTCACATTTTTACTTCTTGATCCCTTTTGTGTCCCAAAATCTAAGTATCACTTCGTCAAAAGCATTCAGTTGATTGGCCTCAACTGCCTTAGGTGGCAGAGAATTCCATAGGTTCACTACCTCCTCTTCACAACCCCTGATGTCTTACCTCACATCCACTCTCTGAGTATCTCCCAAGCCGTGGAGAAGGATCCTCCCTGCATCATTGTTTTCGAGTCCTATAGTAGATTTAAATGGGACCCCTTCTGATTCTTCTAACATCGAGTAATACTGCCCTAATCAACCCAAACTTCTCAGAGAAGGTCCTCCTCAGCTTGATAAACCTTCAATGCATCCCTCAATGGGGAATAAATCCTTCTCTTGGTAAGATGTAGTCCCAGCAAGATCTTGTATGACTATTGTAAGGCCGCCTTGTTCTTGCACACAATGTAGGCCAACAAACCATATGGCTTCTTAACTGCTTGTTTTTCCTTTAAACTTGATTTCAGTGACTGATATTACAATGATACTGATCTCCTTTGTACAGTAACATTTCCTGATAAATAATACTTGTTTTTCTGATTTTCTATCAACACGGGTAACTTCACACTTAACCGTTTTATATACATCATCTGCAATCATTTGCCATTTATTCAACCTGTTTAAAACACCTTGAAATGTTATAGTGTCGTCCTCACAATTCACGAACTTGCCAATGGAAATTGGTGGAGGACAGGAAGGAAGAGTGACACAGTGACTAGCTCCAGAATTCTATGTGTGTTGTACCCACAGGCACTGTTTTAGAATAGTACAGAATTAAAGAACAAAAAAGCACAATCAACTCATTGGAAGATTACTCTCACAGAAGGAAACTATTTGGCCCCTAACGCCTGTGCAAGTCCAAAAAGTACCACATGACCTGAGCTATTTTAACACTACTCGGTCTATAGCCCGACAGATTACATCCCTTCAGGTACACAATCAGGCAGTTGATAAAGATTTCTGTCACTACCCCCCTTTTCAAGTAGTGAGTTCTAGAACAATACCAGCCTCAGGATGAAAGCATTTCTTTTCATCTCCCCTTCAACCTTTACTTGAGCCTCAGAATTGAAAAGATACTTATAATTCACTAATTCAGTCACCAATACATTGATCTTTCCATCTTTAATGAAAATAATTCTACAATCCACATGTCTTATCTGTTACTAATTGGTTTATTTTACATGCTGGAGAAGATCTTTAAATTTCCACTTCCATTTGTGAAACTACTATGGTTACAGAACTGATCTGGCGTCAGTCACATCTAAAGTAAGAAGGTTATATTCCTGATGCACTTTTCAGTACATTAGAAGTTGTTGAACTAAAACCAGATTTTGAGACTTCGCATAATACATATTTCACTGAAGGAAATACTTAAAATTATGCAAAATAGAACAGTTGACAGGGGCTCCCACCCTGGGGCCCACAGACCCCTCAGTTAATGGTCGGAGTCCATGACATAAAATGGTTGAGAACCCCTGTTTTAGAACCTTCATTGCTTAGTTGCAGTAATACATCAGAAAGCATCCATTAGGCCCAGAAAGAAAATAAAATTTTCTCTAAAAAGCATTTTACTTTACTGTGATGTTCTACTTAGCTTGAAAAAAAACCCCATAAAACTGCACAGTTCATCTTGGGAATTGTATGTCCCACAGGGATGTCTGCGAATCTAACACTCCTGCACCAGAAAAAAAAGAGATTTAATTTCCCTCCATCCATTGAACCAAGACCATCAGGAAGGGCTGCAGTTTTTGATCGAGGGACATTCTACAGCACATTAACCTGTCCTCAGCTGATCTGCCAAGAACAACTAATGACAGTCAAGGCACAATATGTGCGCCTGCCTGTTGTTACATCATTTTAGTACTCATTAAGAAAACTATCCTGGAATTGAGCAGAAAATGATGATGCACACAATCCTATTACTTTGGTTGTTTTGGCATTTTCTTTTCATAATCCAAATCATTAATCTCTCATTATGAATAAAAAATATAAGATTTTGCAAAAGTGTGCTTCACAGTCTGCAATATTTGTCAAAATGAACAAGCCAAAAGCATTAGTTTGTCTGTCCCTGCAGATCCAGAAAATATATTATACACTGAACTGAAGCTGATAGCAGTACCACTATAACAAACCAGTTAAAAATGGAAGTCAGGTGATGAAATGTCCCAGATTCATTCTCTTCAGGGAGCGTCTGAACATGTCAAATAAGAATTATTTGTACCAGTAGTACATTTCCCATTAATGTGATGAACTAACAGCTGTGAGTGAACTTTAACAGTATTCTGTCCTTTCCTTGGAGTAGGTTCAGGAAATAGATTGAAGTCAAGAAAATATAATGATAAGGTGCACTTAGGTTTGTCCATTTTTTAATTTTATTCAGAACATTACATATATGCTTTCAAATATAGTGTGAAAGGAGGAGTGAGGCCAGCCTTCATGCCTATGGAGCAGACACTGCAAATAATACTGGCAGTCACTTGTCATGCTGAAACCAGATTCAGCAATGAGCAAGAAACCATGGAGAATCATATTATGCTCCTGTAAGTCTATCCCTACTCAGTAACTCTCATTTGAGTCATAGGATGAAGATGGTGGAAGTGCAAACTTCCTACATATCTCCTTTCCCAAATCTCCCAAATTTCCCTTGTGATTTTCCCTGCCGTGTCTCCAAACCTGAACAAGCAGTAAAGGAATTGGATGAAGGCAGCCACGGTGATGGCAATTTCACAGGCACAGCCATTCCCGTAGGTAAAGGCTTCCAGTTTGGTGCCGTTATTTTTCATTGCAAGAGAGGGGCAGTGAATTTTGAAAGATGTGATTGGGTAATGTGGCTATCATAATTGAACTGATGGAAGTTTGTGTGAATTGTGGGTTGTCTGAGAGTGAGATGACGCAATGCCTATTGGACAGGAGGCCAGTTTGATAGTGATCATAGAGAGGTGAATGATGAGATCTGTGAACTGAGTAGTGCATGGAGTGAGTAGTATAGTTGGTATGATAGGACATTTAAAGAAGCATCCACGGACTCTCACCACAGGTGTAAGATTATTGGAACTTTATTGTGACACTTGTTCATTTTGTCAAGTCTTAACTCCTTCTTTGACTTTAAGGTTTATCTGCTTTGGACGTGAGTCTACATGGACTCTTGGGCCCCTGAAGAAGTGAGATATTATTTCCCAATCACAAGAGATTGTGCAGATGCTGGAGATCTTGAGTAACACACGCAAAATGCTGGAGGAGCTCAGCAGGTCAGCTAGTATCTATGGAGGGGAATACACAGTTGATGTTTTGAGCTGTGGCCCTTCAACAGGACAGGACAGAAAGGGGGAAAAAGACAATAAAATGGTGGTGGAAGTGAAGGGGTACAAGCTGGCAGGTGATAGGTGAAAGCTGGTGAGGGGAAAGATGGGTGGATAGCGGTGAGAAATGAAGTGGGAAACTGGGAGTGACAGGTGGAAGAAGTAAATGGCTAAAGTAGAAGGAATCTGATAGGAGAGGATGATGGATTTTGGAGAAAGGGAAGGAGGAGAGGCATTAGTGGGAGTTGATTATCTCCTAATGTCCAGCTCCTCTATCAAGTCATTCAGTGCAAGGTAATGTCCAATAACCTTGGCCTACTATTTCTAATTGTTTCTCACTCTCTGCACAGCTGCCCACATCTTCCTCAATCTTACTATTACACCCCTTTAAGAGGTTTAGGCTGGATTTCAGCAAGGCTAAACAAATTTGACTGGAGCTACCCACTCACATAACTTGACACTTGTAAATACATTCAACCAATCAACACTGCAATCAAATACATTCAACCAATCGAAACAAGGAATTCTACAGATGCTGAAAATCTTGAACACCACGCACAAAATGCTGGAAGGACTCAGCATGTCGTTTTGGGCACAGGCTCTTCATCAGTGCTACAATTAACATTGGTTGTATAATGAAACAGTTGAAATGAGTGGCTAATTGAAGCTAGCCTGCTTCTTGCTTTCAACACAAGAGGCAGAGGTTCATTACCCAAGGAGATCCATAAGCCCAATTCATAAATGAAATATTCAGTTTAGTTCCCTCCAACATTTTTAACTTTACAGAAAGGCTGTACAGGTTGTGTGTTGCAAGCGTAGGAAACAAAAAGCTGCATTTGTGAAAATGACAAACTGTTTTCTCTGAATCTGCTATCCAAAATGGGACATTGGAAAAAAGTTGAATTTCCCCATGGGGATGAATAAAGTATCTATCTATCTATCTATCTATCAAAATGGGAGAGGCATGTAGAAGAGTTTTCTTTCCAGTAACAGTACGTCAAGACCAGTAATATTTTGCTATGATTTCTAAATATTCAGATCTAATTTTATTTTTAAAATAAATATATCTTCTGTTTTGGCTTGTTGAAAAGTACTGCTTCTAAACTTCCTCTTAACTGTACTGTTAAACAGAACTATTTTGATACATCACTAACATCTTGCAGCTCTTTTTAATTGTTCATAAGGGGAAACCAGATCTTCAAAATTAATAGCTATTCCAACATAATCAACATTAGATACTCATAATAAGCATTTACATAATAGGACAAAATTAGAATATATGAAAATTAAAGCAAACTAATGCACTGGCATATTATATTCTTGAATAGGTTTGTCAAACATTTGCAATTTCCTAAAGTCAACATAGTTCTTATGAAATCATCTACAGAATTTTAATGCAAGATTAAAAGCCAAAGCTCAATTGAGTCAGTGATGGAATATTTGTTCTATTTCACTTGATTATCATGATTCACAAACAGTTACTTTTAAAGATCAGTTTGTGAAAAGGTAAATATCAAAGGTCAATCAAACATTTTAAAATGATTTGAAGATAAGTGGAAGAAACTGCAGGAAATGTTAATGATTGTTGCTGAGGTTAGTTTTGGTGTTTACTGGTAAGAATCTAAGTATAAAAAACCTTGGCCACTTTGTGCAGTATATGCAGCAATTTCAAGATTACTCTATAGGCTATGCTGATAGTAAGAAACCATAGAGAGAGCCACTTTTAAAAATTAATTGAGAACTTTAAAAATGTCAAATGATTGGTGAACCTGAATAATCCAATTTAAGAAAATGCGCATAGATGCTGAGATACAATAATTCAGATTCTTTGAGAAAAAGAGCAGCTCAGATGCCGCAATGAAACAGGAAACTGAACAAATCTCAACAACTGAATGACTTGTAGATCTAGAAACTATTAATTCTGGTTCAGTAATTTTTGACATGAGATCAGGGGCCAAGATCATGTGTGATATCAATAAATCTAAGGAATGAAGTGAATAGCCATCTTGGATAAAATGTACCAGTCAGCTCTTCAGGAAAATCAGACTAGAAATGTAAGGATTCAGTTAAATATTTAGGGATTACAGGCATCAATGATGACTGCAGCAAAGCCCATCTGTTTTTTTTTTTGAAAGGGATGTGGTGTGTGACTCTGTAATGGATTTTTTTTAAACTATAAATGAAAACAAATATGAGCTTTGCACATCACAAAAGTGTAGAATTCCCATAAAAGAGTTGTCAAATATTTAGTAACATAAATCGAGAAATACATCAGGACCTTGAAAGTCCTGTTAAATTACTGATGATTAGCAGACCAACATATTCCTTTCATGACCCTCTGGAGGTAAAATACTGTTGCACATCAGGCCCAAGAGCTAATGTGCAACAGGTGAGATCGGTGTCTGGAGCACTCAATGTGCAAAGGATGCTCAAGCAGAGAGAGGCCAGAGGAAGGAAGGCAACTGGGGTGGGTTGAAAGTGGATCAAGACCAGATGAATTATCAGGATATCAGGGATTGGAGGCCAAGTGTAAGGCCTGGTGTGTTCTGAAGGATTGCTTCTCTGCATTTGGCCCATGTTAACTCATTGGCGGCCATTTGTAAGTTAAAGATGTGTGTCAGAAAAACACAGCACACAGAAGAGAAATAATGCTTGTTGTGATTGATGCACCATCAATAACTCACTCTGAGACGTAAAGGCGAGACATCGGCTTTTATTGACTGGAAGAAGGAACAAGCAGTGAGTGACCACTATACTACATCCTGGAGACAGAGGGGCCGGGCTCAGACCTCCATCACCTTTATACTGGGGTCTGTGGGAGGAGCCACAGGAGCAGTCATCAGGGGGCGTGTCCAGACAGGTATATGTAGTTCACCACAGTGATCCCTGCAGGAAACTTTTACAGAAGAACCCTCACTTCACATATATAAATGTTCTCATTCAGACAGAGTCTAATCTAATGTTTTTTTTTCAGTTACTTTACTGTGTATCCATTTTAGTTGATGTTAAGAATCCAATGCTGAAAATGACTGGATAAACAAAATTATATTTCACTTCAGAGACATTTCTGAAAGGCTGAAGAGTTGTAGTATGGGAAGTAGTAAAGAGGAGCATAAAGGCATGAAAACACCAATCAACTCTTTCAGATACACCATGGCATTATAGCTGATATACAGTTCATATTAAATCCAAAATACTGTGGATGCTGGAAGTGTAAACTATATCCTACGTAACTCCATGAATCATTTTATACTTAACCATTGAATACATGTTCTTGGCAGATGTACCAAGATTAATTGAGCTTGATTCTATTGTATGTTGTGGGTAAAATCACTACTCCTCTAATACCGTTTACAAAGAAAAACATTACTAACTTCTCAATGGCACCTGTCTGAATTTAAGATTGCGTCCCCACGCACACAAATTGAAAAAGTTGCTCTCTACTTGATTCATCCAATTTCCAAAGCTATAGTAAAATCACCTTTTTTATATTCCATTGAACTGAGAAAAAAACATCTTGTGTAGTCTCTCTTCTTCATAATCGAACAAATGGACCTCTGGTAATTTTCAGGTGAATCTGTATTACATAAAAACTAGGATCTTTCATCCTATAACCTATCATCAATTTATATCAGGTGACATTTCATTGTGCTTTCTTTTTATTATTTAAACTTGAATAATATAGTTGAGTGATCTGTGTACATATATGAACCCCTGTATCTTCTTTATTTCCACGTTGCTCTCACAGGTTTGGAGAATGCGTGTATGTCGGTCTATCCTCCAAAATCTGCAAGGCTTCTTATTCCTCCAATATCTCACTGGGATTTTATGATCACTATTTACAATGCTCCAATCATATTTATAATCAACAACAAACTTGATCATATAGTTGTGGACAGTGAATGGTGGAAGCACCAGTACAGAAGCTTCAGCAAGGGTGTGCAGTTGTGGTGTCAAGCAGTTGGGGACACAACTCCAGTCACTTCCTCCTAAATCAAGTACATATTCAAAAGTAGTGGAAAGCCAGGTCTATTATTTTTTCCCTTAACTGTAGAGTTGTTTCGTTTATAGTATAAAGGGCCTGCTTGGCTCTATGCAGCACTTTTCCTCGATATACTATACTTCTCAGGTTTCTTTTATTATCTTTAATTGGACATTCTCATACATTCATTTTTTTTTTTTACCTTTGCCATTTCTCTTCCTATCACTTGCTTCTGTGCCAATCGCAGCACATCTTTCCTTTGGCTTTACGTTATCTTACATGCTTTGAATTATTTACTTGGTGCTGAATGCTTCTGTTTGTTGGAGGGGTCTATGTCCTGTATTAAGATTAGTTTTTACATTGGCTTCTTTCACTGTTCATCTGTAATTTTACACAGGGTCGACTCTGGTTGGCATACCAAAATCCACATTTTTTATGACAGCATTATATCCCTGGTTTTTAAGTATTATACTAAATATCATAGTATAAAAAATACTTGAAAGATATTCACTAGCTGTTAGATTATGAACTGCTCTGGCTCATTATCCAGTACCAGATCTGGGAAACTAGTCCTCTTTTTGGCTCTAAATAAAACTACTTTGAAAGAAGAGGGCTTGAATATGAAACAAGGGAAATATTTCTCAAAATGACAACCTATTTCCCAGAACAATTGTGGCCTTTGGGCATATCCCATGCACAGATTCAAGTACTGTAGAGCTTGAATTATGTGCCTTTTCATGAGATTGCTAAATAACAAGGTAACTTCTCCTAGATTTTGTTAATATTTTATTGAAGTATGGCATCACCGTTTTGGATGCTGCTGTGTTGTAAAAGGGTTTTCAAATAGTATTTTTGTAAACTTTGCAAAGAGATCTTACAAAGGTGCTGAATAACACAGCAAACACTCCTAAAATAAATGTCCATAACTCTATAACCAATTGCCTTTGGAGCAAAACATTTCTTGAATTTGATACAATAAAAGTTCCTGCTCAAGTAGTATTAAATCCACCATGTTTAACATCTGCTCCCTCCACCATCAGCATATGGTGGCTGTAATGTATACCATCCATGAAATGCATCACAATTAGTCATCTGGACAACAACAATACCTTCCGAACTCACATCCTCTAAGTGTAAGGGCTGCAGTTGTCAAAGAATGTCATCTTTCCTAGTTCAGATTTGCAGATACATCACAGTTCTTTTATCATCACTGATACTCCGAGAAGCCCCAATTCTACAGCACAATAGGAGTAGCTTCTCCAGAAGGAATCAAATGATTCAGGACAATGGCTCACCAACATCTTCTCAAGGGCAATTCAAGATTGGCAGTAAATGCTGATGTTGCCAATGAGGCCAACATCTTATTAAAAAGAATTAAAATATGCATTTAACGTGAAATAAATTTAAATTTAAGTTGAATGCTTTGTTGAAGGTCTTCAACTCAATATAACTCACTAACAATTAAGTTGAATTGGTTCTCTTAAACGTAAGTCATGAGAGATTCACATATTAAGGATTGTTCATATAAGGGGAGAGTTTCTTCTGGCTGCTTTTCAGCAGATCACCTATAAATTTTAGTTTTACACAGTAATTAGAGTGAAGTATAATGCATGAAATGAATGGTACATTAGTTTAAATGGGCATAAAGTATCAGTGTATTGCAACATGAAGCAATGTTTGATCTCGTGTTTTCTGTTTCTTAAAATTGAGAGATTGTACCATTAATTTTGTCATCTCAATAATGATATGAATTGAGACAAGTTAACGTTTCTTTCAGGACTGTGGTTGGACATATTTTATTGTCACGTTCCGGTCCATGGACTCCGCATTCCAGTTCATGGTCCGGTCCGTGGATTCCGCAGTCCAGTTGTTTCCGTTTTCCCTTGTTCCATTGGGCACCTTAATTGAGGCACCTGATTCTCCGTCTGGACCATTATCAGAGCTACCGAGTATCGTGGACTCTAGGTTGCTTCAGTGCCTGTGGCTGCTTAGCGAATTCAGTTGTTTTCGTGTCTAGCTGAGTTGCCGGCTGTACGAATTCTGACGCTTTTGTGGCCAGCTGAGAATTGCTGGCAGTTTGCAGTATGAAGAGTCCCGGCTCTGTGTCCATGTCCGAGTTTCAAGTCAAGTTAAGTCAAGTCCAAGTCCAAGTTAAGTCAAGTCAAGTCTGAGTTTGAGTCCGAGTTCCAGGTCAATTCAAGCCTGAGTTCTAAGTCGAGAGCCAAGTCAAGACCCAGGTACCAAGTCCCTGCCAAGACCTGAGTTCCGAGTCATGACCCAAGTTCCCAGTCAAGTCCAAGTCCCAAGTCCTAGCCCAGGTTGTATCCTGTGTCTACATCCATGTTGCTATCTTGTCCTCGCTCCTTGGCTTCCCTAGGATTCTTAATAAACATTGTCCTGCTCATACTGCTTCAGTGTCTGTGTCTTGCATTTGTGTCAGCTCCTAACTCCCCCTTGTAACATTTATACTGCAAGTGACTAACGTTAGTATGAAAACACCAATGTAATAATACAACTGCAGTAATGAGTGAGAATATCCCAGAAGGTTCTTCAAAGGAGGACATATGGGTGGAGTTTATGAGCAAAAAGGTGTGAATAGATTTCTGAAGACACATGGAAAATTCCTAATAATCAGCAAGAGCCAGAAGAAATATGAAGAGAAGAGTTACAATAGTTTTGAGATTCTGACTTCCCCCAATAATAACTGGCATCACCTTGGTGTAAAAGAAGTAAAAGAGGTGGAATTTTTAAAGACCACCCACTACTCAACTCTATCTGATTCTACCTAGCCTCTACAAATCTTTCTGCTCAGTTAGTCATTGATGAGTTGCGCTGAAGAGCCAGTTTCCATTATATATAATTCAATGACTCAACATATACAATTTATAGATAATCCTGCTAGAAGAAGACGGACCTAATGCTGGGGAAGGTGGCTAGACAAGTGATTCATGTCTCAGTGGAAGAGCATTTTAGAAATAATGGCATTAACTCCGTAAATTTCCAGGTAGTTATGGAAAAGATGATGAGGAAATTAAGGTCTTGAATTTGGAAAAGGCCAGTTCTGATATCAAGAGACAGGACCTGACAAAAGTAAATTGAGAGCAGCTACCTTCAGGTAGGATGGCATCTGACAAGTGCGAGGCATTCAAAAGTCAAATAATAAAAGTTCAGGACCAATGTGATCCCCATAATGGTAAAAGGTACAGACAGCATTTCCAAGGAATTCCAGATGTCAAAGGATAGTCAAGGGCTGCATGAAAATGAAGGAAGCTTATGGCTGATGAAGAGAAATTAACGCTGCAAGGGTATAGAAAATATAGAAAGGTACTTCAATAAAATCAGGTGAACAAAGATGGGCATGAATAAATCTCAGCAGACAAGATGAAGGAAATTCCTAAAGCATTTTTAGAACTGAATTAAGTGCAAGGGGGTAACCGAGGAAAGAGTTGGATCTATTAAGGACTAAAGTGGCAAACTACTTAGAGAGCCAGAGAGCTAACATAAGGTTTTGAATGAATACTTCTCTTTTGTATTTACCAAGTAGAATAATATTGTAGTTGGAGGATTCTGGGTAGTGGGTGGTGTGTGTTGAAAGTTTAGAACATTATTTTTAAAAAGGAGAAATTAGATATCTTAGTGAGTTAAACAGCAAACATGTTGTATACGTGATATTATTATTTAAAATTAATAATAAGGATTAACCAGATAGTTCTAGGCTTATTAGATTGTTATAGTTGATGAGGTTATTGCAAAAAATGTGAGGAACAGGATTAATCTATTCTTGGGAAAAAAAAAGAGACAAATGAATGATAGTCAGCATAGCTTTACTAGGGGAAGATCCTGTCTGACAATTTGATTGTATTATGTGAAGAGAAAGTAAAATATATAGTGATGAAGGTAGTGTAGTTCATATAGCGTCATGGACTTTAATAAGGCCTTTGACCAGGCCAAAAGATTAGAGCCCATGGGATGGATCCAGGGCAAATGGGAAAATTAAATTAAAGATTGGCTTAGTACTGAGAGCCTCTGACCAGTGATGTATTATAGGGACTGGTGCTGGGACCGATCGCTTTGTAATACACATTAATAATCCAGACATAAATATAGGTCCATTTAAGACTTCAGATGACATGAAAATAGGTGGTATTATTGATAGTAAGGGTGGTCATAGGCTACAGGATGACATTGGTCAGCTCTTGGGCATAACCAAGGGCATAACCAGGGCAGACAAATGGCAGATGGAATTTAATCCCAATATGTGTGAAGTTATGCATTTTGAGAGGACTAATAAGTGTATAACTTAAACAATGAATAGTGAGTCTTGAGGAACAGACTATTGTACAGCTAGTGTACAATTCCTAGGCAGTTGCAATCTAGAACATATTGTCGGAATGGGTGGTGCTGGCCAATACTCTCACAACATCGAAGAAGCATTTGGACAACAGCTTGAATTGCCAAGGTTTAGAAGGCTAGTAAATGGGATTAATATAGATGACTACTTAATGGATATGGTGGTCCAAAGGGTCTGTGGTTCTATCTCTTTGCTTGCATGGTGGTTAATGAAAACCATACAGAAGCAGGTCATGGCCACAATACATTGAGATTATAGCTGTTTAAAATCATTTTCCTTATTATCAATAGAGTGATCAGCCGAAGTGTTTCAAACAAACACATGTAACACAAATAAATATGAATCTGTTGAACATAAACTTAGGTAATCAAGACCATGTTGTGGTATTAGGCCACTCAGAGCCTTTGATTCATTGAGTTGTCATCCCCAGAACAAAATTTAACTGCTGTAGTTATAATCAGCAAATTTAGAGGTAGAGGGGAGAGGAGGCAAAACTACTTTTACCCGAGTTTCCACAGTTGGTTTGACAGATTGTTTGCGTGAGAGATAACGTGCTAAATATTTTGTTGTTTGCACTTACTGTAGTGCAGCCAAATTATGAGATAATGAAAAATATGCTGCCTTAAATTTGCTCATTAATTCTTGTTAGATATAAATATTAGATGCAAGCTATTTGCAATGAAAAGAATAATTTTGGTTCACAATTCAATGCTTGATTTCTTCCATCTGACCCCAGGCTAGTGGACAGAAGTCCTAACTGAACCAGTCAGATAGAGTGCAGAATTAGAATGAATAAACCAAAGTAAAAGGTGGGCTTAGTTCCAAATGGACCGTCTGCCATATATTTGGATTTCTTGTTGAGTAATCCATGTTGGAGCCAAATGCCTTTCTCTCATGTATTAAAATTTAATTGCGTGCTAACTTCATCAAAGTGGAAAAGGATGTGATATTTTAATACAGTTCATGTTTAGAATATTTACTATGGCTTCCAAAAAAAAATCTCAGTAAGTGAGACCTGATACCAAGTCAACTCATTAACATGTAGATTGAAAGCAATAACTAGTATAAATGGGCTTAAAGGAAAGGTAAAACTTAGAGAAAGAGCTACAAATTATAATGACATGGTGATGCAGGTTCAGAAGGCCAAATGGGATGTTCCCAATCAAAATAATTTTCAGGACTGGCAAGTCTAGCATTAACTTTCATTTCTTCAGGTGGTTACCCGCCTTTGAGAACTAGTGCAATTTCTGAGGCAATTCCATAATGCTGTTAGGAAGAATTGGACTACCAGAATAATAGTTGAAAAAGATGGAATCCAAGAGATGACATTGCTTCCATTCCCCAGCTGCCCTCTACCTTCAGAGACAAAAGCTGCTAAAAGAGCAGGATAAATTGCAGAATTTCGTCACTGCAGACAATGAGTTTGGTGAGATTGAGAGAGTGAATCCTTAACTTGATGGATGACTGTTTTACTCCAGTTAATATTGAACTATGCATTGCAGAGTATTCTATCACAAGTTTGATATTTAAAGTGCTGAAGAGGCTTTGGAAGTGAATCATTACTATAAGATACAGAGCCTCTAACCTGCTCCAGCAGGCAGGACATTCATGTAGCTGATCAGGTTAAGTTTCTATTCAATAATTACTCCGTGCTATGGATGATAGGGAAAACGGCAATGCTAATACCATTGAATGGTAAGATACACAAGTCTGATCCTCCTTTTGAAATTGTGCTGTAAGATGTATGGTTAAAACTTAACAGCCTAAAAAGAAATATTGTCCTGTCTGTACTGCATGGAGCCATGCTCTACCTCATTATCTGTTATGATCTTGCACTTCATAATTTACCTGCATTGCACCTTTTCAGTAGCTTTTGCATTCTATTCTGCATTGTCATTGCTTCATCTTATTTGAGCTCAACACACTGAAATGAATTGATCTGCACAAACAGCTTGCAAGACAAGCTTTTCATTGTATCTTGGTACATAAACCAATATAAATACAATATGAGCAAGCAGAAAGAGACTAATCAAGAATAGAACCAGAACACTGAATTTGTATTAACAGTTCATGAAAAATTGAGGAATGTTTTTAAAATATTTCTCTATGTATTGCTTATTTCTTGAAATTTATGGCTTATTTATTTATTATTGTTGTAATGTGAGTATTATTAAAAGTAAGTTAATACTACCAGGGTTGGCGGGGTCTTTACTTCCGCTCTTTTTACTGCCAGTATGCATTGTATATAGTTCCTCCACCCATGCCGCACGAGGTACTTGGAAGCCTCTGTATTGTAAATATCATTTGTCGTCCCAGATAAAGATGCTCTTTTGGCCATCAAGTTGTCAAGTGGTCTTTTTGTAAAGTAGAAGTTACCACAATTATCATCATTATTTTTTCTTGTCCTTTTATACTTGCGCAGTTTTTTTTGTTTATTGCACATTAGTTGTTTGTCCATCTCTATCATGTAAGGTTTTTCATTGATTCTGTTGTGTTTCTTTCTATTTACTGTGGATGCCTGCGAGAAGATGAATCTTGGGGTAGTATATAGTGACATATACGTATGTACTTTGATAAATTTACTTTGAACTTTGGGCATGCCTGGAAATTCATGTCACAATGGGGTGCAGAGGAGACTAGTTATTAGTTTAATGATTTTATTGTTAACTGTGCTGAGCTGCAGTGCAAAGTTCTTGTTTGCATGTCATCCTGACCGATCACTCCATACATTTGGAAAATGGAAAACAGAATGCAGAATATAGTATTACAGTCACAGAGAAAATGCAAAGCAAGTAGACAAGTGCAAAGACCATGACAAGGTAGATTAGGAGATCAAGAGTTCATCTTTTAGCATATGACAAGACCATTCCTTGAGGCCGAGCATGGATGCTGTGTCCCAGCTGTCTATGTGATACGCAAGCCAGGGCAGTACAATATGGAGAGCAGGCTGTTGCCTGTTCGGCAGGCTCACCCTCTCTATGCAGCTGATGAATTCAGAGGAATGGTAGACTGAAACATTTTACACAGGAGTTGCGAGTCAGCATTGAACTCAACGCAGGACTGCCTGAGGGACTGCAGCTCCGTATTTTTCCTCTGGGTTTATTCCTGAAGCCTTCTCCATGAGTAGGTGCAGCCACAAAGGCAGCAGACCTTTGAGATCAGAGCTTTTCTTCTAGATGAGCTGCCAACCATGGTTGGTGACGAGCCGCATCTGCCTGAAGCAATTGGTTTTAAGGCGTCAGTAAATTGCCTTTGTCCCTTCTCTTGAAGCAGAAGTGGCTCTGCCGGGCTTAGCGGCTAAGCCACATGTGAAGGCTAGGAGCTAGGTTTCAGTCAGAGGCAATTTGAGACACGTACCATTAGGAGCACCTAATAGGTAGTGGGAGTTTATCCCCACTACCTCCCCCAGCTACGACAGCCTCAAGGAACCAACGTCTATTAAAAGAGTGGAATAGAAGCTGTCCTTGAGCCAATTGGTATATGTTTGTGTCTTCTGCCCATTGCAAGTGAAGAGAAGAGATTGACTAGGATGGGATGGACCCTTGATTTTGTTGTCTTCTTTCCCGAGACAATGAAAAGTGTGGACAGAGTCAAAGGACAGGCGGCTATATTGTGTAATGGACTGGTTTCTTGCCGTCTTGGACAGAGCATTTGCCATATTAAGCTGAGATTACCACTTCTGTTTTTCAAGGAACGGGAAGCAATTGCTCTGATATAATTAATATCCTATGATTCAGTTGCTTGAGAAGAAAAATTGAATTAGACTGTCATCTTGCTCACCATGCAGCAGTTTCACTTATTATGATGTGTTATTAATAGAACCTTCAGTGACTCCCGCATTGTTCATTCTACTTGCTGACATTTGTTTAGATGAGACCTATAGAAATGTGAAGATTATCAGCTTTGCTATATCTTCACTTGGCAGTTGTTAAAATCAGATTTTAGAGGAACAATTTAGAAGGGCACTCATGGATCATTATAAAACCCATGTTTATTTATTACATGTCGTTTGTATGAGCTTGGTGCATGCAGTTGGTTAACACTGGCAATTCAGTGTTGTTTTTGAACTGCTACAACAGGTAGCTATAATTTAGTTTTTCAGCAACAAATCCTGCAACTTAATAAATGGGCCAGATGGTGAAAGAGTGGGAATGTACAATAATATAGCATTCCGCAAGAGGTTGTCTGCCACTGATCTGTTAAAATAGGAATCAGCTTCAGCAATGTGCCTGCTAGCATTGTATTGAATTGATTTGACTTTATTTCCTACCTCCTTCACATACATGAGGAGTAATCATCTTTACGTTATGTCTCCATCTAAGTGTGCAATGTGTGATTTATAGTAATTTGTAATAAATGGTATGTACAACAGGACAGTTAATATAACATAGAAATACAATTGCATCAGCGTAAATTAACCATGGCCTGGTGGAAGAAGCTGTCCCAGAGCCTGTTGGTCCTGGCTTTTATGCTGCGGTACCGTTTCCCGGATGGTAGCAGCAGGAACAGTTTGTGATTGGGTTGATTCAGGTCCCCAATGATCCTTCGGGCCCATTTTACACACCTATCTTTGTGTGACAGATGCATTGGGCTGTCCGCACCACTCTCTGCAGAGTCCTGTGATTGAGGGAAGAATAGTTCCCATACCAGGCAGTGATACAGCTCTAGCAAATGGATGTAAAAGGTTCTAAGTTGAAGAAATGTCAATGGCATTATCACCACTATTAAGAACACAAAAAATTGTTCAGATGCTGGAAATCCAGAGCCATGCACAGAAACTGCTGATGGAACTCAGCAGGTCAGGCAACATCTTTGGAATGAATAAACAGTTGATGTTTTGAGCCAAGATCCTTCATCAGGACTGGAAAGGAAGGGGGAAGAAGCCAGAATAAGAAGGACAAGCTTGAAGGTGATAGGCTGGTAGGGGAGAGGGGATGAAGTAAGGAGCTGGGAGATGATATGGTGGAAAAGGTAAAGGGCTGGAGAAAAAGGAATGCGATAGGAGAGGAGAGTGGATCATGGGAGAAATTGAAGGAATGGCACCAGGTGGAGATAATAAGCAGGAGAGCAGAAGAGGTAAGAGGCTGGAGTGAAGAAATGAAGAAAAGGGAAGGGGAAGGGGAAAAGGCACCAGGTTAGAGCAATCGATATTCATGCATCAGGTTCAAGGCTACATAGACATGATATGAAGTGTCATTTTTAGCAGATAAATTGAATGGGTACTTTATAAAAAGCATATCTTTCTTTACACGTTACTAATGTTTGGAAAGGAGATAAAAGATATACAAGCCTAAATTTATGTTGATTTGTTTAAAAAATTGCTGAATTAACATGTGGGTTGGTGCAAGCTACAGTGCCTATAAAATGTATTCAACCTCCTTGGTTTTATTGTTTTACAACATTGAATCACCACAGATTTAATTTGGCTTTTTTGACACTGATCAACAGAAAAAGACTCTTTTGTGTCAAAGTGAAAGCAGATCTCTACAAAGTGATCTAAATTAATTAATATAAAATATTAAATAATTCATTACTAAGTATTCACCACCCACACCCCCCCCCCTTTTAGTTAAAAGGAGATCTGTTTTTGGAGATCTGTGTGTAGTCAAGGTGTTTTAATTGATTGTAGTAAAAATACACCTAAATCGGGAAGGTCCGACTGATGATGAGTCAGTTACCTGGCAAAAACTACACCATGAAGACAAAAGAACATTCCAAGCAACTCTGTAAAAAGGGTATTGAAAAGCACAAGTCAGGAGATGGATGCAAGAAAATGTACTTGGAGTACAGTTAAGTCAATCATCAAGAAATGGAAAAAATGTGACACAGCTGTAAATCTGCCTAGTGCAGGCTGACCTCAAAAATTAAGTGACCGTGCAAGAAGGGGACTAGTGAAGGAAGCCACCAAGAGACCGATGACTGCTCTGGAGGAGTTACAAGCTTCAGTGGCTGAGATGGGAGAGACTGTACATACAACAACTGTTGCCCAGGTGCTTCACCCGTTGCAGCTTTATGAGAGATTAGCAAAGAGAAAGCCACTGTTGAAAAAAACTCACATGAAATCATGGCAAGATTTGGCCAGAAGGTTTTGGAGTCCATGAAATCAGCTGGACGAAGGTTCTACAGTCTGATGAAATGAAATTGAGCTTTTTGGACATCAGACTAAATACTATGTTTGGCATAAGCCAAACACCTCACTTCATCAAAAATGGACAATCCCTACTGTGAAAGCATGGGGGTGGCTGTATCGTACTATGGGATGCTTCACTGCAGCAGACCCTGGAAGGCTCATGAAGATAGAGGGTAAATTGAATGCAACAAAATAGAAGGAAGTCCTGAAGGAAAACCTGATGCAGTCTGCAAGAGAACTATGACTTAGGACAAAATTTGTTTTCCAACAATACAATCACCCCAAGCACAAAGCCAGAGCTACACAGGAATGGTTTAAAAACAACAAAGGTAATCTCCTGGAGTGGCCAAGTCAGAGTCCAGTCATCAATCCAATTGAGAATTTGTGGCTGGACTTGAAAGGGCAATTCACTCACAATCTCCATGCAATCTGACAGAGAGCCTGAGCAGTTTTATAAAGAAATGGGAAAAATTGCAGTGTTCAGATGTGCAAAGCTGATAGAGAACTATCCACACAGACTCAAGACTGTAATTGTAGCTAAAGGTGTATCTAATAAATAGTAACTTAACGGGGGTGAATACTTACAGAATCAATTATTTTGCATTTTATATTTGTAATTAATTTAGATTGCTTTGTAGAAATCTGTTTACACTTTGACACAGGAGAGTTTTTCTGATGATCAATGTCAAGAGAAACCAAATTAAATCCACTGTGATTCAATGTTGTAAAGCAGTAAAATATAAAGGGGGGGGGGTGATTACTTTTTATAAGCACTATACATTGTTCTGTAGCTGCTAAAGAATGATTTTTATCAGCATGTGTCATGCAAGCCTTTATAGATTTAAACAACAAGATCTGCAACCCTTTACCCAGCTGCACGTACTAACCACATGCAATTTATGAGATATTGAGAGAAATGAGAACTATCACGTGACATGCCATCCTGAAACACTAGCTGCAAGCACTGAGGACATTGAATGTTGTGACTTGAATATAAGGATGAAGTCAAGTCAAGTCAAATCACTTTTATTGTCATTTCGACCATAACTGCTGGGACAGTACATAGTAAAAATGAGACGTTTTTTCAGGACCATGGTGTTACATGACACAGTACAAAAACTAGACTGAGCTACGTGAAAAACAACACAGACCTATCCAGGACTGCATAAAGTGCATAAAACAGTGCAGGTATTACAATATGTAATTAAAAAGACAATAGGGCAGTAAGGTGTCAGTCCAGGCTCTGGGTATTGAGGAGTCTGATAGCTTGGGGGAAGAAACTGTTACATGTCTGGTCGTGAGAGCCCGAATACTTCGGTGCCTTTTCCCAGACAGCAGGAGGGAGAAGAGTTTGTATGAGGGCTGCGTGGGGTCCTTCATAATGCTGTTAGCTTTGTGGATGCAGCATGTAGTGTAAATGTCCGTAATGGCGGGAAGGGAGACCCCGATGATCTTCTCAGCTGACCTCACTATCCGCTGCAGGGTCTTGCGATCTGAGATGGTGCAATTTCCGAACCAGGCCTGGTTGGTGCCTGAAGATAATATAGACGGCTTTTCCTGTATTATGATTGAAAGCCTGGACCATTGTTGCAGCCAAGCTGACTGTATCGACATCTTCTACAATGGACTTTTCAATAAAAATACAGGGAATGGTGTAAAATTTGCCTGATCAAGCTTTAAAGTTTGCCTGATCAAACCAGGTTCCTTCTTGTAGGCAGCATGCCCTTGGCACTCACTGTTCCTTTACATTATCCAATTTCATAACAGTGGATGTGACAATCAGCATTGCCACAAGTGTGTTGTGTTCCTTAAAGCACAGATGTGCATAACACAAAGTTTCATTGAACACCATATATATTGTACAGACCTATCCATATTCATTGGTCAAATGAACTTCAGGCCAAGAACTAGGTAAGTATGAATATTAAATGTATGAATGAATACTTAATAATCATAGTGGCATGGTAGCGTCATAGTTAGTGTAATGCTTTATAGTACTAGTGGCCTGGGTTCACTGCCTACTGCTGCCTGTAAGGAGCTTGTACATTCTCCCCATAACCAAGTGAGCTTCCTCTGGGTGTTCTGATTTCCTGCCACAGTCCAAAGACGTACTGGTTGGTAGGTTAAATGGTTATTTTAAATTATCCCGTGATTAAGCTAGAACTAAATCGGGGGATTGTTGGGAGGTGTGGCTCAAGGGGTCTAAAGGGTCTATTCCATGCTGTATCTCAATAAATAAATAAAGTTGTCTCATGTTACTAGGCTATGGCTGGAATTTATTACCGAGGCAGTCCATTTGCTTTAGACCACCATGGCATTGAGAACATCAGTACACTTTGTGTGAAAAGATCACTTCCTAGGAAGGCTCCTAGCCAGGAGTGGAACAGAAGAGATTCCAGAGCATCGGCTGTCCAGGCTGAACGAGCAGAGTATAAAGGAAAAATCCTGTTTCTCCTGGATTCACAAAGAAAAGAGGAATCTAACTTGGCATCTTCATTGACCAAAATGTTTTTAATGATGATTAAAGCGCATTGCCCTAAAAATAACGAGACTGCTTTTGATATCACATTGTTGCAGCAATTGAGTGCTTGTGTTTACAGTGTCTTTACAAAATTTCCATGGTACAGTGGGGAAGAAAGAGATCTCCTTCCCACACCCATTTCTGCAAGGGAGGAGACCTGAAAATTCATCTTCTTAAAAAAAATCATCCTTCGTAACAAGGAGACAGACACAGTAGAGACTGCAGATGCTGGAAGTCTGATGCAACACCCAAATGTGCTGGAAGAAATCAATGGGTTACACAGGGAAATGGATAGTCAATAGTTTGGCTCAAGACCAGTGACCTCAAATGCAATTGTCTACTTCCCTCCATAGGTGCTACCTGACCTACTGAGTGCCTCCAGCACACTATGTGTGTCATTCTTTCTAGCAATAGAGATAATCTGCTTCAATGTTGCCTTGGTAACAATTTCAGTTAATTAACTTATTGTTTTAATAAATGAATGTAAACTGATAATTACTCTTCTTTGCTGAGTTTTTTTTTACTAGGAACAGATTAAATGAAACCATCGTTGAAATGTTTGTAGAAAGAAAACACAACAGAATTGTTATTAATGATACCTAGTCAAAGTTCAAAGTAAATTTATTATCAAAGTACGTATATATGACACCTTATACAACCCTGAGATTCACTTTATTGTGGCCATACTCAGTAAATCCAAGTAACGTAATGGAATTAATGAAAGGCCACAGCTCGGACAAACAAATAACCAATGGGCCAAATACAACAGACTGAGCAAATACAAAAGAAAAGAAGAAATAATAATAGTAGTGATAATAAATAAATAAGCAATAAATATTGAGAACATGAGATGAAAGTGTGTCCATAGGTTGTGAGAACAGTTCAGTGATGGGGCAAGTGAAGTTATCTCCAGTGGTTCGAGAGCTTGATGGTTAAGGGGTAATAACTGCTCCTGATCTTGGTGTGTGGGTTCTGAGGCTCCTGTACGATTTAGCTGATGGCAGTAGCAAGGAGAGAGCATGATCTAGATGGTGATAATCTCTGATGATGGATGCTGCTTTCCTGTGACAGTGCTCAGGGTAGATATGCTCAGTAGTGGGGAGGGCTTTACCCAGGATGGACTGGGCCGTATCCATTAGCTTTTGTAGGAGTTTCTGTATTAGGACATTGGTGTTTCCATACCAGCCATAAAACAGCCAGTCAGTATCCTCTCTACCACACATCCATAGAGGTTTGTCAAAATTTTAGATGTCATGCCGAATCTTCACAAACTTTTAAGGAAGCAGAGGCATTGTCATGCTTTCTTCATAATTGCACATACATGATGGATGCAGGGCAGATCCTCTGAAATGATTACACCGAGAAATTTAAAGTTGCTGACCCTCTCCACCTCTGATCCCTCGATGCGGACTGGCTCATGGACCTTTGGTTTCCTCCTCTTGAACTTAATAATCAGCTCTTTGGTCAAGCTGGCATTGTGAAGTTGTTGATGTGGCACCTTCCAGACAGATTTTTGATCTCCTTCCTATATGCTGATTCATCACCGCCTTTGATTCAGCCAATGACAGAGGTGCGGTCAGCAAACTTAAATATGGCATTGGAACTGTGCTTAGTCACACAGTCATAATCATAAGATGAGTAGAGCAAGAGACTAATCACACTGCCTCGTGGTGCAACCTGTGCTGATGGAGATCGTGGAGGAGTTGCCAATCCAAACTGACTGGGGTTTACAAGTGAAGAAATCAAGCATCTAATTGCACAAGGAGTTTTTGAGGCCAAGGTCTTGAAGATGATTGTTCAGTTTTGAGGGGATAATAGTATTGATAGCCAAATAGTCAATGCTCCTAACTTATTTGTCCCAGGAAGTGAGATGTGTTTGTTTTGCTGAGCATTGTGGGTATGCTATATTGGCACTGGGATGAGTAGTGACACTTGTGGGCTGCTCCCAGCCTCGGGGTGTTGGTTGTTAATGCACTTCACCGTGTATTTCGATGTACACATGATAAATGGATTTGAATCTTCAATCGTGAATCTTAAGTCTTAATTCTAGATATCTCTATGCAATCTTAACATGAGAATTCATATCTTTCCCTAGAATGTCATAAAATCTTTACACTTACCAGTTTTGAAAACTTCAGACGTATTTTGCATTCATCTGCAGAAGTTCAGTGATTTTATTAAGTCTGGCTTCAATAATCGAAGAATTTTAGAAAATAGAGAATCTAAGGATATTGTACATAAAGAATAGAACTTGGCAATTTCAGAATGTTTTCATCTCAGTGATATCATCCATCGTAAATTGATAGGGGAGGGAGATTTATGAAGGCTATATCATTGTGATGAATATCAGTGGTTATATTGATTTTCAATACAATCTCAGTTGTACATTGGCTTATTATACAATTGATATATTTATATAAATAAATACAAATATATTTGATAAATTGGTTTATTATTGTCACATGTCACCCAGACAGATCATTTCATCACGTCAGTGCATCGAGGTAGTACAAAGGAAAATAACAACAGAATACAAAATAAAATAATATAGTTACAGAGACAAAGCCATACAGGCAGACAATAAGATGCAAGACCATAGTTAGACAGATTGTGAATTAAATTGTCTACCTTATCATACTAAATAAAGGACAGTTCAATATTTTTATAACAATGGATTAAAAACCTTCCTTGACCAAGTGGTACAGTATATGCTTTCATGCCTCCTGTGGAAGTGGGAAGAAGAGTGAATGTCTAGGGTGGGTTTGGTTTTTTGACTGGACTGGCTGCTCTAATGAGGTAGCAAGAAATGTGACAGACAACATGGTGGGGGAGTCTGGTTTCTGTGCTGTGTCCACAACCCGCTGCAGGTTCTTGGAGTCTTGGGCAAAGCAGTTGCCACATCAAGTTGTGATGCATCTGAACAGGATGCTTTCTATGGTGCATGTATAAAAATTCATGAGGGTCAAAAGAGATATGCAGGTGATCTTCCCTCACTTAAGGATCACCTAGGTGAATACTTGAATCACCAAGGCATATATTAGCAGTGGACCAAATGTCAGTAGGTGGGATTGTTGCCAATGTGTACTTGATTAGCGCATGGACATGGGGGCCAGAGGGTCTTTCTCTCTACTGTATGGCTCAGGGCCTTAAGGAGATACCATAAATAGACTAATATTTTTCAACACAGACATCAATTCAATTTCTCTCAGAAACTGGGCACGAAATTGCCCTTCAACCACTCATCAATTCATTGCACAGCTGCCAACTGCACTCTGTCATATATTCAGTGTACCTTTGCTGAATTCAAATTACTTGTTTACCTCTTAGTGCTTTTATATGATGTATCCCACGTTTCTTCATCAGGGGTTGGAGGCATGCTGTCAGAATCAAGTCTGAATTGCTCAGGTAGTCTTGGATTGTACTTTCTGATTCTTGTAGCAACTGACAGCCTTTTCAAAGAGTGCCGTGGTTACCATCAGGGCTACATGTGGGATATTGGAGCAGTAGGTAAGTAACAAGTGGGTGAGACACAGGAGGATTATATCTTCTTCATTAGTACCAACTCTACCAACATCCTGCAAGCTAGTTTTATGATGATTAACAACGTGCATAAGGCTGTACTGCAGCTTCAGGTTGTAGACATGATGCCATCCGATATATGTGTTCTTGGTCTGTGTAATCTCATTCGAGGATCTCACTCGTATCCTTACATCCACTTTCTCCATCACAGAAAATCTTGCAAATTTGGTTAGATTAAGTGGGTTTGTTGGATTTCCACTTGCGTAGGTAGATGGCAAAATGAGTCAAAGTGGAGTTGCTGGGCATAAGAGAGGGAATATTTACAAGATTATGGAAAAATAGAATGGAATTTATAGAATTGTTCTATTAAGAAGTGGCATGAAACTGATGGGCTGAATGTCTTCCTTCTGTGTTGCAATAAATAAATCATATTTTATGCCACCAGTCACTGGTGCTAGTTATGCTCTTAAATACAAAAGGGAAGCAGGCATGTGGTGTGTCTGCAACACCTGAACAAACAGCTGATGCACCTCAAGCATTCTCCTTCCCAACCATATCTGCCAGTCTTCAGCATCTGGGCCCAACTGTGCAAAGTGTAAAGATAATTGTGTCGCCTGATGCAAATTCCCCACAGCTCTCTCTGCCAGCAGTGTCAGTCTCTGCTCATTTATGCATTGTGAATCATCAGGTAAAAGACACTCCGGCTCTTTAACTCAACCCACTGAGGTGTGCTGGTGCATTGCTGAGTCCTGCGACAGTTCACCCTGCAAAGCAATGAAATCCTCAAAGGAACAATTCTCTCTTATGCTCAGCTGCCACTCGCTATGTGCCTGAAGGCACTGGAATCCAGCAGAAAAGATCAGATTTATAGGAGCAAAGTCAGAATTATGACAACTGCTGCACTTGTGTTTATCTTAAATTTTTCATTGCCGAACAGTTGTCAGTGGTATTTGTAATTCTGCGACCAGCTATCAGTGACTTCCCAGTAACTCATTGGGTTGCAAATGTTCTCAGTATCTCCGGGACCTCCTTCACCGATCAATCAGCTGGAAAATTTACTGCCCACTTTTAGCCCTCTCCTCTGTCTTGTAATTTTTGCCATCTTCTCCTAGAGGTGGTTAAGTGAGTGAGGGAAATTAGGGTATTAACCCGTTCTTAACCGAGGTGATCAAGAGGCAGACACATCCCAAATTGAAGGCTTAATACTGCTGGAAGTTGTCTGATAGGAGGAGTGATATGCAGGAAAACAGCCAATATCAAAAGCGAGGTGATGCTTTAATTACTAGATGTAGCATAGATACCAATTTCCTGCCTCGCCAGATCATTTTCCATTTCTATCCATGTCCTGAACACCACACTGCTCTTGTACACCTCCTTAGCATGTGCTACCAGATTTCCTCATATTCCTTGGGATATTCCACCCTTTCACCACCTACCCTTCTTTACCTCACCTTTTCCTCTCCACTTCCAATACAGCAGTAGTTATTAAGGTCGTGTTAAATCTGGGGACTGCCTTCTATATTCAACACTTGCCTTAAATACCTGAAATTCAACAGTCAGTGATTTTTTTTTTAATCTACAGATGCAGTAACACTGATAGAAAAACAGAAAATGACAGAAACATTCAGTAGGTCAGACAGAAACTGTGGAAACTGAAGAAGAGTGTATGTTTCTAGTCAAAGACACTGCACTCCGTACGGAAGTATCAAATTTGTTTCACAAAGCATGGATGTTTCAAGCGTATTCCAGCAATTTCTGGTGTGACGTCCAAATCTGAAGACCCAACACTACCTTGATGTTTATCTCAGAATGGCAAAGCATATAAGTACGCTCCACACTGACCTCACTCAAATTATTATACAAAAGACTCCACCAGGACATTGAACAAGAAAAATGTGGGCAGATTAGGGATGGAGGTAATAATAGGGCTGTTGTCATGGATGACTTCAATTTGCCCAATATAGATTGGGACCTTCTTGATGCCAAAGATTTAGAGAGGACAGAATTCATTAGATGCATCCAGGAGGGTTTCTTAAATCAGTATGTAGATAGCCTGATTAGAGGATCCGTTGTACTGAGCCTGGTGTTGGTAAATGAACCTGGCCAGATGATTAAATATTCAGTGTGAAAACAGTTAGGGAACAGTGATGACATCTTAAATGCTGGAGGAACTCAGCAGGCCAGGCAACATCTATGGAAAAAAGTACAGTCAACGTTTCAAGCTGAAACCTTATGGTGGGACTAGAGTCAGTCTCCAGTCCGGCTGAAGGGTTTCAGCCCAAAACATCAACTGGTACTTTTCCTCCATAGATGCTGCCTGGCCTGCTGAGTTGCTCCAGCATTTCGTGTGAATTGCTCGGATTTCCAGCTTCTGCCGATTTTCTCTGGTTAGTGTTCACATCTTTTTTGTTTCAAGACAAGAAGAAAAAGGAGGCATACGTAAGGTTTATAATGGTGAAATCAAAAGGAGCCCTTGAGGATTATAACAAAGCCAGAAAAGAACTCAAGAAGGGACTTAGGAGAGCCAGGCGGGGCTATGAAAATTCCTTGGCAAGTAGGATCAAAGAATACCCTAAGGCATTTTATACATACGGTGCCTATACAAAGAATTCACTCCTCTTGGAAGTTTTCATGTTTTATTATTTTACAACATTGAATCACACTGGATTTAATTTGGCGTTTTTTGACACTGATCTACAGAAAAAAACCCTTTTGTGTCAAAGTGAAAACAGATCTCTACAAAGAGATCTAAATTAATCACAAATGTATAACGAATGACCTGATAAACATTTATAACATCATAAGGGGCACAGATAGAGTAGATAACTTGTATCTTTTTTCCAGTGTCAGGAAGTTTAACACTAAAGGACATGCATTGAAAGTAAGAAGGAATAAGTTCAAAGAAAATATGCAGAGCAAGTTTATTACATTGAGAGTGGTGGGTGCCTGGAATATGCCGTTAGGGCTATAAGTGGAAGTAAATACTACAGAGGTGTTTAGAGAATGGAGGGTTATGGACGTTGTGTAGGCAGAAGAGATTAGTTTAGTTAGCATTTAATTACTAGTTTAACAAGTTTGGCATAATGTTGTGGGCTGAAATGCCTGTTCCTGTGCTGTACTGATAAATGGTCTATAGTGCATTCTAAATCCAAATTGGACAGAGTCCCTTCAAGTACAGCTGAAATTACATCTTGTATGTTGTATATTTCTCATGCAGTGAAGCTTGGAGTCATGAACAAAGAAGACAAAATTAACCAGTCCAGTTCTACTGAGATTTCAGATTCTGATGCACTCCACCAGCTTCTCGGCTTTCCTCCGATGGTTCTGTCGTACTGCAACGGAAAATATATTCATGCATATCAGGGCTAACATTTCTCCCATTAATATATAATACCACACATCTATACATGAAATATTAGATCTGTTAAAAATGACATTTATAACCATTGATAGTTATCGTTCTGCCACACCAAAGCTTTTATTTAAAATCTAGCGAATGATATTCCCACCTCAATCACTCTTTTGTTATCAATATTTTACATACTATACTATATGCTGATGTTTGATTGATCAAAGCACACATAAATTCTATACTAAAATAATATTGTATCTTTTATAAGACCATTTTATGTTTCTTTATTTTCTTATGACTGAGTCCATTGAGTCTACGTCAGCTCTCAACACATTCCCATCAATCCCATTCTGATGTAATACATTCTCTTATACATGAGTGACAACTTCCCTAACCCCCAATTTCCCTACCAAATAACTACACCAGAGATCATTCACAAAAACTTAGAATCTATCAGTCAGCATGCATTATTTAGGATATGGGAAGAAACCAGAGCACTCACAGAAAACAAGACAGTCCTAGAAAGAATGTGCAAACTCCACAGAGTGAGCAGCAGAGGTCATGATTGTACCTGGATTTCAGGAGCTGTGAGGCAGCAGCATTACCTACCAAAATATTGTGACGCTCACTTACTCGAAATATCTAATTTATATAACGTAAGCATTAGTTTAGCAGCTTGTTTAAGTTGAAATTGTAATTTGTAATTGATTAACAGTTAAAAAAAAAGACAAACCAAGAGCAAGATTTAGTTTCTCATCAGGACTGAATGCAAGAAGGCATGATCAGGGTCCTATATTCCAAAGTAGCGAGAAGCAAATGTGTGCATGCTTGTCTTACCAGATGCTGGGTGAAGGGCTCCTTAAGGTTGTCAAAGCCAGGGGAGGTAGTGGGGATAAGCTCCCACTACCTATTAAATCTCCCATTAGCGTGCGTCTCAAATAGCCTCTAACAACCAAGTCCAGTTCCTGGCCTTCCTGGCCAGGTAGAACGATTTCTACTGACAGTTTACTAGCACCTCAAAATCAATCGCTTTGGGAAGATAGGACTCATCAGCCGTGGTTGTTAGCTCATCTAGGGCAAAGAAAACTAAACTCAAACCTCCACAACACATGCAAAATGCTGGAGGAACCCAACTGGCCAGGCAGCATCCAGGGAAAAGAGTGAACAGTCTATGTTCTATGTTTTGGGCCAAGACCTTTCATCAGGACCGGAGAAAAAAGTTGAGAAGTCAGAGTAAGAAGCTGGGGGGAGGGGAGGACGAGGCACAAAGTAGTAGGTGATAGGTGAAACCAGGGGAGGGGGAGGCGTGAAATAAAGAGCTGGGAAGTCGATTGGTGAGAAACATAAAGGACTGATGATGGGGAATCTGGTAGGAGTGGAAAGAAAGCCATGGAAGAAAGGGAAGGGGGAGGTGCACCAAAGGGAGGTGATGGGCAGGTAAGGAGATAAGGTGAGAGAGGGAAATGAGAATGCAGACTGGTGAAGGAGAGAGGGAGGCAATTACTGGAAGTACAAGAAACTTCCGCTGCTTTGTGTTTATACCCAGTCATGGGGAATAGTTTGGAAGTATTATGGGGAACGCGCTAAGATGGTAGCGTGATAGTAATACGCAGCAGCCTCTCCAGACTCTGGATTTGGGGATTACCAAACATTATGTGGATTTTCTGGTGTAGTCTGTTTTGTCGTGTGCTTTTGTGATATCATTCTGGAGGAACGTTGTCTCATTTTTTAACTGCATTGCATTTGTGGTTTCTAAATGACAATAAACTAAAACTGAACTGACGTAAACCCTGAGGAAAAATTTGGATCTAGAGTTCCCAAGCCAGTCCTATGTTGCATTCAATGCTGACTGGCAACTCCTGCAATACTGCTGGTGCCAAACTGTAGGGGCCTCTGCCATTCCTTTGGATTCATCAGCTACTTGGAGAGAGGGGAGCCTGCCGCAGGGGCAACAGCTTGCTCTCTATATCGTACTGCCCTGGCTTGTGTATCACGTAGACAGCTGAGATGTAACATCCGTGGTCAACTCTGACCCACAGCAGACCTCATTGGGTGAAGATGGGCATGAATCATCTTTTCCCCATGCTGGAAGGAGGTATTGGGCACTTTTTATCTACGTATAAGTAAAAGACTAAGCATACACTGGCAGTCCCTGCAACAAAATTGTTTGCACTTGTATAGCCATCTCTGTAGTTTGCCTTTAGGCAAAGGATAAAGGTGAACTACGCTTCTAATAGATGCCAGTTCATCCACATGCACCAAGAGGCCCGAGCCCCATAACCTGGCCTCAACTTCCAGTTTCCCTTCCCTTGGCCAATGCTCATTTATTCTTCTACCGCTCTGCAGTCATACCTGAAACCTGTTCCTGCCCTCAGTGCCATATACTCTGTCACTTAGGCTCCTGATTACATCTGATGAATAAAGAATTGGACCTACCCTTTCTTGCCTCCTTTTGTGAAGTTACATAGCTTACAAATGGAATCCAATTCACTTTCAGTCATGACAGTTCAAAGGGTTTAAATTGAACCTTCCAAATATCTACTTGAGTGAAACAGGTGGCATGGCAATGGTCTGCTCAGGCTGTCAACTCCCAAATCAAAGTTCAAGATATCTGGTGGAGTATTATTATCAACAGCAGCAAGAGATGAAGTACCAGTGTGCTAGAAATAAATAAGGTGCAAACAATGGAAAGATGAAACAGAAACAAGATTAACATTTCTGAAGTTTACACAATATTGTAGGCAGAAATTAATGTGCACCCTTTGAAAGACTGTGGTCCCAGTTACTTAAAAGTGTCTAAATTACGCTCTATGCCTATAGTAACAGAATCAAAGAGATTCCACAAAGTGATAAGTGACCTCCGTCCACCCTTTGGTTGGGTCCTTATGTCACAGCCATTGCTGTGAGTTATCCAGCCAGCCAGTATGGTCGATTTCGGCTATGTAATTACATTTTTGATTACATTCATTAGACTATGAGGATTTATGGGTTGGAGTTAGATCGTAAGATTTAGGATCAGAATTAGGCCATTTTGCCCCATTGACTCTGCTCCACCATTTCATCGTGGATGATCCAATTTTCCTCTCTTCCCAATCTCCTGCCTGCTCCACATATCCCTTCATGCCCTGACCAATCAAGAATCTATCAACCTCTGCCTTAAATATACATAAAAACAGCCTCCACAAGTGTCCATGGCAAAGAATTCCACAGATTAGCCACTCTCTGGCTAAAGAAATTCCTCCTCATCTCTGTTCTAAAAGGATATTTCGCATTGTGTAGTTATTAGTATAATTGTTATGCAACGCATCACCAGTCAACTAACAGAGGTTTTGGAAATACTGTAGATCAATCTAGAAAGATCAAGGTTATCAGTTTCATCATCTAAGAATCACTAGGCAAAAAGCATATTTACATAATTTTGATTTAATATTTAAGGCCTGTTATAGTGGAAATCCAAAAGGAATTAGAGAGGTAATCATCATTCACCTCACCACTTATAATAGTCACCTCAATTGCATGTGTTCAATTGCTTAGTATGATCTTGAGTTCAAGGTTCAAAGTAAATTTATTATCAAAGTACAAATAATGTAAGTCACTATATACAACCCTAAGATTCATTTTCTTGTGGGCATACTCAATAAATCTAATAACCATAATAGAATCAATGAAAGACCATAGCAATAGGGTGCAAAAGATCACAAAATGCTAATAAAGAAAGAAAAAAATAATAATAATAAATAATCAATAGGTATAAAAACATGAGATGAACAGCCCTTGAAATTGAGTTCATAGGTTGTGAGAACAGTTCAGTGACGGGGTGAGAGAACTTGAGTGAAGTTATATCCCCAGTGGTTCAAGAGCCTGATAGTTGAGGGGTAATAACAATCTCTGAACCTGGTGGTGTGAGTCCTGAGACACCAGTACCTACTTCCTGATGGCAGCAGTGAGAAGATTGTGTGAGCTGGGTGGTGGGGGTCACTGATGATGGAAGCTGCGTTGTAGATGTACTCAATGGTGTGACGGGCTAACCCATGATGGACTGGGCCAATACACTATTTTTTGTAGAATTTTTCATTCAAGGACATGGGTGTTTCCATACCAGACTGTGATGCAGCAGGTCAACATACTCATCTACAGAAGTTTGTCAAAGTTTAGATGTCATGACGCATCTTCAGAAACTTCAAAAGAACGTGCAGCCATGCTTTCTTCGTAATGGCACGCATGTGCTGCACCCAGGACTGATCCTCTGAAATGATAACCCCAAGGAATTTAAAGTTGTTGACCTTCTCCACCGCTGATCCCCTGATGAGGGACTGGCTCATGGACTTCCTGCTTCCTCCTTCTGACTCATCACCACATTTGACGCAGCCTATGAGAATGGTGTCGTCAACAAGCTTAAATATGACATTAGTCATAACACAGTCAGAGTTCTTTTCTTTCATTTGCTACCTTCTCGTTAACATACATATTATTATAGTAACCTTTTCAGAACTGATGATAAATTTACTTTGTACCTAAATCAGCCTCTTGTAGCACCTCAATAGTTTCCCTAAGAATTCTCTTCACTCTTATCCATGTAATATTCTTCTTAATTATTTTGTTTCCACTGACTATGATGCAGTATATTTATCAGTAAACTGCAAAGTTAGTTCAATTTAGCTTATGCTTCACACAAAATGATATATTTAAACAGTTTAACTGGAATATTTGTTTAATTAAGGTTAATTTTAACACCATTTATAATTATTTCTAATGGCAAAAAGTTGTTTTTACTATTTCCTTACTTTCACCTCCCAAGCCATCCCTCCAGCTCTTTTGTCTGAAAGGTCAGGCAGAAGCCCAGATAAATGTCATTGAACACATGACAGATCTGATTATTAGTCAGCAATCAATTGTTTTCTTTCTGATTGTGGATTAAAACTTCAAGCATTCTCAGAAGTTTCCAATATATAAATAAAATATATTTTTTATTTTAAATATTGCTGTCAATAGACTTATTATTTGGTCTTTCTTGTACTATGATTGTTTCTGATAATGTATAACCTTCGAAGTCATTATGAACAAACATAAAATTTCAATCATGGAAATGGGATAAGCTTGATTTAGATTCCATCCTTTATCAAGTAGAAATGCATCTTGTTGACTTCAGATCCATTCCAGCTCATGCACACCCACCTGCCCCTGCTCTGACTCAATTGCATCATCATTTACATTTTGAATTTTTGAATGGTTCACAATGGACATCGTTCACATTTTGGTTTGCAGTTATGTGAACATCTTAGAACTGGCATAACTGTTTTTTTTTGAACGATCCATTTAAAGGTTCAAAGGTTCATTGGTTTTATCAAAATATGTAAGCAGAATATAACCTCTGAGATTTGTCTTCTCCAGATAGCCATGAGGTACAGATAAACCACGAGTCAGTCAAAGAAACATCAACCTCCTTCCACATGAAAAAGGAAAAAGAAACAAAACTCACAAACCTCAACCCCCCAACCCCTCCTTCACACAAAACCTAACAGTTTATCCACTCAAACATGACAGCTAAAACATCAAACCACTAACTCACAAGACCTATACATGCAAAAAAACAAACAATAACGTCAAACCCTCAACATCTCTCACACACAAAAATCTAACAGGTCCTTCACATGAGAAAACACCAACAAGAGCATTAGAGCTCAAATCCCTAAACCCAATAAAGTAACCCACCTGCCAATTAGCAACAAGAATGAAAGCACAGAAGAACTGAAGGAGATCTATATAAACCACAGTCCACTCCAATAATCACATCTCAGAATTTCAAAAACATCTTCTGTCAGCATCAAGGATAGTGACAGCTCGAACTCAGTCCTTCCATGGGAAGCAACTACTGACCCACAGCCTTCATCGGCCAACCTGCGGCCACTTGACCTCTTGCCCGACCCGTGAAGAGCAACAGTTGACCTGACGTGACCTCTCGACCTTGTTTTAATATGGCTACACCCAATCCCTCATATTTTTTGGTTGAAATCACTGTTGGATTATTTGTGTCAAATTTCTTATTTCTTATTAAAAGTTAAAATCATGTCCTCTTGAAATTGGCACCTAACTACTACCCAATCCTCTGTACGATTGAGTGGAACTGAAATTCAATGTTTGTCATAAAAAGCACATTTATTGTATCTATATTCATAGTCTGGAGGATATAGATTCTGGAAGAAAGCAGGAGTCTTTACTAAATAATAGCAGATGAGATTAACTTTAAAAGCCTTGATGCTGAAATGGCTATCTCATACAATTATTATATCCATTGAAACGAAGTCAAGCATAATAATTTATCTGTTTATCAGTAGCATGAGTTTTATGAAAATGGACAACGCATTCTGCCGCTACTGATTTCTAAAATGTTGGCTAAAAACTGTTTAGTAATTTCCGTTACGTTAAGTTAGTGATTATAAGAAAAGCATTAAGTGCATTTTGAAAACCAATAATTAACCAACATTGTCATGAGTGATAGGTGGTGGAGGGAGATATGTCTCTACCAAAGGAAGTATCAGTATTCTTCCCTCCACTAGCCTGCAGGTCATACTTGGACAAGGTGCAGCAGTCCTTTGATCAGGGTCACATAAAGCCATGGAAGCAAGTAGTGGATGGCCATATGAGCAGCTGGTGCATACCACAAATCCTGGTTATGTGACTAACACCTGGCAGACAATCTCTGAAGAGTATTGACAATGGCTGGGTCACCCTCTTGTAAAGACTCTGCCTAGAAGGAGACAATTGCAAAGCACTTCTGTAGAAAAAATTGCAAAGAACAATCGTAGTCAAAGACCATGGCCGTCCACGTCATACGACACTGCACTGAAAGATGATGATGAGTCATAAATGGATTTAGCAGAAAATGCGTTATAACATTCTTGCATTGATGGTGTTATGATCTCATATACATTGATGAGAAAACTAATAGATAAAGTGAAGGATTTAAAATGGAATTTCAGAAAGAGAAGAGGGAGTATGACAGTTCTGTCAGAACTGCTGTCAAAACTATTACTTTTCATTTTTCCAGGATTTTCTCCTGGAATATGTCATTTTAAGATTTTTTTTGCATCCTTAATAATATTAGGCAGGATTGTGAGATGGCTTTGGCTGTGTTGTGATATCCTAATTCTAACTTTAAGGAAGTACTCCACAGTACAGAATTAGATCTAAATGTGAACAAATTAATTGCTGAGGCTGGTGTTTGAGGCATTAGTCAAAAAAGCAAGATTTACGCCTTGTTCTAAGAAGGGTACATTATATTTGGTGATGGGATAAAATCTTAAACATGTTAAATTGGATATGGCAAATTTCTGAATTTACAAGTAGTGTATTATTCAGAATCAGGTTTATTATCACCAGCATGTGACTTGTAATTTATTAACTTAGCAGCGGCAGTTCAATGCAATACATAATCTAGCAGAGAGAGAGAAAAGAAATAAATGAAATAAAACATAATAATAAATAAACAATTAATCAATTATGTATATTGAATATATTACTAAAATTGTGCAAAAACAGAAATACTGTATAGTAAAAAAGTGAGGTAGTGTCTAAAGCTTCAATGTCCATTTAGGAATTGGATAGCAGAGGGGAAGAAACTGTTCCTGATTCACTGAGTGTGTGCCCTCAGGCTTCTGTACCTCCTACCTGATGGTAACAGTGAGAAAAGTGCATGCCCTGGGTGCTGGAGGTCTTTAATAATGGATACTGCCTTTCTGAGGCAGCACTTCTTAAAGATATCGTGGGTACTTTGTAGGATATTACCCGAGATGGAGCTGACTAGATTTGCAACCTCCTGCCACTTCTTTCTGTCCTGTGCAGTAGCCATTCCTTACCAGACATTGATGCAGCCTGTCAGAATGCTCTCCACGGTACAACTGTATACGTTTTTGAACATATTTGTTTTCTTCAACTTAATGCAAAGAAACACGGTATTTAATGTGAATAAAAGGTGCACAATTAGAAAATATAGCATGAATTCATTCTGTTATCAAAGTTGTTACCTATACTTCTGATTACAGTTGTTATCTCCTGCATGTTGATTATCAGATTACTCATTTTTTTCCCTGATGAAGAGCTTAATGTGAACCAGAAGCAAGTGGAAATGCTCAATAGGTCAGGCAATATCTGATGAGAGGGAAACAAAGTTGTTTATCTTTCAATAATTCTCAGCTTTCAACAGTATTTTCTGCATTCAGTTCAGATTCCTCTGTAAGTAATGCTTAGCATTTTTAGCTCTTCCTAATTTGATATATATTATGTATCAGAGCTGAGGAATTGTTTACCTTTCTTTGCTCTTGGTGCTAAGTTGCTTTCCTAGTTATTTTTGGACATTCTTGATTTGATTTGAATTGACTTACATACTTCACATACATGAGGAGTAAAAATCTCTACGTTATGTCTCCGTCTAAATGTGCAATGTGCAATTTCTAGTAGTAATTTATAATAAATATTATGTACAACAGGACAGTCAATGTAACATAGAAATACAATTGTATCAGTGCAAACTAATTAGTCTGATGGCCTGGTGGAAGAAGCTGTCCCAGATTCTGTTGATCCTGGCTTTTATGCTGCGGTACCGTTTCCTGGATGGTAGCAGTTGGAACAGTTTGTGGTTGGGGTGTCTTGGGTCCCCAATGATCCTTCGGGCCCTTTAGGCACACCTGTCTCAATAAATGGTCTGAATAGTGGGGAGTTCACATCAACAGATGTGTTGAGTAGTCCGCACCACTCTCTGCAGAGTCCTGCGATTGAGGGAAGTACAGTTCCCATACCAGGCAGTGATGCAGCCAGTCAGGATACTCTCAATTGTGCCCCTGTAGAAAGTTCTTAGGAATTGTGGAGCCCATACCAAACTTCCTCAACCTTCTGAGGTGAAAGAGGCACTGTTGTGCTTTTTTATGGAACACGTGAGATCCTCAGTGACGTGTATGCCAAGGAACTTAAAGTTGTTCAGCCTCTCAACCCCAGATCCATTGGTGTCAATGGGGGTTAGCCTGTCTCCATTCCTCCTGTAGTCCACAACCAGCTCCTTTGTTTTTGCGACTTTGAGGGAGAGGTTGTTTTCTTGACACCACTGTGTCAGAGTGATGACTTCTCTGTAGGCTGCCTCATTATTATTGATAATTGCCTCATTGATTAGGCCAATCAATGCAGTATCATCAGCAAATTTAATTAGCAGATTGGAGCTGTGGGTGGTGATATAGTCAAATGGGTATACAGATAGCAAAGGATGGGCTTAGGGCACAGCCCTGAGGGGCTCCTGTGTTGAGGGTCAGAGGGGCAGAGGTGAGGAGCCCATTCTTACCACCTGCTGGCGATCTGACAGGAAGTTCAGGATCCAGCTGCACAAGGCAGAGGATGAAGGCTGAGGTCTCTGAGATTCTTGTCAAGCCTGGATGGAATTATAGTGTTGAATGCTGAACTGCAGTCCAAGAACAGCATTCTCACATAAGCATCCTCCTTCTGCAAATGCGTATGGACTGTGTGTAGAGCTGTGGCCATTGCGTCATCTGTCGATCGGTTGTATCGGTAAGCGAATTGTAGGGTGTAGGTGGTAGTGTGCTGCAGATGTAGTCTTTGACCAGCCTCTCAAAGTATCCTATTGATTTCTAATGCATCTTTGAAGCCAAATTTTTGCAGAAGCATAACAATACATTATTACAGAATCATAACAAACAGTAATTTTTGAATCAGATTTTACTTCCAAGTAAATGAGCCCAGAAAATATTAATGGCAGTAGGGGTAGAAAATCTGTAGCCAATTGAAGTGATATTTCTCTATCCATCTGAAAAGCTAATGACACCACTAAAGTATTATATAATAGATTTTGATGTAAAAACATTCAACTTTTCGGCTGGTCAATAATGATTCTCAGCCATTATTAGCATTGTGTAGTGAAATCCAATTCAACAGGGAGAGATGTCACAGAGGAGAGATGTGGTAGCAAAAAGTACAGAAGGTAGAGATTGATCTGTCATTGGACACGCTTACAATTGCAGATCATACAGAAGATCAGACCATGAAAGGAAGCAGGGATGGGCCTCTGGGCAATAACAAAATTAACATTACAGTCCAAATGGATACAAAGCGGCTCACTTGGCTAGGCACAAAAGCAAAGTTCTTACTTCATTTTGATTGAGATAAATCTAGAACAGATGACATCCATTGCACTGCTGTACTGCACCCTTAGCACGATTTATCTTGCATTATAAGTCTGACAGATATTTTAACAGATCAGTAAGTACATTTAGTTAAGGTGACTTCATCTACGGTATTTTTAATTTGATAATTGCTTCATTTGTTTTATCAGAAACTTCCCAGTCCTCTGTGAACTGGCCACCTGAGGCTTTAGAGAACAAATCTGTCTTGAGACCCACAGATAAAGTAAATTCTAGTTGTAGCTTTGTGCTCTGGAGAATATCTTTCAAGACCAAAAGTTGCAAAGGAATTTCTTTCAGTTTCTTTTAAAGGATGTCAACCCATAGATGTCAGATGATCTATCAACCCACGGGATTCTTTCATTTTTATTCTCATGAGAAATTTGTAGATTTGTTTGGCACTTTATTTTAAATTTCAGACCAATGACAATTTTAATTGAATTGAATTGACTTTATTTCTTACATCCTTCACATACATGAGAAAAAATCTTTATGTTACATCTCCATCTAAATGTGCAATGTGCAATCATAGTAATTTATAATAAATAGAACAGTCAATGTAACATAGAAATACACTCCAATCAGTGTGAGTTAATCAGTCTGATGGCCTGGTGGAAGAAGCTGTCCTGGAGCCTGTTGGTCCTGGCTTTTATGCTGTGGTACCATTTCCCAGATGGTAACGGCTGGAATAGATTGTGGTTGGGGTGACCTGGGTCCCCAGTGATCCTTCTGGCCCTTTTTTCTTTGCAAATGTTCTGAATCATGGGAAGTTCACAACTACAGATGCGCTGGGCTGTCCACACCACTCTCTGCAGAGTCCTGCGATTAAGGGAGGTACAGTTCCCATACCAGGCAGTGATGCGACCAGTCAGAATGTTCTCAGTTGTGACCCTGTAGAAATTTCATAGGATTTGGGGGCCCATATCAAAATTCCTCAACCATCTGAGGTGAAAGAGGTGCTGTTGTGCCTTTTGTGCCACACAGCTGGTGTGTACAGACCACATAAGGTCTTTGGTGATGTGAATCTTAACAAGGCCTGCAAGTAACTTGTTAAGAACTGAAGAAGTACACCTTAACTTCTCCCAAACAGTTTGTTAATAAGCTATTGTCAGTAAGTTCTTTTCCAAGACTCAAGCATCTTGGTGAGCAACAGAAGAGAGATGATGAAGTGACCCAGTCTGAAACATCGACTCTTTATTCCTTTCCATAGATGCTGCCTAACCTGCTGAGTTCCTCCAGCATTTTATATGTGTTAATATAGATTTATGGCTTGTAGCACTTGGGAAGTCTACAACATTAACATGGTTAAAATGATGCCAGCTGCCTGAATAGATTCTTGTATTGTACAGAAAGTGCTCTGGTACAAAACTGTTCCGCTTTTGAGAATTAGCACAGTGAAATTTAGAAGAAGGCTAGGTATGAGAATGTATGCTCATTGATTCAGGTCTCACTTACCATGATTGCCTTGCAGAGAACCAAACATCTGCTACTGATGTACCCTATTTAAATCTGTTGGATGCTCATGGTGTGGCTAGGGAAATGCAGCTTCATGTATTATGGTTGATTTGTGCTAAGTTTTATACAAATTCAATGAGCTACAGGTATTTATAGTTGGAATCTAATTTGTAAGTTATCCAACAGAGATTTTAAGTCCTTTTTCAGTGACACACTTGTAGATTAATGGTAATCTGCAGATGATTATGTCTTTGAACTATATTGCTGCCATAAAACAGCAAGTTTCATGCCATCTAAGCCAATGGTAATAAGCCTGTTTCCGATTCCTAGTCAGTAATTGTTTTGGGATCTACAATATGCTGTGGGTTTCTGCAGGGGTTATGTCGATTAATCAGGAGAGTGATTGAAGACATTGCCAACAGGAGCCTCATCAGGTAGTTCAGAATAACCTAATAAGATTTACCTACACTGATCAGAGGCATCTGAAGACAGAAATCAGAGACTTTCAAAAGCTGATGAATGATTCTTATCAAAATTCTATAGACCCGGTGTTTTGCTTGGGCTTTGCATCTTCCATTGAGGTGCTTATTTTCATTTTATGAAATCCAGAAAATCGGTCAAAGCTGTGAATGTCAGGGAGATAGGAATGTAATTTATGATGAAAAGGGCTAACATAATTCATCTCCCCATACTTTAAATATTTAGGTAAGGAAGTTTCTCCCAATTTCACTAATGTATTTTTTTAACTAACTCATGCTTATGTCTCTTAAGCTCTAGCCCTTCCCGATTCTTCTTTTTGTCAAAGCCAGCATTTTCATTTCTAGAGATGAGAGCCCCAGACTACTCAGTTTATGAAGATGCTGACAAGAATGACAACAGTAGCACAGTGGTTAAACTACTAGACAAGTGTCCACAGAACCAGGTCATTGGCCCAGAGATATTAGGTAGACCTGAAGAATTCAAGTTTAAATGAAACATTGCCAATAATGGTAATGGTATGTTTACCAAATTGAAATAAATACCCAGTTAGTTCAGTAATTCCTTAAGGAGAGAAATCTAGTAGACTTGAAAATCAAAAAAAAAATTCCAGATGTTACATATCGGAAATTTATATAGGTAGTGATGGAAAGCTCAACAATTCAGGCAGCATTTGTGGAAAGAGAAAGAGTTAATGTTTCAGGCTAAAGACCTTTCATCAGAACTGAGGAATCTTCAGTCTGAAATATTAACTATTTCCCTTTTGTTGTGAGGAGCCAGGTTCATATGTTCTTTGAGTGGGGACAGAAGAAACTCACTGTCAGTAAGCAGGTTAACTATTTACTTACAAGACAAAACAGATACTAAGCATTGAGTAAACCCTTCAAGCTAAACTCAAATACAGATACTCATCTAAAATGTGCGTTCACAGTAGCAGGACAAAACTGACACTAAACATACACACAGTGGCAAATACTTATTTAAAGTGTGCACCCAAGCCTTCTGCACTACAACACACCCCCTACAGTCTACCGTTTTCCCGGCACCCTCAGCTACCTGGTCCATGGCAACCCGAGTGGAAAAGTGATCATATGGTTACTGTGCAACAGATTTAAACCCTACTGGTGCCATGAGGTCATCAACTAAATGGAAGCTAGTGGGAGGGGCTGCAAAGCTCCTTACACAGGCCATTCCCCGCCTCCCATGGTGGCTTTCAATGAGCAATTAAGACCCGTACAGCAACATCTTGCTAGTTAATTTTTATTTTATTTAGCGATACAATGGGGAACAGGCCCTTCGAGCCCAAAGTAAAAGAAGTAAGGAGCAACATTATCACTATCTAGTCCCTAAATAGCAAAGGACTGTTAAAGTGACGGCATGTCATTTCTTATCTGCTGGCAGGACACTGTCGTTGTTGCCACTTTAACCATTCATTTTAGAGCAGTGTTGCATCCTCATTTCAGACACATGAGATTCAAACCACAGTGGCTCAGCGTGCCAAAAGGGCACAACTATAATCTTACTGTGCAACCCAAGGCAAAAGGCATGAGAGAAAGAGCAGTAGTTCTGAGGTGTGAGGAAAAGGCATTTTAAATAATATGTTCAAAAAGAAAAGGAAACTTTGGAGTTTCCTCAGAATGATTTTCACCCACTTCCTCATAAATTAAGTAAGTAGTGGAAAAAGAGAGAAAAAAGTAGTGAGATGGTGTTCATGGGTTTAATGTCCATTCAGAAATCTGATGGTAGAAGGGAAGAAGCTGTTCCTGTGTTGTTGAGTGTGTGCCTTCAGCCTCCTGTAGCTCCTCCCTGGTGGTGGCAATGAGAAGAGGGCCTGTCCCATGGGATAGGGGACGTGAGCTTGACTCTTATTACACCAATTCACTTCAGTTAAGACTGGGATAGAAAAGTCCCCTGAGCGGCATTAGAGGTTGTAAAAGTGTAAGAGAAAATCTAATGTCATGTGAAGGGGGAAGAGGAAAACAAGCAAATTCTGCATAAGAAGTGGTGACTAAGAGCAGAGAATGGAAGATGGACAAGTTGGTAATTGAGACTGCTTATTGCCTGGAGGCAGCAACAAGATACTGATCATAACATGCTGGGGAAAGGGGAAAACAATGCACGTCCATTGATGTTAGACAAGAGAAAGATGAGCAGCAAAGGGATAGAGAACTGAAAGGAATTAGATAGTAACACACAGTGACAGGCAATCTATGAGGTGAGACACAGGACATGTCAGTTGGTAACTGGGTAGAAAATCAGCTCCTTTCTAATACGTTCATTGTCATTTATAGATGCCAAGTGAATGAAAGAGAGGCAGCAGTAGAAGATGGGGCCCATAGAGAGCCATATTTATCAGACTCTAACGCAGACCATGTCTTCAGAAAAGTGGGTGTGCTTTTGGATGTTCACCCAATTTGAGATTAAATGTGTGATTTTAAAGAAGAGAAAATAATACATATAGAGAAACATAGAAACATAGAAAACCTACAGCACAATACAGGCCTTTTGGCCCACAAAGTTGCGCCAAAAACGTTCCTACTTTCGAAATTACTAGGGTTACCCATAGCCCTCTATATTTCAGGAGTGCAAGCTATCCTCAATTTAGTGCACCTGATACACTCATGCAGTGGTTATCAACGTGGGGCATTTGCAACTCCCCATCTGCTGGGGGTCATGTTGGATTTTGTTCTGACCACAAGTAAAAATCTAGAAACACAGGAGTTTCTGAATTGGCCATGATATATTGACTATTTGAATGAACTATTACTAAACTATAAAGATATAAATAAAACTGAAATGAATGTATGTGATTTAATTGTAACCCTGAATGAAGTGACTGGGAAAATATGGTTGATGTTGCAAATGAGTCAATCAGTGTGTATGCAAGAGGACACTGGTTCTGGTTGCCTTCCACTGACTTATAAAGTGTGACATCATCTTTTTTGATAACTTTATGAGGAAAGCAAAGAAGATTTTGAGCAGCTACTAATGCGTACAGAGGTCAGATGTTTATCAAAATGTAATGGTCTCCGTTACTTAATTGCACTTTAATCATAGAGTCATAGCATAGAAACATGCCCTTCAGCCCATTTAGTCTGTGCTAAACCATTTAAGCTGCCTACTCCTGTCGGTCTGTACCAGGACCATAGCTTTCTATACCTCTGTCATTCATATACCTATCCAAACTTCTCTTAAAAGTTGAAATTGAGCTCACATGCACCACTTACACTGGCAGCTCATTCCACACTCTCATGACTCACCGAGTAAAGAAGTTTCCCCTCATGTTTCCCCTGATCTTTTCACTTTTCACCCTTAACCAATGACTTCCAGTTGGAGTCCCACCCAACCTCAGTGGAAACATCCTACTGCATTTACCCTATCTATGCCCATCATAATTTTGTACACCTCTATCAAATCTCCCCTCAATCTTCTATGTTCCAAAGAATAAAGTCCTAACCTATTCAAACTTTCATTATAACTCAGGTCCTCTAGTCCCAGCAACATCTTGTAATTTTTTTCTGTACACTTTCAACCTTATTTACATCTGTAGGTCGGTGACCAAAACTGCACAATACTCCAAATTAGGCCGCACCAATGTTTTATACAACTTCAACATAACATCCCATTTCCTGTACTCAATACTTTGGCCAAGGTGTCCGAAGCTTTGGGATAGTATAATAGCGTTTCTAAGTGATAGGCAGCTCGGAGTACAAATTGTCACTGCTGTCTGACATACTTTACCTGTCAGGTATATTTGAAAAGTTGAATTTATTAAACAGTTACACAAAAAAATCTGCAATCTCATATCATACAAAGTGGCTATTACCGCTTTCCTAGGAAAACTGAAACTTTTCAGCAGCAATAGTGGATGTCATGAGTTTATGCAATTTCCTTCACTGGCCATTCTTAAAATAAAATTACAAGACAATAATCTAATTGGATATGAAACAACTGCACACTGATATGGAATTTTGGTGCAGAGACCTGCTGGAGATGCATATTCCAGATTGGGTGGTGGATCCATTTGGGTGGATGTGAATGATATTGACACCACATTACAAGTTTGTGTTATTGAGCTGCAGAGTGATGTAACAGCTCAAGCAATATTCAATCGTACCAAGCAAAATTGCTGGATTACTAGTGATATTCAAAATGTTTCTGAAGCTCTGGGAGAGAGCAAAGTAGTTTTTAATTGAACTTCCCACCACTTATCTAGTTGAATGAGGTTGTAGTCAAGCTCTTCACCTGCTATCAAAACCCCTTAACTGTCTTGATGTTGTGAAAAGAGGAGATCTTCGATTATCTTTAACCAAGTTGCAACCAGATATTTAAAAACTTGATAGTTTACACCAGTCACAAAGATCTCACTAAATACCCAAAGTAACAATATTAAGCACTTTTTCATTCCTGGTTGAAGGAATACTATATGTTATAAATTAAGTATCCTATTCAGGCCTTTTAAATACTTATATTTTTCATATACACCTGTGTCATTACATTTAACAACAACAATAGCTACAGTATAACCTGTAAAACATAAATATTGAGTGTATATTAGAATAATTAGCACAGTTGATAAAAAATGGGGACTATGGAGGGTGGGGGCTGCAGAGGTAAATGAAAGTCACAAGTGTGCCACGAGAAGGAACAAGTTGAGAACCAATGCATTAATACAACTACGATTTGAAGTTTTCAGCTTCAACCTGTTAAAAACGAGGCATTTGATTGTTAGAATCATGGATAGGCAACTGACTGATACCATTTGATATGCATGGTCGGTGGCCTGACGGGAGTGAGTAATGATCGATGACTAAAAGAACATGCTAAAATGAAGCAGTATCAATGTCCCCATTGGAGTGTAACTATAATGAAAAGGAAGTGCAAGGAGGAGGCGATGTCACTCATGAATATGTTTTGACCACTCAAGGGTCACATTGTCTCAGGAGATATGCCTACTGGTGAGTTATTTCACCGTCAGTAAACACTTTATAAGGTTATTGCAGGAATGGCTCATGATCTATATTGTGATAGGTGAAAGAACACTAAAAATCACTGGATGGTGTATCAAATGTTAAGTAGAATGCACATGTTGCATCTCTCAGCGGCACAGAATGAACCCAGAATGATTAGATGAGATGGTTAGAACTTTTGACATTTTGAATATCATAGTATTGCTGACATACTCCTGGAAAAAATAATCCACCAAACTCCCACTTTCCCCCATGTAAAGCACCAAATAATTGAAGAGGAAATGGAACTGTGAGGGATGGTGCTAAAAAGGATGATGGCCATCACTAAACCTGGGCTAGCTCCCGTGTAAGGAAAAGGATGCCTGACATGCCCAGATCTTGAGGGCGAGGAACAAAATATCTGGGTACTTGGAATCAGAAATAATCAAACAGAAAATGCTGAAGACACATACTGTAGATGCAGCAGCTATAGAAAGAGAAATAGCTAATATTTAATAATTATTAATAATAGATAAAGAGGGGAATATTTATTTGGATGCAGAGAATGTGAGTGAGGTACTTAAGTCAGTACTTTGCTTCAGTGTTTTCTAAGGAAAAGGATATAGAGAACCAGGAGATCAGTTCTGAGGGTATAAATTCATTAGGGTGCTTAGAGGTCAAAGAGGAGGAAGTGTTGAGTCTCCTAAGGAGTATTAAGGTGGATGAGTCCCCAGAACATGATGGGATTTACCCCAAGTTATTGAGATGAGATTGCTGGGCCCTTGACCAGTATCTTTGTGTCCTCTCTAGCCACAGGCGAGATCCTAAAGGACTGGTGAGTGGCTAATGATATACCACTATTTAAGAAGGGGACAAGGGAAAATTCTGGGAACTCTAGACTGGTGAGTCTCACATCAGTGGGAACTTGCTGGAGAAAATTCTTAGGGATAGGATATACTGTATGAGCATTTGGAAACCCATGGTCTAATTAGGGAGAGCCAGCATGGCTTTGTGACAGGCAGGTTGTGTCCTACCAATGTAATTGAGTTTTTTGACAAGGTGATGAGAAAGATTGATGAGGGCAGAGCAGTGGATGTTGTCTACATGGGTTTTAGAAAGGCATTTGACAAAGTCCTTCATGAGAGGCTAATCCAGAAAATTAAAGTGCATGGGATTTCTGGCAAATTGGCTGTTTGTATTCAGAATTGGCTTGCACATAGAAAACAGAGAGTAGTGGTTAAAGGGGCTTATTCCAGCTGGAGGTCTGTAATTAGTGGTGTTCCATAGGGATCTATGCTGGGACCTCTGCTGTTTGTAATGTGTATGAATTAAATGGATGAAAATGTAGATGGGTGGGCTGGTAAATTTGCAGATGATACCAAGATTTTTGGAGATATGGATAGCGTAGAAGACTGGTAAACAATACAGCACGATACAGACCAGATGCAGATATGGGCTAAGAAATGGTAGATGGAGCTTAACCCAGATATTGTGAGGTGTTGCACCTCAGTAGGGCACATGCAAGGAGACACTACACTGTTAAGGGCAAGGTCTTCAACAGTTTTGCTGAGTAGAGAGATCTTGGGATCCAAGTTCATGGTTCCTTGAAAGTGGCTAAACAGGTCGATAAGGTGATTGTAACTTTATAAAACTCTGGTTAGGCCACATCTGGAGTATTTCACACAATTCTGGTCAGCCCCATTATAGGAAGGATGTTGAGGCTTTGGAGAGGGTGCAGAAGAGGTTCACCAGTATGCTGCCTGGTTTAGAGGGCAAGTGTTATCATGAGAGTTTGGATAAACTTGGGCTGTTTTCTTTGGAGTGTTGAAGGCTGAGGGAAGATCTGATTCAGGTATATAAGATTACGAGTGGCATAGACAGGGAGGACAGAAAGTATCTGTTTCCCAGGGTTGAAATGTCTAATACCTGGGCATGCATTGAAAGTAAGGGGGGAGTGTTAAGTTCAAAGGCAAACAGAGAGTCATGGATGGCTGGAATGCGCTGCCTGGTACGGTTGTCGGGTCAATACAATAGATGACTTTAAGTGACGTTTGCATAGACACATGGATATAAGGAAGTTGGAGGGAAATGGACATGCTATAGATAGGCGGGAATAGTGTTTGGGTGTTTTTAATTTGCTTTTTAACTGGTTCATCACAACATAGTGGGTTGAATGGTCTGCTCTTGCACTGTACTCTTCTATGTTTTATTTCAATTTGATGATCTTTTATCAAAATATCCTATCTGACAAAACTGGAAAGATAATTGAGTTAACATTTAGATCATCACAGCATGGGATCTTATTTGTTCATAGTCAAGATATTTAAAGACTATTACTACAAGATTCCATTCAACAAAAGGATAATGACTTGAAAGACACCACAATTTCCACAGCAGTTATAAATCAGTCCTGACGAAGGGTTTTGGCCTGAAACATTGACTGCTCATTTCCAAGGATGCTGTCTGACCTGCTGAGTTCCTCCAGCGTGTTGTACGTGTTGCTTTGACCACAGCATCTGCAGTGTACTTTGTGTTTATAAATATGTGTGTAGAACCAAGAGCTCCTTAGCAATCCTTCTGACAGTTTTACTTCTGCTCTAGACCTTAAGGTTTAGAAGTCCCTCAGTAAACCTCACTGCGGTTCTCTCCTCCTTTAAATCTGTGTCGATGGCTAAGCTTTTTGATAAACTGTCATTGGTCTTGACATACCTTTATGTGGTATGTGACTTCTTTTGTCTGCTAATGTTCCTGAAGAGCAAGCACCTTGGGATGTTCTAATATGTTAATCGTAATGTTTAAATCCGGTTTTGGTGGTGCTGTGCAATGGCATGGTTATGCCACATGCATGTGTCTGATATCTATTTACAGCAATTTAGAGCCAATATACACACATTATGCTGCCAGTTTGAATTATACTGTGCTAGGAATGGGGGTGATTCTCGTGCAGAGTTGCAATTCACATTGGTAGCATTCCAAAGCATTCAAAGAAACAGTAATTCTTAGGTAATATGAAACAAATTAGTTTTGAATATTTCTAGTTAACCAAGTAAATGGAGGCATTTTATTAATTGCTTTATACCAGTTGTATTTATTGCACAGATACTGTAACAGTTCTTTGCTCACCAGAATTCAAACTGCGAACTACAAAACAAACAGCTATGCTTTAAATACAGACAATCTGGTAATATCATCAGTGCAGACTTCATAAATCTTTATAAATCATTTATCAAATATTAACTACAATATAAAATGTTAAAACATTGAAATAACTGGAATTACTGGGCTTTTTCTTTAATTTAAGCCTATGAAAAATAAAATTTATATTTCTTGTTTGAACTCTTTGGCACAGTGATGTATAACTACTTAATTGAACTTCCCCCTGGTCCTCATCTATCACCCTACCAGCCTACAGATCCAACGTATAATCCTCCGTAACTTCCGCCACCTCCTACAGGATCCCACCACCAGCCACATCTTCCCCTCCCCCCCACTCTCGGCTTTCCGCAGGGATCGCTCCCTACACGACTCCCTTGTCCATTCATCCCCCCCATCCCTCCCCACCGACCTCCCTCCAGGCACTCATCCCTGCAAACGGAAGAAGTGTTACACCTGCCCCCACACTTCTTCCCTCACCACCATCCCAGGCCCCAGACAGTCCTTTCAGTGAGGCACCACTTCACCTGCGAGTCAACTGGGGTGATATACTGTATCCGGTGCTCCCGATGTGGCCATTTATACATTGGGGAGACCCGCCGCAGACTGGGAGACCGTTTCGCTGAACACCGGCGCTCGGTCCTCCAGCAGTGGCGGGATCTCCCTGTGGCCACACACTTCAATTCCACAGACCACTCCCACTCCGATATGTCTGTCCATGGCCTCCTCTACCATCAAGATGAGGCCACACGCAGGTCAATGGAGCAATACCTTATCTCCCACCTAGGTAGCCTCCTGCCTGTCGGCATGAACATCCAACTCACAGACCTCCATTGATACCCCTGCCCCCACTTACCCCCATCCCTATCTATTATTTTAGTCTGGTTCTTTTTCTCTCTCTCTTTTTCCCCCCTCACTATAATCTCCCCCCAGCCCTATCTTTCCTTCTCTTTTATTTCCCATAATTCTCCACCTTCCCCCAGCCCATTTCCCTCCAGCCTATCACTTCCTAGCTCTCTACTTTATCCCTCCCCCCACTTCTTATCTCCCCTCAACCATCCCATGTTACTTCACTCCTGATGAAGGGTTTCGGCCCAAAAAGTCGTCACTACCTCCTTCATAGATGTTGTCTGTCCTGCTCAGTTCTGCCAGCATTTTGTGTTTTTATTTACTTCAAAAGAACCCATTTGTTCTACATTATCCAATTTTATTTTTGCTTCAAACATAGTCCCAAAGCAGTTAGTTTGGGTTGTATTTTTTTAGTCACAGAAAAAAATCACAGACCATTCCGATCTGTTGTTGAAGCATTTCATTAGGGTTTTCAGTTCAATAATCAGCCAGCTTTGAGCTATGATGATCCATGTGCCTGACATAGACTAGTTGTTATTACAATCTACAATTGCAACTCAGATAGCCAAAGGTCAGCATGTTATTATGAATTCAGATTAACTCCAGTAATCTCTGGGGTTTCATTTCTTGCCCAGAAGATGACCAGAAATATTCTTAATATGATATTTCACAAAACCTTTGAGATGGAAATCATTTTGAGATATCTCCATGTTTTTTTTTGCAATTATTTCTTTGTAATGTCATAAAGACTGACAGGCTTAGAGTGTCCCTTTTGGAAAGCAATTTTCAAATAATTTGAACTTTACCTAAAATATTTGCATCTCCTTCATGCACATGTCAGTAGCCCTTTAGCAGTTTTGGGATCTGCTAAGCAAATGGAAACATTATTATTTTCAGTTTTCCAAACATGCATTTAACGTTGACCTTAAAATCATAAAATTAAAACGAATTTTAAATTAGCATTGCTACAGCAGTCCCTTTGTTTTGCTCTTCCTAGTATCTTCTTCTTAAATCAGGAGATTAACAATAAAAATAATTTTCTTAAGGTTATACAGTATTTAAAAGTTCATACAACCTAGTTATGTCGATTAAAACATTTAAAATAGTACTCATTTACTCACTTTTGTATGTGATGGCATGGAGTTTGCTGAATGCAGAGTTCTAAACTCATGAAGACTTTAAGCCCTATTCGATATAAACAGCCACAACTACTCTCACTAAAGGGAGATTATACTGTAACTACCAAATCTTCAACATCTTGTTTAGTTCTCTTTTTATTCTCCAGGGCGAGTTTAGTTGCCAATAGCCACTTTTCAGTAATAACAGTTCAGTTCATTTTACTACATTTTGACTATGTTTTACAACCCAATCATAATGATTTGAACGGTGTATGACTATTCTCCTAACAGGAGTTTGCCAATTTGAAGGAGGCAATCAATTCTTTTATCATCTATTTTGACACACTAGATAGCAAACTTCAAATGGAATAGTTATGAATCAGAATCCAAATCAGGTAATATCACTTGCATATGTTATGAAATTTATTGTTTTGTGGCAGCATTACAGTGCAATAAATAATACTAGAAGTATATGAATGAATGAAATTAATTTATTTCAGTCAGTACAAACATAACAAAAAGCATCATTTACAATGATGATTTCATAATGATGATTTCATAGGACCAATTATAACCAAAAAGATAGATATTTTTAAAAACAGAATATCTGTGTACATACATTACAATGCATTACAATTACATTACAATACAATAAGAAGAATATGTATAAACATTAAATTAAATAGCGCAAAAAGAGAGCAAATTAGTGTGGCAATGTACATGGATTCATTGTCCATTCAATAATCTGCTGGTGAAGGGGAAGAAACTGTTCCTAAAATGTTAAGTGTGTGTGTCTGCAGGCTCCTGTACCTCCTCCTTCATGGTAGCAATGAGATGAGGGCATGTCCTGGGTGATGGGGGCCCTTAATGATGGACGCCAACTTCCTGAAGCATCACCTTTTAAAAATGTCTTCAATGCTGGAGAGGCTAGTGTCCATGATGGAGCTGCCTGAGTTTGTAATTTTCTATAGCTTTTTCTGATCCTGTGCAGTGGCCCATCCATATCAGATTGTGATGCAACCAGTTAGAATGCTCTCCCTGTAGATATCTGTGAGGCTTGTTGGTGACATATCAAATCTTCTGATGAAATAAGGCCATTGTAGTGTTTTCTTTGTAATTGCATCAATATAATGGGCCCAGGATAGACCTTCAGAAATAGTAACACCCAGGAACTTGAAACTGCTCACCCTTTTCCCTGCTGATCCCTGGATCAGGACTCTGTGGGTTCCCTTGACTTCCTCTTCCTGAAGTCTACAAGCAATTACTTGCCATATGGATGCTGAATGCAAGGTTGTTGTTACAACACCTCTCATAAACTGATCTATCTCACTCTTGTATGCCTTCTCATCACCATCTGAAATTCAGCCAACAGTTGTGACATTGGCAAATTTATAGATGGCATTTGAGCTGTGTATAGCTGTACAGTCATGGGTGTAGACAGAGTAGAGCAGTGAGCTAAGGACACATCCTTGAGGTGCACCAGTGCTGATCGTCAACGAGGAGGAGATGTCATCTTCAATCTGCACTGACTGTGGGTCTTCAAGTTGGCTGTCAAAGATCCAGTTGCCAGTTGCAGAGGGAGATACAGAGGTCCGGGTTTTGGAGCTTGTTGACTAGTACTGAGAGTATGATAGTGTTGAACGCCGAGCTGTAATCAAAAAACAGCTCCCTGACATAGGTATTGGTCTCGTGTTGTGACCTGTGAACTGAAGTGCCTACGTAATGTGCTATTGAACTATGTAGAAATGCCTGTTTAGCATGCTATTGTGCTAATCATTGCACTTTCCCAGATATTTTTCACATACACCTTCTTCCTTTATAACCAAAGCAACTCATGTACTGGAAAATAAAGACCAAATTTTCAGGCTCAATATGGCAGAAGATGCTGATTTTAACCAGCTTCTCCCCCTCCACCCCTTTATTGCGAGTGATTCCTGCAGTAGTGCAAACCATTTCTGTCATAACTGAGGCCTTGCTGCAGCCATCCAGTGAGATGGAGCACTCTGTAAGTAGCAACTAGGCTTCAGAAGGTAAATGATAAAGCCCTGCCCCAACAAACCCTTAAGCTGTTGAAGGCAGATGGTTTTGTTAAAGACTGTTCTCTGTTTCTAAACATCTTTGATAAAATCATATTTGTGAATTCCATACAGAACACTTGGCCAGCAGTTTTGTCCTGTACACTGACAAAATGGAAATGGAAATAAAAGGGGATTAAGGAGCATCAGTAACCTCAGAATTGTTTTGTCAATGGGCAATAATGGTATTGATTGAGGTAATGGCAGGATACCTCACATTTCTGGCTATCCACATCGATGGTTTTAAAAGAAGAATGAGATATTAGGCTTTAGCAGAGAGTGGAACATTTGGAATGTGCTCATAAAGTTCCGACACAGACCAGATTAGCCAGTAGCTGCCTTTTGTGTGTAGATTTCTAAAATTCCACAAGAACATATTCCTAGCAATTGGGTAGATTGCCATTTTGTACAGCAATTTGCATGGGCACTGAGAATGTCTGGAAAGTATGACTGCAAATCCTCTAATGCATGTTCTAACATCAGAGATGAATCAGCAGAAATTATGACCAGCTACAATAGCTGACCGTTAATTTAAGGAAAACTTCCCGTACTATTTTAACAGGAATTTGTAGTGTTCAGGTAAATGGAAGGGTAAATCTTATTTTATCCAATCAAGATTGAATCTGGAAGTCTATTTATTGTTTTCAGTGTGAGATTGTTGAACCAAACAAATGGATTCATTCTCAAGCCTTGTGCTTTTACATCAGAACATATTTAACGTTCTACAAAAGAACCATGTTATTTGATTTGACGTTAATTCTCAATCTACAAGAGTTATAGTACTTTATGCTTACTGATGACCAGAAGAGAGCAGCAGTGCCATGTTTAATACAAAACCCATTCTTGTTATTGTGTGAAATGTTATGTTATTGATTCCAACCACCCAAGTGTTTTCCTTTTGTTTCACATTGACTTCAGTTTTCCTGGAGTGTCTTGATGTCACAGTTAGTCAATTGCAACCTTAGTCAAAAGCAATTGTTCTTGATTCACATCTGGAGTTCATTTGTAACCTTTGCTCTGATCAATTGCTTGATATTGCATAAAGCAAACCAAACTGGCAAGAGGTTAGCTTGTATGATAGTGGTGATGTCAAGTGAAAGTCAAGTTGAATCATCTATTCAGCACTTCTGGTTGAACATAGATGTGAAGACTTGTTTGTATGACTCACATGCTGAGGTCTGCCATTATTGAGGATGGGGTTATTTCTGGAACCTCTTCATCCATTTACTAGTTTAATGATCCACTAATACTCACAACTTAATATGGCAGAAATGCATAAAGTAGATGTGATCTATGAATTATAAGATGTATTGACTCTATCTATTGTATGTTGTTTCATATCGTCTTGTGTTGCAGCTTTACTAAGACAACACCTCATGACATCTAGGTGTGCCTATTCCCACGTACTCCTCTGCACACCTACTTGACCAGAGTAGCTTCCTTGGCTTGATTACACTGGACAGCATTTTTTCTTGAAGGTATTACTTCCTCAGAATTTTTTTGTGGTTACGATAGAAAGCTTGAAGCTGAACACAAATATAATCTCAGATGACTTGTATCATGTAGGAATTTGGAAAAACAAGAAATCAACTTCCATTGGATATAATGTGTTTGATTGCATAATGGTGGTGATGCATTGCAATAGTCCAACTAATCTGAAATGTTTTGTGGATGATTTTCATTTGTACTCAGTGTCTGAAGCTTCTTGCTTAAGTGTCCAACAATAATCAGCCAGTGCTGATTGATTCCAGTTACCTTAATACCATTTCTCCATGACCACAATGCCCTGGTGAAAACTTTCACAATGTTTGTCACTGACAGCACCAGAATTTGCAGGGAAGAAGTCTAAATAGGAAGGCAGAACATGAACCTTTGGTGATATGTTGCACTTCATAGTGTTCTATGCGTGAAGCATGTTGTCAACCAGCTACGTAGTTTGGTGCTCTGTAGTTGCAAAGAAAATTCTTTTCAGGCTTACAGCCGGGCACAGGTATTGATTATTACGAAAGTTTTGATTGGAAACTCTGCCACCTTCATCAGGGATAATGCCTGAGCATGTCTAGTCCAGTGGCATTTATACCCTCGTAGTCCATCCTCCTGATTGGTTAGCCCTTACCCAAACAGGTTTCTGCTCTCCCACCTTGTTTACAATCAAATTCAAGCTCTTACTCAGAGCGAGAGCTTCATCTTTGTGAAAATTCTTTTCCTTTAGTTTTATTTCAATGACTTCCTTTAACAGGCAGTCCCAAAAGCTACTGGCATGGCACAGTGGTCTTGTGCCATCCAAGTCAAAGAAAGACAAAGGTCTCGGTCTAAGTGGGAACTGGAATTTGATTATAAACAAGAAGGGAGAACGGAAACCTGATTGGATGAAGACTAACCATTCAGGAGAGACGAACTGCGGGGTTATAAATACCACTGGACTAGACCTGCCCAGGCATCACCCTGATGGAGCTGGCAGAGTTTGCCATCGATGTGTCAATTATAATCATATTTTGTACCCAGCTGGAAGCCCAAAAAGTGCTTATTTGTCATATACACCAAGAAAGCATTAGATCCTTCTTCAACATCCTTGAATGCCTTCCATGTGATTTTCTCCAGTCCCACTAGAAGTTCTTTGAATTGCCTGTCATTGATGACCAGTTTGATTTGTGGACCAACAAAAATGCCTTCCTTAATCTTGGCATCAGTTATTCTTGGAAACGTGTGTCTCAAATATTGAAAGCCTGCATTGAAATTTTTTAGCCTTTTTAAACCCTGTCCTGCAATGCAGCATCCACCCTGTCTCAGCATGCCAGGAATGCCTGGTCAGGGTAGAAGACCTTTCAGCTGATGGTGCGGGCAACATTTAATTGACTTGAATTATGAATTGAAATAACAAATGCAGGTGATTTCAGAAAAATAGTGCATGATAGGGAAATTTCATGGTGACTTTCATGATCGGGAGCCCAAAATCCACAAGATAAATCCGAGTATTCAGGAAGCAATATCTTTGTTGTCTGGTGTTATAAAACAATAAGTTACAATGCAGCAACATTTCTTTAACATTATCCTAAAGCAGTTAGACCATTTCACAAAAGAATAATAAACTCTTATATTCTTCAGAAATGTATTTCAGTACAAGATGCATAACAAAATGTGGTTTTGGAACATGAGATGGCAAGTATCTTTCCCATTGAATATTGAAATAATGAGTCTGTAAATTGTGAGCAGGTTCTTTGAAGACTGAAGGAGGCAGGATGCTAAAACGATTGCGATTTCAGTGGGAAATTGGACATTTTATCTGAACATAACAAGCCACACTGAACAGACTCATGGAGAGTGAAATTCATTTTAGTCTCCAATTCAAAACTGGCAAAAGCAAATTGGCAGCTAGTTTTACTCTCTGTTTAATCTTCCTTTCCATCTTTCCATCCATTTTGCATTATCATCCAAAACAATTCTTATCAATTGTGAATGTTTTCAGTTGCACTGAAGAGGAGGGTTTGGTGATGGGATGAAGATTTACTTCAAAATTCTTGTTGCATAAAATATCTGATAGCCCTACACAATAAGTCTTACTAATTGTGTAGGGTTTTCTGATACTTCATATAACTCTTACTAATAAGTCTTGCAAAATCATACATCACTGGATTTGAACTAGTGCGATTAAAAGTTCTTTTTTCATTAGTTTCTTATCAGGAATGTATACATTGCAGGTCAATATCCTTCACACAGTTTATTTACTGGAAGATGAATTTCTTGTCAAATCAATATCTTGAGTTCACTATGCACTCAAATTGGCACATGGACTTCACAGTTCAATGAAGAAATTACATACAGTAACTTAAACCTCATTTTATTCAAAATCCTGAAGTTATTAAATTGTGCAAGGAATAAGTTGTAGATACATTCTAACTTATTACTTTTTGATGCGTTTGCAACATCAATAACTTGGTGCATCATTCTTCTTCTCTAAAATCACTTTTCATTTAAGTGCAACCATTTGTTTTACATCGGATACACTCTGGTTGCTATCTTATGTATAGGGGAATCAAGGGATATGGGGACAAGGCAGGAACCGGGTATTGATAGTAGATGATCAGCCATGATCTCAGAATGGTGGTGCAGGTTCGAAGGGCCGAATGGTCTACTTCTGCACCTATTGTCTATTGTCTATTGTTGCTGTACTGCATCAAAATGATTAATTTCATAGGTATGATAAGACACATCTCCTGGTATAGCTACTAATAGTTATTTGGAAACTCCTAAGACTGGGGAGAAGGGAAAATGTATGTTCTGTTCTTTCACATTAATTTTGATGTACTAAATTCACAGAATGAGGTTATTCTGCCCATCAAGTTTATGCTGGCAGAGCACATGCATCAGTCCCATTCATCCACTTGGCTCCCTGCAACCTATTTGCTGTCACATGCAGCAACTCCCCGAAATTTCCTGCTGTCTTGTTTCCTCGGGGGACATTTATAGAGGGCAGCTCTCCTGGCAGCACATCTGTCACAAGGTGAGTTTGCAAACTTCGCTCAGATAGCACCTGAGACCAACGTTGAAATGGAGCTCTGAAGCAGCAGAAGTATCACTTGACCAATTGAAAGTAATCAGGTCATCACTTCAAACATATCACTTCCTGATGAATGCTATCCTCCCCTAGATGTTTAATCTACTTCATTGAATGTTGAACACCACTCTGATGATCTGTGAGAAGAGCAAGCTACCGAACATGCTCGGATCTGGGAACATCTGCTTCAATCACCAAAAGTACTGTAGCTCAGTAGCACCATTACTGAGCTGGCAAACCTCTGCACAAAATAACACCAGACTGGGTCTGCAGCAGGTAAATTATCTTACCTGAGGGTCAGCCTACAGGTTTTATCCTCACAAATTTATCCAATGTAGACCATCTGTTCAATGCAGTTTTAGTAGGAGTGACCATAGTATGGACCCTTCATAAACAAAGGCACACCTTCACATAAGTCAACATGAGGAAATCTGCAGATTCTGGAAGTTCAAGCAACACACACAAAATGCTGATGGAACACAGCAGGCCAGGCAGCATCTATAGGGAGAAGCACTGTTAATGTTTCGGGCTGAGACCCTTCGTCAGGACTAACTGAAAGAAAAGCTAGTAAGAGATTTGAAAGTAGGAGGGGAGGGGGAAATGTGAAATGATAGGAGAAGACCGGAGGGGGTGGGTGAAGCTCAGAGCTGAAAAGGTGATTGGCAAAAGGGATACAGAGCTGGAGAAGGGAAAGGATCATGTGACGGGAGGCCTAGGGAGAAAGAAAGGGGGAGGGGAGCACCAGAGGGAGATGGAGAACAGGCAGAGTGAAGGGCAGAAAGAGAAGAAAAAGCGGAGGGGGGAAAAATAAATAAATCAGGGATGGGTTAAGAAGGGGAGGAGGGGCATTAATGGAAGTTAGAGAAGTCAATGTTCATGCCATCAGGTTGGAGGCTACTCAGACATATCAGAATGGGAATGAGATGTGGAATGGGTTGTGGGAATGTGGCCAGTGGCCACATATTTTAGTTCCATGTTTCCATGTCCCATTCCCATTCTGATATGTCTATCTATGGCTTCCTCTGCTGTCAAGATAAAGCCACACTCAGGCTGGAGGAACAACACCTTATATACCGGCTGGGTAGCCTCCAACCTGATGGCATGAACATTGACTTCTCTAACTTCTGTTAATGCCCCTCCTCCCCTTCTTACCCCATCCCTGATATATTTAGTTTTTTTCCCCCCTTCCCCTTTTTTTTTCTCTCTCTCTGCCCATCACTCTGCCTGTTCTCCATCTCCCTCTGGTGCTCCCCTCCCCCTTTCTTTCTCCCTAGGTTTCCGGTCCCATGATCCTTCCCCTTCTCCAGCTCTGTATCCCTTTTGCCAATCACCTTTCCAGCTCTTAGCTTCACCCCACCCCCTCCGGTCTTCTCCTATCATTTCGCATTTCCCCCTCCCCCTCCTACTTTCAAATCTCTTACTATCTTTTCTTTCAGTTAGTCCTGACAAAGGGTCTCGGCCCAAAGCGTCAACAGTGCTTCTTCCTATAGATGCTGCCTGGCCTGCTGCGTTCCACCAGCATTTTTTGTGTGTTCCTTCACATAAGTCATTTAGTTCTAAAGCACTGATACAAGCTTTTTGGCCACTCTGTTGGTGCTAGGCTCAAGTACCTTCCCATACTAATAGCATTTTATTTCCTATCACTGAACACAAAGCCTTCAAGGTAATGACAGTTCAAGTGTTTATTCAAGACACTCCATTTGTGGCCTTACTCATGAAAACTCTCTGGTCATGGCTGTCCATCAGCACTTTCACTTGTTTTCTGGGGGGTTTGGAAGTGACAGATAGGATTCATGTGGGAATGGTGGCTCCTCTACAAAAAGACCAGATGTGCCTGAGGTGAGTGGCTATTTCATGAGATGAGGCATTACTGTAGCCTCTGCTTGTTTCCCATGTGTGGGTGCGAGGTTTTCAATACCATCCTGAATGTTTCTTCTTCATTTTGAACATCCAATGGCCAGGGATTATTCAGAGTCAATATCTATACTGCATTACTTGAGAAAATTTGAGCATGTCATTCAATCTTGTTCTGTGTTCTTATGGTAATTCCTTTCTGTATCTGAACTTGGAATTGAATTCCTGTACCTGGAGGTTCTAATGTTGACAATGAGAACAGCATTGTCTATTCAACTGGTTGCTGCTCAATGCACTCATAAAACCATAGAACATAAATTATAGGAGCAGAATGAGGCCTTCTGGCCTATCAAGTCTGCCATTTCATCATGGCTGATCCATTTTCCCTTTCAGGCACATTTTCCTCCTTTCTCCCCATGTGCCTTCATGCCCTGACTAATCAAGAATCTATCAACCTCTGCCTTAAATATACCCCATGACTTGGCCTCCACAACCACCTGTGGCAATGAATTCCACAGATTCACCACTCTCTGGCTAATGAAATTCCACTCTATTGAGCCCTTTCATCATTCAATAGGTTTCAGTGAGTCACCCCTCATTCTTCTGAATTCCTCAAAAGTTCCTCATACGATAAGCCTTTCAATCCTGGTATCATTTTCGTCAACCTTCTTTGAACTCTATCCAAAATCAGTGAATCCTTTCTTAGATTGGGGCCCAAACTGCTCACAATACTCCTAGTGAGACTTCATCAGTGCTTTATAAAACCTTAGCATTACATCCTTGCTTTTATATTCTAGTCGTCTCAAAATGAATGCTAACATTGCATTTCCCTTCCTCACCAAAGACAGTCTACAATTTAACCTTAAGGGAATCCTGCACCAGGACTCCCAAGTCCCTTTGCACGTCTGATTTTTGAATTTTCTCACTATTTAGAAAATAATCTATGCTTTTATTTCTTCTACCAAAATGCTACAAGTATCTGGGAGTACAGTTAGACGAGAAGCTAGGCTGGACTGCCAACACAGATGCCTTGTGCAGGAAGGCACAGAGTCGACTGTACTTCCTTAGAAGGTTGGCGTCATTCAATGTCTGTAGTGAGATGCTGAAGATGTTCTATAGGTCAGTTGTGGAGAGCGCCCTCTTCTTTGTGGTGGCGTGTTGAGGAGGAAGCATTAAGAAGAGGGACGCCTCATGTCTTAATAAGCTGGTAAGGAAGGCGGGCTCTGTCGTGGGCAAAGTACTGGAGAGTTTAACATCGGTAGCTGAGCGAAGGGCGCTGAGTAGGCTACGGTCAATTATGGAAAACTCTGAACATCCTCTACATAGCACCATCCAGAGACAGAGAAGCAGTTTCAGCGACAGGTTACTATCGATGCAATGCTCCTCAGACAGGATGAAGAGGTCAATACTCCCCAATGCCATTAGGCTTTACAATTCAACCGCCAGGACTTAAGAACTTTTTAAAAGCTATTATAAATGCTTTTTGAGATATTGATTTAGATGCATATCATATTTTTTTACTGAGTTAAGTATTGTATGTAATTAGTTTTGCTACAACAAGTGTATGGGACATTGGAAAAAAAAGTTGAATTTCCCCATGGGGATGAATAAAGTATCTATCTATCTATCTATGATCATACATTTCCCTCCACTGCATTTCATCTGCCACTTTGCCCGTTCTCCTAACCTAAGTCCTTCTGTAGCCACTCCACTTCCTTAGTCGTAGACACCACCAATTCATCAACATTAGCCAAAAGCAGTGCAGATCTGATTCACCATCTACCAGCATCTGATCCCTGATCTTCCTTCCAACTATGACTTCTCTTCCTTATTACCCTAGGACCCAGCTTTTCCTTTGCGCACTGTGCAGTGGCAAAATCTTGAATCTAAAGTTGGTTCAGTATTACCTGAAGTACTAGGCTGAAGAATAGCTGCATTTGCACAGAGCTAGATTACCAGGTAAATGGCTGTCGGTGCGCTGTGAAGTAGCTGGTTAATTTGATGCTTTTGTAAAATAGTCTGGAACAGAAGTAAAGCACAATGTGAAAGCATACTGACTAAACATGATATTTAGATGTTGCTAAACGTTTACAGAGGCTGTTTGTCATCTTCTGGTAAATTAGTGTTAAATATACTGTGGTGTCTAATAAAGAACGTAATAGCAAACAATTTTTCCGTTAGATTTATTGCTTATCACTTGTAAACTATTTGAGTAAAACTGCTGTCCTCGATCAGAGAAATATGTTACAAATTTTCTTTTTTTAATATGTTATGATCAATCACTAATAAGAAACTTTTTTACCATCAAGAACATTAATTATTTTATTAAAAATGTACAATTAAAGTGGAAGCCAAAATCTCATACATTAATGCAGCTAGGATGCTTAGTTCTTCTGTCCATTTATAATTCCCAAGATCGCCAGTTAGAATAAAACCATGAGCCTTGATAATACTGCATTGCAGCAGATTGACACCTGTGTTTGGGAGATATGCTGAGCTGGTGGAGGAGGTCACTGAGTCACAGACCAGTGGAAAAAAGCAATATTTCAAATCAATTTTTCATCACGTATTTGGATTTCTTTTTAGTAATATTTGCCTGTTACTTTCAGTAAACTAGTTTCTGAGATCTTTTCAATTAGCTTTAAATTTACAAGTTGGTACTGTATCCATGTTTTGTGTAAAAATTAAGATTTTATTGAGGCATAGTGTTTATTCTCTAAATATTGGGATGGCTAACAACCATTGTGCTCAGCCCCAACGTAAATATTACAGCATTGTTATTGATTTCAAACGCACCCATGGTCTCAGAGTAAACCAAGCTGTTTGCACCTTTGACATTGTATTCAAATCTTTGCTGCTGCTCCCTAATATCTCTCCATCACAACTGCCTTCTACATGCTTACATCCTCACACACTGACCTCCAGTGCAACTTCTTTCTTAAAATGACAGAGATGATTTTAAAACTGAAATTTTCTCCCTGGACCTCTGTACTTCTCTCCACTTTTTCTCCTAATGTTTCTTCTTTTGATTACGTACACTTCTTCCCAATGCCTCCATGAAGTTTCTAAGGACATGAGTCAGATAGCACAGAACTGAGACCTTCAGCCCAACAATTCCATACCAATCATCAAGCACCCACTGACACAAATCTCCTTCATGTTTCACATATTCCTATTAACAACCTTCTGGACACGATCTCTGGATATTATCCCAAGTGTACGAGGGGTGATTGATAAGTTAGTGGCCTAAGTTAGAAGGAGTCAATTTTAGAAAACCTGGCACATCTATTTTTCAACATAGTCCCTTCCTACATTTACACACTTAGTCCAGTGGTTGTGGAGCATACGGATCTTGGACCTCCAGAAAGTGTCCACAGCAGGGGTGATTGATAAGTTTGTGGCCTAAGGTAGAAGGAAATGCATTATACAGCTCTCATTACATGCACGTGCATTTCAACTCTTTGAGTGATAGTGCAGAAAGTTTGAAGTTAATAACTCATCAGTTAATAATTCATCAGGGGTGATTGATAAGTCTGTGGCCTGGGGTATAAGTTATAAGGAGATGATTTAGGCCACAAACTTATCAATCACCCCTCGTATGTCACATATTGTTTCTTCCTGAAGACCCTGCACATCTGTTTCAAGCATCAATCTAATTGCCCTTTAAAAACTATAATTGAATTTGCCTGTAGAATACTGTACATTGTCAGAAATGAATTCCTTATGAATAGAAATTCTCAAATGTTCAATGAAGCATCCTTTGCTAATGCAGCATTGTTTTGTCTGGCTTCATATAAAAGCTCATTAGTAAAAATGGCAAATGTCAAAATTAACACCTGAAATTGAAAACTGTGAACTTCCTCTGTCAGAATAATATTTCACACACTACAACTTGATCTCCATTATGATTGCATGAATAGAATCTGCATTGTTATGATAAACAATGTAAACATTAATAATGAATTGAAATGACCTTTCATTTTAACCATGGTATTGCACCGATCATTGTGGTGCTATTGCAGGTCATTGCATTTCAGAGTTCAAAGGTCAATTCCGGCACTGTTTTATAAGGAGTCTCCGAACGTCCTCCCCATGGAATGTGTAGGTTTCCCCGTGTGCTTGGGTTTCCTCCCACAGTCCAAAGTCCTACTGGGTAGATTAACTGGTCATTGTAAATAGTCCTGTGATTAGGTTAGGGATAATCAGGGTTGTGGAGTTGTTGAGGTGGCATGGCTCAACAGGCCAGAAGGACCTACTCCACACTGTATAGCTAAATAAAATAAATGAAGCATCTTGGCACAAACATAATTAATGTTAACATAGAAAATGAAGATAGAGTTATTACTGCCAATGTCAAGATAGGAATGTACCTTGCCTTACTTTTAAATCAGCTTTCAACATTTTTTGTCTTTTCAAATGTACCCAACATATTTTCTTGGAGGACTTTCTAAATATATTTTCTCTGCAACTATCTACAACCCAATACCACAGATTCTATCCATATAAATAATATTTAATCCAAAAAGACATTGAAATATTCAACCCATTTTCATTGTTCAGGAGTTCGCACAGAGTTTCAAAGTTAAATAAAAATATTGAACTGAGACCACTTTGCCTTAATTCCTTTTTCACTTTATTCATGCCTGTCAATGTTAAAACCACATGTCTCCTTGTTTCACGGAATAAACAGGTTGACTTTGAAATGTTTCTTTAACCTTCATGGACTCTTAATCTATAAACACTAAAGAAATTGAAAGAGTTTGTTTTTCTTACCTCGGGGTTAGAACAGCCTTACTTTTCTCTCTTTCTGCTGCTCATTATATTTCTACTATTAGGTTGAAATAACTGTAGAACTGAAAATCTGGGAAAACTGTGATGAGATAAGCTGGGGAATAACTCTGCCCTGCCTTTGAAAGCATCTTTTCCAATGAGTGTGTTAAATGGTTTCTATGAGTTGGTAGATTTCCACAATAGAAATGTGAATCACCTTCACCCTTTAAGCAGCTTCTTTCAACTCAAGGTTTAGCTAACAATGTAAATATAATTTTCAATCAGTCATTTGTCTGATGTGATTTGACATCCAGTGAGGTCCTTGTAAAATTACAGGAGTTCATTCTTCATCTTGTTTTATTAATTTTCCTCCCTTATTTTTTTTATTTGCTTCATGTTCTTCTGATTAAGGCACAGTCCAATCAATATTCGCTGTCCATTAATCAACCTGAGAGCACATAAGAGACTATTATAAATTGATAGTAAATTTCTTCAAAATTCAAGTGTTTCATCAGAAAAGTACAATTCCCTTGGATAATACAGGAATCTGACATTATTCATTATGAACATTAAACTTTGATCAGTACAGCACAGGACAGACCATTCAACCCACGATGTTGTGCTGATCTTGATGCTGAGTTATACTAAATGTCCTCCTCCTTTTTATCTGTCATAATTTTCCATTCCTTTGATACCCATGAGTTTACCTACAAGCCTCTTAATCTCCACCAAACTGCCTTCTTCCCGTACTATCCCAGGAACCCTCCTCTCTTTGTGTATGTAAAAAAGTACCCCTCCCATCATCTTTAAACTTTCTTCCTCTAACCTTACAAGGATACCCTCTGGTGTTTTATATTTCTATCCAGGGGTAAAGATTCTGACTGTATGCCCCATCTGTGCCTCACATAATGTTTAAAAACCTCTGTCAGATCTCCCCTCAGCCTCCAATGCTCTAGAGTGATCAACCCAAGTTTGCCTAACCCTTTCTCATAAGTTATACCATCTAACCACGGCAGCATCTTGCTAAACCTCTTCTGTATCTTCTTCACAATTTCCACATTCTTCCTATAATGGGGTGACCTGAACTGCATGCTTTAGTCCAAGTATGATTTGCCCATAGTTTTATGTAGTTGCAACACGACCCCCTTACTCTTACACTCAACACCACTACCAATAAAGGCAAACATGCCATACACTTTCCTTACCACCTCATCGATTTTCAGCTTGCAGTGAAATATGGACCTGGACTACACCCCCCCCCCCCCCCACATCAAGATCTCTCTGTACCTCAGTCCTCTTTCTGAGGAAAGTCCATCTCTCACCCCTCCCCCCATCCTCACCACATTCTACAGAGGATGTATCGAGAGCATCCTGAGCAGCTGCATCACTGCCTGGTTCAGGAATTGCACCATCTCGGATCACAAGACCCTGCAGCGGATAGTGAGGTCAGCTGAGAAGATCAGCAGGGTCTCTCTTCCCGCCATTACAGACATTTACACTACAAGCTGCATCCACAAAGCAAACAGCATTATGAAGGACCCCATGCATCCCTCATACAATCTCTTCTCCCTCCTGCCGTCTGAGAAAAGGCACTGAAGCATTCGGGCTCTCACGACCAGACTATGTAACAGTTTCTTCCCCCAAGCTATCAGACTCCTCAATACCCAGAGTCTGGACTGACACCAACTTACTGCCCTCTACTGTGCCTATTGTCTTGTTTATTATTTATTGTAATGCCTGCACTGTTTTGTGCACTTTATGCAGTCCTGGATAGGTCTGTAGTCTAGTGTAGTTGTTTTTCCGTGTTGTTTTTACATAGTTCAGTGTAGTTTTTGGACTGTTTCATGTAGCACCATGGTCCTGAAAAACATTGTCACATTTTTACTGTGTTCTGTACGAGCAGTTATGGTTGAAATGACAATAAAAAGTGACTTGACTTGACCTGACTCTTGAGGGGCTCACTATTAATTGTAATACTTTCTCCTTTCACTTGATCCAAAAATGCAACACCTCACGCTCTCCCACTTCTCTGTCCTTATCTGTAATTGATCTATATCCAGCGGTATTCCTTGATAATCCTTTACACTCTCCACAGCTCGACCAGTCTTGGTGCTACTTGCGGATTTGCTAATCCAGGCATCTACGTTTTTATCCAGATCATTGATATGTATCACAAACAACAGATATCCAGTTTCCATACTTGCAGAACGCCACTGGTCACAGACCTTGAGCAAGAATAAAATCCTTGTAGCCCTACTCTCTGCCTTCTCTGAGTAAGCCAATTCTGAATCCAAATTTATGGTTCATTCTGGATCCCATGCATCTTTATCTTCAATCAAGCTATCAAGGAGGAGCTTATTAAATGCCTTACTGAAGTCCCCAATGATAACGTCCACTGCCTTACCCTGATCACCTCAAAAAACTCCATCAAGTTTGTAACGCATGACATGTCCTACATAAAGCCATGCTGATTGTTCTCAATCAGGCCATACTTCTACAAATGTGCATAAATATGATCTCCCTGAATCCTCTCCAATGTCATTCCTACCACGGATGTGAGGCTTAATGGCCTATAATTATCTGAATTATCCTTATTTTCTTGCTTAAACAAAGGCACAGCATTTGCTACTCTCCAGTAATCTGAGACCTTGCCTGTTGCTAGCAAGGACACAGCAATCTTTGTCAAAGCCCCAGCAAAATCCTCACTGCTTTTTTTTCAGTCTCTTAGGAAATATGCCACTCCAATGCTTTTCAAACACCCTCCTCCTTAACCTCAAAATGTCCCAGCACATGAGCATGCACCAGTCTGCCTTCACAATCATCCAAAACTATCTCCTCAGTAAATACTAACACGAAATGCTCATTCAGTACCTCAGACACTTTTTCTGATTTCAGACTCAAATTTCAGCCTTTATCCTTAAGTGGACTTATTCTCTTCTTAGTTTAACTATAACATGCCTTGGGAATTTCTCTGATCCTCCTTTCCAGGGACATTTCTTTTGACCTTTTGCATCACTTCAGCATTTTTTGCTATCTTTATACTCTATAAGGGTCCAGTCTGATTTTTAGTTTCCTAAACCTTACGCACATTTTCTTTTTTATATTTTTGCATGTTTTCCAATGATGTATCTCCACAAGATTCCTTAAGTTATGAACCTACTTACTATGGATTGACTGTATGAAAGGTTTCAAATAAGCATAATTATTTGACTTGAATACTTGCTTTGTGTCCACTGCTGGCTTCATCTGGTGCTTTACATCGATGAATAAGCACAAGGTTAAAAATAACTAAATCTTGCTCAGTGTCCATGATTTCTAGTATGATTGCAAAGGATGTGTCTCTGAGCGGCACAGTTGGATTTATGTGAATAAAAGGAAGCAGTAGCAAAAAGTACATATACCTCAAAGTATTTCTGATTCCTTTTAGTGAAACAAAAGTTAAATAAAAGTCGAGTATTTAGATAAATGATGTCTGCAGCCAATGAAGTAGGTTTGAAAAGTGATCACTGATTAATAAAGGAAATTAATGTCTAATCTGTGCAGAGAAAGCCTTCATAAACAACAATGTTAACCACCAGATGCAGGTTCTTGTGATATTGATTGAGGAATAAATATTTGTCAAGGCTTCATGGAAAGCTTCACTAATCTTCCTCAAAGTAGGTCCATGGGATATTTTAAATCCACCTGAGGGATGTAAATGTGTTTAATGTTTCATTTAAGATATCGTCAATAGTGTGGCATTGCTCAATACAGTAATTTCAGCCCAGAGTAAATACCTGGAGTAAGACATGAACTCATAACATTCTGACTTAAAGGCAACAGTGATTCAAATTGAAAATTTTCTGACATGGGAGGAAGGAAGTTTGAGAGGAGTGTGTGATGATTGAAGAGTAGCGATTTCAAATAAATCTGTAACACATATTTTACTTCAGATAATAGCTGTCAAGGAACTAGATCCAATCAGAAGTGCAGACTTTCAAAATGATCAGTGACACAAGCTGAAGAAAGAAGAGACTGCCTTAATTGTACCCTGAAGGATTGAAGTGCAAATTTCAAGAGCAGTGGATAAAAACCCAACTCTGCAGCTGACTCAGATATTATAATTGGAAAACTGGTTGTAAGGAAATATTTTGTTTGAAATTGAAGTAATTCCAACACACAAACATGTGCAGCTCACCTCTGCACCACATAGAGTGGAGGTAGCTGCCATTCAGCAGAACTGAAGTGCCAAATGTCTGGAATATTGTACTAGTATAACTAAAAACCCACTTTGAACCAGGTAAATGCCAGAGCAAGCAGAGAAATGGTCCAGGTATTTATAGGGAGGACACTGGACAGAGCAAAAGCTCCTAGGGAATGGATCACAGGCGGGGAGCGATGTAGAGATCCTATTGATTTTAATAGTAAGATTTCTCCTATTTCCCACCAAATAGCCATTGAATTGGCAATGAATTTTGCTCATGGACCTGGCCAAAAGTGAGCCCTGGACCAATCTCATTGAAAGGACTTATCAATGCAATACAGTATGTGTAAACTTGATGTATGAAAATTGGTGCTATAATTTCTGTGATAATAAATAGAAGCCACCTTTATTGTCTGTAAAACCCTTTCCGAACTCAGTTCTTTATATTCAGATATTAAGCTTGAAAATCTCATGAAAAATCTATCTAGATAGGCCTAGAAAATGATGATTTTAGACAGAGCCAAATTTAAAATCAGGCTTCTTCATGTTTATGACCCGTATACTTATGGCAGGCATGTGCACAATGCCATCAAATATTACATGTTAATGTTGCTATGCAAATGAAACTTGAAAATATTGCAGGCCTTGACTGCAGACATAGGTTTAAAGCAGAAGGTAGATATAGTTATAGAAATAAACTCTGCCCAAGAATGTATCTTCCACAATTCTTTAAGTCTTTCTTTCAAGATTCAAGATAGTTTAATGTTATTTCCAGTACACAAGTCTAAAGAAGAACAAAGAGAACAAAATAACTGTTACTCCAGCTCCGTTGCTGCAGGGAAAAAATTCAATAAGATAAAGAACATGATAATAATTAAAAACACAATGAATATCCATACATAAGATAGCTTACATACTATACGTATGATTGTACAATATGTCCATAACGAGATGCTAGGCACAGGAGTGCCTACAGAAGGTGACTGAGAAATGGAAAAGTGCTGGTGGTTGGGGGCGTGGAGGGGTGGGTTAATGGGTGGAGGTGTTGATTAGCCTTACTGCTTGTGGAAAGTAACTGTTTTTGAGTCTGGTGGTCCCCTAGTTGCTACACAGCCTCCTCCCTAATAGGAGTAGGACAAACAGTCCATGAGGAATCCTTTCATGGGTGGAATCCTTTATGATCTTACTGACCCATCTCTGGCACCTTTCAGTATAGATGTCCTCAATGGTGGGCAGGCAGTTTTGACTACACATTGTAGAGCCGTCCTGTAAATTCCATAGCAAACAGTGGTGCAGCTTGTTAGGATGCTCTCTACTGCACATCTGTACAAGGATGAGCTCTCCTGAAGTCGATGAACAACCCTTTTGTCTTGTTGAGATTGAGGAAGATATTATTTACCTGGCACTAGGCTTTGAGCTCTTCAAACTAGTTTCTGTAGGCTGTCTCATCATTGTTGGTGATGACCCCTCCTCTGTCATGTCATTAGTGAACTTGACAATCTGAGTTCTCAGGTGTTTGGACGCACATTTATGTGTGAGCAGAGTGTACCACAATGGGCTCAGCACACAGCCCTGGAGGGCACCTATGTTGAGGATGATGAGGAAGCAGGAGCAATTGTGCATCCTGACCATGAGGTCTGTAGGTTAGGAAATCCAATACCATGTTGCATAGTGGTATATCTGTTCACCGAGGTCTTTGGGACAATAGTGTTGAACTGGGGCATTGATCATGTGGACGGCCAAAGGCTTTTTACCAGGGCTTAATGGCTAACACGAGGGGGCATAGTTTTAAGGTGCTTGGAAATAGGTACCAAGGGGATGTCAGGGGTAAGTTTTTCACTCAGAGGGTGGTGGGTGCATGGAATGCCCTGCCAGCAGCGGTGGTGGAAGAGCTTCTTAGATAGGTACATGGAGCTTAGAAAAACAGAGGGCTATGTACTAGGGAAATTCTAGGCAGTCTCTAGAGTAGGTTGCATGGTCAGCACAACATTGTGGGCTGAAGGGCCTGTAATGTGCTGTAAATTTCTATGTTCTGAGTTCTGTGTTAAAGTACAGAAACAGCATTCTGCCAGGTGCATGACAGGTGCAGTGGTATTTGTCGTAGAATAGTGCTGTCAGTAAGAACATGAGTGAGTATCCATTGTGTCAGGAATGGAGTTTTTGAAATGTGCCATGACCAGCCGTTCAAAGCACTTCATGATATTTGTCCTCACTGCTATCTAACAGTAGTTATCTCAGGTAATTCTTTAAGTCTTCATAGTTTATGATTGCTGTCAACACCCATAATGCCCAGCAGTCCCCAAACATTATCGTTAGCCACCAGAACCCCCCCCCTACTTCAACTGTAATCCTCTCTACCCTCACCACCAAACCTTGAAGAATCCCAACTGCCAATCCTCTATAATCTTTGTTCTCATCAGCGGTGGGAGATCATGCTAGGAAAACCAACTGCATGTATATGCATGTGTAAGAACTATTAAGACCATAAGACATGAGCAGAATTTGGCCACTCAGCCCACTGAGTCTGCTCTGCCACTTGATCATGGCTAATTTATTTTCTTTCTCAACCTCATTCTTCTACCTTCTCCCCATAACTTTTGACACACTTATTAATCAGGAACCTGTCAACCTCTGCTTTGAATACTGCATATCCTGAGACCTGGCCCTCCACAGCCATCTGTAGCAATAAACTCCACAGATTCACCACCATTTGGCTCGATGAATTCCTCTTCACTCTATTCTAAATGGCATCCTTCTATTCAGAGGAAGTGCCCTCTGGTCCTAGACTTATCCACTATTTGAAACATCATCTCTATGTCCACTCTGTCTAGGCCTTTCAACATTCAGTACGTTTCAAAGAGAGACACTTCAAAACTCCAGCAGGTGTAGGCCCGGAGCTATTAAACACTATTTATATGGCAACCCTTTCATTCCCAGGATCATTCTTGTCACCCTCTTCTGGATCTTCTCTAATGCCAATATATCCTTTCTTAGAAATGGAGCCCAAAACGGCTTCAAGTGCAATCTGACCATTACCTTGCAGAGTCTCCGCATTACATCTTTTCTTTTATGTTCTAGTCCGCTCAGAATGAATGCTACATTGCATTTTCCTTCCTTACTGCTGACTCAGCCTGCAAGGTAACTTTTAGGAAACCTTGCAATAGGACTCCCATTCCCTTTGCACCTCTGATTCTGAATTTGCTCCCTATTCTACCATGTAGATCTCTTTAAGCCTCATACTGTATAAAACGTTGGAACCTGAGGACCTAAATCAAATTAGATACTATGGTTTTGCATGGCACTAGTTTAAAACATGATTTCACATGCAGACTTTTTCAGAACCATTTCCTTTTGCAAGCAGTGGTATATTGGCATGCATGAAAGAAATCTTTCACACTTACATGAAGAAATATTAAATTTCATTGGATTATTTGCTCTATTGATTGGATCAAATCTATAGCAAAAGATGTTCGGTTAAACTGTCTTAACCACAGTAATTAATGACTAGGAAATGTGCTTTGAGGTTATTTGCTTTTTTGCAATTATTTAAGACCTATACTTTCTGATCCTGCCTTAAGGTTTCTCTGTGTAACATTTTAAATAAATGTTAAATGTCTGCATGAAAACAAGAGAAAGAAACATTTGCTTGATTTAATACCCCTGAGATAATTTGGTATTTATCATGTTCAGAAAACTTCCCTTGCTTGTTTTAAACATTATTTGATTTTAAAGCATCTTAAATGATTTGTTCCATATAATCTAATCAAGGTATTGGACATAGAGCTTAGAAAGAATAATAGAATTGTTTTGCTTGTCACAATTAAGCCTGCATCAATAGGCTTGCTAGTAAGGCAGTATTTAATTAAACTGAAGAACAGCTTACTCCTATAAGCAAATCTCATTTGTATAAGTTTTTAACTCGCATTGCTCAGTAAATCGCACTCCAGTTTAAATAAGATCTTTCAATCACGCCTGGGAATAATTGTCCAAAGATATAGGATCTAAGAATTAGGGTACTTTTGATATGTTGGGGCATATTGGTTCTGAGTACAGCTTCTGGGTGATGTGCTCTCCCAAAATCTGTCAGCACAAAAGATTGATGTCATAATACAACATGTCATGGAGCAACTGAAGATGGAGAGAGGTGGGACTAGAGAAGAAGGAAGCTGCTAAAGAGATAGAAAAGCACAACAGAGAAAGTGAGTGAAAGAGAGGGAGACAGAGAGAAAGTAGCTTAAAACAGAGTGAACTTAAGGGAGTGTTGCAATGGATCACTTAGGTAACAAGAAACTTGGACAAAAGTGAGAGATATCAACATGAAATTCTGGAAGATAACTCCCTTGTTGTGTGATGCAATAGTGAATTGGCATTAAGTATACAAAACACAAACTTTCTTGGTAGCAACCAGAATTGTCCCCTTTCCAGCATATAGATAGATTTGTAGCCAAGCCGCAATGGCTCTGCCCCAAGACAAGCCTATAGCTGAGGTACCAGATGACTTGAAGCACCATATTTGAGAAGCCAAAAGCATCTCTGAGTCATTTGCCTAAATCACTGTTCCTTCTAAACTGTGCGGGTGCACAGCTGAACAGTAATTGAAATGCATCCGTGCACATAACATTTGTTGCCACACAGCTGAAATTTATTTTATATAATGTTAATATAATTTTGAAATTTATGTTAATACAATTGAGAAGTACCCTGTAATTAATTATGTTAATGAATATTATCCATAAATTTGCTAAGATAAATGTATCACAACCTTTATTTTGAAACATTTCAGAGTTTCAACATATTTACAGTGTAAGTGTTTCACATTACAACTATAACAATAAACACAAGGAGGCAAGTTGGTAGCTCATTGCTAATAAATTGCTGGCCCACTGAAAGCCAACACCATCTAGTCAAAACATTTTATTCTTGCCATAGCGCCTGACAGTTGTTTCGACTGCCTGATATCATTGCGAGTTGTGGTTAGTGTTTGGTTAAAAGATATGTGATTTTTCAACTTTAATTCTAAATATTCATTACAGACAAAATTCACTTAAGGTGCCATGCAGTACTCAGGCTGCGTAAAAAAATTCCTGCTCAGAGCAATGATTAGTCCATGCAGCTGTAAAATAAATTAAAGGGAGTGTTAGTCTAAATGCCTCTATTGATGGCTGACCTCACTACTGCACAATTTAGACCCATTTTCCATCTGTAAAGCATAAACTAATCTTGGAGTGCTGGAAATTTCAGTATAATATAGGTTTCACAATTAGGAAAGTTATATAATCCCTTGTTCTGATGTTACTTTACTTGGCATGTGTAAACATTGTAAAAACAAGCTAGAAAAAAACAACAGGAAATTTGCAAAACAGTCTAATTGAGGTTCAGCTTGACTATTACTTATACAAAACACCTGAAGTTATTATTATAAAGTATCGTGTTTCTCTTTCTTATTCTATTTTTGAACTAGCAATTGCAAATACAATTCTTGTTCTCTCTATAGATCCAGCCTAAATCATACACTTTGTCTCTTTAAAATATAATTAGCCTGGATATTGAAAGGGCCATTTCCTATTTCACCTCCAAATCTATATTTCAGAATTATGAAGAGCTAAATTGGCTTCACCAGTTCATGTATTTAAAGCTTTGTTTTTATTTGTGAATAAATATCACCAAATATCTTCACTTGCCTTTATGGTCCCCTCTTGACCATGTTCCATCTGGCATAAAATAACAGGAATGTGCTTGTAAAAAATTTGATATATTTTACAGAAATAGAATCTCTGAAGATGATTCAATTGCTAACCCTCTCACTGGCAGACATTTGGCTCTATCATACAGATAAACTAATGGACAAAGACCACTGTCAATAACATCTTGTAAAATTTGTACTGATCCTAGCGTCATTACAGAGTCACTGTACTCAGTGAATGGGTGAAATGTTCAAAGGTACTCATGAATTTTACCATTCAAATGCATGTTGACATTACTTGATCCATGCAGTGAATTGTTCTATGGCCAATGCTATAATCATAACCTTTCTTGACAGAAGAATAGTGATGGTGCAGTGACAGTTTGAGCAAATAGTTTTCCTTCCATTAACGATATTCATGTTAGTATAAGAGCAATTTACATTTTAAGTTGTCAAATCATACAATATTATAGGCCACAGCTCTGAGGAACAAAAATCAGAATGGTCATCATAATAGCTGTCATTGTCAAGAAAGAAAGAATATGAAATATTCCCTGATTACAATTGAAAATCACTTTTCTATCACTTGCTAAATTAACTATTCATTAAGTGCATCTTTTTAAGTTATTCTAACTCAAGTATAAAAGCTTACCTGTAAAGTGTTAGGTAATTCCAGAAAGGCGAATATCCTTCCACTTCCAAAGCTTGGCTTTGGATCTATTTATGAATTCAGGTTGTATCTTAAACAACTTCAGGTAGAATCGGTCTAATTTCAAATAAGTATTTCGGCATGACAAAAAAGTGATCAAAATTGGCATGAATTGGTCAAAACATGAGATGCCCCAGTCTTTTATAGCATTTTTCTTTCAAAATGGTAGGAGATACTGAACGTAAATGAAAAAATACAGCTTTCAAACACACAAATTCCAAACGCATGACTACAAGGATCAGTATCATTAGCCTCTCCTGTGAGAGGCATACACGTTCCAGAGAATAACTTCCTTGGTCTGCTCACTGGTCAGTCTGGGGTTGGAAGGGAAGTAGTAGCGAGCAGGAGAGTTTAAATATCAGCACAGAGTGAAAGGGAGAGGGAGGGGGTAGGGAGAAAAGTAAGTAAGTGATAAGGTGTAAGAGAGAGGGCTAGGGGAGAAAGTATTTGAAAAAGATTGAGGAAAGACCAGGAGGGAACTGTGGGTGAAGAGATTCACAAGTGGGGAGCATCAAGGACTTAAGTGTCTGAGGCCATCGGAATGCAAGCCTGCCAAACGTGCATGACTTGCTTCTGTGTTTGTGTTAATGTCCATGCAGCAAAGCTGGGGCTCCAGTCATCTTAGATCTTTTTTTGTACTGAACCAAGGATTACATTCTATCCATGCTGGTCTGAAATAAACACTCCCTCATTACAGTAAATCAAGCAACTTCTGCTGCTCAATCTGATGCTGAGGACCTGAATTAATAAAAAACTATGGGCTCCAACAACTCCAACCTGAATTTCACTCCTCTATCATAAGTAGGAACAAGTGCACTTTGACATTGTCATTGTTATCCTGCATGGTGCATAGGGGATGCTCAAAAATGAGTGCATCTTCCTTTGAAAGGTCACATCAGAAGAGGAAAGTTGCCTTTCTGTGGTGCGTTTAAAGAATGACCTGGTCTGATTTTACAGAGAGCCACTGTAGGATATATCTCATGACCCTTTGTCTGACTCCACTTTGGGAACAATGCACCATCAGTGCCTATGTCCCTATCCTACATATGAGACCAAGATGGACTTGTGCTCTAACATTACAAAAACCCTAGCCTACATCCTCAAAAGAAACTAAGTAATCTTCGTGACCCGTTTCTGGGCCACTTAAAAGGTGAATGTTTCTGGGAAGCAAGAAGTAAAGAAATATCTCCAAAGATGTATCCCTATTATTGATAAAAACACAAAATGCTGGCAGAATTCAGCAGGCCAGACAGCATCTATGGGAGGAGGTAGTGACGACGTTTCGGGCCGAAACCCTGACTCCTGATGAAGGGTTTCGGCCCGAAACGTCGTCACTACCTCCTCCCATAGATGCTGTCTGGCCTGCTGAGTTCTGCCAGCATTTTGTGTTTTTATTTATTTCCAGCATCTGCAGATTCACTCGTGTTCCCTATTATTGAAGTGCTAGGAACATGGTCTTGTCAGAACCAACATCCTGTTTCATCGGAGAGATGCAGTGCAAATTCTCATAGCAAGACTTCTGATCCAGGGATTGACACTTGTTGGATTGCGGTGTCATCTGACTGAGGGACCATAATAATATCTATGTCATTCACTAATACCAGTTGACAAAGTTCATCACCATCTTCAGTTCATCAAATTAGTCCTGGTCCATCCGAGAAAAATAAATTGAAAATCAAGACGTAGCCCGAACCTGGTCTACCAGGCAACACTGAGTTGTATCCTCTCGTATTATCTGAGACACGGGCAACTGGCAGCTGCCGTATCAAAGCACTGGATAATAATCAAGTGAACATCAGTAAGCTTTCTCACGCCAAAATTACCAACACCAAGGCTTTGATTTTACTCAGCATACCCAGTGCATGAGCTACATTTTCCATATGCCTGTCACCACACAGACACAATGAAATCTCCACTCTGGAGACACTAGAGGTTGCAGATGCTGGAATCGAGAGCAACATCAAAAGTGTTGAGGAGCTGAGTGGGTCAGGTAGATTGGGTGAACAGTTCATCTTATCTTCACACCATCTGTCATGCTAGCCAGGAACTCCTTGGGGCCAGACATTTCAATTCCACTTCATATTCTCACACAGACATGTCTGTCCAACCCCTCCTCCTCTGCCTAGTCATGGCCATAAGCAAACTTGAGGGACTGTACCTTATATTCCACCTGGGCAGTCTCCAACTTGGTGGCACAGACATAAATTCTCATACCTACAGTAACTGGACCCCCTGTCCCTTTCCCCTTATTTTTGTTCTCTCTCTACCAAAGCCCTGTGCCATTCCCCTCTCCCATTCCCCTCTCCCATTCCTTTCCTCTCCCTCTGCCCACCACCTTACCATTTCCCTTTTCTACCTCTCTCCCTTTATTCCATATTCTATTGTTCTCTCCCATCAGATTCCATTGTCTTCTGCCCTTCATCACTTCCACCTATCAGCACCCAGCTTCAGATATCATCCCCACTTTCCCCTCCCACATCCACTTATCACAAACCTCACCTTACTGTGCAAAAATCTTAGGCACATGCATACAGCTAGGGTGCCTAAGACTTTTGAACAGTAACGTGTTCGTCAACATGGAACAGAGAGCGAGTTTGTTAATCTGGCAGCAGCAAAGGATGTTGGGAATAGTCAGGGTGGAACATCGTAGGAGAGGTGTGGGACAGGTGGCAGAGGAGTGCCAGGGTTAGGGGGAGGCACGGATCAAACACACCCAGCCTCTGTCACCAGGCAAGGTCACTTTATTCCAAACAACTGGTTTATTGTTCATTACAGAATGTCTGTTTGGTGCTTCCTTTCTCCCTTCTCCTGACCATGATTCCCCCTCCTTTCTGCCTTCCCACTCTCAGTCCACAACAGAAACTCATATCAGACAATTTTTTCATTACTCACATATGTCATGAGATTTGTTTTTTGTGTGGCAGCTGTAACATGCAATATGTAAAGTTACTACAGTACTCTACAAAACACTTAGGCACCCTAGCTATACGTGCCTGAGACTTCTGTGCAGTACTGTAGACCCACCTGTCATTTCCCCAACTCTTGCTCCACCCTTTTCCTCCACTTCTAAAATTGGCTCAATCTTTCTTTCCAGTCTGCGTTAAAGGTCTTGACCTGAAATATTGACTGCCCATAGATGCTGAGTTCCACCAAAACTCAAATCTGAGTTTCTCCATAGTGAAAAAACATGACCAGATAGACTAAATAAACACTTTGGCCGATGACTATTCAAAATAGAGAAGGAGAATTTGGAATGACTTCGAAAACCATGCACAAATATCAGGAGCACATAAAAAATCTGCATGAATAGCAGGAGGAACATGTCACCCTGCCTCCCCATACCATTTGCCTGCCCAATCAAGAACCTCCTATCCAGCCTGTGGCAGAGTCTTCAGGTTCTATGCTGAGTTCATCACCTAGCTCAAACTCTGTTTAGAGTGGAGCATGTTATTCTTAACCCCCAAAGGAACACCTAAGAAAAATGCAATGGAGATCTCTTGTTCCTACTGGCTCTGTAACATTAAAACAGATACATTTTTCCAAAAATAATACTATGATGCTACACAAACTCTGGTGAAAGCAAAGAGATCTAGAACCTTTTTCACTGAATGTCAAATAAAAAGGTGTTTGGTCTCTCATTTATGCAGCAAAATGCCTTCTACCTGTGTCAGCTGAACTCACCCAAAAGTGGCCTGTGGTGGAACTCCAACACACAGAGAGCAGGGACTGCTTCATTGCTGGATTCTTCTCTTGAAATTGATTCCTTTTAACTTCTGGAGAGCAGGTGTAACAAATTTCTAAACAAGCAACCCACCATTAAAAATAAGATTTCCGTGTATGATTATGGAAAACATAAAGGGATTAGGGGAAAATTTAACAAAAAAACCCTACAAATTGGAAGACAAAGATTTAAGCTATCAAGCAGCGTAAAAGGAATTAGCAAAATATTTTGCAAGTATCATTAAAAAAGGGATAGTTGACATGGAATAAGTTTTCTTAAGGTTAAAAAGGGCAAGTAGTACAGATAAAAGAAAATAAACTACAACTTCACCTTGATATTTACCAAGGAGCTGTAGCAGGTGCACAAAATATTGGATGACAGTGAGTAAAGCAATAAGTTCAATTAAAACAGTAAATGAGGGAACATTAAATAAACTAATCAAATTAACCCCTGGTCTGGATCAGTTGTATCCATGCATCTTAAAAGAACCTGGGGTAAGAAGAGCAAGTACATTTTAAAAAACAGAGAGCAAACAAAAATCCAAGGAATTATAGAACAATCAGTTTATCAGTGGTAAGAAAAATAATAAAAACTCTCTCCTTATGAAGAGAATAGAAAGCAAATTCATCATAATAATTATGAGCAAAGATTTTACAAGGGAATATCTTACTTGACCAATCTAATTAATGTGTAATGAAGTTACAGAGAGAATCGTTAATGGTGATAAGTAGATGTCATTTGTCTGGACTTTCAAAAGGGATTTGATAAGACTGCCTCTAATGGAGAAAAGTATAAGATCATAGAATATAGAGTCAGGAAGGTAAATGCTGGAATAGATTGCTCCTGGGCTTCAAAATACAATGCCAAAAAGAGTGGGAGTAAAGGGAGCTATTCATAGCAGAAAAGGGTAGCTCTCTACAAAGATCAGTGCTAGAGCCATTGCTGCTCACAATTTGCATTAATAACTTAGTTTTTGAAATAAATAAAATATTTTCACATTTTCTAAATGATACCTAGTTGAGCTGGCATTCAGAATGGAGGAAGCCTGTGACAATTTACAGGAGGACAATTTGCAGAATAGAAGTAGGGTTTGACACAGATAAGTGAAAGTAGTACGTCATGGTAGGACAGGAAGAATAGGGAGGTCACTTATTACTTTGAAGCTGTGAGGGGAGGTGAAGTAACAGGGCAGAAGAGCCTCAAGAGTGCATATCTACTACAGTTCAGTAGGACCAAAAGAGAAAGGAACAATAGCACAAGAGAGGGTGAAGTGAACTATTTAAAAAAGAATAGAATCAAGAAGTATGTAATGTCAATTCTATATTGACCTTAATTTCACTGTATTTAGATCACTATGTACAGTTATGGTCACTGCATTATGAAAAGAATAAAGCAACACCAGACATGGGAAGGGAAGTGTTCTAAAAATGATCAACAAATACTGGGGTGTATGCATTAAAAAGGATAAACAGACTGGGGTCTTTTCTCATGAAAGGTTAGTACTGAAGGGCAACTCAATCCAGGTCTTCAAGATGGCGATGGGTTATAATTGAATGAATATAGAGAGAAAGATCCCTCCTGGAGGAGAAGTATAAGAGGATGCCATCATTACAAGATGGTTACTGGGAAATCGAACAGAGAATTGGATGAATTCTGTTTTCACAAAAATGTTGAATGTGCTACTTCATCAAGTGAATGAAGTGAAGAATATGGATAGATGTAAAGGAAGGCTGGACAAACATATGGACAGAAGGGAGAAAAGGAGTGCACTAGAGAGTTGGATGAGCAAAGCTGAAGAAGATTTAATTGGAGCATAAATGCAGGAGTGACTTTACTGGGCTGAATGACAAGTTTCAGTAGAGATAATCATATTGCAGACAACTTGATATTCCTGAGAAACATACAAAAAGCTGGAGGAACTCAGAAGGTAAGAAGTCACAACATTTTGAGTCAAAAATTTTCTCTGGGTTGGTGTCTCGACCCAAAACATCGACTGTTCACTTCTCTCCATGGATGCTGCCTAACTTGCTGAATTTCTCCAGATTTCTGTGTATTGCTTCCAATTGCAGCATCTGCAGTCTTTTGTGCCTCCAAAATAATATACCTCCTGACTAAAACTGAGCCACACGAACTGTAATTGGGAAATAGAAAAGTTTTTTATTCACACAGCAAACCTCCAGGAGAGAGAGAGAATGTCCAGAGAATCTCACTCTCCTGACAAGATTTTGATACTTCTTCAACACAAGGTAACAATAAAAAATTAACTACTGTTCAATTATTATAATCACCTACTTTAACATTTTGAATATAGTCAGGGACATATACAGAATTACATGTTACAATGGTAGCACATTGCAACTAGCCAACCCCCTTTGAACAGTCAACATGGGTCTCTGTTCCAAAAGCCTCAATACAAACTCCAGACACCCAAATAGACACCTTCGCTTACAGTGGGGAAAGATGGATCCATGAATATGCAACTCACCAGAAGGTTAAGTGACAAGCGGATCTTCCTTGAACTGTGCCTTAACTGGCAGTGATATATTTTTAACTATGCTAACTGCAAGAACATTCATCCGCTGTCTTTCCCTAAGGAGTTTCAATGGGACAAAATCACAATGACCCACACCCAGTGATTTGGTTCACTAGCCACAAAGATCAGTTGGAAGTTAAACTATGTACAGGTTTTAATTCCTAAAGACTTGTTCTTATTTTAGTTAATTCATAATTATGCTATCCATAATTTAATAACTTCAGAATAATTCCTAACACTAACACTAACATTTACCCTGAGCATGGTTTATGTTGTTTCTCAAAGTAAACACATATTCCATATCTGGTTCACCTTATCCGAGACCACAAAAATACCGCGGAAGAATAAAGGCTTGTTTCTGACAATGATTTATTTTTTGTCACAATTCAGGAAGGGTAATCTTTCAACTTTGCACGGCCCTCATGGAAGCTTTCCCTGCAGGTGGAGCACATCAATAATTTGCCCATCTCCTTTGTACTATGGGAGAAACTCCATGCTGGAAATGTGAATCTGTAAAACTATTCCTTAAACTTGTCCTTGTCTTATCTGCAACAATTTGAAAGATCAAGATTCCATACCTAAAATGGTAAACTTTCTCAGCTCAAAAAAAGCATTAAATTCAAATCCAGTTGGATTGAAAATAGTTTTTGTGAAGCACAGTTCGGATAGAGATTAATTCAATTCACAGACCAGATGGCACGGTGACGGTGTTTTGAAATAAGATTACTTGATATTTGTGCATTGCCCTTTGCAAACTAATCTGCTTTTGTCGAATTTCTCCTTTGCATATCAAAATGCAGTGCTGGAAGCAGGCAGCTTAGCAATGAAGAGACAATTGGAAAAAACATTTTAAATATTACACTTCAAATCCCCATATCAAAACAAGATGATTATACATTTACTACAGACTCCTGCAGGGATTTTTGACAGCAAGAGGTCCTGCTGCAGCACCTGTAGGCATGGAAGGGGTCTTAAAAAAGATTGCAGCAGATTGTTAAATTAAGACTGTGGTCTTCTCTGCACAAAGGAACTTCAGAGCACATACTTTCAGACAACACTCAAGGGAGTGAGACCAGGTTTCTCAGAACTATGAAAAACAAATGGAGAGGAAATATACAAGAAACTGTGACCCTGTCTTCATTCCATCATAACCATGTTGTGGGATAAGGAAAGGGAACCTTTTATATCTCAGTCCACAGAAGGAAGATAGTCTGGAGATTATAAAACAACAGTGATTAAGTTACTATTGATTTGGAAATAGGAGCTAAATTTCACTGTGGTTGCTGAAAAAACTAAACTTATATAATTTAATTATTCTGGTATTATCCAAGATGGCGGCGCCACGCAGCTTGCAGCGGCCACTCCGGGGCTGATTATCTGTTATTTGTGAAGCGGGGTGCCGTGCGCAATCATAATCGATTGAAAACGGACGTGGGAGCACGGAGGAACATCTGGAAATCTCCAGGAAGACCTTCTTCATTGCTGCTGCTGCTGTGAGGTCCGGGTCTCTGCTGGGAAGAACAGGTCCCCAGTCCTCGGGGTCGCGTTGCCGATGGCCGTTGGCTGGGCCATCTTAATACACTTGGCAGAGGATGGTGCTTGGAGAAACTGTGCTCGGGATGGTCGTCGGCTCGGAGATTCGACGGACTCGGAGTCCGTTGCGGTCAGATTGCTTTCGGTGTGTGCTGCGTCTGCGAGGCTGAGTCGGGCGGTGCCGTGGAAGTCCATAGCGAGGGTATTCCCTTCTGCCGCCGGAGTGGGATGGCGAGTCTGTCGGGACCCTGGGGACTTGTGGAAACTGTGTAGTGATTTCTTTTGAACTTATAGTCCTTTAATATCTTCAGACTATTTTTACTGTGCCCATGGTCTGTTTTTTTATCAATTATGCTATTGTTTGCACTGTTGTAACTATGTGGTTTTGTGCAGGTCTTGTAGCTTTAGTTTTTGGTCTTGTTTTGTCTGGTGGATTTGGAGCTCCTTTCCGGGGAACGCGCTAAGATGGTAGCGTGATATTAATACGCAGTAGCCTCTCCGGACTCTGGATTGGGGATTGCCAAACATTATGTGGATTTTCTGGTGTAGTCTGTTTTGTCATATGCTTTTGTGATATTATTCTGGAGGAACGTTGTCTCATTTTTTAACTGCATTGTATTTGTGGTTTCTAAATGACAATAAACTGAATCTGAATCTGAATAAGAATCAGTAATGGTGACTAGGAATCTATTGGATTTTCATAAAAATTTTCATGATTATGTAATACACTTTGTAGAAAGAAGTAGATAGATAGATAGATAGATAGATACTTTATTCATCCCCATGGGGAAATTCAACTTTTTTCCAATGTCCCATACACTTGTTGTAGCAAAAACTAATTACATACAATACTTAACTCAGTAAAAAATATGATATGCATCTAAATCACTATCTCAAAAAGCATTAATAATAGCTTTTAAAAAGTTCTTAAGTCCTGGCGGTAGAATTGTAAAGCCTAATGGCATTGGGGAGTATTGACCTCTTCATCCTGTCTGAGGAGCATTGCATCGATAGTAACCTGTTGCTGAAACTGCTTCTCTGTCTCTGGATGGTGCTATGTAGAGGATGTTCAGAGTTATCCATAATTGACCGTAGCCTACTCAGCGCCCTTCGCTCAGCTACCGATGTTAAACTCTCCAGTACTTTGCCCACGACAGAGCCCACCTTCCTTACCAGCTTATTAAGACGTGAGGCGTCCCTCTTCTTAATGCTTCCTCCCCAACACGCCACCACAAAGAAGAGGGCGCTCTCCACAACTGACCTATAGAACATCTTCAGCATCTCACTACAGACATTGAATGACGCCAACCTTCTTAGGAAGTACAGTCGACTCTGTGCCTTCCTGCACAAGGCATCTGTGTTGGCAGTCCAGTCTAGCTTCTCGTCTAACTGTACTCCCAGATACTTGTAGGTCTTAACCTGCTCCACACATTCTCCATTAATGATCACTGGCTCCATATGAGGCCTAGATCTCCTAAAGTCCACCACCATCTCCTTGGTCTTGGCGATATTGAGACGCAGGTAGTTTGAGTTGCACCATATCACAAAGTCCTGTATCAGTTTCCTATACTCCTCCTCCTGTCCATTCCTGACACACCCCACTATGGCCGTGTCATCAGCGAACTTCTGCACATGGCAGGACTCTGAGTTATATTGGAAGTCTGATGTGTACAGGGTGAACAGGACCGGAGAGAGTACGGTTCCCTGCGGCGCCCCTGTGCTGCTGACCACCGTGTCAGACCTACAGTCTCCCAACCGCACATACTGAGGTCTATCTGTCAAGTAGTCCACTATCCAATCCACCATGTGAGAGTCTACTCCCATCTCCGTTAGTTTGTGCCTTAAGATCTTGGGCTGGATGGTGTTAAAGGCACTAGAGTAATAGTGATTACTAAGAACTCAGTGACTCAACAGGTTTCCTAAATGACTTGGTATCTGCTATGCTATTTCAACACATTATCACACAGAAATCTTGAGTTCTTGATCCTGCCATTGTGCACATTGTGCACAGGATTGTGCACATCCTGCAGTTCTGAATAATCCTCTGCAGTTCACTTGTACTACCCTGCCTCACTGAGCATTTTGCTCGCAGAAGAATTCTGCCTCGTCTGTGAGCTGAAGTTTTCTTTTTGATGAGTAATGTGAATGGGAATATTATAGAACACAACTGAGAAACAACATTTGTCTCTCAGTTGTGTGATATAATATTCCTATAACTAACTCTCTCTCTTATACATTATGAATAGCAGAAAGCATCTGTCAGGCAGAGATGACAAGCAAGAAATGAAAAAAAAACTGTAAAAACTAGAAACATGAAATGAAAACAGAAAGATGATGGAAATTCCCAGGAGGTCAGGCAGCATCTATGAACAAGAAACAGGACCCTTCATCAAAACTGAGAAAGAAGGAAAGCAAGTTACTTGAGATGACAGGGAGAGAGGTACTGGACGGGTAGAATCAGGTGAACTTCCCAGATCTATTGAGATTGAGTGACGTAACATGGCAGGCTAAGCTTCGTGCAATGTGTTGGTGATAGTAAGACCAAGGAAGATGCCTTGGAGACCCGTCTATACAGAAGAAGAAAAGAGAAAAGGGAAAAGCTGAGCTAAGTTAACTAAGCAAGAGAAGATAAGTTATCCAATATTCAACACAGAATCCTTCAAGTTGCAATATGTCCAAATGCAAGATGTGATGTTGACTCCCAAGCTTCAAGCCTCACTGTAAGCAAATAGGACACAGCAGACAGAAAGGTCAGAGTCAGAATGGGATGGTGAATGAAAGTTCCAGGCAATGGGAAGATCAGGGTCACTCCTGTGGACTGAATTCAGGCGACTGCAAAAGAATCACCCAATCTGGGTCTGACAGAGGAGGTTACAGTGCGAACTCTGAATAGAATACGCTAGCTTAGAAGAAGCGCAATTGAATCTCTCCTGCACCTGGAAAGGCCATTTGTTTCAGGAAACGTAGAGAAGGCTTGAGATGATGTAGCAGTAAACAATAAGACCTAAGACCATAACACTGGCAGATGGTATACAGTGTTGGGAAATGTATAATAATGCATTTTGGTAAAAGGAAAAATAGTGTGGACAATTATCTAAATGGGGAGAAAGTTTATGAGCAGTATTAGGCTATTCAGCCCATCAAGTCTGCTCTGCCATTCCATCATGGCTGATCCTGGATCCCACTCAACCCCATACATTTGCCTTCTCGCCATGTCCTTTGATGCCCTGACCAATCAGGAACCGATCAACTTCCACCTAAAATATACCCACAGGCTTAGCCTCCATCGCAATTTGTGGCAGAGCATTCCACAGATTCCCTACTCTCTAGCTAAAAAAAATCCCTCCGTACCCCTCTTCTAAAAGGTCAACCCTCAATTTTGAGGCTGTGCTCTGAAGTTCTGGATACCCCCACCATAGGAAACATCTTCTAGACATCCATTCTATCTAGTCCTTACAACATTCAGTAGGTTTCAATGAGATCCCCACACATTCTTTTAAATTCCAGTGAGTACAGGCCCAAAGCTGCCAAACGTTCCTCATATGTTAACCTCTTCATTCCTGGAATCATCCTCATGAACATCCTCTGGACTCTCTCCAATGATAATACATTCCTTGAAATAAGGGGTGGCCCAAAACTGTTGACAATACTTCATGTACAGCCTGACTAGTGCCTTATAAAGCCTCATAATTATCTCTTTGCTTTTATATTCTATTCCCTTTGAAATAAATGCCAACATTGCATTTGCCTTCTTTACCACAGGCTCCACCTGTAAATTAACCCTCTGGGAGTCTTGCCCGAGGACGCTGATGTTTGAACCTCTCCCCATTTAGGTAATAGTCCACACTATTGTTCCTTCTACCAAAATGCATTATCATACATTCCCAACACTGTATTCCATCTGCCTCTTTTTTTGCCCGTTCTTCCAATTTGTCTCAGTCCTGCTGCAAACACATTACCCTAACCCTAACCCTCAGCACTACCAACCCCTCCACTATCTTCACATCATCCACAAACTTTGCCATAAAGCCATCAACTCCATTGTCCAAATCAATGACAAGCAATGTGAAAAGTAGCAGTCCCAAAACTGACCCCTGAGGTACACCACTAGTCATTGGCAGCCAACCAGAGAAGTTCCCTTTACAAATAAACTGCAAAATAACTGGCCACCAAACAAAAGAGAACAAATATTAAACACAACAAGCAAAGAAGTAACTGAAGGCTAAGAGTAGCTAATTATTTTGATAAGTGAACAAAGGCTGTGGGTGAGAACTGGTTTAAATAGGCTGCAGATGATTAGTTCGAAATGAGTAGTAGGCGATTCCTGTTAGCTGGATAATGGGATGTTCCTGCCTGTACAAACCTGACAGTTTGTATCCCCCTTGTTTCACTTCCCTTCCAAAATGGTTTTCCAATCCCAAATAAGGAAAGAATGGGTTACAATTACAAAGGATGTTATGTATTTGTAACACACACAAAATGCTGGTGGAATGCAGCAGGCTAGGCAGCATCTATAGGGAGAAGCGCTGTCAACATTTCGGGCCAAGACCCTTCGTCAGGACGTCGACAGTGCTTCTCCCTATAGATGCTGCCTGGCCTGCTGCGTTCCATCAGCATTTTGTGTGTGTTGCTTGAATTTCCAGCATCTGCAGATTTCCTCATGTTTGCCTTATGTATTTGTAAATTTAGATTCAATTTTATTAGCTTTTTGAGTATCTAAGTATTTTAGAGGTTTGAGTTGACCTTACCTCTAGCCATTCAGAATCCTAAGTAAGCTAAGCATGGCTTTGTCCATGAAAAGTTATACCTCATAAGCTTGATTCCTTTATAGAAGTGATCAAAATGATTGGGGTGGATAGGGCAGTGGACATTGTCTATATGGATTTTAGTAAAATCTTTGACAGGTTCCATATGTTAGGTTGGTCTGGAAGATCTATGGTGAGCTTGCCAATTGAATACATTGGTAGTAGTGAGAGACTGTTTCTTTGCTTATAAGCCTGAGACCAGTGATGTGGGATTGGCCATTGTGTGAGTGGAGTGGTGTTAGAGTGGAGAGTTGAAGGTGTGGCTCATAAATTGCTATTAAGTTACCTCTTAAAAAGCAATGAATGCAATGATTTAAAGTCATCTGCCCATAGACTGAACGAGACTGTTCTATGATATTTATAATACACACCTTTGAGTTCCAGTTTTTAGAGAAGAAATTGGCATTTGCATGAGTAATAGTGTAATTAAAGATTAGTTTTATTTGTTACCTGTACATTGAAACACACAGTGAAATCTGTTGTTTGCATCATGAACCAACACAGTCCAAGGATGTGCTGAGGGCAGCCTGCAAGTGTCACTATGCTTCCAGAGCTGACATAGCATGCCCGTGATTTTCTAACCCTAATGTCTTTGGGAGGAGACCGACATGGTCATGGGGAGAAGGCACAAACTCCTTACAGACAATTGCAGGAATCGAATCCCGATCGCTGATTGCTGGCACTTATGCCACCACGTCACTCTACACTATATTACATTATAGTAGTGGCATTACACGTACAGAGTCATCACCCATCAATACGCTGGGCAGTCACCATTGAGCAACTGGATCTCAAAAACAGCCCACATGCTGATTCACCTCCTGACATTCCTCTGCCTTTCCACCATCTATAATGGTCAATCAGTTGCATGATGGGATACTCTCCACTTGAATGGCTGAGGGCAGTGCAAACAGCTCTCATGAAACCCAACATAATCCAAGACAAGGATCTCAATAAACACTCCAAACATTGATCTGCCACCAGCACTCAGTGGCTGCAGGAGTACGATCTGCATACTCCAGCTGCTTGACTAGGCTATTGTGGTAGCACCCCCGCCCCCACAAAGCCCAGACCACCAAGAAAGGCATGGGCAGCAGGTAGGTGACATAGGAATATATTCCCTGTCCTTCATCCAGTCTGGATGTAAATCCTACAATTCCCTCCACAAAAAGCATCTTAAGAGTACCTTCACCAGCACGGCTGCAGCAACCCAAGAAAGCAGCTTACCGTGGGTTTCCCAGGGGCAATTAGGCATAGGCAATAAATACTGGCTTTGCACTGATGCGCGGTTCCCAGAAAAGAATATCTAACAAAAGTGCCTGGATCGCAACCAGAAATGCCTATTTCAATTTTGCAGCAGCTACGCTTTCATCCATAAATGCCTACAGCACAACATGCAGGTGGCATCTAAAAAAATAATAAGGAGCAACATGATGAGGATGCAAATAAGTGTGCAACGCTGATCTTAAGCCACCTCTGCTGTTGGAATTTCACACTTCAAGCAGTGTCCCAGATTAACATGACATAAATGAACACAATGTTAAAAGGACTGAATGTTTGCTAGTAGAACTGTTTAGGGAGATTATAAAATGCTTACGGTCCAATTGCTGAATTATTTCTTTTGCCTGCCGGTATATTTCTATGTATTATTATCTCACTGGCTTTCAGTCTTGCTGTATTTTTATGATGTTTCATTGCTTCCAGATTTAGATGATTAGGTGAGTTTTCCTGCGGGGGTGGGGGGTGGAATTGAGCTTAAATGGGGAAAAAAAAACGTAGGTCAAGCAGAACAGGAAGATGCCAAAACTAACAGAGGGGAGGTTACAACAAAGTCCAACTTTTAATACACAGGCACAATAGTACCATGGAGCCGGGTAAACTCTGCATTCTTCAGTAGTTTCATAGTTATACCACCCATCATTACATCCTCCAGCTTAGAGCATAAAAATCCAAACGTCCAGACAATGTGAATTTAGATGCAATGAAATAATACATGAAAAATTACTCATTGCCCTTCCTTCATATGCCCCGACTTGACCTAATGCTCCTTTAAGGTGTTTTTTTAAATGGCAGTAGCAAGGCTCGTAGAATGACCTTCAGTACTTCTGGACCCAGCCATACAAGTTTCGCAGCCCACTTTTTTAGCACTGTTGACAACAGTCATACAGGCAACGGCAAAGGAGTGGGCAGAATGCTACTGAGCTGCTTCCCTTCTGAAAGTATGGCAGGTCCACATTCCACTGCTGTTTTACTGTCATGGCACGAGAGTAATCTTGGCATGCTGTTACAGACTGATTGATGTGACGCCTGAAAGCCATCTTAATCACTGGCACTCAGAGATAGTCTGAGTTTGCAAAGCAACATTCAAATCTCTTGAGAGATGCAGGTATTTCAAATAAATTTGTGACACCGGCCAAAAATTTGGATTGTTCTACAGATCTACTGATAGATGCAATACCTGCTGTATGCCAGAAAATATGGACTCTGGGCTCTGTATATTCATATATAAGTGATTCTGCCAGTTTGGGGCAAGTTTTAATAGGAGGCTTTCCAGTTTAGCAAGTATCATCGTCTTCTCCTTTTTTTGGCCATCCACTCTTTCCTATGTCCCCCTTCCCCCCTGGCAACCCTTTCCCCCGGCCCCACTTTCCCCATCCTCCCATTCCCCCGTCCCCCCTTTCCCACCGTCCCACTCATTCGCCCACATGTTCCCCTCTTTCCCCTGCTCATCCCTTCTTCTACATCCTTCCTCCCCTTTGTCTCCCCCAATCCCTCTTCCTCCTCCACCCTTCCCCCTCACACTAGTTCTTCCCACTATCTTCTTTGCTCCCTCCTAACTCCATCATCGTCCCTCCCTCTGACTTCCCTTCTCTCTTGTTCCTCTCCCCTTCCCTGCTCTTTGCCTCCTCCCACCATCTGTACCCAAGTAAGAGATGATGCCTTCTGATGCTGAGCTTGTGTTCACTGTGCTAGTATCTTTCAGAGACCAAACAGAAAACTTTGGAACACAAAAATACAACTGCAGATGCTGTGGATCAAAGAATACGAACACAACGCTGGAAGAACTCAGCAGGTCAGGCAGCATCCATGAGAAAAGAGTAGCCAACGTTTCGGGCCAAGACCCTTCATCAGGAATGGGGGGGAAGAGAGGGCCGAAGCCCAGTAATAGAGATAGGGGAGGGGGTAGGGCCTAGAGGTGCCAGGTGGAAAACCAATCAGAGGAGAGATAAGGGGGGAGGGGGAAGGGATAAGCATGAAAGAACTGTAGAGATAAAGAAGCAGAAATTTGAAAGGGGAGAGAGGCAGAGAGGGACCTGGGATAGGGGAAGGGGGAGGAGGAGGGAATTACCAGAAATTGGAGAATTCAATGTTCATACCACCAGGCTGGAGGCTACCCAGACGGTAGATGAGGAGTTGCTCCTCCAACCTGAGTTTGGCCTCATCATGGCAGTAGAGGAGGCCATGTATGGACATATCTTGATGGGAATGAGAGGCAGAATTGAAGTGGGTGGCAACCGGGAGATCCTGTCTATTGCATCGGGTCTTGCCAATGTAGAGGAGGCCACACCGGGAGCACCGGACAACACCATAGACAACACCAGCAGACTCGCAGGTGAAGTGTTGCCTCACCTGGAAGGACCGTCTGGGGCCCGGAATGGTGATAAGGGGGGAGGTGTGGGGACAGGTGTAGCACTTGTGCTTGCAGGGATAAGTGCCGGGTGGGAGTTCTGTGGGGAGGGATATGTGGACCAGGTAGTCACAGAGGGAATGATCCCTGTGAAAAGCTGAGAGGGGTAGGGAGGGAAAGATGTGCTCGGTGGTGGGGTCCTGTTGAAGGTGGCGGAAGTAGTGGAGGATAATATGTTGGATCCGGAGGCTGGTGGGGTGGTAGGTGAACTTCGTTGAGCACCTACGCTCCGTCCGTCACAATAGACAGGATCTCCCAGTTGCCACCCACTTCAACTCTGCCTCTCATTCCCATCTGAATATGTCCATACATGACCTCCTCTACTGCCATGATGAGGCCAAACTCAGGTTGGAGGAGCAACTCCTCATCTACCGTCTGGGTAGCCTCCAGCCTGGTGGTATGAACATTGAATTCTCCAACTTCCGGTAATTCCCTCCCCCTCCCCCTTCCCCTATCCCAGGTCCCTCTCTGCCTCTCTCCCCTTTCAACTTTCTGCTTCTTTATCTCTACAGTTCTTTCATGCTTATCCCCTCCCCCTCCCCCCTTTATCTCTCCTCTGGTTTTCCATCTGGCACCTCTAGGCCCTACTCCCTCCCCTATCTCTATTACTGGGCTTCGGTCCTCTCATCCCCCCCATTCCTGATGAAGGGTCTCGGCCTGAAACGTTGGCTACTCTTTTCTCACGGATGCTGCCTGACCTGCTGAGTTCTTTCAGCATTGTGTTCATATTCTTCAGAAAACTTTGGAATTCTTTCAGTTCACCGTGTTTGATAACATGGTGTCCTGGACTGCAGAAATTAGAAAAGTGTTGTCTGATCATGGTGATATCATAATACAGCAATCAGATGTACTTAAATTAACAACAACTGCATGATAGTTCTGTAAATACCTCATCACCTGAGGGATATCAATGGCAATAAAAATGCTTCTGATTTTGTAACACAAATGCCTGAAATTCTCATTCGAAAACTAAAACTGGTTCTTAGCTTAGGTCTTACAATTACTTTTGTAATAATTAGTTCAGGTTTTTGGCCTATACCTAGGTATAACTATCAGCAGTTCCTAGCCTATATGCTACCAAGTCTGTGCAGTAAGAAGTTGAGATAATTCGCAATACATTGACTGGGATCCCCACATGAACATGCATCAGGTTAGGCCAAGCTTAGGACCAGCACCAACATTGGACTGATCAGTCTGATGGGGAGAGAGGCTTCACGCTAAGTAGTAGCTAACTAACTTTTCAGTTTCATTTGTGTTTTAATCATCTTGTCATTTGAAGAGAAATTGTTTGTGTGGTTGTTTTCCAAAATGGGAAGGATGGAGAAGTTTTCCCACTTTATTTTAAACATTTTGTTCTCGTATAGGCCAATTTCTTTGCTCAATGTTGATGTAAAGATCTTAGCTAAAGTTTTGGCTCATAGATTAGAAACCATTATTCCCTCCATTATCTCTGATGACCAATCAGGTTTTATTAAAAACCGTCTCCCTTTTTTTAACATTCGGCGTTTATTCAATATCTTATACTCACCTCCAACTGGGATTCCTGAATGTGTTATTTCCCTCGATGCGGAGAAAGCATTTGATTGTATAGAGTGGAACTACCTTTTTGCAGTCTTAGAAAAATTTGACCTCGGTCAAAGTTTCATCTCTTGGATCAAATTGCTGTACCTGTGTCCTACTGCTTCTGTTTTAACTAATTTTCAGAAATCCCAGGTATTTAATCTCAAACATGGCACCTGTCAGGGATGCCCCTTAAGTCCCTTTCTCTTTGATTTGGCTATAGAACCTCTGGCGATAGCATTTCGAAATTGTCCTGAATTGACCGGGATTTGGAGAGGGGGTGTTGAGCATAAAGTTTCTCTTTATGCTGATGACTTATTACTCTTTCTCTCAAATCCGTCTACATCCTTACCTCTAATGTTTTCACTTCCTGACCAGTTTAGCCAGATCTCTGGCTATAAACTTAATTTACATAAGAGTGAACTTTTCCCAATTAATAAAGAAGCACAAGAACTAACATTTCGTGATCTCCCTTTTTTTTCATTTTTTATTAGTTTTTCAAAACATTTTACAAATTATTGATCTCTCTTTTAAAGTAGTCCATAATCAATTTACTTATCTTGGAATTACAGTCACAAGGAAGTTTAAAGATCTCTTTCGTGAAAACTTTGCCAATCTTTCATATACTATAAAACAGAGTCTGGTACAATGGTCACCTCTATCTATGTCTTTGGTAGGTCGTATTAATGGTGTTAAAATGTATGTTCTCCCCAAATTTTTATACTTATTTCAATCTATCCCAATTTTTATTCCTAAATCTTTTTTTGATTCCTTAGACTCTATTATTTTGTCATATCTGTGGAAGAATAAGCGCTCTAGAATTAATAAAATCCATCTCCAAAAATCTAAAAAAGAGGGTGGCATGGCTTTACCTAACTTTCGTTTATATTATTGGGCAGCTAATATACATTGTGCTACCTTTTGGTCTTTCTTCCACGGCCAACCCGAGTGCCCTAATTGGGTGGCAATGGAGTTGAGCTCCACTAAAGAATTATCTATCTCTGCACTTCTTGGCTCTGCACTCCCTAGTAGTCTGTCCAGATTAATAGCTAATCCTCTTGTTAGACACACTTTACATATATGGGCTCAGTTTAGGAAATGCTATGGTTTCCATGGTTTTTCTGTTTCCAGCCCTGTCGCACATAATCACCTTTTTTTACTACTACGTACGATTCAGCATTCCATGTTTGGTATAGGAAGGGCATTAGACATTTTGAAGATCTTTTCATTGATAATTGCTTTGCTTCTTTTCAGCAGCTCTCTGTTAAGTTCAATCTGCCCAATGCTCATTTTTTTAGATATCTCCAAATTAGACACTTTATTGCTCCTTTAATTCCTAACTTTCCTGAAATGCCTGCGAAAAACGCTATGGACTTATTTCTTTCCATTAATCCACTAGGTAAAGGTTTAATATCAATTATTCGAGATAAATTAGCAGCCTTACGACGGGCCCCTGTGGATAAAATTAAAATGGCCTGGGAGCAGGATTTAAATACCTCCTTATCCGATAAGAGCTGGGACTCAATTCTCAAATCAGTTAACTCAACCTCTCTTTGTGCTCGCCATTGCCTTTTACAGTTTAAGATTGTTCATAGAGCCCATATGTCTAAATCTAAACTATCTCGATTCTACCCTAACATTAGTCCGCTCTGTGATAAATGCAAGAGGGGCGTGGCCTCTCTCATCCATATGTACTGGTTCTGTCCTAGCTTGGAGAAATTTTGGAAAGATGTCTTCACTACGTTATCGTGTATTCTGAATCAGCACCTAGAACCAAACCCCTTAATTGCTTTGTTCGGTTTCTGGGGCGAGACAGATTTACGTCTGAGTCCGACCAAATGCCGAATATTATCCTTTGCCTCCCTCCTGGCTAGACGCTTGATCCTCCTTAGATGGAGAGATGTTGCCCCGCCCACTCATGCTCAATGGCTTAACGACATTATGGCCTGCTTGGACCTCGAAAAAATTCATTATTCAGTTCTTAATTTGGATCTAAAGTTCCATAAGGTCTGGGGACCTTTTATCGAGTACTTTCATAACCTTCCTCTTGACTAGGGTTTTTTTTTTCTTTTCGGTCCCTTGCTTTCAGCTCCCTTTTTTTTTCTGGTAGTAGGCATTATTATCTTCTGTTGCTAAGTGTATTCACAGTCTGGGAGCTTGATTGTCCTGATTTATACTCTCTATATTATGTTGTGGTTGGTCTGGAGTTGTTTTTTTTGTGTTGTGGGGCTTGGGGAGGATACTAAGTTTACTTGTCTTCAATTTAGGTACTTTTTTGTCAAATTCTCTTCCTTTGTAGCATATTGGCATTGTATGCTTAATTTTGCACTGTAGTAATGTTCCTCATTGGGATTTGGGGTTTTTAATTTGTAAAATTTATAGAAAAACTAATAAAAAAATGATTTTAAAAAAACAAAAAAAAACATTTTGTTATGTCAATTTTTCAGAACAAAGTATATGGGGTACAATTTTAAAGTTTAGAGGTAACCTAAACCTGAATAACATAGTGGACAATGAGGAAGAAGATAAGAGACTTCATGAGGCCAGACAAACTGGTCACATGGGCAGGCACAAGGCAGATGAAGTGTGAAGTCATTTTTTTAATATGTTGTGCATATTTATATGCTGCTACATAAAATTAGAACTTTGAAGTCAATGATTACTGCTCCCTCAAGGGACTACACCATGGTATAATTTACTGTAACATTGTTTGTACTGTGCTTTCAGTTCAGATGACTGACTGCCACAAATACTGTTACATTTTTCTTGATGCTTTGTGTGTATAAAAATAAAGATTAGCTTTATTTGTCACATGCATCTGAAAACATACACACAAGCGTCATTTGCATCAAATGAAATCAGTGAAGACTGTACTGGGAACACCCTGCAAGTGTTGCCATGCTTCCGGTAGTAACATGGCATGCCCATAACTTATAAGTTAAGTGGGTTATTGAGTGAATGTGATGCTCAGCTCCTGAGAAGTTCGTAAATTAGTCAGAATACCAGTTGGAGGAAGGATCTGGGACAGTACTCTATGTAAGAAAAAAATAAAGTGACTGGTTCAGGTGGAACACTGTGCCCAATTCTGGGCATCATGCTTTTGGAAGAAAACAAGAAAAAATATACTTTATTGGATGGTCTTAAGTTGAGGGACTTGTAAGTATTATAATTATTCTCTTTACTGCAGAAAAGATTAAGAAATGTTCAAAATTATGAGACCATCTGATGGGAAGAATATTTTTCACTAGCAGAATGCATCACTGGCACCAGCTAACCCAGCACCCAGGACATACGTACTGAGGTTACATCCACACTAGACTGGATAAATCCGTAACCAAAGTTTTTTCTCTTCGTTTTGACCGTCCGTCCACACTGAAACGGTGTTTTCCTCCCCCGAAAATGGAGCTTTTCTAAGATGCCCTCCAGAGTGTGTAAATTTGAAAACGCCGATTGGGCAGAGTAGTGTGGGCGGGGTAACCAGAGATTTTTAAAAATACTGTCGTGACGTGCCGGAACAGATGGTGGCAGCAGCATGGCATTTCATTGTTTTCTTGAACGCAACCCCCCCCCCCCCCCACACACAACCTAACTATTTCAGAACAGACGGCAATGAGACTGAAGCCAGAAGAGTTAGAAATGTACTCACCAAATATTTTGACCTATAACTTACTGAATAAATAAGTATACTCACTTTGCACTGCTTTCTGTCCTTGCTTGTATGAAGGTGATTTACCTGTTTATGCAAGTACTTCTCTGACAATAGATGTGTAACAGCCTAATGTAACATTGTATGGAAATCCAAGATAACACTGATGCAGACATGTTTTATACATTTAACAAGGTGCTTTATTAATGCAACAGAGTTAGTCAGTTTTTCAATGTTCGTCATCAGCCGGGTCAATCTGTCCATGAACTCCCTGTCGGTTGCCTCTATACACTCCAGTATTTGTTTTTTTTTAGTTTTAAATCCTTTTGCGAGAGAGCCAACAGCCGTCCATTGCTTGCAATTTCCTTTTAAGTTTTTCTAGTCTGTAACGGCACAAATGCGCACTTTCACAGCGAGATTCAGCACCAAACATATCACTTGTTTTCTGTAGATGGGTCCTGTGCATGCCCAATAGGAGGAGATTCACCCAAATACCCGTTTTAATGTGGACGGGGGTACTTTCAAAAATACTTGGTGTGGACTCCTATCGTTTTTACGTGAAACCGACGTTTTCAAAATTATCCGGTCTAGTGTGGACGTAGCCTGAAAGTTGCTGGAAAAGGGCCACCAATATTATGAAGGTTCCCACTCACTCTGCTCATGGGATGTTTAGACTACTTCCAACAGAGAGGAGGCTACATAGCATCCATGCTAGGATTACCAGACCTCAAAAGTAGTTACTTTCCTTAAGCTGTAAGGCTGTTCAACAGCTCCACCCACTAAACCACCCCAGCACTCCCCCTACCACCACTACTTTATCATTTCCTGTCAGTCACCTTATGTACGGACACTCCTGTGCTTAGTGCCAGTTTATAAACATTGTGTTTTGTTTATGCTGTATTGGATCAGGAGTAACAATTATTTTGGTCTTATTTACACTTGTGTACTGGAAATGACATTCAACAATCTTGAATCTTGAATCATGATTAATAATTAGAGGATATGGATTCAGGTAAAAAGTAATAAAAAAAGAGATGAGATATTCAGGAAAAAGTTATGTGGTGTTGTTATGATTAGAACAGCAATGCCTCAAGAAGTTTGGCAGGCAGATCCAACATTAACTTTTAAATGAGAATTGGATAAACATCTGAAGTGAAGAAAATTACAGAGCGATGGCAATAAGCATGCGTGTGGGTCTAATTGGAAGACACTAACTATTGACTTGGTACAGGCAAGTGGCCACTTTCTGAACGACATCATTTTTATGATCCTGAAAAATGTCTTGATGTCTCCATGCTTATATTAATCCATGATGAAAAGGTTCCCAACTGCTTTTAAGAACTTGTCTGTCGTGTATGCACAACCATTAAAATTTTTAATTCATAATGTATTGACAAAAAATCATTGAATGAGAAATGGTAGCTATATCTTTGAAGCTCTGAGGACAAAATATCATAAAATGCTATTGAAATGACTTGGCAAAATGATCAAATACAGTTGTACAGATATTCTTATTATTCATCAGTTTTCAAGATTTTAATGAGAGGCCTGCATACTAAACCATCCCAGTTTAGTTTAAGTTTTGCACACAACGACAACATAATGTGCTGTACAATGCACCACTCACTTTGTATTCACGCATTCATGCAAATGAATGGATACACACTTAAAAACTGCGGTCCACAGAAAACAACTAGAGATAGTGAAGGCTGATAAGTATGTGCTGTTAATATGAAAGGTTTAGATAAGATGGAGACAGGATGTTGTTTCCTCTGGTAAGTAAGACTAGAACTATAAGACATAGATTCAAGATTCTGGGGAGCAGATTTAGTATTGAGAAAGGAACAGCTGTTCCTCCTAGAAAGTTATGAACCTGTTGAATTCTCTGGCCACGGAAGCAGTAGATGTGACCTCACTAAGTAAGTTTAATACACAATTAGATAGATTTTTGCGTAGTAAGGGAATTACAGGTTATGGGAGAAAGAAGGGTTGGTGGAGTCGAGTCCACAGCCAGAACAGTCAAGATCTAAATGAATGACAGAGCAGACTTGATGGGCCAAATGGCCTAAACCTGCTTCTATTTCTTATGTTCTTATTTGAAAATTAGGATTTCTAGATTTATCATTTACTATATTATTATTTGTTCACTGTGATTTGGGTCAGGGCAAATGGTTTTCTTCTCTTAGGATGGTGATACATAATTAAACTATCTAATCTAAGCTTTGCAGATTAAAGAATCACTCTCCTCAGACAATTACATTTTTGATACAAGCTATTCCTGATTTTACTGCCTTGAATTAGCTAAATTTGAAAGCTTCAGAATGAAATGTTTTCAATTTATGAACATGAATATAAAACTATAAAAGTTCTGTGATTAACTTGTTTTTAAATCATAATAGTGAACATTACCATTAGAGTTATAGAGACATAAAGCTCTACAACACAGAAACAGGCCCTTCAGCCCATCTAGTTCATGCAGAACTATTAAGCTGCCTAGTCCCATCGACCTGCACCTGGACAACAGCTGTTCAAATCTCTCCCAACCATATACCTATCCAAACTTCTCAAACGTTGAAATTAAACTCAGATCCACCATTTCCGTTGGCAACTTGTTCCACACTCACACTCCCTCTGAGTGAAGAAGTTCCCCTTCATGTTCCCCTTATATATTTTTCCTTTCATTCTTAACCCATGATCTCTAGTTCTAGTCTCACCCAACCTCAGTGGAAAAAGACTACTTGCATTTTGTATACCTCTATCAAATCTCCCCTCATTCTTCTGCATGCTAAGGAATAAAGTACAAACCCATTTAATGTTTCTCTATAACTCAATGTCCTAACCTGGATTGTCCTTACCAAGTGCAACACCTCATACTTAATTGCATTGAATTCCATCTGCCATTTTTCAGCCCATTCTTCTAACTGGTCCTAATTCTGCTGCAAGCTTTGATAGACTTCTTGACTGCCCACTACATCCCCAATTTTGGTGTCATCTGCCAGTTTGTTGATCCAATTTGCCACATTATCATCCAGATCATTGATGTAGATGACAAACAACAATGGATCAAGCACAGATCCCTGTGGTACACCATTCATTACAGACGTCCATTCAGAGAGGCAACCATCTACTACCACTCTCTGGCTTCTCCATTAAACTAATGTTTAATCCAATTTACTATGTGGGACTTGGTCAAATGCCTTGCTAAAGTCCATGTAGACAGCATCCACTGCCTTGCCATCATCAACTATTCCTGGTAATTTCTTCGAAAACTTTGTATGATTGGTTAGCCTTGACCGACCACACAGAAAGCCATGTTGTCTATCCTTAATCAGTCCCTGTCTATCTAAATACTTATATATCCGGTTGCTTAGAATACTTTCCAATAACTTACCCACTACTGGTATAATTTCCTGGTTGATACTTAGAGCCTTCCTTTAAAAATGGAACAAAATTAGCTATCCTCCTGTCCTCTAGCACCTCACCTGTAGCAAATACTTCTGCTCGGGCCCTTGCAATTTCTGCACCAGCCTTCCAGAGGGTCCAAGAGAACACGTTGTCAGACCATGTGGATTTGTCCACCTAATACAGCAAACACCTCCTCCTCTGTAATGATGCAAAATATCCATTTAAGATCTCACCGATCTCTTTTGCCTCCATGCATTGATGACTACTCTGCTATCTTTTGCTCTTAGTCTATCTGTTGAAGCCCTTGGGATTATATTTCACCTTGGCTGCTAGAGCAACATCATGTCTTCTCTTAGCTCTCCTGATGGTCTCTTTTATTTCTTATATTCCTCAGGTACCTCAACTGCTCCTTGTTACCTATATCTGCTATGCACCTCCTTCTTTTTCTTAACCAGGACCTCAATATCTCCCAGAACCCAAGGATCCCAAAACCTGTTATCCTTGTCTTTTATTCTGACAGGAACATACAAAGTATGCACTCTCAAAATCTTCCTTTTGAAGGCCTCCCACTAACCAAGTACACCTTTGCCAGAACACAGTCTGTCCCAATCCACACTTGCCAGATCCTTTCTGATACCATTGAAATTATCCTTTCTCCCATTTAGAATCTCGACACAATGACCAGGCCTTTTCCATAGTTACCTTGAAACTAATGATAGCATGATCACAAGATGCAAAGTGTTTCACTACACAAAATTCTGTCACCTTCCCTATCTCACTCACTAATAGGAGATCTAGTATAGCACTCCCACTATTTATGTACTGATTAAGGAAACTTTCCTGAACACATTTGCAAAGTCTATTCCATCCACCCCTTTTACAGTATAGGAGTCCCAGTCAATATGTAGAAAATTAAATTCACCTACTACCAAAATCTTATGTTTCTTGCAACAGTCTGCAAAGCCTCTACAAATTTGCTCCTCTAGATCCTAGAGACTGGTGGGTGGTATATAATATAATCCCATTAATGTGAGCATTCCTCTCTTATTCCTCATTTCCACCCAAAAAGCTTCAGTAGAGAATCTCTCCTGTCTAATAAGCACTGCCTTGACATTTTCCCTGACTGGTAATGCCAAACCTCCTCCTTATTCCCTCCCACTCTATCAGGTCTAAATCAACAGAACACTGGAACACTGAGCTGCCATTTCTACCCCTCCTGCAACCGAGTTCTACTAATGACTACACTGTCATAATTCCACATGTTGATCAATGCCCTAATCTCATCTGTCCTTCCTGAAATACTCTTTGCATTGAAATGTATACAACTCAGAACATCAGTCCCACCATGCTCAATTTTTTGATTCCTGACTTAATATGTCAGCTTAACATCTTTCTCCACAACCACGCAACTAACTGCTCTGGCACTTTGATTCCCATTCCCCTGCAGCTCTAGTTTAAACACAGTCCTCCTCCCCCCCCCCCCCCCCCCACCTTCTCCTTGCAGCACTAGCAAACCTTCCCACAAGGATATGAATCCCCCTCCAGTTCATCTGCAACTATCTCTTCTGTACAGGTCCTCAGGTCCTTTCTCATCATTGAAACTTCAACATTAACATCAGGCAAACACCACCCTTGATCTATCATGTGTTCATGTATCTTCTTTATTAAATACTTGACTCTTCCATAAGTTCACTATTATTAAGAACCTAAATTAACGCCGTCTTTACTTAAAGCATCAAAGACTGGCAGCTTATGTACATTGATGAATCAATGCAAATGATTTTAAACTTTCATTTCTGCTGCATTCAAAATATTATCTTTTTAACTTTGGCTACTTTTTCCAATAAAATATACATGATACTACATTCTTACGACACATTTCAGGTTCCTGTTCTCTGGAAACTTTTCTATTGCCCTTTACTCAGGAACGCTCGGGTACTGTGTCTGAACCACCTCAGTAACATCACTGAGGGCAACATTTTTGGACCTCGAGAGAGCCTTGTACACTCAATGCATCCACTGCACTCATCTTGTCTCTCAGCTGTGCTGCCTGTATTCATTGTCAGCCTTCTTGTATCTCCCATTGTGGCAATGCTCCTCCCCATTCAAAACATTACCATGCAAAGCCTCATCCTGGTTTTCCTTCTGAAGAATTTACTCATTTCCTTTGCATTACATCATTTTTCCTGCTTGGATAATGGTACACTGAGAGCAACTGTTTGTCACTTGGAAGCCAGTTTCCCACTGCCATGATTATCAATAAATTTATTAAGCTTTTGGTTTGCTTTACACATCTTCATAAGGACTGAGAATGACAAATAATATTAGTGATAGGTTTAGAGTATATGTTCCCATTAATATTCTCTTCATCTCCCCATGCACCTATTTGTGCTCTGATTCTGTTGTTAGTTTCTGACCATCCCAGACACTACTACTGCCTCTAGCAGAGCGGTCCTTGTTAGTTTTTGAACGGCCTGACCAATAACTTGTGATTTCCACCATTTTCCCCATCTAGTGCTATCAATGTTCTTGCCAAGCTTCTTCTTTTCAGTTTATGGCATTCTCTAATGTCTTGTCATTTATCTACGTTGAGGATTTTGACCTGTCATCAATACTTGTGATGTGTATTGGTTCATTTTCTCTTGGTTTTAACCTTCTCTCCTTAGTTTCCAATGTGGATGGCCCTGTTCCAGCATATTCACTGTCTTGTTCCATCTCTACAGAAACTTCATAACTGCTTTCAGGAGCCACATTTGTATTGGAACAGACCACTTCACCTGTGATAAGCATCTTTAAATCGTGTTGTGTTCCCTGCCCTTTATCTTAAGTATCCCTATGACATCTCCAACCTAGAATCTCTTAGAACAGAGATAAAGAGGAATTTCTTCAGTCAGAGGGTGGTGAATTTTGTCACGGATAGCTGTGGAGGCCAACTAATAGGGTATATTTAAAATGGAAGTTGATAGCTTCTTAATTAGTAAGGGTATCAAAGGTTATGGGAAGAATGCATAACAGTGGGGGTAAGAGGGATAATAAATCAGGCAAGATGGAATGGTGGAGCAGACTCGATAGGTAGAATGGCCTCTAATTCTGCTTCTGTGTCTTTCTTATATTCTGTTAGACAGCTATCAAACCCCAATTTCTATTCAGTGGCTGCAGTTCAGCTTCAGTTCAGTCATATCATTCTCAAATATAACAAGTCTAATGCTTTGGTATTCTGCATTGACTCAAGAGATAGGAGTTGTTATGTCTACAGTATTGCTGAAGGCTTATTTAGGTATCTAGCATTATAATACATGGAAGGTTTTGTACAAAAAATGTTCTGCAATAAAAACAGAAATGGCTGGAAATATTCACTTGGTACAGCATCACCTTGAAAGCAAAAAGTAAAAGTTACCATTTCAGGTGGATGACTTTTCATCAGCATTAGGAATAGTTAGTAAAACAATAAGTTGAACATTGCTGCAATATGAACGAACAGTAAAACATGTGATAGGATGAACTTACTCCCACCTAAATATTCTACAACCCCTTCCTGGGTTGTCTTCTCTGCTGGTTAACTCCTTCAGCTGCTTCTTTGCCAGTTAGATAGATAGATAGATAGATAGATAGATACTTTATTCATCCCCATGGGGAAATTCAACTTTTTTCCAATGTCCCATACACTTGTTGTAGCAAAACTAATTACATACAATACTTAACTCAGTAAAAAAAAAATATGATATGCATCTAAATCACCATCTCAAAAAGCATTAATAATAGCTTTAAAAAGTTCTTAAGTCCTGGCGGTAGAATTGTAAAGCCTAATGGCATTGGGGAGTATTGACCTCTTCATCCTGTCTGAGGAGCATTACATCGAAGTTATGCAACTTCATAATTTCTCCTGAGCAGGTGAAATCATTGAAACATATATATTACTTACTGGGCTTGACAAGGTCATGCCCCTTGCAGTATTTAAAACTAGGGGTCATCATCTCAAAATTGAGCATTGGCACATCAGGACTGAAAAACAGCAGGGACGTTTTCACCAGTGAATTTTGGAATAATCCATTTAAAAAGGATGGTGGCTCTACTATGGAGTATATTCCAAACATTTTAGATATTGAGGGAATCAAAGGGTATAGGTTTAGTGCAGGAAAGTGATGCTGAGGTAGATTACCCGTGATCTTGTTGAATGTCAGAGTGGGTGTGAGGAATGTTAAGAGTTCTATTTCTATTTCCAAGTCTCTGTTAACTTTACATCTGTTGAGTATTTTTATATACAAGTTCAGAGCATTGACTTACTGTTTTACAGACTATATTGCTGAAATCTTATGTCTGAATGACTAGTATTGCCTATGATTCAGCTGAACATTACTCGTGCATTGCTCTAAGCTCAGTTGCTTGTCTTTGTAAAATATTCTGCACAAGAAGGTGATGTACTGAAATTTATCTAAGTCCTTTAAGAACTGAAGGCTTTATTTCTGTCAAAGCCATGCTTATCTTGAAATGCGTCTGTCACTTGCTGACATATTAAACCGCTCAGCGGCTCTAGTTCCTAATGATGTAAATGAGTTGCCTCATTTTCTGTAGCATCTGTAGATCTCTAACATCAGCGTATTCATACCAATCCATAAATTACTGTTCTGTGTCAGCTTTATCATGTCCTTGGATTGGTACATTAGGGCTGTCCCAGCTGACATTTTGATAAACTGCATTACTTCGTTTGGGAACTCAGGACTACATGATCCTTTGCTGTCCCATGTGAATGGGAAGATTTAATTGTCAGGCCTGCACAGGAAGGCACAGCTCAGTCTCCACCCAGCTAATAGGAGTCATCTGCCACTCGTTTCCAACTCATCACCTGCAGCCTATTTAAACCCAGCTCACATCCACAGTCCTTGTTCACTTGCTGCAACCAGTGGCTCCTGGCTTTCAATGGCCCTGTTGTCTCTGATGTTTATTATCTGTTCTCTCACTTTGTGGCCTTTTGTGCCTTTTTACTTATGCAGTCTTTTATCAAAGTTATCATTCATTGCTGAATTGTCTCTGCTTGCTTTTGGGTCAAGTTTCCTCGACATTTCCTGACATCAAAGGTGAGGCCTGTAAATGTCTAAATGACAGTGACCTCTCAGCTTCCACTCTATTTTGTACAGTGATTAGCTGGAAAACATACTCTTTTGTCCATGTAATTATTTAAGAGTCTTAAATGCCCCTAATGTTTCTTTAATAGACAATAGGTGCAGAAGTAGACCATTCGGCCCTTCGAGCCTGCACCGCCATTTTGAGATCATGGCTGATCATCTACTATCAATACCCAGTTCCTGCCTTGTCCCCATAATCCCTTGATTCCCCTATCCATAAGATACCTATCTAGCTCCTTCTTGAAAGCATCCAGAGAACTGGCCTCCACTACCTTCCGAGACAGTGCATTCCAGACCCCCACAACTCTCTGGGAGAAGAAGTTTTTCCTTAACTCTGTCCTAAATGACCTACCCATTATTCTCAAACCATGCCCTCTGCTACTGGACTCTCCCAGCATCTGGAACATATTTCCTGCCTCTATTTTGTCCAATCCCTTAATAATCTTATATGTTTCAATCAGATTCCCTCTCAATCTCCTTAATTCCAGCGTGTACAAGCCCAGTCTCTCTAACCCCTCTGCGTAAGACAGTCCAGACATCCCAAGAATTAACCTTGTGAATGTACGCTGCACTTCCTCTACAGCCAGGATGTCCTTCCTTAACCCTGGAGACCAAAACTGTACACAATACTCCAGGTGTGGTCTCACCAGGGCTCTGTACAAATGCAAGAGGATTTCCTTGCTCTTGTACTCAATTCCCTTTGTAATAAAGGCCAACATTCCATTAGCCTTCTTCACTGCCTGCTGCACTTGCTCATTCACCTTCAGTGACCGATGAACAAGGACTCTTAGATCTCTTTGTATTTCTCCCTTACCTAACTCTACACCGTTCAGATAATAATCTGCCTTCCTGTTCTTGCTCCCAAAGTGGGTAACCTCACACTTATTCACATTAAACGTCATCTGCCAAGTATCTGCCCACTCACCCAGCCTATCCAAGTCACCCTGAATTCTCCTAACATCCTCATCACATGTCACACTGCCACCCAGCTTAGTATCATCAGCAAACTTGCTGATGTTATTTTCAATGCCTTCATCTAAATCATTGACGTAAATTGTAAACAGCTGTGGTCCCAATACTGAGCCCTGTGGCACCCCACTAGTCACCACCTGCCATCCCGAGAAACACCCATTCACCGCTACCCTTTGCTTTCTATCTGCCAACCAGTTTTCTATCCATGTCAATGTCTTCCCCCCAATGCCATGAGCTTTGATTTTACCCACCAATCTCCTATGTGGGACCTTATCAAATGCCTTTTGAAAATAATGTACCATCACCCCCAGCAGTGCATTCTATGTGCTTACCACTTTGTCTGAAATTAAAAAAAATACTTCTGACACCCCACCATAGTTTTCTCCAATCACATTAAAAAAAAGATGATATTTCATGTTAGCCATTGCCACCCTGGGGAAAAAGGTACCGGCTGACCATTCTACCTCAGCCTCTTCTTACACACCTCCATCAAGTAATCTCTCATTCTCATTCACTCACAAAAGTCCTAGCTTGCTCATAAGACATGTTCTCGAATTCAGGCAACATCCTGGTGAACTCCCTTTGCATTTTCACTAAAGCTTCTGCATCTTTCCTATAATGAGACATCCAGAAGTATACCAAGCGAGATCTAACCAGTGTTCAATCGAGCTGCAACATTCCCCGAACTTAATCCCCTGATTAATGAAGACTAACACAGCACATGCCTTCTTAGTCACCTTATCAACTTGTGCAGCAAATCTGAAGGATCTATGAACATGGATCCCAAGATTCATAACATTCCCCCACACTTAAGAATCCTTCCATTTTCCTTGTGCTCTGTCTTCAAGTTCAACCTTCCAATGTGAATCACTTTGTACTTTTCCAGATTAAGCCGCAGCTGCCAATTCTCAGCCCACTCTGCGTCTTGTCAATATTCCATTGTGACCTATGACAACCTTGTATCTTATCCACAACATCACAATCCTTTGTGTCATCTGAAAACTTACTGACATACCCTTTCACTTCCTTATCCAGATCATCTATAAAACTCACTAAGATTAGGGGTCCCAGAGCAGGTCCCTGTAGAACACCACTACCCACCAACATCCAGGCAGAAACCACTCCATCTATAACTATCCTCTGCCTTCTGTGGGCAAGCCAATTCTGAATAAATGCAGTAACATTTCCCAGGATCCTATATTGCTTGATTTCTAATGAACGTCTGATGGGCAACCTTGCTAAACACCTTACTAAGATCCACTGCTCTACCTTCATCACTTTGTTTAGTCACTTCCTTGAAAAAGTAATTCAGGCCTCTGAGGCACAACCTTCCCCTCACGAAGCCATGCTGAATATCCCCAATCAGATGATGCTTATCAGAATGCTCATGAATCCTGTCACTCAGAATCTTCTTCAATAATTTACCCACCATTAAGGTAAGCCTCACTGGTCCATAATTCCCAGAATTATCCCTGTAACCTTGCTTGAACAAAGGATAAACATCCACCAGACTCCAGTCTACTGGCACTACTCAACTTGCCAGTGCGGATGCAAAGATTATAGCCAAGCCTCAGTGATCTCTTCCCTCAATTCTGAGCCTCAGTGATCTCTTCCCTCAATTCCAAGCCTCAGCGATCTCTTCCCTCGATCCCAATAGTAACCTGGTCTCTTTCTATCCTAATGTTTTTCAAAAATTCCAGTATATCCTCTTGATTAACCCTTTTCATGCTCTAGCACATTGGCTCGTTCTACACGGAAGTCTGAGTAAGAGAGGGAAATGGGAATGGTGAAGGAGGAGGGAGCAATTACCGGAAGTTTGAGAAATCGATATCCATGCCATCAGGCTGGAGGCTATCCAAATGGAATATAAGGTGTTGCTCCTCCAGCCTGAGTGTGGCCTCATCATGGCAGTGGAGGCCATGAAACTGACATGTCCAAATGGGAAATGTAATTGAGATGGGTAGACATGGAGAGATTCCGCTTTTTCTGGCAGACAGAGCGTAGACGCTCGGCGAAGTGTCTCCTTGTCTATGTCAGGTCTTACTGATATACAGTAGGGCACACCGGGAGCACTGGATGCAATAGGTGATCCCAACAGACTCACAGGTGAAGTGTTGCCTCAGATTCCCCCTTCTCCAGCCCTTTATTTCTTTCATCTATCAACTTCCCAGCTCTTTACTTCACCCCTCCCCCTCGCCAGGTTTCAGCTATCACCTACCACCTTGTACTTCTTCCTCCCCTCCCCCCAACTTCTTGCTCTAACTTCTCTTATTTTGTTCCAAAATAACTTCTCTTATTTTGATGAAGGGTCTCGGCCTGAAACATCAAATGCAAACTTGTTTCCCTTGGTGCTGTTTGGCCTGCTCAGTTCTTTCAGCATTTTGAATGTGTTGCTTGGATTTCCAGCATCTGCAGACTTTCTCATCTCAGTGGTGGAAAAAGGAATGTTTCAGAATCCTGGGACATTGCAATCAGTTCTGGAGGACCAATACAAACCAACTCATCTACACTTAGGCAGGACTAGTATCTATGTCCTAGGGCAGTGGTTCCCAACCTTTTTAATGCCATGGACCAATATCATGAAGCAAGGGATTATTGGACCCCAGGTTGGGAACCCCTGTCCTAGGGGATTGTTTTTTTGGTGCTGCTGGGGAGGGTTTCAACAAATATGGCAGTAGGGTTGGAAATCAATTCACCAGGTAGAAAAACAGAATGAAGCAATGCAGCAACTAGGTGCTTCCTTCTATTTTTCTACCTGGCTGGAGATTAGGAACAAGAAAGAGGAAAAACGCACTAACTAGAATTGTCTATAGGCCACCAAGTAATAACATTACAGAGGAGGAGCCAATAATCTAATAAATATCTGATGCATGGTAAGAATTGAACCATAGTTGTCATGCGGGTCTTTAACTTGCATATGGAATGGATGAATCAAGTTAATGGAAGCAGTCTTGAATAGGACTTCATGGAATGCATCCATGAAAACTTTCTTGAACAGTATGTTACTGAGCCTACAATGTAAAATATTTTAGATCTGGTCCTACGCAATGAGGCAGGTAAAATTATCAATACTGTAGTTAGGAATTCTCTTGGAAACAGTGATCACAGTATGGTTAAATTTCTCATACTAATGGAGGGGGAAATGGTTTAACCTAAATCCAGTGCATTATAGGCAAATAAGGGAGACTACAACAGGATGAAGAGGAGAGCTGGCTAGCATAGACTGGGAACACAGGCAATGTGGTAGAACAATTAAGAAACAGTTGAAGACATTCAGAGATTTTTCACAGTGCTCAACAAAATTATATTCCAGTTAAGATCAAGGACATTAAGGCTGGGGACAGCCTTAGATAATAGAGAATAATGGAAGGCATCAAACTAAAAGCTCAGGCATAAAAAGTCAACAAGACTAATGGGAAACTGGATGATTGGAAAACTTAAAAATTCTTAAAACCCATTTAAAACTCGAAGGTTTGTTATCTTGTAAAAGATTTACTAATTACAAATGATTTTTAAAAAGAAGCATTTCCAAAACACAGGTGTCAACAAGTAGCAGAGAGTAAGTCACCCATCGTGGGAATCACAAGCAGAGGAATGATTTCTAGTTCATTTCATCTTTTCGTCATTCTTATCATTCCTTGACCATTCGTAACAAGCCTAACTGCTCCTTTACATTTATACTGTTATTTTTGCCGCTGGTGACTTCACACGCATATTTTGTTCCAGATACCTTTTCACACAGATGGTCTAAAGGCTTCTGGTAACAGAGATCTCAGACACTCAAAGTGAATGCTGTGAAGGCTATCTCTTTAAGTACACATGTTATCCAACTATTGATAAAGCAGCTATATGATGTATTAAGTGATAGTAGCAGTGGTCTGCAAGCTTTCTTGAACTAAATAACTTAGCCAGTGGTGTCTGGTTTGATACAGGCCAAATGGCAAAACCCTATTGTTTTACACTGTATTTTTTAAGCATTCAGTTCTGATCTATAAGCCAGCAATGCTGTCCACTGATAGTGCTGTTTGTTAACAAAGCAGTCCTTTTAACATCAGACTGGTTTTTACTTGCAATTTATATTAAGAACTGATTCTTATTTATGAGAGGAAGCTGAACAAAGAATATTGGTAGTAAGTTTAACTTACTCAAAAACAGTTCATTAATCTCTAGAGGAGTCAGCTGCTGTGTAGAAATCTAAACTTGGCAAAAAGGTCTCCAGGACCTTAACAGCAGAGGAACTTGGGAGTGCTTGTGCATGAATAACGAAAGGTTGGTTTGCAGGTGGAAGAGATTATCGAGAAGACAAATGGAATGCTGGTTTTCATTGCTAGAGGGATTGGATTCAAGAGCAGGGAGATTATGCTGCAACCTTACAAGGTACAGGTGAGGCTACACATGGAGTATTGTGTGCATTTCTGGTCTCCTTGCTTGTAAAATTGCTGGCTTTGGGGGCCATGCAGAATTGGGTTCAGCAGGTTGATTCTAGAGGTGAGTTAGCTCACAAAGAGAGACTGAATTTCCTAGGACTATACTCACTAGAATTCAGAAGAATGAGGAGATCTTATAGAAATATATAAAACTATGAAAGGGACTGATAAGGTAGAGTCCTGACGAAGGGTCTCGGCCCGAAACGTCGACAGTGCTTCTCCTTATAGATGCTGCTTGGCCTGCTGTGTTCCACCAGCATTTTGTGTGTGTTGTTTGAATTTCCAGCATCTGCAGATTTCCTTGTGTAGAGTCAGGAAAGTTGTTTCCACTGGTAAGTATGATGAGAATTAGGGGGTATATCCTCAAGATTTTGGAGAGTAAATTTAGGATGAAGATGAGGCGAAACTGCTTTGCCCAGAGTAGTAAACTTGTGGAATCCTTTGCCCAAAGATGCAGTGGAGGCAACTGCATTAAATATGTGGCCATATTATTTGGTACCTCCTGTACCTGAGTGTACTACTGCTGCTGTATCGCATCCACATCAAGGTTTGGCATGATGTGCACAACACTTCTGCACAACACTGTTGTAGCACATCATTATTTAAGTTAAGTTACTGTCAGCTTGAACCAGTCTGGCCATTCTCCTCTGACCTCTCTCATAAACAATGTGTTTTCATCCACAGATCTGCTGCTCATTGGATATTTTTTGTGTTTACCACACCTTTTTCTGTAAACACTAGAGGCTGTTGTATGTGAAAATATCAAGAGATCAGCCATTTCTGAGATACTCAAATCACCCCATCTGGCACCAACAATCACTCTGCAGTCAGTCACTTAGATCACATCTCTTCCCCATTCTGTTGTTTGGTCTGAACAACTGAATCTCTTGTCCATGTCTGCATGCTTTCTATGGATTGAGTTGCTGCTACATGATTGGCTGATTAAATATTTGCATTAACACGCAGGTGTACAGACGTAACTGATAAAGTGGCCACTGAGTGTACAGAAATATGTGTATAGTAGGGAATTGAGCATTCTAGGAAAAAGGTAGGTAAGTGAAGCTCAGATCATGGCCGGGTCTGCTATGATCTTATTGAATGGAAGACCAGGCTTGACAGGCCAGATAGCATATTCCTACCCTGATTTTGTATGTTCCTTAATCTGAAATAACCTTGATACTCAGCCTTCAGGTTCACTGTGCTATCATTAATGGCAGCTCTTTGTAATGTTTCCTAACTCCAAAACATGAAACTAATTGAAAGGAAAACAGAGTCCAATGTTCCTTCTAAGGTGCACAAGTGCATACATCTTTTTCTACTAGGAAAGGAATTTAAACTGCGCACAAAAGGTTGTCACCCTCTACCTCATTGGCATGTTAAGTGTATTTCATGATTGTACAAATTCACATTTCCTTTTCCGGTTTCTGATGCAGATGGTCCTGACAACGTGGAGTTTGCGATGATATGTCTGCAGATTTTAGAACTGGCTTAGTTATATTTTTTTTTAAAGAAACAATTAATTCACTATGTCGGATTCCAAAGAAACTAAAGGTGTGAAGTGCAAAAGGACTGCTGGTTCATTTAAAGCAGAATGGCTTAATGAAACAGTATAAACTGCTACAACAAAAGCTCAATGAGGTCAGAAACATGCAGCTACGAAGAATATTTACATACAATACAGAAACTGGTACAACATGCATGTATGTATTGTCGTGATGCAAAAGATACTGGATAATTTGTGGGAAGAAGTGAAGTGATATTTGGAAACTTGCCTTTTTAAAGCATCATTTAGCAAAGTTCTTATTGACAGTGTTTTGCTAGCTTTTAAGTGAATCCCTCTATATTAAAAATAATCAGTGCCCACATGTTGTCACTGGGCAAAAAACTAAAGGGAACATTGGGGGAGTCTGTAATGTATGTCTGACTTCAATTTACTTTAAGCAAGGCACAGGCATGTCACGTGATAGTGTCATGACTTATGCAATTCACATTTTTACATACATCCCACAATGGATTATTTACACAAATAAAGAATGCTTAGTCACACAGTGTATTTATAATATTACTCAAGTTTTACTGAAATATTGAATACAAAATACTCCTCCTTGCTCAGCGATAAACTCCAACTCAATAGAAAATGCATCTCTTCTGTATACACAGTATACTACATAGCACAACTACTATTTACAGACATCAGTGGCATGGTAAATTTTAAATTGTCCAATACAGGCCTAAAGATTTAATTGCTTTGGAGGCTTTAAACTCTTGTGAAATAATGTCTTCTCTGACAAAAGGGATCACTCTGCTTGTCCGCTGAGACTTGTGACTGTGAAATGATCTCCGGTAAAGGGTCCTCCTTCATGGTGGTTGTATAAGTTAACTTTGGGACTGCAGGAAATGGCTCTGATAGCTTAAGCATCTTTCTTCTGGGTGTGTTGGCAACCTGAACAGTGGATGGCAAGCTTCACTGGATGATGTGGATCATAATGTGTGAGTACAGTGTCTGATGTCATATTTCCTTTATCTTTTGAAAAGCCACCTCTCACTGCTTTGTCCATTTCCATTTCTTCATGATCTGGAGTAATGAGTTCAAGGGGTCAAGCATAGTAGCCAGGTTTTGCAGGAATCTGTTGTAGTAAATGACAAATCCAAAAAAAGTCACAACTGCTTGAATTTTCTTACCATACGTGTATAAATATTCTGAATCAATGATGTCATCACAGTAAGTGATGCTCGGTTTAAAGAATTCACACTTGTTATAATGAGCTCTGAGGCAATAATGTGTTAATATTTTTAATACTGTCTTGCGATTTTGGAAATGTTCCTTGTCATCCTTTCCAGTAACACTGAGTGCCTGGGTAGCTTTGTAGCATCTGGTCCATAACTTTCTGCTAGAGTACAGATACAGCTGCTACTCCAAAAATAAGTCTCTTGTAGTGATAAAGCCTTTTATGAGTGTTTATGGTGATTTCCATCTGTAGGCAGACCTCAGCTAAATCCACTTTGCTGAAGTTTTTTTCTTCCAGAAGGGTTTACAAAGATAAAATTCATTCTGTACTGGGTTGATGGTGACATTATAATCGGCACAGACCCTGACAGTCACTTTCTCCTTGGCTACTGGGACTACTGGTGATGCCCATGGGCTCCAGTCAAATTTGGAAAGAAATCCTTCAGCCTCCATGTAATGTAACTCAGTGACGACTTTATTAGGGATAATAAAAGGAAATAGATGGACTTTGCATAACTTGGGTGTGGCATTTTCATTTAACCTTATTTTACCCTTGATATGTTTGAGTTTTCCAATACTATCCCTGAACACTGCTGTGGCATTATTTAGTTCCTTTCCTAATTTGCTTTCAGTTGGCTCTATTACAGGGTATGCAGCATGTAAATTCTGGTTGGTACAATTTGTAGCTGTCTCAGCCAATCATGAAGTTATCTTTTTTTCCAGTATGAATTCGTTGTTGGATATCTACAGGCTTCAGTCCAGTATCTTTGGAAGCCCTCTCAAACTCATTTTGTGAAATGACTGAAACAGCCAAGCCGGTGTCCTATTCCATTTTAAGCAGTTTGTCATTCACTTCTGATGTAAGACATATTGCTTGTCTATTGTTATTTTTCACATTGAAAATCTCAAGGCGACTCAATCCTGTGCATTCTCATCATTATCAGATTTTTCATTTTCAGCATGCAGATTAGTGCTCTTTCTGAAACTGCTACTTCAATTTCTTTTTCTCTTCTCTGTGTAGTCCATTTGTTTTTGTTTGCTCTTTGTATGTCTCATACTTTGCATTTTCTGCAAGTTTTGCCTATAAACCTGCATTTATCTGGTGTCTGTGAGCCCTTGCCACAAAGGTAACACACTTTGTCCGCTGCAATTTTTTTCACACTCACTTTCGTTCCTGATGGTAACTTAATTGCTTCTCTGGCCATTGATTCTATTGATACAGATATTTCAACTGCTCTTTTAAATACAAGCTACACTTCAGTTGGAAGCTGCTTTTGCAAATTTTCTTGTAAGATTCCACAAACTAAATGATCTCTCAGCCCATCACTGAACTGGCAATGCTCAGACAATCTCTTCAATTCAGCCATATAAGCTGAAATGGAATTCACTTCATTTTGATTCTGCTTATGAAACCTAAAGCATTCTGCAATCAGCAATGGTTTTGGTTCTAAATGTTCCTGCATTACTTTCGTGATATCAGTAAAGTTAGTTTGGTTAGAGCAGATAGACCTCCAAGCAAACTGTATGCCTTAATATCCAATGTATTCAGCAAAATTGGCACTCAGTTCTCATTGGCTATTTCATTTGTTTCAAAATACTGCTTAATTTGCTCAGTATACATTACCAAGTTATCCCTTGTGCAATCGAATATGTCCATCTTTACCATGCAGCCAGCCATTTCTGCTATTTTTTTTGTTTGTGATTATTGTCACCCGGCTCACTCTTTATGAACCAGTGAACTTGTCTGTTTTCAGCCTTTTTTTTAACTCAACCATGTCTGTCCTTTCAAAAGAAGCATGTGCTGTGCTGTTTTTATTTTTACTGTACTGTTTTTTGCTGTGTGTATTTTTACTTGAACGTCTCGCTGCACTTCAGCAGGTAGGTAGTCATCTCTGGTTAATTTCAAACTTCCTCATCGCCCCTGTTGTATTTTGTAACTCTAATACATGAAAATAATTGAAAGAAAAACACAGTACATCTATAATGTATGTCTAACTTCATTTTTACTTTAAGTGAGGCATGTTCATATCACGTGGCATCACGACCTATGTGATTCACTTATTTTTGCATGTAGATCACAATGAATTATTGAAACAAAACATGCTTACTTAAACTATATATTTACAATATTACTGAAATATTAAATACATGACAACTTTGGTCACATTGTACCTCATTTCTCAATCTTTTTGAAACCCTTTTTCCATCTATGTGTGAAAGAACCCCATTCTTTGAAAGTAGAACTTGTCCAAAATAATCCCAATAGTAGATAATTTGAAATATTGCTGAATTGTCTTCTGCAGTGCCCACATTATTACCATGTCCTGATCATGTGTTCTCTTGGTTGTACGTTTGTATTTCTCAATGTTATAATTGGCTTCAATAGCATCCGGAGTTTCTTGCAGCTGTAATTTCTTATTTCTGGATAAACTCCAGATTATGGTCTTGTGTCAGTTACATTCTGTTGGCTTTAACAACCTGGTGCTGTACGTCCAATTATAACAGTGAGTTTTTTTTTTAAGTAGGCAACTGGAAGCTGCAGAGTTTCCCTAATATCAGCAGTATGGCTGCTGCTGAAATCAGGGACTCCCTAACCAACATTTTACCGACCAACTACCCACATGAAAAGGACTGAAAGTCTAAGACTGTATGAAAGTCTTAGGCACATGTATATAGCTTGGGTGCCTAAGACTTTTACAAAAATTCTAGAAGATACTACCATCACTGTCCTGGTTACTTTGTTCAATAAACTCACTTCTACTGTACACTCAAAGTTGACTGAAACACGTCCACATTTTTCAATGCCTTTTTCACTGAAAATGCAATTCTTGCTTTTTTTTTCAAAAGTAAGATATTAGGTGTTAATGAGTCTGTATTATTTTCTCACTACTGCACACTAATGTCCCTAAATTCTCTGTCTAGGAATGATCCAAGAGTATACCATCTTGCCAAGTTCCTCAGTCTGACAACATAATCCCCAATTGTCTCCTTTGCCATCTGGTTACAAGTACCAAATGTGTAATTCTGAAATATTCTACATGCTGCTGGGTTGAAGTATGTTCCTAGCTTCTCAACAATCTCATTAACTGAAACATCTGTTCCACTCTACGAACATGTTTGCAGAAGTCATGTTATTAGGAGCCTATCTGTAATCAGTATATGACTTTTTTTTCTGTTCAAACATCACTGTATTTCATTCTTACCATTATTGGCTGAAGCCTCTACAATACTGTTAGTCTTAAAAATGGACATCAAAGTGCCTTTGTATTTGCGCTTTATATATCTGGGCTTTTTCTTACACTCAGCAATGTGAAAACTATTAAAACTGGACTGAATATTTCTGAAGAATCACTAACAAAAGTAAAATTAAACAGAATCAAATCACACATCCAGAAATTTAAAAATATTGAACTAGAGCATAATTAATAAACAAATAAATAACTTCCTTCCCGGTCTTGCTCCAAATCTGCAGACCTAGAAACCAAATGAAATCAATTGGATTGCAGGTCCTTGCCAGATCTGTCTCCAGATAGTCTGGAAGGTGATTTATTGCTGTTGATTGAGGAATCCCAACTTCTGTTTGAACAACTGAACTCTGGCATTTTCCCACTGAAACATTACCCACAGCCAGCAAGACTTAGCCTAATATCTGAATCATAATTCAATCCATTAAATTAAGTGATTTTTAGATAGTAATCATTGTGAATCAGAAATTTCACAACAAGTAATTAATTGCAGTAGTCACAGGGAGGCATTAGTAAATTATTGTATTACAGTCACATGTCCTGAGGTACAGTGAGAAACTTCGTTTTGCATGCTATCCATACCGTTCATTACATCACATCAGAACATCAAGGTATTACAAGTGGAAAGCAATAACAGAGTGCAGGAAGTGTCTCAATTATATAGAAGGTGTAGTGCAGGCAGACAATGAGGTGCAAGAGGTAAATTGTGAGGTGAAGAGTCCATTTTATTGTCCAAAAGTTCCTTCAATAATCGTTTAGCTGTGACATAGAACTATCCTGATAGCATGTGCTTCCCGGCTTCAGCATCTTCTGCTTTACAGAAGTGGAAAGAGAGAATGTCTAGAGGGGGAGAGGGTATTTGATTCTGGTAATTGCTTTATCAAGCCAGCAAGAAATGCAGTCAGAGTCCTTGTAGAGAAGGCTGTATTTTGTTGTATGCTGAGCTGTGTCCACAACTTACTGCAGTTTTTTTTACGCTCTCAGGCCAAGTAACTTCCACAGTAAGCTATGATACTTCTAGAGAGAATGCATTCTATAATGCATCTGTAAAATTTGGTGAGGATCACAGAGGATATGTCAAATTTTGTTAATGTCCTGAGGGAGTCGAGGCACCGGTGGTTTGTTTTGGCCATGGTGTCCAGATATTGGACTGATGATATTCACTTCCAGGAATGTAGTCTCAACTATCTTGAGCTCAGTACCATTGATGTAAACAGCAGCAGGTGTACTGCCCACCTACCAGCTCTCTTGTTTTGCTGATGAAAGGGAAATGTCTTTGCCATGATATCATAATAGTAGGTTTACTGTCTCATTCCAGTACTCCAACTCATCATTATGTGAGATTCAGCCCACTGTGATGTGTTCTCTGCAAACCTGTAGATGGAGTTAGAATGCAATGTGACCACACAATTGTGAATGTAAAGGTGGAAAATATAGGTAAATATTTAATATATCAGTTATGTTAGAAACATAAATGTCGAGCTCTGATCATATTGGCAATTCATTATATTGAAGGAATGATAATGGTCATCGATCTTTCTATTCCCCAAGCAAAGAATTTGAGCATTATCTGCAATGCTGTCAATGTCCTACAGCTGCTCTTGTTTTTATTTTCCACATATTCCAAAGACATGCTGCTTAGTAAGTTAATTGGCCAGTGTAAATTGCCTCATGTGCAAGTGAGTGGTAGGATTTGGGGGAAAGTGATGAGAATGCTGGGGGAATAAAATAATAATGAAGCTTTGATGTAAATGGGTAGTTGGCAATTAGCATGGACTGAAGGGCCTGCAACCATGCCATATGTCTATGTGATACCATGTCTCAATGACTTTGACAAGGCTAGTGTTTACTTGCAGGACGTAAGATGTTGACGACTTTGATCTCTGAAAACTTCTTTGCAGATGTGAAAGGCAGACCCTTGAGTGCAGAGTTGTTAGCTGGGATGTTGTGCAGCTGTTTTCTTTCTCAGATACTTTCCAGTTTCTTGAGCAAGATGGTTCTCCTCAGAATGGAGCAAGATGGCTCCTGACTTCACACCCTACCTCATCATGGCCTTGCAACATATTATCAGTGGCATTGCACTTTTTCCGTATTTGCAACACCTTACTCTGCATTTTACTATTGCTATTCCTTTCTAATATCTCAGTTCACTGATGTGATGAAATTATTTGTATGGGTGGCATGTAATATTGCTTGTTTTTCACTGTGCCTCAGAATATAATAAACTAATTTACTATGGTGCTTTACCAGCCAGCACTTAACTCCTCAAAGGAACAGAATTTCCACAAGTTCGACAGGCTTTAGAAAATATGAGATAACATGAGAGAGGATGCAATTGAAAGTTCAACATGATGTTGCCTGGCATGGAGAACATCAGTTATGAAGAGAAAACGGAGAGGCTAGACTTGTTTTCCATGGAGCTGAGAGGGTTAAGAGAGAATATCATTGAGGTATATGAAATTATGCAAGGCACAGATAGAACAGACCTGCAGAAAACTTTTTTCTATATCAGAGTTGAATAAAACTTGAGATCATAGATTTATACTAAGGAGTGAGATTCATATAGCATTTGAAAAAGACCTTTTTTATGCAGAGAGTAGTGAGTACCTGGAATGTACTGTTTGATACAGTGCGGGAAGCAGAGTCACTGTAGGCGTTTCAGAAAAACACTTCAATTGTCTTGACATACCTTAATTTGGAAGGGTACTCTGTAGTCAGTATGGATCCAGTGGGCTGAAAGGCCTGTTTCTATGCTGTGTAATTCTACTTTAAAGGTGCCATTCGGATGCTGTATTGGATCTGAAAAATTATGATGAAGACAAGTATTGCATATTCTGGAGAGAAAATATGTATTTGACAGGTTTCTGAAATTTAAAACTGCAGATACTGTGCTGAAAATCCAAAATAAAAGCCTAGAGGGCAGAAAACATATGGCAGGCAACATCTGTGGAGAGTAACAAAATTCAAAAATTAAAGTAAATTTATTATCGAAGTACATATTACCATATTCAAATCTGGGATTCATTTTCTTGTGAGCATATTCAATGAATCCATTATAGAATGAAAACAATAATAGAATCAGTGAAAGCCCATGCCAACTTGGCTGTTCAACCAGTGCGCAAAATATGGCAAACTGCAAATACAAAAAGAAAAAAAATAAGCAATAAATATCTAGAATGTGAGATGAAGAGTCCTTGAAAGTAAGTCCATAGGTTCTGGAAACATTTCAGTGATGGGCAAGTGAAGTTGAGTGAAGTTATCCTCTTTTGTATAAGAGCCTGCTGGTTGAGAAGTAATAACTGTTCCTGAACTTGGTAGTGTGTTCTGAGGCACCTATACCACCTACCAGATGGCAGCAGTGAGAAGAGAGCATGGCCTAGGTGGAGGGGCTGCTTGGTGATGGATGCTGCTTTCCTACGATAACGCTCCAGGTAGATGTGTTCACTGTGGAGAAAGCTTTACCCGTGATGAACCAGGCCATATCCACTATTTTTTGTAACAGTTTCCATTCAAGGGCATTGGTATTTCCATACCAGGCTGTGATGCAGTCAGTCAACATACTCTCCACCACACATCCATAGGTTTGTCAAAATTTTAGATGTCATGAGAAATCTTCTCAAATTCCTAAGGAAGTAGAGACACTGATGTGCTTTCTTTGTAATTACACATACAAACTGGGTCCAAGACAGGTCCTCTGAATTTAAAGTTGCTGACCCACTCCACCTCTGATCCTCTGATGAAGACTAAGTCATGGACCTTTAGTTTTCTCCTCCTGAAGTTAATAATCAGCTCATTTGTCTTGCTGATGTTGGGCAGGAGTTTGTTGTGGCACCACTCAGCCAGATTTTAAATGTCCCTCCTATATGCTGATTTGTCACCACCTTTGATTAGGCTTTCAACAGTGGTGTTGTAACCAAACTTAAACATGGCATTGGAGCTGAGCTTAGCCACACAGTCATAAGTGTAAAGCGATTTGAGGGGTGGGGGGCTGAACGGACAACTTTGTGGTGCACTGTACTGATAGAAATTGTGGAAGAGATGCCGCTGCCAAACCCAACTCACTTGAGTCTGCAAGTGAGGAAATCGAGAATCCAATTGCACAATGAGGCATTGAGGCTTAAGTCATGAAGCTTATTGATTAGTTTTGAGGTGGTGATAGTACTGAATGCCGAGCTGTAGTGGATAAAGAGCATCCTGATATATGCATCTTTGCTGTCCAGATGTTCCAGGGTTGAGCGAAGGCCAATGAGATGGATTTTGCTCTGGACCTATTGTGTTGGTAGGCAAATTGGAGAGGATCCAATTTGCTTCTCAGACAGGAGATGATATGTTTCATCAGCAACCTCTCAAAACACTTCATCACAGTGGATGTAAGTGCTATTGTACAGTAGTCATTGAGAACATTACCACGTCCTTCTCAGGCACTGGTATAAGTAAAACCTGCTTGATGGTGGAAGTGAGATTCTAAAGATCCTAGTGAACACTTCAGCCCAGTTGATCAGCACAGAACTTTAGTACAAAGTTAGTTTATCAAGTCAATGATGCTTCGTCGTGTGTAATCATCTGTGAAGTTCATTTGCTATAGTTGGCTGTGGTGGCCAAGCCACTGGATATGTTTTACATCGAGGTTGTAAGATTCTTGATTAGTAAAGGTGTCAAGCTTTCTGGGGAGAAGCAGGAGAATGGGGTTGAGAGGGATAATACATCAGCTATGCTGGTTTGGTGGAGTGGGCTTGATGGGCCAAATGGCCTAATTCTGCTCCTATGTCTTATGGACTGTATGAGCTCAACATTTATGTCACCTGTCTGCAGTTCATTATTTTGAAATTAGTAATTTCAATATTAGATGAGCTTATTCTGCCACAGAGGACATCTTTATCAAATTCAATTTTCTCCTCATACAGTGTCCAAGTGGATAATAGATAATCTGCAAGCTAGGATCAATGATTTGCAAACGAGTGCAGGAAAGCTGATGGATTTCCTGCCTCCACCCAGTTTGTGATTACTTTTATCGATGCGATAGCGAGCATACTGACATACAGAATGACAGTGTGCTGCTCCAGCTGCAGTGAGGCAGATCACAAAGCCCTCCAATGTGCAGCCCTCTGCACATCACTGGGTCTCAACTCCGAGACCTGGAGACAATCCATAACTCTCGGCTGGAGTTCCACTGCAATCTCGTTGTCTTGAGCAATGACAATGAAGTTCTATTCTATTCTATTTGTTATTAACTCATCCCATTGCTCTTCCTCAAGTCTGCACTGGTAGAGATTCCCTGGAAAAAGTCAAGTGTTTCCAGTGGCCTGGCAGCCATTCTCCAACAACTTTAATGAGGGAATGATACATCAGATCTACCTTGCCAGCACTTCAGTAAGTTGAGTAATGCCTTTACTGACAATAACCTCAGGGTGAAAACAAAATGCTAATGAAGAAGGACAGGTAGCTTTCATTTAGCAGCATTAACTTCAATGAATAAAGGCATATCAAATTGACCTGACACAAAGCATTACGTGACATTTTCTTGCTCGATGCAGAATATACACTCAGTGGCCACTTTATTAGATAACTTCTGCATCTAATAAAGTGCCCACTGAATGTCTGCCCATAGCCCATCCACTTCAAGGATCAATGTGCTGGCAGTCAGAGGGCTTCTTCTGCACATTACTGTTGTTATGTTTGGTTATTTGAGTTACTGTCACCCTCCAGTCAGATTGAACAAGTCCGGCCATTCTCTTCTGATCTCCCTCACTGACAAGATGTTTTCATCCTCAGAGTTACCACTCACTGGATGTTTTTGGTTTGGTTTTCGAAACATTCTCTGTAAACTCTAGAAAGTATTATGTGTGAAAGTCCCAGGAGATCAACCATTTCTGAGATACTCAAATCACCCCATCTGGCACCAATAATCATTCCACAGTTAAAATCACTTAGTTCACATTTCTTCCCCAATCTAATGTTTGGTCTGAAAATAACTGAATCTCTTGACCAAGTCTGCATTAAGCATAGGTGTGCATAATGAAATGGAGACTGAGTGTATAATTAAGGTATAATTCCTAGCAGAGAGCCATGCAAGGAGCTAGAGCCCATTCTCTGATCCACACTCCTTGTATGATTTCTGCGTGGGCCATGGAACTATTCTTTAGTCCCTTTTGTGCAAACTTTGGACCAGCTACATGGAAGTTGCTGCACAGCTTAAATAGAATATGCAATAAAGCTCAAATTTAAATGAAACTTTTGCTGTTGCGGAATGTTTTGATTTACAGTAGATATTAAGTTATAAGAATAGCTGAGTTGAGACATAGTACAGTTCAAATGATAGGGATATTTCAGCTTGCTGCCAAATTAGCAATAACATACAGTCCGGTGGAGAAAGTCAATAGGTCGAGCAACATCTTTGGGAGGAAAGGGATTGTTGACATTTCTGCTGGAAACCCTATGTCAGGATTTAATGAAAGGAGTCAACCCAAAACGTTGACAATTCATTTACATCCACAGATGCTGCTTGACCCATTGAGTACCTCAAGCAGATTTTTTTTTCCTTGTTGCTCCAGATTCCATCACCTGAGATCTATTATGTGAGCAGGTTAGGAACGTCTCCTACCTGTTGGTAATGCAAGCAGAGTGGAAGATGGGGAATCCAGTTAGCCCCTTGACCAAGTTCCACTCTGTAGCTAATCTGGTTCTGGCTGCCATGTTCCTGGTGTTCATTTCATGATTATAGGTAATCAGGAGAATAGTTTATCAATGTAACTTGATGTTCATTATTTGTTAAAGAAGCTCAATTCAGTATTAGAGATCTACAAAAATATTGGTTCATTAGGATGCCACTCAAGCTGATCCCTTAAACACTGTGTAATAACCTTATCAAGCACAGTTTTACTGAGGCAATAACTGTGAGGCATCTATGATGCTTTTGTCATTATCTTTTGCATAACTTATGGGTCAAGACGACAGATTTTTACAGTCAAGTGATGTTAAGCAGCAATCATAGCAACATCTTTGTTTTGTAATTATTTCCCATCCAGCAGGGTATGGTATTGTTTTGTTATCTTAGCTAAACAGACTGAGCAGTTCCTCTGAAAGCACATGGGAAACTTATAAACTATACGATCAAACATTTATCCACCTGTTATTCTGCATCTTTGATGTCCATCATTCTGAAAACAGTGACAAAGAAAATCGTGACTGAGAAGACAGTCATAGTAAAAGAAGATTACTTATTTTGATATAAATTATGATAACATATGTGTTTTACCTTTGTTGATTTTGTGCTTTCATCTAACATCTAAATTTTGTGATCATGTAAAGATTGCTTCATCATTAACTATACGGATATTTCACAAACAAAACTGCAGAAATCCATTACAGATTAACGATACCTTTTCAGAAAGAGATGTTCTAATAGTTATTAATGTTAAAAAGACAACATCAAATTGGGGGAAGGCCAATTTTGATGGTATCAGAAAGGATCCGGCAAGTGAGGATTGGGACAGGCTGTTTACTGGCAAAGGTGTACTTAGTAAGTCAGAGGCCTTCAAAAGTGAAATTCTGAGAGTACAAAGCTTGTATGTGCCTGTCAGAATAAAAGGTAAACATAACAGGTTTAGGGGACCATGGGTTTCAAGAGATATTGAGGCACTGCTTAAGAGAAAAAAGGAGGCGTATAGCAGGTATAGGCAGGTAGAAACAATGAGGTGATTATGGAGTATAAGATATGCAAGAGAACAAGAAATCCTAAGGGATTCTACAGGTATGTTAAGAGCAAAAGGATTGCAAGGAACAAAACCTGTCCTCTGGAAGATTAGAATGGTAATGAGATGGACACAGCCTATAGAAGTGAGGCAAAGCAATCTCGCCTTCATGGACCCTATACCAGTTATAGAGGAGAAGGTGTTTGCCATCCTGAGGCAAGTTATGGTTGATAAATCCCCTGGGGCTTGACAAGGTGATTTCTCAGACCCTGTGGGAGGCAAGTGCAGAAATTGCAGGGGCACTGGCAGAGATATTTAAATCATCCTTATCAATATGTGAGGTATTGAAGGATAGCTATTGTTGTTCTGCTGTTTAAGAAATCTCTAAAAATAGACTAGGCAGTTATAGGCTGGTTATCCCCTGGCAGCAGTAGTGGGAAAATTATTGGAAGTTGTTTAATGGGACTGGATATGAATATACGGATAAACATGGACTGATTTGGGATAGTCTGTATGGCTTTGTGCATGGTAGGTCATGTCTGACCAATCTTAAGAGTTTTTCAAGGAAGTATATCAAGGCAAAGCATGGGAAGTTGGTCAAGAAGGTTCAGTTGTCAGCATTCAAGATTAGGTAATAAATTGAATTAGACATTGGCTTTGTGGGAGAGGCCAGAGTGTAGTAGTAGAGAGTTGCCTCTCCAACTGGAGGCCTGTGACTAGTAGTGTGCTGCAGGGACTGGTGTAGGGCCCATTATTGTTTGTCATCTATATCAATGATCCCAGTGATAATGTGGTTAACTAGATCAGCAAATTTGCAAATGACACCAAAATTGGGGATGTAGTGGACAGTGAGGAAGACTATCAAAGCTTGCAGTGGAATCTGGACCTGCTGGAAAAATGGAATTTATTGCAGACAAGTCTGAGATGTTGCACTTTGGTAGGACCAACCAGGGTTGGTCTTACACAGTGAGTGGTAGGGCACTGAGGAGTGCTGTAGAACAGAGCAATCTGGGAATATAGGTAAATTATTCATTGAAAGTGGTAGATAGGGTCATAAAGAAAAGTTTGGCACATTGGCCTTCATAAATCAAATTAGTGAGTATAGGCAATGGGATGTTATGTTGAAATTGTGTAAGCTGTTGGTGAGGCCTAACTTGGAGTCACCTACCTACAGGAGCATGTAAATAAGGTTGAAGGAGTACAGGGACAATTTACAAGGATGTGGCCAGGACTGGAGGTCCTGCATTATAAGGAAAGATTTAATAGGTTAGGACTTTATTCCCTGAAACATAGAAGATTGAGGGGAGATTTGATAGAGATATACAAAATTATGAGGGGTATAGACCGGAAAAATGCAAGCAGGGATTTTTTGCTGAGGATGGGTGGGAATCCAACTAGAAGTCATGGGTTAAGGGTGAAAGGTGAAAAGTTTAAGGGGAACATGGGAAGATCATTTTTCACTCAGAAGGTGGTGACAGTGTGGAATGAGCAGCCAGCATGAGTGCTGCATGTGAGCTCAATCTCAATGTTTCAGAGCAGTTTGGATAGGTACACGGATTGCAGGAGTGTGGAGGGCTATGATCCCTGTGCAGGTCGATGGGCCGAGGCAATTTAAATAGTTTGAAACAGACTAGATGGGCCAAAGGGCCTGTTTCCATGCGGTATTTTGTTAAGGCTCTATCAGTCTTTGTGAAGGAGTGGGTGAATACAGCATCATGACATTGTCCAAATATGCCTCACAACTGCAGCTGATGAGCTGCTATACTTTTAATGTAAATTACTTCATTGCAATCCAAACGCTGTTTGAAAAACAGGAAAGCTTTGCAACTGTAGCCTTAAAATTTCAGTGTATTTCATAATATTGTTTTCCCCAGCTCATGTAGAATTCCACCTTGTAAGACATTCACTATAACTGCAGACCCTGTAAATCTACCCTTCAGGCCAGATTAGCCTATTTGCGTCTGCTAATTTTAAACTCAAACTATGGCTCTGCAGATTTTTTTTTGGGGAGGGGAGTCACTGCCTGGTTGAAACAAAGCATTGACAGTGTTAGTGTTCCCACTTTCATTGTTTCTAGACTGTAGTGGATAAGATTGGCCGGGGTGATTATTTCAGAGAAAACGACAGCACTGAGATGCCAATTGAACATCCAGGTTGGTGGTGCAGTTTCTCATTGGAATTAGCTTCGCGTCTCTAACTAATCTGAGCATCACAAATTACAGCAGAGACAGCTGAGTAAAATCTTTAGACTTAAATATTTCTGCTAGCTCCACAAGTGATATTCCAGTCTATTCGGACTTACTTGCTCCCAGGTCAGTCCAGTACTCATTATCATTCCAATATACCTGCCGGTTTGGTGTCACAGAAGAACCACTGGAGATTCTTGATGCCCCTGCCTCCACTTGGTGAGGTGATCTGTAAACACCAAAGTAGAACTTGCACCTCATTGGCGTGAGCCAAATGAACCTCTTAAATAGCTCACATATTTTATTGAGGAGTAGCAGGATCACATCGGCACACCATCTGCCTGATATCAAAATTAGCTTCTCTCTGGATCTAAGACAGATTAATGAGTGGGACGTCTTATCCAAAGGGTCTGTCAGTCTTTAATTTTATTTTCACCTTGCTTCACAAGACAGTAGGAAACAAGTCAAGTCAGGCAGACAGGATTTGGAATCTGGGTGGCAACCAGGCAAATTCCAGACTCCAAGAGCACCCTGATATAAGCTGAGGGGTCCCATGTATACATGAACACAGAAATGGAAAAGTAGGTAGGACAGATGAATCAGTAAGAATTTTCCCGTTCTTTCAGATCCCTAAGGAATTCTCAGAGAATTTTAAAAAAGAGTTACTTTGTCTTTGCTTGTTACTCTACTGCCAGTAGGTTAAAAATATTGCACGTTCATTGACAATTGGTGAATTGAGAATACTTTGGAGCTTTAGTTGAATTTCTTTATTAAGCAAACCAGTACTTGTTTTGCCCTAAATATCCCTCTGATTTGGTCACTGTGGAATGCATATCTGTGCTGAATAAATAAAAGGAACCGAGACTTTTTATTTTTCTTTCAATTTGGCAGTGAACTTTATACTGTTAACATTTGTACCAGTTTTATGGAAACTGTAGTTTTGTGCTTGCAGCTGATTAGAATCTTTCAATTTTCTCCATGTAAGTCTTTAGAAACTGAATAAGTTACTTTATTTCAGTGTCTCATTCCGTCAGTCTACTGGAAATGGTTTTTAATATTCAGACATCCAAGAAGGTTGTACACGCATAAAATAGAATTGTGCTTTAATCTTTTGAAATCTGAGGTTGCTAATAATCTCATATGAATATATAAAGATATTTTTTTCCCAAGACTGTTGAGAGCTAATGCTGTTTTACATTGGTTTACATAAAATAAAGCACTGAATGGACCTTGGTAACTTGAACATTTTGAACCCCATTTTACCTCAGTAACTGTTGTAGATTTTTAGTGTAATTCCTGTAAAGTCAAGTAATATGCAACAATAGCATTTTAAGTTATCAAAGAACAGATGTATGTGCATGTAATGTTCCACAAGAAGTAGCATCTTGAGATTGCTTTGCTAGTGGATTGAATCAAATCGTCTGTCTTTAAAACTGACAAAACACTTCCAGTGAAGCTTATCAAACCTGGTGGCATTTCAAAGGTAAAAGGATATTTTCCTTTGTTAAAACAAGTTCAGATCTTAAAGCAAGTTGGTGCATGTTCCCAAGTGTCAATCGTATTATTTATTTGTCTATTTTCCCAAAGTGACACGCCACTGTCTCTTGCTAATTCCACTTATCAGACATTTCTTATAGCAGGGAGGTAGGAAACTGTTCACTGCTCTTGTAATAGGGTTACTGGTCACAGGAGCATTCTTCAAGAATTCAATGCTAATAAAATTAGCTGCTGATGAAAGCATGATATGCATGGTTCTGATGCCATTTCAGAGCAAACATTGTAGATAATTATTTTTGGTACAGCTATGGAAAGGTAATTTCCACTTCGTAGTTGTTCTGTGTTGCATTTTAACTATTGTCACTAGCAGCACTGGATTGCACGGGTTCTGTAAAAGCATCAGTGGTATGATTTGTTTAGTTGGAAAATGTTGAGTGTGGAATGGGAGTCAGAAGGTCTACAAACTGTTGGCATTGTTGTGATTATCTGCGCATCTCTCAAATTGCTCCATTTCCTAGGTCTTATCGATTTTTCTGAAGGTAAGGAGGTTGCTGTTTGTTTCCATATATAAAATACAGTGTGAAGGCTTGAAGTGCCAGTCCTTAGTCAAGTCTGCATATTTACACTGGCTGTCATCTTTAACTCATTGACTCCTGCTATAAACCTCTTTTAAGAGTACCTTATTAGTGTTACTGAATGTGCAGTAAATCTTTTTATGTTGTGATATTGGATTTAGTGGAGCTAAATTTGGCTTCTGAGCTTGATACAGCTTGTTTCTTTAGACATATATATTCACAAGATCTTGGGTCACTGTCAGTGGGGTCAATATCCCACTTGCTCCTTCCATGCTAACTGCTTTAACCCCAGAGAGGGAGGGAGCTGTAAATGTAAATGCATTGATCTCCTAGCTCCTTGAAATCCTGCTTTTACTCCATGTAAAACCAGTGTTAAATTATGTTATCAATGTAGTTTAATTTAGACCACAAAAATATTTTCAGTTCTTTTATATTTCTATGTTTAATCATCAGATTTGAATTATGCATTGCTCTTTGGACTTCTGTCTTTATGTTAACTGCTTTACACAGTGATCTCAGATATTGGTCAAAAATGTTTTGTAATACACACTAAAATCCCACGAATGCGTGGAACATCATTATGTATTGAACTAAAAACTCCTCTATTAGTCAGTCACTATGTTGTACAGTTGTACAGGGAAATTACAAAAATAGGTAATTTTGATAAAGCATCAAGTTTAGATTTGTTCAATTATAATCAAAAAATTTGGTATTAAAATTATTACCACATGCATAAGTTCCTTGAGGAGTTGCTGCAACATGACTGCTCTTGTCCCATGACAAGTGATTATAGTGTTTATATTTTAAGTTCAAAGAATGATTACAGTGTAAAATGAAGCACAGTCAGAAAGGAGGTTTTAAGAAGTATCTTCAATTGTATATAATTCTATTTACATTACTGGAGAGAAATTTATTCTTGACCTGATGTCAATTTAATTTGAACAACAACTGAACCTCTCGACCATGTTCACATGCTATAATGCATGTTCAGCATGGAGTTGCTGGACATTATTGGCTGATTAGATATTTGCATTAATGAGCAGGTGTACAGGTGTACCTAATAAAGTGGCTACTGAGTGCATGTTCCTTGTTTTACAACATGCTCAGTTATTTACAAGTGAGTCTAGCCAGTCAATAGTTCATCCCAAATCATGAATGAACTTTAACAGGTTTTGTCACAAGCAGAAGTAACAGCAGCCCCTGGAAGTTACTGCAGTTGATATTATTGTGTAAGTTAAGACTTGCCTATCAAATTTTTTTTTCTCACAGATTACTAACTCTTCATTTATACTTTTTTACAAAACACTTGAACTGACCAAAATTGCGGTATGCTGCTACAAAAGCAACAACGTAAATATAAAAATAGTAAAATGCCAGAAAAATGAACATGAGGGATTTTCGACCAGAACAGTATCTCATGTATACCTACATCTCAACAGAGCATAGAACATAGAACATTACTACACAGTACAGGCCCTTCAGTCCATTATGTTGTGCTGAACTTTTAATCTACCATGAGATCAATCTAACCTTCCGTCCTACAGAGCCCTCCATTTTTCTATCACCATGTGCCTGTCTAGGAGTTTCTTATATGTCCCTAATGTATCTGCCTTATTATCACATCTGGTAGGGTATTCCATGCACCCATCAATCAATACATTTTTTTAAATCGCCTCTTACATCCCCCTCCCCTTATGCCTTTGTCCAATTACATTAAAAATATGTCCCCTCATATTAGCCATTTCCACCTGTCTCCGGCTATCCACACAATATTTGCCTCTTATCTTGTCCAGCTCTATCAAGTCAGAGATGTGACTCCTCCTTCACTCATCCACCTCCTCCTACACCTCCTTTCAGGACCCCAAAGAGTCCTTCCAGATAGGGCGACACTTTTCCTCTCAGGGCCATCTAATGTACCCAGCAGACCATTTTGTCGAGCACCTTCTCTCTATCTACTTCAAGAACCAGTGCCATCCATTTCAATTCGACTTCCCATTCCCATTCTGACATATTGGTCTGTGGCCTCCTCTACTGCCAAGATGAGACTATACTGAGACTGGAAGAGCAATGCCTCATATCCCATTTGGATAGCCTCTGACCTGATGGTATGAACATCCATTTCTCTAATGTCCAATAATTTCTCTCCCACCCCTTCTCTCTTTTTCCATTCATCATCCTGGAATCCCTGTTACCCCTTCCCTTCTCATCATATTCTTCTGGTGCACCTTCCCTTTCCTTTTCTTACATGGTCCACTGCCCCTCCTATCAGATGAAGGATCTTGGCCCAAAGTTTCAACCATAGATACTTGCTGAGTTCCTCCAACACTTTATATGCATTGCTCAAGATTTCCAGCATCTGCAAATTCTCTTGTGTTTGATTTGCTGGGAATATTTTGTTTAATGTAAGGGGATCAATGCCTTTGTGTCATTTGATTGCAAAAGACTTCTAACTAGAATTGGAAAGTAAGGTTGCATTGCTACAAGGATTGAATGCTAAAGAAAACTGGATGATAATTTCAAATTAGGTTGTTACCAAACACAGTTATATAAGGAATAATTGAACATCTTGTATGTTGTTAATCTCCTGATATGCTGAATATTATAGTCAATTCACACACTTTTTTAGCCTGAGATTTCTCTGCAATGAAGGCTGAAGATCTGCAAGATGAAAAACACCCTGCCAGGGGTGTGTAATTACAGTGTGACGCTTATAAAGAGTATCTCCATATGCGTGGGCATAAAGGTGTATAATGGGGAAAGCTGACATAAAAATTTGACAAGAAGTAATGTTTGGCACTAAAGATGTATATGTAGATGTAATTTTTAAGGCATTTCCAATGTCGATGCATCCAAGGAGTAATGACTAAGTGAAGTGTTCAAGTGAAACAGGTTACAGAGGAGAAGAATAATTGTTCCATTGAATTTGCAACAAATACAAACTGGAAGATTTTGGAATAACATAAACATAAATTGTCCTAAGCATCAGAGTCCCAAAGCTTATGAAACAAATAAAATGTGAAGCATAACTTCATGACTGAAGTCATCCTGTATGCTCAACTGAGTCTTGCAGATCAGGAACTTTGGAGGTTTTTTCACCAAATGCAGAGAGTGGTCTAATTGCATCTTCAGTGTCTTTGGGAAAAGTTAATTTACATGGGCTTCGATACCTGCTACATGTTTCTGTCTAGTAATCTGTATTGGTAAATCATAAAGTGAGCAATTTTTTGATGTCCCAAGAAGGTTGTAAAAATAATTGAAATTGATGAGTAACTTGCCAAGCTGGCTGGTGGCGTAGTGGCATCAAAGCTGGACTTTGGCCGAAGGTCCCGAGTTCGAATCCAGCTGGCTCCTGTGCACGCTCTCCATCCGTGCTGGGTTGTGCTTCGAGCTAGCAACTCGGCCTCATAAAAAAGAAATTGCCTGCTACAGAAACATCAACAGCAAAAAAGTTAATGGCCTGTGCTCTCTCGTGAGTTGAAAGGCAATTTCTTTCTCTAACTTGCCAAGCTTCCAAGTAATGTCAAAGATTTGACAGTCTTCAAAAAAGATATCAAAGAGTAAAACCGATAATGGGGCAATGATCCATATGTAGTATGCACTCTGAAGGGCACAATCTTTTATCCATGCAGATGAAACCAATTCATTCAAATACTGCCCTAAACAAAAGTTAGGTTAGAATGCTGGATCTCCTGCTTGTGTATTAAATATCTTGCCCTTACCAAGTGGGAGAATCAATAGACAATAGACAATAGGTGCAGAAGTAGACCATTCGGCCCTTCAAGCCTGCACCGCCATTTTGAGATCATGGCTGATCAATTACTATCAATACCCGGTTCCTGCCTTGTCCCCATATCCCTTGATTCCCCTATCCATAAGATACCTATCTAGCTCCTTCTTGAAAGCATCCAGAGAATTGGCCTCCACTACCTTCCAAGGCAGTGCATTCCAGACCCCCACAACTCTCTGGGAGAAGAAGTTTTTCCTTAACTCTGTCCTAAATGACCTACCCCTTATTCTCAAACCATGCCCTCTGGTACTGGACTCTCCCAGCATCTGGAACATATTTCCTGCCTCTATCTTGTCCAATCCCTTAATAATCTTATATGTTTCAATCAGATCCCCTCTCAATCTCCTTAATTCCAGCGTGTACAAGCCCAGTCTCTCTAACCTCTCTGCGTAAGACAGTCCGGACATCCCAGGAATTAACTTCATGAATCTACGCTGCACTTCCTCTACAGCCAGGATGTCCTTCCTTAACCCTGGAGACCAAAACTATACACAATACTCCAGGTGTGGTCTCACCAGGGCTCTGTACAAATGCAAGAGGATTTCCTTGCTCTTGTACTCAATTCCCTTTGTAATAAAGGCCAACATTCCATTAGCCTTCTTCACTGCCTGCTGCACTTGCTAATTCACCTTCAGTGACTGATGAACAAGGACTCCGAGATCTCTTTGTATTTCTCCCTTACCCAACTCTACACTGTTCAGATAATAATCTGCCTTCCTGTTCTTACTCCCAAAGTGGATAACTTCACACTTATTCACATTAAACGCCATCTGCCAAGTATCTGCCCACTCATCCAACCTATCCAAGTCACCCTGAATTCTCCTAACATCCTCATCACATGTCACACTGCCACCCAGCTTAGTATCATCAGCAAATTTGCTGATGTTATTTTCTATGCCTTCATCTAAATCGTTAACGTAAATGGTAAACAGCTGTGGTCCCAATACCGAGCCCTGTGGCACCCCACTAGTCACCACCTGCCATTCCGAGAAACACCCATTCACCGCTACCCTTTGCTTTCTATCTGCCAACCAGTTTTCTATCCATGTCAATGCCTTCCCCCAATGCCCTGAGCTTTGATTTTACCCACCAATCTCCTATGTGGGACCTTATTAAATGCCTTCTGAAAATTGAGGTACACTACATCCACTGGATCTCCCCTGTCTAACTTCCTGGTTACATCCTCGAAAAACTCCAACAGATTAGTCAAACATGACTTACCCTTGGTAAATCCATGCTGGCTCTGCCCAATCCTATCACTGCTATCTAGATATGCCACTATTTCATCCTTAATAATGGACTCTAGTATCTTTCCCACCACCGATGTCAGGCTGACAGGTCGATAGTTCTCTGTTTTCTCCCTCCCTCCTTTCTTAAAAAGTGGGATAACATTAGCCATTCTCCAATCCTCAGGAACTGATACTGAATCTAAGGAACATTGGAAAATTATTACCAATGCATCCGCAATTTCCAGGGCCACCTCCTTTAGTACCCTAGGGTGCAGACCATCTGGACCTGGGGATTTGTCAGCCTTCAGTCCCATCAGTCTTCTCATCACCGTTTCCTTCCGAATGTCAATCTGTTTCATTTCCTCTGTTACCCTCTGTCCTTGGCCCATCCATACATCTGGGAGATTGCTTGTGTCTTCCTTAGTGAAAACAGATCTAAAGTACTCATTAAATTCTTCTGCCATTTCTCTGTTTCCCATAACAATTTCACCCAATTCATTCTTCAAGGGCCCAACATTGTTCTTAACTATCTTCTTTCTCTTCACATACCTTAAAAAGCTTTTGCTATCTTCCTTTATATTCCTGGCTAGCTTGCGTTCGTACCTCATTTTTTCTCCCTGTATTGTCTTTTTAGTTAAGTTCTGTTGTTCCTTAAAAACTTCCCAATCATCTGTCCTCCCACTCACCTTAGCTCTGTCATATTTCCTTTTTTTTAATGCTATGCAATCTCTGACTTCCTTTGTCAACCACTGTGGCCCCTTTCCCCCCTTTGAATCCTTCCTTCTCTGGGGGATGAACTGATTTTGCACCTTGTGCATTATTCCCAAGAATACCTGCCATTGCTGTTCTACTGTCTTTTCTGCTAGGCTATCCATCCAGTCAACTTTGGCCAGCTCCTCCCTCATGGCTCCATAGTTTCCCCTGTTCATCTGCAACACTGACACCTCCGAGCTGCCCTTATCCTTCTCAAATTGCAGATAAAAGCTTATCATATTGTAATCACTACCTCCTAATGGCTCCTTTACTGCGAGATCGCTTATCAAATCCTGTTCATTACATAACACTAAATCCAGAATAGTCTTGTCCCTGGTCGGCTCTCGTACAAGCTGTTCCAAGAATGCATCCCGTAGGCACTCTACAAACTCACTATCCTGTGGTCCAGCACCAACCTGATTCTCCCAGTTCATCTGCATGTTGAAATCCCCCATAACTACTGCAACATTACCTTTGCCACATGCCAATGTTAACTCCCTATTCAACTTGCACCCAATATCCATGCTACTGTTTGGTGGCCTGTAGACAACACCCATTTGGGTCCTTTTGCCCTTACTGTTCCTCAGTTCTATCCACACAGACTCTACTTCTCCTGACCCTATGTCCCCCCTTGAAAAGGACTGAATCTCATTCTTCACCAACAGGGCCACCCCACCCCCTCTGCCCACATTTCTGTCCCAACGATAGCACGTGTACCCTTGTACATTCATTTCCCAGGTCTGATCTCCCTGCAGCCATGTCTCCGTTATCCCAACAACATCATAGTTACCCATTCGCACCTGGGCTTCAAGCTCATCCGCCTTATTTCTGACACTTGGTGCATTCAGATATAGAATTTTTAACCCATTTCTCCTCTCTCTGTTTGAATCGCTGCCTATTGTGCTTAACCCAGCTCCCCGAACTCCCATCGGGCTATACACCCCTAGAATTTTGTTATCCTTCCTAAATTTACTTATTCTTTCAACACATTTAACTCCATGTTCTGTCAGACCATCCCTCTGTACATGAGTCCTCCTTATCACTTGTTCCGCCTCACCTTCCTCTACTACACACTTAATATTCCGGAACCGTGTAGTCCCCACCTGTCCTTTATTCTTCCTCTTGCTATCCTCTCTCACATTCTGGATCCCCGCCCCCTGCAAATTTAGTTTAAACCCCCCCAAGAAGCACTAGCAAACTTCCCTGCAAGAATGTTAGTACCGCTCCAGCTCAGGTGTAAACCGTCCCTTCGGAACAGATCCCACCTTCCCTGGAACAAAGCCCAATTATCTACAAACCTGAGGCCCTCTCTCCTGCACCATCCTCTCAGCCACGTATTAATCTTTATAATCTTCCTGTTCCTTGCCTCACTTGCACGTGGCACAGGTAGCAATCCTGAGATTGTTACCCTGGAGGTCCTGCTCTTCAGCTTCGCACCTAACTCCCTGAACTCCCTACGCAGGACCCCCTCACTCATCCTACCCACGTCATTGGTCCCTACATGGACCTCAACATCTGGATTCTTGCCCTCCCTCTCGAGAATAACCAGCACCCGATCTGAGATGTCTCGGACCCCGGCACCAGGGAAGCAACATACCATCCGAGACTCCCGATCTTCCCCACAAAATCTCCTATCCGTCCCCCTGACTATAGAATCCCCTATCACTACCGCTCTCTTCTCTTCCCTCCTCCCCTTCCTAGTCAAGGGTCCAACCTCAGTGCCAGAGACAGGACCACTGCAGTTTGTTCCTGGTAGGTCATCCCCACCAACAGTATCCAAAACGGTATACTTATTTTTGATGGGAATGGCCACAGGGGTGCTCTTCTCTCTCTGTCTGCTCCCCCTGCCTCTCTTGACTGTCACTCATTTGCCTACCTCCTGTCTTTTCGGTGTGACTGCCTCCCGATAACTCTTATCTATCTCTGCCTCTGCCTCCTGAATGATCCGTAGTTCATCCAGCTCCTGCTCCAATTCCCTAACTCGGTCTGATAGGAGCTGCAGCTGGATGCACCTATTGCAGGTGTGGTCATCAGGAACAACTGTGTTGACCCTGACCTCCCACATACTGCATACGGAGCACACCACTGCTCTAACTGTTTCCCCCATTACCTGATCCTAGATTAGTCAGAATAAATGAATCCTGCTTGATATCTGCTTATCCGTCTTACTAGTTTTTGACTAAATCGGAAAATGCAACAGGTCAGTCAATATCATGAATTCCATTGAGCTGAAACGTTAACTCTGTTTCTCTCTCAGCAGATGCTGTCTGACCTGCTGAATATTTTCAGCATTTTCTGCTTTCAATTTAAATTTACAGCATCAGTAATTTTTTGGTTTTCTATTGATCATTAAACTTCAATATTTTCTATAGCTGACTTTGATTTATCTTCAACCTACGGGTAAGCAATATTCATTGATTAATAAATTATGACATATTTAACAGAAAATATCTTAAATTGATCATTTATTCAATTGCAGTTAATTGAAATATATTAAAAGTGAATGATTAATTTCAGGGCTTCATAATAATATGAAATAGATATAAATATTACATAGAATAAAATTATTATTTTTGAAATGAATAAGCTTAAGTTATATTCTATTCTATTTTCCAGTGAAGGGAATTTCAGTCAAGAATCTACATCTTCATTACATTTTCATCTTCCAATCTGTTGACTTTCTCATTTATTCTAGACTGAATGGAACCTCAAAACTTTTTTCCAGTTCCAAATACAACTACACCTCATGATAGTAAATGCCTCATCTTACCTCCACAAATTCATTCTCCGCTGCTGCCTCAATACAATAGAAATTTAACCATTTGTCCAAGTGTAAGTTAGACCAGGGTGGGACTTGCACATTAAAAAGTAGGGTAGGCATTCACCCTGCAGAATGTTGTAGATTAGAGAAACCTAAGGTAGAAGTACTTAGTTCCGTGGAAGTAGGAAAACAGGTAGGCAGAGTGGTGAAGAAGGCACCTGTGAGGTTTGCTTCATCAGTCAGGGCATTAATAACAAGATTTGGGATTTTTTTTAACTACACAAGATATTGGTGCACAAGGTACTTGGAGTATTATGTGCAGTTCTGGTCATCTCTCTGTAGAAAGTTTATTATTAAGTTAGAAACGAAGCAGGAATTTTTCAAAAGTATGGTGTAGCTATGTGGAAGCATTGGAAAGGGTACAGAGGAGATTTACCAGGATGCTGCCTGGTTTAGAGAGTATGGATTATGATCAGGGATCAAGGGAGCTAGAGCTGTAATGTGCTGTACTATTCTATGTTCTATGTTCTATATGTATAACTAGAGAGCATAGGTTTAAGATTCACAAAGAAATATTCAAATAGGACCTGAGGAGCAGGTTTTACATACAAGAGGTGGTAGATTTATGGAATGATCTGCCCATGGAAGTGGTAGAGGTGGGTACAATTATAATGTGTGAAATACATCTAGACAGGCACATGGGCAAGAAGGGTTCAGAAGGATATGAGCCAAATGCAGGCAAATGGGTCTAGCTCAGTCAGGCATCTAGGTTGGTTGGCATGGATGAGTTGGACAAGGGCCTGTTTCCCTGCTCTGTAACTATTGCACTCACTATTTTTTACCTCAGGGCAGAAATATTCCAGTGATACCCTCTTTTCAACTGTTAGTTCGGCAACAACAAATTGCTTATATTGCCTTTATCTAAGTAAAATGTATTTTTAAAATCGCAACAGCGCAGAGTAGCCCCTTCTGGCCCTTCGAGCCACGCCACCCTGCAATCCCCCAATTTAATCCTAGCATAATCATTGAGCAATTTACAAAGACCAATTAACCTACCAACCGGTGCATCTTCTGGACTGTGAGAGGAAACCAGAGCACCCAGAAAAAAACGATGTGGGCACAGGGAGAACATACAAACTCCTTACAGGCAGCAGCGTGGATTGGACCTGGGTCGCCGATACTGGAAAGTTTTGTGCTAACCACCATGCTACTGTGTCTCAAACCACATCACATAATCAATACCAGACAAAACACGATAAGACGCTTCGGAAATATAAAAGTAGATGACCAAAATGCTCATTTAAAAAAAAATAGTTTTTCAGTAGCACCCTTAAATGTGGAAAGGAAGAAGGAAAATTGGGCAAGATGGGGTGATGACTTGATTAGGGTTACAAACACATGTTTTACAACAGGAGTGAAGAAAAACCCCAAGCATGGGCACCTATGAAATGACCTTCCAGTACTTATTAAGCACATTAAGGACACTCACTGTGTGTGTTTATGGCCCTCGTAAGCAGTCAGTTTTAAGTGTCTGTGCACATTCATGAAATAAAAACAGAAATTTCTGGAGATAATTAGTGGGTGAGGCACCATCTGCAGGGACTTAATATTTCTGGCCTTAAACCTTTGAACCAGACTGAAAAAAATGGCATTTTAAATAGCAGAGAAGGGGAGAGGTGAAGCAAATGCTATAAATGAGGGTGAAAAGCAAAATAACACATTTAGTACCATCTGAAATGAGAATGAATACATGTTGGTCATAACTTCTTCTCCAGCCCTTCACCTCTTCCACCTATCACCTCCCAGCTTCTTACTTCATACATCCCCCCCACCTTCCCCTCACCTGGTTCCTTTCACTTATTACCTGCCAATTTGTACTCCTTCCCCTTCTCACATCTTATTCTGGCATCTTACTCCTTCCTTTCCAGTGCTGATGTAGTTTATTTGTCTGACTGTTTATTTCCCTTCATAGATACTGTCTGACCTGCTGAGCTCCTCCAAAATGTTGTGCATGTTAATTATGCAGTAACTGGTCTGTTTGTGGTCTAAACAGGGTGAGGTGAAGGTGGGCAGCAGAGGCAAAGAGCAATGCTAGAATGGTGAGATGCAGAGCACAGCAAATGCTGGCAATCTGCAATAAAAGACAAAGCTAGAAATATTCAGCAGGTCAAACGGCATCTGTGGATAGAAAAACTGGATTAATATTACAACCTCTGGCAGTCCATTAGTCTAGAACGTTCTGCATCAGAGACTTGATTATTTCTATTTACATATTTAAAATATCACAATTCCAAATTTGTTAAAGATTCAGGTTATAAGTAGCCTAGATGGAAATATTAGAAATTTGAAATACTTAAAAAACAGGTGAATGGAGAAAACTGTGGTAAATGGATTTCAGTGAAGGAACATAGAATCATCACACTTTAAAAGCAGAGATCAAACGACTTTTTAATAGTGACAAGCTAGAGGTAGTGGAGCCTCGGAGATTTAATGGCAACATGTAAGTAAGTCATTTGTAAATGATGGAACAGGTTGTAAATCTAATTAAAAGTGTAATGACATATTGGCCTGGATATCCAGAGGAATTAAATACACTGTATAAGAAATTAGACTGCAACCACTCCAGCCTCTTGTTAGAATGCATCTTAGAATACTGCAAACATTTGGAGCACTAACTTAGGAAGGACCTTCTGAAGAATAGAAAAAAAATCTAGAATCAGGTTTATTATTGCTGACATATGTTGTGGAATTTATTGTTTTGTGGCAGCAGTAAGTGCAATATTTAAAAATTACTATAAATTACAATAAGAATATATACAAAAATAGTTCAAAAAGAGAACAAAATCATGAGGCTGTGTTCATAAACAGTTCATAAATCTGATGGCGGAGGGGATGAAGCTGTTTATAAAATGTTGAGTGTGTACCTTCATGTTACTACACCTCCTCCCTTATGGTAGCAATGAGAAGAGGGCATGTCCTGATTCTTCATAATGGATGGTGCCTTTTTGGGGCATCACCTTTGAAGATGTCCTTGATGATGGGGAGGCTAGTGCCAATGTTGGAGTGGGCTATACTTAGAACCCTCTGCAGCTTATTCTGATCCTGTGCATTGGCACCTCCATACCAGATATTGATGCAACCAGTCAGAATGTGCCCCATTGGTAGACAGTGTAAACTGGCAAGATAACTGCAGATCAGTTATGAAGAGAAGTTACAAAGTTATGTGGCTTCAAAATTAGGGAGTCTATAAATATGCAAAAATAAGTGCAGAAAATCACACTCCTCACCCTATTATATAGTGCACAGCTTCTAACAGCAACTTAGTCGAGAAAGCCAGCTCACCCTGGACAGAAAGTGAATAAAAATGCTCTCTGTACTACCATCTGGGAAGCTGTTCCATCCATGGTGCAGAGAGAACATTTTCAGCAGTCAATTGTAAAGTTGGGGCTTCCATCTTTATACACATTTGCATGGAGTTTGACAGTTACAGGCTATCAAGAGGAACTGATAGAACTAAACTGTTTCTGCAGCTTGGAGAATGAAGAGAGACTGGAAATCTGGAGCAATACACAAAGTACTGGAATAACTCAGCAGGTCAAACAATGTTGGTGGAGGGAAATGGAGAGTCATGACCTCTCATCAAAAGGGCATAGCCGGTATAGAAAGGTGTTGGGGAAGGACTAGCTTAAGAGGTGGTGGGTAATGGGTGTGTCAAGGTGATGAAATGATAAGCGGGTGACAGATGGGGAGAGTAGGAATGATGTAAGAAACGGGGAGGTGATAGGTGGAAGTGACAAACGGCGAAAGAAGGTGGAATCTGAAAGCAAAGCATAGTTGACCATGGAACAGTGGGAAGGTGCTGCCTGAATGACCTAGAACTGAGAAACTTTGCTTAGAAATCAGAGCCAAGCCTTTTTCAATTGAGGTGAAGATAGACAAATACATAAGGTGTCAGATATTTGAAGCTCCCTTTCATAATAACAATCATGCTAGGTTATTTGATCATTTAAAATCTGAAATGTATAGTGTATGTGTAAATAATATCAGTAGTGCTGTGACTAAAACTGCTACCTCACTGCTCCACCAACCTGCATTCAATCCTGATCTGTCTGTGTGCAATTTGCATGTTCTTCCCTACCCAAAAGAAGTGCAGTTTGGTGAGTTAATTGCCCGTTGTTAATTGCCATATATATATATATATATATATATATATAGTTGAGTGGTCAGATCTGGGGGAAATTGTGGGGAAAATCAAATGTCATCAGTATGGGCTTAATGTAAATGGGTGCTTCATAATCAGCTCAACTCTAATAAGCCAAAGGGCCTGTTTCCATGTGCAATGAAAATGAGCTGTGTTTCCATATGAGATAATGATGGCATTGTATCTGTGACATAAGTACAAGCTGTTCTTCAGCATCAGATAGTCCGCACAGTTTTGGGCACCACGGTATAGAACAGTGTATGAAATTATGAGAGATATAGAGAAGCTAGACAGTAATAAACTTTTCCCTATAACAGCATTGTCTATAACCAGAAGTTTAAGGTAAAGAGTAAATGGTTTAGACAATAGACAATAGACAATAGGTGCAGAGGTAGACCAATCGGCCCTTCGAGCCTGCACCGCCATTTTGAGATCATGGCTGAAGGGATATGAGGAAGAACTTTTCTATTCAGAGGATAGATGGAGTTTGCCTGAGAAGGTGGTGGAGGCAAATAAACTCAGAACCATAAGAAGTATCTTCCTGAGCTTAGGCACAGAAGTCTGCAGCCCATATGACGGTGAATGAGATTAATATAGATAAGTAATTGATGGTTGGCATAGACAGGATAGTCTGAAGAAGCTGTTTTGTATTGTATAACTTCATGACTATGGAGCTGGTACATGTTTTCAAACTCCACTGTGTCCATGAGTTCACCTGATACATGATATTCCAGGTCCACAAAGTGGTGCATGCATTCACTATCTATCCAGCACTAGGTTGACCAATTGCTTATAACCAGAGAGTTACGGAGGTATGTACTGATAGACTTGAGGCCTTCTCAGTTAGCAATCTGCTTTGTAACTCTGTGGGTGAGTAGCATCTCTAGAGCAATAGGAATTGTGCTGAATAAAAATTGATCTAAAAATCCGACTACATGCAATATGCAGTATCCAGTATATTCAAGGGATATGATGTGGCTGACTAACTCTCACTTCTGTTCCAGAAAGCCAAGCATTTATGATTTTCTGTTTTGCATTACAATTCCTTGATGCTCTGCTTCATCTCTAATTTATGTACAGGTTAATCTTCCTCTTTTCCTTTGAGTTTTGATTGTTTTTACACATAAGACCATGTGACATAGGGGCATAATTAGGCCACTTGGCCCATTAGATCTGCTCCACCATTCTATCATAGCTGATATACTATCCCTCTCAACTTCATTCTCCTGCATTCTTCCCGTAACCTTTGACGCCCTGACTAATTAAAAACTTATCAGCCTCCACTTTAAATACACTCACTAACTTGGCTAAACAACCATCCATGGCAACAAATTCCACAGATTCACCACCATCTGGTTAAAGAAACATCTCCTCATCTCTGTTCTAAATGGGTGTTTGTCTCTTCTGAGGTAGTGTCCTCTGGTCTGATACTCACCCACAATAGAAAACAAACTCTCCATATCAATTCAATCTAGGCCTTCCAGTATTCAATAGGTTTCAATGAGATACCCCCCCCCCCCAACTGCCTCCACCATTCTTCTAAACTCTAGCAATTACAGGCCCAAAGTCATTAAACACTCCTCATACATTAACACTTTCATTCCCGGAATCATTCTTGAGAACCTCCTCTGGAACCTTCTCCTAAGCCAAAACATCTCTTCTTAAATAAAGGGTCCACAACTTCTCACAATACTCCAAGTGCAGACTAATCAATGCCATTCAAAGCTTCAGTATTACATTCTTGCACTTGTGTTCTAATCCTCACAAATTGAATGCAAACATTGCTTTTGCCAACACTATCTGCAAGTTAACCTTTACGGATTCCTGCATAAGAACTCCCAAGTCCCTTTCCACTTCTAATTTTTGAAAGTTTTCCCACTTATGAAAAAATCCTCGCCTTTATTCCTTCAGCCAAGTTGCATGAACGTGCACTTCCCTGCATTATACTCCATCTACCACTTATTTGTGCATTTCCCAATCTGTTTAATTCCTCCTACAGACACCCTGCTTCCTCAACACCACCTACCCTTCCATCTATCTTCATATCATCTGCAAACTAGACCACAAAGCCATCAATTCCTTCAGCAAGTCATTGACATACAACGTGAGAAGAAGCAGTCCCAACACCAACCCCTGTGGCACACCACTAGTCACTGGCAGGCAATCAGAAAAGGCCTCTTTATTTCCACTTTTTGCCTCCTGGCATCCATTCTAATTCCTTTCCTGTAATACCATGGACTCTAAATTGTTAAGCAGTGTCATGTATGACACCTTGTCAAAGGTCTTCTGAAAATCCAAATAAGCAACATCCACTGACTCCCCTTTGTCTATGCCGTCAGTTGTTTCCTCAAAGAATTCCAACAGATGTGTCAAGCAAGATTTCCCCTTTAGAAAATCATGCTGACTTTGGCCTATTTTATCATGTGCCTCCAAATACCCCGAAACCTCACACTTAACCAATGAAGTCAGGTTAACCGGTCTATAATTTTCTTTCTTCTGCCTCCCGTCCTTCTTAAAGAGTGGGGTGACATTTACAATTTTCCAGTCCTCAGGAAATATGCCAGAATCTAGTGATCCTTGAAAGGTCATTACTAAAGCCTCCACAATCTCTTCAGCCACCTCTTTCAGAACCCTGGTGTGTCGTCCATCTGGTCCAGGTGACTTATCCACTTTTAGGCCTTTCAGCTTTCCAACTGCCTTTTTATTAATAGCAACTACACTCACTTATTAAGTCCGTCCACTGTTTATTTATGGCCCATGACTACCTCTCCGGTGTCCTTTTCCAGTGGTCCAAGATCCACCTGTGACTCTGTTTTATGCTTTATATATCTGACAAAACTTTTGGTGCTCTCTTTGATATTATTGGATAGCTTACATTCATATTTCATCTTTTGTCTCCTTGTGGCTTCTTTAGTTGCCTTCTGTTGGTTTTTAAAAGCCTCCCAGTCCTCTAACTTCCCACTATTTTTTGCTTTATTACATGTCCTTTCTTGTTCCTTTATGCTGTCTTTGACTTCCCGTGTCAGACACAGTTGCCTCATTCTTCCTATAGAATATTTCTTCGTCTTTGGAATGTAACTATCCAGCACCTTCCAAACTGCCCCCAGAAATCAGCCATTGCTGTTCTGCCATCATCCTGGCTAGAGACACCTTCCAATGAGCTTTGGCCAATCCTCTCTCACGCCTCTGTAATCTGCTGTACCCCACAGTAATACTGATACATCCGATTTTATCTTCACCCTCACAATCTGCAGAGTGAATTCTATCACTGCCTCCTAAGGGTTCCTTTACCTTATCAAACACCTCCCTAATTAAATCTGCTTCATTACACAACTCCAAAATCCAGAATTGTCTTTCCTCCAGTGGACTCAGCCATAAGCTGCTTTAAATAGCTATCCTGTAGGCATTCCACAAATTCCCTCTCTTAGGATCCACTTCCCAATCTACCTGGATTTTCGAATCCATGTGACTATCATAACATTGCCCTTATTGTATGCCTTTTCTACCTTCAGTTTTAATTTGTAGCCCACATCCTGGCTACTGTCTGGAGGCCTGTATATAACTCCCATCAGGGTCTTTTTACCCATGCAGTTTCTTAACCCTACCCACAAGGATTCTACATCTTTCAATCAATCACCTCTTTCTAAGGATTTGATTTATTTTTTTTAACGAAGAGAGCCATCCCACTCTTTCTGCCTACCTGTCTGCCCTTCCAATATAATGTATATCCTTGGAAGTTAAGCTCCCAGCTATGATCTTCTATCAGCCACGACTCAGTGATGCCCACAATGTCATACATGCTGTAATGCCCTAGTTAAGATTTCTACTGCTGTGCTGTAGGTATTTCCTTTTAGCAGTTTTCTGCAAAAGCAATGTGTCCTGCTGGATGTATGTTTTGATTTTGGCTAAAGATAAGACACCATGTTGTTCAACTTAGGAATATTGTGTTAGCCGATCAGGATGGTGGGATTGGGAGAAAGATCTAGAGAAAGTGGAGCAGAGAGTGTTTTGAAATGGACAGTAGTCCAGTCTGGGGTCTTTTGGTGGGAGCTGCGGAGTGGGACAGAATGGAAGTTGGTGCAGAATGTCATTGGAAGGAGAGTCTCCATTGTACAGTGCTCTGTGTAGGTGAATTGCTTCGAGGAGGAAGGACCATTGCTCCTGAGAGTGACCAGTTTGTTTGAGATGGACTTTGATGGAAGTAGAGAATGTGGCTTGTGCTTTCATGCAGACCATGAGTCCAGTGAGTGAGAAAAAGACAACTCCAGTATGAGTTCCAACAGTGCTGTGCACATTGGATTGGTTTAACTGGAATGGGCCCTTTTAGTTTCCTTCTCTTTCCTTTTTCCTATTAACTGTTTAATAAAGCTGAAATTTGTAAATATACTTTATAATTTTATGTGGTGTACAATCTGTTATTTCTTGCCGACCAACTATTGTGTATGGGCAGTATTTACACAGCATTCGCTCAAATCAAGGTTTCTTTAATCAGAACATCACTATGTTCCTGTTCGGTTGAACCCCAAATCATACTGACCCCAGATGTATATTGTTTATGATAGGAACACTTCTCACCGCTGAGTCGCTTGGCCGTCAGCAAAGCTCGCTAATGAGCCAGGTTTGTATACGAGCCCATAGAGAGGGTGACACAGCCAATCGCTTCTGCATGCTCAAATTCCACCTCAACAATGGAATCTTTCCATTCCACCATCTAATTCAACATGGAATTTTGCCTTGAAATCTTTGCTTCTCCATTTTCTCTCCTTACCTTTATAAAACCTTTCTCTGGTATAGTGACTAATGTTATAATTAATTGAGTGGTGTTAAAAAAATAGTTGAATTTTAGGAAACATCATTAAGAATACAAAACTATACAGTAAACCAATGACAAATGTTCATAATGCTGTTAATTTAACTGAAAGGAATAAAGTGAAATATATTTCCAAAATTGTGGTAGAACCATTTTCTATAAATATCTTTTGAATGCTAATCCATAAATAATGCTCTTCTGCCATTTGATGTTTCAGTGACATTTTCTATTTCCCAGCACTTATATTTTCTAATTTAATAATCATTTTATCTCTTTTCCCCATACAATCAATGGGAAAATGACAAATTTCAATTGAAATGAAAAATGTATTCATTATACCAACATTTTTTGTATATGGAAAAGTGATAGTATATCTTTTGAGCTTTTCATTATGCAGGACAGTTTTTCATTTCCCCCTTTCTCCTATGAAGAATAATGAATAGTCTGAATATTATCTTGGCAGTCCACAGGCTCTGAATGACAATAGTACAAGACCACAAGAATCAGATTTAAAGTGCAAATTTATTTCCCACTCCTGCTGCTGTTCATATTTTGTCACTGCAACTTAAAAACTTGCTACATGAAAGCCTTAATTAAGGCCAGATATCAGCAACCTTTTTCAAAAATGTGGAAGTCAGAGTAAGACAAGGATAGCCTGGGCAGTTGTAAACAAGCAAAACCTTTGAACTGAGACTGCCAGAGACACCCCTGCTTACTACAGACAAGATGGGCTGGGTTGACTGTGGCAGTTGTACTCAAGCCATACGAGTGAGGCCTCTGTAGTGAGACTTTTTCAGAGGGATGTTCCTGAGGCATAGCACTCCTTCACACAATGGGGTGAAACATACCCAACAACTAAGACTCTCTTGTCTTCACTAACTTCAAAATATCATCGATGTCCCTTTGAAGATTCAACTGACTTTAACACCTTTATTGTGGAGCGATTGATCTTGCGAGTAAGAAATTCAGACATATACAATTTACAATTATCAATATCCATAAATGATACACAGTAAAGATTTTGTATAAAAATAGCAGTTTTCTGTTCAGACCAGGACAGTGCACAAGTAAAATAAAAAAACATTGCTTGAGTCATAAAAATGCATGTGTTCTGGACCCAGTTATGTCAGTTATTTTATGTATTATCAGTGATGACAGTCACTTTGATACATGTCATTCACAGGGGACATTTGGCAGAAACAGATGAGGAACCGAACAGCAAGGAGGAAGGAATGAAGGGGTGGGAAAGGCAATTGAAGATCCTGTTAACTTTACAGGGGTACTTTTGATTTGTGTGAGTGAAATGTAACTGCATCCCACCCAGCAGAGTCGGTCTTAAATCTCTTGCAATTCTTCCTTCTACCGAATGAAATGTAAATCAAATTCAGGCAAGATCTAAGAGATGCAGCCAAGTCATTATCACTCAAAATTTATGCCTATTAGTTTTCAGGCAGCGTTTGATGTAAAAGAGCAAAGAACCAGTGAACTCAGTTGGGAAGAGTTATCCAAGGAGCAAGGACATATTGGTTAAAAGATTATTTTTGATTATGAAGCTGGGAGAACATGGGAATTGTAATCTAGGATTATCAAAGTACAGTGTGAGCTGGAGCATATGGTGTTGTGGTAAGGTGTGCTGAAACAGGCAGTACAAAGGGCCAAAACAGTGCAAATCTTGGCTGGATGCTGAGCATAATAGGTGCAAGGGAGGGTGAAGATTAACACCAGAAAGAGGGGCATGAGTACAAGTGGGTAATATTACAGGAATTAAAATTGTAGTTCTGCTGACCAGCTGCCAGACAGATTCAGATTTATCAATACACCAGGACCAAACAACAATTGATTCAAACTCCTCAAGGAGATCCAAGCATGTATAGTTTACGTAAGTGAGCAATAAATAAAACTTGGGTTGAGTTCTTGTTTGAGAGACCGAAATAAGTGTGATTTCTTTAAAGATAATGCATGTGAAGTTAATATTTTCCCATTGAGCTTTGCATTAAGAAAGCAGAATTTTAACTGATTCATCAAGATTGCGTTTAAAGGTTCTCACCCATCTTGCAAACACCTGACTTGTGTACAGCCCATATATTTTCTGATTTTCTGTCTGCTAAGGAGCTGAAGGTATCTTCTACCACCTGGGAACTTGCAGCCGCAGTTCTAGCTTATCACGGGAATGAATTCCACTGTAACCTGGGGACAAGTTCTATAACTATCCATTTATGTTATTTTCTAACCTAAATAGTAAGGCCCAGAAATTCAATCACACAGAAGGACTGGTCCCATGTGAGTTTTGTGCCATCACACCTGCATCAAAATTCTTGTACACAAGGCACTGTGAGTAATGGAGCACATGTGGGCAGACAGGCCTTTTCTCATATAGAATAGTTCACTCATATTGGGTAGTAGAGCAGGAGTAAGTTAGATTAGATAAAACCTTTGAGGGTGAGAAGTTGAGTTAAAAGGATGGGTTGTAGGGATATGTCAGCACCATTGAAGCATGTGTCAGAGACAGTAACTGATTAGTCACTGGAATAAAATGTGTTTTGGAGACCCATTTGGGTGGTGGGAAGGAGATTAGTGATACAATTGAGCCAGGGCTTGGGGATTTTGATCCACTTCCTAAACGTTAAAGCACTGTTACCTCACTTAAAATAAAAATAGTAATGCTGGTGTCACTTATCAGGCCATGCAGTGTCTGTAGATATGAAAGCAAGCTGACATCTCAGACCAGTGGCAATCTTTGTCCACACACTAACACCCATCTTCTCGCCTCATTACCTGATCTAATGATCCTCCCTTTGGACTGCTCCTCAATCTGATTAATTTCCTGAGGTTGATGGCATGTATTTTTATAACATTCTTTGGTAAATCAGCCCACTTCTATTTACACCATCAGAATTTACTGACCAATATTGAAATCACGTTTCCATACTGCAAAACTTCCAGTACTCACTGCCATCACAACACATCACTTCTCTAATCATTCCGATGAGACTCATCTACCCTTAGTGTAAAAAAATCTCGTCTCACCGCAGTAGCCAAAGCTTTTCTCCACAGTGCAAACTCAGTCTAGCATATATATACATATGGTATACATGTATAGCCTGGCCGGCTGAGTCTTTCCAATGTTTTCATATTTTTTATTTCAGATTTCAGGAAGAGCATTTTTTTTAAATTTTTGAACCATAGTCTTCAGGTCTTGCAGCTTGCTTAAAGTTCAAAGTTAATTCATTTTCGACATTATGTGCAGTATACATCATTAAATACTCCCTGAGATTTTCTTGAAGCCATTTGCTGTAGAACAAAGAAGTACAATAGAATGAATGGAAAACTATACACAAACACTGACAAATTGTACAAATACAAAAAGAAACAAGTAATAATAAATAAATAAACAAATAAATAGATCTGAGATCATGAGCTGTAGAGTCCTTGCAAGTGAGTCCACAGATTGTGTTCAATAATCAGTTCAGTGTTGTGCCAAAACTGGCTCAGGAGACTGAGCTTTGCTGCTTTTGTCATTGGTGGGAGTGAAAATGATGGCATCAGGATTAATAAAGATCACCTGGAAATCCCAATAAATACTAGGGACTAGAACTGTGAAAAATCAACAGAAGTAGTGCAGAAAAAGAGACTGTATGGTAGAGACCAAGGAGAGAGATACTGTAAATGAAAACTGGAGGAACATAAGTACAGTAGGACTGACTTAATAAGGGCAGGTTGAATCGGTAAGGACTGTATTCACTGGACAGTAGGATAATGGGTGGAAACCTACAAACTTCTAACTGGACTGAACAGATTAGCTGCAAGTAAGGTATTCCTGATGGCAGGTGAGTCCAAGAATAGGAATCACAGTCTAACAATGAGCCAAACTGCAAGACTGAGAAGGAGAATTTTCTTCGTTCAGTGTGTACTGTGGAGAGCAGTTGAAGCCAAATCAGTAGAAATATTCTAGAAAGAGTTATATATTGTTCTGAGAGTTACAGGGATTGAGTGGTTTTGAGAGAAAGCTGGAAGAGGGGTTGGGTGTTAAACCATGATTATATTTAATAAAGATCAGGTTAAAAGGGTTCAGTGGCCTACATCTGCTCATATTTTTGATGTAATAATACTAAAAAGTTTATGTCAGTGTTTTTGGAAACAAATGCCATCTGCCTTCAGCTGAATTTGCTCTGCTCTGAAAAGATAGTACAGGCTACAGCTCTAACTGCTCATGCCAGATGCCAAAGGTTTTGATTAATTTCTTAATCTCTCTATCAGTGAAAGTTAAGGAAGTTAGAACATGAGGCCTTTTATTTTTTAAAAAGTGAGAAAGACAGACTAACTAGGTGTAGTGTTTCTGTCAGTATTTATCCTATTAAAACAAAGGTGTGATCGTCAGGCCACTGTTACTGTATAGCTTGCGAGAGCTTGCTGTGTGCTAATGGAATGCTACAGTGACTGTACTTTAAAAGTATTTAATTTGCTAGAAGGTACTTTTGGTCACCTTGAAGACATCAGATATGGAAGATCAATGCAAATCTTTATATTTCTGATAAAAGCTTAGTAATGCAAATGCTGGAAATTATAAGTATGAATTTATTGCAAAACCTCACTGGGATTGGCAGCTGCGTGGGAGGGAAATAGAAATACATAAATGAGGATCGAGTTCCATTTAGATTGCTTTCCTCCTTTACTAATGGTCCTGGGAATATAAAAAGACAGTCTAAGCCATCCTGCTATTCATTTTGATCATGACTAATCTGTACCTTGGAGCCGCTTGTCTGCCTTTGACTCATGTTCCTCAATCGTTACAAAATCACATGACATCAGTCATGAAAACAGGCATCCCAGTTTGGATATCACTGCCATAACTTCCATTTATACATGGATTGACCACAGGTGCATGCCAGGGTTTTGCAGGCTCAAGCCTTCGCAGGATATCTCAGAACTCCTCATTATTTGTTAAAGGGCTGTGGAGTTCAATACTGGAGTCTGCTTCAAATCGGTCCACTGAATAAATAAAATGTAGCTCTTCCTTACTAACCATACCTATCACTGCTCCTATTTCCCAGTCCCAAGCAACTCTACAGTAAAACCCTAACCCTATCCCTCCTAAACTCCCCCCAGACGCTCAAGACCCGAATTCCTTCTCCAGACTCACACTTCAGCCTTACCTTCCTTCTAAAATAATAAATAGATATTAACAACTTTCCATTCCGGTAATACAATTCCTGAGCATAGAGAGGACTGGAAGAAAATTACTTACATATGCAGCTTTTTCCTTCAGGTCATGATGAGTTAGTTATCCCGCTGGTATCACACAGCACAGGGTTATGCACACAGCACGGTACAGTTCCACCAGGGCATTTCAACTCATGTGCAAACCAAGCCTGGATGCCATTTCTATGATTTTCATGGCCCACGTCCCTGGCTTGTGGATGGTGCGGTTCACTCACGAAGAAGTACACCTTCACAGAATCAGAGTCAGGTTTATTATCACCGACAAGTATTGTGAAATTTGTTGTTTTGCGGCAATACAATGCCATACATAAAAATTATCCAAATTATAATAAGAATAAAATACATAGTGCAAAAAGAGAGCAAAATAGTGAAGTAATGTTCATGGGTTCATAATCCATTCAGAAATCTGATGGTGGAGGGGAAGAAGCTGTTCCTAAGATGAGTGTGTGTCTTCAGGCTCCTGTATCACCTCCTAGTTGGTAGTAATGAGATAAGTGCATGTCCTGGATGGTGGGAGTCCTTCATTAAGGAGGTCACCTGCTTGAAGATGGTCTCGATGGTGGGGGGGGGGGGGGTGGCTAGTGGCCGTGATGTAGCTGGCCTCCCTATTATATTCATCTGATGGCTGCTTTGCTGTAACTTAATAATAACCTAGCTGAACAGGGCACTCGTTGTGGAGAACCCACAACAGGTAGGTCTGCAATGGGAAAATTATGTGGCCTCCCAGTACCCAGCTCCCATTCCTCTTCACCCCCAGACTTGAAAAATCCTCACTCCATCCCCATATTTGATCAAGACTTGGAACTTTCCTGATCCAAAAGTCAAGTCGCAGTGCCCCCTGTTGAGGATTTGGTGGTGTGCAGTTTGCATGAACTGTTGTAGTCCTTCTGATGATGGCGCTCCCACAGTGCCATTAGATATGAAGTTTAAAGAGCTTGTCCAGTGCATAGGATAAATGACAACTTACTTTCAAATCAAGATTACGTGTGACTTGGAAGGGAGTTTTCAAGTCGAGGCATTGCCATATCCCTGTGGTTCTCTTCCTTCTAATTGGAAGACACTACAGGCAGATGGGATTAGGCTAACTTGGCATGTTAGTCACAGACATGATGGGCTAAAGGGCCAGTTTCTGTGCTGTACTATTCTATGTTCTATTAAAAAGTGGTCAATGATCAGGAGATAATCTTTTGGGAGACAGAGACCTGCTGTGAACGAGTAAAAGGAAGTGCCAGTTCTGTTTGAGATTCAGTCTTGACAAATAGGTAAGTAGAGGGAATGATTTAATTAAACAATCCTTTCTACTATTGCATGAATAAAACATGGTTGTTCCGAGACTAATCTCTGAATGTTGACCAACAGTCCTACCTGGAAAATGTGATTTAGTTTAGCGTTGATTAATATCCTTGGCAAGTTTTTGTTTCATACATTCTTTTGGAAGCTCTTGCCATATTATTACAAAACATTTACATTTCTTTAGCGACTTTGAGTAATACTTTAATAAAGGCCTTCGAGTGTCATAAAATATACTGATGACGTGATTACAAGTTAGGTGACACTTGCTTTCATCCTCTGTAATCTGCAGAAAGGATCTGACAATCTTTCAAGCAGCTATTGGATTTTCATTTGGAGTTATTGGTGGGTTAAGAAATGGCTATCCATAACTTTGCTTCAGCTCAGAGACAAATTAAACTAGCAATAGACTTTATTATATTACACTGAATTGTAATTATGAGCATAAATCAAACCAGCAGTTCAATTCTTCAATCAAAAAATAAAATTATTTATACTGTTTAGATTAACTTGTGAATAATGAAAAGGCTGTAACACACAAATGAAGACTATTTGTTTTACATAATATTTAATTTTCTACATGTTAAAATATTTCATATTTTATTAAATTCTGCATCCATTTCCTTTCTGCAGGATATTATTTAGTAATGTTAAGTCATTGAAGATATTCCATCCTCTCTTCTGTCCTGAAGTCACAGCCATATTGCCAGGGCTAATTTTCTACTGGCATTATTTTCTATATAATCATTTCTATTATATCTACTCGCCAAGAGCAGTGGGAAACTGAAAGATTGGGAGAAGTTTAAAAGGCAACAAAGCACCATAAAGCAATCAAGAAAGGAAAGATAAATTATGAAAGTAAACTACCACAAAATAGAGGCACAGATAGTGGAGGTGTATATGGTTATGTAAAGCAGAAACGGGCGGATAAAGTAAATGTAGGTTTCTAGGAAGATAAGAAGGGCGGGACATATGGTGGCTTTAGAGGGGGTTCACAGGAGTTCAACCAGGTGAACTCTGGATTTGTGGAGTTTAGCCTATGAGAAGAGATTAAGTCAATGGTGAAAATTCTCATTGGATTTCAGAAAAATCAGTGGGGATCTTATTGAAACATATAAAATTATGAAAGGGATAGATAATATAGAGGCACAAAAGTTGCTTCCACTGGAAGTGGGGCTAGAACTTATGGACATAGCCTCATGAATTAGGGGGAATCGATTTAGGATGGAGAAATTGTTATTCCCAGTGTACAATGTACTCTGTATGTTAATCAAAATGGCTTCTTTGGTTTGCTAGAGTAGGAATGCTTTTATGTTTGATAAATGTTTTCTCTCACAGTTGTTTAGCTTTGGGCTTGCTGATATGGGGATTGTATTCATTTGTTAACCAATGGGGAATGTTATTTTGTCTTGTGAAGCTGGGAAATTGGGGGCTTTCGCAGTCTTTTGAGGGGAGGCGAGAAAGAGACACCGAGGAAGGTGGACGTGTACTGCACTGCTCGGTCAACCACCAGGGTGGTCCCAGGTGCGAGGATGTGGAGGTCGGAGGAAAGTGATGAGGGGTCGAATGGTTTGATGGTTGAGCTCCAACGATGTGCACTAAACTGACTAAACTTTGATAAGTTGGTGCCTTTTACTTTATTTTCTTTTCCTTCATATATACTGTATTGCATAGTACTCTTTTAGTTTTAGTAAAATCTTTAAAGTGTATTCCATAACGGTATCTGGTGTGAGTTTGATATTGTGTGTGTATGCGCGGCATAAACTTGATTCTCACAGCACCTGCATGTACAGGAGGTGGGGTTGGTGAGTGGCTGGATATCCTTTTCCCCTAGGCATATACCAGCCTGTTGGGTAAGTGTTACATTTGTGGGGGCTCGCCCGGGATTGGATTGTCAGGGGCTGTGGAATCGCGCAGGCAGCAGAGCGGAGATGGACAGAGATAAGATTGTTAGCTGGTATGAGTTGGAAGATATACCGGTGCAGTATGCCTGTGTAGTGTGCGGAGTGGATTTTTGAGTTTCGGGAGACGCGTTAGTGCGGGGGTTAAGTTTGGTGAAGGGTATTGGGCAGGTAGAATTGGTAGCTAGACGGTATGGTAAAGAGGTAGAGTCTAGTTGGGTGTTGGTTCGTACGAGTGCCGACGTCATGACGCTGGAACTGCCAGCGACGGTCAGTGTTCCGGGGGAGGCAGGGCTGTGGGGACTCCACACCCTCTCCGAGGATGAGGATGACGAGACACCAGAGGAGGAGCTAGAGCTAGAGGTGGCCCCCAGAGAGGTGCCCATCACTAGTAAAGGGAGGTCGGAGGGGGAAGGCGTGACTAGGCCCCACCCCCCCAGGTAGGGTGGAAGCCTCGGAGCTGGCAGCCGCACTTAACTCCCTGGTGGGAGTGGCCGAGAGGCCACAGCTGAAGCTGGGGGTGTTCTCCAGAGCCAAGCCTAACCCGGATGAAGAACTGGACTATGAGACCTGGATCGAGCATACGTCTTTGATGTTAGAGGAGTGGCCAGGCTCGGAGGAGGAGAAAAGGCGACGATTGGTGGGAAGTTTGAGTGGTTCGGCAGCCAAAACAGTCCAGGAGTTGAAAGCTGAAAAGCCTGGGACGTCACGTGATGACGTAGGATCGAGACGCTGGAACCCGGCTCTCCCGTAAAAAGTTAATAAATTAATGTCTAAATGAAGAAAAGTTAGTCATTATCTTCTAAAAGTTACTTATAAACTACTCCGGACTGTGTCAAGCAATGCCTCAAAGAAGGAAGATGAAGAAAACTAATACCGGGAAGATTACGCAAGTTGGAACAAGAGCTGGGCCCACGTCTGCCGAGGTACCCCGGTCTCAGGTACGTTGTGCCACCGGCGAGGCGGAACAAGAGACCGCGGCAACAATGGCCATTCCTGAAGGGAAGGGTCATCGTGAATTGCGCAAACCCGAAGGACGGAGCATGCGCAAACGGAAGCAACAAGAACTACAAAGCCCAGCTACCACTGCAACTGAAAGTGATAGCGAATCGGAGGGAGAGTCAAGTGTCTCGGAAGGATCAGATGAAGAAGAAGCTAAAAGTCCTTCTAGAAATATAGAAAAGACTTTGAGGCAAATAATGCGTAAATTAGACACATTAAAAATAATTAAAAATAATCAAAAAAGACTCGAAAAAAAAATGACCAAAATGGAGATTATGCTTGATAAAATGACAAAGAGACAGGAAAAAATGGAAAAAAGAATTACGGACTTGGAAATTACAACGGAGGACATGGTTGAAAGAATGGACAAAATAGAAAATGAAAATGCTGCTTGGGCATCAGAAAGAAAACAATTTATGGAACAAATTGATAAGCTTGAAAATTTCAGTAGACGAAATAATATTAAAATTGTTGGACTTAAAGAAGATATAGAAGGAGAAGACCCAATAAATTTTTTTCAAAAATGGATCCCTGAAAAGTTGGAAATGGAAGGAGAAACTCCAATTGAGATCGAAAGGGCTCATAGATCCTTAAGGCCAAGACCTCGAGCTGATCAAAACCCACGATCAATTTTGATAAAATGTTTACGATACCAAGACAAAGAAAAGATCCTGAAGGCTGCCGCCCAAAGTGCCAAAAATAGAAACGGGCCATTGATGATAGCAGGAAAACCAGTCCTTTTTTACCCTGATATAAGTCACAACCTGTTGAAGAGGAGGAAGGAATTTAACCCAGTGAAAAAAGCCTTATGGGTAAAGGGTTACAAATTTACAATGCGTCATCCAGCAACACTGATAATTTTTTCGGAGGAAGGAAAAAAATTTTTTCCCGATTATCGAAAAGCGGAGGAGTTTGTACAAGATCTTCCATCTATACGCTATGAAGATAGACCCAACGAACAGAATTGATGGACATTTATGGATATTATAGAAAAGGGGAGCAAAATTTTAGAAATACTAAATGAGAATGGTATTTCTTTTTTTTTTCTCTTCTTATACATATACGTTTTTGTGTTGCGGGGGGGCTGGGGAGCTTTGGATCGGTTACTGCGGGATTCACGTGTGTAATCATGGCGGTTGCCATGACCCGTACAGCAGAGGGGGGTAATGTTGTGTTATTTTTCCACAACATTAGTAGGGGGGTATTTTGTTTTTTTCTTTATATTTTAATTTTCTTCTATCTTTTAGCCTGGATGATTGGGGGGGACACACATAGCAACACGGAGATTTTTATAAAGATTTCCCAAGATACCATGAAAGTGGAAAGATTAGGTATTATTATAGATTGGAATAATATAATAAAAAAAAATAATGACTAATCTACTAAACTTTTTAAGTTTTAATGTTAATGGGCTTAATGGGCCAGTAAAAAGAAAAAGAATTTTAACATATATTAAAAAAATGAAAACAGATATAGCTTTTTTACAAGAAACTCATTTAACGGACACAGAACACCAGAAATTAAAAAGAGACTGGGTTGGAAATGTTATTGCAGCTTCATTTAATTCAAAGGCGAGAGGAGTTGCAATTTTGGTTAACAAAAATCTACCAATTAAAATACAAAACATATTAATTGATTCGGCGGGGAGATATCTAATTATACACTGTCAAATTTTTTCAGAACTATGGACCCTTATGAACATTTATGCACCAAATGAAAATGATGTAAAATTCATACAGGAGGTCTTTTTGAATTTGGCCAACGCACATGATAAAATATTAATAGGTGGAGATTTTAATTTTTGTCTAGATCCAGCTTTAGATAGATCAACAAAGGTTGTTACAAAATCAAAAGCAGTAAAATTAACTCTATCATTGATGAAAGACTTAAATCTGATTGATATATGGAGAAGAATTAATCCAAAAGAAAGAGATTATTCATTTTATTCAAATAGACATAAAACATACTCAAGGATAGACTTTTTCCTATTATCAACAAATATTCAAGATAGAGTGAAAAATGTGGAATATAAAGCAAGAATACTGTCAGATCATTCTCCTTTAATAATGACAATGATAATGACAGATAAAGAGGAATCAGTTTATAGGTGGAGATTTAATTCAATATTATTAAAACGTCAAGACTTTTGTGATTTTATGAAAAAACAGATTCAGTTCTTTTTAGATATAAATTCACATTCAGTTGATGATAAATTTATAGTGTGGGAAGCAATGAAGGCATACTTGAGAGGTCAGATAATAAGTTATACTTCTAAAATTAAGAAGGAATATATGATAGAAATAGATCAATTGGAAAAAGAGATTACGAAATTAGAAAAAGAATCCCAAAGAAATATGACAGAAGAAAAACGAAGACAACTCATTAACAAGAAGTTACAATATAATACGCTCCAAACATATCGAACGGAAAAAGCAATTATGAGAACTAAACAAAGATATTATGAACTAGGTGAAAGATCACATAAAGTTCTTGCATGGCAGCTAAAAACAGACCAGACTTCTAAAACAATAAATGCAATTCGAACAAGAGTAAATAAAATTACTTATAAACCTTTAGAAATTAATGAAGCTTTTAAGAATTTTTACTCTGAGTTGTACAAATCAGAATCACAAAATGACAATGTCAAGATAGAAAGGTTTCTATCACAAATAACTCTTCCAAAATTAAATACGGAAGAACAGAAGGGATTAGATATGCCTTTTACATTGAAAGAGGTCGAAGAAGCCCTAGGATCACTTCAAAGTAATAAATCTCCAGGAGAAGATGGTTTTCCGCCTGAATTCTATAAAAAGTTTAAAGATTTATTAATTCCTCCTCTTATGGAGTTAATACGCCAAGCGGAAAGAACGCATAAACTTCCAGAATCCTTTTCGACAGCCATTTTAATAGTATTGCCAAAAAAAGATAGAGATCCTTTAAAGCCATCATCATATAGACCGATTTCTTTATTAAATACTGATTATAAAATAATAGCAAAAATCTTATCTAATAGATTATCTAAATGCTTACCAAAATTAGTACATATGGATCAAACAGGATTTATTAAAAATAGACAATCAGCAGATAATGTAACTCGCTTATTTAGTATAATTCATTTAGCACAGAAGAGGGAGGAAATGAGCGTGGCAGTTGCTTTAGATGCAGAAAAAGCATTTGATAGATTGGAGTGGGATTTTTTATTTAAGGTATTGGAAAAATACGGATTAGGAGTATCCTTTATAAAATGGATTAAAACCTTAAATACTAATCCCAAAGCTAAAGTAGTGACAAATGGTCAAATTTCAACACCATTTCAGTTAACAAGGTCAACTAGACAAGGTTGTCCATTATCACCTGCTTTATTTGTGTTGGCGATAGAGCCATTAGCTGAACTGATCAGAATGGACCCAGATATTAAGGGTTTTAGAGTTAACCAAGAAGAATACAAGATCAACTTATTTGCTGATGATGTTCTACTTTATCTAACAAACCCATTGCAATCGTTGCGTAAATTATCCTATAGATTAGAAGAATATGGGAAAGTATCAGGTTACAAAATAAACTGGGACAAAAGTGAAATTTTGCCTCTTACTAAAGGAGACTATAATCAATGTCGATCAATAACCCAGTTTAGATGGCCGGCAAATGGTATAAAATATTTAGGTATAAGAGTCGATAATGATATAAAAAACATATACAACTTAAATTATTTACCACTATTGAAAAAAATTCAAGAAGATCTTGATAAATGGATGGTATTACCAATAACATTAGTAGGTAGAGTAAATACCATAAAAATGAATATATTCCCTAGATTACAATACTTATTTCAATCACTACCAATACAATTACCCCAGAAGTTTTTTCAAGAGCTGAATAAATATGTGAGGAAGTTTCTTTGGAAAGGTAAGATGTCAAGAATATCGTTGGAAAAATTGACATGGAAATTTGAGCTAGGAGGGTTACAACTTCCAAATTTTAAGAATTATTATAAAGCAAATCAACTTAGATTTATTGCATCCTTTTTTGAGAAAGACAAACCGGCGTGGATCAGAATAGAACTAGATAAAATAGGAGAAAACATACCAGAAGACTTTATATATAAATGGGAATCTAAATGGATACGGGAAAAGAAAGAATCTCCTATATTAAAACATTTGATTGATTTATGGAATAAGATAAATGTTGACGATGAGACAAAGAAATCCTTATTAGCAAAGAGATCTTTAATCCAAAATAGACTTATTCCTTTTACAATGGATAATCAACTTTTATATAATTGGTTTCAAAAAGGGATTAGATATATAGGAGATTGTTTTGAAGGAGGTATATTAATGTCATTTGATCAATTAAAGAATAAATATAAAGTATCAAACAACACTCTTTTTTGTTACTTTCAACTAAGGGCTTACTTAAGAGAAAAGCTAGGTCAAACAATGTTACTACCGAAACCCAATGAAATAGAAACTTTAATTCAAAAAGGAAAGATTAAAAAATTTATCTCTTGTATGTATAATTTGATTCAAAAACAGGCAATTAAACAAGGAGTCCATAAGTCAAGACAAAAATGGGAAAGTGATTTGAATATCAAAATTGAAGAAAAAAACTGGTCAAGACTATGTCTTGAGAGTATGACAAATACAATAAACGTTCGATTAAGATTAGTGCAATACAATTTTTTACATCAACTATATATTACACCACAAAAAATAAACAAATTAAACCCAAATCTATCTGATCAGTGTTTTCGATGTAACCAAGAAATTGGTACTTTTTTACATTCTACTTGGTCCTGCTCCAAAATTCAACCTTTTTGGACAAATTTAAGAGTTTTACTGGAACAAATCATTGGAATACAACTTCCACACAACCCAACATTACTTTTACTAGGTAATATTGAAGGGATAAAACCGATAGCCAGATTGAATAAATATCAGAAAGAATTTATAAAAATTGCATTGGCAGTAGCCAAAAAAGCTATTGCAGTGACTTGGAAATCGGATACATATCTAAGTATAGATCGTTGGAAGAACGAAATTTATGGCTGTATTCCACTTGAAAAAATCACTTACAATTTAAGAGATAAATATGAAACATTTTTGAAAATTTGGCGCCCTTATTTACAAAAGACAGGATTAAATATATAGGTGCTCCGAAGATGAAATAATTGGTTACTTGGGGAAAGAAATAAATGCATACACCAAAGTTATTACGAACTCCGTGGAGCGTGTGGGGATCTTCCAATATCCAGGCATTCCTTTTTTTTTTTCTCTTTCTTTTTTTTTAGGGATGTTAGGGGGGAGGGGTTAAGGGGAGGGGGGCTGGGTAACATTTTTTTTTCTCATACACTTTTATTTTGTAACTATTTGAAAACAATAAAAAAAGTTTAAAAAAAAAAAAAAAAAAAGCTGAAAAGCCTGGGGTTTCAGTGGAGGAATGCATAGAAGTTTTGGAGAGAGTGTTGGGGCGGAAAAGGGGCTCAGGCCACCAGGAGCGATCCTCAGCGATACAGGAAGTGGTGGATGGGTGGAGGACTGAAAACCCCCAGGGGAGTAGGGACCCCCCTCTGGAGGGGAAGAACAGGGAAGGTACTCATTCCCGGGGGCGGCCCGTGCCGTGGGTTGGGAGCGGGGGCCGTCCTGGGAGAGGAGGGGCGGTGGGCAGTGTGTGCTTTTACTGTGGGAAAGAGAGGCATTTCAGGTGGGACTGTGGGCGGCCAAGGGTGTGCTATAGCTGTGGAGAGGAGGGACATTTGTGGTGGGATTGTGAGAGACAGGGAGTCCCGCGGAGGGCAAGCCCCCCTGCGACTAAGAAGGGAGAGGTGTCGGGAAACTTAGGAGAGGCTCAGTGAGGGAACGGACTGGAGCCTGTGGTGGAACACATTCCCAGAGATCAGCCAGGGGACCACCGGGTGCCCACGCCTCTATTCCGGATGGACTGGTAGGACCCCGTGCCAGTGTGCGTCTATGGATAGAGGGAGTTTACGCGAAAGCCGTTCTTGATATGGGATTGCAGGTGACCTTATTGTACCGGTCTTTCGACAACAAATATCTAAAGCATTTGCCCATAACCCCATTTGACGCCCTGCAGATTTGGGGTGTGAGCGAGGGTGACTACCCGTACGATGGGTACCTATCGGTGAGATTGGAGTTCTCGGAGGATGATGTGGGAGTGTCCGACGCTATTGAGACGTTGGTGTTGGTGTGTCCAGACCCGGTGGAAACCGGTGGTGCTGCCCTCCTGGTGAGGACTAACTCCCCCGTTGTGCGATGGCTCCTGGGAGCTTGTAAGGAGAAAGGGGGGGGGGGGAACACTTTCTGGAGACCCTCTCGGTGCATCCAGTGTTTCGAGCAGTATTCGAAGAAGGGGTTGCCTCCCAAGGGCTGGACCCGGAGTGTAAACGAGGGACGGTGTGGTGTACTCAGGTGAGGCCCAAGGTGATCCGACCAGGAGAGGTAGCACTCGTGATGGGGACCCCCAGATTCCCCAGAGTGCCGACGGGGGAAGCCCTGTTAGTAGACGCCCCGGACGATCTTGAAGGGGAGACACGATTTCCGGCGGGGGGCGCTGGTGAGGCCCGAAGTGCAGAGACCAGGGGTGGTACATGCGAGGCGTATAACCGTAAATGTCAGGAACACTACGGCAAGAGACATCACCTTTAAGAGGGGAATGCTGCTGGCACATCTGTTCCCGGTGACGGTAATGTCTAGCACACCAGTGAGTACCCCTAACAAGAGGGGGATTGGTGCATCGAGGGGAACTGACCGCTGAAGCCTTTAACTTCGGGGATTCTCCTGTGTCACCGGAGTGGAAACGCAGGCTAGTGGAGAAGATGCTGAAGATGGAAGCTGTTTTTTCTCGGGGCGAGTTTGATGTGGGCTGCTCCAAAAGCACTCACCACACCATCCGGGTGACGGAGGACACCCCGTTCCGAGAGAGATCCCGGCGGCTGGCTCCGGCAGATGTTGAGGATGTGCGGCAGCACTTGTGCACATTGAAGGAAGCCGAAATCATAGCTGAGTCTCGAAGTCCTTATGCGTCCCCCATAGTGGTGGCACGGAAGAAGAATGGGAGGGTGCGCATGTGTGTTGACTACAGGACTTTGAATCGGCGAACTGTCCCTGATCAATATACCGTCCCGAGGGTCGAGGACGCGTTGGCCTGCCTGAGTGGAGCAAAGTAGTTCAGTGTGCTGGACTTAAGAAGTGGGTATTACCAGATCCCGATGAGTGAGGGCGATAAAGTGAAGACAGCCTTTATCTGCCCGCTGGGGTTCTTGCAGTTCGAATGAATGCCCCAAGGCATATCGGGGGCCCCAGCCACCTTCCAAAGGCTCATGGAGAGAACTGTGGGGGATATGAATCTGCTGGAGGTGCTGGTGTACCTGGACGATTTGATAGTGTTTGGATCGACTTTGGAGGAAAATGAGGAGAGGCTGTTAAAGGTATTAAGCCGGCTTAAGGAGGAAGGGCTGAAGCTTTCCCTGGACAAATGCCAGTTCTGCAAGTCGTCGGTCAGCTACGTTGGCCATATCATTTCACAAGAGGGAGTGGCTACTGATCCAACCAAGATAGAGGCCGTGACCACCTGGCTGAGACCCCAGAACGTGAGCGCTCTGCGCTCATTTTTGGGGTTCTGTGGGTATTACCGCCGATTTGTGAAAGGATATGCCAGAATGTGTCACCCGTTGACTCAGCTGTTGTGTGGCTATGCCCCGATGGGAAAGAAAAGGAAGGAGGACCGGAGGCAAGACGCTGGAGGATACTGGAACCCGGTGGAACCTTTCAGCTCGAGATGGGATGATCGATGTGAAGAGGCGTTCCAATCTTTGAAAAGGGCGCTGACCCAGGCCCCGGTGTTGGCTTTTGCCAATCCCCAAAAGCCATATGTGCTGCACACAGATGCCAGCCAAGAGGGTCTAGGAGCTGTTCTGTACCAGGAGCATGGCAAAGCATTGAGACCGGTAGCATTTGTCAGCCGAAACTTGTCACCATCTGAGAGAAACTATCCCACTCACAAGTTGGAATTCCTGGTGCTGAAGTGGGCGGTGGTGGACAAGTTGAGTGATTACCTGTATGGAGCCAAGTTTGAGGTGAGAACGGATAACAATCCTCTCACTTATATTTTGACTTCGGCTAAGCTGGATGCCACAGGACATTGCTGGCTAACGGCCTTGTCGGTATGATTTCAGCCTGAAGTACCGCCCAAGAAGCAGGAATGTTGATGCTGATGCTTTGTCACATCGGGAGCCAGGGGAACAGGAGAAGGACGAGGAGTGGGAGAGTGTCCCTGCCCCTGGAGTGAAGGCGATGTGTCAGTTTGCTATCACGGTGAAGGCTGAGGGAAGAGGAAGGCTGGAGCGAGCCGTGGACCATTTGGGGGTTTTTGACGACGCCATACCCCTAGCTTACTGTGACCTGACCGCACTGCGGACTAAACAGTTGCCGGAACTGAGTCCGGGGGAAGTGGCAGCTGCTCAGCATGATGACCGGGTCTTGGCACTGTGTGGAGAGCGGTAGAGAAGGGGGATGTGGCATTGGTTGAGAAGGCGAAACACCTGTCCGTGCCTCTGTTATTGAAGGAGTGGCCTCGGTTAAAGTTAAAGACCAAATCTTGTACCGGGTCACGGCGCCTCCGGACCAACCCCGCTGTTGGCAACTGGTCCTGCCGGAGAAGTATCGGCAGTCTGTACTCCAGGCCTTACATGATGATTCTGGACACTTGGGGGTGGAAAAGACCTATGGATTACTCAAAGACCGGTTCTACTGGCCTCGGATGAGGGGGGAGGTTGAAGAATACTGTAGGAAATGCAGTCGTTACATCCGGAGGAAGACCCTGCCAGCGTCGGCGGCTCCACTGTCACACTTGCAAAGTGCGGGACCTCTGGACCTGGCATGTATGGATTTTCTGTCGATTGAGCCTGACACCAGCAACACCGCGAATGTCTTCGTTATCACCGATCATTACACTCGCTATGCTCAGGCATTTCCCACTAAGGATCAGAAGGCGACGACAGTGGCGAAGGTGTTATGGGAGAAGTATTTTGTTCATTACGGCCTTCCCAGGCGAATCCATAGTGATCAGGGACGGGACTTTGAGAGCCACCTTATCCATGAATTACTGACTATGCTTGGGGTTGAGAAATCCAGGACTACCCCTTATCACCCACAGGGAGATCCTCAGCTGGAGAGGTTCAACAGGACCCTATTGGATATGCTCGGGACGCTGGAGATTGGGCAGAAAAATAAGTGGAGTCGTCATATTGGACAATTGGTTCACTGTTACAATTGTACTCGCAATGATGCTACAGGGTACTCGCCCTATTATCTGATGTTCGGACGGGAAGCGAGGTTGCCCATTGACTTGTGTTTTGGGGCTGAGGTGGGTGAATTACCCCGGAAGCCCTATCTAAAGTATGTGTCCGATATGAAGAGGGAGTTACAGCGGGCGTACGAGTTGGCTGAGGCGGTGGCTACCAAACAAAATCAGAGGAATAAGATGCAGTATGACCGAAAGGTGACGTTTGTCCAATTATTGCCGGGTGACCGGGTCCTTTTACGGAATTTTGGACTCCCTGGTAAGCACAAGTTGGCAGATCGATGGGCGGCCAGCCCCTATGTAATAGAGAGCCAGATGCCGAATCTACCAGTTTACCGGGTGAAACCTGAGGATGGGAATGGGCCTATCAAGGTACTCCATCGGAATCACCTGCTGCCCCTGGGTCAAGCGGTGCGGGTGGATAAGGAGCCAGAGTGGGAGGCTGTGCCTAGTACAAGGACTCTGCGAGGGCGCGGAGCGAGGGGAGAGGCCGCTGCTGAAGAGCGGGGACGGGTCCCTAACCCGGGAATGGATACCGATTCGGAAGATGACGACTCAGATGAGTGGCCCCTGTTCCCATTCGCTGGCGCTCCAGTACCAGAAGAAGAGGCTCCTGGCCATTCCCATACTGAGTTGGGTGAGAGGAGGGAAGGTATTGAGGGTCAGATGGAGAGGCAGCCAGCGTTGGGGGGAGAGAGAGTGGAACCCGAGCGTGAGCCGGAGGGTTCTCAGGTGAAGGGAGAACCCCGTGAGGGAGGGGGTGAGGATCTGACAGGTAGACCTGGGGTGTCCGAGGCAGTGGGTTCACAGGTGAAGAGGGAGCCCAGTGAGGCGGAAGGGTCGGCAGAAGGGGTACGGAGATCTCAGAGAAGTAGGTGCCCCCCGGTGCGGTTGACATATGTGGTACCAGGAGAACCGAGTGTGATTTCTACTGCTCTGGGTAGTTATGTCGCTGCTTTCTGCACCTGGGTTGGGTTTTGTGTGTTGCAAGAAGCCTTGGGGAACTCTGATAATGTCATGAGGGCATGACTTTTGCTGGTGGGGGGAGAATGTACAATGTCCTGTGTATGTAATCAAAATGGCTTCTTTGGTTTGTTAAGAGTAGGAATGCTTTTATGTTTGATAAGTGTTTTCTCTCACAGTTGTTTAGTTTTGGACTTGCTGATATGGGGATTGTATTCATTTGTTAACCAATGGGGAATGTTATTTTGACTTGTGGGGCTGGGAGCTTGGGGGGTTTCGCGGTCTTTTCAGGGGAGGCGGGAAGGAGACGCCGAGGAAGGTGGACGTGCGCTGCACTGCTCGGTCGACCACCAGGGGTGGTTTCAGGTGCGAGGACGTGGAGGTCGGAGGCAAGTGACGAGGGGTCGAATGGTTCGATGGTTGAGCTCCAATGATGTGCACTAAACTGACTGAACTTTGATAAGTTGGCGCCTTTTACTTTATTTTCTTTTCCTTCATATATACTGTATTGCATAGTACTCTTTTAGTTTTAGTAAAATCTTTAAAGTGTATTCCGTAACGGTATCTGGTGTGAGTTTGATATTGTGTGTGTACGCACGGCATAAACTTGATTCTCACAGCACCTGCGTGTATGGGAGGTGGGGTTGGTGAGTGGCTGGATCTCCTTTTCCCCTAGACATATACCAGCCTGTTGGGTAAGTGTATATATATATTTAAGACACAGTTGAGAGATGGTTGCACAACAGGGAATTAAGAGTTATAGGGAAGAGGCAGGTAAGTGAATTTGAGTACATGGTCAGATCACCATAATCTTGTTGAACGGCAGACCAGGCTCATCAGACCAGATAACCAGCTCCTGCTGCTCATGTTCTTACATTTTCAGCCCTTGGAAAATGGCGCTATGTGCTATTTCAACAAGGACATCATTGCCAAACTAGACCTGATTTTCACCTGTTGTCTCAAAACTACATTCAAGGCATTGTGATTATCCAGAGAGATGCTCATGCTTGAGTCTGGGAATATTATAATCACAAGTGTGTGTGTGTGTGTGTGTGTGTGTGTGTGTGTGTGTGTGTGTGTGTGTGTGTGTGTGTGTGTGTGTGTGTGTGTGTGTGTGTGTGTGTGTGTGTGTGTGTGTGTGTGTGTGTGTGTGTGTGTGTGTGTGTGTGTGTGTGTAGTGTGTGTTAAAACACTGCCATCCTTCTCAAGTTAAAGAGACCCTGAGAAGGAAAGTGATTTGGAGTTTTTCATTGCTTGCCTCAGCTGCTCCATCATGAATTAAACTGCTCAGCCTCCACGGGAGTGCAGGATTATATACTGTGATACTTCCAAGATGTTTTGTATATTACTGCAGAGTTTAACCAATACCTATAGTACAGTACAGCAGCAGAAGAAACCTCCAGTCACCACATCATTGACCAACTACCACAATATGGAGTATCACTGATCCCGTTTACCTGAACTACTCACATCAATCCCTCTGCCATGATGTTTCTGGCTGTACCTGCTCTGGTTAGATTTGACCTTTTGGGCCAGGTTTTTCAATGTCTTAAGGGACTGTAGTCAGCAAATTCACCTGCCAGAAGGAAGAACCTAAGGGAGGTCTGCAATTACATTTTGGAGCTTTTTCAGGGACTAGGTCTTCCAGTTGTCATCCTTGATCTTAATTGCTTCAAGTTCCTTTTCCCCTCCCCCAACATAGGAATCAACAAGTCTAAAGTCCAGAACTTCCTCTAAAGGTCTGTTGAACTGTAAGGAATATCAAGTAGTGTTTTGAGAATATTTTCATCTTTTACTTCAGTTTTCCTCCTGATACTCTGTCCTGTTCCTCACATTCAGATTCATTTATCTATCACATGTACATTGAAACATAACAGTGCACTGCATAGTTTGCATTGACAATCAACACACCGAAGGAGACAGCCCTCAAGTGTCACTATAATTTCTGACACCAACATAGCATGCCCATGACGCTTGGCAGAACAACAGAGAACACAACAAGCAACAGCAAGCAGTCCCCTTTCCTCCCTCCCACCTACGCGCACGGCCTTTCCTCCACCATTTGGCCTCTGGGCTTCAACATCTGCATTTCCAATCCCCATCTGAGCTTCAGTCTACGATATCAACCCCTGCAGACAAGTATCAATCCCATCTGAGTCCCTGTCTTTGAATCTTCCTGCGTTCATCTGCTAGCCCACTCATTCTAAAAAGAAAAGCATCCCACAGTGCTGATTTGCATGTGTTTTGAAATGGCTTTTGCCTTCCTAGATTCCCATTGGCTGACTCACCTGTTGTGTAGCTGATCTCCAATGAACAAAGATGGAAGCAATGGGGCCAGACATTTCTGCACTATTGTCTGTCATTCCAAACATTTATTCATGTTGCATCTTAATAAAATCACTACTTGAAGTGTAATAGAGTCATTAAGTCATGCAGCATAGACACAGACCCCTCTGTTCATCAACTAGCCCTCCATACTAATCCCATGTACCAGCAATTCATCAGTAGACTTCTATACCTTGAGCATTGATCTGCTTGTCCCTTGTTAGTTCCAAATGTCATATAAGAAACAAGTGATCAGCTTTTTCTTTCTTCTGATCTAATGAAAGAATTCAACAGGCTTTTTGGACAGTTAACAAGTGATGCAGTGTTCACTCCAGTGGACCAGAGCTTAGTGCTATATTTATTTCATCTCATTCACTCATTAACACTGTCAGCTTGTGACTAATTTATCAACACTTAGTCAGGTAACTATTTATTATCAGGTAACACCATTTCATTATGAAAGTTTTCCATTCTATTTTGGAATTGGAATGATTGATAAGAAGACATTATGTCAAGCCTATTTCTAAATGCATTCTTTGGTATAATCAGAGAACAATTTAAGTTTGTCATTTAGTGAATTTGCATTCTTTCATGAATATACTCACAATGCAAATTGAAGCAAACATTGAGCTTCTGTGTTAATGGCTTCCACATATCATAGTATGGAATTTAACAAAACTGGTGGTTTGTTATTAATGTTGATGTGCTCTGACGATATATATTAATGTGGCTAGATGTATTGTCGGGTTTTAAATGACTCCATATAGTGAAGCAATACTAAACTCAGGTTACAATTAAATGTGAAATAAATGAACCCCAGAATTTAAACATTCACACAATCAGTGATTGCTCAGAATTAGAGCTCAGTTCACAAGAGTAATGATGAGAACACAGGTTAGTCTACACCAGTCTTAATTTGACATTTTATCAAAGAATAACCTTGCTTAATAACATGAGCCTATATCATTACTCTGAAAGTCAATTGCATAGCACTGAATCGTTATATATTTTGTATCTGCATATCTCTTATCTCCTGGGTGCAGGACAATTACCATAATTTTTAGGTTGATTTGCATCTTTCCGAAAATTATCCATGACATTTCCTCCTGTGATTAACTTTTTTAATTCCAACATGAGCTCTGTATCAGGGTACAAAGGAGGATGTTGCTGATCAAATAGAACTGATTTTGGCACACTGGATTGCTGGCCAGGGTGGCCTGGGATGGATGAGTCAACCATATTGCTTTGAGATCCCATAGAAAACATAAGGATGAAAGACAAGATTTCTTTTCTGAAGCAACAAGGACAATGGTAATTTCATTGCACTACTGGTTTGACAAAAGTAATTTCAGTTTCATACTAGAACAGTTGTGTCACTAATATTACCATATTAAACCATTTATGTTGATTATGTTATCCATTATCTTACTCACTACACTCTACTGACTTAATTTTACTTTTGACTATTTGTTTGTTTGTTTATTAATTAATTAAGATACAGCATAGAACCAGCCCTTTGGGCCCTTCAAGCAATTTCACAATTTAACCTAGCCTAATCACGGGACAATTTCCAATGGCCAATTAAACTACCAATCAGTATGTCTTTGGACTGTGGGAGGAAACCGGAGCACCCAGAAGAAACCCATGCGGTCACTCCTTACAGATAGCGGCAAAGTGAAGGAAGCCTGCCAGCTTCCCAGACAGCCACATCTGCGCCAGGTGCGTCAAGCTGCAGCTCCTTAGATACTGCGTAAGGGAACTGGCGATGCAGCTCAATGACCTTCGTCTGGTCAGGGAGAGTGAGGAGCTGATAGAGAGGAGCTATAGGCAGGTAGTCACACCGAGGCCTCAGGAGACAGAGAAGTGGGTCACAGTCAAGCGGAAGAAGGGCAAGAGTCAGACACTAGAGAGTTTACCCCAGTGGCTTTCCCCTTAACAATAAGTACTCCTGTTTGAGTACTGTTGGGGGAGATGGGTTACCTGGGGGAAGCAACAGTGGTCGAGCCTCTGGCACAGAGTCTGGCCCTGTGGCTCAGGAGGATAGGGAAAGGAAGAGGATGGCAGCAGTGATAGGGGACTCGATAGTTAGGGGGTCAGACAGGTGATTCTGTGGATGCCAGAAACAAACATGGATGGTAGTTTACCTCCCAGGTGCCAGGGTCCAGGATGTTCCTGATCGTGTCTGCGATATCCTGAAGTGGGAATAAGAACAGCCTAAGTATTGGTACCAATGACATAGGTAGGAAAAGGGAGGAGGTCCTGAAAAATGATTACAGGGAGTTAGGAAGGAGGTTGAGAAGCAGGACCTTAAAGGTAGTAATTTTGGGATTACTGCCTGTGTCATGTGACAGTGAGTATAGCAATAGAGTGAGGTGGAGGATAAATGTGTGGCTGATGGATTGGAGCAGGGGGCAGGGATTCAGATTTCTGGATCATTGGGACCTCTCCTGGGGCAGGCGTGACCTGTACAAAAAGGATGGGTTGCACCTGAGTCCCAAGACGACCAATAACCTGGTGGGGAGGTTTGCTAAGGCTACTGGGGAGAGTTTAAATAAGAATTGCTGAGGGGTGGGAACCAAACTGAAGAGACTGGGGAAGAGACGGTTGGCTCACAAATACAGAAAGTTTGGAGACAATGTGAGAGGGAGGATAGGCAGGTGACAGAGAAGGGATGCACTCAGACTGATGGTTTGAAATGTGTCTATTTTAATGCAAGGAATATTGTGAACAAAGTGGATGAGCTTAGAGTGTGGATCAGTACTTGGAGCTATGATGTTGTGGCCATGACAGAGAATTGGATGGTTCAGGAGCAGGAATGTTTACTCCGAGTGCCAGGCTTTAGATGTTTCAGAAAGGACAGAGAGGGAGGTAAAAGAGGAGGGTTCATGGTACTGTTGATCAGAGATAGTGCCACGGCTGCAGAAAAGGAGTAAGTCATGGAGGGATTATCTCTGTGGGTGGAAGTTAGGAACAGGAAAGGATCATTAACTCTACTGGCTGCTTTTTATAGACCACCCAATAGTAACAGGGATATCAAGGAGAAGATAGGAAGACAGATTCTGGAATGGTGTAATAACAACAGGGTTGTTGTGGTGCGAGATATTAATTTCCCAAATATAGATTGGCATCTCGCTAGAGTGAGGGGTTTAGATGGGGTGAAGTTTGTTAGGTGTGTTCAGGAAGGTTTCCTGACACAATACGTAGATAAGCCTACAAGAGGAGAGGCTGTACTTGATCTGGTATTGGGAAATGAACCTGGTCAGGTGTCAGGTCTCTCAGTGGGAGAGCATTTTGGAGATAGTGATCATAATTCTACTCCTTTACCATGGCATTGGAGAGGGATAGGAAAAGATGAGTCAGGAAAGTGTTTAATTGGAGTAAGAGGAAATATGAAGCTATCAGGCAGGAAGTTGGAAACATAAATTGGGAATAGATGTTCTCAGGTAACTGTACAGATAACTGTACAGGTAACCTACTTCTGTATGTGTGGATAGTCAGAGGCTTTTTCCCAGGGCTGAAATGGCTAGCACGAGAGGGCACAGTTTTTAAGGTGCTTGGAAGTAGGTACAGAGGAGATGCCAGGGGTAAGTTTTTTACGCAGAGAGTGGTGAGGGCGTGGAATGGGCTGCTGGCAGCGGTGGTGGAGGTGGAAACGATAGGGTCTTTTAAGACACTCCTGGATAGGTACATGGAGCTTAGAAAAATAGAGGGCTATGGGTAAACCTAGGTAATTTCTAAGGTAAGGACATGTTCAGCGCAGCTTTGTGGGCCTAAGAGCCTGTATTGTGCTGTAGGTTTTCTATGAAGCAGCAGAATTTGAACCGGAGTTATCTGTACTGTAAAGCGTTGTGCTTTGCAATACACTACCACACTTGCCATCAATGTCCATTTCCTCTAAATGACTAATGGTATCATTACTAGTGTTTATATTATGTTCCCTGTTTATCGAATTAACCAGACTTGAATTCCCCTTCTGTGGTGTGAAGAGATTTGAACCCATGCATTTGGAATACCAGTCCAGGGTTAAAGATCTGGCCCCCTTCACAGCCTGACTCTCCATGATCCAATGCTTGCTTTGGAAAGAAAGTTTAGCCAGTCAGCAACAGACTCATGCAAATGTCACGGGGAACTAACCATCAGGAGCAACCTGACTGAACTTCCAGCATACTTTTACCAAAGAGCAGGTGGATGATAGTTTTATGGAATTCACTTGCAGCTTCTTTGATGCTCATCTAACTTCACACTCACTCTGAACTCAAGCACCAGTGGCTGAAAGTGATGCAGGTGACATCTGACTGTGATGGAACAAGAAAATCTTGTGGTTTTTGAATTCATATATTTCTGCCCCCTCAGTATAATTGTATACTCTGCACACCTCACTCGTGTTGATTTGCAAACTACTTGAAGTGACGGAAATTATAAAGCAATTAGGATCAAGGCAATAGAGCAAAATGTCTTTCAAGGGATTGCTTAACACGACAGGGGAGGTGACTGACTGCAGCTCTTAAGTACTTCTGCTTAATGTTACAGGTTCATTTCCCACAAGAGCATTTCCTTATTTAAACACTAATAATACTGCCTCAAAAATCACTATCAGCTTCAGTAAGCTTGCACCTGCAAAGCAAATGCTGCAAATGTAAAAATAGCAATGTATAGAGCTTCAGTCCACCCAACCGAATTGATTGAGAAAAACAGGTTGTAAATGCTGAAACACTACCAAAATAAATAAGCATCTAGAAGTGTTGAGATGGGACTCAGCAAGAATACTTTGTAGTTATAAACATTTTGATTATAGAAAACCTGAACATATTTTAATTACAATGAAATATTTTGAAATGTTAATCATTTTTTTAATTTTGTTTTACTTATAACTGTTTAGATAGATTCTACTTATCTGACTATCAGAAACATTTAAAACTGTCGTCTGCTGGTTGAACCCTAGGCACCACTCACAGCCTGTTCCGTCTCACAGGATACCTCTCAGTTGCTGAGGTTCAGCCTTTCCAGTCCTGCACATCTGGAAGACTGGGGACTCAAGCAGATACAGGTCATGTACGATGCCTTCTGCCTGACAGGCAGCTCTAGCACGACCCGTTATTCCAATCTTGGAGGTTATATTTACCAGGCTTGAAAATAAATTAACATTAACTTTACTCTTTGGAGAGAAGGAGAATGAGAGGAGACATGATAGAGGTGTACAAGATATTAAAAGGAATAGACCGAGTAGACAACCAGTGCCTCTTCCCCAGGGCACCACTGCTCAGTACTAGAGGACATGGCTTCAAGGTAAAGGGAGGGAAGTTCAAGGGGGATATTAGAGGAAGGTTTTTCACTCAGAGACTGGTTGGTGCGTGGAATGCACTGCCTGAGTCAGTGGTGGAGGCAGAGATACACTAGTGCAGTTTAAGAGACTATTAGACAGGTATATGGAGGAATTGAAGGTGGGGGGTTATATGGGAGGCAGGGTTTGAGGGTCGGCACACATTGTGGGCTGAAGGGCCTGTAATGTGCTGTACTTTTCTATGTCTATGTTTCTAAAGTGGCAAATGTGGTGCTTTCTATTGTGAAATTAGAAATGTCAACAAGTTCCAAATTATTGTTCAGCTTTTATTCAGAATAAATGAATGATCAAGACAAAATAATCCACTAACCTACAGCAAACAGATCTACAGTAGAGAGCACTTTTCAATCACTTCATATGCCTAAACGATGCTAAATGGTACCATCAAAAGAGAGAAATATTACTGTGAGTATTATAAATGAGATGCTTTTTTCATTATTACTCATTTCATATTGAGATATCTTCACTCACAATGCTGGAACTTCTCTCATTCCCTGGGTAAAACATTTAATCCTTTTTTTTCCAGTTTCATTTGAGAAGGAGAAAGCAAAAGTGTTTCTTTCTCCAGAGTCTGGCACTGTTATTTCCCTCAGTGACTGACCTAGTCATATGGCAGTGTAATCTGTTCCATGATTTTTTTAAAATATCGTCAGCCTTGATAGTCAACCTTATGTTGACTTTCTGAGGGTTCATTAAAATGTTGGAAGTAAGAACTTCCATTAATTTCCCTTGGAGACTATACTTGTATCTGAAGACAACATAACAAAAGAACATGAAGAATAAAGCAGGGGATACATCCCATCAAGCCTGCTCGACTGGTCAGAAGATCACCATTGAACTTGTACAAGCTCCAGTCCAGTCTTCTATCTCTTAATTCCTCTGTGTCCAAAAGTTGATGTCTATCTTAGTCGTAGTCTTCTAAACATCTGCAGTTCTCTAGCACAGTGAGATTCAAAGATTCTCAACCCAGTGAGCTGTGAAATTTCTCATATTTTTAGTCCTCAGTAGCCAAACCGATTATGGCCATTAACTCATCAGGCAGGTTATATGGCCTCTTGGCATCTGCAGCCTTAATCACAGTTAAGAAGAAATGTGAGTGTAATAGTAGAATCATTAACTCCGCTGCAGATCACCCTTTGGCTTGCAGGTACAAAACCTCTCAAAAGGAAAACCTGTTCAAACAAACTAAATGTTTCTGTGTACATCTTAATTTACAATTTAATTTACCAGCAGCCAGGCTAATTGATCATGGAATTTAGATTTTGTTCTACTTAACGTGGCATGAATGATCATTCCAAAAAAAAAGTTTAAGGCATAAAATATGTGCCTAGAAATTCAATTGCTTAGTTTTTTTAACAAATGCTTCTGAAAATCATTGATTGTCCAGAGTTAAATGCAATCACCACTATCTTCAATTTTATTCAAATTAGCCTGGACATCTTGCAGTAAACCAGTCCTATGCTCTTGATATCATTTCTGCCTATGGGACATGCAAGATGACGCAGTTGCCTATGTGCTCTATCAATAACTCTCGGAGACGGGAGGTGAACGATAGACTTTTATTAACAGCAGAAAGGGAGCACGATCATGTTGAAGACTAAGTGAGGAGCAGTGCCCCAATCACCTTTATACAGGGGTCTGCGGGAGGAGCCACAGGAGCAGTCAGCAGAGGGGTGTGTCCAGACAGGTATACATAGTTTACCACATTCAGCCCTCCTTTGTTTTAAAAGAGAGTCCCCACGGGGCGAAGTTTCTGACAAGTACATTTACAGGTTGAGTCTATCAGGCGGCCGAGTCCGTCGCTGCGATCTACGTAGCACCGGTGGTGATTGCACCAGTGACAGTGGTTGTGCTGGCTCTGGCCTGACTTGAGGTGCCAGCCCGTTAGGCATCAGTAACTCCTCATGCCTCGCACGCAGCGCTGCTCGACCCCGCTCGTGGGTTAGACTTACAGCCCTTGACAAAGTGGCCCTTCTTTCCGCAGCTGGAGCAGGTAGCTTCTCGGGCCGGGCAGTGTTTTCGGGGGTGCTTCTTGAGTCCGCAGAAGTAACACTGCGCGGACTTGCGACTGGCAGCAGCCGAGGTCGATTCACCGGCGGGTTGTGGGGTCTGCGGCGTCCACGAGGCCGGCGGGAGATCACGCGCCTGGAGAGCATCAGCGTTGTGCAGAGCGGCCTCCAGCGTGTCGGCCAGCTCAATCACTGAATGTAAGGTAAGATCGGTGTGTTCCAGCAGCCGCTGGCGCACGTACACTGACCTGATCCCCGTAACGAAGGTGTCTCGTACCAGGAGCTCCGCATGCTGTTTGGCCATCAGCCCCCTGCAATCGCAGGCCCGCATGAGTGTCTGTAGGGCCCGGACAAACTCAGCGCTCTACTCTCTGCCCGCTGCTGCTGTGTCACTAAGCGATGTCCTGTGTATTGACAGGCCGCAGGTATTGTCGTTTGAGGGCATCCATCGCGCCCTGGTAGCTCAGCTGGTCTCTGATCAGTGAGTAGACCCATGGACTGACCCTGGAGAGGAGAACTCTGTGCATCGTGGCAGGATCGGTCACTTGAATCTCCTCCAGGTATGAGTCGAAGCAGGCTAGCCAGAGTTTGAAAGCGTTGCCAGCCTCGGGATTGTGGGTCGATATCCAATCTGTCAGGTCTTAAAATGGATTCCATGTTCTAAAATCGCTGTTAATAAAATTGATGCACCATCAATAACTCTAGGAAACTGGAAGTAGAGTAAACAAAGATAAGCTTTTATTAACAGCGAAATCGGAGCACGACCATATTGGATGACTGAGGGAGGAGCAGTGCCCCAATCACCTTTATCCAGGGGTCTGTGGGAGGAGCCACAGGAGCAGTCAGCAGAGGGGCGTGTCCAGACAGGTATACATGGTTTACCACACTATGCAGTGCTCTTTGAGAGCATTGCAAGGGAGTGTGAATATCCTTTCCCGGGAGCACCCATCACTAGCCCACACCAGACAAAATGGTCTTCCCAGCAGAGTGCTGGACCAGGGCACTAGCTAGTTAAATAAATTTCCTCTCTTCATCCTTAGGTTTCACTACTGCAGCCTCACCACCCAACACATCAATCCTCCAAATACCTTTATTTCCTGTCCATTTCCCCACAGACAATTCTTCAAACCATTCCACAGAAAATACCAGCCCTCCTCCTACAGCATCTGGCCACACGCTGGTCTAATTTCTGTTTCTCCTCGCTACAACTTAGATGGTTCCTTACTCAAACTATTTCCACGTTTCTATAAGGTTAGTTCTGATTTCCAATCCACTTTAAAAAAATAATGGTTCCAATCCCTCATTTCACCAATCACCCCTCCGCCTACCTACCTTCAAATCAACCTGTAGTAGTCTGGCAAATTGACCTCTACCTTGCTAAGGCCCGGTGTCAACTCTCAGACACCTCCTCTTACCCCTCAAACAGGACGCCACTAAAAAATACCAGGCCATTGTCTGCCATACCATCAGCAACCTTACTGACTCCGGGGATCTCCCATCCACTGTCGCCAACCTCATAGTTCCCACAACCCGCACTTCCCGTTTCTACCTCCTGCCCAAAATCCACAAACCTGCTTGTTCAGGTAGACCTATTGTCTCAGCTTGTTCCTGCCCCCACTGAACTCCTATTGGCTTACCTCAATGCTGTTTTATCCCACGGGTTCAGTCCCTTCCTACCTACATCCGTGACACTTCACACGCTCTGGATCTTTTCAAGGATTTCAGGTTCCCTGGCCCCCATCATGTTATTTTTACTGTGAATGTCCAGTCCCTATACACCTCCATCCCCACCAGGAAGGCCTCGAAACTCTCTATTTCTTTCTGGACACCAGACCCACCAGTTTCCCCTCCACCTAGTGGAACTTGTCCTCACTCTAAATAATTTCTCCTTTGGATCCTCCCACTTCCTTCAAACAAAAGGGGTAGCCATGGGCACTCACATGGGTCCCAGCTATACCTGCCTATTTGTCGGCTATGTGGAACAGTCTATGTTGTAAGCTTACACTGGTGACTGTCACACACTGTTCCTACGCTACACTGATGACTGCATTGGTGCTGCTTCTTGCACCTCTGCTGAACTCGTCGATCTTATCCACTTTGTCTCCAACATCCACCCGGCCCTCAAATTCACCTGGGCCATTTCCAACACTTCCCTTCCCTTTCTCGATTTCACTGTCTCTGTCTCTGGAGACAGCTTATCCACTGATGTCTATTACAAAGCCACGGACTCTCACAGCTACCTGGACTATTCCTCGTCCCACCCTGCTGCCTGTAAAAACGCCATCCCCTGCTGTCAATCCCTCTGTCACCACTGCATCTGCTCTCAGGATGAGGCTTTTCATTTTATAACAAAGGAGATGTCCACTTTTTTCAAAGTAAGGGGCTTCGCTTCCTGCACCATCAATGCTGCCCTCAACTGCACCTCTTCCATTTCACGCATATCTACTCTTACCCCATCCTCCTGCAACCTTACCAGGGACAGGGTTCCTCTCGTCCTCACTTACCAGCCCATCAGCCTCCGCATCCAGCACATAATTCTCCGAAACTTCTGCCATCTCCAACTGGACTCCAACTCTAGACCCATCTTTCCCTCTCCCCACTTACTGCTTTCCATGGGGATCGCTCCCTACACAACTCCCTTGTCTATTGGTTCCCCCCCATCCCTTCCCACCGATCTCCCTCCTGGAAGTTATCCTTGCAAGCGGAACAAGTGCTTCACCTACCCCTACACCTCCTCCCTCACTACCATTCAGAGCCCCAAACAGTCCTGCCAGGTGAGGTGACACTTCGCCTGTGAGTCTGTTGGTGTCATATTCAGTGCTCCAGGTGCGGCCTCTTGTTTCAGTGAGACTCGACGTAGATTGGGAGACCGCTTCACTGAGCACCTATGCTCCATCTGCCAGAACAAGTGGGATCTCCCACTGGCCCCATTTTAATTCCACTTCCCATTCCCATTCCAATATGTCCATCCATGGCCTCCTCTACTGTTGGGATAAGGCCATACTTTGGTTGAGGAACAAGGCCTTATATTCCATTTGGGTAACTTCAACCTGATTTCTCGATTTCTGAAACTTCCAGTAATGCCTCCACACCCACCCTGCCCCTTCACCATTTCCTATCCCCTTGTCCCTCTCTCATGTTATCTCTTGCCTGCCCATCACCTCCCTCTGGTGGCCTCCCCCTTCTTTCTTCCATGGCCTTCTGTCTCTTTCACCAATCAACTTACCAGCTCCTTGCTTCATCCCTCCCCCTCCAAGTTTCACTTATCACCTGGTGTTTCTCTCTCTCCTCCCCCCACCTTTTAAATCTACTTCTCAGCCTTTTTTCTGCAATCTGGCCAAAGGGTCTCAGCCCAAAACTTAGACTGTACTCTCTTCCATAGTTGCTGCCTGGCCTGTTGGGTTCCACCAGCATTTTGTGTGTGTTGCTCAGATTTCCAGCATCTGCAGATTTTCTCTTGTTTCTTACCTTCAAACAAAGTTGCTCTGATTCCTAAGAAGCCACATCTCTCTCCAAACCCCCAACTCATACTGGCTGAAACTCAGCGATGTACAAAACAACACAGTTATTTCAAAAATGTGCCATATCTGATCATTGCACCTTAGATTTTGATCCTAGAGGTGAAGTAATATTTTCGCCCGATCATCAGCAGAAATTGTCACTGGTGAATGGGGCCATTCCTATCAAGTTAGATGCACCTGAATTTCTGGGCAAATATTTCCAGAGACCCAAAGGGCTCATTTATTCTAACCCGTCCACTTGACGTCCAAGTTGGTGAATAGTCTTCACCATAGCATTTAGAACAGTGAATACATAATCATATCTTTCCCCCAGTGAGTTATATCCATAAGCATCTTAAATTTTTGGTCATTTATAGCAGGCATTCTCAAGCATTTTTGCCATGGGCCTGTACCATTATCCAAGGGGGTCCATGGACCCCAGGTTGGGACCTCTGATTTATAGGATCCCAGGCATCCTTCGCAATCAGGCCTGAGCTTGGCAGCTTCTACTACTAGGAACTGGAGAATATCCAGCCCTGGACTAGGATGCCAACTAAATCAGAACTTACTTTAGCACAAAATATCAGCTAAAACTGTATAAAAACATATATTCATGTATCAGAGCCAAACAGCCAGTTGGCATCCAATAATATTTTCAAAATAATGATATAAGAATACTTGCATTTATTTAAAATTGAAAATGAGTCTTTAAGTCAATGTGTCTTTTGAAGGTGTATTTTCAGATGGTGCACCTGTCCTTCACTGGAGTGTGAGGTGAGTTTTTGTACCCAGGGCCCCTAGATGAATTTAGAATTAATAGCCTCCTGAGTCAATATAGTTCAGATCAATGCAAAATCATTTTGTGTCGTCATTGTTACTGCCCACCTAATTATGGTGGGTGGGTGGAGGAAGAGGTTATTGATACACTGTGAAGTTGCATATCTGATTTGTTCAGAAGAAAAGTTGTAGTTGTTGATATGGAATTTCCTTTGCAAAATGAATTGTGGAAGAAAGTTATAAAGCTTTGATTAATTAAAGAGACAACAGGTGTAATTTTAACTTTTATTACTAATTTGAAAGCACAAACTGGCACCTTGCCTGATTTTCATTTAACATCCTTTCTTTACTCAATAACAAAAGTTGCAATTATTCCCAATAAGTGACTTATCCAATAATGTTGTATTGTTTCTCAGGGCATTGTAGTGTTTGTTTAGTTGCTTTTGTGCCTACTCATTGCCTTGGTACTCTTTGGTATGGTGTTGTTGTCAGCCAGCCTCTTGTAGAAGGTGCAAAGAGTTTCTGGACCAGGCTGGAAGCATCGTATATAGTACTGTGCAAAATTCTTAGGAACTCATATATAGCAAGTGGCACTCATATGGGGCAAGTGGCAGAGGAGGAGTACCAGGTTCAATTGTATGACGTGGGTGCAGCCACACCCAGCCCTGAGATACCAAGCAAGGCCATTTGATTCCAAATAACTGGTTTATTGATCGTTACACTTTACCCTCACCCTTCCCCTTTTGCTCAACCATTATTTCACACTCCCTGCCCCCTTCATACTCTTAGTCTACAATAGAGACCATATTAGAACCAGCTTTATCATCATACACGTGAGTCATGAAATTTGATTTTTTGCGGCAGCAGTACAGTGTCGTATGTAACATTACTCTGAATTGAAATAATTAAGTAAACTTTAACCAGAGTTAAACCAGTGCTGTAATTGTTATATGGTTATATAGTACAGATGCACTGAGATATTTTTAGAGATATACAATTATGTAACTTTTATCTATCATTTTTACACCTTATTCTAATTGTACATTTTTTAAAAACTAGATATTAAACATGACACTTAAAAGGTTAACTGAAAATCATTGCTTTTTGACGTGTGTTCTTAGCTTTTTATATCTTTCTGTTTTCAGTAAACTATAATAAATGATAGGTTATGTAAAGATGACCTTATCAATGTATTTGTGGGAATACCAAGGTACAAACTGTAGGTTCCTTCGTACTGATTATCAGGCTCCCTCTGGGCAGAAAGCTACATGGAGCCCAATTAAGTTGTATGCAGCTAAAGTCAACACATATGTAATGAAAAAAAAAGTATTTTTGTCTCTCCAAGGTCATGTAAAAGCTAACCACAAATAGAATAAAAACTTCATACTGGATCTATATATTATAAAGTATGAATGTAATCTCTAACTTTAGGTGATCTTGATTTGAGTAAACCTAGGAAGGGACTTAACTGAGAGGAATACTGGTTTTCCCCTGATGTTTAATGTGGCTGAAACTTCGACAAATCCCCAGTGAATTTATGTGTCTGCTCTCCCACCATTTGACATAATACTGAACCAAGTTGGGAATGCTATGTTGTACACCATTAACTATTTGAGGGAAAGGCTTCTCTATACCAGCCTTGGAAACAACATTGCTGCGCTATGGAAAACCATTTAACCAATCTAATAATGAACACTGCATTCCTTAACTCCTTAAAGCATCATAATCTCATTTGAAAGACTCTTTTCACTTATTTTCATTTTTATCAGCAAGTTCTGTGAATTAATCTATCTGACATGAAGCAATTCAACCAATCCTGGGAGGATTCCATGGTGATTTATTCTGTCAGAGGAGACCCTCCTGTGCTATCACATAATGATTAAGGTTCAGAAGACTTCTTGTGTTGATTAGTGATTGAAGTTATGCAAAGTCCTCCTGTTCAAGCTCCAGTTCAGTTTTTTGTCATGCAACTATACACAAACAAAACAACTTTCCTCTGGACCAAGTACATATAACTCACACATATAGCACATAAAGTAATATTATCACAAATAAATTAAATAATAAGATGCATTTACAACACAAGTTTAAAAAGTAAACGGAATAATGCTACTGGTGCTTCATATGTGATGAGACCTGGGTGGTGGCAGGAAGTTCAGGAGTCCTATGGCCCTGGGGAAGAAACTGTTTCCCATTCAAACACTTCTTGTCCTAATGCTGCAGTACCTCCTGCCTAATGGTAGGAGGTCAAAGAGATCATTGGACGGATGGGAAGGATCATTGACAATGTGTACGCAGCAGGATAAATATCTCTGATGGGTGGAAGAGAGACTCTGATGCTCCTCTCTGCAGTTTCCACAATCCTTTAGAGAGACTCGCAGTCAGACGTCTTGTAATTCCTATACTCGACAGAGATGCAGCTGGTCTGGACATTCTCGACGGTGCTCCTGTAAAAGTTGTTTAGAATGGGGGGCGGTGGTGTGAGGAGAGTGTCACTCACCTCAGTCTCCTCAGGAATTAGAGATACTGCTATGCTTTCTTGATCAAAGAGCTGGTGTTGAGAGACCAAATGAGATTATCTGCTTTGTACACTCACAGAAACTTGGTGTTCCTAGTTCTTTCTATGAAGGAGCAGTCTATGCGCAGTGAGGAGTGGTCATTCTGCACGTTCCTAAAGTCCACAATCATCTCTTTGCTTGAACCATAGTACCAGCCACTCTGCCTGTTCTCTGGACACTGTCTTTTCCTTGTTGATGCAGCCAACTACTGTTGTGTTATCAGCAAACTTGATATTACAGTTTGATCTGGACTTAACAGTATATTCGTAAGTCAGCTATTAATGAGGGTGCACAAGATCCCTCACCCAGGCCAGTGATTACTGGTGTCTTAGAGCCCACTGAGTCAATTAATTTCTGAGGATGGAAAAGGGATCGTCTTGTGTATCAGCTTCAGAGTGTTTCATAAGAATATGGTGCAAGGCAGGAGGAGCATTATAGGAAGAGATAAATGCAGTTCAGTGCATAAATAGTTTCTCAACAAATTTTCATGGTAGAAAGTAAAGTATATCTGTTTTAGAATTTTATAAATCTAATAGAATAGAACCATAGAATTGTGGAAAGTTTGCAACAGGGAAGAAGGCCATTTGGCCCATAATGTCAGTCCCAGTCAGAAACATGCCAATCAACCTGTCCTGAATTAGGTCAATTGTGTGTGATTTTTAAATAAAATAAGAGTTGTTCCAGACAATGAGTTTCAGACCTCCACCCATCGCTAGCTGGAAACCTTATCTCCCCTGCAATCAGGGACTTTACCTCTGTGCTCTCTGCATTTTTACCCTTTATCTGAGAAGAAAAACAGCTCTTTCCATTTACCCTATCTAAGCCCAAGGTAATTTTGTACCTTTAATTAAGTCTCCCCTTAGCCTCCCCTCTTCCAAAGAAAACAAGTTTATCTCCATCTTTCCTCCTTCTTATAAATTTCAATAAAATCACATCATTCCTGTAATGTAGCGAACAGAACGGAATGAGTGCTCAAAGAGTGGCCTAACTTCTGTTGCTGACACTTCTCATATAATCATGCTGCTCTTACATCCTCTGCTTCCGATGATAAAGGAAAGCATCCTAAATGTCTTTTTAACTACCTCATTAACACGTCCAGCTGTCTTTAAGAATCCGTGGCCTCTTCTTCTGCGGCACTTATTGCACATTTCCTTCTTTTGCATCTCCTCAGAACATTACCTCACACTTCACTGGCTGAAATCCATTTGTCGTTATCCTTCCCAGCTAACTAAACTATCTATGTTGTCCTGCAGTTCAAGCTTTTCCTCACTGGCATTCGTACAACCATGTTTTCACATCGTTTGCAATGTCCTTATTACTCCCACACTTTCAGATCTAAATCATTAAAATATATTACAATAAACAAGGAACCCACTAACTGCGCCCTTGAAACTTTACCAGTAATTGTCTTCTATTCACTAAATCACTTACTAAATTTTGCTTCCTCCACTGATTCAGCTGAGGATCTAGTTTGACACTTTTGTTTGCATAGAAGGCTATAGGTCACTTTTGACATTTAAGAAAAACTTGGACGGGTATATGGATGAGAGGGGATATGGAGGGATATGGCCCAGGTGCAGGTCAGTGGGGCTAGGCAGAAAAATGGTTCGGCACAGCCAAGAAGGGCCAAAAGGCTTGTTTCTGTGCTGTAATGTTCTATGGTTCTATGGTTAGGTCTACTGTGGGTAAATGGGATTTGTGTAAACTGATACAAAGGCGTAAAAAGAGCCCATTTCTGTAATTTCTGGCTGGTCGACTCTACCCATGGGATTTTACTTTTAGATCATTCATGTAGAACAGCGTCAAAAGCCTTGCTAAATTCCACATAGGTCATATCAAATGAACAGCCTTCATCAAACTACTCTCTGATCACCCCTGAAGAATTCATTCAAATTAGTCAGACACAAAACACCCTTAACAAATACATGTTGATTATCCTTATTTAATCGGTGCCTTTGTAAATGAAGGTTTATTCCATCCCTCAGAATGGATTGAGCACTGAGGTTAAACTAATGGTCCTGTAATTACTTGATTTATTCTTTTGTTTTTAAACAGCAACACAGGGTTAGCATTCACTGGCACAACCTCAGTAGGCAGAGAGGATAGAAAATTTGTAGTCGGAGCTTCTGTAATATTCTCCCTTCTTTATAGTTGCAATTAATCCAAGCTGCAATTAATCCAGGTTGCAATCCAGGATGCAATTAAATTTTTGTAATTGTCATTTATTATACAGTACAGATTAATGTAGAAGAAGTTGTTAATGTCCAGAAGATGACCGGCCTGAAAGAGAGTTGGGTATGCTAGGTTGTGCACTTCAGTGTTACCATATGTGATCAGTAACCTTATGTGGGGATTGATTGAAAAATTATCTGGTTCTTTGCAACTCTATGCTCAGTACAGAATTATATTTGGTAAGGTAGACATTATGTTTCAGCCATGCTATAATTCATGAAACAACATAAAATATCAGAAGCAATAAACCTGAAAACAATCTTTTGCTGTCTATGTCTTTTGAATTTTGTTTGTGAAATCTGATCTCTTGGCTTTAACTATGTCTAAAATAACCACTGATATGCTGTCAAAAAGCTTTTTGTGGACCACCAGTCCCAACTAAGCAGGATTGTTTTGGCATATCAAGTGGAAAAATAAGGATCAATGTTAACCACCTCGTCTCTTTTGACATTCGGGGTGGCTAAAACTGAGAAGCCTGGGAATTCAACCTCCATCCACACCCCCCCAACCCCCTCCCTACCCCCCCCCCCACACACACACACCGATACTCATTTGCTACTAGCTTTATGATAACAGGTTGCATAGAATACCTGTGGCTGGTGGAGAAGAGGGACACATAATATTTAACAGGCACCTTGGGTGAATTTACATTGCCAACTTCATTCTGAGAATTGTTGTGAATGATGCCAAGTTCTCAGAAATGTAACTAGTGAATGGACATGTGATCATCTTGGTACAGAGAATGAGCTGATTCCATTAGAGCAGTACAGATACTTCCCCAACCCATCTTGAAAACCATGGTCTTCCCTTCTCTTGTTTGCTGATATGATAGCCATCAACTCCTTTTTCTCAAACTTACCTTCCTGTAGCTCCCAGATGCTGACTGCCTCTCCCTGCAATTGTCCAGCCTGTCAATCAGGCTGGCTACAAGGCAAGAAAAGAATAAGATAATAAACAGGTCTTATCATTAAATAAGACAAAACCTCTGTGCCCCTGAGGTTTCTGCATTTCCTGTCAACCAATGGACATAACAGTGGTGCAGATAGTGGAGCTGCTGCCTCACAACTATAGTGAACTGGATTCAATCTGGACTCCAGTGTAGTCTCATGGAACGTTCACGGTCTTCCTGTGACCTGATGGGTTTTCTCCGACGTCCCAAAAATGTGCAGATTGGTACATTAATTGGTCACTCTAAATTGCCCTTAGTGTACAGCTGAATGGTAGAATATTGGGCAGTTGGTGGAGATACAGAAGAATAAAATGGATTAGGGTAAAATTAGTACAATTGGGTCAGTGCAAACTCAGTGGGCCAAAGGGTATGTTTTCCTGCTGTATCTCTCCATCACTCCCTGACATTACATAATAACCTCCAATACCCCCACACCTCCTATAAATATATCGCTGCCTTTGTGCTACCTCTGGTGCCTCGCTTGATTTTCTGATGATGCACTAATATTAGATGTTGGAGTCCAGCGGTTGAGTCCAGCTTTCCTGAAGTGCTACAGTATATGAGTTACACTGAAGAATTTATCTGCAGCAACTCATTCATTACCAAGACATAACGGTAGGCTTCATCTTATTCAGCAATAGTTGGGTATATAAAGGGAGGATGGGAGGATGAATACAGGGCCCTGGTGGAGGACTTTGTCAAATGCTGCGAGCTGAATCATCTGCAGCTCAACATCAGTAAGACAAAGGAGCTGGTGATGGCCTTTAGGAAGACCAAGCCTGCCTGCTCCCTGTTCCTATTGATGGTGAGGACGTGGATGTGGTGAGGGCCTACAAGTACGTGGGGATGCACCTGGATGACAGACTTGAGTGGAGCACCAATGCAGATGCTGTGTACAAGAAGAGCCAAAGTCGCCTTACTTCCTGAGGAGACTGTGGTCCTTTGGCGTATGCAGGCCTCTCCCTCACATGTTCTACCAGTCTGTTGTCACCAGTACAATCTTCTATATGATGATGTGTTGGGGCAATGGCATCAACATGGGTGATGCCTACAGGCTCAATCAACTGATTAGAAAGACTGGCTCTGTTGTGGGAGTCAAACTGGACACACTGGAGGCTGGGGTACAGCAAAGGTACCTATAGAAAATCTTGGCAATTTTGAACAAAGTTTCACATCCTCTGCATTCAGCTTGGCTGAACAGAGGAGCACTTCTAGTAATAGACTAAGACAACTGCACTGCTCCAAAGAGCATTACATGAGGCCATTCCCTCGGCCATTAAGTTGAATAATGAATCAACCTATAACCGGGACAGAGATTACCCCTCCTGATAGACTGTGGAAGTAACTTATTTTTTATTCTTTCTACTTCTCTTCCAATATTTATATCTGTGCACTTGTAATACTACTGTGACACTGTAATTTCCTTTGGGATCAATAAAGTATCTATCTATCTATCTATCTATCCATTAACTTTTTTTGCAATCAACTGTGTTAACTTAAATGCCCTACTTTTTTTCAGGAGTTCCATATTTTAAAATTTTTTAAATAGTTTTAATGGCATAATTAATTCTTAATTGCTTTTGAATGTTTGTAAATTTCAGAAATATTCTGAAACTTGCATATTAATCTCCCAATTCACAAAATATTTTCTCACACTCTGCCTACAGTCTAATTATAGTTTATCTTGCACTTTCTTCCTTCTTTGTTATCTTCCTCAGATCTGGAGACCATCTGCACATCTTGCCATAGTCCCGATGCTTTATAATTTTACACACATCATCTTATCTGTTTAATTGACATTTCTCTGTATATTAAGCAGTCAATATTCTGTATATATACCTTAAGCAGTCAATATTCTGGTGAATTTCCATCTGCCCTTTCTCCCTCTCTTACCTCATATTCTTTTATATTAGCTTTGAATCCAAAACTGCACAGTGATGAAAATCACTAAGCAGCAGTGAGCTTACTGCTCTTTACCCTTTGTCAGAGAGCTATAGAGTCACACAGCGGAGAAATAGGTCCTTTGGCCCACTTGTTCCAAGACAAACAAGATTCTCATATAGTCATATTTGGCCAGTATCCCTATCTATGTACCCGTTCAACTTTTTAAATGTTAATGTACCTGCCTCAACCACTTCCTTTGGCAGCTTATTCCATATACTCTGAATAAAAATGTAGCCTCTCAGTTTCCAATTAAATATCTTCCATCTCATCTTAAAACTATGCCCTCTAGTTCTTAATTCCAAACCCTGGGAAAAAGACTATGTGCATGCACTCTATCTGTATCCTTCATAATTTTATATGTCTCCCGCATTCTCCTTTGCTCCTATGAAAAAATGTTTCTACCTTTCTCCACAACTCAGTCGCCTGAGTCCAGGCAACATCCTTCTTAAGATCGTTAAGAGCACCAAATTTCTTGGTGTTCACCTGGCAGAGAATCTCACCTGGTCCCTCAACACCAGCTCCATAGCAAAGAAAGCCCAGCAGTGTCTCTACTTTCTGCGAAGGCTGAGGGAAGTCCATCTCCCACCCCTCATCCTCATCACATTCTGCAGGAGTTGTATTGAGAATATCCTGAGCAGCTGCATCACTGCCTGGTGGGAAATTGCACCCTTTCGGATCGCAAGACCCTTCAGCGGATAGTGAGGTCAGCTGAGAAGATCATCGGGGTCTCTTTTACCATCATTACAGACATTTACACCACACGCTGCATCCACAAAGCAAACAGCATTATGAAGGACCCCACGCACCCCTCATACAAACTCTTCTCCCTCCTGCCGTCTGGGAAAAGGCACCGAAGCATTCGGGCTCTCACGACCAGACATGTAACAGTTTCTTCCCTCAAGCTATCAGACTCCTCAATACCCAGAGCCTGGACTGACACCTTACTGCCCTATTGTCTTGTTTATTATTTATTGTAATGCCTGCACTGTTTTGTGCACTTTATGCAGTCCTCGGTAGGTCTGTAGTCTAGTGTAGTTTTTTTTCTGTGTTTTTTACATAGTTCAGTCTAGTTTTTGTACTGTGTCATGTAATACCATGGGCCTGAAAAGCGTTGTCTCATTTTTACAATGTACTGTACCAGCAGTTATGGTCGAAATGACAATAAAAGTGACTTGACTTGACTAAATCATCACTGCACTTTTTCCAGCTAAACGGCATGTTTCCTATACCAGGGTCAGCAAAACTGAACACAATATTCAATATTCCACAATATTCCTGACAAAGGGTCTCGGCTCAAAAAGCCGATTGTACTTCTTCTACCTGGCCTGGTGCGTTCCACCTGCATTTTGTGTGTGTTACAATATTCCAAACGTGGCCTCACCAAAACTTTGTACAACTGCAACATAACATCCACAAATTTCATGACATATGCCAGTGATAATAAACCTGATTCTTATTCTGATTCAACTTCTATACTTATTGCACTGCCTGATGAAGGGGACTGTGCCAAAGGCCTTCTTCACTATACAGTTCACTTTCAACTTCACTTTCTGGGAGTCATGAATTTAGACCCCTAGGTCCCTCTTTAGGGAACAATCTTAAATGGAGCAGATCTTCTATTGCCAACTTCCTTAGCTAAGTCTGCTGAAAATAGCATCATTTCCCATCCAATCCCACCGCACCAACAGGCCTTAACATGCCCCATGCAAAGCTAGCTACAGAATAATATCTCTGAATATCTCAAAGATCTACAAAAACTCGGAATAATTAATAATTAATAAAGCTATTAAAGTACTTTAAAATTAAGAAATATTCATCATTTGAATAAATGTATGTAATTTAAGTCAGCTAAATTAATTTTAAAAGGGTAAATTACTTGAGCCTACCACTGTTTCTTTGTTGAAGTGAATGGGGTCACTGCAGGCAAGTTCTTCAGCGTGACTTTTATAATAGTTCAGAAAATGTGCACTCAACTGTTTGATTCCTATATCAGAGCATGGACAGAAAATTACTTCTCATCAGAAAGTCTGAGACAGCTATGTATGTCCATACGTTTGCGGGATTTTTGATCTTCCTGAAAATTGCAAAAGGAAATATGACTGTTATCACATAGAGCTTATGCTATTTCTCAGGGAAGCGTGGGCCAATAGTTCAGCAATAAACTCAGCAAAGTGTTATATGGCAAACACGAGGAAATCTGCAGATGCTGGAAATTCAAACAACACACACAAGATGCTGGTGGAACACAGCAGGCCAGGCAGCATCTATAAGGAGAAGCACTGTCGACGTTTCGGGCCAAGACCCTTTGTCAGGACTAACTGAAAGGAAAGATAGTAAGAGATTTGAAAGTAGTGGGGGGAGGGGGAAATGCGAAATGACAGGAGAAGACCGGAGGGGGTGGGATGAAGCTAAGAGCTGGAAAGGTGATGGGCAAAAGTGATACAGAGCTGGAGAAGGGAAAGGATCATGGGACAGGAGGCCTCGGGACCTCCCCCCACTACTTTCAAATCTCTTACTATCTTTCCTTTCAGTTAGTCCTGACGAAGGTTTTCAGCCCGAAACATCGACAGTGCTTCTCCTTATAGATGCTGCCTGGCCTGCTGTGTTCCACCAACATTTTGTGTAATTTCCCCCTCCCCCCACTGCTTTCAAATCTCTTACTATCTTTCCTTTCGGTTAGTCCTGACGAAGGGTCTCGGCCCAAAACGTCAACAGTGCTTCTCCTTATAGATGCTGCCTGGCCTGCTGTGTTCCACCAGCATTTTGAAAGTGTTATATGGATTCATTATTGTAATGGTTTGTTTTAATCTTTAATCTTTGCCAAGAAAAACAATATTTAATTTTCCTTTTATGACCTTTTCCACAAAGATGCTATTTTAATATCTGGTAAAAATCAATTTGTAAGTCCCACTTCTCCCACTTTTATATTTTTTAATCAAAATCTTTTAACTCAAAGTTAATAGTATTATGTTCCATCTGCTACTTTACAGCCATTCAGTTTCTCAATCATATTTCCAGCAACCTCTGCTCATTAGAAAGATATAACATGTTTTCTATGCTAAAATTTGACCATAATTCATTGTATACCTATATGAAAATCATTTATATCACAAGGAGCATAATAACATTAGTACATCTGTCTCTTCACATTCACTTTGAGAAAGTGCTTTGAACTTGAACTTAATCCATATACAGTACTATGTAAAAGTCTTAGACACAGCTAGGGTGCCTAAGACTTTTGCACGGTACTGTACAGTAGTCATTTTATGTATTGTATTGTACTGCTGCTGGTGCAAAGAAGCAACTTTCATAACCAGTATGAGTGATGGTAAACCTGATTCTGATATGGGTCTGTACTGTGGACTGAGAGTGGGAAAGGGGCGGGGGGGGGGGGCGGAATCATGGTTGGAAAAAGAGGAATGGAGAGGGGAGGGAGCATGATACACCAGAAAGCCATTCTGAAATGATGAATAAACTAATTGTTTGGAATCAAATTACCTTGCCTGATGTCTCAGGGCTTGGTGTGTCTGTACGCAGGCCACCACCCCCCCCCCCCTCCAACTCCAGCACTCCTTCTCTGCCATCTGTCCCACACCCCTCCTGTGGCAGTCCACCCTAACCATTCCCAGCATCTTTTGTGCCCACCAGATTCACAAACTCACTCTGTGCTCCATGTTGACAAATAAGAGTACTGTACTAAAATCTTAGGCACTCTATCTATATATCTATATATTGGTAATCTTCACCAAAATTGTCTGGTCGAGCACCTTTTCAAAAGCATTCTGACTGCACTTTTCCATCTACTAGTTTTTGCTATCTCCTCAAATATTTATTTATTATATTCTTAAAATATAATTCTCCCTTCTAAAATCACAGTCATGCTTTTATAAATATTTTGCTGTAATTCAACTATATAGTTTGTTCTGCACTCCCAATCTTACTCAGAAATTAGATGGAATATTAAGAGTGTTACGTACCCCGTAACTGGGTGTCTAATCAGCAGAGAAAGAAGAATTCGTTGGAGTCTGGTGGTACTATATTAAAGGTGTTTATTAATAAAAAATAAGCAAAACCATATCAATAATGCAAATATACTTATAAAACAAGTTAGCAGTAATAAACCTAAAAGTGTAGGAATAATAATAATCAATAATAAACAAGCTCTATCAATGTCTAGGGGTAAATGAATTGTCATAGAAAAGTATAAAGTTCAGTTCAGTTCATGAGTGCTGATGTAGTTATGGTTGTTGTATTGTAATCGTTGGAGAGCGAGAGCGAGCGAGCGAGTTGTAACAGCTACAGTCAGGCAAACCTTCCTTTGCTTTCTTAATCCATCATATCGGTGTGGTCATTCCTCTCCGTCCTTCTGCTAGACCGTTTTTCCACTCTGGCATGAGTGGACACACACAAGTCCCCACCAGCCCTGCGTTAACACTGTGAGCTTTACTGACTGATCTCCTGGTCTGGTCTTCGAAGCCCCCACCTTTCTGTGGGTTCCAACACTCAATCAGTATCCACTGGCGTGTCTGGAGGGTGTCTCTCCAGACCTGTCTTTTTATCCCTACTAACGGGGACTCAGCTATCCATCACTCCTGAATGACTGTGTCCATCAAATAAGGCCACTCCTTCAGTCCACTGAGGAATGTTTATGAGCAAACTATTGTCCTTGTAGTGAAACAGTAAATAATTCAAAAAGGAGTCACAATACGGTTAATCAGCAATTTCCCCCTCTCTCTTATCTGTCGCTGATGTTCTTGCTTGTTTTTCCGTCTCTCTTTCTCATGGTCAGCATAGCAACAGTAATAGTTTGTGGTTCTCAGGAGGGGATGGTTAACTCTGTACCCCATTGTCCATCAGGTCTGTTCATCACTCATAACAAGAGAAAAGCCAGAAAAATTACTACTTGTGTCAATGTTCCACTATTTTCTGCAATTTGTGCCATCGCTTTGTAAATGGAAGATTAGAGAAGTTCTCAAATTCTGCCCACCTTTGGAAAATATTTCAAAGTTTTAAAAAAATTCCATTCACTAGTAATATTCTTATCACAACTACAGATCACTTAAACTATTCTACTTCCAAATCTCCGGCTTAGTTGATAATTGCTATGAATGACCCTCAACTAATCAGTCTCATCCCACTGCCTGGATAGATGGCTCTGAATGCAGTTCTGAATGCTGCTGACCACAGCATTACCCACTCTTTATCCTAAAAAGGCTTCCCAAAAAGGTCTAACCAATGATGCTGTTGTATTTTTTAAATGTCTTTTTTATGATCACAAGACACTGCCGGATATTAAAAACTTCAAGTACTCCAGGTCTACCCATTAGCAGCGGGGCTGGAGAAGCTGGACTTGGTGCAGGGCATGTTGCTGCCTACTACAGGTAGGCCTCGGAGTTGGTGCAGGAAGACAGTGTGAAACCTAACAGCATCTGATTGTCTTGGACACTCTTCTTGCGATTGTTGGTCATTGGTAATGTAGAATACTGCAAGTCCAGTTCACTGGTCTGTTTGTGAGGCTGACGGCAGGGGAACTGTGTGGCCTCGGTTGTAGTGCGAACAAGGCTTCACGCCACAATGTTGTCCGTTGCAGCAGCCCAGGAGAGGAGATGCTGGAGGTGGAGTGGTGCAGTGTCCATGTTGGCCTCTTCCACTGGTGCTGCCCTCTTCTGTTTACCTGGTGGAATTGCATTTGTCTGCAGACTGCTTGTTCTTGTCAACCACATCCATGCACCATCATCAACCTACAGGACATGGCACTCAGGGACTTGGGTTGTATTATTATTATTATTATATCTTGTGCAACTGTATACTTACTGCTATCTTATATGTGCTTTAAGCTGTGTTTGACTGTTGCTGCTATATTTTGCACATTAGCCACAGAGGAACGCGGTTTTGCTTGGCTGAATTCATGAGTAGTCATGTACAGTTGAATGACAATTAAACCGAACTTGACCTTAATTGCCTACTGCGGTTGGAGAGCAATCAGAAACATGACCAATTCCTGATTTGCTATACTCTGCAGTCCGTTTCTTTTTTGTTACCTTGTCATGTTCGTCTAGGTTGTTAGCTTGTATGAAACTTTGATCTTTGATAAATCAACGCCCTGGTTATCATTTTACGCAGCCCTGTACAAAATCAGAGCAGCTCCTTAATGTAACATAGAAACACGTAATTCTAGTTTTGTTCTTACTCACTTTCCACAGCTACAGAAAAACACTCATTTCTTTATTTCTTCATTTAACCATTTGTACCAATGAGTGATCCCATATGGCAGAATTATTTTACATCAATGAATCAATGAATGACAGAATTGCTTTCTCACATCCCTGTCCAGTGAATGCTGAATATAATTAAATCAGTGTTGGCTGATAGCTAATTCGCTTCAAAATTACAGGTAAAAGGAAACAGAGGACTAATACCTCTAATTGCTTTGAAAAGATCCCCTTTTGCAGTTTATAGGAAAAGAAAATCTGAACTAAAGCTGTCTGCTAACAGAGTCTCCTTTCTCTGTAGAGCTTACAAGTGATAAAAGGACATTACTACTTACCATGCAAACAGAGCAGCAACTGCAAATTATCACAAGCACTATGAAAAACACTTATTTGTTAGCTTTCCTACTAAAAAGAAAATATTTATGAAGTTCTTGAAATTCATAAATGCGCTTGAAAATAGCACTTACTTTAATGTCTTTATAATACAGTAAATTTGATTATATCCATCGTGCAACATGAAAAAAATCTCAAGTTATAACTCATATCACCTAAAATAACATTCAGCTTTATTCAAACTCTTGTTTGTCCAGTATTACTCTGTTACCTAGCATGAAAAGGTCTCCACTTGCCCCATGCAACTTGATTTCTCACTTCACGTAAAGTGAAAGAATGAAACGTGATTTTGTGATGTAACTATAATGTCTGGAAAAAGTGTGTGTGAATATATGAGATAGAGATGATGCCTGGGAGCATGTGCATTAAATACTTTAGATAAGTTGATTATAGAGCAGAGTTATCTCAGGCTATAACCTAGATTTTAGGTCATTGTGCCTCTCTGAATTTGGGTATCTGAGATCTATTTTACTGTTAATATTAGTGTTATTCATTCCATTGCTTGTGCCAAGAACATAAGATTTCGGAGCAGAATTATGAGGAGGCCATTCAGTCTATTGTGCCTGTTCCACCATTCAATTACAGCTTGATTATTTTTTACTCCAGTTTCCCACCTTCTCCCTGTAACCCTTAAACCCTTTTCCAATCAAGAAACTATCAATCTCTGCCATAAGTATACCCAGTCTATCCAAGGTGGCACCAGTGAACCATGGCAACGTTCTGCAGACTACGTACAATATTCTAAATATACCTCTTTTGAGTTACTCTCACTGCAGTCTGCAGCATATTATTTCCCTTTAAGCAATGTATTTTTGAACCAATTTAATGAACTACAAATTTCACGATCTTCGAAAGGACTTGGTTGACCGACCTGTCAAGCAAGCAGATATGACACCTTTAAGCAGATGAAGATTCATCACCACGGCTGGAAGTGAGGCAGAAGGGGTGGACTCCAAACTATAGTGAAACACAAAGGAATGAGGCCACTTTACTCAACATCTTGCAAGCAAATGTGAAATTGCTGGAGAACAAAACTGAAGACCTGAGGGCAAGATTACTGTATCAAAGGGAAATCAGAAATTGTTGTGTCTGTATATTACTGAGATGTGGCTTACTCAGAGTTTGCCAGATACAGCAATTAGACCCAAAGGCTTCTCAATAATAAAATAGACCAAATTATTGATTCATGAAAGGTAAAAGGTGGGGTTACCTATTTCATGATAAACCCTGCAGTGTTCTGATGTAGCAGCTTTGTCGTACTCACGTTTTACCAAACTTGAACACCTAGTGATCATATGCCAACCATTCTATTTACCAAGAGAGTTCTCCATAATGCTGACCACAGTTTACAATCTACTATCAGCCAACTGCAATCAAGTACTTGAGTTCCTCCATAATGCCATCAGCAAACAAGAAAAAGTCCACCCCAACACATTTCATATCATAGTTGGGGATTTTAATGAGACTTGGTTGAAGAAATCCCAGCCCAAAAACCTTCAGAGTATAACCTGTAGCACCAATGGTCCAAATACACTAGACCAATGTTACATTAAGATGAGCACTGCCTACCATTCCATGCCCAAATCGTATTTCTGGGAAATCTGATCACTTGGCTCTTCTCCTACCTGCATACAGGAAGAGGTTAAAGAGCAAGGCTCCAGAAATTAGGAGAACAAAGAGATGGTCATGGGCAGCAGAAGAGCAGCTGTGGGATTGTTTTGAGTCAGTGGACTGGGCTGTGTTCAAGCACTCATCTGTGGATCCAAATAAATGCACCACAGTTGTTACAGACTTTATAAAAACAATCGTAGATGAGTATGCTCACACAAAATCATTCAGAGTCTTCCCCAAACAAAAGCCCTGGATGAATCATGAGATCCACAATCTGCATTCAAATCTTATAACCAAGAAAGTTGCAAAAGGTCCAGGTACGATCTCCAGAAGTCCATCTCATGGGTGAAGTAGCAATTCTGGACTAAACTTGAATCAATAAAATCTGTTTGACAGGTATGGCAGGTCTTGAAGTCTATCATCTCTTACCAAGTGATGTAGGTGACAGCAAGGCTTCACTGCCAGATGAGCTCAATGGCTTCTGTGCTTGCTTTCATCATCAAAATGTGGAGAAAAAAAATCCTGAACTACCACAGCCCCCGATGATCCTGTGATTTCCGTCTCTGAAGCCAACATGGGAGCATCCTTCAGGAGGGTGAACCTATGAAAAACATCCAGCCCAGATAGGGTGCCTGGCCAAGTACTAAGGACCTGTGCTGATCAACAGGCTGGAGGGTTCACTGCGATCTTTAACTTTGGCAGTTTCATTACCAACTTGCTTCAAGCAGGCTTCTATAACACTGGTGCCTAAAAGGAACATGGAAACCTGCCTCAAAAAACCATCGTCCAGTAGCACTTACATCGAATGTTGTGAAGTGTTTTGAGAGGATGGTGATGGATCACATCAATTCCTACCTGAAAAGTAATTTGCCTACCAGCACAACAGGTGTCCAAAGCAGATGCAATTTAATTGGCTCTTCACTCAGCCCTGAAACATCTGAACAGCAATGGTGCAGTTTTATTGACTACAGCTCAGCATTCAATACTACCATCCCCTCAAAACTAATTACTAACCTTCAAGATCTTGGCCTCAATACCTCCTTGAGCAATTGGATCCTCTATTTCCTCACTTTCAGACCCCAGTCAGTTCAGATTGGCAACAGCATCTCTTCCACAGTCACCATCAGCACAGGTGCACCACAAGGCTGTGTGCTCAGCCCCCCGCTATACTCGCTTCACACTTGAGACTGTGTGGCGAGGCACAGCTTCAATGCTAGATTTAAGTTTGCTGAACTGAAGCTGAACCAAAGTTGCTGACAATTCAGCATATAGGAGGGAGATGGAAAATCTGGCTGAGTGGTGCCACAACCTCTTACTCAATGTCAGCAAGATGGAGGAGCTGATTATTGCCTTCAGGAGGAGGATGCAGGAGGTCCATGAGCCAATCCTCATCGGGGGATCAGAGGTGGAGAGAGTCAACAACTTAAAATTCCACCGCAGCACCTGTACTTCCTTAGAAATTTACAAAGAATCAGCATGACATCTAGAAGGTTGATGAATTTCTATAGATGTGTAGTGGAGAGTATGTTGACTGGCTGTGTCAGAACCTGGTCTGGAAGCAGCAATGCCCTTGAAAAGCCTACAAAAAGTAGTGGATATGGCCCCGTCCGTCACTGGTAAAGCGATCAGCTGATTGGGCATCAGTTTGGAAACTCATTTGTGATCTGCGGAGGAAACTTTGTCGCTGATTGGCTGCGTGGCAAACTTCATGCGTGGTCTGGAATAAAGGCCAAGCACTCGGAGGACACACCACAATCAACGGCACACTGATGATGTATCCTTGGATGGTGACGAAACGTTTGCAAGTAAATTGCCAAGATTGGAGAACAACTCAACCCAACCATCAACCACCTGAACTACACATCATCTGAATTATTTCCAATAAAATTTATTATAAATTACAATAAGAGAATAAAAATTGTGAGATAGTAGTCATGGGTTCATGGATCATTCAGGAGCTGTTCCAAATTCATTGAGTGTGTGTCTTCAGACCCCTATATCTCCTCCCTGATGGTAGTAATAACAAGAGTGGTGGAGGTCCTCAGTGATGGATGCTGCTTTTTTGAGGCATGCCTTTTGAAGATATCCTTGATGCAGGGGTGGGTAGTGCCCATAATGGAACTGGCTACCTTTGCAACTCTGCAGTTATTTCCGATCCTAAGCAGTGTCTCTTTACCAGACATTGAAGCTAAGAGCTTGAATGCTCTTCATGGTCCATCTGCAGAAATTTGCTAGAGTCTTTGGTAACATATCAAATCACCTCAAACTCCTAATGAAATATAGCCACTGGTGTCCTTCTTTGTAATTACATCAATATATTGGGCCCAGGGTTAATCTTCAAAGATTTTGACACTCAAGAACTTGAAACTCTTCACACCTTCCTCTGCAGACCTCTTGATGAGGACTGGTGTGTGTTTCCTCAACCTCCCCTTTCTGAATCTCACCTGGTCCCTCAACACCAACTCCATAGCCAAGAAAGCCCAGCAGCATCTTTACTTTCTGCAAAGGCTGAGTAAAGTCCAACTCCCACCTCCCCCCACATCCTCACCACATTCTACAGAGGATGCATCGAGAGCATCCTGAGCAGCTGCATCACTGCCTGGTTCGGGAATTGCACCGTCTCAGATCGCAAGACTCTGCAGCGGATAGTGAGGTCGACTGAGAAGATCATCAGGGTCTCTCTTCCCGCCATTACAGACATTTACACTACACGCTGCACCCGCAAAGCTAACAGTATTGTGAAGGACCCCACGCACCCCTCACACAAACTCTTCTCCCTCCTGCCATCTGGCAAAAGGTACCGAAGCAATCGGGCTCTCATGACCAGACTGTGTAACAGTTTCTTCCCCCAAGCCATCAGACTCCTCAATACTCAGAGTCTAGACTAACATCTACATCATTTATTATTATCTTGTAATTTGTCCTCTAATGTGCCTACTGTCTTGTTTATTAATTATTGTACTGCCCTGCACTGTTTTGTGTACTTCATGTAGTCCTGTGCAGGTCTGTAGTCTAGTGCAGTTTTTATGTTGTTTTATGTAGTCTAGAGTAGCCTTGTACTGTCTCACATAGTCTAGTGTAGTTTTGTGTTGTTTCATGTAGCACCATGGTCCTGGAGGAACATTGTTTCATTTTTACTGTGTACTGTACCAGCAGTTTATGGTCAAAATGACAATAAATTTGACTTGACGACTGAAGTCCACAATCATTTCGTTTGTGTTACTAATGTTGAGTGCATGGCTGTTGTTGCAACAAAGCTCAGCCAGCTGATGTATCCCACTCCTGTAGGCCTCCTCACCGCCATCTCTGATTCTGACAACAACAGTTGTGTTACCAGCAAATTTATAGATGGCACTTGCGCTGTTCCTAGCTGCACTCTCATGGGTGTAGAGAGTTTAGAGCAGCATGCTAAGCACATATTATTGAGGTGTGCCTGCGTTGATTGTCAGTGAGGAGGAGATGTTATTTCCAATCAAAATTGACTGTGGTGTCCCAATGAGAAATTCAAGAAACCAGTTGTAGCGGGAAGCACAGAGCCTCAGGTTTTGAAGTACTGAGGGGATGATGATGTTAACTGCTGAGCTGCAATCAATAAGCAGTAGCCTGGTGTAGGTGGTTTCTTGCATGTGAAGATCCAGATACTGCCTCTAAAAGTCTTCTGACCACTTGGCCAATTACCTGTACCTGAGCTGGTGGGTGTGATTGTCAGATTTCGTAGGGAACCTTCTTCGGAGTGCAAAGGCTTGTCAGTTAGAGCCTCTCCACCTGGTGTTTTCTGATTCCTTGAAGAGGAATATTATCACTGGGTAAAGAGTGGATTGGGAATGACAGCTTTAGTGAATTGGGAGACTGGGAACATGTGCAGGGTATGGTGAAGGAGAATCAGATGCATGTGGATTGGTAACCTCCTTTGACTGTAACCATGTAACCATTAATCAATTATCTGTCTTCAATTCTGTTTATTATATACAAACATAAAGCCTTCCATCAATATGCTGGTATATTCAATGACTGTGTACTACCATTGCTGCAAGACAAAGAAATGGCAGTGTGGTGTTATAAAGCATCACTTTTAGTTAAATATGTGGAGGAGTGAGTACGATTTAGCTTTCTGAGTATTGGAATAGTGGCATATGTTCTTACATGAAGGGCAAAAAAAGTGAATTGTTAGTGAGAGATTATTGTTAGATGAGGACTAGAAGTGTGCTTCAAGCAGAGTGTGAGAGCAGGACTGTAGTTGCTAGTAAATTATTTCTGTTATAGAATTTCACTGACACCAACCACACATCTGAAGGCATTAAACTTTGTAACAGGCATGGCTATATGTGTAGTAACTTTTTGGGCATCTCCCATCATCTCTGGACTTTTGTTATTGAGTGCTTTCTAGGCAGACCAGTTATTCAGGTTTGTGACAATTTCAACATCAGAGAAGCTATGGGATTTCTTCAGTACTTCCTATGCTATTCATTGTGAGCCACCATAGCCTGCAATATGATTTCCAGCAATGGTCATGGACATTAAGAGTTAAAACCTTTATTGTTTCAATTCAGAGCAAGAAGGCTGCAAGTGAACTGCTGATTTTTTGGAGTGAAGGGAGTTTTTTACTACTCTGGTTAAAGAGAGACGAGACTGCGCAGGCGCGTGACGTCAGCCAGTAGAGCACAAAAGGTTTAAAGAGCAGGGAGCCATATCCAGAGGGCAGCGTCGGAGCGGGCAGAGGAGTGATAGGGCTTTGGCTCAACGGGCTTAGGCGGTAACGGGATGAGGCGAGGTAGGAAGTATGTGTGTGAGGCCAGTTTTCTGTGCTCAGTATCAGATGTGGGGTGTCCTGGAGTCTCCCAGCCTCCCGGACGACCATATCTGCACCAGGTGCACCGAGCTGCAGCTCCTAAGGGACCGTGTTAGGGAACTGGAGATGCAGCTCGATGACCTTCACCTGGTCAGGGAGAGCGAGGAGGTGATAGAGAGGAGTTAGAGGCAGGTGGTCACACCGGGGCCATGGGAGGCAGACAAGTGGGTCACAGTCAGAAGTGGGAAGGGGAAGAGTTCAGGTACTAGAGAGTACCCCTGTGGCTGTACCCCTTGACTATAAGTACTCCTGTTTGAGTACTGTTGGGGGGGGGGACACCTGGGGGGAAGCAGCAGGGACCCTGCCTCTGGCACAGAGTCTGGCCCTATGACTCAGAAGGGTAGGGAAGGGAAGAGGAAGGCAGTAGTGATAGGGGACTCTATAGTCAGGGGTTCAGACAGGTGATTCTGTGGACGCAGGAAAGACAATCGGATGGTAGTTGGCCTTCCAGATGCTAAGGACCAGGATGTTTCAGATCACGTCAAAGATATCCTGCGGTGGGAGGGAGAACAGCCAGAGGTAGTGATATGTATTGGTACCAATGACATAGGTAGGAAAAAGGAAGAGGTCCTGAAAACAGACTACAGGGAATTAGGAAGGAAGTTGAGAAGCAGGACCGCAAAGGTAGTAATCTCTGGATTACGTGACAGTGAGAATAGGAATAAGATGAGGTGGAGGATAAATGTATGGCTGAGGGATTGGAGCAGGGGCAGGGATTCAGATTTCTGGATCATTGGGACCTTTTTTGGGGCAGGTGTGACCTGTACAAAAAGGACTGGTTCCACTTGAATCCCGGGGGACAAATATCGTGGCAGGGAGGTTTGCAAAGGCTATTGGGGAGAGTTTAAACTAGAATTGCTGGGGGGTGGTAACCGAACTGAAGAGACAGAGAAAGAGGCGGTTGGCTCACAAATGGAGAAAGCTAGGAGACAGCGCAGGGGTGGGGAGGAGGATAGGCAGACAGATGTTTGAGATGAGTCTATTTTAACACAAGGAGTATTATGAATGAAGCAGATGAGCTTAGAGCGTGGATCAGTACTTGGAGCTATGATGTTGTGGCCATTACAGAGACTTGGATGGCTCAGGGGCAGGAATGGTTACTTCGAGTGCCAGGCTTTAGAAGTTTCAGAAGGACAGGGAGGGAGGCAAAAGAGGTGGGGGTGTGGCACTATTGATCAGAGATAGTGTCATGGCTGCAGAAAAGGAAGAAGTCATGGAGGGATCGTCTACAGAGTCTCTATGGGTGGAAGTTAGGAACATGAAGGGGTCAATAACTCTACTGGGTGTTTTTTATAGACCACCAATAGTAACAGGGACATCGAGGAGCAGATAGGGAGACAGATTCTGGAAAGGTGTAATAATAACAGAGTGGTCGTGGCGGGAGATTTTTATTTCCCAAATACTGATTGGCATCTCCCTAGAGTGAGGGGTTTTGATGGGGTGGAGTTTGTTAGGTGTGGTCAGGAAAGTTTCCTGACACAATATGTAGATAAGCCTACAAGAGGAAAGGCTGTACTTGATCTGGTATTGGGAAACAAACCTGGTCAGGTGTCAGATCTCTCAGTGGGAGAGCATTTTGGAGATAGTGATCACAATTCTATCTCCTTTACCACAGCATTGGAGGGGGATAGGAACAGACAAGTTAGGAAAGTGTTTAATTGGAGTAAGGGGAAATATGAAGCTATCAAGCAGGAATTTGTAAGTATAAATTGGGAACAGATGTTCTCAGGGAAACGTATGGAAGAAATGTGGCAAATGTTCAGGGGATATTTGCATTGGGTTCTGCATAGATACATTCCAATGAGACATGAAAAGTATGGATGAGACAGGAACCGTGGTGGACAAAGGCTGTTGTAACCCTAGTCAAGAAGAAAAGAAAAGCTAACAAAAGGTTCAAAAAACTAGGTAATGATAGAGATCTAAAAGATTATAAGGCTAGCAGGAAGGAGTTTAAGAATGAAATTATGAGAGCCAGAAGGGGCCATGAGAAGGCCTAGATGGACAGGATTAAGGAAAACCCCAAGGCATTCTACAAGTATGTGAAGAGCAAGAGAATAATACATCAGAGAATAGGACCAATCAAGTGTGATAGTAGAAAAGTGTGTATGGAATCAGAGATAGCAGAGGTACTTAGTGAATACTTTACTTCAGTATTCACTACAGAAAAGGATCTTGGCGATTGTAGGGATGACTTACAGTGGACTGAAAAGTTTGAGCATGTAGATATTAAGGAAGAGGATGTGCTGGAGCTTTTGGAAAGCATCAAGTTGAATAAGTCACGAACCTGACTAAATTTTTTGAGGTTGTAACTAAACACATTGATGAAGGTAGAGCAATAGATGTAGTGTATATGAATTTCAGCAAGGCATTTGATAAGGTACCCCATGCAAGGCTTACTGAGATAGTAAGGAGGCATGGGATCCAAGGGGACATTGCTTTGTGGATCCAGAACTGGCTTGCCCACAGAAGGCAAAGAGTGGTTGTAGACGGGTCATATTCTGCATGGAGGTCAGTCATCAGTGGAGTGCCTCAGGGATCTGTTCTGGGATCCTTACTCCTTGTGATTTTTATAAATGACCTGGATGAGGAAGTGGAGGGATGGGTTAGTAAGTTTGTCGGTGACACAAATGTTGGAGGCGTTGTGGATTGTGTGGAGGGCTGTCAGAGGCTACAGAGGAACATTGATAGGATGCAAAACTGGACTGAGAAGTGGCAGATGGAGTTCAACCCAGATAAGTCTGAAGTGGTTCATTTTGGTAGGTCAAATATGATGGCAGAATATAGTATTAATGGTAAGACTCTTAGCAGTGTGGAGGATCAGAGGGATCTTGGGATCAGTCCATAGGACACTCAAAGCAGCTGTGCAGGTTGACCCTGAGGTTAAGAAGGTGTACGGTGTATTGGCCTTCATCAATCATGGAATTGAGTTAATGTTGCAGCTATATAGGACCCTGGTCAGACCCCACTTGGAGTACTGTGCTCAGTTCTGGTTGTCTCACTACAGGAAGGATGTGGAAGCCATAGAAAGGGTGCAGAGGAGATTTACAAGGATGTTGCCCGGATTGGGGAGCATGCCTTATGAGAATAGGTTGAAGGAACTCGGCCTTTTCTCTTTGAAGCAAAGGAGGATGAAAGATGACCTGATAGAGGTGTATAAGGTGATGAGAGGCATTGATCGTGTGGATAATCAGAGGCTTTTTCCCAGGGCTGAAATGGTTGCCACAAGACAACACAGGTTTAAGGTGCTGGGGAGTAGGTACAGAGGAGATGTCAGGGGTAAGTTTTTTACTCGGAGAGTGGTGAGTGCATGGAATGGGCTGCCAGCAACGGTGGTGGAGGCGGATATGATAGGGTCTTTTAAGAGGCTTTTAGATAGGTACATGGAGCTTAGTAAAATAGAGAGTTATAGGTAAGTCTAGTAATTTCTAAGGTAGGGACGTGTTCGGCACAATTTTGTGGGCCGAAGGGCCTGTATTGTGCTGTAGGTTTTCTATGTTTCTATGGTGAACTGAACACTTTAATTACTCATGAAGAGTGTCAGTTGATATGATAATATTTGCTTAAGTGTACAGCCTTTGCATGAAAATTTTATGTAACACTAAACAAACCTGCCTTGCTTTTCAATGTAGCAGCACTTTGTATACATTTTCAAGACCGATTTCAGCCTGAAGATTTAAAGTAACATATTAAAGGAAAATATTGCATTGTTCACTCTCTAAACTGAATTGAGCAAAATGTGTTGTACGAGCAGATTAAGCCTGAGTAAATTGACAAGTTATTCTAATCAATATGTGTGTGGTTTGTCTTTGTATCTTTGCCCTTACTGAGTGTAAGTTGGTGGATTCATTATTTTACCATCCAAAAGTATTCTAAGAGTGCGAGTGTTTTTTTTTAGCAGAGGAAAAGTCGATCAATATATATATTCCCAATTGAAGGATAGAGAGAAGAAACTGTCTTAGATCCTCAGTGACAGTACAATCATGAAAACTTAACATTTAGAATACATAAAAACAAGAGAAAGAGGCTGCCTATCTCAACCAGCACAATGCACAAATTACTCAGATAAAACTAGGGTATGCTGAGATACAGTTATTATTATTTATGCAAATGTAGTGGCATTTTTCACATTGTAAGACTGTACAAACAGCAACCAGCTGGTGGAATGTATTTCCTCCTCTCCATGGTGAATGAAGTGATCCAGAGAAGAACTGATGAGCCTGCTACACAAGAAGTGTCAGAAAAGGGTTCACCTTGAATGTTTTTCCTCATTTTCAGTTTGTGCTAACAAAAATCCTCTCAGGTGTGAGAAGTGATTTGATATTCTGAACATTGGCAGGCTAAGTCTTTCAAGAAGCTTTCAATAAGCTGACCCCATGAACACTACCTCACAACTTTTTTACTTACTGAAATTCACATCTTGTTCTATTAATATGTATTGCATTGTACTATTGCTGCAAAGACAACAAATTTCATGACATACGTCAGTGATATAAGACCAGAGGACACAGTCTCAGAATAGAAGGGTGCCCTATTAGAATGGAGATAGGGAGGAATTTCTTTAGCCTGAGAATGGTGAATTCTTTGCCACAGGCAGCTCGAGAGCCCAATTTTTTTATGTATATTTAAGGCAGAGGTTGATAGATTCTTGATTGATCAGGACATGAAGGGATACAAGGAGAAGGAAGGAGCTGAGAGGAAGATTGGATCAGTCATGATGAAATGGCATAGAGTTGATGGGCCAAATGGCCCAATACTGCTCTTATATCTTATAGTCTTATTAAACCTGATTAGGATTCTGAAGTGATACTGACATGTTAAAATTCAAATAGTTTTAACATTTGTAACTGTAACAAGAGCTGCTTTCAGACTCTGACATGGATTTAATTTATTCCCTAAACTTGGGTTAAACATGTTTAATATAAGCAGATAATGCAAGCATTTGTTGAAGGGAAACAGAACAGTTCTTTTTGGAAAAGCAGCCAGACCTCTTGAGTGTTTCTTGAATTTTTATTTTTCTCTCTCAAATTTCCAGAATTTTGCACAATTTTTTTGTCTTCATGTTTATTTCAGAGTTATGCCAACTTGTTTCATTTACATTTTGTAACAGCAAGGTATTAGATATCGGAATACAAATCTTCCCGTAGCTTAACAAAATCAATAAGTCTACACTGCTAAGAAAATGGAATTTTTTATCAAGTTATTAATATATATGTCAAGAAATTCTGTCACATAACGCTTCTTCTCTGTTATGATCAAACATTGAATTGAGCTGGGGGAAGCATGGTATCGACCATTTCCAAGACATTTTACATCATTCTGAAGATTAAAGCAGCAATTCTTTCTCTGAGTCGTATATGTATAATTGGCACAATTTCCATTTCAGTTGTGGAAAATTACAATAAGTTATCTGGGGAATAAGTGCCATTTAGCACACATAGGAATATTTGTATGATGGAGATGGGAAATTATGTGCAGTTCCAATTGCATATACTTTGCCATCTCCATCACAGCCCCATGAAGCCAACAAGTACCAACAACCCCCCCCCCCCCTTCCCCCAGTCGACCCAATCTTCTGATTTTTTGGTTTCTTTCTCTCTCATCCAACACCATGGACACAATCCCCTCCATCAATCACTCTAACCCATATATGTCAAACTCAAGGCCCACGGGGCAAATCCGGCCCGCGGTGGAATTATCTTTGGCCCGCGAGATAATATCTAATTACTATTAAAGCTGGCCCCAGTAATCTAAGTGCCTATGGCGTATGATATGGCTAATACTGAGTTTATTCAGGTACCAGGTTTTTTAGGGTTTTTAGTGTTTATTCGGCAGTCTTCTTCATAAGAAACGGAATTTGTAAAGTGAAACACTTTGTAGTTATAGCAGAGACTGAGACACATGAGAGCAGGCTGAAAAAATGGAGGCAACGAAAGCTGCGTTCGCACGCGTCCGACTGATCTGGCCCGCATGAAGCTGCATTTTGCTCAATCCGGCCCGTGACCTAAAATGAGTTTGACACCCCTGTCTAACCCTAACCCAATGCCCTCAATGGAGACAAAACCAGCTTCCTTCAACTTATCAATTTCACCTCAGTCACCAGACATTATTAATGCTGACATTCCCATTCACAGCTCTAATGCATATGGAAGACATCCTTCCAATGAAATCCCATTCCTGGCCCTGTTCCTTACTGAAGATCCCATTTTCAGCCTGATCTTCCAAGAAGATTCTATTCCCAGCTATAATCTCAAAGAAGGTCAATTTTTTCAACCGGATTCTCAGTGAAGAGGAGGCCACATAAAGGTGCAACTAATAGATCTACTGCCTCACATCTCCAGCAACCCTGGTTCAGTCCTGGCCTGCAATATTGTCTGTGTGGAGTTTGCATGTTGTCCCTGTTATATATGGGCTTCCTCCCACATCGTAAAACATGTGCATGTCAGCAGATTAATTGGCCACTATAAATTACCGTTAGTGTGTTGATTGAGTGGTTGAATCTTAGAGAGTGGATGAGAAAATGGAGAGAATTAAATGGGATTGGTGTAGAGTAAGTGAATAAATGGGTGTCTGTACGGGCATGACAGGCTAAAGGGCCTGCTTCCATGCTCTTGATTCTCTGTAAGCTTATGATGAAAAATCCCATTCCGTGACCTCATTATCAGTGATAATTCTATTCCATCCCCATTTTCAGTGAAGAATTAATTTTTTGGCTCTAATTCTCAGTCATGATTCCATTCCAGACCCCGCCCTTAGTTAAGATCTGACACCAAGCACCAATTGCCAATAAAGGTCCTTCTCCCATCCAAAAGCTCTAAACCTTCCCAATATTTCACTCACACACCAACCCTACCCTGGCTATTTAGTTTCCATTGTGACCTAAAATTATTCACTGACCCTCAAAACATGAGTCCCATTCTTCCCCACGCTTTAGACTCAAACGCAGTCTGGGTGCCACATTTTCATTTAGAATTGCAATGCCTCTTTGCAGGTCAAGACTTAGATCTTCAGAAGCTACTGACACCTGCACCAGTAACCTCTGCCCAAAACAGATGATAGAATCCACTGAAGATCATGTCTATCACACTCCTGCCTGTACCTAGAACTTAGAGGCCTTAAAACCAAGGGTGGTAAGCAGATTTGGCCTACATTTCTCCAATGTTCTGGTAGATTGGCGGAACATGATAAAAAAAAAATGATTGTCCCTTGGTTCCTATTCTGAATCAGATGCACATTCGTTCTAGCAGTCCTAACTGCAATCAGAACAACAGCAAAGTCATGTATCAAAGACTCTCAAGCTTTCATGATTGCAGTGCTTGGCACATACTTCAAATAGATAAAAATAAATAAAATAGCAAGAATGATGTGTAGATCAGTAGGTTAAAAGGACATGTAGATTGTCATTAGTATGCATGTGGATGGTTTAATTTGGGGTACTTGTGTGGGGAGGTTGAAAATTGGAATTAAAATGAAAGTGTGAATGGCTAGTCTCAGTGGGCCAAAGGGCCTGTTTCCCAGCTGAATCTTTAGATAATTTTATTAATTATTGACTCAAGTAATAATTCTTTGGGAGCAGCAGGTTTTAGTCCTAGGATTTAAAAAAGATAGGTGAGAGCTTTGCAGATGCCCCAACTATAATCTTATAATGTCCTCGATTTATGAATTGTCCTTTTTACATTGAAAAATTTTGCATTTTGCTCTCTTATTTAATAAAGATTATAGATGAAAACTGGAGTTTCCCTATTAATAACAGGGTGACAGAATAAACATTTCAGTTAGTTAGAGGAAGGCAGCATGGGTTTTTAATAAGTACATAGGTTAAGACCAATAAAACACTGTTTTTTATGAAAACAACACACACAAAATGCTGAAGGAACGCAGAAGGCCAGGCCATGGAAAAGAGTAAACAGTTAATGTTTTGGACAGAGACCCTTCAATAGATTTTCTCATGATTGTTATTATGAAGGTCACTGTGGTGATGTTACTTATGGCATTTCAATAAAGTCTCTCATAAACTAAAATTGAAGACAAATTGTTGACCCCGTTTGTAAATTGGCTGTGCAGTGTGACAAAAATCAGAAATAGCAGGCATAGGCAAAGGGTCAGAATACTTGGATGTGATCGATAGTATAGTAAAATAATCTGTGCTGGATTACAGGAATTGGTCATATTTATAAAAGACATAGACTATAACTCAGTAAAATCTAATCTTAGACTCCCAAACTTGACAATTATTATAAATAATTTCCATCTGCCATTTTAACTTCCCATCATATCCTGAAAACCATACAACCACAACTCCTTGTTTCCAATGATCTGATACAATGTTTATTTGTGCAGATTTATTTTCTAACTCCTGTAATTAGAATCAGAATCAGAATCAGGTTTAACATCACCGACATATGTCGTAAAATTTGTTAACTTTACAGCAGCAGCACAATGAAATGCGTAATAAATAAATATAGAGAAAAAAACAGAATTACAGTAAGTATATATATATGTCTATTAAATAGCTAAGTTAAAGTAAGTAGTCTAAAAAAAAGAAATAAAAAGTAGTGAGGTAGTGTTTATGGATACAATGTCCATTTCAAAATCCAGTGGCAGAGGAGATTTGTGTTCATTGTGCTAATGTAAACAAGGGCGATGGAAACATTAATTTACAAAGATATTAGTAGTTGAGTGAATGGGGTTTAAAGGAATGTCAAGGTAAAAAATGAAAACTTATCTGTTTTGAATTATAAAAACACAGATCATTTAATAGATGGAGAAAAAATGGGAGCCCTGGAGATCTAAAGAGAGTTAAGAATCGACAAACACATTTTATTGTGATGACCATACAGCTACAGAATATAAGAAAATAATGACACAACATTTAGCGTTAGCAGTGAATTGTCCACTGCTCCCCTCAAGAACAAATCATTGCATTTATTTCCGGGAGGGTACTTGCTGAATGTGCTTGTCCTACATGACAAAACTCTCTACAGCGCAGTATCTTCTGCAATGAAAAACCCATTGCATTTACTGGTGAGTGGGGTACGGATTCTGCGCATTATGGGGAAGGATGGAAAAAGCCCTTATAAAGGTGCTGGAATGAATATTGACAGGCTGTCATACAACACTCCAGATTTATCTGGCTGATAATGCACTCAAAACACAGGCTTATCTGCAATTCAGAAATCATAAAATGTATTAAGAAATTATAAGAACAGTTTAAAAGGAAATTATTTTAAATAAATTTGAAATAAATTGTAACATTTGAAAAAACGGTAAACTAAAACTTGCCAATCTATTTAAATGAATGGAGAAGCTGTTCCTGTGCCAGGTCTAACTGGAACAATTGTTTCGAGTGAGTTCCGTATTTTTGGTGGTAGGGCATTGTCAGAGCATCTCTGCCCATTCCTTGCAGAAGAATCTTCTACCAGCTAAAACCTCATGAAGGGAATTGTAAAATTCAGGCCAATTAAAGATATTATTGGAATGCTAATTCCTGCAGTTGATGGTCACATCCTTGCAAGAACATAGATCTAACTAAGTGTAAACTAAACTTACACAAAGCCCCAAGTTCCACATTGCAGTGAACAACTCACTGCACTACAGTGGAATAGGTCTTATTTGCTTAGCAATACAGCCTCCTGAGTCACCTGGCCCCAGCAAAGCCTGAAAAACCTGACTAATCCTAACCTAATCATGCAACGATTCATAATGAGCAATTAGCCTATCCGGTACACCTTTGGACTTTGGGAGAAAAGCAGAGAACCAAGAGAAAACCCACCCGTTCCAAGGGGAGGGAGGACAGAGGCTCCTTACAGAATGGCACCGAACTCCGGAATACCTTGAGCTGTCGGAGCGTCACACTATGCTACCATGTCTTGGCAGGAATGCAACCTAGATTGACTAGAATGGTGCCTGGACACCAAATCTTAGATTATGAGAAGAGAATGCATAAACTATGGTTGAATTTCCTTGACTGTAAAAGTTATGACAGTGATTTGATTGGAGTTTTCAGAGTACAATGGGAAACTAAAATGGTGGATAGAAATTATTCCCATTTGGGAAACATTTCTACGTGTTAACTGTCGGAGACATTTGGAATTTTCTTGTTAATTGTAACTTGGACATAGAACATCGAACAGTACAGCTCTGGATTGGCCATTCAGCACACCACGTTGTGTTGGTATTGATGCCAATTTATACTAAACTTCTCTTCCTATGTAGCATGCATATCCTTCAATTCCCTTCATGTTAGTAGATTATTGTCAACAAGTGTTAATAAGGACGTAAGGAAAAGGCTGATGTGCGGAGCTCGGTCAAGGATCTGCCATGATCTCATTGAATGGGGGAATTAAGATCATGCGAGCAAACAGCCAGCTCCTGCCCCTCTTCCTATTTTTTAATGCCAATGAAATAAAAAAATAAATCCTCAGCAATTTCACATAACAAGAAACTGATTGACACAAATGGACTCCAATTGCTGTCACTGACCTGAATCTATCAATCTTTGTATGAGTTTCCATACAAAGAAATCGATTTAAAGTATGAAATTGAGATGAGTAGCAAGGGAACAAACAATCAGCATATCCGCAGTGCGTTCTGTGGGGGCAGGTGGTTCAAATATTCAAAGAATATCAGCTGGAGATCGTCAACAGGCAAATCATTAGACTCTCAGAATGAAGACAAATGAGTTGAGCAGAGTTGGCTCAAGTTTCATCAAACTAAAGTATAAACTCTGCTGGTGGATGAGGTTATCCTCACCAGCCTATTACACTCCCAAAGCAGCAATTGACCACAGAATAGGCTTGTGAGATAAACACAGGGGAAGTGAAGGTTTGTGCTATTTTTAGCAGATCAAAACAGGCTACTGACAAATGGTTACATTTGAACCAAACAAGAAGATTGTCTGTTTGAAAGAAAATAATAAACCTATTTCAAAATGCAAGTAGCACTGGAATATTGGATGTAAGAACATGGAAAATAGCTGGATTTTAATAAGGTACTTTGTCAGAAACAACACCCACACTTTAAAAATTGCTGTCACACACTGAGAAATCATTGGAATTTATTTTAACTTTATCAAGTATGATTTCCATTAGTCTACCTATTCATAAAAGACAAAGGATGATTATTTTTTAAATGTTAGTTAAGGTAATGATGCAGTTAAGATTTCTAATGTCAGTAGTTTTTATTTATACCATTTAATCTGTATAAAATTACATTCCACAAGGTAACACTAATAACAATTATTCAATACTATGACTCACTGCTTGGGAAAATATTGAGCAATATTTTATAAAACATTTTTGCTGAAATTTCCAAGCTCTGTTGCTATGCAAATTAGATTCCATGAAGGAGAGCTATCATGAAATCTACAGGATGAACATGGTAGATAAGTTGATTGAAAGATTTTTTTTAATTAGAGAAATATCATTTAAAAGAATGCCATGAAAATATGTTGAATTCTGGGTATTTTGTATATCCTTTCGTGACAGTTGATATTCCCAACAAAAGTTTTTGGTGTTTGCTTGAGATGACAGAGAGTGAATCTTTACTATGCACAAAACAGATTCCTACATTCAGTTTTACTAAAAAACGAAGGTCAGAAATTAGAATTCAGAATCAGGTTTAGTATCACCTGCATACGTCGTGGATCTTGTTGTCTTTGTGACAGCAGCACAATGCAATACATAAAAATAGCAAAAAGCTGAGAATTACTGTTACATATATATTAAATAGTTAAATTAAATAAGAAGTGCAAAAATAGAAATTAAAAAGCAAGGGAGGTAATGTTCATGGGTTCAATGTCCGTTCAGGTTTGGATTTATAACTTTTCTACCAATTCTTCATTCAATACTTTCCTGTGTTCAAATGTGAAATGCAGAACTTGAAAGTGGCTTGATAATGATATCAGATTTAAATTAAAAAATTAAAATAGAAGAATTTGGAAATATTCAAGCAAGCCATTCTGCACCAGCAGAGAGAAAAGAGTTAATATTTCAGGTCAGTGATCTGACATAAACTGAGAAAAAGTTCAAAAGCAGAGTTAGAAATATGTTTTATATTGCAGAGTTGGGAGAAGGAAAGAACAAAAGGAATGGCTGTGATTGGCTAGAGATCAACAGAGAATGAATGGCATAAGTGGTGATGCTACCAGCTGGAGACCATTAAGAGATTTATTAATTAGTTGGAAGAAATGCAGACACAAATCAAAACAGAGAAGGGAAGATAAAAAGGCCAATTCTAAATGGAGGTGCTGCTGGAAATCTGAAATAGAACAGCAAATTTTGAAAATATACAGCAGATCAGATAGCAACACTGCAGAGGTGTGTAGTGCTGATTTGTCAAGTTGATAATCCTACATGAAAACTGGCCAGTTCTGAAACACGCTGGGAAGGACGGCCATTTGAAATGGTTCAACTCAATGTTGAGTACTAAGGATATTCAAGTGCCTACATTGATGATAAGATTCTATTCCTTGAGTTTACACTGGGCTTTGTTGGAACAAAGCAAAAAAAAAACAATGGTCAGAACTAGAAAGGGATGGAAATTAAAGTGAAATGTAACTAGAATCTGAAGATCATCTTCCCAGGTTGAACAGAGGTCTTCTTCATTTGTTTTTTTTTCCAAAGTAGTGGAGACTATGTCTTGGGAATTAAATGTAGTACATAAAAATGAAAACAACAACACACACAAAATGCTGGTGGAACACAGCAGGTCAGGCAGCATTTATAGGGAGAAGCGCTGTTGACATTTCAGGCCGAGACGTCAGGCCTGACGAAGGGTCTCAGCCCGAAACGTCGACAGCGCTTCTCCCTATAGATGCTGCCTGGCCTGCTGTGTTCCACCAGCATTTTGTGTGTGTTGTTGTTTGAATTTCCAGCATCTGCAGATTTCCTCGTGTTTGCTCACATAAAAATGAAAGATGCATTCCACTTGGAAGAAGTCTTTGGGTCCATGACTAGTGGGATCAAAGTGGTAAATGTGTAGGTTTTGCAGTTCCTACCATTGCATAAAAAGGTGCCAAAACAGTGATTCTGATTTTAAAATAACAACATAAATTGATAGAGATAAAGCGTGACCCAGGGAACTGCAAATGCTCCTTCAGAATGTTGGAAGAGGTAAAGTGAAGATATATCTAGAAGTGCTGGAGAGTACAAAGCATGATCCTTTGGATGCAGATGTTGATTGGGTGGAAGGTGAGGATAAGGGGAACACTAGCACTTTTCTAAGTGGGAAAAGAGCCGGTGAGAGCAGAAATCTGAAAAGTGGAACAGATACAGTTGAGATCCCTACCAACTATGGTGGAGGAAACCAAAGTTCAGGAAAATTAACACTATCTCAAAAGCACAGAAGTGAGAAGTGCCATTATCAGTCTGGATACAACACTTTTCATTAATGCCATAGCCTCACTTGGTAAATTCAAGGGTTGATACATGACTGGAATTTGAAGCTACTATGAAAATGGAAGAATCTTTCTATCCCCACTTTTTCACATTCCCCTTCTTCATTCACCCTTTGACAGTTCCCCTACTCTTTCCTTTGACCTTCCCTCTTCTCCATCCCTTGTCCTTTTCCCCTTCTCTACCCAGCTGTGATCCTGCTGTGTACTTTGTTAGCTGTGAGGAGCCAGTAGACAAGTGATATTATTAAAGATGCTATATAAATGCAAATTGTAAATAAAATTTCATTTTAGTCCAAACACGGCTTTGGGATTCTCACTGCTGGGCCGTCCTTAAATTGATTATCTCATTTTTCAGTTCAAAGACTTATTCAATGCAAACAACTCCAAAGTATTTCTTTTTGAAGGTGACAGACTCTGTGGAACATTACCTTGGCATAAGCAGTTCCGTTCAGTGCCGGGAATAATGAGCATTAAATCAACTGAAAGGTTTCAAGGACACCATAGCATTTTGTACACATCCCCACTGTGTGCCTTTTCGCCTACAAGCAACTCATGAATATTCCAGGAAAGTCTGCTCAGAATTCTCTTGCCGTTGGTAACAGGAGACCTATAATTTAGTTCGAATTACATTCTAGGGTGCCACTGATTAAAAATCTGTACAATGCTGTATAAAATGTTATTATAAACATCAAAGCACTCTTGTCTTATTGTGTCATTATGGTGACATAAGATCTAAGCAATAGTAGTAAAGAACAATGGAGTTGCAACTATTCTCCAAGATGGTTCATCATTGTAAATTAGCCTCAACCAAATGCATTAAAGATATAAATAAAGTGAGGATATCTTACTGTAGACATAGTAACACTGAAATTTCACAATAATGAAATATTGTCTTTTATTATGCCACTTTATGATTGTAACAATAAGTTAAAAGCAAACTATATGATTTAGTAAATTGATAAAATGCTGATGATTATCTATTACCAAGTGAGAGGTTCATGTTACTATGTGCAGGAACGGACTGGTGGTTGGGCTAAGTGATACTTTAATATTATTTTTTAAACTGTAGCGGAGAACTGGAAGGCAAAAGTACAGATGTGAAGCCCAGATGGCAGTGCTGTGTCAATCTGGAGAATGTGTACTACATGTGGATTCCTAAGGAAGGTGGATTACATTTACGCCTATATATAATTGATCATGTCAAATCGTATGACTTGGAGCTTTACAAATGTTGCAATGGTAATTTAACATTCCCTAATACCCAACAATATCCAATTTTCTTCTGGTCAAAAGGAATCTTGGAAAACTGAAACCTGCCAAAATGGGTGGGAGACATGCAAATATGGTTAAGTCTCTAAACGTTAACCAAACCCACCTCCAACAGGCCCTGTGCCAGCTTAAAAGAGGTAGGTAGGTGATCGGGTGACCAATGTGCTCTGCATCGGTTTAATTTAACTATATTTCATGGGGTTATCTGTCTCAGATGTTAACAGCTTTTCAGATATAATTTTCAATAAAAATATCAGAATGAAGTAGGAAATGGAAATAGAAATGGGAACATCCAGCCCCTCAGACTTGCTGCAATTTTCAATCAGATCATGACCGATCGAATCACCGCACTGCTGCCTTGACCCATGACCGGTGAGCTAATATTCTTTCCTCTTACCTACAAATAGCAGAACTACTCTCTCTAATACTTCTTCAAACGTGAATCCAAAACAAACTCCTTTGAAACTTATTTCTGTAACGAACTAAAACAAATCAAATTTCCAATTTAATCAAATATTTTAAAAATGCACATATAGCCCCTAATTGTTATTCAACTCTTATAAAACTAAGCTAGGAGCAATAGGTAAAATATTTTTCCTTGTTGTTACATGTGCTTGACAAGGAGATATAGTATTAATACATATAAGCTGATTAAAACTATGAGACGTAGGAGCAGTAATAGGCCATTCTGCCCATCAAGCCTGCTCCACCATTGCATCACAGCTAATTATTATCCCTCTCAACCCCATTCTCCAGCATTCTCCCTGTAACTTTTAACACCCTGACTAATCAAGAAATTATCAGCCTCTGCTTTAAATATTTTCAATAACTTGGCGCCCAGGAGTAATCCCACCAATGCCTTATAAAGCTTCAACATTGCATTCTTGTTTTTGTATTCTAGTCCTCCAAAATGAATGATAACATTACATTTGCCCTCCTTACCAATGACTCAACCTGCAAGTTCACCTTTAGGGAATCCTGCACAAGGACTCCCAATTCCTTCTGGACCTCTGACTTTTTAATTTTCTCCCCATTTACAAATACGATAGTCAATGCCTTTATTCCTTCTGCCAAATTGCATGACACACACCTCCCCACATTATATTCCATCTGCCACTCCTTTACCCATTCCCCCAATCAATCTAATCCTTCTACAGACACCCTGCTTCCTCAACACCACCTGCCCTTCCACTTATCTTCATAACGTCCACAATCTTGGCCACAAAGCCATCAATTCCTTTACCCAAACCATGAGCATACAACTTGAAAAGAAGCAATCCCAACATTGTCACCTGCAGCACACTACAAGTCTCTGGAAACCAACCAGAAAAGGCCCTTTTATTTCCACTATTTGCCTCCTGTCAATCAGCTGATCTTCTATCCATTCTAGTACCTTTCCTGTAGTAGTATCGGCTCTTATTTTGTTAAGCAGCCTCATGGAGGCCTCCTGAACATCCAAATAAAGAACATCCACTGATTCTCCTTTGTCTATCCTGCTCATTATTTCCTCAAAGAATTCCAACAGATTTGAATTCCATTCAGGCAAGATTTCCCCTTTCAAAAATCATGCAGACTTTGGCCTATTTTATCACGTGCCTCCAAGTACCCAAGGCCTCATCCTTAACAATAGACTCTAACATTTTTCAACCCACTGAAGACTGGCTAGCTGGCCTATAATTTCCTTTCTTCTGTCTCCCTCCCTTCTTAAAGAGTGGAGTGACTTTTGCAATTTTCCTGTCCTCCAGAACCATTCCAGGATCTAGTGATTCTTGAAAGATTATTAATAATGCTTCCAAAATATCTTCAGCTACCTCTTCCAGAACCCTAGGGTGAAGTCCATCTGGTCTCATTGACTTCAGATCTTTCAGCTTCCCAAGCACCTTCTCCCTAGTAATAGCAACTACTCTCACTTCTGCCCCCTGACACTCTCAAAATTTCTAGCGTAATGCTAGTTTCTTCCACAATGAAGACTGTTGCAAAGTACTTAATATGTTTATCTGACATTTCTTTGTCCCCCATTACTACCTCTCCAGCATCATTTTCCAATGGTCCAACATTGACTTTCCTCTCGCTTTTACTCTTTATATATCTGAAAAAAAAACTTTTGGTATCGTCTTTTATGTTATTGGCTAGCTTACCTTCATATTTCCTCTTTTCTCTCCTTAAGGCTTTTTTAGTTGGCTTCTGTTGGTTTTTAAAAGCTTCCAAATCCTGTAACTTCCCATTAATTTTTGCTCTATTATTTGCCCTTACTTTTCCTTTTATGCTGTCTTTGACTTCACTTGTCAGCCACAGTTGCTTTATCCTCCCGTTAGAATACTTATTCATCTTTGGGAAGTATCTATCCTGTGTCTTCTGAATCACACCAGTAACTCCAGCTATTGCTCTTCTGTTATCATTCCTTCTGGTGACCTATTCCAATCAACTTTGGCCAGCCTCTGTAATTCCCTTTTCTGCATGTAATACTGATACATCTGCCTTTATCTTTTCCTCCTCAAGTGAATTCTATCTTATTATGATCACTTTCCCTAAGGGTTCCTTTACCTCAAGCTTCCTAATCAAATCTAGTTAATAGCACAACACACAATCCAGAATTGTAGCAAAATACGCTCGTACCTCAACCACAAGCTTCTCTAAAAATCCATGCCACAGGCGTTGTGCAATTTCCCTCTCTTGGGATCCAGCACCAACCTAATTTTCCCATTCTATCTGCATTTCAAATACCCATGATGGTTGTAACATTGTCCATATTTCATGCCTTTTCTATCTCTCTTTGTAAGAAGATATTTACTATATTACCTGATATTATAATTTTGAGCACAATTTTACAATTGGCAGTATAATTAAACATAAATTGTCCTAAAGTCATTATGATATTCTCAACTTTCAAATTACTTTGTCTATGTTCACATAGAACACAAATCTTATATTATAAATTTAGCCATGCTCTTTTATACTTTGATGTTGCTAAATAGAATTTCAGAATCAGGGTGAATTCAGGCCTTGTCTTTCTCTTCCTGACTGATACCCAAACACACATTACCTCAACAGGGAATAAAAATGGATCTGCTTTTTAATGAACTCTGCTACTTTCAGAGTTTTGGTTGTGGTTTTCCTATGTATATACTTATCAAGTAAATCAATAAACGATGTTGAGCCTCAATGAGTTTGTGATCTTCAAGTAGGTTTAGAAAATTTGAAGTTGTCCTGCTCTCCAAAACTGGCACCCTCAATCTAAAGCAATGTTCTGCTTGTTGCATGCTTGTAACTTTTAAATCACTGACAATGCCACACTGCATGAAGCATGTTCAATGTTATTTTTGGAACCCAGAATTAACAAATTCTGATGATGTATCTTCTAGGTTTCATCTATACACAGAATGCTACCAGGCGCAGCTTAAAAGAGCGTCTCAGGAAGCTCTTCCCCTGTTCTGTTGCCAAAAAGTCATCTACCAATGTTCAAAGCAAGTTCTTTTTTTTTGTTCTTACGGTGCTGTTTATGAATGCTTTCTTAACTTCAGCTATTCCTGATGTTTAACATTTCACTACTAAGCAATACATTGTAGATATGAGTTTGTGCTTTCCCGGATATCACCTTTAAATATATTAAGATACAAAGGAAGCAGAGAGTAACCTCATCTTGCAAGGGTATGGGATGGGTTTATCTCATCTAGAAGGCAAAAGAGATTTATTCATCTACATCTCCATCCTGCTGCAAAGGTATTGTGACACACACTGTCCTCAACTTCTGGGGTTTAAAGGTTGCGTCCAAGTCTGCTGTCATCCCAGAGTCTTACCGCAGTGTGACGGGTGAAAATAAATACCTTCATTCTGTTGCTTATTTAACTCCGGCATCACTGTGAGCTTAAAACTAAAAAGCGCCCGAAACTTTCACCATATCAGATAACATCTACGGACAGAGAAACAGAGTGAAAATTTCAGGTCAATGGCCTTTTAGCAAAATGGGATTTCTGCCTCTCTTTTACTTTGTCCATCCTTTGTGTTTTCTTTATTATTTTCCATCTTGTTTTTTTGATGAAATTTTAACGCATATGGTTTCACTACCAAATAACTTCACAACCAACCAATGGATTGGATGCAATACTGGGATGTAAGTTTGCTCACTGTGCTGTAGGATAGACAAGCTCAGGGAATGAACAAGATAAATAGCCAACCAAGAATTAGCTAGGCTGATCAAATTGTCAGTGATGGAGCACATTGATGATTGCCAGGATTGGCGACTTCATTGGTGACTGGCAAGGTCACTGAAATACCAGGGATTGGACAAGTTCTCTGGGTTTGTGAAGTTCACTGGTCTAAGGTAAATCGGACATCTTCACAGGACCACAAGGCAACAAAAAAGCAAATGTAATTTCTGACCACAACACATGGAAGCTATTAGTTTTCCACCTGTCAACTAGATATAGTGCATGCAATAGAAAAATAAGTTCTACCCCATTCATTTAATTGATCTTTTCTGTTTGAATCAGCTCAATATTTTGCAATGAAAATTGAACAGTATTCCTTTATTCTGTATTTTCCTTCTCTGTTATTATGCAAATTAAAGACATGTCAGTGACAGTCAAACTGACACACTGCCACGTCAAACACTTTTCAGTGACACAGCCATCCTTTTCTGTTTATTTTAGCCAATTCTTCCCTCAAAGTTTTTGCATAGTCAGTTCTACGTTATTCTCCACATTGCTTAAATGCTCGGTTTCATGAAGTCAAAGGGAAAAAAACTGAAGATTTGCCTGAGTATATATTACTTTCTGAACATTGTGGCTGAATACCAATTGGATATAAACTCAGAGAAATAACAGCAGCTGAGTCAATACTTTATTCAAATTGAAAACAAGGTGACTGATTAATTTCCCAAAACCCACAAAAGCACAGATATAACATCTCTGTGTGATGAAAATCTAACTTCTGTTTTCAACATCACACTCAGTTTACATAGATTAATACTTTGGCATCTTGTGTTTTCATCGCTCGGGGCAGTATTTAACGTTGTACATTAATGTGATAGTCTTGATTGCTTCTAGTCAGTGGAGTACATGCTCATTTCTGATTACTTTTATGCTCCCCAAAGCAATGTATGCCATACCTCATGCATGGTGATTAATTTGGGTTAAATAAATATATAGGTAGTACTAAATATTTGGCTATGCCCCAATTTCAGACCAGCAGTATGCAAGGCTCAACCAGGATCCCCAATTTTAACTTAAGTGAAAACTGAGTATCAGAGGATAAGGCAGGAAATAATTCAACTCCACCTCCTTCCCCAACTAATGTGAGGACCAAAATAATCCCTAAATAATGGCCCATCAAGGAAGAAGCTGTCAGAGTCAACATCAACAGTGGCGGGTGACACTGAAAAATGGCTCCTCTGGTTAGTAGGCCTTGGATTTCCTAGCTGGATCAGTAAAGAATACTGGTCTTTAGGTCCATCAAGAACATACTTAAAGAGCTTTAAAGCTGACCAGCATGACATATTTTGCTGTGCATAAAACTTTCTGGCTCTTAATCAGCACACAGCTAAATTTGTAATACCATTAAGCAATCACTGTTTAAATTAGTAAAAAACACAAAATGCTGGCAGAACTCAGCAGGCCAGACAGCATCTATGGGAGGAGGTAATAACTGTTTAAATTAGAGCTAATTCCTAGGGGAAGGAAGACTTTCTTTGCTAGAGCTCATTGATGATGTGGCATCCTAAGACCAGGAACTGACTAATCTCTTCTGTCCAGGTGGGATGCAGGGTGGAATTGAAATAATTCCCAGGATGCTCAGAATGTGTCTCAAATAGATCTTCGAACCCATTTGAATAATTTCAGCCTTCTGTTTTAGTCTCCTAATTATATCTGAAATTGGATTGCATATGTGCACCTGTGCTCCCTTGTGCAGTGGAGAGGTTTGCACATGAGGCTTGATTCTCACAGAGATTTCATAATTATCAATATAGATCTCATTCAAAAATAGCTGATCTCTCATCCCTTGTAATTGGACCTTCAAATTGCATTTCATATTGATATCTTTCCTTTCATTCTCTATGGAATAATTAAGGTTTCAACATTTTTTCAGTATATTCAGTCATTTATAACAGCAGATGAATAGTTTATTTAAATTTTCTGAAAATAGCTGTTTTTTCTGTCACATTGCTGTGAGGCGTATTACTTCAAACATTAATACAGAAGTATTCTTACAAGCAGGCAGATAAATCATACAGTAAGTAGAATATTTAAGATTCACATTTATTTATTAGATGTGCATCAAAACATAGAGTGAACACAAAGTACACTGCAGATGCTGTGGTCAAATCAAGACGTACAAGAAAGCTGGATGAACTCAGCAGGTCAGGCAGCATCCGTTGAAAGGAGCAGTCAACGTTTCAGGTCGAGACCTGATGAAGGTCTCTTGAAACATACAGTGAAATGTATCATTTGCATTAACAACCAACACACCTGAGGGTGTGCTGGGGGCAGCCCACAAGTGTTGATACACATTCCAGTGGCCACATATCACGCCTACAATACTTGGCAGAACAGTGTAGAACACAGCAAGCAACAAAACAACAACAACAACAAATCAAGCCCTGTTCTTCCATCTCTCCACACATACACAAGATATGCTATCTTCTTCGGCCTTTGGCCTCCAGCCTCCAGCAGATGTGGGCTGATACACATTGGGCTTTGACTTTCCCAGCAGATTCACAGAGATTCCAGGCACAAGGTTCTGGCCAACAGGCCTGGACCTCCAAGCTTCCAGATTGAATCTGGCCTCGATCCATGACATCAACTCCAGGATCTGCTGATCACCGAACTCTAAGCCTCGAACACCGCATTGGTCAATGACAAGATCCCAAACACCAGGTCTCAAATTCTGATTTCATCAATTCATGTACCTAGAATGTTGTCGATCTTGTTCACTTGCTTGCATGGAACTCCGACTCCATAACCCACTAACAACTCATTGACCCTAGTGAGACCACAGTCCTCATCCATTTTGGCCCAACATCTGGCTGGACATTCCAGCCCAACCAATGGATATCACATGTCCGTGTCATTGGCCATCCTGATCCTGAAACCTTAAGGTCACCCTTAACACCCCTCTCTTTAGTCTCCTTATCTGGAAATTGGGTTACATGACATGGGTGGCAATATTAATTCCAAGAATCCCATATCCTTTCCTTTTTTTAAGCATTGGGGGGGGGGGAATTTGTGAATTGCTGGTTCAACCAACATTCAATTTTCATGCCTAGTTGTATTTCCGAATCAGAATCAGATTTAATATCGCTGGCATTTGCTGTGAAATTTGTTGATTTGTGACAGAACTGCAGTGCAATACATTAAAAACCTATAAATTGCAATAAGATATATATTTAATTAAATTAAATAAGTGGTGCAAAAAGAGAGCAAAAAATACTGAGGTAGTGTCATGGTTCATTCAGAAATCTGAAGCTGAAAGGGAAAATGCTGTCCCTCAGGCTCAGGTGTGTGTCTTCAGGCTCCTGTACCTCCTCCCTGATTGTAGCAATGAGAAGGGGTCATGTCCTGGGTGTTGTTGTCCTTAACAATGGATGCCACCTTTATGAGACATCGCCTTTTGAAGAAGTCCTTGATTATGGGGAGGCTAGTGCCCATGACAGAGCTGACTGAGTTTGCAACCATCTGCAGCTTTTTTCTGATCCTGTGCAGTGGCCCCTCCATACCAGACGGTGATGCAGCCAGTTGGAATGCTCTCCATGGTATGTATATAGAAAGTTGCCAGAGCCTTTGGTGACATATCAAATCTCAAATTCCCAATTAAATATAGCCACAGTCGTACATTCATTGCAATTGCATCAGTATGTTGGGCCCAGGTGTGCATTCCATCGACCTCCCCTTCTTGAAGTCCACAATCATCTCCTTGGTCTTACTGACATTGAGTGCAAGGTTGTTGCTCAAAACAGAACTGGCTGATCTGTCTCACTCCTGTATGCCTCCTCATTAAGCTCTGAGCTTCTGCTAATAATAGTTATTTCATCGGCAAATTTACAGATGGCATTTGAACTGCCCCTAGGCACACAGTCATGGGTGTAGAGAGAGTAGAGCAGTGGGCTTAGCATGCATCCTTGAGATGCACATATTGATTATCAATGAGGAGGAGATATTATTTCTTATCCACACTGACTGTGGTCTCCTAATGATTAAGTCAAGGATCCAGTTGCAAAGGGAGGTACAGAGGCCCAGGTTTTGAAGTTCATTGATTAGTTCTGGGGGTATAATGGTGTTGAATGTTGAGCGGTGATCAATAAACAGTAGACTGATGAAAGTAATGCTGTTGTCAGGTGGTTCAAGGCCAAGTGGAGAGCCAATGACATTGCATCTGCTGTTGACCTGTTGTGGTGGTAGGCAAATTGAAGCAAGTCCAGGTCCTTGCTTAAACAGGAGTTGATTCTGGCCATGCCGAACCCCTCGAAGAATTTCATCACAGTCAGTGTGAGTGCAACTGGGCGACAGTCATTGAAGCAACTCACCCTGCTCTTCTTGTGCACTGATATGATTGATGCCCTTTTGAAGCAGCTTGGAACCTCCAACTCAGCAGTGAGAGACTGAAAATACTCTTAGACATGCCCACCAGTGGTTTGGCAAGGTTTTCAGTGCCCTACCAGATACAGCATTGGGGCCTGACACTTTGCGAGGATTCACACTCTTGAAAGATGCTTGGCATCAACCTGCGAGATAGAGATCGCAGGGTCACAAGATGCTGCAAAGGTTCTCACAGGTGTAACTATATTCTCCCTTTCAAAGTGTGCATGAAAGTCATTGAGCTCACCTAGGAGTGAAGTATCATAGCCATTCACTTTGTTTCACCTTGTGGGAAGTAATGGCCTGCAAACTTTGCTAGAGCTGACATGCATCCAATTCCATCTCTAACTTCCATCGGAATTGTCTCTTCACTCTTAAAATAGCCTTCTGTAAGTCATATCTGGACTTTTGCATAGCCTGGATCACTGGTCTTGAATGCCACAGATCCAGTCCTCAGCAGATTACGCATCTCCTAGTTCATCCAAGACATTTGACTTGGGTATGTCCGGTATGTTCTTGAAGGCGCACACTCATTTACTCAGGTCTTGATGAAGTTGGTGATGTGCAGCATATTCATTCAGATTTGAAGATGAATTCCTGAATGTTGTCCAGTCCATCAATTCAAAGCAGTCCTATAAGCACTCTTCTGCATCCCATGACATGCCCCTGTTTTCCTCACCAGATGTTCTGCAGTCCTTAGACTCAGTTTAAATGGTTCAGCTTGGACTAGACGGGCCAAAGGGCATGTCTCTTTGCTGTATTTTTCTATGACTCTCTGACTCCGCCTGTATGCCGGGAGTAGACGTGCAGGCAGTTGATCAGATTTGCCGAAGTGCGGGCTTGGGATTACATGGTAAGCCTTCATGATAATGGAGTAACAGTGGTCGAGAGTGTTTCCTCCTCTGGTTCCATAGGCACTATGTTGGTGGTAGTTAATCAGAGACTTCTTCAGGCTGTCCTGGTTGAGACCCCCATAATGATCGAGAAAACATCAGGGTGTGCTGTTTCATGACTGTTGATCCCAGTGCTCAGCTCCTCCAGTGCCTGCCTGACATTGGCTGGGGTGGAATGTACACCCCTACCAGGATCATGGTGGAAAACTGCCTGGGCAGATAAAATGGATGGCACTTGATGGCTAGATGTCCCAGGTCATGCAGGATTGAGACCTAACTGCCACGTCTGTGCACCATGATGAGTAAACCATAAAGCACACTCTACCCATGCTACCTTTAAAAGACTCTACTGTTCTGTCCACGCATGGATGGTGAAGTCCTCAGACTGCAGTGCTGCATCAAAAATGATGGGGCGAGCCATCTTTCCGTGAAGTGGTTCCTGAGGCCCCACTAGCTCTGAGGTTTTTAATTTTATTTTCCAGACACTGTACATTTGCCAGCAGAGTAGGAAGTGGGTGTGTTTTGAACTTACTTGCAGCACAGCACACCTCCCACATTTCCTTTTCCTTTGGATTTGCATGCCACTTTCAGCCACCTTGGTGAACCACCGTTATTCTTCAAATGAAGGAACAGGCAGAGTTGTAGCTGGGTATTTCTGGGTCCATCCATTTGGCTTCTGGGTTTCAGGTGGAAATCACCTTCCTCTTCGGGTCACATTCCTCTCTCTGGATACATGGGAATTTCTACCCTGCTACACAAACCCTTGCACTCCATTAGTATCAGCATTTCTCTTACATCTGAGGTATCAGCTGTTGTACTTTGAAAGGAGCAATATTCACTTTATCTTGAATACTTATAAAAAGATTGTAATCTCTGGATAGCTAATGGTGGGTGTAAGAATAGGATGGAAACGTGGAAATCCGTGGTATTTTGGCTGTGTGCACACAGACAGCAGAGAGTGATTGTAGATGGAGTAAATTCTACCTGGAAGTCATTGACCAGTGGTGTTCAGCAGGGACCTGTTCTGAGACCCCTGCTCTTTGTGATTTTTATAAATGGATGAAGGATGGGTTAGTAATGCTGCAAATGACATGAAGACTGGGGGTGGTGTGGATAAGTGTAGATAGTTGTTATAGTTTACAATAGGATGTTAAAACAATCCAGAGCTGAGCTAAAATGTAGCAGATGGAGTTCAATCCAGAAATGTGGGAAGTGATACACTTTGGAAAATTGAACTTGAAGGAAGAGTGCAGGCTTAATGGCAGAATTAATAACAGTATGGAGGAAGAGAGGAATCTTTAGATCCACATCCATAGATTGCTCAAAGTTGTCAGGCATGTTGATATGGTGCTTAAGAATGTGTATGGTGTGTTGGCTTTCAGTAACCAGGGGACTGGGTTCAAGAGCCACAAGGTAATGTTATAGTTCTTGGAGTATTGGGTTCAGTTTTGTTTGCTTCATTGTAGGAAGAATATGGAAGCTTTAGTGAGGGTGCAGAGGAGATTTATTGGGCTGTGTCTGGATTAGAGAGCATATCATATGAGGGTAGGTTAAGAGGTGACTTGTTAAAGATATATAAGATGATAAGGGACATAGATAGAGTGCACAGCCAGAGAGCTTTTTTCCAGAGCAGCAATGGCTAATATGAGAAGGCATCATTTTAAGGTAATTGGAGGAAGGTATAGAAGGGATGTCAAAAGTAATTTATTTACAGAGCATTGGGTATATAGAACACATGGCAAGGCATGGTGGTCGAGGCAGATACATTAGGGTTAGATTGATCTTGGAGTAGGTTAAAAGGGTGACAAAATATTGTGGGCTGAAGGACCTGTACTTTGCTGTACTGCTCTATGTTCTAAAACTGGAAAGAACTGAAGCTAGTGCATAGCAGGAATGTTGAATCTACCATTTTAAAGGAAGGTTAATACCCTTTACTTAAAGAGCATGGAGAAATTTAACCTTCATAGAATTTTACCTGAAGAGATTGGAGATGAGCGAATCACATCTCTGAGGAATACCCCAAATAAGGGGAAGGTATTATTAATGTGAGTGGTCATTGAATTCCATTGATCTCGACCAGTTGTGGTTTATTTGAGGAAATTATGTTGAGCAAATCAACAGGAAAATGCCCCTTTGACTGTTTAGCTTACTGATGGAAGCCTTTTTATCACCAGATTAAAATTTTATCTCAATTTTAGGTGAAGAAAAATATATCTCAGAAGATGTCCAAGAGGTTTGTTGTGTTTAAAATGCCAGCCAGGACTTACTGCATTTTGCTCAATACAAGTAGAAATTCTAGAATGATAAATCACAATTTAATGTAATTCTAACATTTTTAGGTCGCAAAATAAAGCACTCTTCAAATATAGCCAACATTCTAAGCCTTTCTCTTGAGTCGAAGGTGCATTACTCAATTTCACATTCAGTGCCTGATTATTGCATCTGGTTGGTTCTATTTATCATTCTGCTTTTGGTTTCTTGCTTCTTGCTTAAGTATTAAGTCATTAATATTTAATTAATTATTAATTCAATACTTAAATAGGTCTGAGATGTGAAAACAGCAAAATTCTCCATATAATAAAAACACAAAATGCTGGCAGAACTCAGCAGGCCAGACAGCATCTATGGGAGGAGGTAGTGACGACGTTTTGGGCCGAAACCCTTCATCAGGAGTGAAGTAACATGGGATCATCGAGGGGGGATAAGAAGTGGGGGGAGGGATGAAGTAGAGAGCTAGGAAGTGATAGGCTGGAGGGAAATGGGCTGGGGGAAGGTGGAGAATTATGGGAAATAAAAGAGAAAGAAAGGTAGGGCTGGGGGGAGATTATAGTGAGGGGGGAAAATGAGAGGGAAAGAGAACCAGACTAAAATTATAGATAGGGATGGGTTGGGGGGGGCAGGGGTATCAACGGAAGTCTGTGAGTTGGATGTTCATGCTGGCAGGAAGGAGGCTACCTAGGCGGGAAATAAGGTATTGCTCCATCGACCTGCGTGTGGCCTCATCTTGACGGTAGAGGAGGCCATGGACAGACATGTCGGAGTGGGAGTGGTCTGTGGAATTAAAGTGTATAACTTTATCCAATGTATAAGACGTATCCAACGTAACTTCCACCACTTCCTACGTGATCCCACCACCAGCCAAATCTTCTCCTCCCCCCCCACTCTCGGCTTTCCGCAGGGATCGCTCCCTACGCGACTCCCTTGTCCATTCATCCCCCCCCATCCCTCCCCACCGATCTCCCTCCGGGCACTCATCCCCGCAAACAGAAGAAGTGTTACACCTGCCCCCACACTTCTTCCCTCACCACCATCCTAGGCCCCAGACAATCCTTTCAGGTGAGGCACCACTTCACCTGTGAGTCAACTGGGGTGATATACTGTATCCGGTGCTCCCGATGTGGCCATTTATACATTGGGGAGACCCGCCGCAGACTGGGAGACCGTTTCACTGAACACCGGCGCTCGGTCCTCCAGTAGTGGCGGGATCTCCCTGTGACCACACACTTCAATTCCACAGACCACTCCCACTCCGACATGTCTGTCCATGGCCTCCTCTACCGTCAAGATGAGGCCACACGCAGGTCGATGGAGCAATACCTTATCTCCCGCCTAGGTAGCCTCCTACCTGCCGGCATGAACATCCAACTCACAGACCTCTGTTGATACTCCTGCCCCCCTTACCCCCATCCCTATCTATTATTTTAGTCTGGTTCTCTTTCTCTCTCTCTTTTCCCCCCTCACTATAATCTCCCCCCAGCCCTACCTTTCTTTCTCTTTTATTTCCCATAATTCTCCATCTTCCCCTAGCCCATTTCCCTCCAGCCTATCACTTCCTAGCTCTCTACTTTATCCCTCCCCCCACTTCTTATCCCACCTCGATCATCCCATGTTACTTCACTCCTGACGAGGGGTTTCGGCCCAAAACGTCGTCACTACCTCCTCCCATAGATGCTGTCTGGCCTGCTGAGTTCTGCCAGCATTTTGTGTTTTTATTTATTTCCAGCATCTGCAGATTCATTTGTGTTGCCTTAAAATTCTCCATATGTTGCATTTATTTTGCTGAGATGAGTTGCAGTTAGGAAATTTGCTTTATGAAGAAATTGATGTACAGTTTATTTAACTAGAAATCATTCTTGAGTTACAGTCATACAGAAGTGGGTGTAAGTGATCTCCACCTACCTACACCTATTAACCCATACACTGGCATCAGTTACTCCTCTCCCTTGGATTCTCCTCCCATGTACCTACTCCAAAAGAAACTGACAGAGGCCAATTAGTAGCAGTGCAACCTCTCAAGTCAAGTATTTCGCTCTTCCTTAATGAAAAGCGCTGATGTGTGACTTTGTTTGGTGTGGGGAGGCTGATGCGGGGGCATGCACTCAGTTCTTGACCGATTGGGGTCAGGGTCCAGTGGCATGGTATGCAAGCTGACAGGGATTCTTCGCCAATGCACCCTTTCTCCTTCTCCATGGTCACTGTAATGTGTCATCAACTTCCGCCAGCTCCTCTGTTGAGGTCTTGGTTGAACCTCCCCCTTGACCTTACCACTAGGGGAGCTAAGTTCCATATGGCATCACGCTCAGCATCTCAGGACTCGCAAGCCTCTCCACTCTGACAAGGTGATAATCCTCACCAATTAACCTACCAAGTAGCACACCTTTAGGATGTGGGAGGGAACTAAAGCATCAGCACATGACCAAAGGGGGAATGTGCAAACCCCACACAGATGGCACCAGTGTCAGAAATGAACTGGAATCACTGGAGCTATGAGGCTGATGTGCTAACTACCCAACAGACGAGCAAGAGATGAAAAGTCTCCTGCTCTGCCAGCTGAGCTAACCAGTTTCACAAGAGAAGAGTGAAATCAAGCAGAATAATTCAAGGCCAGGAGTCCAACCCAGCTCTCCCACGTGGCAGGTATGACTTCTGCCCCAGAACTAGGTAACAAGATAAATAAGTTAAACCTCGTTTTTCCCATTTTAAAGTGGTGGCAGTGGTGAGGGAGGGTGCGAGGAGGGGGCGATGTGCGTGAAATTTGCTGGAATCCAGGGTTCAATCTGAGCCAACTTCTAATGCAGTCAATGCCTGCTTTGGGACTTCAGTGTCGAACAATTGAATCATATATCAATTACTTTCCACTCGATCTCCTTGGGTCTGTGGCAGCCAGACTAAAGATGACTAGAGAATGCTGATGAAAGAGTATTCACTTTGTTGTGGATCCAGGGTCTACAACAAAGGTGCTGATGCTTGCTAATTTCCATCACTTCCGTTCCGCTCATCTCTTACTCCCCTACTTACGGGCTGGATCAGCCAAACACACTCAGTAGTGTACTAGGGAGTTTAGTTTAACTCATTCACTTGGTCTTCAAACTCAAGACACAAACATGATAGATTAAGGTAACAATAGTAAACTATATGACTCTGTGTCTTAAAATAATTGCAACTTATTGTCCTTGGTAATAATTTCTCTACCAGTTAATAGACATAATCTACGGACATAATCTAAAGATCTGAACGTTTTTACAGCTCTCATCACAATTATGGAGATGAGGTCAAAAGAATTAAATCATGTCAACAATTCATCCTTTGCTTTTGTGCAAAATCATTGTTGGTTTGGAATCAGAAAACTTTATTTCCCTCATAATTAACATATAGGCTAAATGCTGGAAAAGGGTGCTAACTCGGCTAATTTAGACAGCATGGACCATTTGGGCAATGGCCATCTTTCCATGTGCTGTGACTATGGCTCCTTAAGAAAGATAGAATTAACAGGAAGTTTTTAAAAATACATCTTCAACATTAATTTTTAACTGAGGAAATGAGACTGGAAGTTTTATTTATGGTATTCTTTAAAATATAACTTAATTTTTTTTCATCTATTTCTCAACATGTCTGGTTATCAGAGATGACCCCTAGGGACAATGAAAATTTCTGGCAGTACAAGAGCGATCGTTGTTTCTGAATTGCAAAGCTGTAACATTGAATGGGAGTGCACTCAATAGCCACATTGCAAGTGGTTTCAATGATTAAAAAGTCAGCACATAACTGGCATCTCATGGGCAATTAGTGACGGGAAACGTATGTTACCCATGCTGCATAAATGTCTCATTTAGAAATGAATCCATTTAACAAGTTCCCGCTTTTTTCAAAATGATTTTTTAAATAATTGTCTTTTTCAAATATTCCTGAGATTTTTAATGACCAGAACAAAAATAAATCCAAAATCTTTCAGGTGTAACCACTTAAATTGCACCATTAAACTGTCTTTTGATGCTTTTACTGCTTCAGTAATATTCTGAGCTGAGAACCTCATTCACTGCAAGACAAGCCTAGAATTGAAATTAGTGGTTTTTGCTTTGGATTGTGCAATTGGAGCATTTGCAACTATTTCCCGTGTTACATATATTAGTGAAAGTTAGTCAGTCCTGCAGATATTTATTCTCTTTGTTTCCACACTGGAGGTTATCGTCGAATCATTTTGAAAATACGGCCACAAATACCAAAATATTGAGGTAAATTTAGTGTTTTATTTCTTTCCTGAAAGGGCACAAGGGGCGAGTTTACTGCAGCAATTGACACTTCTACACATTTGAAGAAGTGGATTAATCTGAAAGAAGCAGAGAGTGAAAGATTGAGGAAGGTAGTTGTAGGTACAAAACTTCTAACTCAGAGGAAATAGAGCTTCCTTTGAACTTTTACAGGGCAATGAATGAATAAGCATATAAATGGCATTCAAGCAATCAAAGGTCTATAGATCTGTTATGACTTTTGCAAAATTAAGTTATGTGGGTGAAAAGAATAAGGAGAGGGCTAAATTTTGTGCATTCAGAATTTGAATTGCTGAGTGACAAGACGCTGAAAATGAATGATTTTACAACTGATATTATCAGAGTTAGGGAATATGAAAGTATTTTATCGAAAAACTATCAAGTAAGGTAACTCCCAAGACTTCAGAAAATTATTACTCTAATCAAAATGAAATATGGATTGCATACTAGATATGGAGGATTGTCAAGGCCAGAAATTCTACTAAAGTGAAGTAAACCAGGACACTACTGCTTTTGGTGCCTATTGTAAACCAAGTAGATGGGCCTTGGAGAATGCCGTAATTTCTCAAACTTCCAAAATAATATAAATCCAGTTATATATAACTTGCATTGCAATCATCAGTGTGCATGTGTATGTTAAAACACGGCCAGTTATTAGCTAATTCTAAATGATCATGTTATAAAATCATGATGTTAGAAGTTAGCAGAGGAAGATTGAATCAATTTTGTAGATACAGAAAACACGATACGCAAACGTAACCAAAGTACCGGTAAGCCTCTGAGACCAGAATGTTAAGAAAAGCAGCAATAAGAAGTTTTTTAGAGAACTTCCTAAACTACTGACTATTATCTGGACATGATAATTGCTTCTATGGAACTTGAGGTTAGAATATTTTCTGGCCAGAATTAGGGCTTGGAAATTCTTCAGAGATAGTAGCATTTTGACTTGAGATTATATTCCTTCCAAATTGACTCAAATTTCTGCTCCTCTTGGCACCCAAATAATATATATTTCTTTATTCAATTCATCCTGAATTTATTTAAATTAAGCTATATAAATGGTTCCTCTAATAAGCTCAGGACAGAAAACTGGGAGTAATTATTATTAAAAGTTCTTTGTAAGTTTTTGCTTCTTAGTTCAAGGTAAATGGAGCATTTTGTCATTTCTCATTACCATTTTTACATACTGTATCTCTTCTATCCAGAAGCTGGCTGTTATTTCAGTAAAACTTAAGATCTGATTTCCAACTCATCTCCATATCTTGGACTGCAATAGTCTAATACTACCAGCAAGGTAGCGTAGCAGTTTGTGTAAATCTATTACAATGCCAGAGTCCCAGGTTCAATTCCACTACTGTCTGTAAGGAGTTAGTACATTCTCCCCATCACCACATGGGTTTCCTCCCACAAATAGCAAATAATGAGAAATATCAGGTGACGTATTTTCTTGTCCCCCATTTCTACCTTTCCAGTGTCATTTTCTAGCAGTTCAATATCTACTCATACCTTCCTTTACTCTTTGTATATTTGAAAAAAACCTTTGGTACTGCCTTTGTTATTATTGGCTAGCATACAATCATATTTCATTTATATGTGGTTTTTTTTTAGTTGCCTTCTGTTGGTTTTTAGAATCTTCCCAATCCTCTAATATAACATGAATTTCTGCTCTATTATATGCCCTCTCTTTTTTTAATGTTGGATTTGACTTCCCTTGTCAGCCACAGTTATGTCATCCTGCCTTTAGAATACTTCCTCTTTAGGATCTATCTATCCTGTGTCTTCCAAATTGCTCCCAGAAACTCCAGCCATTTCTTCTCTGCCATCATCCCTGCTAGTGTTCCCTTCCAATCAAACTTTGGCCAGCTCAACCTCTGTAATTCTTGTTTGTCCTCTGTAATACTAATAGATCAAATGTTAGCTTCTCCCTCTCAAATTGCAGAGAGAATTCTAGCATATTATGATCACTGTCTCCTAAGGGTTCCTTTACCTTAAGCTCCCAAATCAAATCTAGTTCATCACACAATATCCAATCCAGAACAGCTGTCCCTAATGGGCTCAACCATAATATGCTCTAAAAAGGCACCTTACAGGCATTACACAAATTATCTCTCTTGGAATCCATAATCAGCATCAACCTGATTTTCCCAGTCTACCAAGCACGAAGGCATGTGGACTATCTTTAATCAGTCCATGTCTATCCAAATACTTACATATCTGGTCCCTTAGAACACCTTCCAATAACTTTCCCACTACTGATGTCAGGCTCACTGGCCTACGATTTCATGGTTTATGTTTAGTGCCTTTCTTTAACAGTGGAACAACACTGGTTTCCTTCCAATCCTCTGTTACCTATCCTGTCAGTAAGGAAGATTTACGGTAAATATCTTTGCTCGGGCCCTGAAAATTTCTGCACTTGCCTCTCATAAGGTCTGACTGATGGAACACCTTGTCATGCCCTGGGGATTTATCCACCCTGATTTGCATCAGGACAGAAATCACCTCCTCCTCTGTAATCTGCATAGATTCCAAGAATTTGATGCCACTTTGCCTCACTTCTATAGATTCTGTGTCCATCTCCTGAGAAAATACGGATGCAAAAAAATTATTTAAGATCTCCCCCATCTCTTTTGGCTCCACAGTTGGATTATCATTCTGATCTTCCAGAGGACCAATTTTGCCCCTTTCAATCATTTTGCCCTTAACATATCCCTTAGGATTCTCCTTCACCTTGTCTGCTAGAGCAACCTCATGCCTTCTTTTAGCCCTCCTGATCTCTTTCTTAAGTGTTCTCTTGCATTTCCTATACTCCATACGTACCTCATTTGTTCCTACCTGTCTATACCTGCTATGCATCTCCTTTTTTCTCTTAACCAGGGTTTGAATGTCTCTTGAAAACCAATGTTCCCTACATTTGTTATCTTTACCTTTTATCCTGATAGCACATACAAGAACTGTACTCTTAAAGTTTTGCTTTTGAAGTTCTTCCGCTTACCAAGTACACCTTTACTTGAAAACCACCTGTCCCAATCCACACTTGCCAGTTCATTTTTGATACCGTCTCCAATGTAGAATTTCAACTGGCAGACCACGCCTATCTTTTAGCATATTTACTTTGAAATTAATGGTATTGTGAGCACTAGATGCAAAGTGTTCTGCTACATAAACTTTGGTCATCTGCCCTGTCTCATTCCTTAATAGCAGATCCAGTATTGCACACTATCTTGTTTGGACTTCTATGTACTAGTTAAGGAGACTTTCCTGAACATAGTTGACAAACTTATGTCCTGTCCTTTTACAATATGGGTGTCCCAGTCATTATGTGGAAAGTTAAAATCACCTTATATTTCTTGCAACAGTCTGTGATCTCTCTACATATTTGTTCCTCTAAATCCCTAGGACCATTAGGTAATCTGTAATATAATGCCATTAACGTGACTGTACCTTTCTTATTTCTCATTTCCACCCAACGTGCCTCACTAGACGAGTTCTCCAGCCTGTCCTGAAGAATAACTGCTGTGACATTTTCCCTGACTATTAAGGCCACCCCCTACACCCCACCTTTAATCCCTCTCAGTCTATCATGTCTAAAACAATGGAATCCTAAAATATTGAGCTGTCAGTCCTGCCCCTCCTACAACCAAGTTCTCACTTGTAGCTACATTATCCAGATGTTCATCCATGCTCTGAGCTCATCTGCCTTTCCTACAATACCTGCTGCATTGAAATATATTCAGCTCAGGGCATTAGTCACACCATGCTTAACCTTTTGATTCCTGATTCTGTCTGAGGTCTTACCAATAACTGTCTCCACGACCTCTCCACTAGCTGTTCTGGCAATCTGGTTCCCACCCCCCTGTGACTGTAGTTTAACTCTTACCGTGCAGCATTAGCAATCCTTCCTGATGGGATATTAGACCCTTACAGTTCAGATGCAAACTGTCTCTTCTGGAACATGTCCCACCTTTCCTGAGCCCTATGATCCAAAAATCTGAAGCCCTCCTTCCTACACCAAGTCCTTAGCCATAGGTTAAACAGTATAATCTTCCTATTCCTGGGCCAAATTCCCTAAATTCCCTTTGCAGAACCTCGTCACTCGTTCTACCCTTGTCTCTTTTTACAGGTCATACATTTTCCAGAGGAAATCCAAATGATCCACAAATCTGAAACCCTGCCCCCTACACCTGTTCTTCAGCCGTGCATTCATTTGCCAAATCATCCTATTCTTACCCTCACTGGCACGTTGCCCAGGCAACAATCCAGAGGAGCTCCTGCTTTTCAGATTTTACTTTCTATGCTTTTTCTGTTTTTACTTTCTCCGCTTTTTTTCAGTTCTTCATTTGTCTTTAAGATTTATGGTGTTTCTGCTCTAATTTCATGTTGTGTCATAATATTTATCTTGTTCATAATATGTTTTTAAGATGACCTAGTTAGAAATTAGTGTAGCATAGAAATTACCCCACATCTCAGAAGATGAGTGACACAGTTAAGGAATCCAAAACATGTCGTGTATTGGCTTCCCACAGTAATATTCTATCATGCACAAGACTCGGGAGACATGCACAAAAAGCAAACACAGTGGCTTCTTTCCTCCATTAGCTCAGTTCTGGAGATCAGGCAAATCACAGAATGTCATTAATGGAAGCTATGGGGAGTTGATCGGGGAGAAGGTAATGGGAATTTGGGTGGCGCATAGGTGTGGGAAGGTAGACCCTCAGTCCGTAAACAAGAGTTTGAGAGCATTATGGTGGAGGTAAGGAAGGGTGGTCGTGATTGAAATGCAAATGAACCAAGATTCAGTGGATATGTAGAACTAATGCAGTGACAGAAAGCGTAATATAGGCCCCTTCAAAAGGCCCAGAAATGCCCCTCACTTCTCTTGTGACGCTTTTCTTCTGAATATCCCATGTACCAGTAATTTTGCGCTCGTGACATCAAAACATATATTGCACACTACTCAACTTCACTGCTCAAACTTCCACATGAAAATTGCATCATTTTACGGTGCTCCTCAGACAAATTAAGCGACTTGCAAGTCTCTCACAGTAAATATGATCAAATTACTGATTAAGCTCCCCAACATTCTGCACAAAAACATTTCTACAAAGTGATTGGCTGCCCAATCCACTTGATAACAACACCAGAGACCCTCAAAAGTAATAATGCTGAGAAAGGGAAATGTTAAGCACAAGGATTCATTTTGTCAGCACTTCCCTTGAAGTCAGCAGTTACTGCCATCATTTTGTTGATGTATGTGAAACTGGGCCATTATATTGTACATAAAATCAATATCATAAATACAAGTCAGTGACCATATAATAACAGGAACTAAAATCTGACCGAACCTTTCATCATTGGTCTTCAATGCTCTGACAGATTTGAACTTGTTGATAATACTATTTATTTATGTTTACACTTATTTTATGCTGGTTTACTTTTCAAGTGTGTGTCTTTTTCTCACTGAGAAGCTGTTATGACACAAAGATTACAGTCAGTTTTTAAGAACATCACTCTGCATTCTCTAACTTCTCTATATTTATATACATCTCTATACGTTTCCAAGACAATTTTCATCATCCATCACACTGAAAAATTATACTGTGGACTGATGCAGAAATTCTTATAAATCCACAAAGGTGCAACAACACAATGTAGTGTTGATCCGTGTGTGTGTTATTGAACGTGAAATTCTAATGGACTTCTAATGAAATCAGCCATCCTTAAAAGGACCAAATCAAGTGTTCCAGAAAGGTTCGCAAAAATATCCTCTTTCCTGGGAAGAGAATATTGATCTACTTTCATACTGGATTGATGGTGACCTTAAAATCATCACAGATCCTGACCCTTCCATTCTTCTTGGCTGCTGGAACCCCTGGCATTGCCCATGGGCTCCATTCAACCTTGGAAATAATTCTTTTGGCTTCCATGCAACCTAGCTCATTGGCTATTTTATCATTGATGGTATACGGAACTGGACAGGTTTTGTAAAACTTAGGTGAGGCATTTTCATTTAACACTATTTACCCCTTGATATGTTTGAGTTTTCCAGTGTCATCCTATGCCACTACAATGACATCATCAGTACCTTTCTTAATTTGCTTTCACTGACTCCATCACAGGGGTTGTGACATGCAAATGTTGAGTGTATCTACAATCAAATTGTATTTGTCTCAGCCAATCATGGTCCACAATGCTGGGTGTCCTGATTTTAGCTCATAGAAACCCAGAGTGGTTTGTTGATTGTTGTATTTCAATGTTACAGAAGTCATTCCTACACGAGTGATCTATTCTTCAGTTGAAGTTCATAGATGGGTATCTGCAGGCTTCAGCTCAGTATCTTTGAAATGCCATTCAAACTCATTTAGTGGAGTGACTGAAAAAGACAATTCCATTTTAATTAATTTGCTGTTCACTTCTGGTGTAAAAGCAAGTTGCTTATCTCTGGCTAGTTTTCACATTGTGAATCTCAAGGCAATTCAGTCCTGTGTCACTCTCATCATTATCAGATTTTTCATCAACAGCATGCAGATTAGTGCTATTTTGAAACTGCAACTTGACCTTTTATCTTTTTCTCGTCCATTTATTTTTGTCTGCCTGAAGTATAATTTGTATTTCCTACTTGGTTGCTTTTTCTGCAAGGTTCGCTCTTAAACCTACATTGGTCTGGTTTATGTGAGCCCTGCCACAACGATAAAGCAATTTGTTCAGCCAGGCCAGTTTCTGTTTAGACGTTGCGATTTTGTTCGTGCTCACTTTATTCCTGACTGCAACTCAATTGCATCTCTTTCTGCTGTTTCTATTAATACAGCATTTTCAACTGCTCTAACTTCATGTTTACTTTAAGCAAAACATCCACTTATGTGGTGTGAGGACATATACCATTTATGTACTTTTACAGATAAACTGCAATGCATTATGTAAACAACAAAGAATGCTTAATCGAGCAATAACAAAATTACACAAATACTACTGACGTACGAAATGCACTGTAGTAATGCAGAGCAACAGCAGGTAATTTGCACTCAGCAAGATTCCACAAGCAACATGGATATAAGTAACTGATCAAGATGAGTAAGTTGGAGCACAAACTCTATGGATTTCCCTGCATACAACATTTGCTACTGGGACTCTTTAATTAGTATTTCTTACATTAATGATTTTTGTGGTTCTGCTGACTTGTTTTATGATGGTACTTGATGGCAGCTATTAATTCCACATTAAACTGTGACAAAGAGACCAGGAACCCACGTGGTTCAGGTTTCAAAGATCTGAGGGAATTTTCGGACCTTAGATGCAGAGTCAAATTGGGTGGGAAAGTTTGTGAACTACTCAAAGAAACTTTGTGATCTTGAAGAATTGAAAATTGAGTAGTAGGGTACTTGTGAGTTCTAAGTGTATCGAGTGGCCATGCCATCATTTTCTATCAATTTCCTCAGAGCTTGAGTCTATATGTCCTTATGCAGGAATGGAAGAAGTTCCTGAAACACTAAAAGTCCTGAAAAGAGTTTGAGTATTGTCCTCATTGCTCTGAAATTCAGGAATGCAAATTCAGGAGTACTGAGCATTTCAGTTTGCTATTCTTTTGAACTGTGTGGTTCCAACCACAATTGCTTATACCCTCACAAGTTGTTTGTCAAAACTCATGGTGCCCCTTATGATAGTAAAACTATACATTGCCCCAATAAAACATAAAATGTAGATCAGATATCTGTGGAAAGAGAAACAGAGGTCTGTTCCAATCTTAACTCTATTTCTCTGTTCATCAGTGCTATTCAGACTTCTGAGTGTTTTCAGCATTTTCAGTTATAATTCAAACTTCCAGCATCCACAGATTTTCTCATTGCAATATAATAACCAACCCTAGTTACAGAGAAGAAATAATGATTGCTCCCTGTGAACTTGGCCATCCTTCTGTTGACATTATTGCATAGTGGCAATTGGTTTGAAATTCCAAGATATTTGCGGATTTGGGAATGATGACTTGTATCCAATTTTGCATTATTTGAGACTCAGAGGAGACTTGGTAATGATGATGAGTCCAAAGTATTGCTTCTGCTGTCCTTTTTGGACTTTATAGTCTGAGAGGAGGGAAAGACATTGATCAAGTAAATGGTCCTTTTCACAATTAGGTTATGCACCCTGTGTGCATTTATCTACAATGAATATCATTTGAGTTAGTGTAATCCAATCCCACAAGACGTATTGTAGCCAATATGTCCCTGGCCTTTTCAAAATGCAACCCTTCCTTCAATTGATATCTTTTATTTTTGCTTACAGACAGTGTTGAAGATGAGTTGGAAATGGCTGCTGTCTGCCATCGTCCTGAAGGGCTGGAGCAACTTGAGGCACAAACTAAGTTCACAAAAAAAGAACTTCAGATACTCTATAGGGGTTTCAAAAATGTAAGTAAACACAGTTACTAGAACTCACATTCAGAATAAGGCCTGAATCTAATTCCATTGAGATTTTGGTTAGACAGCTGGTGGGATTTTGGATAAGATAGTTAACGGATTTACTTCTTAATCCTTAAATTAAGAATAGGACAGTGAGTGCTCTATGTCAAAGTCTCTCTCTTTACTGTGAAGCTCACTTTCATGGCAATGAATCTCTCTTTCTATGGTGGATGTACTTTAATCATATTCAAGTGTTAAATAGCTTTTAAGAATAGAAAAACAGAGAAGTATAATTCTGCACTGCAGAAAACATGTTTCATTATGGTATCATGTTGTGAACCTTAATTCCAATAAGCATTTGATTTGGGCACTTTGTTTGGTACACAGGATCTTAATATTATCCTCAACTTAAGCTTATTATCTTTTCCTTCCTCTCTAAAGCATGTACAGAAGGGAATGATGGATTAGTGCTTTCAATATATATTATTTCTCAATAACAAGATGAATCTGTTTTTAACATAAAGGGAACCTCTTAATCTTTGAAAAATGGTTTCTCTGCTTACCATTGAGGATTACAATTCAAGCCTTTAGAATTAAGCTCTGTACTCAAATTTCTGATTCAACCAAGGTCATTCTGAACTCAAGTAGTAACATTAGAGAAATGCTTACCTTAATTCTGTGAATTTTAAGGTGGCACAGTGGATCATTAGAAGAACTACTGCTCTAGACTTCCAGTGACCCAGGTACAACTCTGAACTCCACTGACCCAGGTTCAACTCTGTACCCCAGTGGCTCAGTTTCAACTCTGAACTCCACTGACCCAGGTTCAACTCTAAACTCCAATGACCCAGGTTCAACTCTAAACTCCAATGATCCAGGTTCAACTCTAAACTCCAATGACCCAGGTTCAACTCGGAACTCCATTGACTCAGTTTCAACTCTGAACTCCAATGACCCAGGTTCAACTCTGAACTCCAGTGGCTCAGTTTCATTTCTAAACTCCACTGACCCAGGTTCAACTCAGAACTCCATTAACTCAGTTTCAACTCTGAACTCCAATGACCCAGGTTCAACTCTGAACTCCAATGACCCAGGTTCAACTCTGAACTCCAATGACCTAGGTTCAAATCTGAACTCCAATGACCCAGGTTCAACTCTAAACTCCAATGACCCAGGTTCAACTCTGAACTCCAGTGGCTCAGTTTCATTTCTAAACTCCACTGACCCAGGTTCAACTCGGAACTCCATTGACTCAGTTTCAACTCTGAACTCCAATGACCCAGGTTCAACTCTGAACTCCAATGACCCAGGTTCAAATCTGAACTCCAATGACCCAGGTTCAACTCTAAACTCCACTGACCCAGGTTCAACTCGGAACTCCATTGACTCATTTTCAACTCTGAACTCTAATGACCCAGGTTCAACTCTGAACTCCAGTGGCTCAGTTTCATTTCTAAACTCCACTGACCCAGGTTCAACTCTAAACTCCACTGACCCAGGTTCAACTCGGAACTCCATTGACTCAGTTTCAACTCTGAACTCCAATGACCCAGGTTCAACTCTGAACTCCAATGACCCAGGTTCAACTCTGAACTCTAGTGGCTCAGTTTCATTTCTAAACTCCACTGACCCAGGTTCAACTCGGAACTCCATTGACTCAGTTTCAACTCTGAACTCCAATGACCCAGGTTCAACTCTGAACTCCAATGACCCAGGTTCAAATCTGAACTCCAATGACCCAGGTTCAACTCTAAACTCCACTGACCCAGGTTCAACTCGGAACTCCATTGACTCATTTTCAACTCTGAACTCCAATGACCCAGGTTCAACTCTGAACTCCAGTGGCTCAGTTTCATTTCTAAACTCCACTGACCCAGGTTCAACTCTAAACTCCACTGACCCAGGTTCAACTCGGAACTCCATTGACTCAGTTTCAACTCTGAATTCAATGACCCAGGTTCAACTCTGAACTCCACTGACCCAGGTTCAACTCTGAACTCCAATGACCCAGGTTCAACTCCGAACTCCAATGACCTAGGTTCAAATCTGAACTCCAATGACCCAGGTTCAACTCTAAACTCCACTGACCCGGGTTCAACTCGGAACTCCATTGACTCATTTTCAACTCTGAACTCCAATGACCCAGGTTCAACTCTGAACTCCAGTGGCTCAGTTTCATTTCTAAACTCCACTGACCCAGGTTCAACTCGGAACTCCAATGACCCAGGTTCAACTCTAAACTCCACTGACCCAGGTTCAACTCGGAACTCCATTGACTCAGTTTCAGATCTGAACTCCAATGACCCAGGTTCAACTCTGAACTCCAATGACCTAGGCTCAAATCTGAACTCCAATGACCCTGGTTCAACTCTGAACTCCAATGACCCAGGTTCAACTCTGAACTCCAATGACCTAGGTTCAAATCTGAACTCCAATGTCCCAGGTTCAACTCTAAACTCCACTGACCCAGGTTCAGCTCTGAACTCTTGTATTGTTCACATAGAGTTTACATATTCTTCCTATGATTATGTAGCTTTCCTTTAGGGGCTCTGGCTTCCTCTCAATTTCCTTATCCTTATTGTGTGGTGACTATGACAAGTACTACATTGGTCAACAGGAATAAAACTATCAACCAGGCTACTCAAGCATCAGCTAGTATAGGCTCATGAAGATGAAGAAGAACATCATTTCAAATGAAGTCAGAGTCTTGACTCAAGCAAGAACAAAAAAAAGACAATTTCTTGAAGAGTGGTCATCTACAGTAGGATCCATCAACAAACACATCAACATAGATCCATTAGATGAGCCCTTATGGCGAAAAGAGAAACAACGACATCTTCAATCAATGAATCACCAATAATCTTGGGATCTGGACAGCAAAGCAAACACTTCCGACAGACCTCACTCAATTCTAGCCAATCAGAATTTTCTACTACTAAACTGTTCACAGTCAACCAGATCACCGTGTCTAATCAATATCCATTCCAACCCCGGAGGAGTATATAAGCTGGCACTCTGAGGAGACAACACCCTCAACTGCGCACTCATGATGGCTTCTCGATTGGAGCCAAAATATCTGCAAATATTTTGCCGAGCTCGGCGATCAACCAAACTTCCAATTAGCCAACCCAAGCTACCAATATTCTGCAACATTTCAAACCTCGATAATGTATTTATACTCTCACTTAGTGGAGGTTCAGGCTGATTGCAGTTAACATGACAGCTGGGATCATAGTTAGTCCGTAAGATTTATGGGCTGAGAATGGAACATAGGGAATAAGGGTCATGCATAAATAAAAAGTAGAAAGATTGGCTAAAAGTAGGGTGAAACTAGATTAAAGGGAAATAGAAGAAATTTTTTAAAACTTTTCTTTTAATTTTTTAAAATGATTACTTTTATGCAGGAGTATGATTGAGCACTTTATAAACATGAGACATTCTGCAGATTCTGAACATCCAGAACAACACGTACAAAATGCTGGAGAAAATCAGCAGATTAGGCTGCATCTACAGAGGGGAATAAACAGTTGATGAATACTGATGAGTACTTTAAACTGCAATCTTGGCCAGCAAAGTGGCTAAACATTAATATACTGGAAACAACTAATGTTGCTCTGCATTGTCATTCTGAAGATTCTGTGGAGTACTTAACAGACAAGTCATGTGGTGATAAAACAGATTCTTAAATATAATGGGAAGCCTCTACCTTAAGTGAAGCAAAAAGTGAAATGGCATAAGATAGACTTTTCAACAACAAGGTACTGTAAAGTATGGGTGGTAGGGGGATAGGGGTGGTGTAAGTTCAAAAATAGTGTTGAATGCAGAGTTGGATCAGCCAGTATAAGATTGAATTGTGGAATAGGCTTAAGGTGTCATCTGGTCCACTCATACAATGTTCTTACATTCCACCAGCAAATTCAACAACTCATGTCATACTTTTTATTCCTGAATTTTCTAGACAACTTACACCTTAATAATGACTTTCATCACTAACATACTATTAGATTCTCTGGCAAGATTCAACCTTGTTTCCTATTTTTTATGTTGAGTCACAGTGTGGTAATACAAACAACAAAGCACGGATGAAGGTCCACACCCAAATGTTAGCCTTGCTTGTTCCTTTTAGAAATGTCAGTCCACCCACTGCACAGTCAGAAATTTTCTGATTTAATCATAAAAATATAAGACCATAAACAATCTTTGCATCTAGGAAAAGAATACATAAAAAGGTTATTTGACATTCCCATATCCATTAGTTGAATGGAAGCATTAACCTACATAATATAAACTGCTTAATCTCTCCATTAGGAAACAGACAGGACAATGTTATATCATCATATTGTGCATTTATTGCCAACCATAATTTCTAGTGTATGTTGTTCTATTGCACACAATAAAAATAGTTTGTTTCTCTGCATATTTCACTGAAATGATGCAAGATGTGATCTATAGGAATAGGCTCAGATCAGCCTTTGTACTTGAAGTCTGGTCCATGGTTCACTAAAACAATATAGCTTATTATTTTTGATGGCTCCTTCAGATGCAAGGGGCCTCTGAGGTGGTCACAAAGAGGTCTTTAGCACAAGCACCACTTACAACTCCGTATGGTGCGAAGTGCCCTCTTTTAAAGGTGTTAAAGTTATTGCTGGCTGTGACATTTGGAATGAGCAATACATTGTTAGTTAGTGCTCATTAAGGTGAGTGCATGGAAATAATCTACCATGGGGACTATGGAGGATTGATTGCTGAACAAATTCAAGAGGAAGATTTACAGATTTTGGGATTTTGAAGAAAACTTGGAATATAGGGATAGGGTGTTGAGGTAAAAGAATAACTATGATCTTCCTAAATGAGGGAGAAGGTATGAAAAGCACCAGTCTCCTACTTCTATTTCACAGCTCTTTTATTCAAATGTATTTTAATGAATACCTTTTGATCTGAAGCTGAGTCCTGACTACAACTATCTGACTGAAGCATTTTAAATGCTAATTAAAGAGATCAACTTCCTCACTTGTCACGCATGAAAAGTTTGAAGGGGTCTCTTGAAACATATAGGCAAACTTTGTGAAACTCTGTGATAGAGTAGTGGTAATGCCTTGATGACATTTAGTGGATTTGAAGATCTTTTACTTACAGTCCATACAAATTTATGTGTGCCATTTTCCACCATTACATCTGCACTATTAATCTCCCAATAGGTATTCTTAAATGGGTTAATTAAAAAAAATGAAGTAAAACAGAACTGGAAGCTTCCTCGTGTAAATTGGTTGTTTTATGATGCAAGAATGATGGATGGTGTGATGGCTGAGTCCTCCTGGAGGGCCAGGACTGTGAGATATTTCCAAAAGGGAAAGATCCACTTCGGTACAACACTTAGAGCACTAGCAGTTCCCTCTGTGAATACTTGTACTTTACAATGTGATCAAGGGACCCTTCCACACATGAACGTGAAAGGGACATTCACCAAAAGTTGAAGAGTTATGGAGACCTGCAGCACTGAAGCAGGTCGCTTGACCCTCTGAGACCACATTAGCCATCAGATACCCATTTATTTCCCCCACATTGCAATCAACTCCCCCTAAGTTATACAGCCCGACTACATACTTTGGGGGCAATTTACAGCAAGCAGGTAACGTGCCAACCTACCCATCTTTGAGACCAGAGTGCCTGGAGGAAATACATGCCGCCACAAGGAGAACATGCAGTCAGTGCAGGAGTTCAGGATAGAACCTGTGAGGCCACAGCTCCTAGGACAGGGAAATACCCCACCTTGCTGTCTGTGCTTTTATTTTGAGTCTGCAATGCAGTAACGAGCAGTAAGATTTCTTATACAGAGAGAGGCTTCGAGGATTTTGAAGCAAGCTTGCTGAGAGCGAGGGTGACTCTAACTTTGATGAAGCATGAGCTAGTGTTTGCAGTTTTAAAGAAAACTGGTCTCTATGTTTAGATCAGCCTCATCCTCTTTGAAACGTTACCTGTGGATCCTTGCACCCTGCCTCCACTGATGTATGTATGCTAATATCTTACTTTGTTTTTCATTGCAGAATTTAAAAAATACAACTTACCAAAGTGGTGAAATGTCAATTTTAATGATGCAGTCTTTGCATTGATTGCAGGAAAGATCATTTGATGACAGATAACTCTTCCAAATATGTAGGAGTTTATTGAGGACTCGCTTATCTTATAACGACCTCCTTAGCAATTTACTGCCGTAATTGTACTTCACGCAAGTACACTTCTTCAGAAGTCTGGGCAGGCCTTTTTGCATCTTGGGGTATTCTGCCACCAATCCCAATCTCACCCCCATCCCCATCCCCTGTCCATCATTGTGGTTTACATCATTCCTTCCCCACTTTTCCCAGAGTGCTGGTTGTACTGTGCTGTGACTCCTTAAGAGATACTTCCTGTGTGCAAAGTATGGAGGAGGTTGACATTGTCAACTCTTTTGTCAAATGATTTTTTTTCCCATTTCTGATCTGGCAAACATGAAGCCACTTACAGGATTTCCTCCAGAATTCACCACTTAATGTTGCAGGGAATCAGTTGAAATCACCATGGAGTGTGGTAATTAGGATCCCAGTTTGGGTCAGTCTCCTTGAATCTCACAGGGATTCAAGCATCACCCTACCTTGGCTGTAGGAGAGATGTGTCTGACACTTTAAATAACTTTCAGTTTGACCTTCAGCATTATTAAAAGCTGGTTCTACTATGTGTAAATAATGCCCATTGTGATAGATATCATTTGGGAAGAAGAGACATCAGGGAACAATAGTGCTAGGGTTTATAAAGCTTCGGCACTTAAAAGACCATACTCTGTCAACGAATGTTGTTGACTCTCCCACAAACATGATCAAAACTGCTCAATGCCTCATTAATGTGATTTTTGTTTGACATAGGGCACATACCAAGAGATGCCAGGAAAAAGTGGCATCACAAGTAGATAGAGTCGTAAAGAGAGCTTTTGGTACATTGGCCCTTATAAATCAAAGTATTGAGTATAAGAGTTGGAATGTAATGGTGATGTTGTATAAGACATTGGTGAGACCGAATTTGGAGTATTGTGTGCAGTTTTGGTCACCTAATTACAGGAAGGATATTAATAAGGTTGAAAGAGTGCAGAAAGGGTTTACAAGGATGTTGCCAGGACTTGAGAAACTGAGTTACAGAGAAAGGTTGAATAGGTTAGGACTTTATTCCCTGGAGCGTAGGAGGATGAGGGGTGATTTGATAGAGGTGTATAAAATTATGATGGGTATAGATAGAGTGAATGCAAGCAGGCTTTTTCCACTGAGGCTAGGGGAGAAAAAAACCAGAGGTCATGGGTTAGGGGTGAAGGGGGAAAAGTTTAAAGGGAACATTGGGGGGGGCTTCTTCACGCAGAGAGTGGTGGGAGTGTGGAGTGAGCTGCCAGATGAAGTGGTGAATGTGGGCTCACTTTCGACATTTAAGAAAAACTTGGACAGGTACATGGATGAGAGGGGTATGGAGGGATATGGTCCAGGTGCAGGTCAGTGGGACTAGGCAGAAAAATGGTTTGGCACAGCCAAGAAGGGCCAAAAGGCTTGTTTCTGTGCTGTAATGTTCTATGGTTCTAAATGAGGGACTTCAATTAGCATTAGCAACTTGTGAATCCAATTTACGATTTAAGATATAGGAATGACAGGGGAAAACAATTTCTTATGGTGAATAAAAGGTCCTGGAAAACCGATTGCATGGTGATTTTTGGAATACACTTAGTTAACATCTTGAAGAGAAAGAGCAGGTATAGACCATCCCCCGAACTCAGGTTGAATGCATAATTCTTTGAAAGAGCCAGCAAAAACACCGTAAGCCAAATGGCTGTGTGCAATGCTTCTTCTGCGTATGAGCCACTAAAATAATACTGATTCTCTCCACAATATTTGCAGGTAAACAAACTGCAATATGCTACCAAGGCTACAAAACTTAACTTAGCTTTGCAGTCAAACAAAATATCCATTAATCTGTATCAATTATCATAGTAGCATAATGCATTAAAATCATCTGTAATGGAATGTCAATGCGATATTTTCATTTACATGAAATTCCTCATGTTTTTAGCCTCACCTCTCATTTAATTTCCAAATCTTGGCAAGTCCAGGAGCCTATTGCCAAGAATACTGATATAAAACCATTTAAATGCATTGCTACGAGGGAACATCCTACTTATCTCAAAATGCAGCTGCAACTGGGCCTGAAAAATATTCAGTAAGAGTTTTCGTTTTGATTCATAATATCCCTCTGAGGAAAATGGAAAATATATTAAAGCTGAATTTTTGTAGCTCACTTGTTTCTTTTATAATGACTTGGGGGACTAACACTGAATAAACTTACCTGCTAAGCAAACTCACTGAAGGTCTTCATAAAACCTCTTTGCCCCAGATGAATTAGGCAGTGGGTAAAGAAACCAGAATAGTGCTCTTTTACTGGACCTAACAAAACCTGTTTCAACAACTGTTACAGATCAGCTTCATTTGATCCTAAAAAAGGATTATCCTTTTTTGGTGAAACTCAGATTGTGCAAATTATAACACCAAGATCTAGAAGTTCTTCTGCACAATGTTTCCAGGCTTAATGTGGTGTTCGAGCAACACACACAAAATGCCGGAGGAACTCAGCAGGCCAGGCAGCATCTATGGAGAAAAGTACAGTCAACGTCTCGGGCCAAAATCCTTCGGAAGGACTGTTAGCACTTTCCCAAACAATTTTTAAAAGCTTAAAATAAGCTAAATCCATGAGCACAAGTGAACATTAGGGGTTAAATTTAAGTTAGTAGCACTGCTTCTCGGGGCTCAAGAAGTAACCCTTTTAAGGAGCCCCACATAGTTACAACCAGCTACTGGGAAGTGTGAGCAACTAATAAATGCAGACACCAGAGATACCAGGAGGTGGTGGAGTCCGCCATTGAGCTGAGGGGGCCTGAACATTTGTTCTGAAGAACAGAGCATGCGGGGGACAACTTCCACATTCAAAGGGTGCTTGGCACAGGAGGGAACTAAATGTATGAGTACCATCAGTGAACGTTGGACTTTTGGGAGCTTTGTGATGCAGCTGTAAGCTCTTCACAGGTGTGAATGAAAGCTCTGCAATCAGTGAAAATTGTCAGTTCCTCACTTTACTGATTGATCATTCTAATTTTAGGCTGTTGTTGATTTCTGATAAATGCAAGTTCACTTCGCTCAAGCACATGTCCTGCTCTCAAGCTGAACATCATCATCAGCCTCACTCTCTGAAGTCTTGCCCTAGGATCCTTTCAGATTGTTTATGCTGAGACATAAGCTTCCTCCTGCACTGCACAATCAAAATAAACTCAATCAACAAAGCGGGAGACTTTTGAATTTTAGACAATAAGACTAAAAGAATTAGGAGCAGAATTAGGCCATTTTGCCCATCAAGTCTGCTTCAGCGTTCCATTATGGCCAATTTCTTATTCATCTTAAAACCATTCTCCTGCCCACTCCCCATAACCTTTGATTGCTGATTAATCAACCTCTGCCTTAAATATGCCTGATGATTTGACCTGCACAGCCGTCTGTAGCAAAAAATTCCATAGATTTGCTACCCTCTTGCTAAAGAAAGTAAATGAACGTTCCTCAGTTCTGAGGCTGTGCTCCCTGGTCCTAGACTCTCCCACTATTGGAAACATCCTCACCACACCTTTCAATATTGAAAAGGTTTCAATGGATCCCCTCTCATTAAAAGAGGCTCAGAGACGTCAAATGCTCCTCATATGTTAACCCTTTCATTCCTGGGATCTTTCTCATGAATATCCTCTGGACTCTCTCCAATGCCAAAACATCCTTTATTAGATAAGAGGCCCAAAACTGCTCACAATACTCCAAATGTGGTCTGGCCCATGGATTACAAGACCTTAGCATTAAACACTTGCTTTCGTATTCTACTCCTCTCGCAGCAAATGCTGACATTGCATCTGCCTTCCTTACCCCTGACTCAGTCTGCGTGTTAACCTTTAGGGAATCCTGCACAAGGACTCCAAAGCCCTTCTTCACCTCTGATTTGTGTACTTTCTCCCCATTTACAAAATAGTCCACACCTTTATTCCTTCTGCCAAAGTGCATGACCATGCAATTTCCTACATTGTATTCCACCTGTCACTTATTTGCCCACTTCCCCCAATCTGTCCAAATCTCTCTGCTTCCTCAACACCACCTGCCCATCCACCTATCTTCATATCATCCACAAACTTGGCCACAAAGCCATCAATTCTTTCATTGAAATAATTGACATAAAAAGAAAAAAGCAGTCCCAAAACTAACTCCTGAAGCACACCACTAATCACCAGCTACCAACCAGAAAAAGGCCCCTTTTATTCCTACATTTTGCTTCCTGCCGGTAGGCCAATCTTCTATTCATTCTAGTACCTTTCCTGTAGTAACATGAGTTCTTATTTTGTTAAGCAGCCTTATGTGTGGCACCTTGTCAAAGGCCTTCTGAAAATCCAAATAAACAATATTTGCTGATTCTGCTTTGTCTATCCTGACTTATTTCCTCAAAGAATTCCAACAGATTTGTCAGGCAAGTTTTCTCCTTTAGAAAACCATGCAGACATTGGTCCATTTTATCATTTGCGTCCAAATACCCCAGTATCTCATCCTCAATAATAGAATCCAACATCTTTCTAAGGACTGAAGTCAGGCTAACTAACCTATAATTTCCTTTCTTCTACCTCTGTCCCTTCATGAAGAGTGGAGTGATTTTTGCAATTTTTCTGTAGCTCAAGAACTATTCCAGAGTCTAGTGATTCTTGAAAGAGCACTACTAATGCCTCCACTATCTCTTCAGCTACCACTTTCAAACCCTGGGGTGTAGTCCATCAGATCTATGGAATGTATCTACCCTGCACCTTCCGAGTTGCCCACAGAAACTCCATCTCCGTCATTTCTGCCTTCACCCTGAGAGTGTCCCCTTCCAATCAGCTTTGCTCAGTTCCCCTCCCCTGTAATTTTCCTTACTCCACTTTAATACTGATACATCCAACTTTAGCTTCTTCTTCTCAAACTGCAGGGTGAATTCTATCATATTATTATCACTAACATTCCCTTTACCTAAATTTCTAATCAAATCTGGGCCATCACATTACACCCAATTCAGAATTGTGCTCCCCCCCCATGAGCTCAATCATAAGCTGCTCTAAAATGACGTCACATGGGCATTTAAAAAAATTCCCTCTCTTGGGATGCAGCACCAACCAGATTCAATTTTGTTGTATGTGACAAATGCAAGGCTTATTGAGAAATTAGGGAGGCATGAGATCCAAGGGGACATTGCTTTGTGGATCCAGAACTGGCTTGCCCACAGAAGGCAAAGAGTGGGTGTAGACGGGTCAAATTCTGCATGGAGGTCGGTCACCAGTGGAGTGCCTCAGGGATCTGTTCTGGGACCCTTACTCTTTGTGATTTTTTATAAGTGACCTGGATGAGGAAGTGGAGGGATGGGTTAGTAAGTTTGCTGATGACATAAAGGTTAGAGGTGTTGTGAATATTGTGGAGGGCTGTCAGAGGTTAACAATAGGACATTGATAGGATGCAAAACTGGGCTGAGAAGTGGCAGATGGAGTCGAACCCAGATAAATGTGAGGTGGTTCATTTTGGTAGGTCAAATATGATGGCAGAATAGAGTATTAATGGTAAGACTCTTGGCAGTGTGGAGGATCAGAGGGATCTTGGGGTCTGAGTCCATAGGACACTCAAAGCTGCTGTGCAGGTTGACTCTGTGGTTAAGAAGGCATACGGTGTATTGGCCTTCATCAATCATGGGAATGTGTTTAGGAGCTGAGAGGTAATGTTGCAGCTATATAGGATCCTGGTAAGATCCCACTTAGAGTACTGTGTTCAGTTCTGGTCACCTCACTACAGGTAGGATGTGGAAACCATAGAAAGAGTGCAGAGGAGATTTACAAGGATGTTGCCTGTATTGGGGAGCATGCCTTATGAGAATAGGTTGAGTTGAACTTGGCCTTTTCTCCTTGGAGCAACGGAGGATGAGAGGTGACCTGATAGAGGTGTATAAGACGATGAGAGGAATTGATCGTGTGGATAGTCAGAGGCTTTTTCCCAGGGCTGAAATGGTTGCCACAAGAGGACACAGGTTTAAGGTGCTGGGGAGCAGCTCCAGAGGAGATGTCAGGAGTAAGTTTTTTACTCAGAGAGTGGTGAATGTGTGGAATGGGCTACCAGCAACGGTGGTGCAGGCGGATACAATAGGGTCTTTTAAGAGACTTTTGGATAGGAATATGGAGCTTAGAAAAATAGAGGGATATAGGAAAGCATAGTAATTTCTAAGGTAGGGACATGTTCGGCACAACTTTGTGGGCCGAAGGGCCTGTATTGTGCTGTAGGTTTCTAATAACGTATATGATTATCAAAGGCAGCCATGCCCTTTCAGGCACCTCACTGACAATATCCTACCTTCAGTATCTTCTGCATATGTAAGCTTCTTCTAGTTTGCACCGTACTTTAGAGTCCTCTGCACATTCTTCTGCATCTGAAGCTGATCAGCTACCTGCCTCCCATTATTGCAGTACATTCCTCCTTTTTTCAGCACCCTGGTGGTTGTGTTCATGTCTGGTCACCTCATTATAGGAAGAATGTGGAAGCTATGGAGAGGGTACAGAGGAGATCTACCAGGGTATGTTGCCTGGTTTGCAGAACAAGTCATATGAAGCAAGGTTAGCAGAGCTGGGACTTTTCTCTTTGAAGCGTAGAAGAATGAGAGGGGACTTGATAGAGGTCTACAAGATTATGAGAGGCATAGATAGGGTGGATAGTACTTGTTTTCCAGGGCACCAATAGCACACACCAGAGGGCATATTCAGATTCAGATTCAGTTTATTTGTCATTTAGAAACCACAAATGCAATGCAGTTAAAAAATGAGACAACGTTCCTCCAGAATGATATCACAAAAGCATATGACAAAACAGACTACACCAGAAAATCCACATAACGTTTGGCAATCCCCAATCCAGAGTCCGGAGAGGCTGCTGCGTATTAATATCGCACTACCATCTTAGCGCGTTCCCCGGAAAGGAGCTCCAAATCCACCAGACAAAAACAAGACCAAAAGCTAAAGCTACAAGACCTGCACGAAACCACATAATTACAACATATAGTTACAACAGTGCAAACAATAACATAATTGATAAAAAACAGACCATGGGCACAGTAAAAATAGTTCAAAGACATTAAAAGACTATAAGTTCAAAAGAAATCACCACACAGTTTCCACAAGTCCCCAGGGTCCCGACAGACTCTCCATCCCACGCCGACGGCAGAAGGGAATACCCACGCTATGGACTTCCACGGCACCGCCCGACTCAGCCTCACAGACGCAGCACACACCGAAAGTGACCTGACCGCAGCGGACTCCGAGTTCGTCAAACCTCCAAGCCGACGACCTTCCCCTCCGGCACAGCTTCTCCGAGCACCATCCTCTGCGAAGCGTATTAAGACGCCCCCGCCAATGGCCATCGGCAATGCGACCCCGAGGACTGGGGGTCTATTCTTCCCAGCAGAGTCCCGGACCTCCCAGCAGCAGCAGCAACGAAGAAGGTCTTCCTGGAGATTTCCAGATGTTCCTCCGTGCTCCCACATCCGTTTTCAATCGATTATGATTGCGCACGGCACCCCACTTCACAAATAACAGATAATCAGCCCCGGAGTGGCCGCTGCAAGCTGCGTCACGCCGCCATCTTAGAATACATATGCACAAAATTAAGGGAGGGAAGTTTAGGGGAGACATTAGGGGTAAGTTTTTTACACAGAGGGCTGTGAGTGCCTGGAATGACTTGCCAGGGGTGGTGGTGGAGGCTAAAACATTAGGGGTAGTTAAGAGCCTCGTGGACAGGCACATGGATGAAAGAAAAATAGAGGGTTATAGGGTAGTGTGGGTTTAGTACTTTTTTATTAAGGATTATATGGGTCAGCACAACATAGAGGGCTGAAGGGCCTGTACTGTGCTGTAGTGTTCTATGGTTCTATGTACAGACTGTTGGCTGTGTTGTCATCAACCCCCATTCGGCTTCTTCGTGAGATCAGAGCTGTGAGGGAAGTTGGAGCAGGTAATTTGCTCCTCTTCTGTCAGATATCTTTCTCCTGCCTATCCCCCTGTTTTTCTAATCGGTTGAATTGGAACCCCTTTTTTTTATGATTTCTTCATTCCGTGGAGAATATGCTGAAACCACCTCAGAGATTGTGACTGAGATTCTAGCCTGCTTGAGACCTACCTTACATGAAGTCTCCCTATAAGATTCAGGAGAGATGTGCCTGACCCTTCAAATAATATTCAACTTAAGCCTTCAATGTAGTGAAGCATTGGTTCTTCTGTGAGCGAACAGTATCAGTCATGTATCAGGCCAAGGTGGTTGCGTTATCTCAGTAGAGATTAATCTTGGGTGTTGCAACACCTTTGACAACATTTTAATGAGACATCAAGGAAACAATGCCAGGTTTCACAAGAAACTCGTACCACAGAGATAATACAGTATCACTGAGCAAAATTAGCTCTCCCTGAAGCATACATAAAACTGATTATGAAGAGAGTGCTTCCTAATAGCTTTCAGAGAACATAATTTATTGGTAAATTTCAACAGAACAAGGTTCTAGGCTCAGCTATCAAATTATTCCTATCAGTGGGTTTGCTTTATAATTTGAGAGGTTAATCTTTATCCAATCAGGTTTCTGCTGTCCCACCTTGCTTACAATTGAATTCCAATTCTTACTTAGAGCAAGACCTTTGTCTTCATTAAAAAAAATTTCCTTAAGTTTTATTTCAATGGCTTCCTTCACCGGGCAGTCCCAAAAGCCATTGACACAGCACAGTAGTTTAGTGCCATCGAAGCCAATCCTATCACCATTGCAAATGCTATGTTCTGCAACCACCAATTTTTCCGGGCAACCCAAACAGATATCTCCTGTGTTCCTTGATGGGATTTCCACAGTGCATCCCATCTGGACGATATACATTACTCCACGTTCACAGGGAATCCTGCAAACAGCAGCCACCCTGAAACCCAGGTTACCTTTGGCCTACATAAGCTGTGATTTGAGCTTCCTTATGGGTTTGTGGAAGGCATTAATCCAGTATTTCTTCAGGATCCTGGTGATCCTTCCAGAAACCATGGAAAAATAGGGAAGACAGGCGGTAGCGATGGATTCCTCCTCGTTATTAGGTTTCCTGGTATTTCTGTCAGCATTTTTAAGGGGCCAAATGAGTTCTTCACCTTGTAGCCATTTGTAGGAATGTCGTATGTAATTGCCTTATTTCCTCGGGGAGATTCTTCGGGTCTGAAATAGTTTTTGTACGACAATCAAAGTAGAATGAACCGCTCTACGTCAGGAGGCATGATGGTGCCTGTTATTATTGAGGTATAGGTCCATGAGGGTGGGTTTCCGATGGACGCCATGTCCAAGGTTACCATCCAGTTTTAGTCATATTAGAACGTCCAGAAATGGGAGGCAGCCATTCTTCTCCATTTCCATCATAAATTGAATTGTTTGGATGTATGCTGTTCATATGGTCCTAGAACAGTTGGAGTACCTGGAGTCCTTGAGACCACACTACAAAGGTACTATTGACATATCTGAAACTGCGTAGGCTGATGAACTCAGAGCCCTCTCCTCAAAGACTTCAATGTAGAAATTAGCAATAGCAGGTGACAAGGGTGATCCCATGGCCACTCCGCCCGTTTGTTCACAGTAGATCCCGTTATAGAGGAAGTACAATGATGTAAAAGTGTGTTCAAAAAGGTCAATAGTACCCTCATCAAACCTTGACCACAGGAGGACCAAGCTGTCCTTAGTGGGGACTCTCTTGAACAGGGACACCATGTCGACACTAACCATTATGTCCTCTGGGATCAGCTGGATGTTGGTTATGGTTTTTATACAGTCGGTCGAATTCATGATGTGATGCTAATAGCCTGCAACAAAGGGAGACAGCTTGCTAATTAAATGCTTAGCAAGGTAGTAAGTCAGAGAATCTATCCTAGTGACAATAGGCCTCGGGGGGATATGTATCTTAGGGAGCCCGTAAAGGTACTGGCGTTTGAGGCAGAAGGCAGCTTATGCAGGCCAAAGCTGACAGCTGGCATCTACAGAACTCCCTGTGAATGTGGAGCAGCGTATATCGGCCAGACAGGACACACGGTGGAAACCTGCATCAAGGAGCACAGGAGGTGTATCCGTTTGGGTTACCCAGAGAAATCGGCAGTGGCAGAACATTACATTCACATTGGCCATAGGATTAACTTCGTTGGCACAGAACTACAGTGCCGCGCCATTTGCTTTTGGGGCCATCTGGTAAAGGAAGCCATTGAAGTAAAACTAGAGGAAAAGAATTTTAACAAAGACAAAGGTCTTGCTCTAAATAAGAACTGGAATTTGATTCTAGACAAGGTGGGTCAGCGGAAACCTAATTAGATGAGGACTGACTGATCAGGAGAGGCGGACGATAGGCGTATAAATACCACTGGATTAGACATGCCCAGGCATCAACCTTGATGAAGATGGCAGAGTTTGTCCTCAAAACATCGGTTAAAATCAATACCTGTACTTGGCCCAAGAAGAGTTTATTCATTATATACTCCAGGAAAGCACTAGACCCTATCTTGATCTAGATTACTGTTTTTAGATGTTTGTGGAATTTAAGTTTTAATGTTTCATAGAGTGTAAGGTATCCAGTCTTATTGAAGGCCCAGTGAATCTCACCTAGGCTGTCTCCAATGCGAGTATACAGGTAGGGAACCAAAACTCTGCACATCCTCACTAATACACTATCCGCGTATTCAAGAGGACATAGAACTTTAACAGCATGGTGTTGGAGGCCTCAATACTGTGACCAGAAAGTCAGATCTTAGACACCTTCCAGGTAGCTTCAGCCATAATAGCAGGTTACTATTGCAACCAGTGGCCTTTACAGGCAAAATCAGATCCAATACCACTAGAGGTTTATGCCCAGCTAAATTAATGGATAGAAGAGGTCCTTAAATGTTGGTACTTCAGCTAATGCAGTAATCTTCCACTGTCAATGTATCCCACTTTTTAAGAAAGGAGGGAGGGAGAAAACAGAGAACTATCGACCTGTCAGCCTTACATCAATAGTGGGGAAGATGCTAGAGTCCATTATTAAAGATGAAATAATGGCATATCTAGATAGCAGTGATAGGATTGGGCCGAGCCAGCGTGGATTTACCAAGGGTAAATCATGCTTGACTAATCTATTGGAGTTTTTCGAGGATGTAACCAGGAAGTTAGACAAGGGAGATCCAGTGCATGTAGTGTACCTCGATTTTTAGAAGGCATTTGATAAGGTCCAACATAGGAGATTGGTGGGTAAAATCAAAGCTCATGGATTGGGGGGAAGACATTGACGTGGATAGAAAACTGGTTGGCAGATAGAAAGCAAAGGGTAGCGGTGAATGGGTGTTTCTCAGAATGGCAGGTGGTGACTAGTGGGGTGCCACAGGGCTCGGTATTGGGACCACAGCTGTTTATGATTTACATCAATGATTTAGATGAAGGCATTGAGAATAACATCAGCAAGTTTGCTGATGATACTAAGCTGGGTGGCAGTGTGACATGTGATGAGGATGTTAGGAGAATTCAGGGTGACTTGGATAGGCTGGGGGAGTGGGCAGATACTTGGCAGATGACGTTTAATGTGAATAAGTGTGAGGTTATCCACTTTGGGAGTAAGAACAGGAAGGCAGATTATTATCTGAATGGTGTAAAGTTAGGTAAGGGAGAAATACAAAGAGACCTAGGAGTCCTTGTTCATCAGTCACTGAAGGTGAATGAGCAAGTGCAGCAGGCAGTGAAGAAGGCTAGTGGAATGTTGGCCTTTATTACAAAGGGAATTGAGTACAAGAGCAAGGAAATCCTCTTGCATTTGTACAGGGCCCTGGTGAGACCACACCTGGAGTATTGTGTACAGTTTTGGTCTCCAGGGTTAAGGAAGGACACCCTGGCTGTAGAGGAAGTGCAGCGTACATTCACAAGGTTAATTCCTGGGATGTCAGGACAGTCTTACGCAGAGAGGTTAGAGAGGCTGGGCTTGTACACGCTGGAATTAAGGAGATTGAGAGGGAATCTGATTGCAACATATAAGATTATTAAGGGATTGGACAAGATAGAGGCAGGAAATATGTTCCAGATGCTGGGAGAGTCCAGTACCAGAGGGCATGGTTTGAGAGTAAGGGGTAGGTCATTTAGGACAGAGTTAAGGAAAAACTTCTTCTCCCAGAGAGTTGTGGGGGTGTGGAATGCACTGCCTCAGAAGGCAGTGGAGGCCAATTCTCTGGATGCTTTCAAGAAGGAGCTAGATAGGTATCTTATGGATAGAGGAATCAAGGGATATGGGGACAAGGCAGGAACCGGGTATTGATAGTAGATGATCAGCCATGATCTCAGCATGGCGGTGCAGGCTTGAAGGGCTGAATGGTCTACTTCTGCACCTATTGTCTATTGTCTATTGTCTATAATGTATATTATGTGCTCTATTTCCAACTGAAAATGAGAGAAGCCATCGAAGCAGCCAGAATCTTTCATTTTAAACAATATAATTATATTTGTTCTTTTCCAATTTATGACTGATGACGATCTATATGCAGTTTCGAGCAGCTGTAAATCTTTTTCTTGATCTATAAAAGAGTCGAAGAATAAACTTAAAATGGACACTGACTAATTTAGCTGCATAAATGACACTAAATAATAGGCTGCCAATGTGGTGGGCAGGAGATGCTAACTCTTTTGGAGGAGAAAATGGTTGAGGACTAAGGGTATAAGGCTGGCCTGAAATAAGGAACTCATTGTGATGAGGAGCAATGAAAGAGGCTTGTCCTATCCATTATCCTTCAGCAAGATTCTGTCTGTCAACCCTCAGGAGCCACAGTGATTACTTTCTGTTGCAACATTCTTGACATTGAACTCTTCCCCCATCCTGTTTGTGCACTTTCTCTCCAGTTTCAAATGCTATTAACCTATCCACCCAATCTTTCTCCCACTCATCCACTGTCATTTCTCACCACTCCTTTTCTCACCTCTATTCTCAAGTAAAAAAAACTACAGATGTTGTTAATATTCAGCAGGGTCAAGCACCGGCTTTCAAGGGTAACATATGAAGGTTGATAATCATCCATCAGAACTAAGAAATATTGGAAATTAAAGGTTTTTAAAGATGAAGAGGAAGGGGAAAGATACAGGGAATATCTCTAAATGGTTGAAAGCCAAAATGGTGGAGGTGGTATGTGCTGTCAGCAGTGCCTGGGAGAGTATAGTGAAAGTGATTTAATCACTGCTTTTCACACTGGGTGAAATATAAATAGAAAGAAATGAGTGAAGATGACTGTTAGAGAAAGAGAAAACAAAAACAAAGGTAGAATTGTGAACTGCAAAACACTGTGCTGGAAATCTGAAATATAAGGAGATGCTAAAAAGTGCCAACAGATCAGGTGATTTAGTTACAGAAAAATTAACATAATATTACAGATAGATAACCTATCATTAGAGCCAAATAGCTCTGGCACAAACTGAAATAGCTGATTATCTGAAATGGTTGAATTCATAGTCAAGTCATGAAAAATCATACCTTGATGACACGTTACTTGTTGATAGTGGTCAGTAACAAAAGAGGACTAAGACACTGAGGTTGCTATAAATGTGGGATGGAGAATTAAAGTGAGAGGCAAATGGAAGTTTGGACTCACCTTTGCAAGCTAAATGAAGGAATTCTCCACTGTGGAGAAAAAACTTTTCACAAGCAAAAAATCCAGTTTTCTGAACTGAAGGAGCTATATATATCAATGGTTTACTTGAAAAGAATAGTTGGGTGTCTGGAAGGTGGAAGTGAAAAGGTTAACAGACAGGAACTGCATCTCCTGTAGTAGCAAGGAAAGCTACTGCTAGAAAGGGGGTGGGATTATATGCAGATGGAAGAGAGAACCAGGGAGGGAACTTTCCCTTCAAAAAGTAGTGGAAATTACAGTAATTATGTGCATTTGCTAGGAATTTCTTTTGCTCCTGTCTATTCTCATGCAAGCTATATATTAGGCCATGCCTCTGTAAAAAGTTACTACAGGTTTGAGGGCAACATGGGGAGAGGGTTGTGGGTGCGTAATTGTTGAGTAGGGAGAGCTCTTGGTGGTTGATGATGGTGCAGTTCCAGGCGGTGAGCTGAATCATACTCAACACAATGTCCTTTAGGAAAATATATCCCTGCTCTGTTTGACCTAAATGTGAGAATAGCTCTTTATCTGGCTAGCTTTTGCTAGCTTTCATACAACCAATAATGGAAAATAATTAGATAATAATTAAATAATTAAATAGACAGAGGTTTGAAAAAAAAGTCACTAGTTCCTGTGTGAAACGGCTCTTTAAATTACATACTTCATTAGGAAAATTTGACAGTCGACTGGTTGGAAGAAAGACAAATATTAATAGCCCAATTTAATTCCTGATGTTGGTATCAATTTACAAAAAATGACTTGTCCAATGAGAAGACAAAGGATCTGAAGTAGTTTATCTACTCAACTCTTGTAGCACATTGGAGAGGAATATAGAATTAGTATTTTAGGACAAAGAATTTATGTTAGAAATTGATGTCAGCTTTGAAAAATCAAAGTTTTACTGGCCCTTTGAGGAAAACCCTTTCTAGGCAGTTACAATAGTGTTGTTATTTTTTAATAGTTTATTCTAACTGGTGCTAATTTATAATCTGTCTGCTTTGACATAAGAACTGTTTAGTTTAATAATTAAATAAAAATATAATTTTCAACACATTTTCAGTGCACATTGAAAATATCTCACTTGTTTGCTGCCATGGATTGTAATTTCACAATTGTCAAGCTACAAACAATTTGTTACTATTAATTTAGAGATCATAAGCCTGAAAGATATTTTGCACCAGAAACCAAATCAATGTTTGAATTGATTTTAAAACCACAATAATAAGTGATTTCTTATGCAGTTCTGTGGCAACAATTCTTGTAAGAAATTACATGATGTACATATATCTGATTTACAGTGACTGTTATGCTAATACGGAGATCAATGTGAGATTACACTTGGCTTCAGCAGATAGGACTTATTAATTTGTGTATGTTCATCTCCAGGAATGTCCCAGTGGGATAGTAAATGAAGAGACATTCAAAGAGATTTATGCACAGTTCTTTCCCCAGGGTGGTGAGTATTTATAGAGATAACACCAATACTTGTATTAATGCAAAACTATTAATTTATATTGCACTCCTCATATTGGCTCAAACACATCCATACTAATGAAAACGTTCTGAAAATGTAATTATTGCTGGAACAAAGTAGCAGCTACATCCTGTACATGGCAAAATTTCACAAATAGTTACGAGATAATATTTATGAGCCATGATAGTTTAGCGGTTGGTGAGATGCTATCACGTGGGAGTTTGGAGATCAGTTTTGATGCCACCTGTAAAGAGTATGTACATGCATAGGTTTTCTCCAGGTGCTTCCCTTTCCTCCCACATCCCAAAGACATACTGGTTAGCAGGTTAATTGGTCATTGTAGATTGTCCTATGATTGGACTAGGGTTAGATATGTGAGTGGCTGGGTGGTGCAGCTCGTTGGGCAGGAAGGGCATATTCCATGTTGAATCTCTAAATAAATAAATAACCAGGAAATTAGTTTTAGTCATACAGGTTTCCCCCGCCATCCAAAGGTAGAGTATTCCTATGAAACCATTTGTAAGCCAAAATGTCGTAAAACGAAGAAGCAATTACCATTAATTTACATGGGAAAATTTTTTGAGCGTTCCCAGACCCAAAAATAACCAATCAAATTATACCAAATAACACACAAAACGTAAAATAACACGAATATATAGTGAAAGCAGGAATGATATGATAAATACTGTATACAGCTTATATAAAGTAGAAATATTGTATGTACGGTGTAGTTTCACTTATCAGAATCAGGAATACAGCGAGCCAAAATCGATTTGGAGAAAAAAAATCGGCACGTACACCCATGCGCATGTACACTTCTACACACGTACACACATGCGCACACAACTGCCAGCACAAGGCTTCACGGTCATGGTAGTCTTCCTCGGGGTAAACACACATTTAAAGCAGGTGTTTTTTTCTCGGAAAAGCGAAAATCCTCTTTGGTTAGCAAAAACAGGTATTAATGTAGGTCTTTCGTAACAGTGAGCTGTTGTAAAGTGAACATTTGAAAAATGGGGACCACCTGTATTGGTAGAGTGCACTAAAATTTCAAATATGAAGTGCACAAGTCTCTGAAATGGATCTTGAACTTCACAGCTCTCTTGAGGAGTGCAAGCAAAATTAGGTGAAAGCCAAGCATGTGCAAATGGTTTAAACCAGGAATGGAAAATATTCATTGGAGCATTTTATTGTGCAATTTCTAGAAAATTTGACAAAATAACACCTATGACTGCGTTCCTGTACATGGTTCTAACTCCATAATCAAGTTCGCAGACACCACGGTGGTCGGCCTCATCAGAGGGGATGACGAGACGGCTTACAAGGATGAGGTCCAGCACCTGGTCATGTGGTGTGTCACCAACAACCTGGCCCTTAACACCCAGAAGACCAAGGAGATCATTGTGGACTTCAGGTGTGCTAGGAGCCACACTCACATCCCCAGTTACATCAACAGAGCAGTAGTGGAGCATGTATCATGCTTCAAGTTCCTTGGTGTCCACATTTCCAAGGATCTCACCTGGTCCCTGAACTCCATCCTGATCAAAAAGGCACAACTACGCCTTTATTTCCTGCAGAGCATCAAGAAAGCTCACCTCCATCCCAGGATACTGATGGACTTTTACCGCTATACCACTAAGAGCATACTCACCAAATGCATCTCAGTGTGGTATGGCAATTGTCCCGTATCAGACCACAAAGCACACCAGCGTGTGGTGAAAACTGCCCAGCGGATTATCGGCACCCAATTGCCCACCATTGAGAACATCTACCATAAGCGCTGCCTTGGCAGGGCGAAAAGCATTATCAAGGATGCATCTCACCCTAACCATGAATTTTTTACTCTCCTCCCAACTGGTAGGCGTTACAGGAGCCTCCACTCCCGCACCAGCAGGCACAGGAAGAGCTTCTTCCCTGAGGCTGTGACCCTGCGCTGAGCAGTATTGCATCCATATTGTACTGTCTCAGTACTTTTATATTTGTGTGCTGTAGCACTTACTTTTTATTTGCAGCTATTTTGTAAATAACACTATTCTTTGCATTTCTGGTTAGATGCTAGCACCATTTCATTGGCTTTGTATCTGTATTCGGCATAATGACAATAAAGTTGAATCTAATCTAATTTAATCTAATCAATGTTTTCAAAGCCAATAATATCTCACACATAGAACAGAAAATTGTATTTAAGTTTAAACGATGTTAAATTGATTCTAGGAACTTTACACTCAAGGCGAAATATAAGGCACATAGAAATTAAATAATTTTTTTGTGTATTTATTTCTAGATATCAGAATCAGGTTTATTATCATTGGCACGTTACATGAAATGTGTTAACTTAGCAGCAACAGTTCAATGCAATACATAATACAGAAGAAGAAGAAAAAAATAAAATAATAATTAATAAATAAATAGATATACCAATTACAGTATGTTTATTGAATAGATTAAAATTGTGCAAAAACAGAAGTACTGCATATGAAAAAATGTGAGGTAGTGTCCAAGGGTTCAATGTCCATTTAGGAATCAGATGGCAGAGTTGAAGAAGCTGTTCCTGAATCACTGAGTGTGTGCCTTCAGGCTTCTGTACCTCCTACCTGATGGCAACAGTGAGAAAAGGGCATGCCCTGGATGCTGGAGGTCCTTAATAATGGACACTGACTTTCTGAGACACCGATTCTTGAAGATGTCCTGGGTACTTTGTAGGCTAGTGTCCAAGATGGAGCTGACTAGGTTTACAACCTTCTGCAGCTTCTTTCAGTCCTGTGCAGTAGCCCTTCACCCATACCAGATGGTGATGCAGCCTATCAGAATGCTCTCCACAGTACATCTATAGAAGTTTCTGAGCGTATTTATTGACATACCAAATCTCTTCTGTTATGATACGGCAACAATGAATATAGAATTGACAACTTAGTTTTTTATAAACAAAGAAACATTTATTTAAACTCAGCTCGACAACAAATGAAAAATAAACAAATGACTAATTTAACCGGAAGTTAACTGCTATACGGCAACTCAAACAGTTCTTAAAGTGATAAATGCGAACACAGTTCTTAAAGCGATAAATGTGAACAGAATTCTTAAAAGAGGTAAATGCAAAAGTCCAATTGATTTATACAGTCAATTAGGAGAGACTTTCCTGAAGTAACGAATTCCTCGACGACATGATGTTACTGCTGATCCCAGCCGAAATATGCCTTGGCCGAAGGATTTATAACAAAGGAATTAAAAACAGCTTAAAGGAACTGACCTTTTCCTTGGCGAATAACACTGCTGCAATCCTTTCTGCTCTTATAGCAGGGATTACCTCAGATGCAGGTTACTGTCTCTTTGAACGAAGATTAAATAAGTTGATCCTGTATTACCGCCAACAACACCAACTTTACATGATCCTTCGGGTTTCCGTATTTTGATAAATTCTTCACTTTCCGATTGGACTAAAACTGGCAGTGTTGTGACAAAACTGCCGGCAATAACCTTTGAGACTTAAGATAGAAAGTAAAACTCCACTTTAAAACAAAACTGCGTCATGAGACGAATACACAGCATTACAGGGTAACTGACGAATTAAACAACAAACTGACCTGCGTCACAGCAAGACTTTCCCGTTTTATACCTGTTGAACCAGGCCATCACATGACATCCCACTGGCAGGAAATTACACCACCCCACCATCACAAGACCATTACATCATGCTCACCAGATACTCAATTACATCATGGTCATAAGACAGTCACAAGATACCCATGGGGTATGTAACACTTCAAACTCCTAATGAAGTATAGCCGCTGTCTTGCCTTCTTTATAACTGCATCAATATGTTGGGACCAGGTTAAATCCTCAGAGATCTTGACACCTCTTCTCACTCTCTCTACTTCTGATCCCTCTATGAGGAATGGTATGTGTCCATTCATCTTACCCCTCATCTTATGAACTGAGAAATATGTTAAATCCACAAAAAATTGGATCTTACATATTATGAAGCCAACAATGGTTTTAGCTTGCATTTGTACAGTTCATTTGAAGCAGAAGTAACATAAACTATTCACACTCCTGGCTTTCACCTAACCTTACTTGCACTCTTGCAAAGGTGTCAAATGGTTGTACAGTTAAAGATACAATTCAAAGACTTGTGTATGGGATACAATATTATGCCTCAGGAGTTAAAAGAGACACTAAGTCAAAGAGAAAGTTAGAAAGGGTAACTGCTATGTTCATTAAAAATTAGTTTTGAAGAGAGATATGGAGAAATTGTAGGAAAGATTTTGAAGAGAGGCACTACAGAAAGACACTGAAAATCAAACATAGAAAACTACAGCACAGTCATACTGTGGCCCACCTACTCTCAAGTTCATTTCAATGCTTCTCTCCCATATAGTTCTCCATTTTTCATTCATCCATATGCCTACCTAAAATTCTCTTAAATATCCCTCATGTTCCTGCCTCCACCACCATGCCTGGCAGTGTATTTCTTGCATTTACCACTCTGTGTAAAAAAACCTACTTCTGATATTTCCCCTATACCCTCCTCTGATCACCTTAAAATTATATTCCCTCATAATAGACATTTCCACCCGGGAAAAGGAGCTGGCTGTCCATTCTATGCAACTTATCATCTTAAACAGCTCTGTCAAGTCATCTCTCATCCTCTTTTGCTTCAAAGAGAAAAACTGTAGCTTGATCAACCTTTCCTCATAAGATATGCTCTCTAATACAGGCAGCATCCTGGTAAATCTCCTCTGCACCTACTCTAAGGCTTCCATATCCTTCCTATAATTAGACACCAGAACTGAACACAATATGCCAAGAATAGTTTATAGAGCTGTAAAATTACCTCATGGCCCTTGAACTTAAATAATATCTCACACAATATCTCCTCCAACTAATGAAGACCAACTAATGAATGCCTTCTTAACCATCCTATCAACCTGTGTGGCAACTTTGAGGGATCTATGGGCTTGGAACCCAAGATTCCTCTGTTCTTCCACACTGCTAAACATTCTGCCATTACCCTTGTACTGTGCCTTCAAAGTGAATCACTTCATACTTCTCCAGATTGAATTCCATCTGCCACTTTTCAGCCCAACTCTATATCCTGTCAATGACCTGTTGTAACTACAACAATCAGCTACACTATCCACCACACCACCAAACTTTATGCCATCTTCAAAGGTACTCACCAACTCTTCCACTTCCTCATCCAAGTCATTTATAGTCACAAAGAGCAGGGATCTCATGCCCACCACCAACATAAGACCCACTGGTCTATAATTTCCAAGATTATCCACGTTGCCTGTTTTGAACAAAGGAATAACATTTGCCACCTTCCAATTAAACTAAATCAGGACATTTTCAATACAGAAACTTAACTCTTAGCTTTAGGTGAACGTATACAGTTGGCAGTTTGTGTGTGTTTTCCCTACACTGAGTATTGTACTATGTTTTTATTCTGTTTGTTATTTGAAAGATCTAGGGAGGGTCGTGTTAGGGGAGTGGAACATTCCAGAATGGAACTTTTTTTAGTAAGGCCAGAGACAGTTCTGATGAAAAGAAGCCATATACAAAATTTCCTACTCAGGCAGTAAACTTAGTTGAAACTTGTAAAGCTTATGATATCTGACTTTTTTCAATCCTGGAATGTTCAAAGTAGTGAGGGGTTGTGATGTGATGATAGAAGTGGGTGAAATTGGCCAATTGGCACTCATTTTTAGGAGAATGGGGCATGTACGGCTTAAGAGATCTTGAAACAGTCAATGCTGAGAGGCTCTTTTCTTAGACTGGGGAATTAAAATCTAGGGGCATAATCCCAGGAAAAAAGGATTCTACATTTTAGACAGAGATAAACAGAAATACCTTCAATTCTGTCTGCAAGTACTCAGAATTCTTACCCCCAGAGGGTTCTTGTTGCTCAGTCATTAAGCTCAAAGCTGAAATGGAAAGATGTGTAGGCACTAAAAACAAAACAAAGAATATGAAAATTGGACAAGAAAATAGTTGAGATAAATTAGCAGCCATGAATTTGTTGAATGTCACAGCAGGCTTGGGTTTCCAAATGTTTCTACTTCTCGTGTTTTTCTGGTTTTAATTTCACATGGTAAGTTGAAAATTATGGTCAAATGCCATCAGTTCATTCATTATGTTGTTTATTACATGACCAAGATATCAACAAATATGCTCATGCTATACTGGCCATATAAAACACTTTTTTTTTTGCATTAGGAACGTTCCCTCCTTAACCCTGTACATTCTGAAACGGATCCCTAAATAATAGTCAGGAAGAGGTTCCTTCTCATCTATAATCCCACAGAATTCCCACACAAATGCATCCTTTGAAGGAGCTCATCCTCACAATTCTAACACCTTACTACTTACAAGTTATTTAAAATTCTATAGCCATCTCAAAAAATGGGAGAATATATTTATTGAAATAGCAACATGAATGTGACTATCTCTAATTGAGGAGCAATTTATAATTCAGTTAGCTGCATAGTCACTGTGTCTCAACAAGAAAAGAATTTTGTCTCATCCTAAAAGCTCCTGATAAAATCTGATAGAGAGGCAATGAAAAATGACAGTGACCAAAAATGTGATGAATTGTAAGGGATATTTACTTTGCAAGATTAAATTGAATATATGCCTTTTGCTAGACAGTTATGGCTTATTTGAATTTCCTTTATCTTTTATAGATTGTGTCAGTTCTCTCTGATGTCAAATCCAATAAAGTTCATTAGAACTGAAAGTTTTACAGCATATAATACATTTCAACTTTCTTGTTAAGTAATACATTGTTGTCCATTCCAGATGCAACCACGTATGCACATTTTCTGTTTAATGCCTTTGACACAGATCACAATGGTTCAGTAAGTTTTGAGGTGAGTTTTATATTTTGTATAACTTACTGAAGTTGAGAATTAGCACAATTTTAGTCTCTTGAAGATCTAAAGCTATACAAAAGTGACCGGCCAGTATCTTGCTTCTTATCAAAATATGTTCCTTGAAATAATGGCCTTTTGTCAGTTTTCTATGTGATTGTCCCAAAACAAAATCCAGCTCACATTATTAGGCTGTAACTGCAGCTGTTCACAGAAATTAGAGTATTCACAGCACAGGAGAAATGCAGGGAAGAAATGGTTTGACACGCAAGTCCCCCAACGTGTGTGCAGAGGAGTAAACTCAAATGAATCTTGTTATGCCAATGATTCAAATGCGTATGTTTTAGAATCTTCACCTTGGCCAATAGGTACTACCTGTGCTAACGAAAACTAAAATTTCAGGAACATGAAGTGATTCATGGGAGAGGAACAAAGAGAACGGTGGTTGTGGAATGGGCGAGGGTAGTAGGGTGGAATGTAACCATTCTCAGTTGACTGGGGGTTGTAATCTGTCAGAGCCAGTGGTAATTAACCTCCTGGAACAGAACTTGAGGGAGAGTGAGTGATCTAGTTGACAAATCAATGATAGAGTTCACAGTGAGATTTGATTAGGGAGGATAAAATATTCAAATCAGAAAAGAGAATCCTTTATGTATTGTAGCATTACTTCCACAGATGCTAGACTTGTGTGCATATTGGTATTATAAGAGATAGCAAGATTAGCAGTACTGCTAAGATTCAGGTTTCAGTTCATGGGATGTTGTCCCGACTCCAGGGAAAAAGGGAAGTGTTTTCATTGAAACAGTCCACATTTACAATAGGTAACAGTCAGTGTCTGGATTAATTGATTAAATACAAAGTCTGTAAACAGAGGGTTAAACTAAGGTGAGCAGTGTGGAGGTGAGCTAAATTTATCATCTTAAATGGAAAACACAAGACAAGTGGGAGCATTGCTTGGATAACAATTAGCAGAATGTATTAGAAATACTCAGAAAGAATTATAAAAAGTATTGAGCGATTAATTACATCAGAGAAAAAACAAACTTAAAGGAGCTATATATGATTGAAAGAAGCAAGATAAATGAATAACTCATATTAGAACATTGAACATCGAACAGTATGGCCCCATTGCAGGACCTTCATCCCACAGTGCTGTGCCTAACTTTTAACCTACTCCAAGATCAATTTAACCCTTCCTGCCACGTAGCTCTCCAATTTTATTCATCCATGTGCCTATCTAAGAGTTTCTTAAATCTCCCTAATGTATCTGTCTCCACCAGCAGTGCATTCCACACTCCCACCACTCTATGTGGTTAAAACCTACCTCTGTTATTCCCCCTATACTTTCCACAAGTCACCTTAAAATTATGCCCTCTCTTATTATAAATAAGGTGGCTGTCCACTCCATCTATACCTCTTATCATCTTATACACCACTATCAAGTCACCTCTCATCCTCTGTCATTCCAAACAGAAAATCCCCAGCTCACACAACCTCATGAGATATCAACCTGGTAAATCTCTTCTGCACCTTCTCTAATGCTTTCGCATCCTTCCTATAGTGAGACATAGAAACATAAAAACATAGAAAACCTACAACACAATACAGGCCCTTCAGGCCACAAAGCTGTGCTGAACATGACCCTACCATAGAACTACCTAGGCTTACCTATAGTCCTCTATTTTTCTAAGATTCATGTACCTATCCAGGAGTCTCTTAAAAGACCCTATCGTATCTACATCCACCAGCGCCACCAACAGCTCACTCCACGTACTCACCACTCTCTGCGTAAAAAACTTACTCCTGACATCTCCTCTGTACCTACTTCCAAGCACCTTAAAACTATGCCCGCTCTTTCTAGCCATTTCAACCCTGGGAAAAAACCTCTAACTATCCACACGATCAATGCCTCTCATTATCTTATACACCTCTATCAGGTCACCTCTCATCCTCCGTCGCTCCAAGGAGAAAAGGCCGAGTTCACTCAACCTATTCTCATAAGGCGTGTTCCCCAATCCGGGTAACATCCTTGTAAATCTCCTCTGCACCCTTTCTATAGTTTCCACATCCTTCCTGCTGTGAGGCGACCAGAGCTGAGCACAGGACTCCAAGTGGGGTCTGACCAGGGTCCTATATATCTGCAACATTACCTCTTGGCTCCGAAACTCAATCCCACGATTGATGAAGGCCAATGCATCGTATGCTTTCTTAACCAAAGAGTCAACCTGTGCAGCAGCTTTGAGTGTCCTATGGACTTGGACCCCAAGATCCCTCTGATCCTCCACACTGCCAAGAGTCTTATCAGTAATACTATATTCTGCCGACATATTAGACCGACCGAAATGAACCACGTCACACTTACCTGGGTTGACAACCAGAACTGATCACAATAATTCTAGGGTGATGTAACCAGAGTTTTCTAGTGCTTCAACATCACCTCCCAGCTCTTGAACTCATTCTCCCAGCACACGATATGCCTTCTTAAACACTGTATCAATTAGCGCGGCAACTTTGAGGGATCTATGGATGAGGATCTCAAGATCCCTTTGTTCTTCTACACTGCTAAGAAGCCTACCATTACCCCCTGTATTCTGCCTTCGAGTTTGACCTTTCAAAGTGAATCACTTCAAACTTCTCTGGAACAAACTCCAACTGCAGATTCTCAGCCCAGCTCTGCATCCTATCAATGGTAACCTTCTTCACTAACCACAACACTGCCAACCTTCATGTCATCTGCAAACCTACTAACCCACCTTTCCATTTGCTTATCCAAGTCTTTTATAATAATCACAAAGACCAGAGATCCCAGAACAGATTCCTGTGGAATCTCACTGGTCAATGATATGCAGGATGAATATTCTGAATGCATGTAAGCAGACTGGACCCCATGTTTCCCACGTTTTAAGTGTGCTACCATGGGGCACCTTGTCAAATACCTTACTGCAGTCCATATATACCACATCCACTGCTCTACCTTTATCTTTGACTTTGAAAAACTTCTATAAATGCACAGCAGGAGAGTATCCTGACTGGCTGCATCACAGCCTGGTATGGAAACACGAATGTCCAAACAAAATAAGCCTAGAAAAAATAGTGGACACAATCCAGTGCATCACAGGCAAATCCCTCCACAGCACTGAGCACATTTACAAGAGTGCTGCCACAAGAAAGCAGAATCCTTTAACATGGACACCCACTATCCAGGCCATGATCTCTTCTGGCTGCTGCCCATCGGGAAGGAGGTATTGGCACCTTAGTTCCCACACTATCAGGTACAGGAACAGTTATTACCTTTCAACTATCAGGCTCCTGGGCCAGCATGGATAACTTCACTCACCTGAATTATGAATTGATTCCACGATCTATGGACTCACTTTCAAGGACTCCACAAATTTTCTTCTCATTATCTTGCACATTTTGTCTTCTTTTGCCCATCAGTTGTTTGTCAGTTTTTCTACGTAGTTTTTCATTGATTCTATTGCATTTCTCCGTTCTGCTGTGAATGCCTGCAAGAAAATGAATCTTAATGTAGTGTACGGCAGGATATACATACTTCGAAAATAAACTCCCTTTGAACCTTTGAACTTTGAATCAATTCACTTCGTCGCTGCTCACAGAATTCAGTCTTGTGAGGCACGATCTGCCTCTCACAAAGCCAAGCTAACTATCCCTGATAAGACTATGCTTTCCCAAATGCTTGTAAATGCTATCTCAAAGAATCATCTCTGATAGTTTGCCCAGCACTGATGCAAAACTTACTGGTTTATAATTCCCAGGAATAAATAGATTTGAAAGGTCATCAACATGAAATGTTATTCTCTCAGAATATTATAACAGGTTAGGTAAATTATATGTGGTGAACTAGAACATCAAAGCACAATCATGGTAATGTCATCTGGATATAATTATACAGCAGATAATGGAGATCCATGGATTATTATTCAATTCTCATACAATGGGACTGCCCCCCTTACCTATTATCTGTATTCAACCTGAACCCATCAGGGTGTGCTGAAACTAACCAAGACTCACAGATCAGGATAACTCTGCTGTTTTTTTTAAGTTTATCACAACTGTGCAACACTGCAACCAAATAGAAATGTAAATCCTACAAATAGCATAAAATTAAAATAGCACAAGTCTACAAAATATATATTGCAGGAAATATTTCAACTATAACGTCAAACTGTTCACTACTACAGTCTTTGTATTTCAACAATCTTACAGCTTATAACAATGTTAACTCTTAACTGTAACAGTAACCCCTGCCTCAGTACATAACATTTCATTCAGTTTTAGACCCACTCATCCAGATGATTAAACAAAGCAGTAGGTTTCTAACTGTACTGGAGGATCTAACCTGTGTGCAATTTCCTTACAAGCAGCCACAATTCCACACCCCTCTCCAACTCCTTGCTTTCACAATACAAAAGAATGCCACCTATGACAATTCATTGGCATAATCCTCTCCCTTTGTAATTGCCCCTTTTATGCTCACTTTATTTGTTATCATCTAACCAGTGTAATACAACTTGTTTTTGAAACATAGAAACATAGAAAACCTACAGCACGATACAGGCCCTTCAGCCCACAAAGCTGTGCCGAACATGTCCTTACCTTAGAGATTACCTAGGGTTTGTGGTAAACTATGTATACCTGTCTGGACATGCCCCCTGCTGACTGCTCCTGTGGCTCCTCCCACAGACCTCTGTATAAAGGCGATTGGGGCATTGCTCCCCCCTCAGTCTTCGACATGTCGTAATCCCTTTTTCGCTGTTAATAAAAGCCTATCGTTCACTTCCAGTCTCCTAGAATTATTGATGGTGCATCAGGGTTACCCAAAGCAAAGCTTTTTCTAAGCTTCATGTACCTATCCAGGAGTCTCTTAAAAGACCCTATCATATCCGCTTCCACCACTGTCACTGGCAGCCCATTCCACACACTCACCACTCTCTGCATAAAAAACTTACCCCTGACATCTCCTCTGTACCTTCTTCCAAGAACCTTAAAACTGTGCCCTCTCATGCTAGCCATTTCAGCCCTGGGAAAAAGCCTCTGACTATCCACATGATCAATGCCTCTCATCATGTTATACACCTCTATGAAGTCACCTCTCATCCTTCGTCGCTCCAAGGAGAAAAGGCTGAGTTCACTCAACCTATTCTCATAAGACATGCTCCCCAATCGAGGCAACATCCTTGTAAATCCCCTCTGCCCCTTTTTCTGTTTTCCACATCCTTCCTGTAGTGAGGTGACCAGAAGTAAGCACAGAACTCCAAGTGGGGTCTGACCAGGGTCCTATATAGCTGCAACATTACCTCTTGGCTCCTAAACTCAATCCCACGATTGATGAAGGCCAATGCACCGTATGCTTTCTTAACCACAGAGTCAACCTGCGCAGCTGCTTTGAGTGTCCTATGGACTCAGACCCCAAGATCCCTCTGATCCTCCACATTGCCAAGAGTCTTACCATTAATACTATATTCTGCCATCACAGTTGACCTACCAAAATGAACCACTTCACACTTATCTGGGTTGAACTCCATCTGCCACTTCTCAGACCTGTTCTGCATCCTATCAATGTCCCACTGTAACCTCTGACAGCCCTCCACACTATCCACAACACCTCCAACCTTTGTGTCATCTTCCCTTTTATCAATTTAAATGTAAAAGGAAGTGGAAGGGAATAAAAATACCCAATAAAAGTTGGCTTTCCTAACATGATTAAGTAGGGTTTGGTCAGCTCCATGATAGATCAGTCTGTGAAAGGATCATGTTTCATTGTTGTTATATTTTTCTTGTATTATGCATTACCATGTCATATCACTGGGCGTTGTCTCAAATATCCCCATGGTGCAAAGACTATCACAGTTATTTAAGTCTGATGTGATTCATGTGTGACTGACCAATCAAAGAAGGACAGATAAGCAGCTCTCAAGAATGCACAAAATGGTCCAATGCCTGGGGGAAGTAACCTACTAAAACAGAGGGAACTAAGGAACAGCAGCAGTTGCTAACAATGCTGATAAGGGGAGGAATCTAGCAGAATGTTCCATGGGACGGCCTGGGACAGCAATGTTCCAAAATGTTGAGTGCTCAGGAGACTCTGATGTGAGAAAGTGGAATTCCCGTTTCAATTTTTTCTGTCCTGCAGGAACACTCTGTGACAGTGCCACCTTGTGGTGATATTTAAGTACTGCCATTGGCCTGAGTTCGATTTTTTGACACATTTCTAACACCTCTGTGGTGAAATGTGTTCTTACGGAGCCACCTAATAATGCTCAATGTTGGTTCCTAAACTGAGAATTTGTTTAATTCTTGATTCTCTATCATTTTAGGATTTTGTCCTGGGTCTTTCTGTTTTACTTCGTGGGTCAATACAAGATAAACTAAAATGGGCTTTCAATTTATATGACATAAATAAGGATGGATATGTGACAAAGGAGGTAAGATACTCACTACACTTTAACAGTGTTGAAAAAGAGTCTCCAGGCACACTGGCCAAAAAATGTTATGAAGTGGTTCTAATCTCTTGTGTTTATTGATGAGTGGTGATTCCCTAGGATGTCTTTAATGTCTCTCTTCACTGACAGGTACCATTCACCACAGAAAATTCTCCTTCCGTGTGCTATTAACTCTTGTATTTATAATAATGTTATTATATATAAATCACTGACCTTTTAATAATGTGATGAATGCAACATCTTTAGAGCCAGAAATATAAAGACAACACTTTGTACAGATAACGATCATCTAATCTATTTACTGATGATCACTGTTGTTGTGTGAATGAAGTGACCGGAGAAAATTGCTGATTGATACAAAGTAGCTTCTTTATTCGATAAAACAAGGTACAGCAGGCATCATATGGAGACGCTTTCAGTTGAAAGATCTGCTGGCCCAACGTAGGGCTCAATATTTTATGTGCCAAACATCAAAGGACAACTCCAAATTTACAATGTATGGACAATGCTTTCTTTGAAACTGCACACAACCTTCACCCCTCCTGATTAGCATCCACACCACAGACATCCAAATTAATTTTAATCAGGATTGTCTGGTCTGGGATTCACTGTTGGTGGGAGTCCATTGTTCAGAGCTGCACTCCAAATTAAATCCACAATACATATTCAGATGTGAAGACCGATAGCCAGCCAATTGCTAAATGTTAATGTCCTAAACCCAAAATTTGCTCCAACAATCACAAAAGCTGATACTTTGGGAGTAAGCTGTTACTTTGGGAGTTAATTTGACTTTTGTATAGTATTTCTTTTATGAAGTACAAGCCTCAATGTCTCCCTTCTCCTCCCTTAAAGCAGCAGTGCATCTTTACTGTGGAGCTCCATAATCACCTTTAATTAATTTGAATTTCACTCAAACAATGCTTGTTTCTAAGCAAAAAAAACATCAGAGGTAGAGGAAATGCTAATTAATACAAATCAGTATGCCATTAAACATTTTCTTATGTTTGGTGTTTGGATCAGGATTTCAGTAATCTTCTAATTAAATATACAGTTCAAAAACAATAATGTCATGTGACTACAACATCTGTAGTAATGTTTTTTATATTGGGGTGATGCCACATCCATTTACCTCTTCTCTATACTCTTATTGGTAAGGCAATGCACAGTGGAGGCAGGATCAAACCACTCCATGCAACAGTTGACAACATCATTTTGTGCCGTGTCATATGATGTAGGTGATCATGGTCCCTTGATCATGATTGTTCTTGGCAAAGTTTTCTATAGAAGTGGTTTGTCATTGTCTTCTTCTGGGCAGAGTCTTTACAAGGCGGGTGACCCCAGCCTTCTCTGCAGAGAGTGTCTGCCTGGCATCCGTGGTCGCATAACCATATGTATCAGCTGCTCCCATATGTATCCACCACCTGCTCCCATGGTTTCATGCAACCCTAATCAGGGGGCTAAGCACCTTGCCCAAGAGTGACCCACAGGCTAATGGAAAGAAGGAGAACCTTACACTTCCTTTGATATAGATGTATCTCCACCCTACCACCCAGTTACAAAAGATGGTGGAATGCAAGAAGAACGAAGCCTGAGAGGTTTCTACCAAAACACACTTTTTAATCTTCCTCCTGTTCTCAGTTCACTTCAAGGTCCTGCTTTTACTGTTGCAGGAGCTATAAACTGATGCATCTACATCTCAATTTTGCCAACACTGTGTTAATGTGAAAATAGTTTGATAACTAAGATCTTCTCTTGATAATATTTAATTGTGGTGGGCAGGGAAGTGGTGGCCTATGACCATCTCTTTTCACCTGATGTGAGATGCAAACACAATTGCAGTCCACTGTTTATTCATTTCCATAGATGCAACCTGACCTACTGAGATCCCTGAGCATCTTGGGTGTTATGTTGAACTGCAGTTCACAGAATTTGATTTCTGAAGATTAAGGTTCCAAGGCTAAATACAAGATCTGCAGTGAGACAGGAACAAAGTATTGCTACAGTTGAGATATCAATTGTCCATCACATGGTTAAATAAATAGTTCAATTTTCAGAAAAAAAATCTTTGCCTTTCATAAGTATAATGTCAAGTGTTTTAAAACAAGTTCTAGCAAGAATTTTTCAGAGCTGGAAACCACAAAGGAAATCTGCAGAATATTGAAGCCAATGGAAATAATGAAAGATAAGACCTGTACAATATATATCATACCAGTGGTAATATGAGAACAGAACAACTTCAAGCTAAGTGCTTTTAAGCAATCATCCATCAGCAAAAAAAAAACACTCAGAATACTGCAGTTAGATTGGAACAAACTGTTTTTCTTTTATTCCTCAAAAAGTTGCTTTGACATAATATTAAATAAGTTGAAAAATGATTACATGGTTACTGCAGGTAACACTGTCAATATTCATGAAAGAACAAGTGAGAATCCTAAATACTGGATCATATCAGATTCAGATTTATATTTTGCATGTACATCAAACCATACAGTGTTTGTGTTAACATACTCAAATATGTGCTGAAAGCAGCCCACAATGTACACACACACACACACACACACACACACACACACACACACACACACACACACACACACACACACACACACACACACACACACACACACACACACACACACACACACACACACACACACACACACACACACACACACACACACACACACACACACACACACACACACCCAGGACAGGCTGCCTCTGGTCTGCACTTATACCTGAAGAACCAGGGGGAGGATAAGTCAATAAGCTAGAACAAGATAGAGATTTAGTGAAGTCAAGACCTCGTTGACTATGATGAAAAGCTTAAGAATGAGCATTCAAAGTAAAATAGTTTATTGTAGTTTTAATTTTCATAGTTCATAGCATTATCGAGCAATAAATCATGGATACAAGCCAATCAGCCCAACCAGTCCCTGCCAATCTTGTTGTCCACCTAACTTACCCCATTTTCATGCATTTTTATCCATATCTCTCCAGGTTTCACCCCTTCCATCTACCCATTCAATTGTTTCTTAAATTATACTGTTGTACCTGCCTCAATAACTTCCTCTGGCAGCTCATTCCAGATACTCACCACCCTTTGGATGAAAATGGTGCCACTCAGACCTTTTCCCCCTCATCCCAAATCTATGCTTTGCCAGTTCTCACTCATATTCAACTGTCGCTACACTTACGCAAAGTGTTGGAAACTTGATGGGTCAGGCAGCGTCTATGCATACAAATGATTGGTCATCATTTTGGATCAGAACCCCTATTTACTGACATTTATTGTGTCAATATGCATAAAAACCACATACATCCATCTTTATATGGAATAAGGTAGCTGATTATGTAGTGAAGTTAGAGACTGGCAGGTATGATGTTGTGAACATCATTGAGTATTGACTGAAAAAAGATTGTATTTGGGAGCCTAACATCCAAGGATACACATTGTATCTAAAGGACGGGCAGCTAGGCATAAGGGGTGGGGGTGGCTCTGTTGGTAAAAAGTGAATTTAAGTCCTTAGAATGAGTTGATATAGGATCAGAAGATGGGAGTTGTATACAGACCTCCAAACAGCAGCCAGGATGTGGGCTAGAAATTACAATGGGAGATAGAAAAGGCATGGCAAAAGAGCAATGTTACGATAGTCGTGAGAGATTCCAACATGCAGGTAGAGTGGGAAAATTAGGTTGGTGCTGGATCCCAAGACAGAGAATTTGTAGAATACCCACAAGAGGGCTTTTCAGAGCAGCTTGTGCAGTTAAGCCCACAAGGGGATCAGCTATTCAGGATTGGGCATTCTGTAATGAACTGGATTTGATTAGGAAGTTTCAGGTAAAGGAACTCTTAGGAAGCAGTGATCATAATACAATAGAATTCACCCTGCAATTTGAGAAGGAGAAGCTAAAGTCAGATGTGTCAGTATTACAGTGGAGTAAAGGGAATTACAGAGGCTGGAGAGAGGAGCTGGCCAAAGCCGATTGGAAGGGGGCAGTAGCAGGGATGACAGCAGAGCAGCACTGGCTGGAGTTTCTGGGAGCAATTCGCAAGACACAGGATAGATACCTCCCAAAGAAGAAGTATTCTAAAGGCAAGATAACACGACTATGGCTGATAAGAGAAGTCAACGCCGGCATAAAAACAAAAGAGAGAGTATATTATAGAACAAAAATTGGTGGGAAATTAAATGGTTGGGAAACCTTAAAAAACCAACAAAAGGCAACTAAAAAATCCATATGGGGGGAAAGATGAAATATGAATGTGTGCAAGTCAACAATTCAAAGAGGACACCAGAAGTGAGAGCTTTGACCAGTGACCAACCTCGACATTGGAAGTTTTGAAAACAGCTAGAGGTCATGGTCCATTTAGTTACCAATGACATGGGTAGGACAAGAGATGATGTTCTGCATAGGCAGTTCAGGGAGTTAGGTACTTACAGAGTACAAGAAATGCAAGAGAACTTAAGAAAGAAATTAAGGAGGCTAAAGGATTGCTCTAGCCGACAGGGTGAAGGAGAATCCTAAGGGATTCTACAGATAAGTTAAGAGCAAAATGATTGCAAGGGACAAAACTGATCCTCTGGAAGACCAGAATGGTAATCCATGTGTGGAGCCAAAACAGATGGGAGAGATCTTAAATGCATTTTTGCATCTGTCTTTACTCAGGAGACAGATACAGAGTCTATAGAAGAGGGACGGCATCAACGTCTTGGACCCTTACAGATTACAGAGGAGGAGATGTTTGCTACCCTGAGGCAAACCAAGGTGGATAAATCCTCAGGGCCTTATGGTGTTCTCTCAGACCACATGGCAGGCAAGTGCAAAAATTGCCAGAGCCCTTGCAGAGATGTTTAAAACATTCTCAGCAACAGGAGAGGTACAAAAGGATTGGAGGATAGCCAATGTTGTTCTGCTGTTTAAAAAAGTTTCTAAACAGAAACTAGGAAATGATAGGCTTGTAACACTGACATCAGTAGTGGGAAAGTTATTGGAAGGTATTCTAAGGGACCGGATATATAAGCATTTGGATAGTTATGGACTGATTAAAGATAGTCAACCTGACTTTGTCCTTGGAAGGTCATGTCTAACCAATCTTAAAGAATTTTTCGAGTAAGTTACCAGGAAAGTGGATGAAGGCAAGGTAGTGAATGTTGTCCACATGGAAGGCTGGTCAAGAACACTCAGTCACTCAGCATTCTGGATGGGTTAGTAAATTAGATTGGACACTGGCTTTGAGGGAGAAGCCAGAGAGTGGTAGTAGTGGGTTGCCTTTCTGACTGGAAGTCTGTGACTAATGGTGAGCCACAGGGATCAGTGCTGGGCCCTTTGTTGATCTGGATGATAATGTGGTTAACTGGATCAGCAAATTTGCGGATTACACCAAGATAGGCTGTAGTCAGCATGTTTTTTTTTAAGGGGAAATCTTGCCTGACAAATCTGTTTGAATTCTTTGAAGAAAGAACAAGCAGAATAAACAAAGGAGTTATGTACTTGGATTTTCAGAAGGCCTTTGATAAGTGCCACACATGAAGCTGCTTAGCAAGATAACAACCCAGCAAAGATACTAGCATGGACAGAGCATCAGCTGAATGGCAGGTGACAAGCAGTGGGAATAAAAGGAGCCTTTGCTAATTGGTTGCCAGTGATTAGTAGTGTTCCGCAGGGGTCAGTGTTGGGACAGCTTCATCTTACATTGTATGTTAATGATTTGGATGATGGAGTTGATGGTTTGTGGCCAAGTTTGCAGATGATACAAAGACAGGTGGAGAGACAGCTAGGGTTGAGGAAGCAGGGAGGCTGCTGAAGGACTTGGACAGATTGGGAAAATGGGCAATGAAGTGGCAAATGAATAGTGTTGGGAAGTACATGTTCATGCACTTTGGTAGAAGGAATAAAAATATAGATTATTTTCTAAACAGAAAATATTCAAAAATCTGAAGTGCAAGTGGACTTGGGAGTCCATAAAGGTTAATTTGAAGGCTGAGTCAGTGGTGAAGAAGGCAAATGCAATGTTAGCATTCACTTCAAGAGGTTCCTATGGTAGGGGAGTCTTGGATGAAAGGAGACAGCCTCAGTATACAGGGAATTCCATTTAGAACTGGGATGAGGAGGGATTTGTTTCGCCGGAGAGTGGTGAATATGTGGAATTCGTTGCCACAGGTGGCTGTGGAGGTCAAGTATTTGGGTGTTTTTAAAGCAGAGAATGATAGCCATGAAATACTTCTTAAATTTGAAGACCAGAACAATTTTGAAGTATTTCCGGTAATCCTCTAAATTCTGAGCAAGTTTGATTTCTCTGCTTTTCATTTCATTCCCACTAAAAACTAACCTCAGTGCTTTGTTTGTAAATTGTTATTATTAAATGATTCTCTACCTCTGTTGATTATGCATCTGTACTCCCAGATACCTCTATTCATTTTTACAAAGATCATATTTGTTTTATTTGCTATTTAATATGTATCATGCTATATTATTAATAACAAAATTAACCTGTCAATTTCATGCCTATTCTTCAAATTTAGTGATGTATTATTATATTTTTTACAATCCTCCTTGGTAATGGATATACAGTATATTGTTTTATTGTTTGGGTAATTTAAAGATCGAAGTACTCATCACTGGCACCTTCCTCTTCATTCCCTGGATGTTGTATGAATGTCTGGCTTAGGTTTTATCTTGCTCTTATTCACCTGGGGCCTAATACAGAGGCTGAACTGATGATGCACATTCTGCAAATTAGATTTTGCTGGAATTTTAGGTGACTACTCAGCTACACTTTTGAAATGTGGCACTACTTAAAACTGTTGAGATCTTTTGAAGTGACACAGGAGACTGCAGATGCTGGAATCTGGAGGAATAAACAAGATGCTGGAGGAGCTCAGTAGGTCAGGCAGTATCTGTGGAGGGAAATGGGTGGTCTATGCTTTGAGGTGTGATCCTTCCTCTGGATCAAGTCTTGATACACACCCATACACTACGACTGCCCTCCTCTTCAGTCAAGGGAATTCTGCTCATATTTAGAGAGGAAACAGGGAGCAGCTCAAGTCATGTACAGTTTGTTCACTGAGAAGTATTCTACATCTAACTCAGTGCTTCCCAACCTATTTTAGCCTTTTCATACTTGCCAACGCCCCTCTTAAGCACAATATACTTTCCGGCATCTCCATGATGTAATAACATTTCTACGATATGCTAGCGTGAGAAAGATGATTCTGTTTTAAATTTTTATTTGACTTTAAACCTAGCTTACACAGTCCTGTGCTCTGTACAGCAGCTTCGATATCAATGTGATTGTTGAGCTTGATGGCTTGAGCAAGAGTTGAAATATCTGGTTCAAGCTGTGACAGCAAAAGCCTGAAGTCCCCATGCGTAAAAATGTCCAAGCAGTTCCTGTTTTTTGAGAGTATGTGGTCACTGCACTGAAGCCTCTTTCAACAAGGTAGGGGGGGTAGAAAGGCAATAAAGAGCAGTTTTGCTCTTCTCCAAAGACCAGGAAACTTCGTATGACAGTGTAGCCACATACCACAAAAGCTGACATTTTTGAAAAGCATGTTTGCTTCTTCATCTTTCTGAATTTTGATAATTTCTTCCTGCAAGTTCTCTTCCTGTCCTTCCACCTTGCCAAGAAATGGGCTTATTACCCAGTCCAGAATTTTCAGCTTGTTCAAAACTTTGAACTGATACTGAAAATCCTTCTTTGGTGGCTGCAGGTGTAAACAGTACTCTGGCACATCACCTTCTGTGAAAGAGAGTGCCACCGTTTCCATGCAGGGAAACTGTGTACGTTCTTCTCCCAATGCTTATGTATTTCCAATTTTCTATTAAAAGTGGACATTGTACTTTCTGCCTGGTTTAATTAAACTGAACTTTTTGCCATGCAGTTTCATATTTAGTATGTTCATTTCATCATACAGATCAGCTAGTTATGCCATATCTCCATGTAGAAGTTCAATCTTGTTTCTCAAGCTCTTATCAACTTTGAGCAAAAATTCAGCTACAGTGTTAAAAAGATCAGAGAAACATTTTAAGCAGCAGCCTTTTGACAGCTAACACACTTCATTGTGAAGAAGCAAGTGTTCAAACTCTTCGTTATATTGGTTACTTAGAGGGCCAGGCTTTAGATGTTTCAGAAAGGACAGGGAGGGAGGCAAAAGAGGTGGGGATGTGGCATTACTGATCAGAGGTAGTGTCAGAGCTGCAGAAAAAGAGGAAATCATGGAGGAATTGTCTACTGAGTCTCTGTGGGTGGAAGTTAGAAACAGAAAGGGGTCAATAACCCAACTCTCCTCTTTGTTTTTTATAGACCACTCAATAGTAACAGGGACATTGAGAAGCAGATAGGGAGACAGATTCTGGAAAGGTGTAATAATAACAGGGTTGTTGTGGTGGGAGATTTTAATTTCCCAAGTATTGATTGGCATCTCCCTAGAACAAGGGGTTTAGATATGGTGGACTTAGTTAGGTGTGTTCAGGAATGTTTCCTGACACAATATGTAGATAAGCCTACAAGAGGAGAGTCTGTACTTGATCTGGTATTGGGAAAGGAACGTGGTCAGGTGTCAGGTCTCTCAGTGGGAGAGCATTTTGGAGATAATGATCACAATTCTATCTCCTTTAACACATCATTGGAGAGGGATAGGAACAGATAAGTTAGGAAGGTATTAAATTGGAGTAAGGAGAAATATGAAGCTATCAGGCAGGACTTGGAAGCATAAATTAGGAGCAGACGTTCTCAGGGAAATGTACCACAGAAATGTGGCAAATATTCAGGGGATATTTGAGTGGCATTCTGCATAGGTACTTTCCAATGAGACAGGGAAAGGATGGTAGGGTACAGGAAACATGGTGTACAAAGGCTGTTGTAAATCCAGTCAAGAAGAAAAGATTATGAAAGGTTCAAAAAACTAGGTAATGATAGAGATCTGGAAGATGATAAGGCTAGCAGGAAGGAGATTAAAAATGAAATTAGAAGAGCCAGAAGGGGGCCAAAAGAAGGCCTTGGTGAACAGGATTAAGGTAAACCCCAAGGCATTCTACAAGTAGGTGAAGAGCAAGAGGATAAGATGTGAGAGAATAGGACTAATCAAGCATGACTATGGAAAAGTGTTTATGGAACCAGAAGAGATAGCAGACATAGTTAATGAATACTTTGCTTCAGTATTCACTACAGAAAAGGATCTTGGCAATTTTAGGGATTACTTACAGCAGATTGAAAAGCTTGAGCATATAGATATTAAGAAAGAGGATGTGCTGGAACTTTTGGAAAGCATCAAGTTGGATAAATTTCTGGGACCGGACAAGATGTACCCCAGGCTACTGTGGGAGATGAGGGAGGAGATTACTGAGCCTCTGGTAATGATCTTTGCATCATCAATGGGGATGGGAGAAGTTCTGGAGGTTTGGAGGGTTGCAGGTATTGTTCCCTTATTCAAGAAAAAAAGTGGAGATAGCCCAGGAAATAATAAACCAGTGAGTCTTACTTCAGTGGTTGGTAAGTTGATGGAAAAGATCTTGAGAGGCAGGAATTATGAACATTTGGAGAGGCATAATATGATTAGGAATAATCAGCATAGCTTTGTCAAAGGCAGGTTGTGCCTTATGAGCCTGATTGTATTTTTTGAGTATGTGACTAAACACATTGATGAAGGTAGAGCAGTAGATGTAGTGTATATGGATTTCATCAAGGTATTTGATAAGGTACCCCATGCAAGGCTTATTGAGAAAGTAACGAGGCATGGGATCCAAGGGGACATTGCTTTGTGGATCCGGAACTGGCTTGCCCACAGAAGGTAAAGAGTGGTTGTAGACATGTCATATTCTGCATGGAGGTCAGTGACTAGTGGTGTGCCTCAGGGATCTGTTCTGGGACCCTGTCTCTTTGTGATTTTTATAAATGACCTGGATGTGGAAGTGGAGGGATAGGTTAGTAAATTTGCTGATGACACAAAGTTTGGGGGTGTTGTGGATAGTGTGGAGGGCTGTCAGAGGTTACAGTGGGACATTGATAGGATGCAAAGCTGGACTGAGAAGTGGCAAATGGAGTTCAACCCAGGTAAGTGTGACATGGTTCATTTTGGTAGGTCAAATATGATGGCAGAATATAATATTAATGATAAGACTCCTGGCAGTGTGGAGAATCAGAGGGATCTTGAGGTCTGAGTCCATAGGACACTCAAAGCTGCTGCCCAGGTTGACTCTATGATTAAAAAGGCATAGGTGCAATGGCCTTTATCAACCATGGGATTGAGTATAAGAGCTGAGAGGTAATGTTGAAGCTATATAGGACCCAAGTCAGACCCGACTTGGAGTTCTGTGCTCAGTTCTGGTCACCTCACTACCGGAAGGATCTGGAAACTAGAGAAGGAGTGCAGAGGAGATTTACAAGGATGTTGCCTGGATTGGGGAGCATGCCTTATGAGAATAGGTTGAGTGAACTCAGCCTTTTCTCCTTGGAGCGACAGGGGATGAGAGGTGACCTGATAAGGGTGTATAAGATGATGTGAGGCATTGATCGTGTGTTTTTATGCAGAGTGTGGTGAGTTTGTGGAATAGGCTGCCAGTGACGGTGGTGGAGGCAGTACGATAGGGTCTTTTAAGAGACTCCTGGATAGGTACATGGAGCTTAGAAACATAGAGGGCTATGGGTACCCCCAGGTAATTTCTAAATTAAGTACATGTTCGGCACAGCATTGTGGGCTGAAGGGCCTGTATTGTGCTGTAGGTTTTCTATGTTTCTATGTTATAGAACTGGCAAAATTTTCTGCTATTTAATGGATGAGCTTTAATTTTGCTGATAGCAGGTATTACAAGAGTCATGCTTGGAGAAATTCACTGGCTGAGGTTTTTGGCTGTGAGATGCTGACAGTGAAGTACGCAATGGATTGCAAACAGACTTGGAACTTCTTTTTTCATAAGCCACTAAACCAGCATGGTGACCTGTCATATATGGTGCTCTATCAGTTGCACAAGAAATCATGTTCCTAAATGAATACTTTTATCCTCAATATATATTTTGAGCATGCTGTAGATTGATTCTCCATTGATATTTCTTCTTCTCTTTTTACAAAAGAGAGTGGAAAAATTTTTCCATTTCTGAAGAAAAACATACATATGCCATTTGCAATGCTTTGTTGTCTTGTGCAGTTGACTCATCCAGATGTAGCTCTGTGCATAGTTGATACGCAATGTCTTCACTCAATTCGTCAACACGATGAGCTGCAGAGTTATTACTCAGAGTAATTGATTTTAAAATACTGCTATCTATTTTGATAACAGTGGTGAGCACTTCTGATACAGCAGGCATTATTAATCTTTTGCGAATTGTATGAGATTTTCCACACTTTTTTCCATCATTTTGGAGATGTTATAAGAAGCAATGAAACCACTATCAAGGTCATTTTTAGCTTTCTTGGCAAATGGCTTGAGTATGCAATACTTTTCAAATACTTCTTTCATCTTCTGGAACTGAGTAATACCACAAGTAGCCTTTTACAGAAAGTGTTTTTTACAGAAGTGTCTTTTACACAGAAGTGTAAATGTGTCTGTTACAGAAGTGTTCCTGCAATCTTGATGGTTTCATGGCTTCATTAGATAGTACAGTATCACAAATAAGACACATGGGGTGTCACTGATGGGAATGGAATAAAACCATACTCCAGGTAAGTAACATTGTATTGATGCACTTTCTGTAGTTTCTGTATCTTAGCAGGATTAGACTTCAAGTCTTTACAACCTTCAAACCTTCAGACTTCAGTCACACTGCATGTATTTATCAATCATTAACCAGGTGAAAGTAAAATAAAAAAACTAACACAAACTGGGAATGCCTATCAGATGTTGACAAAGGCAGTGAGTTGGTCAGGAGGTCAGGTGGTCAGGAGGTCAGGTGGTCAGGTCTCATACCTCAAGTTAGGGTGCTGCCACCCCCCCCCCCCCAAGAATCTTTTCTGCCCCCCAGTGACTTCTATTTCCACTAACACTCCCTTAGGACATGTAACCCCCTTGGATCTAACTGAAGCCTTATCATCTTTTGCTCAACTTAGAAGTGACAGATGGTTTATCGCAATCAGATGGAAGGTTGGATTCCCCCTCACTGTAAATTGCAATCAGTAATTATAGACAGCAACACCTCTGCCACGATTATCCTCCACTCTGGCTCCCCTACAGGGCTGCATCATCTGCCCCTTTTCTACTCACTATATACTTACTTTTATGTAATCAGATTATGTTCCAACCCCATTTACAGTTTGCAGGTGACTCTACTGTAGTGGGTCTTATCTCAAATCATATTGAGTTGGAGTACAGGAGGAAGATAGAGAGCTTAGTGACATGGTGTCATGACAACAACCTTTTTCTCAATATCTGCAAAACAAGAGACCTGTTCATTAACTTCAGGAAAGGGGGAGGGAATGGCGTGGTGCATATGCTCCTGTTTGCATCAACAGTGCTGAAGTTAAAAGGGATAAGAGCTTCAAGTTCCTAAGTGTGAATGTCACCAATAGCCTGGTCACACACCTCACCTCCAAGCTCAAAGACGGCTTCTATTATAAGACTGTTAATGGAACAGTTCCTTAGAATTATAAGATGTTCTCTTGACCTCACAAGCTATCTTGTTATGACCTCGCACCTTACTGTTCATCTGTAGTGCACGTTCTCTGTAACTGTTATTGTTTAACCTACTTTAGTGCAATATTGTAATGAATTGATCTGTATGAACAGTCTACATTTTTTTCAGTTTACCTCTGTACAGGTTGCAATAATAAATCAATTTACTAATTTTCCTGATTGTACTGCGGTAAGGATTAAGCTGATTGTAGCTTCAGCACTCTGCTCGCGCGGTGCGACAATGAATGCCTGAAGCCTAACATCCCCACAGATACTAAATATATCTTTTATCCCTGACACGAGTGCTCCCTCTGGGTGACTGACACCCCTCCAGGACATGGACCATCATTAGAAATAAGTAGCAACCCAGGAGGAAGAGTTCGAGAGTGGTGCAGAATTACTAATAACATGTCAAAAAAGAAACCTGGCGAAGGCTTCTGTACACGACATCTATGAAAATCTCGCAATAGTATTGATATTGAATGTAATCAATCTGAAATACTTTGACATATGCAAGCTTTATTTAATGTATTATTTTTAATCACGGTTTGCAGGAAATGTTGGACATCATGAAATCTATTTATGATATGATGGGAAAATACACTTACCCTGTTCTTAGAGAAGAAACACCCAGACAGCATGTTGAATTTTTTTTCCAGGTATGTGGTAAACAGCTTTGTGAGCACAAAAACAATACAGTTAATTTAACAACTTTTAATTGCTCTTCTAATTTGTTACCAATTAAAATAGAAATGATGATATCAGGTAACCAATTGTCAAATCAACAATTGGCAGATCCCAAGTACAGGGACAATGAGCAGAGATTATAGAAACTAGGGCATAGAGTCATAGAAAAATACAGCACAGAAACAGGTCCTTCGGGTTTAGTCCATTTAAACCTCTGACTCCCATCGACCTGCACCAGGACCATAGCTCTCCACATCCATGTAACTATTCAAACTTCTCTTAAATGTTGAAATTGAGCTCACACGCACAACTTGCTCATTCCACACTCTCATGACCCTCTGAGTGAAGAAGTTTCCCTTCATGTTCCCCCTAAACTTTTCACCTTTCCCATGACTTAACCCATGACTTCTAGTAGTAGTTCCACCCATCCTCAGCAAAGAAAGTCTGCTTGCATTCACCCTATCTAGATCCCTCGTAATTTTGTATATCCTCACATGGCATGGAAAGCAGACATCTAAGAAATGTGTCAGAATTGTCAGAGGTGAATGCCAGTACTTTAATTGTCACCATTTATTCACAATACCAGCACCAAGTCTAGAATTCCTACACAAGTCCCAAACTTCTTGTCATCCTTGCTCCTGTTCTGCCAACAGAGTTCCCATGTTGATTGCAAATCCACTCTCATTCCCCAGCACCTGTTCAAAGAAGTCTGGTGATGGAAACTGTGCTGGATTAGTGCTGGGTTGAGGCAAGTTCAGGGAGCATGAGGGAAGGAAAGGGCGGTGTTTGATGGGAGTGGGTAGGTCACAATTTGACAACAATTTATAGTTCTTTTATGGGTGGTGCTTATTCTGGTCTTATCAAATGTAAGATTTGTAAATTAAGGCAACACCAAGTGTGTATGGTTCACCTCTGATATCAAGTTGTGACCCATTATATCACAGAGGTTTATGAAATTCTTCCAGAAACAGGAACAGTCAATCTTAAACTGAAGGAAGAGCAAGCGGAATGGCTACCGATTAGTCTATGTATCCACAGGAGTTTTGTCATTGTGCAAAGAATGAACATTGTATGCACTAGATTTAAAAATTGAGTGGAACACACTTTTTTCATTGTTGTTGCTTCAGACCTTTAGAAATGGTTAACATTTGGGTTCTAATGCTTGTATTGAAAAGTGCATGCACAATCCTCTGGGCAGAGATGTTGGATATTATGATGCATTTGGTTGCACAGAATGAACTGAGTATCCGTCAGACTGACAAAAGTTATAAGTGCCATTATGGTATTGGTTCTGAAGTGCATAGACAGAATAAGCCAAAAGCAAAAGAAAAGAAACTGCATATGGTAAACATCTGAACTAAAAATTTAAAAAATAGAGGAAAAGTTAAATAATTCAGGCAGTGTCTATGGCAAGAGAAGCAGAGTTAACGTTTCAGGTCAATGGCATTTCAGAGCTTTGGCAGAAAGTCACCTTAAGCGTTAACTCTGTTTCTGTGCCTACAGATTTACTTGTAGATTACTGTTTTTATTACAGATCCTGGTATGGAGATGTTTGGGAATTTGTTCTAGAAATGACTGTAGATGTAATATATGATAAACACACATCTACATCTAGCTAACATGTATCTCAGCCTCTGATACCTCCACTGGGTAACATACATGAATTTACAGTAGAGGTGATGTATGGTAGAATTTACAGTAGAAGCAAGTACCATTCTGAACATGTGCAAAGGCCAGAACCTGCTGGTAATATCTCAACTTGTAGCTCTTCAAGGCTGTGGTCTGCAACATGCCCTAAAACCTAAGATCAGGAATCCACTCTAACATATTTGTGCCAGTTAGACATCTGACTTCGATGGAAAGGAATGACTAGCAGAGATTAAAGTATCAGTATGTTTAGATTTTATTAATTGACTTAACTTATTAAATTTTTACTATAATTGAATATTTTAGAAGTCTTTACATTCAAATTGCTTTATCATTTTAATATATTTTTTAAATTCTTTAGAAAATCATTGTTAATTTCTTTACAGTTTTAGAATGTGAAACTCAGTGTTTGAAAGGCAGCCAAGCCAGGGAGGTACAGCTGTCACATCCCTTCACTATTTTCATGGTAGGTTTGTACTAGCCTGTCAACATGAGTTATGAATGGAAGGACCTGACACAGCACAGGTTGATAACATTTCAGAGCCTGCCAAACATTGTTGACCTTAAGCACTAATGGCTGCTGAGATTGAAGCCAACACTTTTCAGGAAATTTGGCTCAGAACATCCATACAAAGTAATTTTGTGGATCGATGGTAAACATTTTTACCATTCCACAAATTACAATGGATTGAATCTAGATGCTCACAATTATACTACTTCCAATACTTTATCTGTCTCCTACATCACAATACATTTAAATTCCATGTTATATCTCTTTTCTGCTTTTAACAGAAAATGGATAAAAATAAAGATGGAGTAGTGACCATTGATGAATTCATTGATACCTGCCAAAAAGTGAGTGATTTATCAATATTGTTTATAATTCTGGTCATCACCTTTTTCTCTTTTGTTCAGTTTCCCTTTCTTCCTCTCCTTCTCCCTCTTTGTCTCCTCACTCAGATTCGTGAAGCAGCTACTTGCTGATGTTTTAGACACACCGCTAGACAGAGTTTTGTGGCATGATATGATGCCGTTCATTGAAATCAGTAAAATACAATAGCCTAATTAGTTATTAACATTTGGCCTAGTTAAAAAAACATACCACTGCATAAGGCCAAACATTGCATTTATTGCTCTGTTACAGATATAATGTTCACAAAAGTCTTCAGCATTTAGAAAATATCTTTCCTTTTATTTTTAGTTTGTTGTTAAAAAAAATTGGTAAAAGAGCAAAACAGAACATAGTGGTCATATTCTAATCATATTGAGAATCAGTATGCTCATCGTGAGCATCTTAAAGAGCAAGAAGGATTCTGATTTTATTATTAAGAAATTGGTTGCTAGATTTGAATGCAAAGAATTCGAAATGGGCTGGGTAGACATTGTAGAAAGCCAAGATAATTCAATCTTCACAGTATATTTGTGTTAACTTATATAAGTTGCAATGTTATTCTTAAATTATTAATGTGGAACTTGTTGAAATTTACCGGTTCCATAGAAATGAAATTTTGGAACTTATGCAACAGATCAGACATGCATATTGTAAATTATTAATTTATTTCATTATACAATGGACTATAATGAGTTATGGTGGTGACTATAATGAGTTATGGTGGTGAACATTAGAAACATAACTAACAAAAGCACGTAACAGTTTTTATAACTGCAAATCATTCTTGAACTTCTTAAGCACAAAGTTGTCAATAAAGACTATTTTCTTAATTTTTAGAACTTACACATGTATAAAGCTGTAATCAATCATTCCTCATTACCTGTCAAAGTGGCAGTTATGAAAATAATCATAGGATTGAGGCAGCAAATTACGTAATATGGTACAAAATTTGTGTATTCTGGGTTACAAAATTATTTGCCTTGAATTACTTTTTTTATAAACTTAGCTACCTCATGCAGCAGGGTTCATTTCCTCAAATATTGTCAGATTTACTGTACTGTATATCAAGGTTCAGTCTTCTGCTTTCTTTTGCCTAGGATGAGAATATCATGAAATCCATGCAACTCTTTGAAAATATTATTTAATGAAATCAACAATCAAGCACTTAAAAGACAGCATCAAAGATTCTAAACAAAAGGAGTGACTGTGATCAATGAAGGAATCACTACCACTATAATAGAACTCAGCAACATGTTGAGCAGATGTATTATGCAAGTCAGCTTTGTTCAGAGTAAAGCCTTCAACTAGTAAATATTTTTTAGAGTTATGAACATAGCCAATGTCATAACATTGAATTCTTTTAATTTGAAACAAAAAATTGAGTTAATTGCACAAGTAAAATGCATGCTTTCATAATCTGGCAAAGGACCATCGTAAAAATGGTAATGACTAAATAATGGTTATTTTACTAGTGTTGACTTCAGTGGATGGGAAGTGGAGTGAGTGAGTGAGTGTGTGTGTGTGTGTGTGTGTGTGTGTGTGTGTGTGTGTGTGTGTGTGTGTGTGTGTGTGTGTGTGTGTGTGTGTGTGTGTGTGTGTGTGTGTGTGTGTGTGTGTGTGTGTGTGTGTGTGTGTGTGAAAACACGCAACTGCTGTGAATGTGTGCGAGTGTATGGCTTCGAAACACAGCACTTCTAATTTGCTGCAGACTGTTTGGCAAATTGAAATAAGCAGCACATGAACCAAACATGATTCAAGAGCCTATTTAAATGTAATTTTAATGAAACTTAGGGCAGTGTCGAGAATAAAGGACAAATGCAATGTAACATACTATCCATTTGTACATCACTTTCTTAACTAGAGTAATCATGATACCTTTTATTGGCAAGGTCAGAGTCACTCAACTATTTCAGATATACAAATAGAATGCTAAGACACGTCCAAGCTAATCTGCTCTGGTTTAGTTACTGTCTGAGGAGCAGCATGGCCCCATTACATCTTCAATTTATGACAGTGTCTTTGTGTATTAATGTGTACATTTTGTAACAAAACAGCCCACAAAAAATAAAGAGAGAAAGTTTATCAAGGAAAATCTTCTGATGTTGGTTTGTTTCAACCCACAAGACTTTGGTGATCAAGCAGGAGCAGCGTAAAAGGTTCTTCAACAAGGGGCGATTGATACGTTCATGGCCTAAGGCAGAAGGAGTCAATTTTAGAAAATTTAGCACATTTATTTTTCAACATAGTGCCCTTCTACATTTACACACTTAGTCCAGCGATCGTGGAGCATGTGGATCTTGGACCTCCAGAAAGTGTCCACAGCATGGGTGATTGATAAGTCCATGGCCTAAGGTAGAAGGAGATAAGTTATACAGCTCTCGTTACATGCAAATGCAGTTCAACTCTTTGAGTGATTATGCAGAATGTTTGAAGTTAATAACTCATCTCCTTCTACCTTAGGCCATGAACATCAATCATGCCGATCAGTTATTAATTGATGAGTTATTAACTTCAAACTTTCTGCATAATCACTCAAAAGAGTTGAACTGCGGCAGGAAACACCACATTGGAAAAGGTCTTATCAAGCCAATATACCAATGACTTATACAAAGATCTGTGCAATTGGAATTCCAGCTAAATAACATATATAACAAAGAAGCAGAATATGCATTATTTACATTAAAAACAAGTTTCTGTGAAGGTGGTGACAAAGCTGGTAAGCTGCTGGCACGATATTTAAAGCAGCAGAATATGAATAGTGTTATACCTGTGATTAAGAAAGGGGATACATTAGTGTTATCATCTAAAGAAATAAACGGAGTCTTTCAACAGTTCTATGAACATCTATATGCATCACCGTTTAATCATGACCAGGAGGAGCTGAATCAGTTTTTTGCTAACATAAAATTGCCTACATTATCCCCACAACAAGCTGAGTCCTTGGATGCCCCAATTACTGAGGATGAGGTCAGATGGGCTATTGCGGCTATGAAAATGGGGAAATCGCTAGATATGGATGGCTTCCCAGTTGAATATTATAAGAAATTTCTGGACATATTGGCTCCTATTCTAACAAAAATCTATTCAGAAGCATTTAATTTGGAATCTTTACCTAATACATTTAATGAAGTATTAATATCGTTGATCCCAAAAAAAGACAGGGATGCAATAGATCCTTCCAATTATAGGCCTATAAGCTTAATTAATGTGGACTGTAAGATACTGACTAAAATACTGGCTTCGCGATTAGAGAAAGTATTGCCATCTATAATTAACACTGACCAGTTTGGCTTCATTAAAGGCAGATCCTCAACTGACAATTTAAGGAGATTACTGCACTTAATATGGCTGAACTCCCCAAGTAGTATCCCAGTTACTGCCACCTCCCTGGACGCTGAAAAGGCCTTTGACAGGGTTGAGTGGAGATTTTTAACCACGGCCTTGTCATTCATTCTTTGGGTTTGCTCTATCTTTAAATCATGGATTAGAGTTTTGTATAAAAACCCTAAGGCTGCAGTTATCACAAATGGTATCATATCCCCATTTTTCAACATTTCACGGAGTACACGCCAAGGCTACCCCCTCTCCCCACTATAATTTACGATTTTTTTGGAACCATTGGCAGTCATGATTAGAGCAGATCCAAATATTAGAGGGGTGGAGGGAGGCGGAAAGCAGCATAAGTTGATGCTATATGCTGACAATATTTTATTACTGATTAGTGACCCTACTAATTCCTTACCTCCACTAATGAAAACAATTCAATTATATTCTGAAGTGTCTGGTTATAAAATCAACTGCAGTAAATCTGAGGCTATGCCAATGTCAAAATTGTATTATTCAAATTCAGTATCTCAGTTTAATTTCAGATGGGTGCCAGTTGGAATGAAGTATCTAGGGGTCAAACTCAGTTAGAATCTGGATGAAATAATTACTTTAGATTATGATCCATTATTGAGTAGGTAAGAAATAATCTGGATAAGTGGGGAGCACTGAGACTGTCACTCTGGGGTAAAGTCAATGTAGTTAAAATGGTCATAGCACCTCAGTTTAACTATCTATGATGCTTCCTTTAAATATTTCAGATTTGATCTACAAGCAATACAACAAAATTATTAGTGATTTTCTATGAGATAAGAAGAAGCCCAGAATTAAAATGAGTAAGATGTGTATGTCCAGGGACATGGGTGGGCTCGGTCTACCAGACATCAGGGCATATAAATTATCCTTTGAAATTACCAAGTTAGCTAAACATTGGGACAGGGCTGATGTTGATTTAGATTGGCTAGTTATAGAACGGAGCTTGGCTCCACCACATTCTCCCCTTAACATTCTCTCACAACGTGGAAAACAAGACAAATCTAAATCCTATACTATTTCACTCAAGGAGTGTGTGGAGTACAATTAATAAAGCTTGTAAGATCACACATTTAAATCAGTTATACTCCTTGCTCTGGAATAACCCTGCGATACGCATTGGGAAAAGAATGGTGTACTGGAAAGAATGGAAGATTAAAGGTGTAAATACAGTAGGTGATCTCTATGAGAATGGGATTTTTATGTCGTATGTGGATTTGCAGAGGAAATATAACTTTATAGATAAAGGGAATTTCTGGAAGTATTTACAAATAAAACATTGCGTTAGTAGCATATTCAAGAATGGTGGCCCACAAAGTAACTCTTTAACTGAATACTTTACACTACCACAGGAAGTTCATAAAGCATCAGTGTTTTATAAAATTTTCAAGCACTCTGTGGGTGAACCGTGTAACAATCTCAAAACAGTATGGCAGAAGAATCTTGGAAGGATGTTGAAGATAATGAGTGGTCAAATATTTTATCAAATATGGGTAGACATATTAGGAAAATGAGAGGGAATTTATTTAGTATAAGATAGTACACAGATATTATTGGACACCAACTAGACTCAACAAAACGGGGATTCTTGATAATCATTTATGCTGGAAATGTGAAAATGAGGTGACAATAGACAATAGGTGCAGAAGTAGACCATTCGGCCCTTCGAGCCTGTACCGCCATTCTGAGATCATGGCTGATCATCTACTATCAATACCCGGTTCCTGCCTTGTCCCCATGTCCCTTGATTCCCTTGATAGGTGGGCACATATTTTCACATGATTTGGGCGTGTTCCATGGTTTGTCCATTTTGGTGTAAAGTTCTTGATTTGTTGAGGAATTGGTTGGGTCCTACACTGCCCTTGTGCCCACGGCTCTGTCTCCTGGGTGATAGGACAATGATACCTAATGTAAACAATGACAAATTTACTATTTTAAAGGTGGGTCTCATCACAGCCACAAGAATTATATTGCAAAACTGGAAAAAACCCAGATGTCCCACTGTGAGGGAATGGACTGAGGAAATGGTTAAGATTTCATCATATGAACATGTTGGGAAGAATTAACAGTGAGGGAAAAGTGCAAGACGCGTGGGAACAATTTTGGTTGTATGTTAATTTAAACTTAAATTAGAAGTTTTTTTCTGTTTCTTAGCTTTATATGTTTTCCTCTCATGGGATGGCTGTGTAAATATGCTGTACTGTATCTGCTCTATGACATGCTGCGCTGATTTGTAAAATAAGAATAAATAATTTAAAAATTTGAATTACAAAAAAATAAAGTAATGAGAACTGTATAACTCATCTCCTTCTACCTTAGGCCACAAACATATTAATCACCCATCGTATTGTAATTTACTTAGAATAATTGAAGGATAATGTTACCTTTCAGCTTGTTTCCAATGGACTATGTATAAAGATCATGCATAAATTTCGTAACATTGAATATTAATTTTAGGAAAAATTAAAAATTAGGTACCTCCAGTACCTAATAAAGCAGTCACTGAATGCTTGTTCATGGTCTTCTGCTGCTCCAGCGGATCCACTTCAAGATTCGACATGCTGTTCGAGGATGCTCTCCTGCACACCACTGTTGCAACACAGTGTTGCTTGAGTTACTGTCACCTTCCTGTCAGCTTGAACCAGTCTGGCCATTCTCCTCTGACCTCTCTCATTAACAAGGCATTTTCACCCACAGAACTGCCACTGACTGGATTTTTTTTCTCTGTTGTTTTTCGTTCCATTCTCTGTGAATGCTAGAGACTTTTGTACATGAAGATACCGGTTCAGCAGTTTCTGAGATACTCAAACCACCAACAACCATTTCATGGTCAAAGTCACTTAGATCACATTTCTTCCCCATTCTGATGTCTGGTCTGAACAACTGAGCCTCTTGACCACATCTGCATGCTTTTATGCACTAAGTTGCTGCCATATGATTGGCTGATAGATACTTGCATTAACGAGCAGGTGTACAGGTTACCTGAAGTGGCCACTCGGTGTACATTGTTCAATTACAGCCTCTATTTTCCACTTTCGTCACTTATAAATTTTAACAGAAAAGGAGACCATTCAGCCTAAGTGGAGATGACAGCATTCAGCTGTTGAAACAGAATTATTTCAGAATGCACTGTTAAACATGAATGTTCAGGAAATTCTGACAGATTGAATTCATCGGTTCACTTTGCCACTAGACTTCATTTGGAATCTAAGGCAGACTCTGATTATTTAAGGAAATCAACCCTCAGATCCTACACTAGGTCATATCTTGTGCAATATCTGAGATCCAACTGATTTTAATGTGGAATTTGGGGCAAAGCTTTAGGAGGCAAAGGAGAAGATGAGTTATATTATAGTTACAATCGTTTAAAAATAAAAGCAGCTTAAGTGTTTGTGTTTTCATTTAACTCTCTAAAATCAAGTCAGCAAATCCCAGGTTTGTGATTGGAGAATTTTGTAGACAGTACCTTCTTGCATTGGCTAAAGCCTAACACCCCCCTACCCTCCCCCCCCCCCCCCCGCTTTTGGACTCCAGGGTCATGGAAGGAACATACCTTCTGCAACTGGTGCAGGTATAATAAAAAAAAGATCTGCCTGCTGCTACTGAATCTGAGGATGAGGTTCAAGGTGGAAAACACGGTCAGCACAAATCAGCCCAGTTATTTATCATGCTTTTCTGCACTGATAAAGCGTCAGTGGAAATGGGTTCTGTCTATTCCCAGTTTGTAAATTCATATGTAAATTCTCCATGATTTTCCATTGACTGAGCCTTACTGATACCTTAAATTCCAAGGTAAGTCATCCCAAAAGATGAGGCAATATATCAGTAGCACATTTCTAAAGATATCCTCCCAATGCACGAGTAAACCCTGAATCTGAACGTTATCCTCAACCTGAAACTGCAATGAAATAGATTGAGATTTGTTTTAGAAGGGAATATAGAAATACAGAACAAATATTGTGTCTCATACAAACTGAAACAAGATATTCCCTGTGAAATCTATAGCCCCCCCTCCTCAGTCTGAAAAGAATAACAGCAGAACATCTTTAGTTCCTCAAATCTGAGGGTCATTTAAAAACTGGTTAAGATAGCAAAATAATGTAAATAATAAATTATTAGAAACACATTAAAGCATGAGAAAATAATTTCAAAATATTAAATAAATACAGCACTTATCAGCTACTGCATGGAATGGGCTGCCAGCAACAGTGGTGGAGGCGGATACAATAGGGTCTTTTAAGACTTTTGGATAGGTACATGGAGCTTTGTAAAATCGAGGGCTATAGGTAAGCCTAGTAATTTCCAAGGCAGGGACATGTTCGGCACAACTTTGTGGGCCAAAGGACCTGTATTGTGCTGTAGGTTTTCTAAGTTTCTATGTTTCTATTCACTATTACTAAAGCAGAGTCAACAGATTAATAATCCATTATGGTCCTGACAGGGAATCTCACATTTGAAACAAAAGTTGAATATATAGATGTACTGTGCATAATACCTGATTACCTAACCAGTACTTTCCTTTAAATGTGCTGCACCTTGAATATTGTCTCAGGCAAATACGTTAGGACACAAGCATTGATATAAATTTCACCTTTAATGATGATCGTGTATAATTTGAAAGTTATTTTTCAAATTAATACTGCAATTTAATCCAACAACTTCTTGGATGAATAGTTGTGAAACCAGTGTGAGTAAGAGACTGATGATTAGTAGGATCACTCACTGGACGCTCAGATATCTAAGTTTAATTAAACTTTCTTTGTCACCCTGAAATAAGAACATGCTTACCTTTTGTGAATAATGACACTCATTGTGATAAAAAAATGGAGCTCAAATTCCCTCCACAAATGGAGCAATTCCATATTTAATCCAACATTATACCATCCTTCTATCGTTAATCACACAACACAAGAATGAACTTTTACATGAATCTCTCCAGATTAAAATATTCTTGAACAGAAGTGTCCTAATGAATAACAGTTGATGATGAAATAAACTTAATCACCATCTGAATTAAATCTGCAGTTAAAAACAGATGGATTGAATGAAATACATAAAATTGAAGACCATCAAGCAGACACTGCAATGACACCAACCAGACATTAACTATTTTCCAAATTCAACAGTAGGACAAACAACCCAATGGTTTGATCTCTCCTTGGCCCACATCACCAGCATCAAGGATCTTGTTAAACTCACTCAGTTTTATTTGGCAGACCATGTCATTTATATACCCAGCGCCAGACTTGATACAAACACAAAATGCTGATGTCATCAACAAAATCCTATCCATCTGAGGAAGAGTCAATTAGATCTGGTGCTCCCAATGCAGCTTTCTCTATATCAGTGAGATCTGAGGCAAATTAGGGGAAACGTTTCATTGAACACTTTTGCTTTGCCCACTTCCTATACTGCAGTGATGAGGCCAAACTCAGGCTGGAGGAGCAACACCATATTCCAACGGATAGCATAAACATAGATTTCTCTAACTTCCAATAATAACCCTCCTCCATTCTTTTTTCTATTTCCCATTCTAGTTACCCATCTCTTCTCCTCACTTCCCTCCAGTTCCTTTCTTCCCTTTCTTGCATTGTCAATTGTCCTCTCCTTATTGCTTTCTTCTTCCTCAGCCATTTACCTTATCCACCTATCACCTCACAAGATCACAAGACAAAGGAGTTGAAGTAGGCCATTCAGCCCATCGAGTCGGCTCTGCCACTCCACCATGTGCTAAACTATTCTCCCATCTAGTTCCAATTTCCGTTTTTTTCCCCATATCCCTTGATACCCTGACTAATTAGATACCTACCAATCTCCTCCTTAAACACCCACAATGATCAGGCCTCCACAGCTGTATGTGGCAATGAATTCCATAAATCCACGACTCTCTGGTTAAAAAGAATTCTCCTCGTCTCTGTTTTAAATGGGTACCCTCTAAGTCTAAGACTGTGGCCTCTTGTCCTGGACTCACCCAACAAGGGAAACAGCCTTTCCGCATCTACTCTGTCCAACCTTTTCAACATTCAAAATATTTCTAATAAATCCCCTCTCATTCTTCTATACCCTAATGAATACAGTCCAAGAGCCGACAAACACTCCTCATATGTTAGCCCCTGCATTCCAGGAATCATCCTCATAAATCTTCTCTGAACTCTCTCCAGCAGTACATCCCTTCTAAGATAGGGGGCCCAAAACTGCACACAGTATTCTAAATGAGGTCTCACCAGTGCCCCGTTGAGCCTCACCAACACCTCCTTACTCTTATACACTATTCCTCTTGAAATGAATGCCAACATAGCATTCGCTTTCCTTACTGCCAATCCAACCTGGTGGTTAACCTTTAGGGTATCCTACACAAGGACCCCCAAGTCCCTTTGCACTTCTGATGTTTGAATTTTCTTCCCAGCTAAATAATAATCTGCCCGATTATTTCTTCTTCCAAAATGTACAACTGTACACTTCTCAACATTTTATCTCATTTGCCCACTCTCCTAAACTGACCAAGTCTCTCTGCAACCTTTCCGTTTTTTCAACACTTCCTGCTCCTGCACCTATCTTGGTGCCATACGCAAATTTAGCCACAAAACTATTTAATCCATAATCTGAATCATCGATATACAGTGTAAAAAGAAGCGGCCCCAACACCAACCCCTGCGGAACACCACTAGTAACCAGCAACCAACCAGAATAGGATTCCCTTATTCCCACCCTTTCCTTTCTGCCTATCTATCCACCAATGCTCCACCCATTCCAATATCTTTCCTGCAATTCCATGGGCTCTCATCTTTTTAAGTAGCCTCTTGTGTAGCACCTTATCGAAGGCCTTTTGAAAATCCAAATACACAACATCCACAGCCTCTCCCTTGTCAACGTTATTTCAGATTACCTCAAAAAATTCCAATATGTTGGTGAGGCAGGATCTTCCCTCCATGAAACATGACTTGGGCCTATCTTGTCATGCACCTCAATGTATTTCATGACCTCATCCTTGAAGATCAACTCCAATAACTTTCCAACTACCGATGTCAGACTTATAGGTCTGTAATTTTCTTTTTGCTGCCTCCCTCCTTTCTTAAACAGCAGAACTACAATTGCGACCTTCCAGTCCTCCGGAACCATGCTGGAATCTATTGATTCCTGGAAGATCATTTCCAATGCCTCCACAATCTCCAAAGCCACCCCCTTCAGAACCTGTTGGTGCACCTCATCTGGTCCGGGAGACCTATCTATCCGTAGTCCAATTAGCTTCCCAAGCACTTTCTCTCCAGTAATCTTGACTGTACCTAATCTATTCCCTGAGATCTCTGGCTATCAGGTATCTTGCTAATATCTTCCACTGTGAAGACTGATGCAAAATACTCATTTAGTTCCTCTGCCATCTCATTGTTACCCATTATAATTTCTCCAGCATCATTTTCAATCAGTCCTATATCTACCCGTGTCATTCTTTTACTCTTCATATATTTTTAAAAACTCTTAGTATCCTTTTTTATGTTAATTGCCAACTTCCTTTCATAATTCTGTGGTAAGGACTGTTCTCAGAACATTTGTCATTTGTTTGATAGATACTCTCTTCTGTCCTCATCAAAATTGCAATGTATGTTTACACATTCCACCAAATAATGCATACACAAAAAACAGGCCTTGTAAGAGCATCAGTATTTATAGTAGAGTCAATGACTAACATGCATGATATCTTTCTAGAAAACCAATACTTAATAAGGAAGGAACTTCAGGGACTTCAGGACGAAATATACAATTGTTTATCAAATCTCCTAAACTAGCTGGCTTTCATACATCGCAGATGTCCTGCTGATAATCCTACAAAATTCACACTCCAGTCCTTTACATTGAAAAAGTGCATGTTCAGATGAGGATGTATAGTCCCCTAAAGGAGAAAATGTTAATGACCCCAGTAGACACAGCAGGCAAAGAAATACTCGTGAGGGGAATACAAAGCTAAATTGCAACAGGAAGCTTACTGGTAAGGCGGATGAACTCAAACCTCTAATTAACTTGTAGGACCATGACGCTGTTGCTGTCCTTGAGAGGTGATTGAAACGTGGGCAGGACAGACATCTTGGTATCCAGGCAAATCAGAAAGTAATGTAAGATGAGGATGCTATTGCTCCGTTAGCTGAGGAATACCAAAAAGGTGTCATCACTTTGCTGGGGGTGTATTACAGATCACCTAACAGTGGACAGGAGACAGATATAGCATATATAGCAGTGAAACATGGTTACGGTGTTTCAATTTTCCAAATATTAACCGTGATAGCCTTGCTTGATTGTTCCCATGGAAAAATGCGTTTCTCCTTATAAAAGAATTATTATCTTCTGCTCACTAGTTTGAAGGGTGCATCCAATCCACATTAATTGAAAGAAAAGTTGGGGATGAGGCTGGAGATGGGGAGAAAGCTGCAGAAACAGCTGGAAAATGTGTTTAAAAAAGATCTAATGAAAGAGCAGTCCCACAGGCTAACATCATTGGAAATGATCATGGTGGCTTTTGCAATACAATAGAAGTCTGGAATTTCACTGCACATTTCTAGTTTTGTTTGGGTGGTGAACATAAAGGAATATCATGTTGTTTGCTGCATTTGCCTGTGTTTCAGCATGGAGTTAAATGCAGTGCAAATTTCAAAACAAACTTGAAATGGAAAAGGAAGTCAAACCCACCCAATATGACCTTATCATATTTTCCCTGATTCAAATGTACTATTGGAGCAATTTTATCTAGGACCTGCAGTTAATATTGATCACTAAAGTAATTTGTAGCAGCTACCTGAAGTAAAACAAAACCCAGATTTATACATGTGTTGAGAAATAGAGAGATTCCGTTCGGGCTCTGAAATATAGAGAGAAAGAGATTGAGAGAAAAAAACGACACTCAAATTCACTCTGGATATGACCCGTCTCAGGAGGCTCAGCTACACTGAAAATAATGAGGTTTGGAGAGTAAAGGTTTCAGAGGCAAAGGAAGAGTGTCTTACTTTATTAGTGAGTTAATTATTTTGCTTTAGTTTAATATTTTAAAAATGCTTTGAAGGTTTTAATGTATTTTATGTTGTTCGTATTTAATGATTTTAATTATTAAAATTTAACACAATTATTTGAGATACCTATACATGCTAGAGGCATATTAGACCTATTAAAATGAATATACAATTTTCAGTCAGTGAAGACAATCATTGTTTAAAGGGAAAGGGAAACAACACTCAGCAATTCACCCAGAATTTCACTGCACATTTCTAGTTTTGTTTGGGTGGTGAACATAAAGGAATATCATGTTGTTTGCTGCATTTGCCTGTGTTTCAGCATGGAGTTAAATGCAGTGCAAATTTCAAAACAAACTTGAAATGGAAATGTCAAACCCAACCAATATGACCTTATATTTTCCCTGATTCAAATGTACTATTGGAGCAATTACCAGTATGCATTTTATCTAGGACCTGCAGTTGACATTGAACACTAAAGTAATTTGTTGACATAGATAAAAGTACTTAGTAATGTCATCAAAATTGATTACTGCCATCAGTACTGCTACACTGTGCCCAGCATATGGACCATTAAAACCTATATTAAAACTTAAGCATTGGAGCAAGTGGTAACAAAATTGAGAGGGTTCTATTAATGCAAGTCATGAGTCATGCCATATCAGTCCCTTATTGCATCATTTCTGGTGATCATTCTACCTCTTGGAAAATAAAATTTTGATTTCATCACACCAACAACCTCCTCCTTCCCCCCCCCCCCCCACCACACACACACACACACACACACACACACACACACACACACACACACACACACACACACACACACACACACACACACACACACACACACACACACACACACACACACACACACACACACACACATTTCTTCCCTTATATCATTTCAGTTCTTTAATGAGATGCACTTTTTTCTTTCTGCACTTCCTCCTAGACTTTGCATTGTTTAATTTCTTTATCCTTTATCTAATCCTATTATTATTCCTGTGGTGTATGAGTGGGAAAGGTCTGTATTCCAATGCTTCCATAAAACAGTAACATCACAGTGCAGTGAAAAGCTTTTGGTTGATCTTCCAACTCTTTTTATGGCTAAGTCAGGGATCTCTGGAAGACAAAAAGAAGGCATGACAGAACATTAGCAAGTTAATAGAGGGAAATTACAAATGCACAAAGAGAAAGGATAGCAAAGGAAACCACAGAGGTGCATAGAGCTGAGATGCGGGATTTATACTAAATTAATATTTTGTATCTATCTCATCAAAAGTAGAGGTATGGACATAGTAAAAAAAAGTGAAGAACAGAATAAAAAGAAATTTAAAAGTTACCTTTAAAATTAGATCATTTTTACCACCAGATTGATAAGCAAAGGAAAAATTGTCAGAGGCCCATTATTTTCAAATTCTCTCCGGCTATACATGTAGAAGGCTGTTAATGAGGGACAGAGATAACTAAAGACCAGTCAGTCCAGCAGTGAAACTAGACAAATTATTGGAAAGAAATTCTAAGCAGCAATATTATTCATAGTTGAGAAAGGCATGCATTTATCAAGATAGTCAGTGCAATTTTATTAAGGAAAGGTTGCCTTTTACAAAATCGAGCACTTCAAGGAGGTAGCAATGGGTTCAGAGAGGGCAAAATGCTTGAAGTGGTCTACCTTTATGTTAGAGAAGCATTAATGAGATTTTACACATCCATAAAATTAAAACCCCTTGGGATCACAGGAAGAATAACAAACTGAGTTCCAAAATGTCTGATGGGCAGAAACATAAAAGGATAATCATCGAGACATGTTTTACTAGAGAGAAAGCTGTCTTGCAGGACTCGGTGGGGATCTTCAGAATTCAGAGCCATGTCTTTTTTTTGTGTAATCTATATTAACGATTTAAATTGTAATGTAGATGGAATATTTAAGTTTGTAAATGATATAAAAACTGGCAGTGTGGTCAATAGTAAAATTCAATGCTGTAAACTGCGGGAAGATGTCAATATTTTAATCAAGTGAGCAAAGCAGCAAGTGTAATTCAATCTCAGTGTGTGAGTAAATGCCTCTGGGGAGGAACAATGCTTCAGTAGAATACACTATGAATGGCTACATTCTGAGATGTGCAGAGGACAAGTTTGAATAGATGTCTAAAGGTCCTTGAAGGTAAAAGGAAAGGTAGATGAGATGACCAAAGCATAGAAAAAGAACCAGGCTATGTGAGATCAAACCCAGGAGTACCTTCCTATCCATGTAACCATCCAACTTTCTTTTAAAAATTGTTATTGCGCCTGTCTCAACTACTTTCTCTGGCAACTCATTCCACGTCCTCTGTGTAAGAAAATTGCACCTCATGTTCCTATTAAAGCTTTCCCCTCTCACCTTAAACCTATATCCTCTAGCTCTTGATTCCCCAACTCTGAGTGTATTTACCCTATCTATATCCCTCATGATTTTATACACCTCTATATAATCACCTCCCAGTCCCCTATGTTCCAAGAAAAAGCGCCCCTGCCTGTCCAACCATTCTCTGGTACTTAGTGTCTTAAGCACTGACAACATCCCCATAAATCTCTGTACTCTTTCTAGTTTAATAACAACTTTCCTATAACATTGTGAACAAAACTGAACACGATATTCCAAGTGCTGCCTCACCAACATCCTGTACAATTGCAAGATAACCTCCCAACTTTTATAATGCCTTGACTGTTGAAGTCCAACTTGACCAAAGCCTCCTTCACCACTTTCAAGAGCTCAGGAAGTTAAAGAAAATTCTTTTGCCCAGAGGGAGTTTGGAAATCCACACCTCAGTCTCTGATGAGTGGTAAAAGCAGAAACCCCCATCAGAATTGAAAAGTGCCTGAATTGCAACTTCATGTGCTTTAACCTACAAGTTAATATTACCTTAAGGATCATTTTCTCTGTTCTTTTGCATCATTATATTATCTCACATGTGAAATTATATGCACGGTAATGATCAATATATTTTAATTATGAAATGAAACGAGCTACTTTTGAAAGAATCCTGTATTTAGAAAGAATCAATGTGCCTCCCTATAATGGATGTTTTGTACATATTTGGATTGGACCTGTTCATAAATAGCTTATGCGGCCATTTACCAAGAACATCTGCGAATATCATACACAAATCAAAACAGGTATGCCATGGAACTTCATAGAAAACAGAATGGAAAGGACTAGTGCTCGATTGTGAGCCATCAGAGCTCATTGCAAACCAGTAAGGAAGTTTTACACTATCTCTGTATATCTCCTGAAGTGGATGTGCTGGATAAACTGATGCCAAACTCAATACTAAGAACATGAACCATAGTAAGACTACCCAATACAAGAACAAGCCCCAACAATGAAAATATTTTAAAAGGATGTGGCATTCCCTCTACCAAATCTGGTGACAGGTCTTGGAAATGAAATGTTAACTGTTTCTCATTCTACACATGCTGCCTGACCTGCTGAGGACTTTTACCTCAAGCATGATTTTTTTTTAAATTTTCATCTCCTCTGGCATTAATCTTGTTGTATGGTTGTGCCATCTATCACCTGGGTAACATCGGTGATCCTGTTAATTTCCTAAAAAGTTCTGCAGACTGAGCCCTTGGTGAATTCTGCAGAGCACTTGATGAATCGGCTTTTTGAGCAGGGTGTGACTGATCCTTACACCTACTGATAGCGTAACTTCCTTCAGCTCACATGTCACGGACATAAAAACACTTGGTGGTGTTCCGTGGGGCTATGTCCTTTCTTGGGAGGCCTTGTACTCACCTTATGTTCCCTCCATCCCCAAAAAAGAACACAATGGAGAAATGTCATCAGATTTTCAATGTCAAATATCTAGGAAGAAGTGAGAACTTAACTTTTATTTCAAAACGTTAGGGACAACCTCTGACTTTATTTAATTGCGCATCTGATCTACCTCTGATTTTGCTGGCTGGTATTTTGAGCAATTACATGGGCACTCTATGTTCACAAAATTTACATCCACCTCCCCAGCTCCAGGCTGCTTGCTAATTATCATAATTACAGTGTAAAGCCACCTATAATTGTGCATTTAAGTAGCTTCATATCTCAGCGGTGGGGGGGGAAACATCACAAATCACATAAATCTAATCTATGGTACTTAAAATCAACCAGCCCCTTTTGAAAAAGAGTTGCACTGAGACTAAAACAGGTCCTAGCACACAGAAGACTGGGCTGTTGCTCCAAAGTCAAGCTCAAGCCCAATCACAGTAGTGAATTTAAATTCAAAAACTTAAATTAATATGCAACTAGGAAGTTCGTACTAATAGTAGCAACTATAAAGCTGCCAGAATGTCCTTCAGCCAAGGAAATCTATTGCCTTGGCTTTGTCTGCTCTACGTACATCTCCAAAACAAACAGCCCTCTAAAATGGTCTAAAATAACTCTGTCCGAGAAAGAGCTGAGGACAATGAAAATGCAAGTTTTGCCAGTATACCCATGTCTAAGCGATGAATAAATAGAATACGAGAAATTGTCCAGGGACCGATTGAAAATTGAAGTACAGCACAGCATGGAGAAGGATTTTGATGAAACATGAGAGGCCATAGTAGAGAAGGCTGTTAGAAGAAAAGATGAGTTCTATCCTTAGAGGTCCTCCTAACCCCCAATCAACAGACAATAGGGCCAGACGACATTGGTAACCTATGCCATGGATGCAATGCTACATGGACAAAGATAGTGAGTGCTTCTTGAAATGGAAAACTGCACTGCTGGACTCAGAAACTCTGTCATTTACCAACCACTGTTGTCTATCGCTACTCATTTCTAATGCTGATATGCAATAATGACAAAAGCCTCACACGTACATCGGAACTGAAAGCTACAGGAGCTACCTGGCAGAGGAGTTCCACCTTGCTCACATTCTATAAACTATGCAGAGCTTCACATATGCAGTTGTCATTTGTCACCACACCTCATCACAACTCTACCGTTGTCTTTTACACTTTATAGATATTCATTGAGCTAGGAATGGAAGGGTTATAGGAGAACAAGACAGTGATGAACAAACTTTGCCAATTGACTTCATACATGCTGTTGTAAGGAAGGATCTGAACAACTGTGGACTGTACTCATGGCTGGGATGGCAGAGATACAAACTCCTACTTTGCAAGGTTACATGTAATTCTACTGTAGAGAGTTTAGCTAAACTCTTCGAAGGAGTATACTACAGGAAGGATAGTATGTGTGCACAGATTAAATGTTTGGTGTATTAATAAGCTTGCAAGAAAACATAAAAGTAAGGTCAAAGAACAGGGGTGAAACTCAGCACCAACCTTGCATTGGAAATGGTTGTTTTGTAACTCCAAAACATACAAAGTAATTGGAAGGAAAACAAGGGATGTGAGTCTTAGTTCATTTTTACTTCATGCACACAGAATATACTATATGACTACAATACAGACATCCACAGCATAGCAAATTTTAAATTGTCCCATTCAGGCCTAAAGATTTAATCACTGCAGAGCCTTTCTTACTCTTCTGGGATAATGTCTTTCCTGACAAGGGTGATCACTCTGCTAGGCAGATGAGACTTTAGACTCGGGACAAACCTTTCCACCAAGTTATTTGTAGCTGACTGAATAAATCGTGTTACCATTACAGCAGGGACTCGCATGAACCAGACCATTGAAGATTTAAAGGTGAAACTTGCAGAAAATGCAACAATGTAGGACATACAAAGAGCACATTGGGCAAACAAAAATAAATGGACTGCACAGATAAGGGAAAAGATAAAAAATCAAATTTCAGTTTCAAAAAGAGCCAGACATGCCTCCATAGAGACGCTGGAATTTTGTTCATGCTCACTGTTATTTCTGATGCAACTCATTTATGTCTCTGCCTACCGTTTCCATTGATACAGCTATTTCAACTGCTCTTTTAAATATAAGTTGTGCTTCAGTTAGGAGCCATTTTGAGTGCTTTTTTTGTAAGATTCCAAAAACTAAATGATAAGCATCATTAAGCCCATTACCACACTGACAATGCCGACAATGTTCAGACAACTTCTTCAGTTCAGACACTTACACTAAAATTGACTTCTCTTCCTTTTGATTCTGCTTATGAAACTTAAAGGGTTCAACAATCAACAAAGTTTTCAGTTCCAAATGTTCCTGCACTACTTTCACGATATCAGCAAAGCTCATTTTGGCTAATTTGGTAGGAGCAGCTGAACTTCAAAGCAGACTGTATGCCTTTGAACCCAATGCACTCAGTAAAGAAGGGACTTGTTTCTCATTGGCTATTTAACTTGCTTTAAAATACTGTTCAATCCATTCAGTATATATTTTCTGTGTAATCTTCTGTGTCATCAAACTTGTCAATCTTTCCAATGTAGCCTGCCACTTCTGCTCTTTTTTGTTATTACCCGGTACTCACTGTTTATCAACCCATGAAATTAGCCTGTTTTATTGCCTTCTTTTTAACTTGACTGAGTCTCACATGCTGTGCTTTCTTTTACTGAACTCTTTCTCACTGTGCTTTTGTTTTAACTCAAACATCTCACTGCACTTCAACAGGTAGTTATCTCAGGGTTGTTTTAAGCTTCCTTGTTGCCACTGTTATATTTTGCAACTCTAAAACATAAAAAAACTAATTGAAAGGAAAACAAGGAAGCCGAGAGATGCAAGTCTTATTTCATTTTTACTTTTAAATGAGGTGCACACATCATCGCCTGGTATCATCATGACGTGTACAATGCAAATATTTTTTCATATAACCCATAAGGAATTATTTAAACAAATAAAGAACACTTACTCAAACAATCTGTTTACAATATTGCTCAAATATTAAAATATGATATATTAAAAACACAACAGAGATGGCTCAGAACTGATTGTCACTGGACTGGATTTCACTGTCAGCCAGTCAGCAGTTCCATGGAGGACCACTGATCACCACAATGCCAAATAATGTGGCACTATCCAAAATAATGTGTGAGTTCCATTGCTTAATGAATTCAGGGGCTGCACACAGTTATAAATGACACACATTCATTTTAAAAAGGGGTCATTAACCTTCATTATAAAGGTAAGTGAGAATAAGTGGGTTGTCTCTTAAAAAAAATTCTGTTTTATTTCCATATGTCCTTAGAACAAAAAAATACTAACCCTTTGAAATTTGAAACCATGCTAGTTCATAGATCAATCCTACTCTCTAATTTATTGTTGTAATCTAATATTTAAATTCATTTATACAGGTTAAATGATTTAAATTTCATTTATATTTTGTTAATAATTTAAATACTTAAATTATCTACATTTTTCTACACCTGTTTCTAAGTGTCTCTGATTGTAGAGACATTTGAAAACAATGAGTTCTGGTAAGTCAAGGACAAGGTCTACATCACCTACAGCTTTGTCAAGTCTCATGGTTGACTCTGCTTTGCAAAATAATTGAGTCTACAATGTCAACAAAGTCTCAGATCAGTCCAGCTACCTGGCTAATCTGGAAAGAACTGAAGTATGGGCTGGATCAAGTTCGATCTAAACCATCATATCCAGCACAGAAGTAGCAAGCTCCAATCAACTCCATTCTCCTGTCTTCTCCCAGCAACCTTAGACATTTTTACTCATCTAGAACCTAGCATCCGGTGGCAATGAATTACACAGATTAACCACCTGCTGGTGAAAGGAATGTCTCCTCATCTCTGCTCTGAAGGGTTATCCTTGTATTCTGAGGGGGTGCCCTCTGGTCCTAAGCTCTCCCACTATTGGAAACATCCTCTCCATGCCACTCTTTGGGCCTAGGACCCAATTGCTTCCATCATACTGATATGGTGAAGGTTAAGCAGAGCCCCAAAGTAATTCTGTCACACCATCTGCAGTCTCCTTCACTGAAAGTTAGCCATGTATTAACCACTGAGAATAACACTAAGTAGAGACAGATTGGTAAGATACCCAGAAGATAAGTAGTAAAGGATTAGAGAAAAATAATTAGTGGCAGTCATTTCTGTGTAACGTTAAGCAAAACTGACTTACAAACTTAGAAAGGAATGTTTATTTAATGTTGGCTTTCAATTTTGCATTGAAACTTTAGGATGGTCACTAACAACTGTAACAAAAGGAAGATAAAGAGTGAAAAGGAGGTTAGGATTAACATGGCACACAAATGTTTTACTACCAGATAGATTATTCTGCTAAATCTTGCCCCTCGTGAATCTTAAGAGCATTTGGTGACCACTGCAGGACACCAGCGGTATCCAAGGAGCCGCAACGTTGCTTCAGTATACAAAATTATGTACATTGATCAATGTAACTTTCACTATATTTAGGTTGTCAATGTATAATCGAGTTGCACAAAGTCATTAGCCTATTTACCAGAGAATAATCCTTTATGTTTCATATCTCCATTTGTATTTGCCACTAGAAAACTTGTCAAGGATGTTTTCAAAACCTCCCTAAAAATATATGCAGCGCAAACTTATTTGATGGATGTGGTGTATATGGCTCAAGTAAGCTGTTTGATGAAGGTCCTTAGGCTCATTCAGAAAGGAAGGAGGCATGGGATCCAGGGAAACTTGGCTGTGTGAATTCAGAATCAGCTTGCTTACTGAAGGCAGAGGGTGGTAGCAGATGAAACATATTTTGCCTGGAACTCAGTGACAGTGGTATTCCACGGGGATCTGTTCTGGGACCCTTGCTCTGTGTGAGTTAATAGTGAGGAAGTGGAAGAGGGTAGATTAGTAAGTTTCTAGAATATACAAAGGTTGGTGGCAGTGTGGATGAAGAATGTCATTGGGTACAATGGGACATTGATGAGATGCAAGCCTTCTGCAGAGCTGGTACTCACACTTGAAACACTGAACACATTGAGCAGTATACAGAATAATGCAGATGAACCTGTAGTGCAGTTGGAGATTGGCAGATCTGACAAGGGCATCTCTGAATCGTGGCTGGAAGAAGATCATATTTGGGAGCTCAACATCCAAGGATACACATTGTATCAAATGGACAGGCAGGTAGGCAGACGGTGTGGGGTAGCTCTATTAGTAAAAAATGAAAACTAATCCTTGGAAAGAGATGATATAGGATTGGAAGATGTAGAATCCTTGTGGGTAGAGTGAAGAAAATGGAAGGGTAAAAACATCCTGATAGGAGTTATATACAGTCTACTGAACAGTAGCCAAGATGTGGTCTACAAATTACAACAGGAGATAGAAAAGGCATAAAAAAAAGTCAATGTTGAAATAATCATGGGATTTTCTATATGTAGGTACATTAGGAAAATCAAGTTGGTGCTGGACCCCGAGAGAGGGAATTTGTAGAATGCCTACAAGTTGGCTTTTTAGAGTAGCTTGTGGTTGAGCCCTCTAGGGAAGAGGCAATTCTAGATTCAGTGTTTTGTAATGAACCAGATTCGACTAAGGAGCTTAAGGTAAAGAAACTCTTAAGAGGCAGTGATAATATGATAAAATTCATCTGGCAGGTTGAGAAGGAGAAGAGTAAAGGGAATTACAGAGGTAGGAGAGAGCAGCTGGTCAAAGTTGATTAGAAGAGGTGTCACTATTAGGGATGACAACAGAACAGCAATGGATAGTGCTTTTGGGGGAAATACGGGAGGTGTAGGGAAGATACATCTCAAAGAAGTATTTTAAAGGGAGGATGAGGCAACCATGGCTGACAAGAGAAGTCAAAGACAACACAAAAACAAAAAATAGTGGGAAGGTAGAGGATTGGGAAGCTCTTAAAAACTGACAAATTTTAAAAAACCATAAAGAGATAAAAGATTATATATGAAGGTAAGCTAGCCATTAATGTAAATGAGTACTCAAGAAGCTTTTTTCAGACATATAAAGAGTAAAAGAAAGACGAGAGTGGATATCGGACTGCTGGAAAATGGCAATGAAGAGTAGTACTTGGGGGTCAAAGAAATGGTGGAGGAACTTAATGAGTATATTGCATCAGTCTTCACAGTGGAAGACAATAACAGAATGCTAGAAATGTGAGAATGTCAGGAGCAGAAGTGAGTGTTGTGACTATTACTAAGGAGAAGGTGCTTTGGAAGCTGAAAAGTCTGAGTGTAGATAAGTTACCTGGACTAGATAGGCTGCACCCAGGATTGTGAAAGAGGTAGTTGAAGAGATTGTGAAGGCATTAGTGTACAATGTCCTGTGTATGTTTCTCAAAATGGCTTCTTTGGTTTGTTAAGAGTAGGAATGCTTCTTTGTCTGATAAGTGTTTCTCTCACAGTTGTTTAGCTTTAGACTTGCTGATATGGGGATTGTATTCATTTGTTAACCAATGGGGAATGTTATTTTGTCTTGTGAGGCTGGGAGCTTGGGGGGGTTTCGCGGGTTTTCAGGAGAGTTGGGAAGAAGACGCCGAGGAAGGTGGACGTGCGCTGCACTGCTTGGTTGACCACCGGGGGTGGTTCCAGGTGCGAAGACGAGGAGGTCGGAGGAAAGTGACGAGGGGTCAAAAGGTTCGATGGTTGAGCTCCAACGATGTGCACTAAACTGACTGAACTTTGATAAGTTGGTGCCTTTCGCTTTTTCCTTTCTTTCATATATATTGTATTGCCTAGTACTCTTTTAGTTTTAGTAAACTCTTTAAAGTGTATTCCATAACGGTATCTGGTGTGAGTTTGATATTGTGTGTGTACATGCGGCATAAACTTGATTCCCACAGCACCTGCGTGTATGGGAGGTGGGGTTGGTGAGTGGCTGGATCTCCTTTTCCCCTAGACATATACCAGCCTGTTGGGTAAGTGTTACATTTGTGGGGGCTCATCCGGGATTGGATTGTCAGGGGCTGTGGAATCGTGCAGGCAGCAGAGCGGAGATGGATAGAGATAAGATTGTTAACTTGTGTGAGTTGGAAAGTGTACCGGTGCAGTATGCCTGTGTAGTGAGTGGAGTGGATTTTCGAGATTCGGGAGACGCATTAGCGCAGGGGTTACGTTTGGTGAACGGTATTGGGCAGGTAGAATTGGTAGCTAGACGGTGTGGTAAAGAGGTGGAGTCTAGCTGGGTGTTGGTTCGTACGAGTGCTGACGTCATGATGTTGGAACTGCCAGCGACGGTCAGTGTTCCGGGGGAGGCGGGGCCATGGGGGCTCCGCACTCTCTCCGAGGATGAGGATGAGGAGACACTGGAGAAGGGAGGCGGGACTAGGCCACGCCCCCCAGGTAGGGGGGAGGCCTCGGAGCTGGCAGCCGCACTTAACTCCCTGGTGGGAGTGGCTGAGAGGCCACGGCTGAAGCTGGGGGTGTTCTCCGGAGCCAAGCCTACTCCGGACAGGGAGGTGGACTATGAGACCTGGATCGAGCATACGTCTTTGATGTTAGAGGAGTGGCCAGGCTCGGAGGAGGAGAAGAGGCGGCGATTGGTGGGAAGTTTGAGGGGTTTGGCAGCCAAAACAGTCCGGGAGTTGAAAGCTGAAAAGCCTGGGGCTTCAGTGGAGGAATGCATAGAAGTTTTGGAGGGAGCGTTTGGGTTTTCAGGGGAACCCTGGCTGCTTTTAGCAGAGTTTCAATGCCTGGAACAATGGAGAGGGGAAAAGCTCTCCGAGTACATATTTCGGATGGAGGGGATGCTCTCGGGGTTGCGGCGCTGGGGGGTAGTGAAGGTGCCTGACGTGGCTAGCGTGAGGATGAGTCAGATATTCAGTGGTGGCTGGATGGAGGACTGAAAACCCCCAGGAGAGTAGGGACACCCCTCTGGAGGGGAAGGACAGGGGAGGTACTCACTCCAAGGGGCGACCAGTGTAGTGGGTTGGGAGCGGGAGCCGTCCTGGGAGAGGAGGGACGGCAGGCAGCGTGTGCTTTAACTGTGGGAAAGAGGGGCATTTCAGGCGGGACTGTGGGTGGCCAAGGGTGTGCTATAGCTGTGGAGAGGAGGGACACTTTAGGTGGGATTGTGAGAGACAAGGAGTCCCGCGGAGGGCAAGCCCCCCTGCGACTAAGAAGGGAGAGGTGTCAGGAAACTTAGGAGAGGCTCAGTGAGGGAACAGACTGGAGCCTGTGGAGGAACACATTCCCAGAGATCAGCCGAGGGTCCACCGGGTGCCCAGGCCTCTATTCCGAATGGGCTGGTAGAACCCCATCCCAGTGTGGGTCTACGGATAGAGGGAGTTTACGCAAAAGCTGTTCTTGATACGGGATCGCAGGTGACCTTATTGTACCGGTCTTTCTACAACCAATATCTAAAGCATTTGCCCGTAACCTCATTTGACGCCCTGCAGATTTGGGGTGTGAGCGAGGGTGATTACCCGTATGATGGGTACCTATCGGTGTGATTGGAGTTCTCGGAGGGCGATGTGGGAGTGTCTGAAGCTATTGAGACGTTGGTGTTGGTGTGTCCTGACCCAGTGGAAACCGGTGGTGCTGGCTTCCTGGTGGGGACTAACTCCCCCGTTGTGCGACGGCTCCTGGGAGCTTGTAAGGAGAAAGGGGGGAAACACTTTCTGGAGACCCTCTCGGTGCATCCAGTGTTTCGAGCAGTATTCGAAGAAGGGGTTGCCCCCAAGGGCTGGACCCGGAGTGTAAACGAGGGATGGTGTGGTGTACTCAGGCGAGGCCCAAGGTGATTTGACCAGGGGAGGGAGCACTCGTGATGGGGACCCCCAGATTCCCCGGAGTGCCGACGGGCAAAGGCCTGTTAGTAAACGCCCCGGACGATCTTGAAGGGGAGACATGATTTCCGGCGGGGGCGCTGGTGAAGCCCGAAGTGCAGAGACCAGGGGTGGTACATGCGAGGCGTATAACCATAAATGTCAGGAACACTACGGCAAGAGAATTCACCTTTAAGAGGGGAATGTCGCTGGCACATCTGTTCCCAGTGACGGTAATGTCTAGCACACCAGTGAGGACCCCTAACGGGGAGGGGTTGGAGCATCAAAGGGAGCTGACCGCTGAAGTCTTTAACTTCGGGGATTCCCCTGTGTCACCGGAGTGGAAACGCAGGCTAGTGGAAAAGATGCTGAAGATGGAAGCTGTTTTTTCTCGGGGCGAGTTTGATGTGGGCTGCTCCAAAAGCACTCGCCACACCATCCGGGTGACGGAGGACACCCCGTTCCGACAGAGATCCCGGCGGCTGGCCCCGGCAGATGTTGAGGACGTGCGGCAGCACTTGTGCATGTTGAAGGAAGCTGGAATCATAGCTGAGTCTCAAAGTCCTTATGTGTCCCCAATAGTGGTGGCACGGAAGAAGAATGAGCGAGTGCGCATGTGTGTTGACTACAGGACTTTGAATCGGCGAACTGTCCCTGATCAATATACTGTCCCGAGGGTTGAGGACGCGCTGGCCTGCCTGAGTGGAGCGAAGTGGTTCAGTGTGCTGGACTTAAGAAGTGGGTATTACCAGACCCCGATGAGTGAGGGCGATAAAGAGAAGACAGCCTTTATCTGCCCGCTGGGGTTCTTTCAGTTCGAACGAATGCCCCAGGGCATATCGGGGGCCCCAGCCACCTTCCAGAGGCTCATGGAGAGAACTGTGGGGGATATGAATCTGTTGGAGGTGCTGGTGTACCTGGACGATTTGATAGTGTTTGGATCGACTTTGGAGGAACATGAGGAGAGGCTGTTGAAGGTGTTAAGCCGGCTTAAGGAGGAAGGGCTGAAGCTTTCCCTGGACAAATGCCAGTTCTGCAAGTTGTCGGTTAGCTACGTTGGCCATAGCATTTCGCAAGAGGGAGTGGCTACTGATCCAACCAAGATAGAGGCCGTGACCACCTGGCCGAGACCCCAGAAAGTGAGCGCTCTGCGCTCATTTTTGGGGTTCTGTGGGTATTACCGCCGATTCGTGAAAGGATACGCCAAAATGTGTGACCCGTTGACTCAGCTGTTGTGTGGATATCCCCCAATGGGAAAGAAAAGGAAGGAGGACCGGAGGCAAGACATTGGAGGATACTGAAACCCGGCGGAACCTTTTGGCTCGAGATGGGATGATCGATGTGAAGAGGCATTCCGATCTTTGAAAAGGGCGCTGACCCAGGCCCCGGTGTTGGCTTTTGCCGATCCCCAGAAGCCATATGTGCTGCACACGGATGCCAGCCGAGAGGGTCTAGGAGCTGTTCTGTACCAGGAGCATGGCAAAGTACTGAGACCGGTAGCATTTGTCAGCCGAAGCTTGTCGCCATCTGAGAGAAACTATCCCACTCACAAGTTGGAGTTCCTGGCGCTGAAGTGGGCGGTGGTGGACAAGTTGAGCGATTACCTGTATGGAGCCAAGTTTGAGGTGAGAACGGATAATAATCCTCTCACTTATATCCTGACTTCGGCTAAGCTGGATGCCACAGGACATCGGTGGCTGGCAGCCTTGTCGGTATATGATTTCAGTCTGAAGTACCGCCCAGGAAGCAGGAATGTCTATGCGGATGCTTTGTCACGTCGGGAGCCGGGGGAACAGGAGAAGGACGAGGAGTGGGAGAGTGTCCCTGCCCCTGGAGTGAAGGCGATATGTCAGTTTGCTATCACCGTGAAGGCCAAGGGAAGAGGAAGGCTGGAGTGAGCCGTGGACCAATTGGGGGGTTTTGACGACGCCATACCCCTAGCTTACTGTGACCTGACCGCACTGCGGACTAAACAGTTGCTGGAACTGAGTCCGGGGGAAGTGGCAGCTGCTCAGCAAAATGACCCAGGTCTTGGCACTGTGTGGAGAGCGGTAGAGAAGGGGGAGGTGGAGTTGGCTGAGAAGGAGTGGCCTCAGTTAAAGTTAAAGACCAAATCTTGTACCGGGTAATGGCGCCTCCGGACCAACCCCGCCGTTGGCAACTGGTCCTGCCGGAGAAGTATCGGCAGACTGTACTCCAGGCCTTACATGATGATTCTGGACACTTGGGGTGGAAAAGACCTATGGATTACTCAAAGACCGGTTCTACTGGCCCCGGATGAGGGCCAAACAAAATCAGAGGAATAAGATGCGGTATGACCGAAAGGTGACGTTTGTCCAATTATTGCCGGGTGACCGGGTCCTTTTACGGAATTTAGGACTCCCTGGTAAGCACAAGTTGGCAGATCGATGAGTGAACAGCCCCTATGTAATAGAGAGCCAAATGCCGAATCTACCAGTTTACCGGGTGAAACCTAAGGATGGGAATGGGCCTATCAAAGTACTCCATCGGAATCACCTGCTGCCCCTGGGTCAAGCGGTGCGGGTGGACAAGGAGCCAGAGTGGGAGGCTGTGCCTAGTACAAGGACTCTGCGAGGGCGCAGAGCGAGGGAAGAGGCCGCTGCTGAAGAGCGGCGACGGGTCCCTAACCCGGGAATGGATACCGATTCGGAAGATGACGACTCAGATGAGTGGCCCCTGTTCCCATTCGCTGGCGCTCCAGTACCAGAAGAGGAGGCTCCTGGCCCTTCCCATACTGAGTTGGGTAAGAGGAGGGAAGGTATTGAGGGTCAGATGGAGAGGCAGCCAGCGTTGGGGGGAGAGAGGGTGGAACCCGAGCGTGAGCTGGAGGGTTCTCAGGTGAGGGGGGAACCCCGTGAGGGAGGGAGTGAGGATCTGACAGGTAGACCTGGGGTGTCCGAGGCAGAGGGTTCACAGGTGAAGAGGGAGCCCAGTGAGGCGGAAGGGTCGGCAGAAGGGGTACGGAGATCTCAGAGAAGTAGGTGCCCCCCGGTGCGGTTGACATATGTGGTACCAGGAGAACCGAGTGTGATTTCTACTGCTCTGGGTAGTTATGTCGCTGCTTTCTGCACCTGGGTTGGGTTTTGTGTGTTGCAAGAAGCTTTGGGGAACTCAGGTAATGACATTTGCTGATGGGGGGAGAATGTACAATGTCCTGTGTATGTTACTCAAAATGGTTTGTTAAGAGTAGGAATGCTTCTTTGTCTGATAAGTGTTTCTCTCGCAGTTGTTTAGCTTTAGACTTGCTGATATGGGGATTGTATTCATTTGTTAACCAATGGGGAATGTTATTTTGTCTTGTGAGGCTGGGAGCTTGGGGGGGTTTTCACTGGTTTTCAGGAGATTCGGGAAGAAGACGCCGAGGCAGGTGGACGTGCGCTGCACTGCTCGGTCGACCACCGGGGTGGTCTCAGGTGCGAGGACGTGGAGGTCGGAGGCAAGCGACGAGGGGTCAAATGGTTCGATGGTTGAGCTCCAACGATGTGCACTAAACTGACTGAACTTTGATAAGTTGGCGCCTTTTGCTTTTTCTTTTCTTTCATATATATTGTATTGCCTAGTACTTATAGTTTTAGTAAAATCTTTAAAGTGTATTCCGTAACGGTATCTGGTGTGAGTTTGATATTGTGTGTGTACGCGCGGCATAACCTTGATTCCCACAGCACCTGCGTGTACGGGAGGTGGGGTTGGTGAGTGGCTGGATCTCCTTTTCCCCTACCAGCCTGTTGGGTAAGTGTTACATTAGTAACGAGCTTTCAATTATCACCAGACTCTGGAACAGTTTCTGAGTACTGGAAAACTGCACACATCACACCACTCTTTAGGAAGTGAGGAAGGCAGAAAAAAGGAAATTATGGGCCAGTTAGCCCGACTTCAGTAATTAGACAGATGTTGAAGTCTATCATTAAGGATGAGGTTTCAGGGTACTTGAAGGCACATGATAAAATGGGCCAAAGTCAGCATGGTTTTCTAAAGGGAAAACTTTCCCTGACAAATCTGTTGGAATTCTTTGAGGAAATAACAGGCAGGATAGACAAAGGAGAGTCAGTGGATGTTTATTTGTTTTATTCAGAAGGCCTTTAACAAGCTGCCATACATGAGGCTGCTTTACAAGATCCCTGGTATCACAAGAGAGGCACTACCATGGATGGAGGCTTGGAAGAGCGGCAGGACACAAGGAATGGGAATAAAGAGGAGCTTTTCTGGTTGGCTGCTGGTGACTAGTGGTATGCCACAGGGTTCCGTGTTGGGACCTTTACACGTAAGGTGTCAATGATTTGAATGAAGGAATTGATGGCTTTGTGGCCAAGTCTGTAGACAATATGAATATAGGTAGAGGACAGGAAGCACTGAGAAAGTAGAATGCCTACAGAAGGAATGAGACAGATTCGGGGAATGGGCAAAGAAGTATAGGAAAATGCATAGTCATGCACTTTGACAGAAGGAGTGAAGTCATGGACTATTTACTAGAAGGAGAGCAAATTCAAAAAAAACAGATGTGTGGAGGGCCTTGGCAGACCTTGTGCAGTATTCCCTTCAGATTAACTTGCAGGTTGAGTCAGTGGGAGGAAAGGTAAATATAACGTTAGCATTTATTTTGAGAATGTTAAAGCAAAAATGTAATGCTGAGGCTTTATAAGGCATTGGTCAACCCACACTTGGAGTGTTGTGAACAGTTTTGGGCCCCTTATCTAAGAAAGTTGGTGCTGGCATTGGAAAGGGTCCAGAGGAGGTCTACGAGAATGATCTCTGGAATGAAAGGGCTAAAGATGAGGAATGCCCAATAGTTCTGGGCCTGTACTCACTGGAAGTTGGAAGAGTGAGGGGTGATCTCATTGCAACCTATTGAATATTAAAAGGTTGAAATAAAGTGGATGTGGAGAGAATGTTTCCTATAATAGGCAAGTCTAGGACCATAGAACACAGCCTCAGATTTGAGGGACAATAACTTAAACCAAAGATGAGGAACAAATTTCTTTAGCCAGAGGGTAATGAATCTGTGTAATTCATTGCCACAGATGGTTGTGGAGGCCAAGTCGTTAAGTATACTTAAAGTGGAGGATGACAGGCTCTTGACTAATCAGTGCGTCAAAGGTTATAGGTAAAAGGCAGGAGAATGGAGTTGAGAGGGATAATAAATTAGCCATGGTGGATCAGATTCAATGGTACAAATGGCCAAATTCTGCTCCTATGTTTTATGGTCACACGGTCACACATTGTCCCATCTGTGACAAAGTCCACTTAACCCACAACAAGCAAGAGAAAATCTGCAGATGCTGGAAATTTGAGCAATACACACAATGTGATGGAGGAACTCAGCAGTCTGGCAGTATCTAGGAAAAAAGTACAGTTGATGTTTCAGGCCGAAACATTTTGTCCCGAAACATGGACTGTACTCTTTTCTTAGTTGCTGGCTGGCCTGCTGAGTTCCTCCAGCATTTTGAGTGTGTTGCTCCACAATAGGATTAATAGATGCTTTTTCCAGACTTTAGAATTTGACAACTACTTTTTCTTCGTTACAATTAAATGTCATCTGTTTTACTGTTTTTCTGTTTACTCATTTTCACTGCGAAACTGCTGCCTAATTTACATATTATTTCCAAAGCTTTCTATTTTTATTCCATCCTTCCACCATATCTCAGTTTCTTTATTAATATATCGAGAATGCTTGCTTGGGTAAATTCAAATGTCAATGCCCTGTGACTACGATAGTCCAGAGATTTTAGTTTGAACAATTAATTAAATTATATTAATTATTTTTAACTTGCTACAATATTTTTCAATGTTTTCTTGATACTCATTCAAAAGTCTTCATTGTGGTTTGGTTACATGCCATCTTGTGTTGCTGATAAACATTTTCCACATTTAATAGCAAAAAGATTTACCTTAGATTTCCATGTCAAGCTTAAACTTTGTTTAGTATTACAAGAGTTGTATCAGGTGTTCAGCTTTGTGTTTCTGACAAATTCAGATAACTAATATTTTAGTGACAGAAGAAAATAAACTGTAGGTTGCTGTCTAACAGTCTGGGCTAGAACTGATGTACACTTGTGTAAGATAGAGCTTGACTTCATTTGCTTTCTTCCCTGCTACTATCAAATAGCATGTGGGCCATCACAATCTAGAGTTAAAAATGAAGAACTAGCCCTAGTGAGGCCACTGCCTAAGAGATACGTAGGTGACACAGAATCATATCCCATATGTCAGAAAATAAATTCAAGGAAAAAGATGAACAAGCAGCAAACAAAAAATCTTTGGTAATTATAATGAATGCAGCCTTAAAGATAAGTTCATGGTCTTTCAAAACTGATTAGGCTCTAATTTCTCCTGTATACAATAATTTGACTTGCCTCCATATATCATTTCATACATTTATTTAATTTTGTACACAAAGCTACAGAAAATAAAACAATATTCCACACAATCAAACAAAGCTCCTGCAAGATATTCTTGCCATTTGTGGTTTCTGTCCGGATGCTGAATGTACTGACCAAAAGCGGTTGTGTTTCTTCAATTATAAATGGAGCAATAGGTAGGAATTTTGGATTTAATAATGACCAGACAATCCTGCAACAGAAATAGAAAATCAGAGTAATGTTTTAAACAATTACGCCTTTTCAGTTCACAAGAGTGAAGCTTCAGCCAATGCCACTTCACAATTAATCAGAGATTGAGGAAAATTGTAGGGTTACAACCCTCTGATTTTGTACCACTTACTTGCTAACTTCATAAGATTACGAAGCACCGTACTAATTAGGAACTCACTGTGCTAGTTCTTAAAATACAAGACTATCTTGTTTATTAATCAAAAATAAAAATCACGTTATAGCATAACTGTCAAATGTTCTGATCAAGGGTACTCCAGGTACTTTCAATACTTTTCAGGCTCCAATTTGCAGTATGTATAAAAAAAAAACCTTGGATGTTAGAACTTGTTTCCTTTAATGGGAATAAAGGGGAGGAAGAAGTGAAGATTGAACTGGACTGGATCATCCTGCAGCTTGGCTCACTATCAGGCGTTCCCACTGAACCCATTTTTTTCCGATGCAGAGGGCTGAATGAGTTCATTGCTCCCATATGATGGGACAATAATGAGGCAGGATGGGCCCTTCAGGGCACATTGAGGGATGGGTGCCCAGAATGCACCAACAGCTTTTGACAGTCTGAATACCAAAGATATTATCAGATTTTTTTTCTTCAATTTATTTTCAGGGAAATGAATGTCACAGGGAGTAGCTTTTGCTGTTATTCTCCAAATGCCCTTGCAGATGATGTTGACTTGCTTATTTTGAATTAATGCAGTCTTTTTCCTCTGGAAAGGTACTCCCAACGATGTTGATAGAAAGTCACCAGCTTTAAGAACTGTTTACAATGAAGGGATGGGGGTGCATTCCTAAGTCAAAACAGTGTAATTCATGACAGAATCCTGCAGAGGGTGGTTTTCCCATCTGCCAGTTGCTCTTGCCCTTGATGGTAGAAGATATGGGCTTGGGAAGGTGTTGGTGGTGTAGCCCAAGTGAGTAACTGCAGTACATTTTGTAGGTGGAACATGCTACACCTGAAATGGCCCTGGTTAGCAATAGTTTTTGAATATTTTAAAACCACACTTGCCAGACTAGTGAAAAGTATTTGATCTCAACCTGGTTTGTGCTTTGTGGCCTTTGGGTACAAGTAAGTGAATCACTTTCTGCAGCATACACAGCCTCTAATTTGCTCTGGTAGACACAGTATATTAGGTGAGTTTCAATTCTAACCACCAGTATGCTTATGGTGGTGGAATCTCATCGATAGAAATGCGATTCAGTATCATCAGTGTTTGGGTTCTGTCAGCAGGACGTCTACACCTTACTGCACGCAGACCTGCATTGCTTCAAATCTTTATCAGGGTTTTAAGAAGATGGAACTCAATATTATGAAATCATTAGCAAAATCACAAGTTAAGAGTGTAATGGAATTTTCTCCTTTTTCCATGATGAATATAGGGTGGGTATCAAATACAGGTATACCCCGCTTTTCGAAAGTTTGCTTTACGCCACTTTGCTTTTACAAAAGACCTACATTAGTATCCGTTTTCGCTAACCGAGAGAAATCCCAAGATTTTCGCTTTTACAAAAAAAGGCGAAAAACGAAAATAGCGTTCAACGTTTGTTTTGCAGCGAGCCGTCAAAGAGGCAACGATAAGTGAAATTACACTGTACATACATTATTTCTACTTTATATAGACTGTGTATTTATCATATCATTCCTACTTTTACTATATGTTAGTGGTATTTTAGGTTTTATGTGTTATTTGGTATAATTTGGTAGATTATTTTTGGGTCTGGGAATGCTCAAAATTTTTTTCCATATAAATTAATTGCTTCTTCGCTTTACGCCATTTCGGCTTACAAAAGGTTTCATAGGAACGTTCTACTTTCGGATAGCAGGGGGAAACCTGCATTGACCTTGCCTGCAATGGTCAGATCCTGAAAATGAATAAATAAAATATCAGGCTGGGGCTGGGAGAAGTAGCTTAAATGGAAACAAAATGTTGAAGAACACGTAAGTAAATTGTTAAAAAAATCTGCAAAGAATGTTACCATTGCAGACAAAGCAGTGACTATGTTCATCTAAACAGCACATCCCGTGTAAATTGCACAATTACTGGTACGTTCTGTTCACATGGAAGATCACTCTTGTGCCTGGGGATGAGACTATAATATTATGCACAAGCCTCCTCTTACATAAAGGATTATCTACTGGGCTGAACAATGGTGGTAATAGCATGTAGCTGGAGGAGATTTTGAATCAATGTCACTTTATTTAGTTAAATGACCAAAGCTTAAACTAAAACAGAAAAATATTAGATATTTCGTGTTTCATCAGATTAGACATCCCATTGCCTAAAACTCCAGATTTTTATTAGTTTGACTAGACTTGCCTTTAAAAGGATCATGAGAGACTAACGGTTGCAGCTTGGACTTGCACACAATCTGCAACAATTACCTCTTTGGCCCTAGAATGCGTAATGTAATCTTTCACATTAACCTTTATCCAAACAAAACTGGCTGAATCATCTAAATGTAACCATTAAATAACATTCAATTACTGAAAAGAACAAAGACAAAATCAGGGACTTCTGAAATAATTCAAGACTATACTGCATTCTGGTAGTTGGTCAAATGCTTCACATTAACAATTACTTAATACATGACCGGCAATACTAGAATGAAGAAGGAGTCTGCACAAAATATAAAGTGGGTAATTTTGAATTATTCTGTATCTGGCCTGGCAATAAGTGGGCTAGCTGAAGTCAGTGTGAGGTTTAATCCATTTACATGCTGAACCTCATTAACATGCAGGGGATGTTCTTAGCCACCTACAAGTTAGGAACATAAAGGAGAATTCTGAAAACCTCAGAAAAATAATTGGAAAAGATGTTTTCATTTTGGGAGTGGTGTACAGAGTATTATTTCAAGGGTAACTAATTTGCCTGCTTAATGCTGAGTTCCAGTGGTTGTAGCACCTGAAACTTGGTGCAATGGAAGGGCAAAGCTAAATAGTCATTCAAAGAATCTCTTAGGAAAGTGAACAGGAATTACTTTATGCATTTCTGGCAGAATCCTTTAACACCACCACCAATGTTCTCAGCAGAATGATGGTAAAACAAATGTCCACCTGAATATACGAGACAAGGTATTCCATTCATTTGAAACTTGCATGACAATTCAACCAATATATATCCATTTTATATCCACTTCTCAGAATATTGTATTTTAGCACAAGTTACAAACTCCCTTCTTCAGGAACAAATAATGACTTTTCATCCCAAATTATACTTTTAGAAAGCAAACACGAGGAAATCTGCAGATGCTGGAAATTCAAACAACACACACAAAATGCTGGTGGAACACGGCAGGCCAGGCAGCATCTATAAGGAAGAAGCACTGTCAACCTTTCGGACCGAGACCCTTTGTCCTGATGTCTCTCTGAAGCTTCCGACTCTCTAGGCCACTCAGCCCCACGCTTGGTTCGAGCAGGCTGAGGCCCAGTTCAATATCGGAGACATTACAGCCGACGCTACACGGTATTACTACGTGGTCAGCGCGCTTGACCAGGAGACGGCAGGCTGGATCATCGACGTCCCACACCAGCCACCAACGGAGGACAGGTACACTAAGCTTAAGGAGCTCCTGATCCATACCTTCGGACTCTCCCGCCGCGAACGGGTCGCGCGGCTCCTTCACATGGACAGCCTGGGTGACCGCACGCCATCTGAGCTCATGAATGATATGCTGGCACTCATGGACGGCCACAAGCCGTGCCTTTTATTTGAACAGTTGTTCCTCGAGCAAATGCCAGAGGCCATTCGCCTCCTCCTCACGAGTGAGGATTTCAGCGGCTAAAGCAGTTGTCCTTTGGCAGAGCAAGCAACGTGGAGCAGCCTCCATGGGCCAAGACACGATCGCGCACCCCAAAGCCCAGGCCCCGCAACCAAAGCCACCGAGATGCACGGGGGGAAAAGACGATAGTTCAGAACAATGGTTTTTCTATCACCAAAGATGAGGCTCAGGAGCACGTCGCTGCCGTCCAGCATGTGCTTTTCCAGGAAACACCAGGGCCAGCCGTCGCTAATGGCTACGACAGCTGGCCACCGAGACAGCCTCCTGTACCTCTGGGACCGACAATCCGGGCAGCGCTTCCTGGTAGACACCGCGGCCGAAGTCAGCGTACTCCCCCTGTCGAATATAACCACTTGTAATGCGGTCCCAGGCCCCGAACTCACCGCCACAAATGGCACCAGTATTTGGACGTACAGCCTGCGAACTACCGCACTGCATTTCGGGTCCAGCTATTTCACTTGGACTTTCACGTTGGCAGCAGTGCCACAGCCACTACTAGGGGCAGACTTCTACGAGACAACTGCCTCTTGGTCGACTTGAAAGGCTGGGCATTTGGTCCACACTGAGACGTTCCAGCTTTCCAGCTCGGAGAAGCCAAGCTACCGGCCCTCCACCTGGATTCCGTGACCCTCTCGGGTAATGAATTTGCCAGGGCGTTGGCGGAATTCCCCTCCGTAGTCACCCAGCAGTTCTCCACGGCCGACCCCAAGCCATCCCCATGCAAGGACCGCCGCTGCACGCCTGTGCTCGCAGGCTCTCACTCAACAAGCTCCAACCTGCCAAGGAGGAGTTCCGTAAGATGGAAGAGCTGGGAATTGTACGCCGCTTAGACAGCCCGTGGGCATCCCCGCTGCACATGGTGCCCAAGTCCACAGGAGGATGGAAGCCCTGCAGAGGGCTCAACGACGCCACAACCGCCGACAGATACCCAGTACCCCACATCCAGGATTTCACGGCAAACCTGCACAGAGCGACCATCTTCTCCAAAATCGACCTGGTCAGGGGATACCATCAGATCCCAGTGCACCCCGACGACGTGCCCAAGACAGCCCTCATCACCCTGTTCGGCTTGTTCGAATTCCTGAGGATGCCTTTCGGTCTCAAGAATGCAGCCCAAACTTTCCAAAGGCTCATGGACTCGGTGGGACGCGGCCTGGATTTTGTTTTCATTTACTTGGACGATATCCTGGTGGCTAGCAGTTCGCACCAAGAGCACGTGGCACATTTGCGCCAGCTCTGCCAACGCCTGAGCGACCACGGACTGGCAATCAATCCAGTGAAGTGCCAACATCCGGAGATCGACTTCTTGGGCCACAGAGTCAACCGACATGGTGCAGTTTCCCTACCGGACAAGGTCCAGGCCATCTGCCAGTTCCCCAAGCTCAGCACGGTCAAGGGCCTGCAGGAGTTCGTAGGGATGGTCAACTTTTATCATTGGTTTGTGCTGCCGGCGGCCCGCATCATGAGACCCTTGTTCAGCCTGATGGCCGGCAAGGCCAAAGAAGTGGCATGGGACACGGAGTCCACAGAGGCGTTCGAGCAGGCCAAGAAGGCTTTGGTGAAGGCGGCCCTCCTAGTGCACCCGAGAGTCGATGTACCCACGGCACTCACAGTTGATGCTTCCGACACGGCAGTCGGCGGAGTCCTGGAGCAGCTCGTTGAGGACCAGTGGCGACCACTCGCTTTCTTCAGCCAGGGAGGGTGGCGGTTCGCACAGACGGGTCTCGAACCGCCATCGGGAGCCGCAGGCAGACACGTGGCCCGCTCGGGGCGGACCTTCCGGGGAGGGTCTGACATCACGTCCGCCCCGCTGGTCGCAGGGACCCGTGGGAGGGGAGAGTTAAGCGCGCGAGTTTGAATCAGTAAAGTCATTCCGAGTTCAGCTCTCTCTGCCTCCGTGTGTTCCTTTCGTAGCGCTTTGCACGCGACTACAACTTAAGTATTAAATACACAGATTACCTATCAAATGTACCTGCTGAGTTCCTCCAACATTTTGTGTGTGTTGTATCAAATGTAATATTTAAAACACAGCACCTTTTTGTTTCTAGAATCTCATTTATCTACCATGTCTGGATATCAACTCTCATTCTCTCTTTGTAAACAGCACACAAGCATAAAATTAATTATTACCCAACTTTAAACATATAGTAGAAGTACATAGAATGGCACAAGTAACAATTGATGTCAATAGATCTCATTCATGGATAGGGAATGGCCTATCCCTATATCTGACAAAATACATCTTCAACTATCTGAAATCAGGGCCTGCAGTGGGCATAGGCATCGATTCAATTTTTAAAAAAAATTGAAATTCAACATTTCTGTCTGGTTTCAAAACACCTATGGGTGGCAAGAACAGAGAATTTTGTATGCTTACAATTAACTAAGAATTTCAGTCTGAAATCTATAAAGCAAGGTAAGATAAAGTGATTGAGTTTGTTTGAAACTATAGATGAACAAACATACCTTTCCACCATGTTGTTCGAGTCTTTGCAGGGCATCTGTGATCAGCTGCTTAAGATTTTTATCCATCAGTCTTTTTGACAGCTTAATGCACATTAAGAAAAATACATTGAGTTGTAAAATTTGGAATGCAATATACTCAGAAACAAAGACTACAGTGTAAATAAAAGCTCCTAAAACTCAAGAGAGGTCCAAGTTGACTACTTAAACAGTCCTTTAACCCTGTTTAATGGGAACAATAGTGGCAAAACTACTGGTTCATTGCCCCGTGAAACCAACAGCAACTTGAGGATTTTTGCAAATATGTGTCTGTATTTGGAAATCCAGCAGTATTCATGATCTCCATTTTCTCTAAAGCAATCGAGTTAAAGTCACTTGTCTCTAAGCCATTTATCAATGACTGCCACTTCATAGTACCCCGAAACTCTTACTACATAGTAACAAAATTTCAGTGAATTTCTAAAATGGCATCCCAAACCATAATTACCACCTGGCAATGTACTTGAGTCACCTAAATGCTTAGTAATCCTTTACTTTATGTGCTAGAAACAGTTCAAGGAAAGCTACCAATCCACGCACACCTCAGCGTTAAGCAGTGCCTCAGTGTTGAATTTGGTATGAAACCACATTTCAAAAGACCTTAGCAAGGGTAGCAAATAGTCTCAACAACTAAGACATGGCTGGAAATCTGAAAAGAGTATCGTGACAAGAAAACCCACAAATACTACTGTAATATAGTAGCTCAAAACATAATGACAAGGCAGAAGATAATTATGGAAAATGTTTCTGTACTGGTGCAGAGAAACATTAATAAAAAAATAATCAGGAATTCTACAAGAAAATATTAAGACTGAAGAATGGGAGTGTGAAAACCTACTGCTACAGATCAGATTGATACAATCTGGATAATTTATTTAACTACTGTACATTAACTGTGCAAATACTACTAGTGATTAAAATGATCTATTCAATAACTGTATTTAAATTCTGTAAAATATTGTCTCCTGTTCTTCCTTAGCAGGCAGATATTAAGTAGTTAAGTCATCACATCTTGAGTTAATCCCACTTGCAGGCACGAATCCAGACATATGGGCACACTACATAACAAGTACATGGCAATATGGACACAGCATGGAATCATGGGAGAGACAGCATGGGTGATAATTAATAACAACTAACCTGATAATTTGAGGTCCACCAAGCTGTAAATCTTTCATAAGATATAAACCTTAGCCAACTTTCTTTAAACTTTTAATACTGGAACTTCTAAAATTGCAGCTATGGAGTTACATGGCCTGAAGTGCATTTTTGCTGCTATTATCCTCTCATTAGCATGCATGCACCTATTGCGTAGGCTGGCATATTTATTGGTAACCTAAAATGCGACTGAAATTTATTGTGAATTTTGCAGTTGGTTGGGAAAATGAGTTTCTAGGTCTGTTTAGTGTAAAATTCATGAGAAGAATTAACAATGTTAAAACACAACAGAAGTCATACCAACAGCCACTTTCTTAAAGCACAACTCCAAATACTTACACTAGTCAACAAATGTTTAAGATGATCATTCACAGCAGGGCCAACAACAGCACTTAACTGGACTAAACCATGCAATCCCCTCTCAAACACCTCAATGTCTGAATGTGCCTTTAGGGAGAAAAGTAGCAATTTTAGAAACATTCACCAACTGTCGAGATCGAAAATTTATTAATATTTATCAGCACCCAACTCAGATTGCATGCCAATGTACATGCATGATCAAAAGCTCCTTACACATGGTTAAAATGTCTTCTTCACCCTCATACAGTTATAACAGGAAGAGTGATGGAATTGACAGTATTAGAATGGAGTCTGTAGGTTTCTTTGTTGGTATTCATGTCTTTGGCCCTCCCAATATCCATGTGAGGAATCTTAAAAGGGACAAGCAATTGTGGTGAGGCCACTCTGGATGTCATTAACGGAAATATGGAACCATATAAAATACGGATGAGAAAAGAGAGAGATTGAAAATAAATCCTTAGATAGTATCCCAGACAGCACTATCTAAAGGAGAGCTGGATTTATGAAAGCACACTAGCTCGTCTCATACCTTTATGAGAAGGTACAGTACTGTGCAAAAGTTTTAGGCACATATATATAGCTAGAGTGCCTAAGAATTTTGCACAATTCTGTATTTGTCAACATGGAGCAGAGAGCAAGTTTATAAATCTGGTGAAGCAAAGGATGTTGGGTATGGTGAGGGAGGAGTGCCACAGGAGTGGTCTGGGACAGGTGGCAGAGGAGTACCAGGGGAAGGGGTTGGCACAGGTGCAGACACACACAGCCCTGACACAACAGACAAGATCATTTGATTCCAAATAATTGGCTTACTGATCATTACAGATCACCTCTGTGATACCTTGTGTTCCCTCCCCTCTCCCCCTTTTCCCAACTATGATTCCCTCTTCCTGTCCCCTTCCAATCTCAGTCCACAACAGAAACCCATATCAGAATCAGGTTGATCATCACTCAATATGTAATAAAATTTGTTTGTTTTTGTGGCTGCAGTACAATGAAATACATAAAATTACTAAAGTACTGTGCAGAAGTCTTAGGCACCCTAGCTAAATATATATGTACCTTAGACTTTTGCACAATACTATATCTGTGTGTCCTTTAGCGAAAAGTAAACACCCACTCGGGTTGCTGTGATGGGAACTAAGTGAACACTGCTATCCTGCTGCAAAGGTCAAATGCAGTCATTTGCTGTTGAGGTTGTAATCCTGGAGAGAATTCTTAGGTTTAGAAGATCTGTGCAGCAAAATTATGCCACAAACTGAGAAAAGAGATAATTACAATCACAAAGCTATGAAAAAGGGTAATGGTAGTTACTAATTTTAAGTTAATGCAACATTAATGTTGTACTTGTGAATATTTTAAGAGTTTAACATAATACTTTGCAATGAAGCCAAATTTTCTGTTAGTTCACATCCCAATTGCAAAGAAATATTCCCTACAAAACATATAATGACTGAAAAGAAGTATGTCTGTTATTGCTACAAATCAAAATTTTCAATTGCGAAAGATTCACTGATAACTTACCAGAGCAGCTTTTAACTTTGGAATCACCTTTGGAACCAATGGAATAGCTTTTTCAGCAGCATCTTCAACCTCCAGCAGTTCTTTGAATCCTTCTTTGGTTACAAACGTGTAAGGGTGTTTTGTTTCTCTTAATCCCTATATAAGGAAACAGGCAAATTACAAAGCCAAATGCTGGTGTTTCCCAACACAATCTGCCTCTGTCTTTATAATACAACAACCCCACCAAGTGGTCAAAAACTATTTCATAACTTTAAGTATTACAGCAAACAATGCAATATCAGAGAAATATCCAATAGCAAATATCACTAGAGTGTTAATCTATTGGAGTGTATTTAGGGTGGAGGATAAAGATAATTCTTAGAGCATACCAGAAATTTACCCTATGTTTTTAAACCACATGGTGAAGGCTTGTAAATTGTAATCAATTTGCCTGAAGGAAACACAAGTAAGAAATTATTGAAGATCGGGGAAAGAGGAAAATAAAGACAAGCTGCAACTGCAAGATAAAAATCATCATTGCTATAAATCCAGAATAAAAGAGAATGCTTAAGATGTTCAGCTGATCAGACAGGAACTTTAGACAGAGAAAAACAGAGTTAGTTACATTAGAATTGGCCAGTTCTGGAGAAGTTACCGGTATTTGTATCCTGAAGGTTCCAGTTTCCCTGGTTGGAAGACAAAGTGCTATTCCTTAAGCTTACACTGGGGTACATTGAAACTGTGTAAGAGACCAGAGCCAGAAGTCAGAGTGTAAATGGGATAGGCAGTTAAAGTCTCTGTCAATTGAAAGCTCAGTCACACGAATGGAGAACACATGGAACAATGGCAACAAAATATCCGAACTCCAGTCTCATTATTCACAAGGAATGAAGAACATCAATTGGAAGTAAACTGTCGCTTCATCTGCAATGTACTGTATATTTGGGTACCGAGATAATGGGAAAGGAAGACATAAATAGGCAGATGCTCTGCCTGCTGAGCCTGTAAGAAGTTCTCATGTTGAACTTCTTCACTTTACCCACCTCCTCTTGATCAGGTTATAGCTATAGGAACTACCATTGGTCCAAGCTACACTTATTTCTTTAATGGAAGTATAGGACAATTTTCATTCAGCTTGGGACTCCACTCTCACACTTTTTCTGGTACTTTGATGATTTCACTGTCACTGTTTCCTGCACTCAAACAAAAAACTGAAAATTTCATCTCTTTTTAAACATGACCCATCCTCTGACTCTTCCTTCCCTTTCTGGATCTCACCATCTCCACCTCTAGAGATCTGTTACCAACCTGCAGACTCCTGTAACTACCTCTTATATTTTCTCCCACCTTGCCACTGCTATAGATTCTGTTCCATTTCTCACAGCTTCTACATATCAGTCATTAATTAGTATAGATAAAATGTTTCACATAGATACTTCTCAAGTATCCTCCTTCTTCTTTAACTTATCCTTCCCCTCCACTGTAGGTGATAGAATCCTTAGCTATATCTCATCAATATCCAGAACATCTGCTTTCACCCCTCTCCTCCTAAATAAAATTAGAGTTCCCCTCATCCTCACTATCTGCTTACCAAAAGATCATCCTTCACAATTTCTGCCAGCTACAGTAAAATGTTCTACAGCCATCTGTGCGCCCTCATTAATTCATCAACTGAATGATTCAACTCATCATACCCAACACTGGTCTCACTTGATCAGTATTATCTTTCCTGTCCTATCTTCTCTGCAATATAAAACCAACTTCTTTTCTCATTTTCCCCCAATTCTTTGAGCTTCCAGCTGAAATGTTAACTGTTTTCCTTGGCACAGATGTTGCCTGTGTTGAAAACACTTACTTGGAGTTCTCAACATTTTCTGTTTCTATTTCACATTTCCCACACCTTTCACTTAATGTGATATGTTACATAGGCATAGGAAGAACAAATCCTCTTAATATTTAGCTAGATCAATAGCTAAATATTAATTTACATCTTTTTAATTAACTGGCTGCTTAACTGCTTCTTGTTCATTAATATTTTATCATTTAATAATTCCTAACAGATTAACACCTGCTTCAGCTGTCTCAGACCATACAATATATCTGTGTATATTTTTAAAACATTATTAAAATCATCTTAACAAAATGTTACTTAAAATATACTTATTTGCTTAAACATGATTAAAGAAAAAAAACAAATTTTTCCAATTCAATTTTTATCCTAGATCTAGATTCTTTAAGTAATGTTTCTGATGCTACGACACAAAAAAAGACAGTGATAACATGGGGGAATTCTAACAAGAACCCCGAGTACAGTTGAGCAGCACAGATGTAGAATCATCTGTCACATATCAATTCTCACACTTCAGCACACAGCAGTGCATGCAAAGATTTTCAAGACTTAACTGATAGATGGTGATTCCAAATGGAATTTGCCAATCTCTAAATTTGCCGATGACACAACTGTTGTTGGTGAATTTCAGTTGGTGATGAGCAGGTGTTCAGGAGTGAAATAGATCAGCTAGTTGAGTGGTGTCAAAACAATGACCTTGCATTCAACATCAGTAAGACTAAGGAACTGATTGTGGACTTCAAGAAGGCGAAGTCGAAGGAACACACACCAGTCCTCATTGAAGGATCAGCAATGGAAAAGTAAGTAAGCTTAACGTTCTTGGGTGTTGACATCTCTGAAGATCTATCCTAGGTCAAACATATTGATGCAATTACAAAGAAGGCACAGCAGCAGCTATATTTCATTCAGAGTTTAAGGGGACTTGGTACGTCATCTAAGACTCTCACAAATTTTTACAGATGTACCGTGGAGAGTATTCTAACTGGTTGCATCACCATCTGGTATGGAGGAGCCACTGCACAGGATCGGAAAAAGCTGCAGAAAGTTGAGAACTTAATTAACTCCATCATGGGTTCTAGCCTCGCAAACATCAATGACACCTTCAAAAGGCAAAGGCAATCTATCATTAGGGACTCTCATCATCTAGCAAATGCCTTCTTCTCATTTCTACCATCAAGGAGAAGGAGTCCTAAGACATACATTCAACCTTTCAGAAACAGCTCGCTCTCCTCATTTATCCAATTTCTAAATCGACAATGAACCCATAAATACTATATCACTAGTTTTCTTCTCTCATTTTTGCACTATTTATTTTTTTGTACATACTTCTTATTGTAATTTATCGTTTTTAAATTATTGTGTATTGCAATCTACTGCTGCCACAAAGCAATAGATTTCACGACATGAGCCAGTGATATTAAACCTGATTCTGAACTCCAATTCCAGTCCAGCAAGGTTTATTTGAAGAAGCTGTGATTTGTAATTTCAGGTAAATCAAGTAAAGAACAGAAGGAACTATAATGATACCAAGAGACTCAGATGCTCAACCATTCCATGAAGCAAACTATTTTAATCAGGAAAAATACATTGAACTAAACTACAACATCTCTCAACATCAATCCAGGGACTTGATGTGATCATTCAGAATGCAAAAGTACACTTGATAAACAACAATGGTGCCTCAAGGAACCCCTATTACAAGCTTATCTGTGGAATGTGACATATCCTGATGATAAAGAGTTTTATTTTCAAATTAAGTTATGACAAATAATCCAACTCTTGCAAAAAGCAGATGGAGGAGCATCTTCCTGTATATTCAGGGGTCAAGGAACCACTATATGGCTTCATCAGCAAAGAAAGATAGATGGAATTCACATTTAAATAATGACTGCTTAATTTGGAAAAAGTGAAGGGAATAATACACGATCCTAAAATGGAAAAAGGCACAGGAGAAAGTCACAGAGATAAGAGTAGAATGACACTCTGAAATAATTATAAATCTTCCTTCTTCATATGCATATTTCTTTGGTTGATTAAGAAGAAGTAGATTTTGAATTTGCTGCAATAGATAAATGGAGAGACAGATCTGTACAAATTGGCTTCTATTTACAGTAAAAATTCACAAGCCCAAAGAGAGGACTACTGGAGAATTAGAATCCAGAGGTAATTGGTTTCAACTGTGAAGAGAAATGAGCTGAAGTAGCCATTACAGTGTCATAGTTAGAGAATATTATGATTAATCTGTCCTAGACTAATTTGAAGCTCAGATCAAGTGTAAATGAAGTCTAGCTCAGGTCAAGATCAAGTTTCTCAGTCTATGAGGAAGCATTTGATGAAAAAGTGAGGAAATGAAAGGTAGGGTTCTTGGTTGGAACAAAACTCTTGCTAATTTTGCAGGAAGCTCTAGTTCTTTCACAACTTAATTACAGACAATATGATGATTGCACAATTAAACATGATCATGGAGAAATAAATCTCAACATTCATGTGGAAGCTTACATTATCCCTATGAAAAATGTTTACAAAAAGCAAATTAACGAAGAAATTATTTCAGAGTAAGAAGGCTGCAAGTGAACTGCTGATTTTTCGGAGCGAAGGGAGTTTTTCTTACTACTCACATTAAAGAGAGGTGAGTCTGTGCAGGCACGTGACGTTAGCCAGTAGAGCACGAAAGGTTCAAAAAGAAGGCAACCATATCCAGCGGGCAGTGGAGTGAGAGGCAGCAGAGTGGTAGGGCTTTGGCTCAACGGGCTTAGGTGGTAACGGAACGAGGCGAGGTAGGAAGTATGTGTGTGAGGCCAGTTTTCTGTGCTCAGTATCAGATGTGGGGTGTCCTGGAGTCTCCCAGCCTCCCGGACGACCATATCTGCACCAGGTGTGTCAAGCTGCAGCTCCTGAGGGACCAAGTTACGGAACTGGAGATGCAGCTCGATGACCTTCACCTAGTCAGGGAGAGTGAGGAGCTGATAGAGAGGAGTTACAGGCAGGTGGTCGCACTGGGGGCACGGGAGACAGACAAGTGGGTCACAGTCAGGAGGGAGAAGGGGGAGAGTCTGGTACTAGGGAGTACCCCTGTGGCTGTACCCCTTGACAATAAGTACTCCTGTTTGAGTATTGTTGGGGGGGCAGCCTACCTGGGGGAAGTGACAGTGGCCGTGCCTCTGGCACAGAGTCTGGCCCTGTCGCTCAGAAGGGTAGGGAAGGGAAGAGGAAGGCAGTAGTGATAGGGGACTCTATAGTTAGGGGGTCAGACAGGTGATTCTGTAGATACAGGAAAGAAACTCGGATGGTAGTTTGCCTCCCAGGTGCCAGGGTCCGGGATGTTTCAGATCACGTCCAAGATATCCTGCGGTAGGAGGAAGAACAGCCAGAGGTAGTGGTACATGTTGGTATCAATGACATAGGTAGGAAAAGGGAAGAGGTCCTGAAAAAAGACTACAGGGAGTTAGGAAGGAAGTTGAGAAACAGGACCACAAAGGTCGTAATCTCGGGATTACTGCCTGTGCCACTCGACAGTGAGTATAGGAATAGGATGAGGTGGAGGATAAATGCGTGGCTGAGGGATTGGAGCAGGGAGCAAGGATTCAGATTTCTGAAGCATTGGGACCTCTTTTGGGGCAGGTGTGACCTGTACAAAAAGGATGGTTTGCATTTGAATCCCAGGGGAACCAAATTCCTGGCAGGGAGGTTTGCTAAGGCTACTGGGGAGAGTTTAAACTAGAATTGTTTGGGGGTGGGAACCAAACTGAAGAGACTGGGGAAGAGAGTGTTAGCTCACAAATAGAGAAAGCTTGTAGACAGTGCGAGAGGGAGGATAGGCAGGTGATAAAGAAGGGACGCGCTCAGACCAACGGTTTGAGATGTGTCTATTTAATGCAAGGAGTGTTGTGAACAAAGCAGATGAGCTTAGAGCATGGATCAGTACTTGGAGATATGATGTGGTGGCCATTACAGAGACTTGGATGGCTCAGGGACAGGGTTGGTTATTTCAAGCGCCGGGTTTTAGATGTTTCAGAAAGGACAGGGAGGGAGGCAAAAGAGTTCGGGGCGTGGCACTGATGATCAGAGATAGTGTCACGGCTGCAGGGAAGGTGGATGCCATGGAGGGATTGTCTACGGAGCCTCTCTGGGTGGAGGTTAGGAACAGGAAGGGGTCAATAACTTTACTGCGTGTTTTTTACAGGCCGCCTAATAGTAACAAGAATTTTGAGGATCAGGTAGGGAAACAGATCCTGGAAAGATATATTAATAACAGAGTTGTCGTGATGGGAGATTTTAATTTCCCAAATATCGATTAGCATCTCCCTACAGTGAGGGGTTTAGATGGGGTGGAGTTTGTTAGGTGTGTTCAGGAAGGTTTCTTGACACAGTATGTAGATAAGCCTACAAGAGGAGAGGCTGTAGTTGATTTGGTATTGGGAAATAAACCTAGTCAGGTGTCAGATCTCTCAGTGGGAGAGCATTTTGAAGATAGTGATCATAATTCTATCTCCTTTACAGTAGCATTGGAGAGAGATAGGAACAGACAAGTTAGAAAAGTGTTCAATTGGAGTAAGGGGAATTATGAGGCTATCAGGCATGAAACTGGAGGCTTAAATTGGAAACAGATGTTCTCAGGGAAAAGTACGGAAGAAATGTGGCAAATATTCAGGGGATATTTGTGTAGAGCTCTGTATAGGTATATTCCAAAGAGACAGGGAAGTTATGATAGGGTACAGGAACCGTGGTATACAATGGCTGTAATAAATCTAGTCAAGAAGAAAAGAAAAGCTTACAAAAGGCTCAGAGAGTTAGGTAATGTTAGAGATCTAGAAAATTATATAGCTACTAGGAAGGAGCTTAAGAAGGAAATTAGAAGAGCCAGAAGGGGCCATGAGAAGGCCTTGGCGGGCAGAATTAAAGAAAACCCCAAGGCATTCTACAAGTATGTGAAGAGCAAGAGAATAAGACGTGAAAGAATAGGACCTATCAGTGGGAAAGTGTGTATGGAACTGGAGGAAATAGCAGAGGTACTTAATGAATACTTTACTTCAGTATTCACTATGGAAAAGGATCTTAGTGATTGTAGTGATGACTTGCAGCAGACTGAAAAGTTTGAGCATGTAGATATTAAGAAAGAGGATGTGTTGGAGCTTTTGGAAAGCATCAAGTTGGTTAAGTTGCCGGGACCGGATGAGATGTACCCCGGGCTACTGTGGGAGGCAAGGGAGGAGATTGCTGAGCCTCTGGCAATGATCGTTGCATCATCAATGGGGATGGGAGAGGTTCCCGAGGATAGGAGGGTTGCGGATGTTGTTCCTTTATTCAAGAAAGGGAGTAGTGATAGCCCAGGAAATTATAGACCAGTGAGTCGTACTTCAGTGGTTAGTAAGTTGATGGAAAAGATCCTGAGAGGCAGGAATTATGAACATTTGGAGAGGCATAATATGATTAGGAGCAGTCGGCATGGGTTTGTAAAGGGCAGGTTGTGCCTTACCAGCCTGATTGAATTTTTTGAGGATGGACTAAACACATTAATGAAGGAAGAGCAGTAGATGTAGTGTATGTGGATTTCAGCAAGGCATTTGATAAGGTACCCCATGCAAGGCTTATTGAGAAAGTAAGGAGGCATGGGATCCAAGGGGACATTGCTTTGTGGATCCAGAACTGGCTTGCCCACAGAAGGCCAAGAGTGGTTGTAGTTGGGTCATATACTGCATGGAGGTCAGTCATCAGTGGAGACCCTTACTCTTCATGATTTTTATAAATGACATGGATGAGGAAGTGAAGGGATGGGTTAGTAAGTTTGTTGATGACACAAAGGTTGGAGGTGTTGTGGATAGTGTGGAGGGCTGTCAGAGGTTACAGCGGGACATTGATAGGATGCAAAACTGGGCTGAGAAGTGGCAAATGGAGTTCAACCCAGGTAAGTGTGAAGTGGTTCATTTTGGTAGGTCAAATATGATGGCAGAATAGAGTATTAATGGTAAGATTCTTAGCAGTGTGGAGGATCAGAGGAATCTTGGGGTCCGAGTCCATAGGATGCTCAAAGCAGCTGCGCAGATTGACTCTGTAGTTCGGAAGGCGTATGGTGTATTGGCCTTCATCGATCATGGAAATTGAATTTAGGAGCCGAGAGGTAATGTTGCAGATATATAGGACCCTGGTCAGACCCCGCTTGGCGTACTGTGCTCAGTTCAAGTCACCTCACTACAGGAAGGATGTGGAAGCCATAGAAAGGGTGCAGAGGAGATTTACAAGGATGTTGCCTGGATTGGGGAGCATTGGGGAGCCTAATGAGAATGGGTTGAGTGAACTTGGCCTTTTCTCCTTGGAGCAAAGGAGGATGAGAGGTGACCTGATAGAGGTGCACGAGATGATGAAAGGCACTGATGTGGATAGTCAGAGGCTGAAATGGTTGCCACAAGAGGACACAAGTTTAAGGTGCTGGGGGAGTAGGCACAGCGGAGATGTCAGGGGTAAGTTATTTACTCAGAGTGTGGTGAGTGTGTGGAATGGGCTGCCGGCAACTGTGGTGGAGGCAGATACAATAGGGTCTTTTAAGAGACTTTTGGATAGGTACATGGAACTTAGTAAAATAGAGGGCTATAGGTAAGCCTAGTAATTTCTAAGGTAGGGACATGTCTGGCACGACTTTGTGGGCCGGCGGGCCTGTATTATGCTGTAGGTTTTCTATGTTTCTACAAAAATAGAAGCAAATTAAAGATGGGCAGTTGCAAGCTAAGACTGGAAGAAATATACTGGTTAGAGATTTGACTGGCTGCATTCAAAAAGAAAGTGTAAGAACAGAACAAGTACAAGTTCTCAGCATCATAGGGCAGTCCCATCACTCCCTGGCAGCTGGGTCAGGTGTGGTTATCAGCAACAGAGAAGCAAAGTGAGGTTAAGGCTGAACACCAGTGGAATGGGAGAAAAAGTTAATGAATCAATACTTTTCAAAAAAATGCCAAAAGAAAAAGTCAATAAAGCCAGATGTACTGATAACAGGCTAAAAATGGAATGAATACTTTAATCTCTACAGTCAAATTAACCTCATAAAGGATAACTGGTATCACCAGCTGCATATTGGCAATTACAATGATGTATATTTCAGGGCTTCCAGAAATCCTTTGATAATGAGCCTCAAATGAGTGGAGTAGAACTTCTTGCAATCCATCTGGTTAGACATTTTCCTCAACCTTCATCGCCACAAGGTATTGTCCTACAGGCTGCTGGAACTGCAAGCAGACAATGACTCAGCTTGGGCGTCAAGACATAAAAAGTAGATGAAGAAATAATCCATTCAGACCATGAACCTGCTCTATTATTGAGATCACAAAGACATAATACATTACAGGAAATTAGGCCATTCAGCCCATCAAGTCTGCTCTGACATTCCATCATGGCTGATTTATTATCCCTCTCAACTCCATTCTCCCACCTTCTCCCCATAACCTTTGATGCCTTGACTAATCAAGAACCTATCGACCTCTGCTTTAAACATACTCAAAAGACATGGTCTCCACAGCCATCTGTGGCAATGAATTCCATTGATTCTTCTTCATTTCTATTCTAAATGGGTGTCCCTTAATCTGAGGACATCCTCCCTGGTCCTGGACTCACCCACTATAGGAAACATTTTCTCCACATCCACTCTATCTAGGCGTTTCAATCAGATTCCACTCCCCCGCCCCCCCATTCTTCTAAACTCCAGTGAGTACAGGCGCAGAGCCATCAAATGCTACTCATACATTAACCCTTTCATTCCCCAAATCATTCCTGTGAACCTCCACTGGACCCTCTCCAATGCCAGCACATAAAGGGTCTAAAACTGCTCACAATACTCCAAGTGCAGTTTGATCAATGCCTTATAAAGCCTCAACATTACATCTTTGCTTTTATATTTTAATCCCCTTGAAATGGATGCTAACATTACATTTCCCTTCCTTACCACTTACTCAACCTGCAAGTTAATCTTTAGAGAATCCTGCACAATAGCTCTCAAGTCCCTTTGCATCTCTGATCTTTGAGTTTTAGAAAATCGTCTGTACCTTTATTTCTTCTACAAAAGTGCACGACCATTCACATCCCTGCACCATTTGCCACTTCTTTGCCCTTTCTTCCTATCTGCAGACTCCCTGCTTCCTCCTCAACTCTACCTGCCCCTCTACATATCTTTGTATTGTCTGTAAACCTGGCCACAAAGCCATCAATTTCATCATTCGAATCACTGTCATATAATGTGAAAAGAAGCAGTCCCAATGCCAACCACGATAGAACACTACTGGTCACTGGCAGCCAACCCATTCTTTGCCTCCTGTCTGTCAGCCAATCGTCCATCCATGGTAGTATCCTTCCTATAATACCATGAGTTCTTACCTTGTTAGGCAACCTCATGTGCATCACCATGTCAAATGCTCTCGGAAAATCCAAGAAAAGAAAATCTATCGATTCTCCTTTGTCCATCCTGCCTGTTAATTCCTCAAAGAATTCCAACACATTAGTCAGGCAAGATTTCCCCCTAAGGAAACCAAGCTGACTTTGGCCTACTTTAGCATGTGCCTCTAAGTACTGCAAAACCTTATCCTTAATAATGGACTCCAACATCTTCCCAACCACTGAAATCAGGCTAACTAGCCTCTAATTTTCTATCTTCTGCCTCCCTCCCTTCTTAAAGAGTGGAGTGACATTTACATATTTTCCAGTCCACCAGAACAATTACAGAATCTAATATTTCTTGAAAGATCATTACTCCATAATCTCTTCAGCTACCTCTTTCAGAAGCCTTGGGTGTAGTCCATCTGGTCCAGGTGACTTACCCACTTCAGGCTTTTCAGCTTCCCAAGCACCTTCTTCTTCATCGTACTAACTACATTCACTTCTGCCCCCTGACATTTGCGAACTTCTGGCATGCTACTAGTGTCTTCCACAATGAAGACTGATACAAAATACAGGTGGCCCCTGTTTTTCGAACATTCGCTTTGCGACACCTCATTGTTACGAAAGACTTACATTAGTTACCTGTTTTCGCTAACAGAAGGTGTTTTCACTGTTATGAAAAAAGACAGCACGCACCCCAAGCAGCCGAGCTGCTCCCCCGGAACTGCATTCTAGCCGCCATAGCTTAAACACATGCCTGTGAGCATCTGTGCTTTATGTCGATTTATTTTGTGCATCCGTTAGTAAGATGAATTCTAAGGTATCGGAAAAGCCTAAAAGAGCTACACTTAACATAAAACTAGACATAATTAAGCGTTTCGATCGTGATGAACGAAGTAAGGACATTGTCTGCGTGTTAAAACTTGCCTGCGTCCACCATTCGCACTACAGTATTTATATGCAGAGAGAAAGAATCTTGAAAGCTGCCAATGTTACTGTTGGTTCTGCTCTTGGCAAAGTGGTCTCTCTTAGTCGGCATCCAACAATGGATAAAATGGAAAATCCACTTATTGAGTGGATTGATGGGTGTACAAAGCGTGGTGTTCCGTTAAGTTATCTTATACTTCAGGAGGAATCACTCAGTCTTTTTAATAAGCTGAAACAGAAAGCACTGGACGATGGTGATGCTGCAAAAGTGGAATTTAAAGGTAGTCATGGGTGGTTTGATCTGTTTTTGAGGCGAGGGCAGCTTCATAGCTTAAAGTTTACTGGAGAGAGTGCTTCGGCTGATACTGAAGCTGCTGAAAATTTCCCAGCAGAACTGAAGAAGATAATTACAGAAGGTGGTTATTCATATAAGCAAGTGTTTAACTGTGACAAAACTGCAATTTATTGGAAAAAATTACCGAGCACACCAACCTCCGATGACTCAGCCTAACACACCGTCATCAGTGTGCTCACTGTCTTCCTGATTCCGGTAAGTGAAACTACACTGTACATACACTATTTCTACTTTATATAGGCTGTGTATTTTTATGTGTTATTTGGTATGACTTGGCAGCTTCATAGCTTAAAGGTTACTGGAGAGACTGCTTCCGGGGAGACTTTCGCTACGTTAGACAGTGCTGCAATGATTATAGAAAAGTATTTTTACTTTATATAGGCTGTGTATTTATCATTTCATTCCTGCTTTTACTATATGTTATTGTTATTTTAGGTCATATGTGTTATTTGGCATGATGTTGTAGGTTATTTTTTGGGTCAGGGAACGCTCACAAATTTTTCCCATATTAATAAATGGTAATTGTTTCTTCACTTTATGACCTTCCTGCCTACAAACCGTTTCATAGGAACGCTCTACCTTCAGATAGTGCAGAAAACCTGTACTAAAGTTCGTCTGCATTTCTTTGTTCCCTTTACTACCTCTCCAGTATCATTTTCCAGCAATCCGATATCCATTCTCACTTCTCTCTTACTTCTTATATATCAGAAAAAGCTCTTGGTATCCTCGTTTAAATTACTGGCTATTGTACCTTCAAATTTAATCTTTTCTCTCCTTATGGCTTTTTAGTTGCCCGCTTTTGGTTTTTAAAAGCTGACCAATCCTCTATCTTCCCACTAAGTTTTGCTCTATTGTATGCCCTCTCTTTTCCTTTTATGCTTTGACTTCCCTTGTCAGCCATGGTTGCCTCACGCCCCCTTTAGAATCCTTCATCATCTCTGGCAAGTATCTATCCTGCACTTGCAAATTGCCCCAAGAAACTCCAGCCATTGCTTTCACCCATGATAGTGTCCCCTTCCAATCAACTTTGGACAGCTCCTCTCTCTATAAATCCCTTTATTCCACTGTAATAGTGATACATTGACTTCAGCTTCTCCCTCTCAAATTGCAGGGTGAATTCTATCATATTATGAACACTGCCTCCTAAGGGTTCCTTTACCTTAAGCTTCCTAATTAAATCTGGTTCATTACACAACACACAAACCAGAATTGCCTTTCCCCTCATAGGCTCAACCACAAACTGCTCTATAAAGTCATCTCATAGGCATTCTACAAATTCTCTCTCTTGGGATCCAGCACTGACCTGATTTTCCCACTCTACCTGTATACTGAAATCCCTCATGGCTGTCGTAACATTGCAAGTTTTACATGCCTTTTCTATCTTCCATTGTAATTTATTTCCCACATCGTGGCTACTGTTCGGAGGTCTGTATGTAACTCCCAACAGAGAATTGTTGCACCTGCAGTTTCTTAACTTTACCCACAAGGATTCACCATTTTCTGATCCTTTATCACCTGTTTCTAAGGGTTTGATTTCTTTTTTTTAAACCAACAGAGCCAGCCTACCCCCTCTGCTTACCTGTCTGTCCTTTCAATACAATATGTAACTTTGAATGTTATGCTCCCAGCTATGATCTTCTTTCAGCCACTACTCAGTGATGCCCATAACATCATATCTGTCAATCTCTAAATGTGCTACAAGATCATCTACCTCACTCTGCACACTGCTTGCATTCAAAAGGGACATTTATATCTCCCTTCCTGATGTTGCTCCAATGCTACACTTCAACTCATCCCACCGACTGCACAGTCTCACTACACAATGAATTGACTTGTATGCCAACAGCCCCATCCTCTGCCCTATCACTCTGGTAGCTACTCTCCTTCCTAGTTAGTTTAAACACTCCCCAACAGCTCCGGCAAACCTGCCCATAAGGATATCGGTCATCCTCCGGTTCGAGTGTAACCCACTTTTTTGTACAGGTCTTACTTTCCCAGAAGAGATCCCAATGAGCCAAAAATCTAAAACCTTATCCCCTGCACCACTTCCTCAACCACTCATTCATCTGTACTATCGTCCTATTCCTGTGCTGTCTACCACGTGAAACTGGGAGTACTCTAGAGATTACTTGGTGGTCCTGTTCTTCAACCTCTTCCCTAACTCACTGTGCATGACCTCTTCCCCCTTTTTACCTATGTCATTGGTGCCAATGTGCACCACAACCTCTGGCTCCTCACCTTCCCTCTTGAGAATATTCTGCAGCTGCACTGGGACATCCTGGATCCGAGCAACTGGGAGGTAACACATCATCTTGGCTTCTCATTGTGACCACATAATCTCCTGTCTGACCCCCCAACGAGTCTCCTATCACTATCACTCTACCTGACTTCACCCTTCCCTTCTGAGCCTCAGAGCTGGCCACAGTGCCACCGGCCTGGCTGCTGTGCTTTGCCCTAATAGGTCACAAACCCCCCCCCACCGTATCCAAAGTGGTATACCTGTTGAATGGCAACAGGAGAATCCTACGCTTACTGCTTACTCCCTTTACTTTTATGGGTGGTCACCCATCTACTATATGAAGCCTGCACTCTGGGTATGACTACCTCTGTAAAAGTCACATCTCTGAGGTTTTCAGCCTCCCGGATGGTCCTGGGTTTCATCCAGCTCCTGTTCCAGTTATTCGATCTTGTCAGTCAGGAACTGAAGTTGGGTCCACTTCCCACATCAGGGAGACCATTAGTTACCCTGTAATCCCACTTCTTACAGGAGGAGCATTCCACTGCTTTAACTACCATACAGACCTGTGCTGCATTTAAACCTCGTGCTTCCTCACCAGGAAACCACTGCTCATGATGTTTGCAGACTGCCAAAAAGTTCCAAAAGGCTCAAGCTCTTTTTGGAACTTCTTTTGAAATTGCCTTACCAACAAATGAGTTGATAAGATCATAGCCATTCTCTTACCTCATTGCCGCCTTTGCTGCATTAACCCCATTTTCCTAGATTCCCCTAATATCCATTCAATTTCAGTCTTTAACATAGCCAGGGGCTCAACTTCCATAGCCCACTTCAGTTGAGAGTTCATTCTCCATTCAAGGGTTTTTCCCCCTTCACAGTTCTGAATTGTTGACCCTTATTTCGAGAATGAGCCTCAGATCTCAGCACCACAGCCAAGAGAAAACATCATCATCATATCCACATTATCAAGCCCCAAACTGTGTCAGGTTCAATGAACTCATTTCTCAGTCTATGAAACAACTGAGTATAGCCTGGTCTCCTTTAATTTATCTTCATGGGACAATCTGCTATCTTTCGTTTGCAAGCATATGGTTCCCTTGGTAAGGAAACCAAAACTAAACATAATATTCTATGTAACACACACAAACATAGTTTATTTAGGATCTTATGTAATTTCAGTAATCGCTTGTTGTAGCTGGACGTTGACTTACACTGACTTATTGATGTAAACACTAAGGACCCTTTTCAATTTCTCATCATTTATTCTTTTTTCTACTTTACTGCAAAGGCAGGCAATTTCACATCTTTCCACATTATGTTCCATTTGCCATGCTCTTACATTGTCTATACCCCACTGGAGCCTCTCTCATTATACTCAAAAGTCATTGTAATGCCCTATTTTTTTAAACTGTTATGCTGTTCTGTATTAGATTTTTGTGCTTGTTTGGGTTGCTGTTGAAGATAAGAGATAGGAGAATTGTGTGCCATTCAATTAGGGGAGGTTTCTCTGGTGAGGGACACAAAGGTTGGGCTTAGGGTCTGTTTATGAAGAAGATGAAGAGAGAAGGCGCCGAAGAGAAGAGGTCATAGGATTCAACCGGGAGTGGGGCCATGTTTCCACAAAGCCCGGGATGAGATCGAAGGAGGATCGACAAAGGGTAAACTGTGAGCTCCAACTGGGACACATTAGACTGTTTCATTAAAATGAGCCTTTTTCTTTTTTTTGCAACAAACACAAGATGCTGGTGGAACACAGCAGGCCAGGCAGTATCTATAGGGAGAAGCACAGTCGATGTTTTGGGCCAAGACCCTTCGTCAGGATGGTTGTACTTCTTCTTATGGATGCTGCCTGGTCTGCTGTGTTCCACCAGCATTTTGTGTGTGTTGCTTGAATTTCCAGCATCTGCAGATTTCCTCGTGTTTGACTTTTCTTTTTTTGTTCTTTCTCTACTAACCCTGTAATCAAATTAAGAATTATAAAGCTAAATCTTTTAATTGTATTCAGTGTACTGTCTGTTATTTTGTGGCACTTATTTGTAACAGGGTAACGAATCACTTAGCATCCACACAAACAGGGGGTTTTGGGGTGGGCTTGCACCTCAATCTCACACGTTTGGTGTGACTGGAGATTGTCTTCCCTGGACTTACGCAGCCGACAGAACCGGAGTGTTTCATCATTATGCCAACCAGCTTTGTCTGAGAGTAAACAGGGTATTCAACATTAATTATGAACTGCTGGGGTCTCAGCAAATCAAATTAAATCAAATTTAATTATCATTCATCCATATGTGGAGACAGCCAAATGAAACAGCAGTCTTCTAAGGCCAAGATACAAAACATACACAACATATTCAAAAATAGCAAGCTTTAAAAAAAAGCACATTTTTTGTCATGCAAAAAAAAACAAATATGTACCCCAAGACACTGAACAACGTGTCCCGCAAATTGATGGTGCAGTATCTGACAGTGCGCAGATGCATGCAATCCAGCCTGTCATTCCACCAATCAAACAGTGGAGGGCAGCTCCGACCAGGAGAGGCCAGCCCCCAACACAACACGGAAACCACACTGCACCACCTCTGGCATCTCCTCTCCTGGACTGCAGCAACAGTCAAGCCCATGGCTTGAGGCTTTGTCCTCACTACAACCGATGTTATGTAGCTTCCCTGCCACCTTTCGCACCACCAAACAAGGGAAACAGGCCTGCAGCATCTTACATTACCAGTATCCAACAGGATTTTGCGATCGTAAGAGAAATGTCCAAGGAAATCACCCTTGGTTACATAACACACCGCCTTTGCACACCAGTTCTGCTACCTTCAAGTTGTAGGCAACTCCTCCAAACTCAATCCAGCTCCCACAACATGCCAACCAGCTCCTTCAACACCCTGGTTAGATACTCCGATTAACGAACATCTCACTGATACGGTAGACCTACGATACCCGAAGTTCTTGGAGTCCAATATTGTCTGTGATAATAAGAATCATACTTAACCAACAAAAAACATACCTTTGGTTGGCCGCCGAGAAGCTGCTGCAACCGAAAGTGCTGCCCTCTTCCACAAGTGTCATCCCATACTGACTGTTAATTCCATGTATGCTGCCCATTAACAAATCCTTAATCCATATCAATATATTTTCCAAATCTCACAGGCTCTGATTCTTCTGTGCTATCTTACTGAAAGAATTCTAAATATCCAAATACACTACATTCACTGGTTCCCTCTTATCTAGCCAGTTACAATGTCAAAACTCCTGACATAAAATCCCTTCCATAAATTCAAGTTAGCTCTGCTCAATCCTGTTTTGTGTCCCTATCTTTGATAAAAAGATTCCAGCATATTTCCTACTACTAATGTCAGTCTAACTGGCCTATAATTCTTGTTTTGTCCCTCGTTTATTAAATAATGGGTTACATTTATTATCTTCCATACTGTGAAGCTGACAACCATTAACTATCACAATTGTCACTTCTTAAAATCTAAGGATGCTATTCATTGAATTTTATATTCTGCTTCCAGTCACATTTTTTTTTCAGTACAACATTTTAACTAATGGTAATTTCTTTGAGTTTCTTATTAACTCCGAGTCTGTGGTTATCCAAAATTTCTAGAAATTGTTTTTCTGTTTTCTTCCTCAAAAAGAGGCAGACAAAATAAGAATGTCATTTCTTATTCACTAAATAATTTCTCACATTAATTTTTGTTAATTTTCTCCTTAGGAGTTTTTATAATTGTTTTAATACTTCTTGCTTTTTTTACTTGTGTAATGCCCTGGTTAAGATTTCTATTGCTATGCTGTAGGTATTTCATTTCAGCAGTTTTCTGCAAAAGCAGTGTGTCCTACTGGAAGAATGTTTTGGTCTCGGCTAAAGATAAGGAGCCATGTTGTTCAACTTAGGAATGTGGCGTCAGCCAATCAGGAAGTTGGGATCGGGAAAAAGTTGTAGAGAGAGCTGGGCGGAGAAAGATTTGTGACAGACAGCGGTCGAGTTCATGTCTTTTGGCAGGAGATGCGGAGAGGAGAGCATCTGGGAGGAGGCTAGGGGGATCCAATCCAAAGCCGAGACCCTAAGGCAAAGAGTGCTTTGTGAGACGAAGGAGTCCATGAAGGGAAGTTTTACCTGTGATTGGTGATGAGAATTCAACACCATGAGTAAAGTGATACACCCGACCATTACAGACACATCATGGGCTCCAACATCGTGTGCACATTCAGATTGATTTAATTGTAATGAACCCTTTTTTTTTCATTTCTTTTTTCCTATTAACTGTTTGCTAAAGCTGAAATTGATAAATATAAAGAATGTATATTTATATGATGCACAATCTGTATATTTCTTGCTAAACAATAACTGTACATGGTCAGTATTTACACAGCATTTGCTCACATTGAGGTTCCTTTAATTGTAATCCCCAATGTTCCTGTTTGGTTAAATCCCAAATCACACCAACCCTAGATGTATATTGCTTATGAAAGGTGGCTCTCTCAATGCTGAGTCATGTGGCTGTTAGCAAATGAGGCAAGTTAGCTAACCAGGCAAGTTTGTATACAAGCCCTGGTGAGAGGATTACACTTGTTTTCTACTTTCATAAACATTACCAGTTTCTTGGTCCTGTTTTAGTGAGCTGTGAAATTTCCAATTCTTAAAACTAATGTTTTTGACAACTTTCTAAGCCTTTTCTTTTGATCTGATACTGTCTGTAACTTTTCAATTGGACCACCTTTCCTGTTTGTTTTGCTACAGTATAAGACAAATGCTAAAAGTGATAGCGACTACTCTTGAGTGAGCTGGGTGGCTCAGCACAGCTCAAATGCTGAAAATTTGCTGATGACACAACTGTTATTGGCAGAATTTCAGATGGTAACAAAGTGTACAGGAGTGAGGTAGATCAGCGGGTTGAGCAGTGTTGTAACAATCAGTAAGACCAAGGAATTGAGTGTGGACTTCAGGAAGGGGAAGTCAAGAGAACACACAGCAGTCCTTATCGGGATGTCAGCAGTGAGCACATTCAAGCTCTCAGGTGTCAACGTCTCTGAAGATCTATCCTAGGTCCAACATATTGATGCAATTACGAGGAAGGCACACGAGCAGCTATATTTCACTGGGAGTTTTAGGAGACATAGTATGTCACCAAAGACTCTAGCTGCATTCTAACTGCATCACTGGTATTGAAAGGCCACCACACTAAGAAGCTGCAGAGGGTTGCGAACTCAGCCAACTCCATTATGCCTCTCTAGCAGCAAAGACGTCTTCAACAGCCGATGCCTCAAAAAAGGCTGCATCCATCATTAAGGACTACCATCCTAGGGCATGCTCTTTTCCTATTACTACCATCAGAGAGGAGGCACAGGGCCTGAAGACACTCAATGTTATAGGAACAGCTTCTTCTCCTCCATCAGGTTTCTGAACGTACCATGAAACAACCCATGAACACTACCTCACTATTTTTGCTTTCTTTTTGCACTACCTAATTTAATTTTTGTATTTCTTTATTGTTGCAATTAATATTTTTATGTACTGCACTGTACTGCTGCTGCAAAACAAACATCATGACATGTCAGTGATATTAAACCTGATTGTGAGTTGCACAATACTTAAAGATGGATCACTATCATCACCCACTCTTTTAAATAAATACCAGTGCATAGACTAGATACTTTATTCTTTCAGAAAATATCAGAAAAAAACTTCCAATGCTGGAAATCTGAAATAAAACAGGAACACCAGAAACACTCAACAAGATAAAAGTTTACATTTCAGAACTTGTTCTGCATGGGTAAGCTATTTGTTTAAAATAGGGCTCTTTTAAAAAGTATTTTAAAACCCTGTATCTTCCTTACAAACTACATATTAAACCTTTCAGTGTTAGCTATTACTGGCTACTGTCAAATCTATCACTGCAGCTTCCCAATCTACTGTGGCAAACTCATACTTCAGGTTTCATTACTCACTGTTCAGAATTGAGACTAGCTTTGGACTAAATTAAATCAGCTCAAATCATAATATAAAAACCTACAATATAAGCACTTATCCTTAAAGGCTCCTCAACAATTAGGTTATTAATTGATCCTTTTTCATTAGAATGCATTAGATCTAAATATTCCTGGTTAGTTTTTTAATGTACTGATCCATGAAATAATTTGTGAACAGCTTCATTCTATTCACACTATTACTAGTAATTTGATATGCCCAATCTTTATACAGATTAAATCCCTCCACATTACATTACCTTTTTCACATGCATAACAAATTTTCTGAATTATACCACTGCCTATACTGTATTGCCAGTATCTTTTCTGTAGTCTAATAGACAACACTCAAAGTTCTCTCGCTCTTGCTATTTCACACCTCAATCAAAACTGATCCTACTTCTTGGAGATACAAGTATCTATCTCTTGATTTTCCAAGCAAAACCTTTCCTTCCTCTGTATTATCCCATCATTTATGATTGGAATTACCCTTCCTCCTTTGCCTTTAATTTTTCAGTTTTAAATATTAGGAATCCTGTAATATTTAATTTCCTTATTCACTTTGTATGCACACATCCAAAACGGCCGATAAATTGAACACATTTATTTCTATTAACTCTTACCTCACCCTACATAATTACATTTTTTAATTGCCTTACAGAAATGAAACTTCATACTTTGAACAGTTCATTTTATGAACCAAGAAGAGTAATTTCAAATTACTGCCACTTACCATGTGGCTAAAAGGATATTAAGACATTAAAGCAATTAACTCCCAAACTCCCAAAAAACTCATTAGCAAGTTCAATGGGCAATTTTTGTAATTTAATGGCTGCTTAAGGGCATGATGTCTTTTCCATAAGCCTAGCCACAATGTGACACAAATTGTCCAGTGTCTTATCCAGTTCATGTTTTTTTTTCCTTCAGATTACAGATGTTTTGCATATCAGTAATAATGTGAGTTAGTCAGACAATTTTACTTTCTGCAAATTCTAGCAGAAGTCCTTAAGGAAGAGTAAAATCCGAAGTAGCCATGCATCTTAGGTAAAGTTTTGATGTGTTTAAAGTGCTTGAAAGAGAAGAGACAGATGTTGCTAACTGTAGAAATTGTGCAAGGCTGGGTGAATATACTGATTAAAACCTTCAAGGGATTGATACCAGAATCATGTAGTTTAGTGAAATATAGACTGAAGTCATGGAAAAATTTTGCCAATCTTACCTCAGCTAAGATGATAAGGATTGGGTCAAATGGAATGGTCTCGGGTGGCTGCTCCCATTGCAGTTTATGACTGACTGAGCCATGAACCAATCTGATGGGAAAAATCTATGCATTAAAAATAATATTTAAGGAATCTGGATTTTAATACTGCTGCTATAAACAAGAATTTTCATTTATAAACTACTTTATCTCTTCAAATTGTTTCAAAGCATATTATACATAACATTTCTGACTTTGAGTCAAAAATAGATTTATTCTCAGCAATTAAATTAATGACCAACATAATTTCCGATTATTAGTGCAAACAACTTTAAAAATTGGGAGAGAAAATAAATAATCACCTTCTTGATTTTAACTAATACAATGCCTTAATTTGAAAAAGTTTCAAATTACAGTTACTAATGAATGAATTCATCTAAGTATGCTATAGACTTGCTTGTTTTTAAACCCCAGATTGAGTAATTTATTTAAATTTATGCAGTCATCCAAAAATGGAACACATTTGTCATTTTAGTTACTCAGGTAACATGACAAACTGTATAATATTTCTTCCATGTTGTCCATACCAGGTAGCTTGCTTTTGATATCAGAAAGTAAGAACTTAGTGCATGGTGCAGTATGACTAGGCCAATTGTTCTTTTCAATACAAATCCAGTGTCAATTATGCATACTCATCTTCAATATAAACTACTTAGCCCGCATAGTGTTTTGTTGCAATTATTGGCAATCTTGCTGTCAGTTTGGCAATGATCTAATGAGAGATGAAAGAACAGCATTCCATCTTTTTTCTCAATTTCAATGTGTCAAGACAACCATCATGTATTTTCAGCAACACTTTGATATTTCTCCATGTAGTACACACTACTCCACATACAATAGTTAACTATTTAACTATATAGTTAACTAACTGAATTACAATAGTTAACTATGGTTATATGGTTAATAGTTAACTAAAGGCTATGTATTGTAAATTAACATTAATTAGAATTAATCCCACCATTGAATTATTTTGTCAGAGATATAATTCTTGCTTTAATTAATTACAGTCAGAACGTGGTGTGCACAAATAGATATACAAACATAAATGATACGACAAATAATTCTAATTGGCAATATCAGTTTGATAACCTTTATCAATCAATTAATTGCATTCAATTGTTTGGAAAGCTACTGTTCATAATTGACAAAAGTAATAACTATTGTATATGATATCTAGTTATAGTGTTAATGAAATCATACTCCTGACCAGAAAGCTCTCTGATGGGATAAACCATTATGTAATATTAATTTGTAATACATGCTGTCTAGTTACTAATCATATTTACTAGACTGAAACAAAATCGCAATGCTGGGTTGAAAAGTGTCAAGATACATTTGTTGCATATGTATTTTGCATAATAAACAAGAAGCATTTATTATTTAAACTTGTGCCTACATTGCACAGCACTGAAAATTCCTGCAGCTTTTCATATGGATGTGTGAGAAACAAAGTGGTATCTGAATATTGCAGAGAATACTTGATAGTTATCCTCTCAGTTTAGTTATAAATGAGGAATTGAATAGAATGCTGAACTTCCATCACCTGATAGATCATTTCCAATCAAAATCTAATACCTAAATCTCAATATACTACATATTTTAAATCACTTTCATTGTATATTATCAATAAATTGTGGATACATCAGTGTGCAAATCTCAAATTTTACATGCTTCTTGATACAGTTCCATTAATTTTCAACATCATGCAAAACAACATTGATACTACAAATTACCAATATTCATTATACAAGATAAGAGAAACTTGAAGGTGATACAAGGATGTTTGGTCTTATCTGAATATTCTTTAGATAACTGTAATTCATAAGATAACATGAATTAATTACCTGCAAGGAATCTCTCTTTTAGCATACGCTGTAGCAAATGCAGATTTTTGGCTCAATGGGTTGCTGAACTGAAAGATAATTCTGACATGTTAAACAAGAGTAATTACAGTAAATCACATGCCAACACAACATGATATAGTATATAACATAACTATTTCAATCTTACCCAGTCACACAAAGTGGTGAAATACATTTTAATCTTTGTTCTAGTCACATTATTGATTAATTCTTAGATTAAACTGTTTGTTATTTTCTTTGCAGTTTAACAATTAATTATCTGCTTATATATTAAGTAGTTCTTATATGCATAAATAGTTTAATATGCTTCTAGTGGCTAAACAAGGTATAATTCTAGAGAGCTCTGGAAGCTTTTTAGTTCTGCTCTATTTAAATAAGTGCTTTCCCAGTGGTTAACTTGGGACTGGTATTTGAATGATTACTTTCTCATTGGTAAACCCTTATCTACAAATAAGAATAAAAATTTTCCTTATCTCTGTTTGTAGAAAAATAGCTGTTCCATGCCACACACCTGTATTCCAATACTCTCATAATAATGTCTAACACACCACTGTCCTTCCAAATTGATTACTATATCTGCACATTGGCTTTCCATTATATACAATCACATCTAGGTATCTCTGAACATCAACATTTATGCAATCATTTTAAAAATACCCTGCTTTTCTTTTTTTTTGCATGGAAGTTGATAACTTCACATTTATTATGCTTGCTGATAATTTTTCCTACTCATTCAGCTTGTCAATTTCACCATGATTTGCTTTATATATCCTCCTTCCTATTAATAATTCCACCCTCATTTTGTATTATTGGCAAATTATAAATATGACATTTCACTTCCTTGGACAAGTAATTAATGTAGTTTGTGAATTACTGAGACCCAAACATTGATCCCTGCAGTACCCCAACAGACACAACCTGACAAAATAAGAACAATCCATTGAATTTTGCTCTTTCATTTCTGTCTGATAATCAATTTGCAATTGATGTCAGTGTACTACAATCAATTCAGTGACTTGTTTGGCTCAAACTTTCCCGAGAACCAACTGGAAACCTTCTGAAAATCCAGATATACTATACACCATTTCATCTATCATTTCCTACTCTGTAGGTAATTGTTAAATGAAGTCTTTTCTTCTTGTGACCATTCCAATGCAACAGTGAGAAGTGAATTGTGAGACATAAAAGGGACATTCAGCAGCAACCTGCAATGTTTCAGAGAAACTGAGAACGATACTAAAAGCTTTTTCAAGTATATAAAGAGTAAAAGACAGGTGAGAGTAGATTTAGGACTGATAGAAAATGATGCTGGAGACCATTGTAATGGGAGATAAGGAGATGGCAGAGGAACTGAACGTGTATTTTGCATCAGTCTTCACTGAGGAAGACATCAGCAATATACCGGACATTCAAGGGTGTCAGGGAAGAGAAATATGTGCAGTCACAATTACGACAGAGGTACTCGGGAAGCTGAATAGTCTAAGGGTAAATTAATCTCCTGGACCAGATGGAATGCACCCTCGTGTTCTGAAGGAAGTAGCAGTGGAGATTGCGGAGGCATTAGCAATGATCTTTCAAAAGTCGACAGATTCTGGCCTGGTTCCGGAGGACTGGAAGGTTGCAAATGTCACTCCGCTATTTAAGACGGGGGCAAGGAAGCAAAAAGGAAATTATAGACCTGTTAGCTTGACATCGGTGGTTGGGAAGTTGTTGGAGTCGATTGTCAAGGATGAGGTTACGGAGTACCTGGAGGCATATGACAAGATAGGCAGAACTCAGCATGGTTTCCTTAAAGGAAAATCCTGCCTGACAAACCTAGTGCAATTTTTTGAGGAATTTACAAGTAGGCTAGACAAGGGAGATGCAGTGGATGTTGTGTATTTGGATTTTTAGAAGGCCTTTGACAAGGTGCCACACATGAGGCTGCTAAACAAGATAAGAGCCCATGGAATTACGGGAAAGTTACATATGTGGATAGAGCATAGGTTGATTGGCAGGAAACAGAGAGTGGGAATAAAGGTATCCCATTCTGGTTGGCTGCCGGTTACCAGTGGCGTTCCACAGGGGTCTGTGTTGGGGCCACTTCTTTTAACGTTGTATATCAACCATTAGGATTATGGTATAGATGGCTTTGTGGCTAAGTTTGCTGATGATACAAAGATAGGTGGAGGGGCCGGTAGTGCTGAGGAAACAGAGAGTCTGCAGAGAGACTTGGATAGACTGGGGGAATGGGCAAAGAAGTGGCAAATGAATTACAATGTCGGAAAGTGTACGGTCATGCACTTTGGTAGAAGAAATAAATGTGCAGACTATTATTTAAATGGGGAGAGAATTCAAAGTTCTGAGATGCAACAGGACTTGGGAGTCCTCGTGCAGGATACCCTTAAGGTTAACCTCCAGGTTGAGTCGGTGGTGAAGAAGGCGAATGCAATGTTGGCATTCATTTCTAGAGGAATAGAGTATAGGAGCAGGGATGTGATGTTGAGGCTCTATAAGGCACTAGTAAGACCTCACGTGCAATACTGTGTGCAGTTTGGGCTCCTTATTTAAGAAAGGATGTGTTGACATTGGAGAGGGTTCAGAGAAGATTCACTAGAATGATTCCAGGAATGAGAGGGTTAACATATAAGGAATGTTTGACCGCTCTTGGACTGTACTCCTTGGAGTTTAGAAAAATGAGGGGGGACCTCATAGAAACATTTCGAATGTTGAAAGGCATGGACAGAGTGGATGTGGCAAAGTTGTTTCCCATGGTGGGGGAGTCTAGTACGAGAGGACATGACTTGAGGATTGCAGGGCACCCATACAGAACAGAGATGCGAACAAAATTTTTTAGCCAGAGGGTGGTGAATCTATGAAATTTGTTGCCATGGGTGGCAGTGGAGGCTAAGTCATTCAGTGTATTTAAGGCAGAGATTGATAGGAATCTGAGTAGTCAGGGCATCAAAGGTTATGGTGAGAAGGTGGGGGAATGGGACTAAAGGGGAGATTGGATCAGCTCATGTTGAATTGGTGGAGCAGACTCGATAGGCCGAATGGCCGGCTTCTGCTCCTTTGTCTTATGATCTTATGGACTGTGACTGAGATCTTCAAGAAAAAAAGCAGTCTTGGCCAATATAAAAGCATGTAGTTTAGGTCAGAGGCAGACATGGATCTCAGTCAGATCAAAGTTTCAGCATTTAGTTGGAAACAGTAATAGCAAAACCTGATTGCCCTGTGAACAGATAAGAACTGTTATTTTACAGACCAGTGAGGTTGAAAATACCACTGCAGACTATAATTGATTGTTACATGACTGTTGGCATTTGGGAGAACTTTTGCTGGAATCATGCTGTTGATGTAACCTAAAATTCAAGAATCAAACTTCTCAATAGATAATAAAACATCCAAAACCACTCTACTCCAGGCTATGCCAATTATATGGAACTGTTTTCATAATGTAGATTTGTGCAAAGGGGTTTTAGGTTTGTCAGCTCAGTAACTTTTCACCCCAATATTCCTGACCGGAATAATGTTCAGCATAACTGTTAGGTCTGAAGTCTTCTTCCTCCCAGTCTCCAGCACTGAACTTTCAATTTAATATCATTAATTGTACATGAAGGTAGTTACATCCACTCTAGGTAAGAGCTAAAATAAATGTGTGGAAACTTACTGGATTGATGGTTTTAGGATTCAGTCGATCACTGGGTCTTGGATGTGGTTTAATTGTAGAAGTCACAGTACTACTTGTCGCTGATCCTGGTGCCTTCTTCCTTTGTACATCAACTTTAGATTTCTCATGAAGCAGCGACGACATTATTTGTGCATAACTTGAAACCAAAAGATAAAATATCTGTATTTTAAATAAGCATTCCCCTCATAGTCGATACTGTATGTTCTGGTGAGAAGCAACAGGATGGCCTGTCTCTTTATAAAATTCAAGATATATTAAATTGTACAAAGTTGTTATTAAATTCATAACACATTTTATAACAGTACAATGTCATTGATAATTAAGTACTCATTTTAGACCAACTTTGGATATAGATCACAGAGGGAAACAGCGATGGAATCATCCCTTCAGTACATTTGTCTAATTCTGGTTGTTAACGCCTCGGCTTTGGTAGTCATGTGCTGAGCCCTACCAGTTCTGATGATGAGTATTGCATCTTGGAACATGCTCTTACGATTAGTTAATTGTCCATCCCCATTGCCTAGATGTGGTGGAATTAAAGGGTTATTTAACAACCACATACATAGTCTTGCATTGCAATCACACCTCATTTTTTTGGTACACCTAGTTTTATTCCTGGCAAGTCCTCCTACATTCCTTATTGAACCATGGTCAATCCTAAGTGAATTCTGAGTAGATTTACCTTTGTTGCAAATCAGAAGGGCAATTCTGACAATTTGGGCTGCCTTGTCTTCTAATGCCTGAAATGCTCTACAGAAATGATCAGGTATAAAATTTACATGAGCATAATGTTCATCATGGTCCTTGAGCACTAAGGGTGTTATATTGTTGTAATCTGAAAGCAAAGACCAATATGGAAGAATATCCCTTAAAAGAGTTGTCAATAGAAAGATTCACTAGGATTAGAAGTCAGTGAACTTGTATTAACGTTGTAAATATATCCATGATGTGCTGTTTTATATACACTGAGCCTTAGAAGAAAAAAAGAAAAATATCCCAGAGTAATTGCTAGTTTTAAAAAAAAAATTCTACATGCATTCTTATCATTACATAAACAAGCACCAGGTTACCAAATCAACACTTTTCTGTAAATAGCTACAGAATATTACAAGAAGCACATTTGATATCTAGGTCAAAGCTAGAAGTAAAACATAGAAGTACATCTTTTGAACATTTCTAAATAAAAATCGTGAGATAAAACATAAATAAGGTGAGTTAGAATGAAACAATGAAAGCACAGATATAGAAAGAAGTTGCAAAACTTACTTACAACTATTCCAAATAACTATTTCCCAAACAAAATTCCCTACAGGAAAAGTTATGCAAGAAATGGAGTTTTGTTTTCTTGAAAAAAAAACACTAATATGTTCTCTATAGCAAAGCATAACTGGGTTCTTCCTTCATTATTTGTTTTTTCCAACTTTCTCTGCAAACGTGAAGTTGGAGATTAAACTTTAGCGCCATCACATGGAAAAACAATGTATTGACCTAATAGAAAAAATTATCATGACAACATAGGACAAAGCTCTTTGCAAGAGTGTATTTAAAGCAATTATCCAATTAGTTTGGCTATATCAGCACCAGTGCATTTTGGCGCAATTAAGCAGCTGCCCTAATTAGTTGAAGTTTCATGGAAATAGTTAAAAGGCAAAAAAGACAAACAATTGTTTAACTGAGTAACAATTTATGTATTTAAGTGAAATACAGAACAAATGAGAACAGTACCTATACCTCTACAGCACTATAAAACTGCGTATTAGTTCCTAATACTTATCATTGGAGGAATTCATCTGCCATGTTCTTTTGATCGACTGTAAGTGAACAAAATTAGCGCAGACACCTAATGCAGATAATGGACTGCCTTCATACAATGCTTTAGACAATTCCATCCTCCACATCTTCATTTTCATCGTAACATTCAAGATGATTATCGATAATCATTTGTAATTCCTTACTCGTTGAAGTAGTAAAATCATTTCTTTTCACTTCTGGCCTTTTCTGGCATCTCCAAACCTCAATGCTTGAAACTGCAGTGAGCCAAACAGTTCCAAATTGTCTTACTACTTATTACTCGCCAACCAGCAGTGACAAAAATCATTGCTTTCTGAACACATATACACACACAACTGATACTAGTTAAAAACTGTTCAGTATCTCGCTCCAATCAATTTGCATAGTGTCTCAAATACGATGTCCCAAAGACAACCTCAGATGTTTTCTCAATTTAGCTTTTGTTCTTTTAAGAGTTGTCCCAAATAAATGCCTGTACTGATTAACCAACTGCCCAATCAACTGGAATCCACTGTATATGAAAGTAGTTTTTATTACGTGATAAAGCAAAAGGTCACGAATCTAAGGAAAGCATTAAAGGATGGAAAAAGGTGGGGAAAGGACTGAGGAAGCAGATAAAGATGCAAGTCCAGAGAATTTAAAAACAAGTGTTACAAAAAAAATGACAGAAAATTTACAGGAGGTTGCAGTGATGGGGCAAATCTTGGTAACACCCCTGTGCAATAATTATTTAATGTTGTGTATTAAAATGTAAAGACAGTATGCAAATAAGCAAGAAGAGGGACCAAACATAGGTACTTGAGGAACTCCAGAAGTAACAGAATAGAGTTAAACAAAATGCCATTCCTAAGCACTCTTTAGTCAAGGCATTGTCACTCAGTTGGACAAAGAAAAAAGGCATGGAGCGAGAAGTGACATGCAACCTTTTATGTCAAAGCTGTCGAGTTCAAGAAGGATGCAAAGGAGGGCTCAGCAAAAATCAAAAGAAATACTTAGTTATTCCCAATGAATCTCCATATACTTGAATATCAAAATTCAAATATGGTTAGGGGAATATTGATAATCAAAGTAATCTTCAGAACAGCAAGTAGTTTTAAAAAGACAGGCCAGGGCTCCACGTCGCTCAGCCAGGCCTTGCAATAAATTCTCAAACAATGTGCACAAATAAACTTAAATTTGTATCCATTGTAATTAATAGGGAAAAATGAGTAAACAGAAAAAGAGAATGGTATTTTCTCATACTAAAATGATGCAGCCTGAATAACTAATTAATCCTAAGAATCTCATTATCTACAGTACATTTCAATCTTCTGAAAGAGGTGGCAGTAGATATAGTGTATAATTTGGTTAGCATTTTCCAAAAATCTATAGATCCTGGAATGGTTCTTGCATAATAATGGATGCTGCTTCAGAAAGGCAGCGTCCATTATTAAGGAGCCTCAGCACCCAGGGCCTGACCTTTTCTCACTGTTACCATCAGGAAGGAGGTACAGAAGCCTGAAGACACATATTCAGTGATTCAGGAACAGCTTCTTCCCCTCTGCCATCTGATTCCTAAACGGACATTGGACCCGTAAACACTACCTCAATTTTATGTATATTATTTCTGTTTTTGCATGATTTTAAATCTACTCAATATATGTATACTGTAATTGATTTACTTGTCTATTCTTTTCTTCTATATTACATATTGCATTGAACAGCTGCTGCTAGCTTAACAAATTTCACAACACATGCCAGTGATAACAAACCTGATTCTGATTCTGATCAGAAGACTGCAAGCATAACACCACAACTGAGAAAGAAAGGGAGGAAACAGAAAGCAACTGAACTTATGAGCAGATCTGAAAATGGACCCTTTTTGAGTTGGTAGGTTGTGACTTGTGGGGGACAACAGAAATCAATGCTAGGGTTTGCAACTACTGAAATTAATTTAACTGAATAGATCAAAAGTACGATTTACAAGTTTGCTGATGATGCAAAAACTAATTAGGAACTTTGATATGAGCCAGCAATATATAAAAAAATCAAAGAGATACATACAACCTAAGTGAGTAGAAACCATGTAGGAGATAGAGCACAATGTAGAAAAATGTGGGATTTTTCATTAGCAGAGAAAAAAAACTAAAATATTGAGTACTTTTAAAACAGTGAAAGCTTGGATCAAAAAGTCCTGAGCACTTGCTTCACAAGTGTCTGAAGCAAACATAGAGGGCAAATAGGCAATTAATATGGCAAATTGTCTGTTGACCTTTATAGAAACATAGAAAATCTACAGCACAATGCAGGCTCTTCGACCCACAATGCTGTGCCGACATGTACAGGTATTTACTTTAGAAATTAGGGTTACCCATAGCCCTCTATTTTTCTAAGCTCCATGTACCTATCCTGGAGCCTCTTAAAAGACCCTATTGTATCTGCTTCCACCACAGTCGCTGGCAGTCCATTCCACGCACTCATCTTATCGCAAAAAAATTGAAGACATGTTTCCAAATGTACAAAAACAAGTTCAAAAATCAGCTATCTTGAACAGATTTCACATAAGATTTAAAAACAAAGAGACTAAAGAGGAATTGAGACTAAACTAACGTAGCATTTCCAAGTCAGGTGTCAGAAAATGATTCAATCTGAAATCAATGCATTAAAGCTAGATATCAAATGATGAAGCAATAAAGATACAAATGCTGTACAGAAACCCAGCGTAAATTTTTGGATCTTTTCTAAATTGTTTGCCCCTCTCCATGCCATCTCATCTCACGCTCATTCCTTTACTGTCCTCAACATTTCACTGCCAAACACTGCCCCGCCCATTTTCTCCTCCTGTTCCCCATTATACCGTTTTTCTTTCTTCCCAAACACACTTCCTCCCCTCTCCGTCTTTCAATTCAGTGACCCTATCAACCATCTTTCTCATTCCTCTCTCTCTACCCACTACTCCACCATTAATTCCCCTCCCCTCACAAAGCTCTCCATGCACATCCCTTTTCCCACCTCTCCTTTCCCCAATAGTCCCCAAACCTGTCCCCCATCTTTCCATCGTCACACGCATCCCAGCCTCTTTCCCTTTTACGATGCTTTGCATCTTCCTCCCTAATATCTTCATCGGAACAGCTCTCCCCATGATCTTTATCCACTCCTCACTTCACCTTTCCATATAGCTACCTCCTTCCTCTGTATCCTGAAATTCCGCACACCCCTTCTCCATCTTCCCCGTGCCCACACTTTATTTCTCCCCGTTCCTATCCCCCTCTCCTTCCCTTTTTCTCCTATCCCTCTCCCTTCATCCTTCTACCTTCCCTATTCCCGTTATAGTTCCTCCCTTCCCTCCCACTTCGATGATTTCCCCCTCTCCTCCGCCTCACCTTTCGCCGCTTCCCCGTTGCTCGGCAGCGGTTCCCTACCTACGGGATCCGCCACGCTTCAACTCTGAACGCGATTTCAAAACTATGCCTATCCCCTCTCCTGCCCAAAACACCGGTTTCCTCACTTTCGTTTACACTTCAGTAAAACTTTCTTCCCTACGACTGCGCACAGGTCTGTCTTTTCAGTGTGTTTTCTCCGCCTTTCCACCAGTATGTTCTGCTCTGTAGTGCGGGCAACTCATTGTTGTAACCCATAAAATAAAACACTTTGAAACTTGTCTCACAAACAAGAGGAAACAAGATGTTAGAAATCCGAACAACACACACAAAATGCTGGAGGAACTCTGCAGGCCAGGCAGCATCTATGGAAAAAAGTACAGTCGACGTTTCGTCTTAATGTGGACAAATGCTCCTGTGGGCAAAAAGATTGGCGTGGACAGCACAGAAGGATTCTGTGCTGTACAGCTCTATGATACTAAGAAATGCGGTATATAAACTACATATCCCCAGAGCTTCGTGTAACTGCTCCGGGAGGTTCTGCTATTTTTAAGTGTATCAGAGAAAGTAGAGTAAATTGAATTTAAGGTAGGAATTAGGCATATTGCAAGGCTCCTTAGACGACTCTTTCCATATCCACATTCTCTATCAAACTGAAGGATATGAGCTGAAAGAAAATCCTGATTTGAAAATATTTCACTGTTCCTTCACAATCGGAACTCCCTTCCAAACAGCGTGGTGGACTGTTGCAGTTCAAGACCGCACTGAATGTTCCTACTTTAAAAGCAGTGTTGGATCAGTACATTATTTCTGCAAGACTGCAGGAAACTTTCGAACCCATCTTCAAAGCCATGCTGCATTCTCAGTTCTCATAATGTAATTGGACAAGAAATTATGTAATTCACTGGAAGGGAAAACACTGGGGGTGGGGAAGTAGTTAACCATTCTGATTTTTTTTCACTTTATAGTTGTTGGTGTTTTCAGCAATCACACTGAAAGGACTTTGCTGATATTAGGGTAAAACTTTGTGTTTATTTCACAGTACTGTAAGGCAGATAAGTATCTGCCTACCACAGTGACAATTTAGGCAGCACATTCATGCATATTTAAAATTGGATAATTCTGCTGGAATCTACCTGATGAAACTCTCAACAAAGCCATCTTTTTTAACTACTTGCTGATCTTGGCTTCCAGACTGTGTAATTTGGCTTACCTCATTTCATGTAGAAAGCATATCTTCTCAGACAAATAATTACTAAAGGAGGCTGCCAAGCCAGTGCTCAGATGTTCCTCCAAATTTAAAATTAAATTATTATGTATATACTCAAGAATATGAAGCACATCATCAAATCCAAAGTCATCTAGAATTTCACCTCATCCTTAGACTTCTATTAATAAATATTCTTTGACTAACTTTCAAACATTTCACTTTGTCTTCTGCCATCCTGCTATACAATTTGTCTATGCTCCTCATGTTTCCATTGTTAGCCGCCATCTGTCACTAGTTGCTATTATTTCACTTGGCTGTCCCAGCACTGTGATATTAAAATAGCATTTCATCCTTCTGCCTACCATGCAGGAATTAGTTGCTATTTTGTCGAATGTAAAATAATCAGACAATGAGCAACAAGCTGTTCACAGCTGAGCAAAAGGTTGCGGGTATAATCAGTCAGGAATGGATCTTGGAAGAGGCAAATGCTAATAATTGTGTAAAAGTCATAGAGAAATACAACAAGGAAAGTGGTATTTTATCCCACAGGGTCTGTGCGGTCGTCATTTACAGTAATCCTACATTCATCTTGTTATAAAATTCTTTCTACATTCCCAACAATTCCTCCTAGATTTTACCACCCAAGCAACACACTGGGAGTAATTTACAGTAGCTGATTAAACCTCCTAGTCTGATTGTCTTTGGAGTGTGGGAAGAAACTGGAACACCCAGAAGAAACCCCAGCAGAGGGAAGCTGACAATCAACTAATACATAAGTTATCAGGGTCAGAGCACACTTTCATGGGGAATCTGCTTCAGGCACGACAGTCACATTTCTATGTTTTTTGATAGATACCAGGCACAGACAAATCATGATAGATGATTGCTTATATACAAAGTCATTATGTTTGTTGTCTGCCAAAACTTCTTAAGTTGACCCTTATACACTACCTGTTGTATACAGACTCTTGGAGAACTTAAAATAAATTTTCCATTCTATAAATGGCATACTAATCCCAGGTCAGAGCAAAATAACAGTCTTCATTCCTCCCTGACTTAAGACCAAATTTCCTTGCCATAAATATGTAATATAAAAACATTAAAAGAAGATAGCTTTCATTCTGTACGAAATCTATTTATTTTCTTCAAGCTTGCTAAATGCACATGGCCACAAATACAGCCATTTGTGGGCATGTGCATTACATAAGAACATAAGAAATAGGAGCAGGAGTAGGCCATCCAGCCCATCGAGCCTGCCCCGCCATTCAATAAGATCATGGCTGATCTGTCCGTAAACTCAGCTCCATCTACCTACCTTTTCCCCATAACCTTTAATTCCCCTACTATGTAAAAGTCTATCTAACTGTATCGTAAATATATTTAGTGAAGAAGCCTTAACTGCTTCCCTGGGCAGGGAATTCCACAGATTCACCACTCTCTGGGAAAAGCAGTTTCTCCTCATCTCTGTCCTAAATCTTCTCCCCTGAATCTTGAGACAATGTCCCCTAGTTCTAGTCTCTCCTACCAATGGAAACAATTTTCCTACTTCTATTGTATCTATCCCTTTCAAAATGTTGCATGTTTCTATAAGATCCCATGTCATTCTTCTGAATTCCAGGTGACTCAATCTCTCCTCATAGGTTAACCCCTTCATCTCTGGAATCAACCTGGTGAACCTCCTCTGCACTGCCTCCAAAGCCAGTATATCCTTCCTCAAGTATGGAGACCAGAACAGCACACAGTGCTCTAGGTGCAGCATCACCAGTACCCTGTATCATTGCAGCATGACCTCCCTGCTCTTGAATTCAATCCCTCTAGCAATGAAGGCCAACATTCCATTCGCCTTCTTAATAACCTGTTGTACCTACAAGCCAACTTTTTGCGATTCATGAACAAGCACTCCCAAGTCCTTCTGCACAACAGCATGCTGCAATCTTCCACCATTTAAATAATAATCTGCTCTTCTACTATTCCTTCCAAAGTGGATGATCTTGCATTTACCAATGTTGTATTCCATCTGGCCTTTGACCCACTCACTTAACCTATCTATATCCCTCTGCAGACTCTCCACATCTTCTGTACAGTTTGGTTTTCCACTCAGTTTAGGGTCATCAGCAAATTTTGCTACACTACACTCAGTCACCTTTTCCAAATCATCGATTTAAATTGTAAACAACTGTGGGCCCATCACCGACCCCCACAGCACTCCACTCACCGCTGACTGCCAACTGGAGAAAAACTCATTTATACCAACTCTCTGCCTTCTATCGGTTAACCAATCCACTATTCATGCCAATGCACTTCCTCTGACTTCATGCATCTGTATCTTATTTATAAGTCTCTTGTGCGGCACTTATCGAACACCTTCTGGAAATCCAAATATACGACATCCACCTGTTTCCCTCTATCCACTACACTCATTATGTCCTCAAAGAACTCCAGTAAGTTTGTCAAACAGGACCTGCCCTTTCTGAATCCATGCTGCATCTATCTAATGGAACCACTCCTTTCTAAATGTTTTGCTATTTCTTCCTTAATGACAGCTTCAAGCATTTTCCCGACTACAGATGTTAAGCTAACTGGCCTATAGTTGCCTGTGGTGTGACATTTGCTGTCTTCCAATCTGCCGGGACCTGCCTAGAGTCTAGAGAGTTTTGGTAAATGATTACCAACGTGTCTACTATAACCTCTGCCAATTCCTTCAGCACTGTGGGATGCATCCCATCAGGACCAGGGGACTTATCTACCTTCAGGCCCTTTAATTTGCTCATCACTATCTCTTCAGTGACAGTGATTTTATCGAGGTCCTCACCTCCTATTTCGTCCATAACACCATTACAGGGAGCAACCAAACATTTAAAGCAAGAATATTTCAAGGCTAGGCCTCTCACTGCACCCCAGAGACTTTACTGTAGCTGCTTCCATGATGGTGGCAGGCATGCTGCTTCCATGCAATAACATTCACCCTCACATCTGGATGAAGTAAATATTAGTTTTGGCAGACTATTGGCAGTCAATCCTGGTGGTAGAACTATGTTAGCAAGATCATTCAGCTATTCCCACCGACATCTTCCAAATATAGCTCTTGTTGCTTAGCCCATTCACATCCACTTTTGGCATGTACTTTCGATCCACCTTTGTTCCACTATCTTGCTGTGTATTTGATTGAAGCTATTAGGGCTCTCAGCTCTAATGAAAGAGTATTAAACTAAATCATTAGTTTTCTCTACCATTACAGTAAACTGGTTCAGTAAACTAAATATCATGTAACGTTATATCAATAACAATGCTGATGTTTCAGAAATAAAATTTGCAAGCCATCAAATACTTTTTTGATGCTTAGATAACCTTTCACTGTGAGTAGGATGAACAAACTACTAATAACCATCTCTTCTCTCCAATAAAATATTCTTTCATGACCAAATTGCAAAGTACAGCATTTACAGAGTTTCAAGTGTGAGTCAACATGCATCTCAAATTTAATAACAATTCTATTGTTCTTGTTTCAAAAAATGAAAATAAAACTATGATTTCATTAATATAAAAAGATGCCAGTAGAAATGAAGTAGAAATATTATTGATGAGACCATCTATCATATTTGATGGACTATAAAACTCTGCTTGCTTAACATATGTGAGCAGTTGATTTATTTCTCCATTTACTGTATCAAGTTACCTCTGAATTTGGAAAATTATTTAATTCAGAAGAATAACCTGCAATTCCACATACTGCATGATCAGAATGTAGTAAAAGAATTAGACTGAAGTAAAATGTAACACTTAAATTTACTTATGGAATGAGTCTTTAGTAAGTTAATTTTGTTTTAGAGAAGTGTAATTTGGAAAAAAACAAGAAAGATAAGGTTACATAAATATTAGAAAATAAGCATAAATGGGGAAGTGAAGCAAAGAAATTTAGATCTAGAAAACACTATAAGTAGCAACACAATTATTAAGTAAGTGAACCAGGCACAAGGGATTATCTCCTGAAAGATAGAATGGAAAAGTAGTTACTTTACAGTGGTACTGAATTTTGGTTAGACATGCTTGGATTAATGAGAAATGTTTAATATAGAAATACTAGAAATGATGAAAAGAAGATTTATCAGGATGATACCAGAATCATGAGTTGTTCTTTTTTGGAATGGATAATTAAGTTCAGTTGTCTCATGAAAAAGCAGCTGGAGAGTTATTAAGGTAGATAGAGTAGATATATTTTGATAAATATATGTGAATATAATTATAAAATATGTGATGAAAAATGTTCAAATGGAAAATAGTTTTTGACATCGATAAAGTACTTTGTGTTCCATGTAAACCTAGGAATTATTAATATAACTTGGTCATTGATAACATCAGGAGAACTCACTGTACTGAGATAATTGTAAAGATGTGGGACTTACGTTTCCCATCCAAACAGACAATTTGGCAAAGTTTGTGTTGTACAACCTATGCCGTTGTATATCAGACATTAAGCTTAGTCCACTGAACAGAAAGATAAAACAGTTCTGATCACATTCCAGCCTTAAGGAGTATTAGGCAACAGGGTGCTATAGTGTTTCACATTGCTACCTCACAGCTTGAGGGAGCTAGTTCTGGGTGATATCTCTGTGGGTTCTTCACATTTTTCCCATGAAACATGGGCTTCTTTTGGGTGCAGTGGTTTTCTCCCACACCCTGCGGATGACTGATACATCAAATGGCTGGTATACATTACTCCTTATTGAAGTAAAGGCTAATTGAGGGATAAGCAAAGCATGAGACAATGAGTTGTAGGGCAAAAGGGAAAGTATGAACCAGGAGAGTGGAATGAAAGTGGTTGCTCTATTAGCAGGTTAGGAACTGACATGAATCTGATTGTCTAAACAGCCACTCACCAAATTTCTTGGTGTTCACCCGGCGGAGAAAACTCACCTGGTCCCTCAACACCAGCTCCATAGCAAAGAAAGCCCAGCAGCGTCTCTACTTTCTGCGAAGGCTAAGGGAAGTCCATCTCCCACCCCCCATCCTCATCACATTCTACAGGGGTTGTATTGAGAGCATCCTGAGCAGCTGCATCACTGCCTGGTTCAGAAATTGCACCATCTCGGATCGCAAGACCCTGCAGTGGATAGTGAGGACAGCTGAGAAGATCATCAGGGTCTCTCGTCCCGCCATTATGGACATTTACACTACTCGCTGCATCCATTAAACAAACAGCATTATGAAGGACCCCACACACCTCCCATACAATCTCTTCTCCCTCCTGCCATCTGGGAAAAGGCACCAAAGCATTCGGGCTCTCACGACCAGACTATGTAACAGTTTCTTCCCCCAAGCTATCAGACTCCTCAATACCCAGAGCCTGGACTGACAGCTTACTGCCCTATTGTCTTGTTTATTATTTATTGTAATGCCTGCACTGTTTTGTGCACTTTATGCAGTCCTGGGTAGGTCTGTAGTCCAGTGTAGTTTTTTTCTGTGTTGTTTTTTTCCATAGTTCAGTCTAGTTTTTGTACTGTGTCATGTAACACCATGGTCCTGAAAAACGTTGTCTTGTTTTTACTATGTACTGTACCAGCAGTTATGTTTGCAATGACAATAAAAAGTGACTTGACTTGACTTGACAATATTGTAATAAGTAAGTTAGGTAACAGTTTTCACTTCCTTGGCAATAGCTAGTGACGTGGATCATCCATTTTTCTTTGTAGAACTCAGCTCATCCATTTGAATCAATAAAGATAAATCACATTGGCCTCCTGATGGTGGCAATCTAGTCTTTTAGGCAACTGCTTCAACAAACGGGGTCTGCACGGAAATTAACATACCATTGCTTATGGAAAAGCATATTAATTGTATTCATATTAAGTTTTCTAACTCTGATAATGAATCTAAAGATGGAATCAGAAAATTTGTTCATTCTGTATTATATTTTTAAATGCCATTTGCTTTAAGAATGTTGCATTCAAAATGCAAATAATATATTGATTAGTCATCTGTGGGTACTAGAATAAGCAAATCACTATGATCAAAAAACAGGAAAGAATTGGTCCTGAGTGTGGGGAACAATGAACAACTTTCAACAAGCAGGTGCTTTCATTGCAATACCAATCAAATTGCAATTTGTTATGGCAAACAAGGGCTGATGCATTTGCCTAACTTTAATTAAAACTGAAAACTTCCAAACTTGCAAATACATGAAATGACATTCCTGAAATTAAAAACAGTGATAGAATCGTTCAAGATATCAACATGATGTACACATGCACGCAAGTATGTGTGCGCATGCTTCTGATTAATGGATGGCTTGTATTGCTGCTTGCAAGCCCACTGCAGTGCCAATGTAAAAGAACATAGTCTATTGGCTCTGTATTTATAGGAATGAACACTTTTTTCTCCCTAGTTTATCTCCAAATCCTAAAGACTTCGCTGTGCCAGTGTCTTACTGTGCATTTTGCTTGCCTGGCAAGTTTAGATTTCTAACTATAAGTTGAAATATTTTATCATAAAAAAAGAGAAAGGAAGTTGTAATATCTTTATTCAAGTTGCAGAATCATTCACAAATACAAATAGGAAACTATTTGGTCAATTGCATATATGCTGGTCAAAAGGATTTATTTTCCCCCAGAAGTATACTTTCTATTAAATTTGCATTTACATTCAAACATCACCATTCACAGTACAGAATGAAACTCTAGTTCTTGGAGCATGACTGGTGACAGATTGCAGAAAATACAGATCGGAGAAATTACCCCTAACAGCTTTCGCTGAGCTTGTTCTGTTTGAGAATAGATACGTCCCAGGCCACAAAAAGCATCTGTAATCTGACTTTTCCATAAGTTGGAAACACTGTCAGCTCAGGTTGCAAAAATATTGCATTAGCTGGTTAGTTAGCTAACATCCTAATTAATTTCAGGTCTGAGTTAGAATTAGTTACATTGTTATAGATTTATATTACTGATTCAAATCATGCCAGACCACAGAATGCTGGACTAGAGAGTTACACTCCTACAGGACACTGTATAACATTGCATTTGCTCACAGGAATTGCATTATGTCAACAAGCGACCCCATTTATTTTTTATATCCGCTCCATGAGGAATGAGGTTTTTATATATTCTCAGTGTGCAGTGGCAGAAGGTCCTACTTACTATACTTCATTAGGAGTTTGAAGAGATTTGGTATGTTAACAAAAACACTTAAAAACTTCTATAGATGTATCGTGGAGAACATTCTGACAGGCTGCATCACTGTCTAGTATGGGGGGTAGGATCAAAAGAATCAAAAGGATCAAAAGAAGCTCCCGAGGGTCGTAAATTTAGTCAGCTCCATCTTGGGTACTAGCCTACAAAGTAGCTAGGACATCTTCAAGGAGTGGCATCTCAGAAAGGCAGTGTCCATCATTAAGGACTCCCGGCACCCGGGGCATGCCATTTTCTCATTGTTACCATCAGGTAGGAGGTACAGAAGCCTGAAGGCACACACTCAGTAATTCAGTAACAGCTTCTTCCCCTCCACCATCTGATTCCGAAATGGACATTGAACCCATGACCTCATCTTTTTTTACTGTATATATATATATATATCTATATACACTTATAGGGGTGTATTATGGACCACCTAATGGGGAGCGAGAATTGGAGGAGCAAATTTATAAGGAGATAGCAGATATTTGTAGTAAGCACAAGGTTATGATTGTGGGAGATTTTAATTTTCCACACATAGACTGGGAAGCCCATTCTGTAAAATGGCTGGATGGTTTGGAGTTTGTAAAATGTGTGCAGTATAGTTTTTTGCAGCAATACATAGAGGTACCAACTAGAGAAGGGGCAGTGTTGGATCTCCTGTTAGGGAATGAGATAGGTCAGGTGACGGAGGTATGTGTCGGGGAGCACTTCGGGTCCAGTGATCACAATGCCATTAGTTTCAATATAATTATGGAAAAGGATAGGTCTGGACCTAGGGTTGAGATTTTTGATTGGAGAAAGGCTAACTTTGAGGAGATGTGAAAGGATTTAGAAGGAGTGGATTGGGACAATTTGTTTTATGGGAAGGATGTAATGGAGAAATGGAGGTCATTTAAAGGTGAAGTTTTGATGGTACAGAATCTTTATGTTCCTGTTAGGTTGAAAGGAAAGGTTAAAAGTTTGAGACAGCCATGATTTTCAAGGGATATAGTTTTGAAAAAGAGAGAGATCTACAATAAATATAGGCAGCATGGAGTAAATGAGGTGCTCGAGGAATATAAGGAATGTAAAAAGAATCTTAAGAAAGAAATTAGAAAAGCTAAAAGAAGATATGAGGTTGCTTTGGCAAGTAAGGTGAAAATAAATCCAAAGGGTCTCTACAGTTATATTAATAGCAAAAGGATAGTGAGGGATAAAATTGGTCCCTTAGAGAATCAGAGTGGACAGGTTTTTGTGGAGCCAAAAGAGATGGGGGAGATTTTGAACAATTCTTTTCTTCGGTATTCACTAAGGAGAAGGATATTGAATTGTGTAAGGTAAGGGAAACAAGTAGTGTAGTTATGGAAACTATGATGATTAAAGAAGAGGAAGTACTGGCGCTTTTAAAGAATATAAAAGTGGATAAGTCTCTGGATCCTGACAGGATATTCCCTAGGACCTTGAGGGAAGTTAGTGTAGAAATAGCAGGGGCTCTGACAGAAATATTTCAAATGTCATTAGAAACGGGGATGGTGCCGGATGATTGACGTATTGCTCATGTGGTTCCATTGTTTAAAAAGGGTTCTAAGAGTAAATCTAGCAATTATAGGCCTGTAAGTTTGATGTCAGTGGTGGGTAAATTAATGGAAAGTATTCTTAGAGATGGTATATATAATTATCTGGATAGACAGGGTCTGATTAGGAACAGTCAACATGGATTTGTGCATGGAAGGTCATGTTTGACAAATCTTTGACAAGTCTGCAGAATGACAATGAGAGGCACAAGGGTGGCAGATCCACCAGAAATGATGCCATCAAAAGTGTCCTGCGTTAAATGAGGAGGAGCTATATTTGCCTTGCTACGCATCATTCTTCTTTAATTAACTAAGGTTTTCTTCTTCAATTTCCAAAGCAAAGCAATACCAATAGCATTCAGGAAAATTTAATGTTCATTCTGGTCACATCTGACTGCACTACCCTTCTCTCAAAGGGTGCCCCAACGGGTCACCCTGTTGTCTAGTTATTTCTGTTTTTGCATGACTTTTAATCTATTCTATTCAATATACATATACTGTAATTAGTTTATCTATTCATTTATTTGCTTTTCTTCTATATTATGTATTGCATTGAACTGCTGCTGCTAAGTTAACAAATTTCATGACACATGCCAGAGATAATAAACCTGATTCTGATTGTGATTCTGAGCCAGTGGCTATACCAATCTTAAGTGTTTCCCTCAGCATATACTCCTGCACCATAGAAAGCACAAACATGTTGGTCAAAATAAGAGCCTTATTAAAAAAAACTTAAGTCATAAAGTATATACTTATGCAGCGCAGGATATTCCATTGCCTTCATTTCGTATACTCTACACCTCATCCTATTTGCTTAAAATATTTACAAAATGCAAGCTCAACAAAGACCACATCATCCTTGTCCAGATCTTCTTGACAAGACACATTTCAGACAAATTTGGATGTTGGTATCATCCACACAAGAGCTTCTCTGAGGGCAACATACAGTGTGATTGAGACTCCAGCTGTCCCTGAAAAATCTGACCAAGAGCCAAATTGTTTGAAAAATAATTATTGAACCTAATCCCATCTTTCAGCACTCTATCTGGTACCTACAGGTTACAGCTCAGTAAGTACACAAAGTACACAGTACATTGTCTATTATTCCTGCAGATGGTGAGCTTCAGAGCCCTACCACCTGCTGACTAAAGGAAATAGTTACTCTGTCTAGACCTCTCAATTTTATACATTTCAACTAAATCTCTCCTTGGCCTCTTCTATTCCAAAGAATATGATGCCGTCCTGTCAAATCTCACATCTAAAACGTAACAGTCATAATAGCATCCTGAATCTTTCCTGCATCCTTCAGAAATGTGTTGAACAGAAATGTGCACAATGTTTAAGTTGTACGTTAATATGCATGATTTGCAATTTGAATAGAAACTCACAAGTCTTACATTTACTCTATTAGACATAAGAAATAGGAGTAGGAGTAGGCCATCTGGCCTGTTGAAGAGGCTCCACCATTCAATAATCTCATGGTTGATCTGGCCGTGGAGTCAGCTCCACTTACCTGCTGTCTCCCCATAACTTTTAATTCTCCCACTACACAAAAATCTATCTGTATCTTAAGTATATTTAATGAAGTGACCTCTACTGCTTCCTTGGCAGAGAATTCCACAGATTCACTGTTCTCTGGGTGAAGAAGTTTATCCTTATGTCCATTCTAAACCTGTTGCCCTGAATCTTGAGGTTATGTCTTTAGTTCTACTTTCACTTACCGGTAGAAACAACTTTCCTGCCTCTCTCTTATCTATCCCTTTTCAGAATCAGAATCAGAATAGAGTTTAATATCACCAGCATGTGTCATGAAATTTGGCATCTTGAGGCAGCAGCACATTGCAATACATAATAATAATAATAATAATAATAATAATAATAATAATAATATCTATAAATTATAGAAAGAAGTGAGTATAAAAAATAAATAAAAAGTGCAAAAGTGTTCATGGATTCATTGTCCATTCAGAAATCTAATGGCGGAGGGGAAGATGTTGTTCCTGAAAGGTTGGGTGTGTGCCTTCGAGCTCCTGTACCACCTCCTTAATGGGAAATGAGAAAAGGGCATATCCTGGATGTTAGGGGTCCATAATGATGGATGCCGCCTTTTTGAGGCATCAATTTTTGAACGTGTCTTTAGAGGCCAGTACCTATAATAGAGCTGGCTATGTTTAGAACTTCCTGCAACCCTTTTTTAATTTTATATGTTTCTGTAGGATCTCATCCCATTCTTCTGAATTCTAACCAGTATATTCCCAGGAGACTCAATTCGTCCTTATAGCTAAACCTTCTTGTCTACAGAATAAACCTTATGAACCTCCTCTCCACTGCCTTCAAAGCCAGTATATCTTTCCTCATGTAAAGAGATCAGAAATGCACACAATAGTCCAGGACCCAGCACATTTGCAGCATAACCTTCCTGCTCTTAAATCCAATCTCTCTAACACTGAATGTCAACATTCAATTTGCCTTTTTAATAACTTGTTGCACCTGCAAGCCAACCTTTTGAGATTCATGCACGTGCATTCCCAAATTCCTCTGCATAACAGAATGCTGAAATATTTCGCCATTTAGATAATAATATGATCTTTTATTTTCCTTCCAAAGTGGATGACCTCATATTTACCAATATTGTACCCCGTTTGCCAGAACCTTGCTCATTCAAACAGTTAACCTATCTGCATATATCTCTCTCCAGACTCTCCATGTCCTCTGCACAATTTGCTTTTCCACTCAGTTTAGGGTCATCAAACTTAAATACGCTACAGTTGGTCCCTTCCTCCAAATTATTCTGCTCGCCATTATCATTCAGAGAAATATACCTATCCATGTGCTCTGTCTTCTATTGGTTAACCAATTGCCTATACATGCATTATCCCCAACACCATGCATCCTTATCTTATGGATAAGCCTTTTATGAGCCTCCTTATTGAATGCCTTCTGGAAATCCAAGAATCCAAGGATTCAACATTCACCTATCGACTGCATTCATGATATCCTCAAAGACCTCCAGATAATGTGTCAAACTGGCAAAGATGTGCAATTATAGCCCAAGTGCCGAGAGAGACAACTGAAGTTGATCAACAGCTCACTGACCTTTAATAGGAACTGTGCACAATAAAGGAAAAAAAAAACACTATACCAACAGTGCTGATAAATAAAACTATCAAACTGTGCAGGAAGGCACAGAGTCGAATGTACTTCCTTAGAAGGTTGGCGTCATTCAATGTCTGCAGTGAGATGCTGAAGATGTTCTATAGGTCAGTTGTGGAGAGCGCCCTCTTCTTTGTGGTGGCGTGTTGGGGAGGCAGCATTAAGAAGAGGGATGCCTCACGTCTTAATAAGCTGGTAAGGAAGGCGGGCTCTGTCGTGGGCAAAGTACTGGAGAGTATAACATCGGTAGCTGAGCGAAGGGCGCTGAGTAGGTTACGGTCAATTATGGAAAACCCTGAACATCCTCTACATAGCACCATCCAGAGACAGAGAAGCAGTTTCAGCGACAGGTTGCTATTGATGCAATGCTCCTCAGACAGGATGAAGAGGTCAATACTCCCCAATGCCATTAGGCTTTACAATTCAACCGCCAGGAGTAAGATATGTTAAAGTGCCGGGGTTGATTGTATTTAATGTATTTAAGTAAACTACTTAAGAACTTTTTAAAAGCTATTATTAATGCTTTTTGAGAGAGTGATTTAGATGCATATCATATTTTTACTGAGTTAAGTATTGTATGTATTTAGTTTTGCTACAACAAGTGTATGGGACATTGGAAAAAATGTTGAATTTCCCCATGGGGATGAATAAAGTATCTATCTATCTATCTATCTATCTATCTATCTATCTAAAGCTAATGCCAATACAGCTGCTTGGCAGAAATAGCTTTATAATATTCTTATAATAGTCTGCACTGTTGTTCCTTTAAACAAAATGCGTTATTGTATCGATGTGCTACATACAGCGCTGAAATAACAACATGCAGTCGGTAAGTCGTTTCGAGACTAGTTTATTCAAACTTCGCGGAGCTGGCATTTAATCCCTAGCGCACGCCCTCTTCGAGCAGAAATTACGTCAGAGGTGCATTACCAAAGTCTCCCCCCGCGCGTTGGCTATTTGTGAGCCGGTTCGCCTGCGCAGAAAGTGGGTCGCCACATTATCATACATTTTCCAGCACTGTATTCCATTAGCCACTTTTTTGCCCATTTGTCCAATTTGTCTAAGTCCTGCTGCAATCACATTGCTTCATTGCAGAAGGCATTTGATAAGGTGCCTCACATGATAAAATACTATGTTGTTACAGAAAATATACTGCCATGGATAGAGGAATGGCTGAGACAGTGAGTGAAAACAAAAGGGGCCTTTTCTGTTTGGCTGCTAGTTACTAGTAGTGTTCCTCAGAGGTCAGGGTTTTTCAGACTGTTTGTCAATAATTTAGATAGTGGAATTGATGGCTTTGTGACAAAGTTTTCAGATGATACAAAAATAGGTGGAGGGGTAGGTAGTGCTGAGGAAATAATGTGATAGCAGCAGGATTTAGCCAAATTAGAAGAATGGGCAAAAAACTGGCAGATGGAATAGTGTTGGTAAATGCATGATTATGCATTTTGGTAAAAAGGAGCAGTAGTGCAGATTATTATCTAAATGGGAGAAAATTCAAACATGAGGGGTACAAAGGGACTTAGGAGTAATCATGCGAGACTCCAAGAAGGTTAATTCACAGATTGAGTCTGTGGTAAAGAAGGTAAATGCAATATTGGCATTTATTTCAAGGGGAATAGAATATAAAAACAAGAAACTTTATAAGATGCTAGTCACGCCACACGTGGAGTATTGTCAACAGTTTTGGGACGCTTATCTCAGAAAGGATGTATTGTTATTGGAGGGAGTCCAGAAGAGGTTCACAAGGATGATTCTGGGAATGAAGGGGTTAATGTATGACAGCTTTGGGCCTGTACTCACTGGAATTTAGAAGAATGCATGGGGATCTCATTGAAATCTCCAGAATGTTGAAAGGACTGGATAGGGTTGATATGGAGAGGATATTTCCTATGGTGGGGGTATTCAGAACTAGAGGGCACAGCCTCAAAATTAAGGAGCAGCCCTTTAGAACAGAAGTAAGGAGGAATTTTTTTAGCCAAAGAGTGGTGAATCTATGGAAGCTCTGCCACAGACCGCAATGGAGGCCAGGTCCGTGGGTATATTCAAAGCAGAAGTTGATGGATTCCTGCTTGGCTGGGGCATCAAGGGATATGGTGAGAGGGCAGGTGCATGGGGTTTAATGGGGTCCAGGATCAGCCATGATGAAATGGCGGAGCGGACTCAATGGGTTGAATCACCTAATTCTGCTCCTATGTTTTATGATCTTGTACTAAATAAATACCGCTCAACGTCAGTCTTCAGTAGTCTTCTTTCCTGGAGCCAGGATAATGGTAAGCAGTGAGCATTGACTTTACTCTGCTTTTGGTCAAGTCTCGATAAGACTGAAATGTGGGGAAGGGATTTATATACCACAAAATTAAACCCTAATTGGCTGGAGTGTGATTGTTAAACCCGTTCTGCAATTTGCCCAGGAGGGTTAGCAGGTCCTGTGGCACAACATCGAGGGCTGAAGGGCCTGCACTGTGCTGTAGTATTCTAGTGTCTAGCGTCCTGTGGCAGAGTCTGTGGCTGTGCACATGCAGGCTCTGCCATTTTGAATCCATGCTGTGCCTGCCTGATTGAACCACCTCTATCCAGATGTCTCACTACTTCTTCCTTAATGATAGCTTGATGTGTTTTTTGACTACAAGTGTTAAGCAAACTTCCCTATAGTCACATATCTATTGCCTACATTCTTTTTTTAAGGAGTGGCGTGACATTCACGGTTTTTCAATCTACTGGGACTTGCCCTGAGCCCAGAGAATTTTGTTAAATTATCCACCAACACATTTACCATAAATTCCACCATTTGTTTCAGTACCTTTAGATGCATCCCAACAGGACCAGAGGACTTGTCTACCTTTAGGCCTACAAGTTAACTCACCACTACCTTTTTACTGACAGTGATTGTATTGACGTCCTATCACTTCACATCCATACATCTCTCCTTGGCACATTAGATGTGTCCTCCTCCATGAAGACAGACACAAATTTACCTTTCAAAGCCTTGGCCATTTCCACATTCCTCCACCTCATTATCCAAGGGATCTATGTTTATTTTAGCCACCCTTTTCTACTTCAAATAAGAACTTTTACTTTGTGCTAGTTTACTTTCATGATCTATCTTCCCTTTCCTTATCACTTGCTTAGTATATTATTTTGCTTTTTTTTAAAGTTGTCCCAATCTTCCAGTTTGCCACCATCCCTGATGACTTTGTATGCATAAGCTTTTAGTTTCATGCCTTCTTTTATTTCCTTAGTTATGCAAGCCTGCCTCTCGTCACCCTTACTGCCCTTACTTTTAACTGGAATACACTTTTGTTGAGCAATATGAAAAATTGCTTTGAAGGTCTTCCACTGTTCCTCAACTGACCCATTGGCCAATAAAGGAAGTCATCCATTATGGTCTTTTTCTCTGCCTTTAAAGATCTGTGTGCTCCACAGTTTCTAGTGTTTACATCTTCTAGTGTAAACATCTTCTGTTTACTCCTTCCATTGTGGTACTTTGCCAAGTGTAATATCTTGTATTTCTCCAGATGGTATTCTTTTTGCCACCTTTAGGTCCACCTGAACAGACCAATTATGTCCTCCTACAGTAAAAATTTTACTCCTCCTTGATAGCCACAGGTCCAGTTTGTGCATCAACTACAAAATTATTTGTCATGCACTGTTGGACCACTCCACTTAAGTCTAAATCACTAGCATGTACAACAAATAGCAAGCGACTGAGGACTGATACTGCTGGGACACTACTTACATTATCTTCAAGTTCACAAAAATTTCCATGGTACTGAAACAATTTTGAAACTAATTTATCAGTCTCCGTCAGAACCAATGTGCATTCACTCTTTCAATCAACCTGCTAAGCAGGGCCTTGTTAAAAACATTTATGAAATCCATGTAGAGCTCATCAACTACACCACCTTATCAACCCTTTTGTTCCCCCTTCAAAAAAAAATCTGTTACAGCTTTTAACAAATGCTCAGCCAAATTACTTTTGTGTGCATTGAATAGAACTACTTATGTACAAAAAATTTTCACTGAGTTTGAAAACCATTTCAGGTGCAAATAAACATGATACGTGGCAGATACCCATGGACGGATGTTAAGCCAGTGAGTGCTATGAGTAAAGACCAGCATTCCCCGTGGTCAATGACCAAAGTTAGCAGGCCCCATGGATGGGTTCAGGTGATCTCCCAGGTCGGTGAGTCCCAGGATTGGAGGTTCATGTGTGCAGGAGACATGAGAACCAGTGAAGCCTGTGCCCAAGTTGTAAGGTCCTATGGTCAGAGGTCCATGTGATCCCCGTGGTCAATGATGAAAGTCGATGGGCCTCATGAACGAGGGCTGTTGACCTCCAAGATGGGCAATGCTCCTGGGATGGTGGGTCCTGGAATTGGACCTCTGTGCAGGCAGACAACATGAGAGCAGTAACTGCCCCCCCCACCCCGCCACCACCCAGGTTGGGAAATCCCGGGCTTGGAGGTCCTTGCAAGACTTGAATTCAGGGCCAGGAGTTCAGGGTCCTGTGATTGATGAGTCCTGGGGTCAATTATGAAGATTGAAGCCTGAAGGTTGAAGAACTAAGTCAGTGCATCCAGAAGTTGAGAACTGATAGTCAAAGCCCGGTATCCGGAAGTCAGGGGCTCAATGTCTGTAGTCTGTGAGTCATCAAATCCATTGAAAGCTGAAGCCTTGATGGCATCCAGTCCTAGGGTTGGAGGCCTGCCTGTGTATGTGTGTGGGTGCGCGGGAGGGAGGATAAAGGCCCCTTTTGCTGTTGTTGCTTCGGTTTGTTGTATTATTGTTATTGCTTATGTTCTTCTGTTGAACTTTGTGGGCATGCTATGTTGGTGCCGGAATGTGTGGCCCCATTTGCAGGCTGTCCCCAGCACATCCTTAGTTGGTTGTTAACGCAAACAACGCTTTTCACTGTATGTTTCCATGTACATGTGATAAATAAATAAATCTGAACCAAGCTTAATGAAGTTTCACAATTATGCACATAGCCAATTAGTTATTAGTTTGTAGCTAACTAGAAAGGCTAGCATGGCATAATTCTATTTATGATATTTAATTTTACCTTTGATGCTTGATATTTTTAAGGTAGCAAATAACTGATACCAACTGATACAAAACACAAAGTTTGTTAGCTTATTGTCTATGGCAAAGTATTCAGTCCACCTTGTGGTTGCATAAATTCTTTAAAAATACCATAGACCATAAGACTATGAAATATAGGAGCAGAATTAAACCATTTGTCCCATCATGTCTGCTCCACTATTTCATCCTGGTCTATCCATTTCCCTCTCAGTCTCTATCTCCCGCCTTCTCCCTATATCCCTTCATACCCTGACTAATCAAGAATCATCAATCTCTGCCCTAAATATACCCAATGACTTGGCCTCCACAGCCACCTATGACAATGAATTCCACAGATTCACCACCCTCTGGCTAAAGAAATTCCTCATCTTTCTCAACACTTCCCTCACCACTGACTCAACCTACAATTTAACCTTTAGGGAATCCTGCACAAGGACTCCCAAGTTCCTTTGCACCTCATATTTTTGAATTTTCTCTTCTCTTTTACTTCTACTCTTTCATTTCTTCTCCCAAAGTGCACGATCATACATTTCCTGACACTGTATTCCATCTGCCACTTCTTTACACATTATACTAATCTGTCTAAGCCCTTCTGCAGTCTCTCTGCTTCTTCAAGACTATTGCCCTGCCACCTGTCTTCGTATCATCCTGAAATTTGGCCAAAAAGCCATCAATTCTTTAATCCAAATCATTGACATGCAACGTAAACTGAAACGATTCCAACACTGACCTCTGGAACGGCACTAGTCACCAGAAGCCAAGCTAAAAAGGCTCTCTTTATTCACACTCTTTGTCTGCAGCCAGTCAGCCACTGCCTTATCCATGCCAGAATCTTCCCTGTAATACCATTGGTGCGTAGCTTGCTAAGCAGCTTCATGTGTGGCACCTTATCAAAGGCCTTCTGAAAATCCAAGTACACAACATTCACTGACTCTCCTTTGTCTATCCTGCTTGTTATTTCTTCACGAAATTCCAACAAATTTGTCAGGCAAGATTTTAACTTAAGGAAACCATACTGACATGGCTTATTTTATCATGTGCCTCCAAGCACCCTGAAAACACATCCTTAACAATTGGCTCCAATATCTTCCCAACCACTGAGTCAGACTAACTGGCCTATAATTTCATTCCTTCTGCCTCTCTCCTTTCTTGAAGAGTGGAGTGATATTTTCAATTTTCTGGTCCTCTGAAACCATGCCAGAATCCATAGTTACTTGAAAGATCATTACTAATACCTCTACAATCTTATCAGCCACCTCTTTCAGAACCCTGGGGCCATCTGGTCCAGGTACTTTTCTACCTTCATACCTTTCAGTTCCCCACACACCTTCTCCCTCACACACTTATGTTCCCTGATACTTTGGAACGTCAGGCATACTGCTAGTGTCTTCCACAGTGAAGACTTTCTCAGCTCTTCCACTATTTCCTTGACTCCCATTACTACCTCTCCAGCATCATTTTCCAGCAGTCTGATATCTACTCTCGCCTCTGTTACACTTTATATATCTGAAGAAAGGTTTTGCATTCTCTTTAATATTGCAGGCTAGCGTAACTTTCATATTCAAACTTTTTAGTTGACTTCTGTTGTTTTTTAAAAGCTTCCCAATTCTCTAACTACCCACTATTTCTTGCTCTATTATATGGCCCTCTCTTTAGCTTTAACTTCTCTTGTCAGCCACAGTTGCGTCATTCTGCCTTTAGAATACTTCTATGTTGGGATGTATCAATCCTGCTCCTTTGGAATTGCTCCCAGAAATTCCAGCCATTGCTGCTCTGCTGTCATCCCTACTAGTGTTCCCTTCCAATCAATTTTGGTCAGCTCCTCTCTCGTGCTTCTGTAATTCCCTTTATTCCATTGTAGTACTGATACATCTGATTTTAGTTTCTCCTTCTCAAATTGCAAGGTGAGTTCTATCATATGATCACTGGTCCTTAAGCGCTCCTGCACATTAAGCTGTCTAATCAATTCCAGTTCATTGCACAACACCCAATCCAAAATAGCTGATCTGTTCTGGTGGGCTCAAGCACGAGCTGCTCTAAAAAGCCATCTCATAGGTATTCTACAAATTCACCCTCTTGGGATCCAGCACCAACCTGATTTTCCCAATCTTCCTGCATATTGCAATCCCACATAACTATTTTAACATTACCCTTTTGACATGCATTTTCTATCTCCCGCTGTAATTTGTAAACCACTTCTTTACTACTGTTTGGAGATCTGTATATAACTCCTATGATGCTTTTTTTTAATCCATGCTGTTTTTCAGTTCTACCCAAATGAATTTTACACCTTCCAATCCTATGTCACCTCTTTCTAATGATTATTTCACTTTTTTAACCAAAAGAGCCACCCCACCTCCTCTGCCTACCTGCCTGTCCTTTCAATACAATGTGTATTCTTGGGCTTTAAGCTCTCATATATAATCTTATTTCAGCCACAATTCAGTGATGTCCTCAATGTCATACATGCCAATCTGAAACTGTGCTGCAAGTTCATCTACCTTGTTCCGTATACTGTGTGATATTCAAATATAGCACCTTCAGTCCTGTATTTCAATTTTGTCCCTGTTTCACACTGGAACTCCTTGCTAGCAGTCTCACTACACACTGCCTCTGTTTGTAAACCAACTACCCCATCCTCAGCCCTATCACTCCAGTTCTCATCATCCTGCCAAATTAGCTGAAATCCTCCTGTTCAGCTCTAGTAAACCTATCCATAAGGTATCGGTCCCCTTCGGGTTCTGGTGTAACCCGTCCATTTATACAGGTCAGACCTTCCCCAGAAGAGATCCCAGTGATCCAGAAATCTGAACCCCTGCCCCCTGCACCAGTTCCTCAGCCATGCATTCATCTACCAGATCATCCTATGCTTATTCTCACTGGTGTGTGGCAGAGGCAGTAATCCAGAGGTTGCTACCCTGGCATCCTGCTTCTCAGCTCTCTACCTACCTCCCTAAAATCTCACTTGTCCTACCTATGTCATTGGTGTCAACATGTGCCAAGACTTCTGGCTGCTCGCCCTCCTGTTTTAGAATGCTGTGGACCCAATCCGAGAGGTCCCTGACCCTGGCACCTAAGAGATACAAACAGCTACAGTATATCACAGTGCTCATTCCCCTACACCAGAAGTTTAACCAGCTGATGATCAAAGATGGTATCTAACAACAGAATTCCCAGAAATTAAATGCCCAATTAAATTTTATCCTTTACAGATAAGCCTCAATATCTGGTAATACACCTCAGCTTAGTCAAAAGGCTTACAATAAAATATTTCTGCAGTGTTAGTATTATCTATGGAAACCCCTTTTCAGTGCTATTTGCACTGTATTTACAACATCCAAAAGAGGGAGCTGTTATACCACAGAAAGTAAATTAGTGATTTCTTTGTACATTGTCTAATTGGATATTCAATCCACTTCACCTGCATTCACAAAGTTTAAAATTACCCCTAAGATCTTTGGTTTTGGAATATTTCCCAAAATGTACATTTGAAGCAGAAAATAAGTCCCAGGTAAAATGTCTTTTGGTTGTCTCATCCAATAAAAAAATTCACCAAGCATGCAGACATTCCTAAATAAAAAACCTGTTACTCTTTATGAAGGAACCTGCGTATTTAAAATAAAATAGCCAACAATCGACCACCGGGAGTTGAAAGAAAAGAAAATGAACGAACTGTTTTCAATAATCATTTTGACTTCCTATTCACTTATGTTGAGATATATACCTAGAAAACCAATAAAAACTAGAACATGAGGATATCTGCAGATGCTGGAAATTCAAGCAACACACACAAAATGCTGGTGGAACGCAGCAAGCCAGGCAGCATCTATAGGAAGAAGTACAGTCGACGTTTCGGGCCGAGACCCTTCGTCAGGACTAACTGAAAGAAAAGATAGTAAGAGATTTGAAAGTAGGATGGGGAGGGGGAAATCCAAAATGATAGGAGAAGACGGGGGGAGGAATGAAGCTAGGAGCTGGAAAGTTGATTGGAAAAAGCGATACAGAGCTGGAGAAGGGAAAGGATCATGGGACAGGAGGCCTCGGGAGAAAGAAAGGGGAGGGGAGCACCAGAGGGAGATGGAGAACAGGCAGAGTGATGGGCAGAGAGAAAGAAAAAAAGAGGGAGGGGGGAAAACTAAATATATCAGGGATGGGGTAAGAAGGGGATGAGGGGCATTAACAGAAGTTAGAGAAGTCAATGTTCATGCCATCAGGTTGGAGGCTACCCAGATGGAATATAAGGTGTTGTTCCTCCAACCTGAGTGTGGCTTCATCTTGACAGTAGAGGAGGCCATGGATAGACATATCAGAATGGGAATGGGATGTGGAATTAAAATGTGTGGCCACTGGGAGATCCTGCTTTCTCTGGCGGACAGAGCATAGGTATTCCTAATTATTTTCTAACTAGACTTATTTTCTTTAAATAAAGAGATAAAAGTAGCTAGTTTTATCATTTTGGACCAAAGTCAGGGTTTATTTAAGCCTAAAGGCCCAGCATGGCCTCATCTCTGCCATTCCAAATGTCACACATCCAATTCATTCAATGTTTATCATACATCTGATTCACCCTACGTTCATTTACAGTGTGTTTGGGAGATTAAGAGGTGGACAACTTCTGGTTTTAGAATACCAAGCAGACATTATCCATGTACTTCAGTGATCCAAAGTCTGAAAGGAAGTGTTTAAACATTCATTAAGCACCATCAAGGCAGAGCTAGCTTGTCTACATTTGCCATTACATCCGTTCATCCGTTTTGAACAAGGCAGCTATGTTTGCCTTTCTACTGTCTTCTGGTACTACTCCTATAATCTAGAAGGAATAGTAAGATTACAGAAAGTCTTTTTGCAATCTCCATATCCGTTTTTTCACACCACACTTGGGTGGACCCCATCTAGACAAAATGTTTTATTTATGTTACGTAATGTCAGCTTTTCTAATACTGCTTCCTTTTTAAATTTCTTCTGCACCAATTATCATTACCCACTGACATTTAGCAGATTTCCTTATTCTTGCTGAAAATCAATGTAAAGTACTTAAGATTTTAGCCATGCCCTCTCCCTCAATACAGTGATTAGCTACTTGGTCCTTCATCAGCACTAAATAGGTATTGGCTTATTTATAAGGTCAAGTCCTTACCTAATCTATATTCCTGTGCACCTGCAAGATTTTGCTGCAGACATCCTGTTTCAGTATTTGTTACAAAGCACGCACTACTCTTTCTTACAGCAGGATTACAGCAGGTCCACAACATGGATAGACAGGAAACAGTATGTCCATGTACGTAGCTGAACTGCATCACCTTCTGAACATAGCCTTCTGCTTCATTCTATATTGTGCATTTATCTTGATCTTCAATGAATGCAGTAATCACTTCATGCAGTAGCAAGTTCTACATTCTCATTGAATAAAAAAAAGTTCCATGTAAAACAGGGGTGTCAAACTCATTTTAGGTCATGGGCCAGATTGAGCAAAATGCAGCTTCATGCGGGCCGGATCAGTCGGACGCGTGCGAACGCAGCTTTCGTTGCCTCCGTTTTTTCAGCCTGCTCTCATGTGTCTCAGTCTCTGCTATAACTACAAAGTGTTTCACTTTACAAATTCCGTTTCTTATGAAGAAGACTGCCGAATAAACACTAAAAACCCTGAAAACCTGGTACCTGAATAAACTCAGCATTAACCATATCATACGCCATAGGCGCTTCGATTACTGGGGCCAGCTTTAATAGTAATTAGATATTATCTCGCGGGCCGAAGATAATTCCACCGCGGGCCGGAATTGGCCCGCGGGCCTTGAGTTTGACATATATGATGTAAAACTATTGAATGCATTAATAATTACTACATTTATAGATATTGATTTTTGCACCACTGTGCATCTCCACTTCTCCCTTCCTGACAACTTTAATAATCTTATAAGGTCACCTCTCAATTTATTTATTATTTATTAAAAGTTTCAGCTGTTCTATTCATTATTTCCAATATGGTTGTAGATCTCAGTTCTTGCGTTATGTGTGCATTTAAATATATTGCCTGGAAAAGAAGCTTGTGGTTATAAAGACAGATTTGATAAGCTGTGTTTATTCTCACTGGAATGTAGGAGGTTGAGGGGCAACGTTAGCGGTTTATAAAATTATGAGGGCAGTTTTATTTTTAATATTTCAATAACATTTGAGTAACGTCATAAACATAATGTTTGATTAAACATTCTTTATTTAAATAACCCATTACAGGGAAAATGTGAAAATACATCAACGGCATACATCATTACACCACCAGATCATATGCGTGCACCTCGCTAAAAGTGAAAGTGAAGTTATACCTGGCTCTGTATTTTCCTTTCAATTAAGTAGCAGCAGTGATGAGGAAGTTTTAAACAAACCTGAGATGACTGCCTTTCTATTGAACTACAGAGAGATGTTCAAGTAAAAAAAAAGCACATCACTTGCACCTTCGGGAACGGGCAGAGAAACAAGAGTTAACAAAAAGGCATAAACAGTGAGTACGGCAATGATGATAATAATACATTTTAAAAAGCAGAAATATAGAGCAACACACACAAAATGCTGGTGGAACGCAGCAGGCCAGGCAGCTTCTATAGGGAGAAGTACTGTCGATGTTTCGGGCCGAGACCCTTCGTCAGGACTAACTGAAAGGAAAGATAGTAAGAGATTTGAAAGTAGGAGGGGGAGGGGGAAATGCAAAATGATAGGAGAAGACCGGAGGGTGGGGTGAAGCTAAGAGCCAGAAAGGTGATTGGCAAAAGGGATACAGAGCTAGAGAAGGGAAAGGATCATGGGACAGGAGGCCTAGGGAGAAAGAAAGGAGGAGGGGAGCACCAGAGGGAGATGGAGAACAGGAAGAGTGATGGGCAGAGAGAGAAAGAAAAAAAAAGGAGGGGGAAAAAAACTAAATATATCAGGGATGGGGTAAGAAGGGGAGGAGGGACATTAATGGAAGTTAGAGAAGTCAATGTTCATGCCATCAGGTTGGAGGCTACCCAGCCAGTATATAAGGTGTTGTTCCTCCAACCTGAGTGTGTCTTCATCTTGACAGTAGAGGAGGCCATGGATAGACATATCAGAATGGGAATGGGACATGGAATTAAAATGTGTGGCCACTGGGAGATCCTGCTTTCTCTGGCAGACCGAGCGTAGGTGTTCAGCAAAACAGTCTCCCAGTCTGCGTCGGGTCTCATCAATATATAAAAAGCCACACCGGGAGCACCGGACACAGTATACCACACCGGCTGACTCACAGGTGGAAATGTCACCTCACCTGGAAGGACTGTCTGGGGCCCTGAATGGTGGCGAGGGAGGAAGTGTAAGGGCAGGTGTAGCACTTGTTCCGTTTACAAGGATAAGTGCCAGGAGGGAGATCAGTGGGAAGGGATGGGGGCACGGATGGACAAGGGAGTCGCGTAGGGAGCGATCCCTGCGGAAAGCAGAAAGGGGGGGGGGAGGGAAAGATGTGCTTGGTAGTGGGATCCCGTTGGAGGTGGCGGAAGTTATGGAGAATTATACGTTGGACCCAGAGGACCCGTTGATTCGAGCAATATAGAGCATTCAATTGCACGAATGATAACTATCTGGTGCAAAAGGAATAGTCAAAGAAAAGTGAGTGCCAGTTGTCTTGAATGCAATAGGTGTAAGAGCATACAGTTTGCTTAGAAATTTGACCGCTCAAACAAGTCAAAATTAGTTTTGCTGATAACATGAAAGTAACGCAGGAGCATTTAGAATGAAAACCATTGTTGATTGTAGAACGCTTTAGGTTTCGTAAGCTGAACCAAAAGGAAGAAGATTCCATTTCAGCATACATGGCTGAACTGAAGCTGTCTCAGTATTGTCAGTTTAGTAATGGGCTTAATGATGCACTGAGAGATATTTTAGTTTGTGGAATCTTACAAGAAAACCATTAAAAATGGCTCCAAACTGAAACACATTTCACATTTAAAGGAGCAGTTAAAGTTGCTGTATCAATGGCAACTGCAGTCAGAGTTGTAACTGAGTTGGAGCCACGAAAGAATCTGAATAAAATTACATCATCATAACAGAAACCTGCCTGGCCTAAGAATTGTGCTACTGTTGTGGCAGGGGCTCACACACACCAGACCAATGCAGGTTTAAAGGCAAAACTTGCAGAAAATGCAAAAAAAGTAGGACACATACTAAGAACACGTCAGGCAGACAAAAAATAAATGAACTGCACAGGGAAGAGAAAAAGATAAAAAGTGAAGATGAAGTTTCAAAAAGAGCACTATTCTGCATGCTATTGGTGAAAAATCTGATGAGACTGACACAGGACTGATTAGCCTTGTGTAACACTTACCCAACAGGCTGGTATATGTCTAGGGGAAAAGGAGATCCAGCCACTCACCAACCCCACCTCCCGTACACGCAGGTGCTGTGAGAATCAAGTTTATGCCGCGTGTACCACACAATATCAAACTCACACCAGATACCGTTATGGAATAAACTTTAAAGATTTTACTAAAACTAAAAGAGTACTATGCAATACAGTATATAAGAAGGAAAAGAAAATAAAGCAAAAGGTGCCAACTTATCAAAGTTCAGTCAGTTTAGTGCACATCGTTGGAGCTCAACCATCGAACCATTTGACCCCTCGTCGCTTGCCTCCGACCTCCACGTCCTCGCACCTGGGACCACCCCCGGTGGTCGACCGAGCAGTGCAGCGCACGTCCACCTTCCTCGGCGTCTCCTTCCCGCCTCCCCTCAAAAGACCGCGAAACCCCCCCAAGCCCCCAGCCCCTCAAGACAAAATAACATTCCCCATTGGTTAACAAATGAATACAATCCCCATATCAGCAAGTCCAAAGCTAAACAACTGCGAGAAAAAAACACTTATCAGACATAAAAGCATTCCACTCTAGCAAACCAAAGAAGCCATTTTGATTACATACACAGTACATTGTACACTTGAGATCCACAATATGAAAACTAACACAAGGCAAGCTATATGACTTACACCAGAAGTACATGGCAAATTGATTAAAATGGAATTGGACACTAGCTTGGTGGTCTTGGTCATTCCAAAAAATGAGCTTGAACAGCGTTTCAAAGATACTGAACTGAAGCCTGCAGATATCCAACTAAGATCTTATACAGGCTAAAAGATAATTCCTGTGGGAATGACATTTGTAACGGAGAAATAGAATCAGATTTATTATCACCGGCATGTGTCGTGAAATTTGTTAACTTAGCAGCAGCAGTTCAATGCAACACATAATATAGAAGAAAGAAAGAAAGAAAGAAAGAAAGAAAGAAAGAAGAAATAAATAAATAGATAAATAAACCAATTACAGTATACATAGATTGAATATATTAAAAATCATGCAAAAAAAACCAGAAATAATACGTATTAAAAAAGTGAGGTAGTGTTCAATGGTTCAATGTCCATTTAGGAATTAGATGGCAGGGAGTAGGAAGCTGTTCTTGAACCGCTGAGTAGGTTCCTTCAGGCTTCTGTATCTTCAACTTGATGGTATTAGTGAGAAAAGGACATGCCCTGGGTGCTGGAGGTCCTTAATAATGAATGCTGCCTTTCTGAGACACCGATCCTTGAAGATGTCCTGGGTACTTTATAACCAAGATGGAGCTGACTAAATTTACAACCCACTGCAGCTTCTTTCGATCCTGTGCAGTAGTTCCCCCCCCCCCCCCATACCAGACAGTGATGCAGCCTGTCAGAATGCTCTCCACAATACATTTATAGAGGTTTCTGAGAGAATTTATTGACATACTAAATCTCTTCAAACTCCTAATGAAGTATAGTTGCTGTCTTGCCTTCTTTATAACTGCATCGATATGTTGGGACCAGATTAGATCCTCAGAGATCTTGACACCCAGGAACTTGAAATTGCTCACTCTCTCCACTTCAGAACCCTCAATGAGGATTGAATTGTGTTCCCTTATCTTACCCTTCCTGAAGTCCACAATCAGCTTTTTTGTCTTACTGACGTTGGGTGCCAGGTTGTTGCTGCAACACCACTCCACTAGTTGGCATATCTCATTCCTGTACGCCCTTTCGTCACCATCTGAGATTCTACCAACAATGTTCATGTCATCAGCAAATTTATAGATGGTATTTGAGCTATGCCCAGCCACACAATCATGGGTATACAGAGAGTAGAGCAGTGGGATAAGCACACACTCCTGCGGTGCGCCAGTGTTGATTGTCAGTGAAGAGGAGGTGATATCACCATTCCACAGAGGCTGTGGTCTTCTAGTTAGGAAGTTGAGAATCCAATTGCAGAGGGAGGTACAGAGGCCCAGGTTCTATAACTTCTCAATCAGGATTGTGGGAATGATGGTATTAAATGCTGAACTAGTCAATGAACAGCATCCTGATGTAAGTGTTTGTGTTGTCCAGGTGGTCTAAAGCCATGTGAAGAGCCATTGAGATTGTATCTGCTGTTGAGTTATTGTGGCGATAGGCAAACTGCAATGGGTCCAGTCCTTGCTGAGGCAGGAGTTCATTCCAGTCATGACCAACCTCTCAAAGCATTTCATCACTATAGATGTGAATGCTACCGGGTGATAGTCATTAAGGCAGCTCACATTATTCTTCTCAGTCACTGATAAAATTGTTGCCTTTTGGAAGCAAGTGGGGACCTTCCATCCGTAGCAGTGAGAGGTTGAAAATGTCCTTAAATACTCACGCCATTTGGTTGGCACAGGCTTTCAGACTGCCAGGTACCTCATCTGGACCTTCTGCCTTGCGAGGTTTCACCCTCTTTAAAGACAGCCTAACATCGGCCTCTGAGAGAGATCACAGGGTCAGCAGGTGCAGCAGGGATCTTCACAGCTGTAGTGGTGTTCTCCCTTTCAAAGTGTATATAGAAGGCATTGAGTTCATCTGGTAGTGAAGCATCGCTGCCATTCATGCTGTTGGGTTAGGGTTGTAGGAAGTAATGTCTTGTAGACCCTGCCAGAGTTGCCATACATCTGATGTCGCCTCCAACCTCATTTGAAATTGTCTCTTCGCCCTTGAAATAATGTTGAAAGACAGCTTGCAAGTGGTAAAAATAAGAGGGCCAGCATTGTGGGGTGTGATTTGCTAAACAATTAAAACTTGATTGATGATTCATCCACCATTTACATGCGACATCCTCTGCAATAAAGTCAACTGAAAGTGAATTAAGAAAGGTACTGGATGATGGCATAGCAGTGTTCAAGGATGGTATTGGAATACTCAAACGTATCAAGGGTAAAATAGTGTTAAATGAAACTACTACACCCAAGTTATCCAAAGCCTGTCCAGTTCCCAATATCATCTGTGATAAAGTAGCCAGTGAGCTAGATTGCATAGAAGCTGAAGGAATTCTTTTCAAGTTTGAGTGGAGTCCATGGGCAATGCCAGTGGTCCAAGTAGCTAAGAAGAATGGATCTATCAGGATCTGTCGTCATTTTAAAGTTACCATTAACCAAGTAAATCAATGCCCTCTGCCCAAGATAGAGGATACCTTTGCAAACCTTTCTGGAGGAAAACATTTCAGCAAAGTGGCTTAGCTGAGGCATTGCAACAAATGGAAATGGAAGAAGAATCCCAAGTGTTTCTCACCCTGAACACACACACAAAGGACTTTATCACTATTTTTGGAGTAGCCTCTGCACTTGCAGTCTAGCAGAAAGCTATGGATCAGGTGCTGCAAGGTGCTAGTCAGTGTTACCAGTGAGGATGACAAGGAAGATCTCCAAAATGTCAAGACAGTGTTTAAAAGATTAGAAGATTATAGTCTCAGAGCACTACACAACAAATGTGACTTCTTTAAACCAAGCATCGCTTTCTGTGGTCACTCCATTGATGCATAGTGAATACACATGTGTGCTCAGAAAATTCAACCAGTGGTAGCTGCCCCAAGGCCAAAGGATGTGCCACAATTGTGGTCCTTTTTAGGATTTCTAAATTACTATAACAGATTCCTGCAAGACCTTGAACTCATGAGTACAAATCAGGAAGAATTGGAAATGGCCAAAGCAGTGTGAAGTGGCTTTCAAAACACAGAGATTGACAAAGAGGCCTTGAGTTTGGTTTGGGTGTAGAACTTTTCTACCAGTACTTGTATTGGAGAGGGTTTACCCTCATTATTGATCATCAACCTATGGTGTCTGTTTTCAATCCACAGTAAGGTGTTCCAACAGCAGCAGCACAAATGTAGACATAGGCCCTGTTTCTTGGAGGGCACAATTACAAGATCTAATTCAAGAGGATATTCCCACCAGTGTCCATAAGGAGTTCGTGCATTCATTCCCTGACTGTGTGGGTTTCCTCCAGGTGCCCCAGTTTCTTCCCACAGACCAAAGGCTAACCGGTTGGTGGGTCAATTTGTCATTGTAAATTGTCCAGTGATTAGGCTAGAGTTAATTTAGTGGTTGCTAAGTGGCACAGCTCGAAGGGCCAATTCTGCAATGTTTCTCAATAAATAATAAATATAAACTAATCATGGAAATGCTGATTGATTATCCCATTTACCCTTGCAAAAGGAAATACCTGAAAATTTTACAGAAGAGGACATTCCTCTTAACAGTTTCTCTCTAATGAAAATTGTAAGTCTTCCTATTACAGCAGAGATGGTCCAAAAAGGGAAACAGGAAAAAACCCACATTGTCTCACATCTACATGGCCAACCAAAGTGGCTGGAACGTGCAGCAGAAATTCTAGATCCTCCAGTTTTACCAGCACGGGATGAATTTGCTCTTGACAGAAGTTGCCTTTTGTGGGGATTGAGAGCTGTTGTACCATCCATGCTGAGAGCTAAAGTGTTGGAGAAACTATATGCCAGGCATCTAGGTATGGCCAAAATGAAAGCATTCACTCAGAGCTATGTCGGGTGGCCTCCACGTGGATTCTGCCAGACCATTCATGGGTACAAATTTCTTGGTAGTAGTGGATGCAACTACAAAGTGGCCAGAAGTGTTCCCAACATCCTCCACTAGAGTCTCGCACACTGTTGATGTGTGAAGAAGCCTCTTTTGTTCTGGAAACTGGTGTTCCAGAACACTTAGTCTGTGACAACGGACCACAGTGTGTAGCGGAACAGTCTCAGTCATTCCTAAAATTGAATGGAATAAGACATTGTACCTCCCAGCCACAAATTCCTTGGCAGAAAGGTTTGTCCAGAGTCTATGAATGGACTGAGCAACGTCAGCAGAACACTCTACTTTAACACTGAATCAGAAGCTCACCAAGTTCCTCCTTGCATATCGCAATGCAGCACACTCCACAACCAACAGCTCGTACAAGTATGAGTTTCCCATACAAACAGAGAGAGCAATAGTTTGATTTAATACCAGTGTATTATGCTAAAGGCAACATGAGTGAATCTGCAGATGCTGGAAATAAATAAAAACACAAAATGCTGGCAGAACTCAGCAGGCCAGACAGCATCTATGGGAGGAGGTAGTGACAACGTTTTGGGCCTAAACCAAGGTGGGGGAGCCCTGCCCCCACCACGGTTACTCAGACCACATCTCTGTTATGCTAATCCCAGCATACAGACCGCTGATCAGGCGCTGCAGACCAGTTCAGAAGCAGGTGAAAACCTGGCCAGCAGGAGCCATCTCTGCTCTTCAAGACTGCTTTGAGCACACTGACTGGCACATGTTCAGGGAGGCTGCAACCGATAACGATTCTACCAACTTAGTGGAGTACACAGCATCAGTGACCAGCTACATCAGCAAGTGCATTGATGATATTTTCTGTCCAAGACCATCACTATACGTGCCAACCAGAAGCCATGGATGACCGCAGATGTGCGTGCTCTGCTGAGGTCCCGCGACTCTGCCTTCAGAGCAGGCGACAAGGCAGCTCTAACAACAGCAAGGGCCAAACTGTCCCGAGCCATCAGAGGGACAAAGCGTGCACGTGCCCAGCTAATCCACAGTTACTTCCAGGACAGCGGCGACACGCGGCGCATGTGGAAGGGCATCCAGGACATCACCAATTACAGGACAATATCACCTGACTGTGCAGGTGATGCCTCCCTCCCAAATGCGCTGAATAACTTCTATGCCCGGTTTGAGGCAGAAAATGACATGGTGGCGAGGAAGACCACTCCTCCTCCAAATGACCAGGTACAGTGTCTCACCGTGGCTGATGTGAGAAGAACCCTGTGCAGGGTCAACCCATGGAAGGTTGCTGGACTAGACAACATCCCTGGTAGAGTGCTCAGAGGATGTGCAGACCAGCTAGCAGATGTTCTCACTGACATCTTCAACATCTCCCTGAGCAGCACCACCATTTCAACGTGCTTCAAGGCCGCCACCATCATCCCCGTGCCGAAGAAGTCTTCAATGTCCTGCCTAAATGACTACCGTCCCGTTGCACTCACATCCATCATCATGAAGTGTTTCGAGAGTCTCGTCATGAGGCATATCAAGACGCTGCTGCCCCCCTCACTGGACCCCCTGCAGTCTGCGTACCGTCCCAACCACTCAACAGATGACGCCATTGCCATCACCCTCCACCTGGCCCTAACCCACCTGAACAAAAAAGACACATATGTTCAGATGCTGTTCATAGACTTCAGTTCAGCATTCAACACAATCATCCCTCAGAAACTGATTGGAAAGCTGAGCCTACTGGGCCTGCACACCTCCCTCTGAAGCTGGATCCTAGACTTCCTGACTGGGAGATCTCAGTCAGTCCGGATCGGGAGCAGCATCTCCAACACCATCACATTGAGCATGGGGGCCCCCCAGGGCTGTGTGCTCAGTCCACTGCTGTTCACTCTGCTGACCCACGACTGTGCTGCAACACACAGCTCGAGCCATATCATCAAGTTCGCCAATGACACGACCGTGGTGGGTCTCATCAGCAAGAACGACGAGTCAGCTTACAGAGAGGAGGTGCAGCGGCTAACAGACTGGTGCAGAGCCAACAACCTGTCTCTTAATGTGAACAAAACAAAAGAGATGGTTGTTGACTTCAGGAGGGCACAGAGCAACAACTCCCCGCTGAACATCGACGGCTCCTCGGTAGAGATCGTAAAGATCCTGACGAAGAATCTCACCTGGTCCCTCAACACCAGCTCCATAGCAAAGAAAGTCCAGCAGCTGCGAAGGCTGAGGAAAGTCTATCTCCCACCCCCCATCCTCATCACATTCTACAGGAGTTGTATTGAGAGCATCCTGAGCAGCTGCATCACTGCCTGGTTCGGAAATTGCAACATCTCGGATCGCAAGATCCTGCAGCGGATAGTGAGGTGAGCTGAGAAGATCATCGGGGTCTCTCTTCCCGCCATCACGGACATTTACACTACACGCTGCATCCGCAAAGGAAACAGTATTATGAAGGACCCCATGCACCCCTCATACAAACTCTTCTCCCTCCTGCCATCTGGGAAAAGGCTCCAAAGCATTCGGGCTCTCACGACCAGACTATGTAACAGTTTCTTCCCCCAAGCTATCGGACTCCTCAATACCCGAAGCCTGGACTGACACCTTGCCCTACTGTCCTGTTTATTATTTATTGTAATGCCTGCATTGTTTTGTGCACTTTATGCAGTCCAGTGTAGGTCTGTAGACCAGTGTAGCTTTCTCTGTGTTGTTTTTTACGTAGTTCAGTCTAGTTTTTGTACTGTGTCGTATAACACCATGGTCCTGAAAAACGTTGTCTCATTTTTACTATGTACTGTACCAGCAGTCATGGTCGAAATGACAAAAAAAGTGACTTGACTTGACTTGACTTGAGAGGCTTTGGTGATAATTTAGCAAAGTTCTCTGGACTCTGGGCAGGTCCCAGCAGATTAGAAGATGGTGAATGTCATGCCACTGTTCAAAAAAAGGAGGTAGGCAGAAGGCAGGTAACTGTAGGCCAGTTAGCTTAACATGTGTTGTTGGAAAAATGCTTGAGGCTGTGGCAACCCACTTTCTGCGCAGGCAAACCGGCTCACAAATAGCCAGCACAGGGGGGGGGGGCACTTTGGTAATGCACCTCTGACGTCATTTCCGCCTGGAGAGGGCAGGCGCTAGGGATTAAATGCCAGCGCCGCGAAGTTTGAATAAACTAGTCTTGAAACGACTTACCGACTGCGTGTCGTTATTTCAGCGCTGTGTGTAGCACATCGCTACATTGGTGACCCCGACGGTCCAAACAGGATTTGGACCAAAGATGACCGACTCTTCATCTGTTCACGCAGTTTCGCTAAAACTGCCGACTTTCTGGACACTGCGACCACACGTGTGGTTTAGCCTAGCAGAAGCCCAGTTCCAGATTCAGCAGATATCTTCTGATTCCACGTGTTACTACCACGTGGTGAGCGCCCTTGACCAGGAGACGGCTGCCCAGGTTGCGGATTTCATACAGTCACCCCCGGAAGAAGGCAAATATGAAGCATTCAAAGCGCTGCTCATTGGGACCTTTGGCCTCTCACGGCGTGAGCGGGGTGCCCGCCTGCTTCACCTGGACGGTTTGGGAGACAGTCAGCATTGATGAACGAGATGCTGACCCTGGCTGACGGACACAAGCTCTGCCTCATGTTCGAGCAAGCGTTCCTAGAGCAACTGCCCAGGGACATACATCTGCTGCTGGCCGCCGCAGATTTCAGCGACCTCCGGAAGGTGGCAGCCCGGGCAGACGTGCTGTGGAAAGCTAAGAGGGAGAGCGTGGCGTCCATCGGTCAGATTACCAGGCCACGCGCCCAGCAGCAGACCAGGCCAGGCCCGGCAGGGGGCGCACACAGCACAGAGGCAGGAGCGAGGAGGCCAGTGAACAGTGGTGTTTCTACCACCAGTGGTGGGGCACAAAAGCCCGCTGTTGTCGCCCGCCTTGCAAGGGCCAGGGCCAGGGCCAGCTGCTGCTGATGACTATGGCAGCTGGCCACCAGGACAGCCTCTTGTACGTTTGGGACAGACAGTCGGGACGTCGCTTCTTGGTCAACACTGCAGCAGAAATCAGCATCTTGCCCCCGACGGGGTACGACACCTGCAACAGGAAGCCAGGACCCACCCTGAGGGCCGCAAACGGCAGCACGATATGGACCTACGGCACCCGCACAGTGCAGCTTCAGTTCGGCGCCAGCCAGTTCACATGGGACTTCATACTGGCCGCCGTGGCCCAACCACTCCTGGGGGCGGACTTTTTGCGAGCTCACAGCCTGCTGGTTGACTTGCAAGGGAAAAGACTGGTACATGCCGAGACTTTCCAGACATTCTCCCTGGGTGAATCCAATTTGCCGGTCCCACACCTGGACTCCATCACACTGTCGGACAACAAATTAACCAGAAACCTGGCGGACTTTCCATTGATTCTGGCACCGCAGTTCACGGCAGCCATGTCCAGATACGGGGTACAGCACCACATCCCGACCAAGGGACCACCCCTCCACGCCCGCACACGAAGGCTCCCCCTGGAAAAGCTCCGCCTGGCGAAGGAGGAGTTCAAGAGGATGGAGGAATTGGGGATCGCACAGAGGTCCAACAGCCCATGGGCCTCCCTCCTGCACATGGTGCCCAAAGCAGCCGAGGGTTGGAGACCATGCGGCGACTACCACAGACTGAACGAGGCTACCACTCCAGACCGCTACCCCGTGCCGCACATACAGGACTTTGCAGCAAACCTGCACGGGGCAAGAATATTTTCCAAAGTAGACCTCGTCCGGGGATACCATCAAATCCCGGTGCACCCTGAAGACATCCCCAAAACAGCATTCATCACCCCGTTCAGCCTGTTCGAGTTGCTCCAAATGCCGTTCAGCCTGAAGAATGCCGCACAGACATTCCAGCGGCTAATGGACGCGGTCGGACGCGACCTGGACTTTGCGTTCATCTATTTGGACGACATCCTTATAGCCAGCAGTTGTCGTCAAGAGCATCTGTCCCACCTCCGCCAGCTCTACTCCTGCCTGAGTGATTTCAGCCTCATGATCAACCCAGCCAAATGCCAATTCGGTCTCAATACCATCGACTTCCTGGGCCACAGGATTACCAAAGACGGGGCAACACCTCTGCCCGCCAAGGTAGACGCGATCCGCCACTTTGCCCGGCCCAACACGGTCAAAGGCCTGCAGGAGTTTGTTGGTATGGTGAACTTCTGCCACCGTTTCCTCCCCTCAACAGCCCGTAACATGCGCCCTTTGTACACCCTGATGTCGGGTAAAGGCAAGGACATTACTTGGGACGAGGAGGCCGCGGCCGCTTTCGTTAAAGCCAAGGAAGCCTTGGCAGATGCCGCGATGCTGGTGCACTCCAGAACGGACGTTCCCACTGCCCTCACAGTGGACGCATCTGACACAGCAGTCGGTGGGGTGCTGGAGCAGCTTATAGAGGGGCGCTGGCAACCCCTGGCATTCTTCAGCAAGCACCTACGACCATCCGAACTCAAGTACAGTGCTTTCGACCGGGAGCTGTTGGCACTGTATCTGGCAATCCGACATTTCAGGTACTTCTTAGAAGGCAGGCCGTTCACCGTGCTCACGGACCACAAACCGTTGACCTTCACATTCACGAAGGTGTCCGATCCCTGGTCGGCTCGCCAGCAGCGACATCTGTCCTACATCTCCGAGTACACGACGGACATCCAGCATGTCTCGGGAAAGGACAACGTCATGTCGGATGCACTCTCCAGACCAGATATCCAGGCCCTCTCCCAGGGGGTGGACTATGCAGCACTGGTGGAGGCGCAGCAGGCAGACGACGAGATGCCCAGCTACAGGACCGCAGTCTCGGGTTTGCAGCTGCAGGACTTTCTCTTAGGCCCAGGTGAGAGGACCCTCCTGTGCCATGTGGCTACCGGCCAACCTCGCCCCATCGTCCCGGCAGCCTGGAGGCGGCGAGTTTTCAACTCCATACATGGTTTGGCGCACCCATCTATCAGGACAACCATCCAGCTGGTCTCCAGCAAGTTCGCGTGGCACAGACTTCGCAAGCAGGTCAGTGAATGGGCCAGAACATGCACGCAATGCCAAACAGCCAAGGTGCAGCAGCACACTAAAGCCCCGCCGCAGCAATTCGAACCCACCCACTGGAGGTTCCACCACATTCATGTGGATATCGTGGGCCCCCTACCAGTGTCCCGAGGAGCGCGGTACCTCCTAACTATGGTAGACCGGTTCACGAGGTGGCCAGAGGCGGTCCCGCTCACCGACACATCTGCCGATTCCTGCGCCCGAGCACTGATCACAACCTGGGTAGCACGTTTCGGGGTACCGGCCCACATTACCTCCGACAGAGGCGCCCAGTTCACCTCCAGCCTGTGGTCGGCTGTGGCCAGCCTGTTGGGAACGCAGCTACACCACACAACTGCCTACCACCCACAGTCGAACGGACTGGTGGAACGCTTCCTCAGTCACTTGACTTCGGCTCTCATGGCCCGCCTGAGAGGACCTAACTGGGTGGACAAGCTTCCCTGGGTTCTGCTTGGAATTCGCACAGCACCCAAAGAGGATCTGCATGCCTCGTCGGCCGGGTTAGTGTACAGCACACCCCTGGCCGTCCCAGGAGAGTTCATACCAGTCCCAAGGGGGCAAGGGGAAGAACCCGCAGCAGTCCTGGACAGACTACACGAAAGGCTCGGCAACCTGGCCCCCGTACCAACTTCACAGCATGGACTGACCCCGACCCATGTATCCAAAGACCTGTAGAACTGTAAGTTTGTACTTGTACGAAGGGGCGGACACTGGGCACCGCTACAGCGGCCGTACAAGGGGCCGTTCAAGGTGATCAACAACAACGGGTCCACATACGTTCTGGACATTGGGGAGAAAGAGGAGGTTTTCACAGTGGACCGACTCAAACCAGCCCATGTGGACTTGGCGCAGCCGGTTGAGGTTCAGGCACCGCGGCGCAGAGGCAGACCTCCCAAACAGAGGCTGATCCAGACTGTGGACTTTGGGGGGTGTATCGCCGGTTCTGGGGGGGGGGGGGTTATGTGGCAACCCACTTACTGTGCAGGTGAACCAGCTCACAAAGCGAACCAGCTCACAAATAGCCAGCGCGCGGGGAGAGACTTTGATAATGCACCTCTGACGTCATTTCCGCCCAGAGAGGGCGGACGCTAGGGATTAAATGCCAGCGCCGCGAAGTTTGAATAAACTAGTCTCCAAATGATTTACCGACTGTGTGTCATTGATTCAGCGCTGTGTGTAGCAGTGCTGTCATAAGCATCGTTACAGAAAATCTTTCCTACCAAATGTAATACACATGTACAACGGTTCATCTCTGTGTGACAGGGGATCACACATTATAGTACCATAATCTCTGTTTTATTATTTTGTATATTATTATTGCACACTGGTAAATTGTTATTGTGTATACTATTATGTACATTATTAGTTAATATTATTATATTTACTATTATTGCTAAGTGTGTTTTAAAATGTCGCTGCTAACAAAATAATTTCCCACTCGGGATCAATAAAGTACTTATTATTATTTAGTTTACTGCATTTCTGTCTCTCTTATCCACACCTGCATCAGCTATGCCTCTTTTACGCATGGCTTTTTTTTTCCCCAAGTTCTCTTTTTTTGGAACAAAATTTGGCAAACCTCATTTTCATCCCTTCTGAGATGGAGCTTTGTAACATTACACCTTTGGGTTTAATTAACCTGGGTTACACTTGGTTATTTGCTTTTTATTTAGCTTGTCAATCTGCCTTGCTATTTTTAGCAATTTTTTTATCTATACCCTCGGACTCCTTTTACCCTCTTCTCCATGTAGATCTTTATTTTCCAAGGATTAGATTGCTTCTCTACTTAGCCTTCCAACAAGTACCACCTCACGCTAAAGTAAAGTGAAATTTATTTCCCAGATTTTGCATCCATTCTGCAAATTTGCTAATATTCTCTTTGCCTGCTGTGTCAGGATGCTGAAGCAGGGATCTAGTTGCAGACCCAGTACTCTGCGCACTCTGATATTTCCTGAGTAGCAAATCCCAAGGTGCAAACAAAGTCAGCGTCAAAGTTCAGGCAGAGATCAAAACATCCAGAGAAATCCAAAAACCAGAATCAGGAAACAGGCAGAGTTGATATTCAGAAGGACAGAGTTCAGATACAAATGCTGGAAAGGCTCAGGAAAATTCACTGGCGCAATCTGGCAACAAATAGGTGAAAACGCAGGACTGAAATACACTGAGCAATAAACAGAGAGGCAGATGATAGGTGGAGCACAATGAGACACAGGCGGCAGCAATACAGGTAATAATGAGAAACAGATGAGAGACGGAGTACTCAGTGATACAGGGGCCGGAGTAGAGCAGGAGTGGGGACAGGAGCACACGGCAATACAAAACCACAGACTGACAGCTGGGGGAGACGCACAAAAAGTCAGAGTTCAACTGGAGGTACAGACACTGCTGTGTATTCCTCTGTATTAAAATGTCATTTGAGGATCATCAATATTTACATAAACAATGCATTTGTCCTGGAAGTAATAATATGTTTTACTGTGACCCCCCCCAGCCCTCCCCACTTCACCTCAGAAACTCCATGAAAGAAATCAGATTGTAAATCAAAGAGCCAATTTTGATCTTCATATTTCCTAATAATCACACATTTACAGGCTTCGTTTCTGGCAATTTTCTCCCTAGATGGTAAAATGTTTCCTTTAACCTGCAACTTGGCTTCAATATTTGTTTCCAAATGTAATTGTTAGAGATTGAGACTGAGTATTTTCTCTCAGGCCCAATGAATTTGACACCTACATTACTTGGCTACAGGCAGCAGGTAGGTAGAGAACTAATCTCCTGGATCCAAGAATATGAGCAGTCTTTAGGGGTTAGCAGGAGTCACTGCAAGAACATCAAAGTCATGTGTATTGTCATATGCACTTGTACACACAGGGGCAGTGAAACCCTTGCAGCAGCATCATTCACAAGAAAAACATATTAAACAAATTGTACACAAGAATATTGAATGATGGAACAGGCTGGAGGAGTTTACCTAGAATATCAGCTAGAAATCGAGTTTTAGCTCCTTTTGCTTAACACCTACTCATATCTCTTGAAAAATACGTGAAATTGAGCATAAATCCTTGAAAGGAAATACTATGACATTTTGCATACAGAAGGGGCCAATGATCACCTCAGATTTGATTGGCATAAAAAAAATCATCAGATTTATTATCACTGACTTAAAATAACATGAAATTTCTTGTTTTCAGGCAGCAATACAACACGACATGAAGTTGTTATAAATTACAGAAGTACATAGTGATAAAAACAGACAGACAGCAGACATACTTTATTGATTCCGAGGGAAACTGGGTTTCGTTACAGTTGCACCAACCAATAATAGAGTAGAAATATAGCAAAATAAAACCAGAAATAATTAATGATAATAAGAAAATTATGCCAAGTGGAAATAAGTCCAGGACCAGCCTATTGGCTCAGAGTGTCTGACATTCCGAGGGAGGAGTTGTAAAGTTTGATGGCCACAGGCAGAAATGACTTCCTATGACGCTCAATGTTGCATCTCGGTAGAATGAGTCTCTGACTGAATGTACTCCTGTGCCTAACCAGTACATTATGGAGTGGATGGGAGTCATTGTCCAAGATGGCATGCAACTTGGACAGCATCCTCTCTTCAGACACCACCGTCAGAGAGTTCAGTTCCACCCCCACAACATCACTGGCCTTGCAAATGAGTTTGTTGATTCTGTTGGTGTCTGCTACCCTCAGCCTGCTGCCCCAGCACACAACAGCAAACATGACAGCACTGGCCACCACAGACTCGTAGAACATCCTCAGCATCGTCCAGCAGATGTTAAAGGACCTCAGTCTCCTCAGGAAATAGAGACGGCTCTGACCCTTCCTGTAGACAGCCTCAGTGTTCTTTGACCAGTCCAGTTTATTGTCAGTTCGTATTCCCAGGTATTTGTAATCCTCCACCATGTCCACACTGACCCCTTGGATGAAGAGTCTGAAATCAGGACGTAGCAGGCCAGTGAATCAATCACTCTCCATCAGCCAGACCTTTGGAGCACGGGGAGTGCAGAAACTATGTGCAAGACAATGACGTCACAAAGCAGACGCTATACATGGTGACTTATTTTCTGCATATTAGCATGATTTTTCTCTTTGTAAGCAATAGAAGTTATGAGTTGCAAAAAATGTTCCGATTTCTACTGTCAGTGGAGGAACCATGTGTGTGACTAGTACAATTGATCATGGGCAAATGGCAAACACTCTAAGAGGTATCATGTGTAAGAAGTGACTGGACCAATTTCACACTGGCTGCAGTTTTTCCAAAAGTGATCATCAAGATGATCCCTCTAGGATAACACCATTTATAAGGCAGTATTAATTTATAAAATTTCTAAGTTTGTTTGCCGTGTGAGTGGTACTGGTATCCCACAAAAATATTTATTTGTTAAATTTCACCATTTGCGACATTGATGCCTGTGAGAAAGGCCTTCTATGCGGCAGCAATATCCGAGCCTATCGGACTATTATTTGAGCTGTTTCATACTGCCAGCTCAGTAACTATTCCAAGACAATTACTTTAGTGATGTCATTTAAAATTTCTCTCTAAAAGCTTTTGCAAAGCCAATGATTCTCGAAAGTGAAAGCTAATCTGATTTCTTTCAATTGCTAAACATAATCCCGGTAAATGTATTCGTTCTTAGCAGTGAATTAAACAGAATGTACAAAATGAAAATTCTACAATCCATTTTATTTCTTCGCCTAATCCTTTCTTGTAGAAGTAATTGCAATTCATCAGTAAATCACTTTGAAAGGTAGTGTTAATCATCTCACTGTAAGTTATTACACAGCTCACTACTACACTAAAGTCACAATGCAATACATGTGAATAAAATAATACAACTGAGATGGGTAAACGAATATCTGGTAGTTCCAACCAATATATCATGCATTCTAGATACAATCAAACAGAATCATTTTGAAATAACTTGACTGTTCAAACAGATTTGCAGACCACAGCTGAGATGAATTCATATTCTGTGTGAATGTAAGATATTCTCGGTTTATTAACAGCAGCTAGATACAGTTTGGTTGAACCTGGTGTTACAACATGATGAAAATACTGCTTTGCTGCCTGTCTAGCTAGCTCATATTATTTACAAATTACCTGGTTAGTTCTCAGAATACTTTGCAAGTAATCAAGCAGTGCAAATGAGGTATGAACGTGAATGTGCATAAGACATAAGAGAAAGGAACAAGGCCATTTGGCCCCTCTAGCCTGGTATTCCATTCAATAAGATCTGAGCCAATCCAGCTTTCTTCGATCATAAACAAGAGAAGATCTGGAGATGCTGGAAATCGAAGCAACACACACAAAATGCTGAAGGGTCCTGATGAAGGGCCTTGGCCCGAAACGTCAACTGTACTCTTGTCCATAGATGCTGCCTGGCCTGCTGGGTTTGTCCAGCGTTTTGTGTGTGCTGCCATCTTTCTTCAAGTCCACTTTCTTGCCTCTTTCCAAAGTCTTTGATGTCCTTGCTCATTCATAAAACAAGTTTTCTCAGCTTATAATGTACTCAAAGTTTCAAACTTCTCAGCTCCCTGGAGCAAAGGTTGTTGTTCATTCATCAAAGATCCAATGAGAACAGGTCCAAGCTTTCGATCTTTTCTCATAACAGCGTCCCTCCAGACACAAGTTTATTCTAGTAAACCATTCTGAACTTTTCACAATGATAATATATATTTCCTCAATAAGCTATTCTCAGTGCTCCAGAAGTGGCTTGCTTCTAGTGATGTACAACTGTAGTATGACTTCCTTCCTTTTATACTCCAGCTGCATGAAATTAAAAGCCAATATTCCATTAAATAGTACTGTTCTTTTATAAATCTTTCTAAAAAACAACCTCAGGTTTTCCCACATGCCAACATTTTGTCACTCATTGAGTCTATCAATATCCTTCAGTGAACATTTTATATTCTCATTACAGTTTGCATTTCTATCTACATTAGTATCATCTGCATGCCCATCTTTTCCATCCACTATAGCATTACTTACGTTGTAAATAGCTATGGATCCCTGTAGTATCCACCATTACAGGTTACCAACCTGAAAATTACTTTGTTATCCTATTGCACCTTGCTAATTATCCAATCCTTTACCATGCTAACTTCTCTAAAATTATGATCACGGACATGTAGCTAGCCGCTAAACCTGCAGAAAAAGTGATAGGAAAAGAAGCTATCTTCACACGACCATATTATTGTGAGAAGTAGAACAACACAAATGATTTTAAATAATTATCCCAGAACAGAGGAATGGACAGTGTGAATTAACATTTAGAAGCTGCCACATACAAAGATGGTTAATTGTTTGGGAAGTTCTCCAAGAATGCTAAGAAAATATCAGCAAGGAGATGTATAAAAACATCGAAGATGTACACCACCAGCATCACAGGATGAACTATTCTGCTGCAAGAATACAGACAATAAAGACATTGGCTCTGTGTTTGTAGTAAAGAACAATCAGCCCAGTCTATGATGTCTCTAATCACATCCAAGGCCTTGCCATCAGGCAGAAAAGCTGATTGGTTTTTTGGCAATAAGAGATAATTAAAGGCTCAGGTTATGTTAGTGCAATAGCCATGTGAGAAATCTTGGTCAAGCAACCCACATGGAGAAGCTGTCAGAAACAATCATCAATTTATTTATTTTTATTTGGAGGTACAACACAGTAACAGGTCCTTTTGTCCCAATAAGCCCAAGCCACCCAGTTACATCTATGTGACCAATTAACCTTCTAACCTTTATGCCTCTGAAATAAGGGAGGAAACCAGAGCACCTGGAGGAACCCATGTGGTCACAGGGAGAACGTGCAGAATCCTTACAGACGGCAACAGGAATTGAACCGCTCTATAATAGCATTACACTAAGCACTATGCCACTGTGCTGCCTGCCTTTCTATGCTCCCCTGTGGCTGATGGACTCAGCTGGGATTTAAGGAGCCCCAATATTCAGAAAAAAAAACGTATAAGAACACAAAGAAGAAAGATTAAGTATCCTGGCAATTGACAAAGAAGAAGAGGAACATTGGATCTGGGATATGACCAATAGATAGAATCCATATTAAATCTGGCTAGTTTGGAGATAAATAATACTTTATCATTAACATATCTGTAATGCACTAGCTTAATGATTTGTTTAAAGAGAACAAATAAACAGATATAGGATATATTAAATATACAAATGATTTTCTCCAGGTGAATAAAAGACTGAATTTCACGGTGAATAACCCTAATATAGAACACAGAACGTTACAGGCCCTTCAGGCTACGATGTTGTGCAGACATTTTAACCTACTCAAGATCAATCTGACACTTGAGTTCCACATAGCCCTCCATTTTTCTTACCTCCATGTGCCTAAGAGTTGCTTAAATGTGCCTAATGTATTTCTTTCTAATGTTTCCACATGAGGTCTTATATTGTGTGCACCTTATCAATTTCTTTAATTCAATAATGACCTACTAAATATTCCACTATTAGTTGCTTAATAAATGATTTCAACAATTTTCTATTAGTGGAGGCTGATCTAACTGAACTCTTGATCACCCCTCTGGTTCCCCTCCTCTTTCCTTTCCTCCCATGATCCACTGTCCACTCCTATTACAGTAGCTTTCTTCTTCTTCAGCTGTTTACCTCTTCCACCTATCTCTTCCCAGCTTCTTACATCATATCCTCTCCCCTACCCCCTCACATGGTCTTACCTATTATCTGCCAGCTTGTACTCGTTCCCTTCCCCATTTTCTTATTTTTATTTCTGGTTCCTTCCTCTCTTGTCCTGGTGAAGGGCCTGAAACATCAACTGCTTATTCCCCTGCATAGATCCTGCCAGTCTTTCCACGATCTTCAAGAATCTGTAGAATCTCTTGCATCAACACTTCCTGAAACTAGATCATCCCTCCTGTAATTATTTCTCATCAGCAGAGCCACTCCCTCACATTTTTCAGCTTGTCCTTTCTAAAAGCAAAATATACTTGAATATTATTTCCAAGCTCTGGTCTCTTCATAAACAATGTCTCTATAATGATTATCATATCATACCTGTATATCACTATTTTTGCTGTTAATTCATTGACTGGTTTTCTTTTTAGATATTAAATGTATTTAGCTAGAGTGCTTTTAATTATATCTTTTCCTTGCATTAACTCTATCTGTCAGATCCATTGCGACGGTTTGATTCTCTCCATTCTTTATTCTTACCTCCTCTTTTGCTTTCATTTCCAACCTTGATTCCCTCCCCCCCCCATAAACTCTCTGCTCAGATATCCCAATCCCTTGCATATGTTTAACCCATCAGCAAACAATCCCATGAAGAGATTAATCCGAGTTTTCAGTGTGTAGCTCAGCCAATTTGTATTAATCTTGCCTTCCCCAAAATTACTACCAATGCCTCAGAAATCTGACTCACGCCGTCCTACACCACCCCTCTAGATGTACGCTGGTCTCATTTATCCTCCTATTTCTTCTCTTGCTGCAGGCAGCACTGGCAATTAACCCCACAGTTATGATTTTTGAAATCATTTGTTTGCTCTGGGACTTAGATGCTATCTTGTGTTTATAAAAATGGTGACATGCTGATACTTTTCTTAGTTCTTACATTCAGAATCAATTGGGTATATATTGATTAATGCTTACTAAAATTGCTTTGAAATATAAATCAACATTGGTTTAAACAATAGGAGCCATAGACTACACAAGATTAGAACTGCTGGAAGATTTTTCTTTTAGAATGTTCTTAACAATTATATGCAATCAAAAATTATCGTGAATATTAGATTTTATTTCCTTTACAATTAATTTTCTGCTAATACCCCAGCTTTTAAAATTGCTTTAATATTTTAGCACTTTGTCTTTGTCCCAAGCTGATGGTACACTGACTTAATTGGTAAATTTGTCAGTTTTCCCATCTCATGTTTCCAACAAAAATGGGATGTGGCATTAGCTTATATCACTGAAATTAATGTAGCCTAAAAATCTGAGGAAGACACTACTTAAGGGATTCAGAAATGAAATTCCTGATTGTGGGGCCATTGCTGTTGAATGCTTCACCATTGACAATTTGGAAGTTAAGTATTGGTGCTGTTTTGTGCAGATGCAGCCTGACCTGCTGAGCGTTTTCTGCATTTTCTTTTTGGAATTCAAGTGGGGAGAAGCAAGATAGGAAACAATTTGCATTAAAAATTGAAAAAACATTATTTCAAAGCATTGTCCCAACCTTTGATCTGATCTTCATGTGTTTATGTGAGTGGTCCAGTTGTTTTTCGTGTATAGTACCTTCTGAAAAGACAAGGATTTGGCAATAGCAAGTCATTGAATGACAAGGGTAGATGACTAGATTGCCTGTGGTTGGAGATAAGACCACAAGCAGAATTCAAGGAAGGCATATTTCACTTGTAATATAGAAGCATGTGTTTCTAATTAGGCAGAAAATTGCTTTATAACTGGAAGTTCAATGAAAATGCACAGTGTACAAGGTCATCAAATGCAATTGTTGCTTTGGTGTTTGATGCAAGCTTGATCTAGGAGTGCCATTGAGTGGCAATATGCTTATAGATATCAGTGAGGAAATCGAGGATAGTTAGCAGCTAGATGAAATGGACTAAAGACTAATCATATGGACAAAACAAAAATGATTGATTGTTTAGGAGAACCAGGTTATGATTTTGGGGAAATGACTTACAGACATTGTTTAAAAGCAACATGAACAAGGATTAAATGGCCCCCTCCTTTATTACAACCATGATTTATTTACATATATGTTGCATTAACAATGTTTATGCATGCTCAAAGATATTGCATTTTTTAAATGTAGGTAATTATTTTTTACTTGAAGCAGTGGCTAAACTTACAGTATAATACTCCATCAAATTCTGACAAATCCTATTATGATTACTTTAATGTATTAGAATTTTAATGCAATTTTATGCTTAGTTAGGAACACTTCACAAATAAAATATACCTTCCTTTAATCCAGTTTGGCGTTAAAAAGAAATCTGACCTCTGCACAAATAGTTCCAGTATTAACTCCTAACTGAGGAACTATTTTATTAAATATAATTACAATTTCTTTGTTAAACTAAGTAGCTGCTTATTTAATTATCTTTAATTGTGGATTAGAAACTAGTAGTATTAAACAATGAAACAAAATATGCTTCTTGTACAATGTAGTTATGCTGTTAACCTCTTCCATGATTTCAAAATATCAAACAACTCCAGCCTCTTAGTTAATTTCCAAGTCCTCACTGGGACTTGGAAATTAAAACCTGTGTGGATGAGTGTGTGCCTACAAAGACTTACTGTACATTCCCAAACCAAAAGCCGTGGATGAACCAGGAGGTACATCGTCTGCTGAAGGCTAGATCTGTGGCAATCAAGACGCAGGACTGTAACAGAAAACCAGGTATGATTTGCAGAGGGCTATTTCAAGGGCAAAGAGACAATTTCGAACGAGGTTGGAGGTGATATCAGATGCATGGCAACTCTGGCAGGGACTGCAAGACATTACTTCCTACAAAGCGAAACCAATAGTCCGAATGGCAGTGATGCTTCACTACCAGATGAACTCAACGCTTTCTATGCTCACTTTGAAAGGGAGAACACAACAACAGCTGTGAAGATCCCTGCTGCACCTGATGACCCTGTGATCTCTGTCTCAGAGGCCAATGTTAGATTGTCTTTTAAGAGAGTGAACCTTCGCAAGGCAGAAAGTCCCGATGGAGTACCTAGTAAGGCTCTGAAAACCTGTGGCAACCAACTAGCAGGAGTATTCAAGAACATTTTCAATCTCTCACTGCTACGGGCAAAAGTTCCCACCTGCTTCAAAAGGACAACAATTATACCAGTGCCAAAGAAGAATAATGTGAGCTGCCTTAATGACTATTGCCCAGTAGCACTCACATCGACAGTGATGAAATGCTTTAAGAGGTTGGTTATGACTAGACTGAACTTCTGCCTCAGCAAGGACTTGGACTCATTGCAATTTGCCTATCATCACAATAGGTCAATGGCAGATGCAATCTCAATGGCTCTTCACACGGCTTTAGACCACCTAGACAACACAAACACCTACGTTAGGATGCTGTTCATCGACTATAGCTACAGAAGACCACGAAGAGGAGTCTGGCATGCCTGCTGGGGTACTGGTGAGGCCCGAACTGCAGAAGCCCTCTGTTGTATAAGCAAACAGGATGGCTGTGATTGTAAGGAACACTACAAAGAGGGAGGTTTGTTCAAGCGGGGGATGTCCCTGGCGCATCTCTTCCCGGTGAAGGGAAGTAAGACGCTCAACATCAGTAAGATGAAAGAGCTGATTGTGGACTGCAGGAAGGGTAAGACGAAAGAACACATACCAATCCTCATAGAGGGATCAGAAGTGGAGAGAGTGAGCAGCTTCAAGTTCCTGGGTGTCAAGATCCCTGAGGATCTAACCTGGTCCCAACATATTGATGTTGTCATAAAGAAGACAAGAGAGCAGCTATACTTTATTAGGAGTTTGAAGTGATTTGACATGTCAACAAATACACTCAAAAACTTCTATAGTTGTACCGTGGAGAGCATTCTGACAGGCTGCATCACTGTCTGGTATGGAGGGGCTACTGCACTTGACCAAAAGAAGCTGCAGAGGGTAGTAAATTTAGTCAGCTCCATCTTGGGTACTAGCCTACAAAGTACCCAGGACATCTCAAGGAGCAGTGTCTCAAAATGACAGTGTCTGTTTTTAAGGACCTCCAGCACCCAGGGCATGCCCTTTTCTCACTGTTACCATCAGGTAGGAGGTACAGAAGCCTGAAGGCACACACTCAGTGATTCAGGAACAGCTTCTTCCCCTCTGCCATCCAATTCCTAAATGGACATTGAAGCTTTGGACACTACCCCACTTTTTTAAATATACAGTAGTTCTGTTTTCACACATTTTTAATAATCTATTCAGTATACGTAATTGATTTACTTGTTTATTATTATGTCTTATTTTATTTATTATTACTATTTTTTTCTCTCTCTCCCTCTCTCTGCTAGATTATGTATTGCATTGAACTGCTGCTGCTAAGTTAACAAATCTCACGTCACATGCCACGTGACAGTGAGAATAGGAATAGAATGAGGTGAAGGATAAATGCGTGGCTGAGAGATTGGAGCAGGGGGCAGGGATTCAGATTTCTGGATCATTGGGACCTCTTTTGGGGCAGGTGTGACCTGTACAAAAAGGGCGGGTATAACGGTCCCGACCGTTAATTCCTCTTATTATCCTGATTCCCTTTTACCCTGTGTTCTCCTCGGCTCCTTAATCGCGGCACCTGATTCTCTTCTAAACCTGCTGCATAAAAACCCCAGCTTTGCATCCACTCGTTGCCAGATCGTTGCTTCAGCCAGTGCAGCAATTCACATTCCCAGCCACTCAGAATGGTGTATTCGAAGTTTACCAGTACCGAGGTTTACCGGTGTAACTCCATCTCTATGTGTTAAGAAAAGTATTGTCTGCTGCTTGCCTTTGTACCCTCTGTGTCAAGATAAGTTTTGCCTGCCGCCTGTCTCCTGTTTGCCGTTCAGCTCCAGCAACCCCCTGTGTCAAGAAAAGTTCTGCCTGCCTCCTGGTCCTCCGTTCACCCACACTGTTTGCCTGTGTTAATTGTCTCTCAGCCGCTTAGAATTGTGTATTCCAAGTCCTGTCTCCGCACTCTTTGCCTGTGTTAACTCTGTCTGTCCGTGCTTATTGGAGCATTGCATGCCACCTGTCTTCCCGTTCGTCCTTCCGCCTGCGTTTCTCAAGCCATGCTCGCACCCTGCTCTGCACCCCTGCTCTGCCTCACTCTGCCACCCACCTACACTCTCCGTTGGCTGGGTGGTGAAACGCCGCGTTCCAACCATAGCGACATGGGTTCGATCCCCGGTCAAGCCTTCCTCGCTCCTCGTTTTTTCTTTGCCTAGTCTTCACTCCCCGGCCCTCCCTGAAACCATTAATAAACACTTTAGATTACTCTACCCCTCTATCTGTGTCCTGCATTTGGGTTCACCCCGTTCTCTTTGCAACAATGGGTTGCACTTGAATCCCAGGTGCACCAATATCATGGCAGGGAGGTTTGTTAAGGCTACTGGGGAGAGTTTAATCTAGAATTGTTGGGGGGTGGCAACTGAACTGAAGAGACTGGGGAAGAGGCAGTTGGCTCACAAATAGAGAAAGTATGGAGACAGTGTGTGAGGGAGGATAGGTGGGTGATAGAGAAGGGCGTGCTCAGACCGACGGTTTGAGATGTGTCTATTTTAACGCATTGTGAACAAAGCCGATGAGCTTAGGGTGTGGATCAGTACTTGGAGATATGATGTGGTGGCCATTACAGAGATGTGGATGGCTCAGGGGCAGGACTGCTTACTTCAAGTGCCGAGTTTTAGATGTTTCAGAAGGACAGGGAGGGAGGCAAAAGAGCTGGGGGTGTGGCACTGATGATCAGAGATGGTGTCACGGCTGCAGAAAAGGAGGACATCATGGAGGGATTATGGAGACTCTGTGGGTGAGGTTAGGAACAGGAAGAGATCAGTAACTCTACTGGGTGTTTTTTATAGGCCGCCCAATAGTAACAGGGGTATTGAGGAGCAGATAGGGAAATAGATTCTAGAAAGGTGTAATAATAACAGAGTTGTCGTGATGGGAGATTTTAATTTCCCAAATATCGATTGGCATTTCGCTAGAGCAAAGGGTTTAGATGGGGTGGAGTTTGTTAGGTGTGTTCAGGAAGGTTTCTTGACACAATATGTAGATAAGCCTACAAGAAGAGAGGCTGTACTTGATTTGGTATTGGGAAATGAACCTGGTCAGGTGTCAGATCTCTCAGTGGGAGAGCATTTTGGAGATAGTGATCATAATTCTATCTCCTTTACAATAGCATTGGAGAGAGATAGGAACAGACAAGTTAGAAAAATGTTTAATTGGAGTAAGGGGAACTATGAGGCTATCAGGCAGGAAGTTGGAAACTTAAATTGGGAACAGATGTTCTGAGGGAAAAGTACGGAAGAGATATGGCAAATGTTCAGGCGTTATTTCTGTGGAGTTCTGCATAGGTACGTTCCAATGCGACAGGGAAGTTATGGTAGGGTACAGGAACCATGGTGTACAAAGGCTGTAGTAAATCTAGTTCAGAAGAAAAGAAAAGCTTACAAAAGGTTTAGAGAGGTAGGTAATGTTAGAGATCTAGAAGATTATAAGGCTAACAGGAAGGAGCTTAAGAAGGAAATTCGGAGAGACAGAAGGGGCCATGAGAAGGCCTTGGCGGGCAGCATTAAGGAAAACCCCAAGACATTCTACAAGTATGTGAAGAGCAAGAGGATAAGATGTGAAAGAATAGGACCTATCAAGTGTGACAGTGGGAAAGAGTGTATGGAACTGGAGGAAATAGCAGAGGTACTTAATGAATACTTTACTTCAGTATTCACAATGGAAAAGGATCTTGGTGATTGCAGTGATGACTTGCAACAGACTGAAAAGCTTGAGCATGTAGATATTAAGAAAGAGGATGTGCTGGAGCTTTTGGAAAGCATCAACGTGGGCAAGCCGCCGGAACCAGATGAGATATACCCTAGGCGAGGGAGGAGATTGCTGAGCCTCAGGCGATAATCTCTGCATCATCAATGGGGACGGGAGAGGTTCTGGAGGATTGGAAGGTTGTGGATGTTGTTCCCTTATTCAAGAAAGGGAGTGGAGATAGACCAGGAAATTATAGACCAGTGAGTCTTACTTCAGTGGTTAGTAAGTTGATGGAGAAGATCCTGAGAGGCAGGATTTATGAACATTTGGAGAGGTATAATATGATTAGGAATAGTCAGCATGGCTTTGTCAAGGGCAGGTCATGCCTTATGAACCTGATTGAATTTTTTGAGGATGTGACTAAACACATTGATGAAGGAAGAGCAGTAGATGTAGTGTATATGGATTTCAGCAAGGCATTTGATAAGGTACCCCATGCAAGGCTTATTGAGAAAGTAAAGGGGCATGGGATCCAAGGGGACATTGCTTTGTGGATCCAGAACTGACTTCCTCACAGAAGGCAAAGAGTGGGTGTAGATGGGTCATATTTTGCAGGGAGGTCGGTGACCAGTGGTGTGCCTCAGAGATCTGTTCTGGGACCCTTACTCTTCGTGATTTTTATAAACGACCTGGATGAGGAAGTGAAGGGGTGTGTTAGTACGTTTGCAGATGACACAAAGATTGGGGGTATTGTGGATAGTGTGGAGGGCTGTCAGAGGTTACAGTGGGACATTGATAGGATGCAAAAACTAGGCTGAGAAGTGCCAGATGGGGTTCAACCCAGATAAGTGTGAGGTGGTTCATTTTGGTAGGTCATATATGATGGCAGAATATAGTATTAATGGTAAGACTCTTGGCAGCGTGGAGGATCAGAGGGATCTTGGTGTCTGAGTCCATAGGACGCTCAAAGCAGCTGCGCAGGTTGACTCTGTGGTTAAGAAGGTGTATGGTGTATTGGCCTTCATCAATTGTGGAACTGAATTTAGGAGCTGAGAGGTAATGGTGCAGCTATATAGGACCCTGGTCAGACCCCACTTGGAGTACTGTGCTCAGTTCTGGTCGCCTCACTACAGGAAGAATGTGGAAATCATAGAAAGGGTGCAGAGGAGATTTACCAGGATGTTGCCTGGATTGGGGAGCATGCCTCATGAAAACAGGTTGAGTGAACTCAGCCTTTTCTCCTTGGAGCGACTGAGCATGAGAGATGACCTGAGAGAGGTGTATAAGATGATGAGAGGCATTGTTCGTGTGGATAGTCAGAGGCTTTTTTCCCAGGGCTGAAATGGCTGCCACAAGAGGGCACAGATTTAAGGCACTTGGGAGTAGGTACAGAAAAGATGTCAGGGGTAAGTTTTTTTACGCAGAGAGTGGTGAGTGTGTGGAATGGGCTGCCAACAACGGTGGTGGATACGATAGGGTCTTTTAAGAAACTTTTGGAAAGGTACATGGAGCTTAGAAAAATAGAGGGCTATGGGTAACCCTAGTAATTTCTAAGGTAGGACATGTTCAGCACAACTTTGTGGGTCGAAGGGCCTGTATTGTGCTGTAGGTTTTCTATGTTTTCTATGCCGGTGATAATAAACCTGATTCTGATTCTGAACTGGTCCAAGATTTTCATTCTCTTTATTAATCTCTTTAATATCATCTGGGAGGAATGATTGGAGACAGCAGAAGCCATGGTCTTCATGATCTGCAGAACTAGAAGGGAAACAACCAAAGGAAACACTTTATTTTGACCAAATTCCCAACAAGCCTGGGGAAATGTCTCATCACATACAGTGTGTTTCAACTAGATAAGAAAACACTAAATTTTTGAGAGAGTCTTGGAAAGCATCCATTCACCATCTATTATTCCTAAACTGAATTAATCAAAAATAGGCACAGATTGGAGATAACTGACCACAGTTTTAGAGATTTTTAAAAAAGATTTAAAGATTAAAGATTAGCTTTATTTGTCACATGCAGATTGAAACATCGAAGTATCCAGTGAAATGCAATTCACAGCAGACAACTTTGAGGTTCTCAAAGGATTGGCAGTTTAATCACCAAGGAACATTATCTCTCTTTGTATTAAATACTGTAAAGAGTGAGATAGTTGTAAAAGTGGACATGGAACTGCTGAAGAAAGGTAGTTTGTTACACCCAGGCTCCTACTTGTATAGCCTAGTCTACTCCAATTCCTTAACCCAAGGAACAATGAGCAGCCCACCGCGGAATCTAACAAATAGATCAACTAGTATTCCCAACAACCGAAAGGTTAGAAGCAAAGGTACCAACAAGCATAGGAAGACAACCAGAGGCAGCCAAAAGAAAGTAAGCATGTTACTCCAACAAATATGCTATCAAAGGAGTTGGAACACAGCAAGGATGACTCTCACATGAGATCGACATCAGAAGTGGCAAAAGGAAGTGAGGCTTCACACATCCAAGACTCTAGATCATATGTGGCTATGATATTTGCAAAAGTCAGAGGAAATGGGATCACTGTGAGAAGATGATTGCATGGAGGCTTGATGTAGAATTCGAGGATGCAGCACTAATCCTGCAGAGCCAGGACACCGCATTTCAGCAAAAGGCCTCAGGGAACCAAAATCAGAAAGCTCTATAAATTGGGAAGGACATATTATGTTCCATTTTGATCACACTGATATAGGTAAAATGTCATTAAGGTGAAAAAAGAATACAGGAGACTCATGTGGATGTTGCTGGCACTTAAGGGACTGAGTTGTGAAGAGATGTTGAGCAGGTTGGGGCTTTATTCATTGGACTGTTGGAGAATGAGAGACGATCTTATAGAGGTGCATAAAGTTACGAGGGGCAAGCATAGAATAAATGTGCATACGCTTTTTCCCACGGTTGAGGAAATCAAGAACTAGAGGATATAGGTTTAAGGAGAAAGGAGCAGGATTATAACAAAAATAACAACAACCCCTTACTCAATGTCAGCAAGATCAAAGAGCTGAGTATAGACTTCAGGAGAAGGAAACCAGAGATTCATGAGTCAGTTCCTATCAGAGGATCAGAGGCAGAGAGGGTCAGCAACTTTAAATTCCTAGTGTTATTATTTTGGATGACCTGTCCTGGACCCAGCGTATAAAAAAAGCACAGCAGCACCTCTGCTTTCTTAGGATTTTATGGAGATTCAGCATGACATCTAAAACTTTGACAAACTTCTATAGATGTGTAGTGGAGAGTATATTGACTGGATGAATCACACCCTGTTACGGAAACATCAATGCCCTTGAACGGGAAATCCAACAAAAAGTAATGGATATGGTCCAGTACTTCATGGGTAAAACCTCCCAACCACTGAGCACATCTACATGGAACAATGTTGCAGGAAAGCAGCATCTATCATCAGGGACACCTACCACCCAGGATATGCTGTCTCCTCACTGCTGCCATCAGAAAGAAGGTACCTCTGGATTCACACCACCAGCTTCAGGAATAGTTATTACCCTACAACTATCAGGCTCTTGAACCAAAGAGGGTAACTTCACTTGCCCCATCACTTAAATATTTCCAGAACCAATGAACTTACTTTCAAGGACTCTTCTTCTCTTGTTCTCAGTATTTATTATTTATTTATTTATTTATTGGTTGTTGTTTTTTTCCCTTTTTTCTCTTTGCACAGCTTGTTGTCTTCTGCAATCTAGTTGGGCAGTCTTTCACTGATTCTGTTATGGTTATTATTTTGTAGTTTTATTGACTATATCCACAAGAAAATGAATCTCAGAGTTTTATATGGTGATGTATACTGCATGTACTTTGATAATAAAATTTACTTCGAAACTTTGAACTTTGGACTTTTCTTCTTCCTTCCCAGTCCCACTGAAGGGTCTCGGTCCAAAACATCGACTGTATAGATGCTATCTGGCCTGCTGAGTTCCTGCAGCATTTTGTGTGTGTTGCTTTGAACTTTGAATTTTGAATGAATATGAAAGGAGAAAGGTTCAGTGGAAACCTGAGAGCCAGCTTTTTCATTCAGGTGGCAGTCTGTACATGGAATAGGCTGCCAGAGGAAGTGATTGTCACAGCTACTTTAGGAACAGTTAAAAAGACACTTGGACAGATTCATGGCTAGGAAAGCTGTTGAGGGGTATGGGGCAAATGTGGGCAAATGGAACTAGCCTAGATGGGAATCTTGGCCACCAGTTGAGCTGAAGGACCAGTTTCCATGCTGTATTGCTCTATGACACCCAATGAATGAGTACTTCATGCCGGAAACTGGTCAGATACATGGACATTCTATTTTCGGGGGAATGCTTTCTTTTGCTTTTCATTATTAGATAAGAGATATTCAAAATATGTATGTTAAATGTAATACCGATCCGTGGACAATAATCCTTCCATTAAAACTGACACTGCTGTGCTGCTGCACTATCTGGGGAGAGTCCTGGAGCGGTTGTCTGAAAGTAAGCTGATATATACGTCTGCTGGCTCTGTAAAATGCTTCATGAATAAATAACTTAATTAACTTTAACTTAGTATTTCCAGCACTTCGGTAATGCAATGAACGATATTGAAATATTCTTCTCAAACTGAAATGAATTAGAATCAGTGAGTCATAGAAAAGTACAGCACAGAAACAGGCCCTTTGGCCCATCTAGTCCATGCTGAAACATTTAAACTGCCTAGTTCCATCGACCTGCACCCAGATCATAGCCCTCTATAGCTCTGCCACCCATGAACAGGACTTATCAAAACTCCTATTAATGAAATTACCTATGTTCTCTGTATAATCTCCACAAGAAAAACTATATGGAATTCACCTGCTAGTTTCAAAGCTTGTACACACAAAATATTCTTTCAACATGTGCAACCTGGTCAATTTCAGTGAAGGATATTAACCAAGGCTACAGCCTTAGCCAGTATTACCGTCTATCTCAGATTCTGAAACCAAATGTAAATGCACTAAACTGTCTGTCCAAACTCTGCAAATTCATGTTGGTTTATTCCAACATCCAACAGATAACGAGTTAAAGCAACGTAACTAAAAACTGAACAGGTTTTGTCTCCTGAGTTATTATCTCCTCCTTCAAAGCTGTCATGCTCAAACCCCCATGCAATTATGAATTGAAGCTTCAGTGGCAGTCGGGAACAAATGTACAATATGATATGCACCACTTCCAAACTCTAATTATCAACACCCAATGTATTCAGAATCTGACAAGTTGCTATTAAACTCCAATTAGTGAGGAAATTAATTCTGAATCTAACAGGAGGATGATGTCTTAAGTCAGGAGAGCATCTCTCTGGGCATATGCATAGGCCAGCAACCAGGTTTCATGTCTTAACACATGTGACCACTAAAACTGCCCAGAAACAATCTGACTCCCACCAAAGATGAACTCCAATAATTCGATCAAAAGCAGCCAAGAACCTCATGTGTGCCTGATTTCAAACTTCACTTCAGAAAACCTTGTTTAAACATCTCCAGATAGAGGTGTCCAGATTGGAGATTTGATTTTACATTTAAAAAAAGCATAGATGTTTTATATTGTTTTCCATAGTAGGTATGCTACTCTGTAGGAAAAAGTGAAGTTTTTGTTATGAAAGTTAAGCACAGTATGCTCATAGCATTGCATATATACATAGAGCAACACAGCACAGGAACTGGTACTTCAGCCCATGATGACTGTGCAAACTATGATGCCAACTTAAATTAATTTGTTCTGCATGTGTATGGACCATATCCTTCCATTCCCTGCACATTTATGCGTCTAAATACCACTTGTGTTGCTAGCATATTTATGCCCACCACTGTCTTGCTCCTCCCCACTGACAATCTTGTTCACTATCTACAACTCTGTGTGCAAACTTACTAATCCTACACCTACATTTTCACTGAAATCATAACACCGATAACTGAGATCCCAGCACTGATTCAAGTAGAACATTAATGCTCATACACCTGCAGTCAGAATAACCATGTCCACCTTCCATGGTCCTGAAAAGCCATTAACTTAATTCAAAGTGACAGGTGATTTTTAAAAAAAACCTGTTTCAAAAGATGAAGCAATTATTACACAAACCTTCATCCAGTTTAAAAGTCTCTCAGTGGCAGGTGATCCTGGTATCAGCTAGAGCTGTTACTTAATATTCAGAATCAGAATCAGGTTTAAAATCACTGGTAGAAGTCATGAGATTTGTTGTTTTGTGGCAGCTGGAGAAGGGGCAAAGGTGGGCTACTGGTGCTTTAAAACCAGTCACTTCAGGCAGACGCGGTTTATCAGCTATAGTTGACAGCTCATCTAGGAGAAGGAAATCTCTGATTTCAAACCTCCACCTTTGTGGCTACACGTGGCGCTGAGGCTGTGAGCATGCTCCCATTGCTACGCACTTCATATCTGCAAACTTCATGGTGATTTGCCCTGCTGTATGATGCACTGAGACCGAGGCTTTTAGGCCTACGTCAGCTGCTCTAGGGATTCGGGTCTACTTATTCAATTTTGTTTGGAATGCTATTGCTTGCTTCTATTGTTTGCATGATGTGTTCCTTCTCTTTATCTGTGCATTGGGAATTTGCCTTTTTTTTAAATCAGGTTCTTTCAAGTTTCTTGCTTTGTAGCTGCCTATAAGCAGACAAATCTCAAAGTTGTATAGCTTACATGTAACCCTCAGACAGGCCCAGCTCTTGTTCGTCTAGGGGAAACAGCCTTTGGCCCCGCTAAACTGAGAAATCACGTTTGTGTGGATGCTGTGTAATGAACTGCCCAGTTACAAACCCACAACGCAAAATATCAGACAGTACACCGTATGCAAATAAATGATTGAACTTTATGAATCTTAATCTGAGTATAGGGTTAGAAATGAAAATTAAAAAAGGGCTCAATTCAAGCAAAAGTCAAAAGTTCACATTGGAGCTCACTTGGTAGTCACTCTTCCACCATCGGTCTCCTCTGAGCATCGCTGATCTTCGGACGCTCAGATCCCAGTCCACTCCATCTGGTGCTCTACCAGCTCTCTCCACACGCGTCTTCCCTTGTCATCTCTCCTCGACAAAAAGACCGTGAGAAAACATCCTTCCAGATACACAAATCAAAGCAACAATCTCGGATTGGCGAACATGCATCCAACAGTGCTGTTATCTCCAGTCATAACCCAAACGTTGCTGCTACAGAGAAACCATTACCTCAGCAGTGAACATTACAGAGAAGCCGTTACATTAGCAGTGAATCCTTAAAGCGCTTTACACTCTCCCCCCACCAAATTTAGTCCTGTCCTCATGACATTGAGATAATTCGCCAACCCTTCCTGTAAAACACAAAGCCAGGTGCAAAAGGCAGTGACATAGCTCCCCAAAACAGTCGAGATCATGCCCTGTTCCCCAGGCACTATATAGGCCAACCTATCCGGTGGTCTCCTAATTCTCTGAGACCTCTGTACCTCCTCACCTAACTCTTCAGGCTACTGAGGATACTCTGGGTCTACTTGGTGAGTCCACCCCCGATCTATCACTCATGCCCCCCTGCAATTTGGAGCCCTCTGTCCCATGTCCAGGCCCCACTTCCTCGCCTTCAAGTTCCTGCTGTAACCCAGGCTGCCCACAGATGGCACTCCCCCACTTCACCTGACTCAGTGGGAGAAGGGCCAGGAGTCTCTTCCTCATTCAATGGGGAGTAAGCAAAGGCAGCATGTCCCACACATCCAGATCACCATCCTCCGAATCAGTATCCCTCTCATGGGTGGGGCCCGGCCCAGCCTCTCCTGCTGTGGGCCCTGCAGTCGCCCCGCATTTCCACAGAGTCCTCTTACTTGGTGTAGGCTCCAAGTCGGGCTCTGGGTCAACCTGCACCTCTTGTCCCAGGGCAACAGGTGGTTCTGATGGAGAATCTTGACAGGCCCATTCCCCTCTTCTGGTTTCACCCGAAAAACTGGCAGGTTTGGCATCTGGTTCTCCACCACATAGGGTGTGGCCACCCAGCGGTCAGCCAGCTTATGCTTCCCAGGTAGCCCCAAATTCCTTATGAGGACTCTGTCTCCCGGCAGGAGTTGGGAGAACCTCACTTTTTGATCATACCTCCTCTTATTTCCTCAATTCTGCTTGGCGGCCGGACCCCAGCCAATTGTTAAGCCCTTTTCAGCTCTCTTCTCATTTCAGACAATAGTTCAGATATGGCTTTGGTAGTAAGTCATCTTCATCAGTGCCAAACAAGGGTCAATGGGCAACCTCACCTCGCACCCAAACATCAGATAATATGGCGAGGACCCAGTAGCTTCAGTATGTTACAGTACAGCTGTAACAGTGAACCAGATGCCCAATATGTTGACTCCGCCTGCTCTTCTTGCTGATCTCCAGGGTCCTGAGCATGTCTAGCTAGGTCCGATTAAACCTCTCAGGCTGGGGATCGCCCTGCGGGTGATAGGGCGTAGTTCTCAACTTCTCAATGCCAGGCATGCCTAGTAACTCATAGATGAGTCTGCTCTTGAAATCCCATCCCTGATCACTATGTATTCACCTGGGAAGGCCATAATGCACGAAATACTTCTCCCATAACACTTTTGCCACCGTAGACACCCTCTGGTCCCTGGTAGGAAAAGCCTGAGTATATCTGGTGTAGTGGTCCGTGATGACTAAGACATTCGCCGTGTTGCTGGTGTCGGGTTCTATGGACAAGAAATCCATACACACCAGCTCCAGGGGCCCTGCACTCTGCAAGTGGGACAAAGGAGCTGCCCGTGTAGGCAGTGTCTTCCACTGTTTGCAGCAAATGCACGACTTGCAGTATTCTTCGACCTCCGAATTCATTCGGGGCCAGTAAAACCAGTCTGGACAAACCAGTACTAATGTATCAAGGACCTCAGACACTCCCACATCAGCCTCTGTGAACTCCAGTTTCACTGACAAATAACCATCGTATGGATAATTACTAGCACTAAGACCCCAGATTTCCAGTGCACTGAATGGTGTAAAGGGTAAATGCTTCAGATATCGGTTGTAAAACGAGCAGTACAGTAACATGACCTGCGACCCGGTGTCGAGTATGGCTTTAGCGTATATTCCCTCTATCCGTAGCGGTACACTGGAGTGTGGTCCCACTAAGCTTTCAGGAACAGGGTCTTTTGCTTTTGGAAGTTCCTTGGTACATTGCTGGAAACGTGTTCCCCCAGAGACGCCAGGCCGTTCCCACACTGGGTCTCCTCTAAGTTTCCCGACACTTCTCCCTGCTTAGATACCCGGGGGCTCGCCCTCCGAGGGGCTTCCTACTGCTCACATTCCCATCGGAAGTGTCCCTCTTCCTCACAGTTATAGCACACGCTACAGGCCGCCCCTCTTCTCACGGAACCCCAGCCATCCGCAGCCCTCTGCGTAGTCCATCCCCTTGGAGTGGGGGGGCCCTCTCTGCCAGTCCTATCATATGGAGGGTCCACACCCACTGTTAACACCCGGGACATCTCAGTTCTCAGCTCTGCCACCATCTCCTTTACCATTCCCCGGGTTGGGCTGGCCGCGGTCACTTCACGACAAGGGGCTACAACCGAGGACTGTACCCTGCTGACAGAGCCCTCTTGTGGCCCCAGCGCATTCTCCTCCTTCCACACTTCTCTGATCAGCTGAACAAAGGAGGGAGGGGGGCGCATTTTACGGGACTGCTGGAGACGCCAAGCAATCATGTCCTGGGACTGGTCGCCCTTGGCTATCTGGTCCATCCTTAGCTGATCCACTCCAGCCGCCTGAATGGCCCCCTGGCACTGCAAATAACTTAGTTGTCTCTCTAGCTGAGAAAGATATGCGGAAAGCTTCTCCCTCTTCTCCTGACGCATGTTTTGAAACCCCCTAGGAGCTCCAGTGGGCTCCCTGTCATACCAAAAGCACTCTCTAATGCGTCTAGATAGGGGAACAGAGGGTTGGTTAACTTTCACGGCTCTCACTACATCAGCCGGCAACCCCTTCGAACTTTTAACTAATCTCTGTTGCTTTCCGTCATCAGAGCACTGTGACTCGTCTAATAACTGCTCTACCCACGTCTCATACTCCTCTTCCTCCTTGGGGGTGGGCATTATTCCAGAGAAAATCCTTAGCTTCCGGCGGGTCCCTTTGCCTGTGCACTGGGCCACTTATTCACCAGTGAGGTAAGGGCTGATGCCAGCTCAGAATCCTCACTCTTCACTGGGGGATGGGGACTAATTAAACACTCCAAATCCGACCACTCTTTCCCCTCGCTCCTCAGAAATGATAGAACCCTGTCTCTGAAATCTCCGCCCCCAACTATGGGCAACTCAGCTTGTGTCCCAGCCTGCTGGGCTCCCTTCTCCTCCTCCCTGACAGTACGGACAGGCCATGGCCCCGCCTCATCTGGGTCACCGATAGGTGCTGGCAGTCCCACCGCAGTTACGTCAGCGCTAGTCTGAACTAAAACAAGGTCTGAGCCTGCCATTTTATCAAACCTTCACGCTACGATTTCAACTTTGCCAACAGCTTTAACCATACTCAAAAATCGAATTAGCAATTCATCCGGGGTACGAATATCCTCCCCACTCAACACGCATGCATGTTACTGGCAATCCCACATAGGCGCACCACTGCTCTACCCCAGCAACGTCCATACCAACACAGATTTATACAGGGCAATCACACAGCATCCCGAGCGTAGCCCCCACAATTGCAACCCTCTGACTCGCCCAGCTCTTGTTCATCTAGGGGAAACAACCTTTGTCCCCACCAAACTGAGAAATCACGTTGGTGTGGATGCTGTGTAATGAACAGCCCAGTTACAGACCCACAATGCAAAATATCAGACAGTACACTATATGCAATTAAATGATTGAACTTTATGAATCTTTATCTGAGTATAGGGTTAGTAATGAAATAACAAAGGGCACAATTCAAGGAAAAGTCAAAAGTTCACATTGGAGCTCACTCAGTAGTCACTCTTCCACCATCGGTCTCCTCCAAGCATCACTGATCTTCGGACGCTCAGATCCCAGTCCACTCCGTCCAGTGGTCCCCACCAGCTCTCTCCACACAAATCTTCCCTCTTCCTCTCTCCTCGACAAAAAGACCGTGAAAAAAACTTCCTTTCAGATACACAAGACAAAGCAACAGTCTCCGACTGGCTAACATGAATACCACAGTTCTGTTATCTGCAGCCATCACCCAAACATTGCTTCTACAGAGAAACCATTACCTCAGCTATGAACATTACAGAGAAGCTGTTACATTAGCTTTAGCAGTGAAACATTACAAAGAAGCCATTACATTTGCAGTGGATCCTTACAGAGCTTTACATATACATACTTTGATAATAAATGTACTTTCAATCCTTACGCAGACAAGGGGGAGGCTTCGGGAGTAAACCCCGAGGAGAAATCTGGAGCTGGAGTCCTACATTGAGTTCAATGCTGACTGTCAACTCTTGTGATGCTGCCAAACTGTATCAGTCTCTGCCTTTCGATTGGATTGATTAGCTGCACGGAGAGGGAGAGCCTGCTACACAGGCAACAGCCTGCTCTCCGTATTGTACTGCCCTGGCTTGCGTATCACATAGACAGCTGGGATGCAAAATCCTTTGTTGAACCTGACCAATGGAGGGCCTCAAGTTGTTAGCCATGAGATTAATTCTCATTAACAGCACAAATCCAACAATTTCATGAGGCATTTATGAATTTCAGTAAGAAGGGACCACAATCTTTTGGTTTTTGAAGGCTAAGGTGGAGGATCACAAACCATGCAACATTTTATGGACTATCAGAAATCACACTTTTTTTTGTAAAACAGTCTGCTGCTCTTTTCCATAAACTGATAGTGGCACCTCAACGCATTTGTCATTACTTCTCCCACATTTTCTGGCCCAATAAGAATAAAATAATTGAAAATATTTAATTATTAGAATCTTCATTATGAGCATTGATATTCAGAAGATATTCAATGCTGATAATTTGTGTTTATTTAATAAACTACTGATACAAATGATCTTTTTCAGACCAGTTAAAAACACATCTTCTAAAGAGGGTGCATATAGTCTTTGGTTCCATTGAAAAGTGTAATTTGGCTAAAATGAAGCTCCCTCATCAATTCTATTATTTACCACCTTGTGACAACTCCCAAATGAAGAACAGAATAGCTTATTTGTTAAAATGAATTAACTGTGGGGAATATTTTTCATCAGGCAGCTAGCCTCTCATGGCATCTACAGATGACCCATATTTTGTAATAAACCCTGTCAGGTTATAACAGTTTCCTTTGGGCAAATTTTCTCTCAAAGAGAGATAAAAACAGTGGCCTTAAATAAATATACAAAACTCCACAGAAGGTTGTCCTATAATGATATTATTGTGCTTTGTGTTTCCAGGCTAATTAATGTATGTCATAGTCTTTCTAAATGTCAGATTCTATATGTTCTTACTACAACATCTGAGACTTTCTGTACACACAGGCAGAGGGGAAATTCAAACACAGTTCTTTTTCCCTGACCTATAGAGAGAGGTGTAACTAGAACTTTCCTTCACCTCAAGTTCAAATCAATTGTTATTAGTTGCATTATTCACAAGTGGTGATGATACGTATTTCCTTACTAAACAACTTCAGCCATCCGGTGAAGATATTCTAGTAGAAAGCACTTTAAGATTATTATTCTCCAAAGACTTCTAGTCCTGCTTGTTGAACCAAATAGATTTATCGCCTTGATGACACTTGACACCAAGTATGAAATTACACAAGTTCAGTTGATCAACATAAGTTTTATATGTAGCCTTCTAACTGTAAAATCCCACCATACTAACTAAGAAGCAACATTCTGCACTCCTGAACCATTTTTGAACACAGATCAAACAGGTAGAATGATAGCCTTTCCCTCTCTTGTGCAATAGGATCTTTTTTTTGATCGGTATCAGTTCAGAATTAGTGCTCACTCACAGCATACGACTGCCTGGACATTCAACGCAAAGTGGTGGCAAATTGCCCATCTCATTTGTGTGGTTAGATCGGGAATTAGAAATAGCACATCGGTTCAGTGGTTACATATTCATGGTTGAGGTTAAGGAATGTTGTGGGGGCATTGTAAAACAAGTTTGAAATTACATCCGAAATGTTCTGCTCTGAGAATTATGAACAACTTCCACTCAGTAGGTCTCTGAAGGTTCTCAGTCATCCAGGTCATTGTATATCAAGGAGCAGTAAATCAAGGCAACTGGACTTGTTGTGTTGTCTAGAAGACCTATCACTACTCATCCGAGAGGCTTCTTCAGTTCTGATCCACGGTGGGTAGTTTTTCAGTTTATAAACACTGTGAGTTGTTTAAAGGTATTGCAATCACACGAGGGTCATTAAGAGTCATAGAGGTAATGAGAGGGTCATTAGTCTTAGTTTTAGATGAATGGAGGTGTGAACAGTTGTGGAGATGCTGGGGTAGAGATGTTAGGATTGTACTGTAAATAGCAGATAGGTGGTGTCATATCCCACTCTCTCTGTTCAGGGATGGGTTTTCCAGGTGGTTTGAAAGAGGGGTTAAAGAAGTCAAACTGGAAAACTACCCACCATGGATCAGAACTGAAGAAGCCTCTTGGATGAGTGGTGAAACGTCTTCTAGACACCATAGCAAGTCCTTGATTTACTACTGCTTGGTAACCTCCACTCAGCATTACGACACACCACCAAATGGGATCCACTCTCCCCTCCTCAAAGAGGGAGATTGCTTCATCATTTTCATTGAAAACTACAGTAAGTGTGACAAGCTCCTTCAGTTGTGTTGCAAGTGTCTGGCCAGCTTACAACCAAAGGGATATTTGTACAGGATCCAGAACAAAGATAAACAGAAAAATTATTAAGCTTAACATTTCAGTTACATAGAGAAATGCTGTTTGGCTCCATTAGCTGAATTAAAATAGAAATATAAATATTGTAAATGTCACAACCTGTGACTCCCATATGGAGGTGTTGCTGGAGGAAGAGACCATGAGGAAGGAGGGGATCTTCCCTCGAGATTATAGACTCATAGTCAAGGAAATTACCCAAGCTTGTGGAGAGAAGCAGCAGAGTAAGTGAATGTTCAATAGGTGGCAAAGAGGATGAGATTGGAAAAGAATTCCAACCTTGGTGAAAGGCCTTGAGCAGAAATGTTAACTGTCCATTTACCTCCACAGTTGCTGCTGGACCCGCAGAGTTCCTCTAGTTTGCATTTTCCCACTAAAGTAAGACTCATATTCATATTCCTGCATTACCTCTACTCTGCCATTGTCACGCATTCTTCCTTGCACTTCCAATCGTTCACCTTAAATCAAGACAGCATGCGTTCTTTAACATTCTTCTGAAGGTATTTACTCATGTCCTGAACTGACCACTTAGTTCATTCATGTCTTCATCAGATTTCATCATTAACACACTCTATTTAAAGGCCACTCAGGTACACAACACTACCACACACCCACAGACAAAATCCACATTGTCACCATATTGCAAAAGCTGGCCAAAAAAATTGGGTCAGGAGGAAGTTTTTTTTCACAATATTCTAACTGGTGAGATTGGAGGTAGCTTGCCATCTTACATCTATTAACTCTCCCACCCCACCTATAAATGTCACCTTCCCACAAAATATGGAGCTACTTCTACTCTCTGGATGGCTGGGAACAGGAGTACAAACACAGCGTACAGAAACATGTGAAAATCTGTAGATGCTGGAAATCCAAGCCAACACACAGAAAATGCTGGAGGAACTCAGCAGGTCAGGTAGCGTCCATGAAAATGAATAAACAGTTGATGCTTCACACCAAAGCCCTTCATCAAGGCAGACACTGGGTGATGGGAAGGCGAACAATTTGGCTTTGATCACCAAGGCACTGAGAATATTGACAGATAGTTGCACCCACCTTTCAAGACACACTTACAATGATGTTAAAATATTATCTATGTGTAGTACTGAGTTAAGCTGGCAGCTAATACTTTGTCATGCAGTTAACCAAATATGAACTCCTTCCATTTGCACGAGGAATTTCTTAATTTAATTCAGAGTTGATGAATCGATTAGTTGATGGACAGTTTTGTTACAAATTATCTACTGAAATCAGTGCAATATGGTAGAAAGGTTACTATTACAAGATGCCGTGAGCACTGGGTGACATAACTGAATTTTGTACTGCGTAAATGGATATAATTCAACAAGTCTTTTTCTGGCATTGATGTCCTGGGGCTCTCCAAGCTGATAGTTTTTCTTTGTCATTCATTCTTCTTTTTCAGCTTCTTAGAAATCATCATGTTCTTGTGCCTCCCTTTCTTTAGTGATTCTAAGTCTATAAGAATGGAACCTTCACAAGCTAAATACTTATTTAGCCAATGGATAATTATTTACACATTGTTTCAATTTCCTATTTATCTCTGTCAAAACTCTGGTGAAGGTGTAGTTCTAAATCTGTTATTCCTCAGAGCTTATGAACTCTTTGGAACGTGACTGATGGCATGTTTCATATGCTTAGGGATAATCCCTTGTCTACAAGTGTATAATTTAATATCTGATGTTTGAGTGTAAAGGAGATCTTATTCAGGAGTAGGGATGTAAATGTGTCTTGATTAGATAGACAGTTCACAGTTTCTGGGTGTTCATGGTGTAGCTTTTTGGAAGGAAAATGCAGAAGTTTAGTGAAATCAGAAGGTCGTACCCAATGCTTATGGAAAACAAACAATTACAGCAAACTTTTAAATGCACCTTTCTGGCAAAAAAATTGGCATGAAATGCTAACTTCCATAGCTGTTGCCTGACCGAAAGATTTATTTGTCACTAAGAAGAAATGGTCATGGGAAAAAGGTACAAACTCCTCACAGACAGTGGCTGTAATTGAACCCCACTTGTGATCACTGGAGCTGTAAAATGCTACGCTAATCACTATGCTACCATACCGTTCCACTGTTGAGTGTTTTCATTTTTTTTCAATTCCATCGCAATTCCCCCTGTTTTTGCTATCCATGATGGGATTGAGGAGGGCACCTGATGTGGCACTCATGCTTCAACCCCTTCAGTGAAAAAGAAGATGCCTGAGGTATTGCTTCTAGTTAAGATGCACCATGGTGCACAATAAGGAATTATTTCCATTTATATTCTGGACTACATTTCCTAACATTGTTTACTCAAATTCTTTAGTTTATGAAGGTTTATTCCAAAATAATCCTTTTGTATCAGCTACAATAACCAGACTTAATTTTATATTAGAAAGCACAAGGGAATGCAGTTGTTGGATTAACCAGCATTTGCGGAAGGGTAAGGGATTGCCAATAGTTTGGGTCAGACTCCTGCATCAGAACATCCTGATGCAGGGTTTCAAATGAAACATTTTAATTTCACTCACACACTACAGGAAACATCCTCTCCACTTGCACTCTATCTCGGCCTTTCAATGAGATCCCTCCTCATTCTTCTAAACTCCAGAGAGCACTGGCCCAGCTATCAATAGCTCCTCATACATTAATCTCTTCATTCCCAGTATCATTCTCATGAACCTCCTCTAGACCCTCTCCAATGCCAGCATGTTTTAGATAAGAGGCCCAAAACTGCTCACAAGACTCCAAGAGCAGTCTGACCAATGCTTAGAAAGCTTCAGCACTACATTCTTGCTCTTATATTCCAGTTCTCTCAAAATGAATGTTAACATTGCATTTTCCTGCCTTACCACTGGCTCAATCTGCAAGTTAACTTTTAGGAAATCCTGACAGAGGTGTTGAACTCAATTGCACATGGGGCCAAAACTCAAAGCACACTTTAGGTCGCGGGCCGAACAGGATAAACATTTATTGAACACACTAAAACTAAACATTTTTTGAACATAAATATGAATAAAAACAGACAGGAATATTATTCCAGAAAAAATAAACTAAAACTGTAAATAACTTAAATATTTTGCTCTCCATAAAAATATCTCCTGTCAGTATTATACAAGTTAGAAATATGAGCATGCTGCAAAAAAACCCTGAAAATATAAATAAAATTTGTGCTTTTCAGCAAAAGTTAAAACAACAACAAATCAAAACACTCAGTTTTCTTTGCTCTTATGCCGTTTTGTCAGAGCTGGATGCTTGGCATCTTTTCTTGGCAATAAGTTCGTTTAGGTTTGGTGTAAGGTTCTGTGTTGTGGAGATTCTCAGGATGGACTGCAGGTGTTCATCAGTGAGACGACTCCTGTGTGATGTTTTGTTAATCTTCATCACTGAGAAAAGCTTCTCACACAGATATGTGCTACCAAACATGCACAAGGTTCGAGCCGCATGTAGACGGAGCTGAGGCATTACTTCAGGAATGGAGCGAATAAACTGTACGGGCCCTGCAGTGTCGTACTTTGCCTTTAGTGTCCCATTACACTGCAGCTCTATCAGCTCCATCTGAATCTGTACAGGTGCTGTTTCCACGTCGACGGCAAATGGGTTGCGAAGCAGCTCAAAATTAATTTTTTGTGCTTCAAAGTCACCAAAGCGCCGTGCGAACTCAGTGCGAAGTGCGCTCAGTGTATCAGCAAAGTGCGCATTTGGGAACATCATTGCGCCAACCTGGTTCAACATTACTTGGCAACAGGGAAAATGAGGCAAGTTGCACTGGTGCATTTGTGTCTCCCATAAGAGCAGCTTCACTTGAAATGCCTTCACTGCATCATACATGTCAGTGATCATGCGGTCACGTCCCTGGAGCTGAAGGTTTAAGACGCTGAGATGTGCTGTTATGTCAGCCAGAAACGCCAACTCACATTTCCACTTTTCATCCCGCAAAACTGTGGAGTCTTTTCCTTTACTGTCCATGAACTGACAGATTTCCTTGTTGAGCTTAAAAACTCTATTGAGAACTTTTCCCCGACTCAGCCAACACACCTCTGTATGATAAGGAATGTCGGCAAACTCTGAATCACGGGTTTACCGGCAATGTCAGTATACATATACTCAGCAACCCATCGGTTTTGAAAGACTCTTTTTTCAGAATCAACTTTTCTCTTCGCCATTGTTAGGGGTTAGCTTTGACTTCTGAATAGCGTTGTATACAGCAACAGACGCTTAATGCGGGAATGTTCCCGGGTAGCTTATCGGCCGCTGTTGCACTGCATTATGGGATCTGTAGTTTGTGTGTTATCAGCGCTTCATATCGCCGGGCCATTAATAATTAAAATAATAGATCTATCTAAAATGATCTCGCGGGCCGGATATAATTGTACGCCGGGCCGGATATGGCCTGCGGGCCTTGTGTTTGACACCTATGCTATACAAGGACTCCTAGATTCCTTTGTACTTCCGATTTCTGAATTTTATCTGCACTTAGAAAATAGTCTACTCTTATTTCTTCTACCAAAGTGAATGACCATTCACTTCCCTACACCACATGCCACCTTCTTTACCCTTTTTCCCAATCTAAGTCCTTCTGTAGCCTCACTGCTTCCTCAACACTACCTGCCCCTCCACCTACGGTGGCATGCAAAAGTTTGGGCACCCCTGGTCAAAATTTCTGTTACTGTGAATAGCTAAGTGAGTGAAAGATGACCTGATTTCCAAAAGGCATAACATTAAAGATGACACATTTCTTTAATGTTTTAAGCAAGGTTACTTTTTTATTCCATCTTTACTCCAGTTTCAAAATAACAAAAAAGTAAAAGAGCCTGAAGCAAAAGTTTGGGCACCCTGCATGGTCAGTACTTAGTAACATCCCCTTTGGCAAGTATCACAGCTTGTAAACACTTTCTGTAGCCAGCTAAGAGTCTTTCAATTCTTGTTTGGGGGATTTCTGCCAATTCTTCCTTGCAAAAGGCTTCTAGTTCTGTGAGATTTTTGGGCCGCCTTGCATGCACTGCTCTTTTGAGGTCTATCCACGGATTTTCAATGATGTTTAGATCGGGAGACTGTGAGATCCTTGGCAAAACCTTCAGCTTGCGCCTCTTGAGGTAGCCCATTGTGGATTTTGAGGTGTCTTTAGGATCATTATCCTGTTGTAGAAGCCATCCTCTTTTCATCTTCACTTTTTTTACAGATGATGTGATGTTTGCTTCCAAAATTTGCTGGTATTTAATTGAATTCATTCTTCCCTCTACCAGTAAAATGTTCCCCATGCCACTGGCTGCAACACAAGCCCAAAGCATGATTGATCCACCCCCGTGCTAAACAGTTGGAGAGGTGTTCTTTTCATGAAATTCTGCACCCTTTTTCTCCAAACATACCTTTGCTTATTGTGGCTAACAAGTTCTATTTTAACTTCATCAGTCCACATCAGTCAAATGCAATAGGCTTGTTTAGATGTTACTTTGCAAACTTCTGATGCTGCATGCTGTGGTGAGGACACAGGAAAGGTTTTCTTCTGATGACTCTTTGATGAAGGTCATATTTGTGCAGGTGTTGCTGCACAGTAGAACAGTGCACCACCACTCCAGAGTCTGCTAAATCTTCCTGAAGGTTTTTTGCAGTCAAACGGAGGTCCTGATTTGCCTTTCTAGCAATCCTACGAGAAGTTCTCTCAGAAAGTTTTCTTGGTCTTCCAGACCTGAACTTGACCTCCACTGTTCCTGTTAACTGCCATTTCTAATTACATTATGAACTGAGGAAATGGCCACCTGAAAACACTTTTCTATCTTCTTATAGCCTTCTCCTGCTTTGTGGGCATCATTTATTTTAATTTTCAGAGTGCTAGGCAGCTACTTAGAGGAGCCCATGTCTGCGGATTGTTGGGACAAGGTTTGAGGAGTCAGGGTATTTATAAAGCTTTGAAATTTGCATCACCTGGCCTTTCCTAATGATGACTGTGAACAAGCCATAGCCATAACAAGCTAATTAAGGTCTGAGACCTTGATAAAAGTTATCTGAGAGCTCAAATCTCTTGGGGTGCTCAAACTTTTGTATGGTGCTCCTTTCTTTTTGTTCACTCTAACATTGTACAAAACAACAATAATACACTAATCTTGCTTAAAATGTTGAAAAGAATGTTTCATCAACTTTCTGACTTCTGGAGTTCAGTTCATCTTCTACTCACTTAACTATTCATAGTAACAGACATTTTGACCAAGGGTGCCCAAACTTTTGCATGCCACTGTATCTTTGTATCATCTCCAAATATGGCTACAAAGCCATGTATTGTGTCATTCAAATCATGGTCATAGAATGTGAAAAGAAGTGGTTCCACTACCGACTCTGCAGAACACCAGTAGTCACCGGCAGTCAACCAGAAATAGCCCCCTTTATTTCTAATCTTTGCCTCCTGCCAGTCAGCCAATCTTGTATCTATTTTAGTATCTTTCCTGGAATACCTTGGGGCTTACCTTGTTAAGCAGCCTTATGTACTGCACCTTGTCAAAGGCCTTCTGAAAGTCCAAGTAAACAACATTCACTGACTCTCCTTTGTCTATCCTGTTAAAGAATTCCAGCAGATCTGTCAGGCAAAAATTTCCCTTTAGAAAAACATGCTGACTTTGGCCTATTTTATCTTGTGCCTCCAAGTACTCCGATAATGCATCCTTAATAACGGTCCCCAACATCTTCTCAACCACTGAAGTCAGGCTAACTGGCCTATAATTTCCTTTCTTCTGCTACACTCCTTTCTTAAAGAGTGGAGTGACATTTACAATTTTCCAGTCCTCCAGAACCATTCTGGAATCTAGTGATTCTTGAAAGTTAATTACTAATGCCTCCATAATCTTTTTAGCTATCTTTTTCAGAACTTTGAGGTATAATCCATCTCGTTCAGGTGATTATTCGACGTTTGGACCTTTCAGTTTCCCTAGCATCTTCTCCTTAGTAACAGCAACTACACTCACTTCTGCCCTCTGACATTTTCAAATTTCTGGCATACTGCTACTGTCCACAGAGAAGACTGATGCAAATTACTTATTAGGTTCATGTTCCATTTTTTTGTCCCCCACTACTAGCTCTCCAATATCATTTTCCAGCGGTCCAATTTCCACCCTCACCTTTCTTTTACATTATATATATCTGATAAAACTTCTGGTATCCTCTTTTATATTAATGGCTAGCTTACCTTCATATTCCATCTTTTCTCTCCTTATGGCTTTTTAGTTGCTCTGTTGGATTTTAGAAGTTTCCCAATCCTCTAACTTTCCACTAAGTTTTGCTCAATTATATGCCCTCCCTTTCTCTTTGATGCTTTCTTTGACTTCCCTCATCAGCCACGTTTGCGCCATCATCCCTTGAGAATACTTCTTCATCTTTGGGATGTATCTATCCTGTGCCTTTCAGATTGTTCCTGGAAACTACAGTCATTGCCATTCTGTTGTCATCACAGCAAGAGTCCGCTTCCAATCAACTTTGGCCAACTCCTCTCTCATGCCACTATAATTCCCCTTACTCCATTGTAATAATGATTCATCTGACTTTACCTTCTCCCTCTCAAATTGCAGGGTGAATTCTATTATGTTTACTGCTTCCTCAGGATTCCTTTACCTTAAGCTCCCTAATCAAATCTAGTTCATTACACAACCAGAATTGTTTTTCCCCTAGTAGGCTCAAGCGTAAGCAGCTCTAAAAAGCCATCTCATTGGCATTCTACAAATTCCCTCTCTTGAGGTCCAACACCAAACCAATTTTTCCAATCTACCAGCATATGGAAATCCACCATGACTATCATAATAGCATTGCCTTTTCTAGCTCCCATTGTAATTCGCACCCCACGTCCTGGCTACTGTTCAGAGGCCTGTATATAACTCCCATCAGGGTCCTCTAACCCTTGCAGTTTCTGAACTCTACCCACAAGCATTGTACATCTTCTCATGCTATGTCATCTTTTTCTAAGGATTTCATTTCATTTTTTACCAACAGAGCCACCTCATCCCCTCTGTCTGTCCTTTCAATACAACTTGTCTCCTTTGATGTTAAGCTCACAATGAACTTTCTTCAGCAATGACTGAGTGATGCCCACAATGTCATACCTGCTGATCTCTAACTGTGCTACAAGATGATCTAACCTTATTCCATTTACTGCGTGGATTTAAATATAACACTTTTAGGCCTGTATTCATAACTTTTTTTTCAATTTTGCCCCCTTCAACTCATCTGACTGCAATTTTGCCCTATCATCTGCCTGTTCCTCCTCACAGTCTCACTACATACACACTGTATATCAACTGCCCCATCCTTAGGCCTATCACTCCAGTTTCCACTCCCCTTCCATATTAGTTTAAACCCTCCTCAAATGCTCTAGCAAACCTGTCAACAAGGATCTTGGTTGGTCCCCCTTGGGTTCAGATGTAAATTGTCTTTTTTGTACAGGTTGTATCTTCCCAAGAAGAGATCCTAAAGATCCAGAAATCTAAAACCATGCCCCTGCACCATTTCCTCAGCCCCACATTCATCATGTTCTTACCCTCACTGGTGTGTGGTACAGGCAGCAAATCAGAGATTGCTACCCTGGAGGTCCTGCTTTTCAGCATTCTGCCTAAATCACGATATTCTCGCTTCAGGACCTCCTCCCTTTTCCTAACTGTGTCAGTGATACCAATAAGACCTCTGGCTCCTTGCCCTCCCCTTTTAGAATCTTGTGGACCTGATCTGAGACATATTTGACACTGACATTTGGGAGGCAACAAACCATCCGCTTGTTTTTGCTCCCCTGACTATAGAATCACACTCCACTTCTCCCTCCTTCCCTTCTGAGCCACAGAGCCAGAATCAGTGCAATAGACCTGGTCACTGCAGCTTCCCCCTGGTGGGCCATTCCCCTCCGTGCAGTATCCAAAGTGGTGTACTTATTATTTAGGAGAATGGCCACAGGGACCCTCTGCACAAGCTGCCTACACAATTTCCCTTTCCTGACAGTCATCCAGCTAGCTACATGCCTCCTGCAACTTAGGGGTGACTACCTCCCTAACTATCTCCTCATTTTCCCATGTGAGCTGAAGGTTATCCAGCTGCAGCTCCAGTTCCTTGACATGGCTTCTAAGGAGATGCAGCTCAATGCACTTCATGCTGATGTAGTTATCAGAGACTCGAGGTTTCTCAGAGTTCCCACATCTCACACAAAGAGCATACCATTAACCCTGGACCCATTCTCATGGCATTAGCTATGTAGATATAGAGAAAGAAAGAGATAGGGGGAAAAAAACTTACTTAAAGCTTACTTCAAACCTCCGCCTGTTCTTGCCCAAGCCTGTTGAGCCAAAGCCTGACCACTCTAACAATGTCCATGTCAATATCTTTTTTTATAAAACTTCTGCCACCAGCTGCAGCAACCCACATGTTCAATATAAGCACTAGAAACACAGTAGCAGCCAAGAAGGATCGTCCAAACATTAATCATGAATGGAGCCAAGGATCACCTTGTAAAATTTTGATCTAGCTTGCTTTGTACCTGTTAATGACAAGAAACACAATATAGATATAAGAGTCAGCAAATCTTGCAAGTGGACTGTTCAGTTTGGGAAAAAGGATCTTAAATTTAGGGCAGACTCCTGAATTTAATGATCTTAAAAAGACCGATATTTAGATAGACAGCCAGGTTCCTAAACCATATTGTTGTTTGAGTCATTTCCAGAAAAGGTCAGGTGAAGGAAACTGTGTCCTGAATTTTATATTCCAGGCTGATTTAAAACCAAAAAAAGTGGGTAAATTAGGTTGAATTCTTCCTAAAATTTTGTTTGAGTATTAAACAAGGAATCTAATCTGCAGCAGCTAAGTATCTTCTCTTTCACCCAATTAAAAAGGTGTTACCTGTTTACCACATCATCCAATAAGCAAGAGGGTACATCAGATTGAAGTTAATACCCGATTTAATCCACACGGAGAACTTGTATTTCTAAACAGATCCTCCAGAAATCAAAGGAATTGAAGGTTTATTTACACAGGCGCTCTGAGACTTTAATTTGTTAAGAGTCCAGCCAACTACTTAAATTTATGAACTCTGAATCTCAAGTTTAATAATGATAAGTTGCTGTGGAACTGAGGACTGACAAATAGACAAGGAAAGAAGACACTTCGAATTTTACTGTCAGGTAGCTAAGGAACTTCCAATAATATCCTGATATGTAACAACACATCCATTTGCCCGGAGAAGTAGTACGTGCTTTAATTTATCTTTGTCAAATTTCAGCAAATGAGAAGCTTGGGATAGGATCAGGAAGGAGAACGATTAGGCCATTCAGAAATAAATCACTTCTATAACAAAAGTGAAGTTTGTCAAGGAGATCATTATTTCACCGGTAAACGTACAAATTCAGCAGAATTTCACAAAATATACACTGGATTGTTACATCTGACACCGTTAGGCTGAGGTTATTTCCCACGCTTTGTAAACCAAAGCAATGTCATTGGTCAAAAGTACAGGAGACACAACTGATCAAAAAGTTAACAACACAATTCACCCGAGAGGACATGCTAGAATGTTAGTTACTCTATCCCCCCCAAAATAAAAATAAAAAAAACTGCAATCATTTTTTTAACGTTTTTAACATACAAAAATATGAGAATGAAATATAAATTAATATATATTAAAGATTCAAAAATGGAGTGAAAGAGAAGTTCTAGCAAAGTTAGGTACAAGTTTTTCTTGATACAATAAATACTTCTTAATGATATTTTGAATACTGCATAAACTCATTTCAAAAGAAAACCACAAAACTTTATCCAACTAAGTAATCCATACATCAATTCTCTATCTGTTGTATAGTCCCCCATTTATAGTTATATTACAAAGAATTAATACTGGAAACAAGGCTTGCTAAAACACTTTGTAAGCTCGATTATGCTAACATACACATTATACCGGGAAAAAGAAAAATTGCTGTTCACGTAATCAAGATATAAAATGACAGCAGAAGCTCCAGGTCTTCTTCATCGATGCACATTCTTGGTTTCATTTCCTTTCAGCACAGTTAAATCCACGTCCCTGTTTCAAAGATGGACGGACATCTTCTTCAGTGGCACAGTCTTCCTTTAGATTTTTTTTTGTCCGCTAGATGTCAAATTATAGAGTTTCCTCACACTGAGTCAGGAAAAGTCAAAACAGTTTGGCTTCTGACAGGTACTTCTATGTGTTTTGCAACAACTTTCAGTCAAAAGGACTTGAAATGTATTTGTAAATGAAGAAAATAGTCATTTTCTGATAATAAAAATAAGTCTGTTCTGTATTTTACAATATAATTCAAATATCTCCAGCACGAAAGCAACATACGTCCCACACAGTCACCAGGCGCACATTGTTTTGAAAAGGGGCGAGCGTTTGAAGCTTTTACAAAGAACAGCGTGAGCAGCCGCATTTCACAATCTTCTCCACCTCCTCCACAAACGAAGAGCCGTCAGTGCATTCAAAACTGTATTTCCGCCGTTTGCTTCTCAGAGGCCCACAGCACTGTCCGTTGTCACATCCACCTCTGCACTCTAACCGCGATACCTTTTTGGTTGTCTGGCATGCGGCATAGCCTTGCTGTTTCTGGTAGTAATCTCGGATGCGTTCTCCTCGACAGGAGATTTCTGGAAATGAGGGCAAAAGATCTATCATTTTTGACTGACTTAGAGTAATTACAACACTTTAGTGGTATGTTTACATTCTTCAACTATAAGTAGACTTATACTGTCAAGCCTCATTAGCTTGTAGCTAAATGATTTCAATGTTGCAAGTTCAGAAGGAAAACAGAAGGTAAAGTGAAATCTCTCTTGACTAGCTTGTCATTGTTATTGCTCGAGAATCATCATGTAAAAAATTAACCACAATATCTGGCGTTGCTACAAATGCAGTTAAAGAAGAGACAGCAGAAGCTGCTGTCAACACCAGTTGGGCAGGGCCGGTGGGATGGGGGACAGTGAAAAAAAGTTGGGGCACCTCTTGTAGAGCCACTCCCTCACAGATCCTACACTCCAAATTCAATCCTGACCTCTGACGTACAAAACTGGCATGATCTGCTTCCTCCCACACCCCAAGAATCCCACTGTACTGCCGCTGCGAAACAACTAATTTCATGTCATGTAGGATTCCAATTCTGTGTTTGTTGGTAGGTCAATTGATCACTGTATAATGCTCCCAAGGTTTAGATGTGTGGCGGAATCTTGGGCAAAGAACAGATTCAGAGTTATTGGGAATGTGGGCTAAAATTAAGTTTCAATCTTACTTGATAGTCTTGCAGATCCAGTTTTCCTAACTGTCTTCAGCATAAATCTTTTGAAATGACTATACTTCAGATATTTACAAAGTTTTATCAGAGTTTAAAAGGTACTTAAATTTTATAGTTGGATGAATATTTTTCTTTTTAAATCGCATACTAAGTCAAATGTAGCTCCTTTTTCTCTCCACAGATGCTACCTGACCTCTAGAGTGTTTGTTACAATATTCCAATTAACAAAACTGTGATTACGCTTTAACACTCTCAGTGGCTCCAAAACACAGATTTTATGTTTATAATTTGCCATTCTTTTATAAATAGGTAACAATTCCATGCTTTCAACTGAATATTTTTATTGTTTTATCCTAAAACATGTTTTTAAAAATTTCTATCTTCATCTCATATGTATATCCCAGTCTATATTATGCACCCTGCTTAGAATGTGATTTGGAAATCCTGTCGCTTGATCTTTTTACTGCTATTGAGAATTATTGAATGTGGTCAGTTCCTTAGCCTGCTTGATGAAATCACTGTTGCTGGATGCCAGTGTATTCGTGGAACTGGCATTGGGAAAAAGAGGAAGTCCACAACCATAGGGATTGTTGACAGTTTTGTTACAGATCAGCAGTGTTTCACCACTGAAAACAAAATCTGGGTCAGTATTTCAGGAACTGCAGCAATGGAACCAGCGCTTCAGCATTTAGCCATTGCCACTGGAAATTAACATGAATTCCTATAGTCATCATATATAAAGAATTATAATTTACCACTAAACTAGCAACCCAGAGATTCTAAGTTGAAATTCTATGAAGGGAAACTCTGAAACTGAATTAAAAATAATTGATGATTCAGTACCAAAATATTATAACAGTTTAGGCTGTTATCTTAACCAAATGGTTCAGGCAATAGCCTTCACTACCATCCCACATCTAAATCCCATATTGTTACCTCCAACTGTTCAATAAACACATTATCAGTACATGCAAGGACAGACGCTGCTAAAGATGACTTTTCCAAAATTGTCTACCGTCTAAGATCAAAAAAACACCCCTTTATTAAATTTATCATAGGTGTGCTTTCTGTCTAAGTACAAGACTTATAAATGACCAGAACGTTTAATGAGCATACCAAACTTCTACCCATATTATGGAAATTGAGAATCAAGTCCCACATTTTCCTTTGTTTACCCAGACTCCTTGACTTTTTAAACAAGATATTATTGAATCTAATTCATGATTTTAAGTTATAAGGTTATGTCATGAGGGCATTAAAATACCTCATGTATCTAAGTAATTTTAAAAATACAAAAAAAATCAAAACTATTTATAGAAATAGAATATTAAATGAACATGAGTTTATAACGTTTGTTCCACGAGCAAGGGGAACCTTCAAACATTGCTACATTTAAATGAATCAAACTGCATTGTAATGTTCTCTTGGAGAATGAATACTTGGTTATTATCTTTTGTTGGCCATAAAGATGGCAAATACTCTTTATTTTAAGAAACTGAAAGTGCAGTTTTTTGAAGTATTAACAATATAGTATCTCGTACAATTACGAATGAAAGCATAAACTCCTTTTGTACTACAGTTTTTTCATTGATTCTCATAGATTAAAAATGAATGCTTCTAGTAACATTATTCAGTATGTTTTATATAGATTTTATGCTTCCAGTCATTTGGTATGGAATCATGAACTAATAAAACATGGGAATAAATTTCATTACAATTGCTGCATACTTTACACTTATACCAATAAAAGATGAAAATCACATTTTACAAGCAAAAAGAGTGGGGAAAGGTGTAAGTCAGAACTAGAAGAGGAATAAATTTTATTGAATTCAAACAAGTTTTTAGAAAGGGTAACTAGCAGAAAGAGAGAGAGAAGAAACAATCACCCCTTTTTCCCATTCATCTCACCTGCAAGAGGTGCTGTGATTGGTCAGTTGAAGTTGAGAGGTCAGAGGTAGAGTTTGTACTAGGGTTTAGTTCAGAATCATTGGATTTGGCTGCTCAGTCCAAGAAGATATAGAAATGTTAAAGTGAGATAAACAGCAGTGAGGATAAAGCTGAAAAACTGAACCCTACTTAAATGAAGTGCTTTCAAATTAATGAAACCTTATTAACATAAAACGTGAATTAAATTGAGACATAGAGCAATACAAAGAGTCATCCTCAGCATCCAGCATAATTCAGCTACATGAAATACCAGACGATCGTCAATTTACTGAAAACAGGGAACAAAACATGTTGTTCAAATTCTTAAAGCAATAAGCAACTGCTTCTAAAACCAACAACAAATTTGTGAGGTGTGGTATGTAATGACTGAACGATGAATATGAATGCCACAAGTTAGTCAATACTAGTTACAAAATAGCACTCCAGTTGCTTTATATTTTATGACATACGTTGCCAGCTTTTCCTTTGGTTGAAGGAATGGAATTGAGCATGAAAGAGGTAAAATCGTTCTCCCCAATTGTTTTCAGAAGCTTGGATTCATTGGATACAATAAAGCAAATGACATGGTTGTTTAAAACCATCTGCAACTTGATGTTACAATATCTCAGAAAGAATGGGTGTCTTTAAACTCTAGAATTAAAAATATATTTCTGTTGAACCGTCCATACCTTTATCACAGTTCTCTCCAGTGTAACCACTGTTACATTCACAGTAAGGCCGACTCAGAGCCAAAAGCCTGCATGTTCCATGTTTACACCTGATGTTCTGACAAGGATTAAACAGCTCCTCTTCCTCATCACACAGCACATTCCTGAAACCCAGCTGGCATTTACAGCTGTACGAGAAGGCATTGATTGGCACACAAATACCATGCACGCACCTGAAAACAGATCATAACATTGAATAATCAACAACTGTGTTCAAGTGCAATCTTCCTACAGTTTTATTCCCCCCTTTTCGATGTTTGCCACATTGCAATATAACACTGGTCAAAAGATTGGTGAGTAATGTTAAGTGCAGATGAAAATGTTGCCTATCCCATTATTGGTTTAGACATGACTCAACCAACTGACAGTTGTAGACTTGATCAAGAAAACAAACTTCATGTTATCCATTTCACTAGGTGCTGCAGCTTGACATGATTAAGTAAGCAGTCTCAGCATATCCTGCCATAGCAGCACCAAATGAATCCCGATGCACAAACACTGGGAGCCAAACGAGGAAGTTAAACCTTCATGGGAGGAATTTTCCAAAAAACTCAGAAGTTCTTTGCTGTGCATATCTTGATTTTTACTGATGTAACTGTACTAGCTGAACTACAAGGGGTGCCATGAACTGTAACTCAGGAGGATGATTTCAGATGGGTAGGATGGGAGCTCATGAAATATTATCAGTTTCAATCAGGAATCCCATAATATATTACCTGCTCGCAATTCATTGATAAAGAGTTGCTAGGGTTCATTCCTACTTATCCCACAAAAATAAGCCTATTGTTAATATCCCTGTGAATAACTTAGTTGCACAAACATACCCTCTTAAATTAGTTCAGCTGCAGTGTAGAAGAAAAATGCAAAATACTAACATAAATTATTTAATGTATTTGGTGTTCCAAAGGAATGACTGAATTGAAGTGTCATTGACTGGATCTTCCTGTATCGGTCCCTCATCAGCAAGCTCCTCTCAAAATCCAAGCTGCCTCTTTGAGAAGAGGTCCCAATGAGGTGAGCCAAACACACTTGCTTGGTGCACCCTTAAGTTGGGTGGGGAGATTTCACCAAGAGAAACCCTGACAAGGACCTGACAGGCTTTAGAAAAATTGCAAAACCAGAGGCAGAGCTTTGTCTTCAAACAAAGTTTATAATTAATCTGAATACTTCTTGTATGTCTCAGACATTTTAACATTGACATGAACAAATTCAACTAATGCAATAACTAAAATATTAGAAAACATTATTAAAACTACATTAACATCCATAGGCATGATGAGAGACATTAAGCAAAAATAATCAAATGTAAACCTTGTTTTGGCTTACTAATCTGCTAATTGAGAATCACCACTGATATGACTGGAATGTCTGATCCCATACCAAGTTGTCGAATTGGAAGCTTGATCCAAGTGAAGTTGGACCCCACCATTGGGCTCCAGAATCAGCACCATTTGTGTCTCAATAAGTCTACATTAAGTCTCTCAACCCTATGACTTGGCCTGCATACCATCTCTGGCAAAAAAATTCCAAAAATTTGCCACCCTCTCGCGAAAGAAATTTTTCCTCATTTTTCCTCTAAGTGCATGTCTCTCAAGTCTATGCCTGTGCCCTCTGGTCCTAGACTCTCCCGCTACAGGAAGCATCCTCACTACACCTACTCAATCCAGTCCATTCAGTATTTTGATACCTTTCAGTGAGATCGTCACATATTCTAAACTCTAGTGAGCATAGGCCCAGAGTCATCAAACACTCCTCATTCTCAAGAACCTCCTCTTGACTCTCTCCAATGCCAGCACATCTTTTTTCAGATAAGGGCCCAAAGCTGCCCACAAGTGCACTCTGACCAAAGCCTTATAAAGCTTCAGCATTACATCCTTAACTTTTATATTCTAGTCTTCTCAAAATGAATGTTAACATTTGCCTTCCTTACCACAGACTCAACCTACAAGTTAACCTTTATGGAATCCTGCACGAGGACTCTGAAGTCCCTCTGCACCTTTGATTATTGAATTTTCTCCCCATTTACAAAATTTATTCCTCTACCAAAGTGCATAATCATGCATTTCTCTATATTATATTCCATCTACCACTTCCTTGTTCCTTTCCCCAATCTAAGTCCTTCTGCAGACACCTTGCTTCCTCAACATTACTTTCCCTTTCAGCTGTCATCATATTCTCTGCAAACTAGGCCACAAAGACACCAATTGCTTCATCAACATGAAAAAATCTGCAGATGCTGGAAATCCAAAGCAACACACACAAAATTCAGGAGGAACTCAGCAGGCCAGGCAAATGGAAAAGGGTAAACAGTTGACGTTTTGGGCCGAGACCCTTCATCAGGACTGTTCACTTCTTCCCATATGTCAAAATCACTGACATATAATGTCAAAAGTAGTGGCCCCAACACCGCCCCTTGAGGCATACCACTAGCCACCGGCAGCCAATCAGAAAAGGCCCCCTTTATTCCCACGCTTTCCCTCCAGCAACACAGCCAATCTTCTATCCATGTGAGGATTTTCCTGTAATACCATGGGTGCTTATTTTGTTAAGCAGCCTCATGTACAGCACCTTGTCAAAGGCCTTTTGAATATCCAAATAAACACCATCCACCGACTGCCTATCCTGCCTGTTATTTCCTCAAAGAATTCCAGTAGATTTGTCAGGCAAAATTTTCCCTTTAGAAAACCATGCTGAGTTTGGTCTATTTTATCATGTGTCTCAAAGTACCCTAAAACCTCATCCTTAATAGATTTCAACTTGTTTCCAACCACTGAAATCAAGCTAACTGGCCTATAATTTCCCTGCTTCTGCCTCTCTCCTTTTATCTATACATTACTAAAATTCTCATTCTGTTTATCTATCTGTCAGTTTGTGCCCTCAAGTTAGCCCAATCGATGCATTTTTTTGACTAAATGGACTTAAAATACGCTAACTTACAGAATGCATGCAAAGGTCAGGGTTATATTTGTATAAAATTGATCACTTGTCAACAGGCCCCGCATTCCACTCCCAATTCCAGCTTTCATGGAAACCGCGACGTGACACCACGATGCATGCACACGGCCAGCCTCAGCAGCGCCTCACGATGCTCACAGCAGCGCCGCCAACTGGAGCAAAAGGGCAGGGCAGCTCTATTTCGAGTGGTCACATTCTGCTAATCACCATCAGCATGTGCACGATTGGGACAGATCTAACTGCCACCCATCAATAAGAGATCATTAAATCTAATTGTGATGATGTACTTTGAGACACCCATCAAACCCTTTACTGTAGTCAAAGGACAGCGGTGACTATATCACGTCCATTTAGGAGAGCGCCAACCACATCATCAAGAATAATCAGCATCCTGGAGGCTTTGGTGTTACTGCTTCGTATCTTCTATCCAGCATTAAGGTAAAAAAAATATGGTCAGCCTAATTATGCCGCTTGGAAAGAGAAGGGAGACACTATGGTCAAGAGAAGCCGCCAAACGTCATTGGGGAGCGGCAAAGAGAAGGATAGAACAAGAATCGGATGAGGCCCGGGCCACACGACTCCAGGACCAAAGAGTCGGGACAAAAAAGATGAGAGAAGCAGAGACAGAGGAGCAGAGGCATGCATGTCTCCAAAATGACAACTGGCACAGAAAGAGGAGAGAACAAGAATCGGATGAGGCCAGGGCCACACAACTCCAGGATCAAAGAGAAAGAACAAATGGTAGAAGAGATGAAGAGACGAAGGATGAAAGGGCTGCGCATCTCCAGAATGACAACAACTGGCACAGGAGGAGAGAGGAAGAGACGGAGGAGAAAAGATCAACTCGAGAATATGCGGCAAAGAGTAATTATTGCGAGAGTTGCTGAAGACGACAATGCCCGCTTTCAATGACAATACCTCGACAGAGAAAGAGCAAGGCAAAATACACGACTTGCACGCCGTAACATTTCTGCTGATGTTGGTACGATGACCAGAGTATGCCTTTGCTGCCGTGCCTTCCTATTCACTGGAGAAACCGCAAATTTCTGCTGTATGAAGGGAAAGGTCGGGATAGGCAATTTGCAGCCTTTACCTAATGAACTCCTCAATCTATACAGCAATGAATAATCTATTGCAAACGAGTTCAGGAAGAACATCAGACAATAAAATTGCCTCTTCCAAATGACATCCTTTGGTGCCAAAGAAGTCCTTCCAACGAGGAATGGATGGAATCCTTCTGTGATTATTCAAATCCATCATTACATTGGAGATTTTAATGCCAGACCCCAACCAGCAAGCCTGATTCCTTCAAATTTACTTCATGGATTTTCAAGACAGCGTAGAACTGAGAATGTGGATACTACAGAATGATGGAATTCAACATGAGATTCTTGAATTATTGGAAATCCTACAACAACAAAACCCATATATTGCGCCCCTTCGACTTGCAAAAGAACAAATTTGAGGCATGTCAGAAGAGTCCATTGTTATTGATCCTGACTGGAGGGAAGATTTAATGCACAAATTGCCAATGAAATCGCTGTCATTACACCGAATGGCTCCGAACCTGAAGCAAGATCACAGTACATTGGGTTGAAAGAACGAGGTGGTGATTTGCAAATAATTTCAGAGTCCCATCGCTCATATGACAGCTTTCAATACGTACTTTCCTTTTCATTGGAGACGATGGCTGGCACCATCATCTCCGAATGACAAATAACAAGAAACTGATGGCAATGTGCTATTATGCGTATCGAATAATGAACCATGAGAATGAGTTTAATAACCTTTTCAAAGGAGGACGTCTATTCCAACAATACCTGGTCGATATGGCTGCTAAGATTGAAGGGTGGCAGATCAACCAGAAATGTTCTCATCAAAAGTGTCCTTTGTTAAATGAGGAGGAGCTATACTTGTCTTACTACGTGTCTTTCTTCTTTAATAAAATGAGTTTGTCCAAAGCACAGCGATAGCAATAGCATTCAGGGAAATTTAATGTTCATTCTGGTCACATCAGATTGCACTACCTTTCTCTCAAAGGGTGCCCCAACGGGTCACCCGGTTGTCTAGTCATTACTAATCTCTTCATCCATCTCTTTTAGAACCCTGAACCATGGTCCAGGTGACTTATCCATCTTTAGAGTTTTCAGCTTTCCAAGCACCTCCTCCTTAGTAATGGCAATGACACTCACTTCTTCCTCCTGATACTCTTGCATTTCTAGCATTCTGATTAATTTTTTTTGCCATATTATATGTCATTTATTTTGCTTTTATATTACCTTGGACTTCCCTTGTCAGCTCAGTTGCTTCATCCTCCCTCCCAGAAACACAATACTGTTCTGCTGTCATCCCTACTAGTGCCCCATTCCAATCAATTCCCCTCTCATGCATTTGTAATTCTCTTTATCCACTGTAATACTGACACATCTGATTTTAACTTCTTCTCAAACTGCAGTGAGAATTCTATCCTATTATGATCACTATCTCTTCAGGGTTCCTTTACCTTAAGCTTCTTATCCAACCTGGGTCATTAACCACCAATATAACCACCAATCCAGAATTACGTTCTCCTATTGGGCTCAGCCTCAAACTGCTCTAGAAAGTCATCTCATAGCCATTCTACAAATTCCCTCTCTTGGCATTCACCACCAACCTGATTTTCCCAATCTACCTGGATATTGAAATCTCCCATGATTATCACAACATTGCACTTTTTACATGCCTTTTCTAATTTCCCAATGTAATTTGTAGCCTACATCTTAACTACTGTTAGGAGGCTGTATATAGCTCACATCTCAGTTTTTACCATCTCAGTTTCTTAAACTTTACCAACAAGGATTATCCATCTTCCAATCTTATGTCACCGCTTTCTAAGGATTTGGTTTGATTTCATTTCATACCAATAGAGCCACTCCAAGCCCTCTGTCTACCTAAGCACTTTTAAACCTCGTGCTATGTCACCAACCAATGACCTCTTGCGCTGGGCGCTGCCCACCAAGAAAGAAGCCAAACAGCATCTGAGCTCTTTTTAAACCTCACACCGTGTCACCAAAGAATGACCACTTGTGCTGATTGCCACCTGCCAAGAAAAAAGCCAAAAAGTACTTCAGCTCTTTTTAAATCTCACGCTGTCACCACTGAACCATCTCTTGTACTGACTGTCGCCTGCTGAGAAAAATGCCGTAAAGCACCTGACCGCTTTTTATCCCTTTTTTCACACATAAGAGCTCCTAAACCTAATTCCTGCAACTTCTTTATTTAAATAATACCGTTCGTTTGGTTTTCCTTTCAAACTGCACAATTTCTCAATTTTCCCAACTTTTTGCCCACTCAACAAACTTACTAATATTTCACTAAGAACTACATTGACCTTGCTATTTTGCTCTTCATCTATTTTTATGTAGTTGCAAATTTGTTTACAAATCATTCTCTTCCTTCCAACTCATCAATATTTAACAAGTAATTAGTTGTACTCCCAGTGCTGACCACACTGGTACAAGTTTCAACCTTAAATAAAATACTTATATTGAGTCCTGACGAAGGGTCTCAGCCCGAAACGTCGACAGTGCTTCTCCTTATAGATGCTGCCTGGCCTGCTGTGTTCCACCAGCATTTTGTGTGTGTTGTTTGAATTTCCAGCATCTGCAGATTTCCTCCTGTTTGCACTTTATTGGCTTTTTTTTTTGCTGTTTTGTAGCCAATCCTCTTTCCATCCTATCAAGATACCCTAAACACCATGGTCTCGTATCTTGTGATGTAACTTTTCTGAGGCATCTTGTCAAGCACTTACTGGAAAACCCAAGTACACATTTCTACTTGTTCCTCCCTATCCACTTTGGTCCTCCCTTCCCCAAAAAGCTCTGTAAGTATGTAAGAAATGACCTCCCCTTTGTGAAGCTAGGAGGGTTTTGCTTAATTAAGTAACAATTTTCCAAATTTGCTATTACTTCCCTAATATATAATTTCTAGTGTTCTCCAAAAATATTTATTAGGCTACTAAATCTATGGTTAACTGCATTTTTTCCTCCCTTCCCTATTGAATAAGGGAGTCATATTCGCAGTTTTCCGGTCCTCTGGTACTTCTCCAGAATTGAAGGATTGTTGGAAGATTACAACCCTGCATCTATCCTGTTGGGAGCCACTTCTGGCCCAGCTGGGCTCAGGGTTTTAACACCCTTTAGCCACATTATTTTACCTAATTTTCCAGTAATAATGATGGCATTTAATTTTCCCCCAACATTATTCAGCATTACTAGGCTTTGTCTGGGATCATTTTCTATTTGGTTGAGGGAAAATATCTGATTAACACCTTTGCCACTACCTTTTTTCCCGTATCTGTATCTCTTGTCATATACTTACAGAAGTTCGTATAACTCTTTTGTTATCCATTCCTAGTTCACTCTCATTATTTACTTTTTCCCTATTATATTTCATGTTTTTCTTTGCTAGATTCTAAACCAGTCTTCAAACTCACACAAACTTTTGCCTTCTTTTATGTTTTCCGTTTCAACTTAATATCTTCCTTAACTTCTTTGCTTAACTATGATTGGTTCAACTCTCCCTGCTGGGTTATATTTTTGTTGAGTATTATGCATTATCATGTTAAATGTCAGAAACTATATGCCGTTTAAACCCTCCAACTAGGCCATCTTTCCCAGACCACCTCAGCCAGCTCTATCCTCATTCCATTGTAAATCCCTTTATTTAGGTTAAACACAGTTATTTCTAACACAAGTTTATTTTTCCCCTCATATGCTATCATTTCTTCCTAGGGGAATCATTCACTCTCAGGTCACTTATCAAATGTGCTTCATTACCCATTACAGATCCAAGAAAGCTTGTTCCTGGTTTGGCTCTATAACACCATTCTTTAGGAAAAAATTCCTAATGAACTCTGGAGATTCATTTTCAGTGCTACCCTTTCCAACTTAATCAACACAACCTACATGAGGTCTCCTAAATAATTGCACTACTCATTTTACACAATACAGCATTTGTCGATTTACACCCTTTTCTACAAGGCGTCTGCTATTCATTTCTCATTAATGGATGTCACCTTTTCCTTTCTGCCTGTCATTCCTAGTAGTCAAATATCCTTGAGCCCTTTGCAATCATGTCTCTATGATGTCTATTGGATCACATCCGTTCACCTCTAATTATTTACCTTATTACAAATATATTGTGTATTAAGATATAAAGCCTTTGGGTTTGTTCTTTTTCACAAGACAAAAAAGATTTTGGTTCCTGAATACTTTTGGGTGTATTTTATGGATTTTGGGCTGCTGGTCATGAAAATCACCATGAAATTTCCCTATCACACACACCTTTTTTTTGGAATCACCTATGTTTGTTATTTCAATTTATCAGGTGAGATTAACTGATGCCAAGATTAAGGACGACATTGTTGTTGGTCCACAGATCTAACAGGTCATCAATGATAGGCAGTTCAATGAACTTCCAGTGAGACTGAAGAAAATCGCATGGAAGGCATTCAAGGATGTTGTTGAAAATATTCTTGACGACTACAGAGCACAAACCATGTGTGGCTGATTTACAACATGCTTCAAGCATACAAAACCGCAAGTGCAACATGTCACTAAATATTTAGTTTTTGCATTCCCATTTAGACTTCTTCACTGCAAATCTTGGCACTGTCAGCGACAAGCATGGTGAAACGTTTCACCAGGATATCGCGTTCATGGAGAAATGGCATCAGGGCAACTGGAATCTATCAACGCTGGCTGATTACCGTTGGACATTTAAGCGAGAAGCCACAGACACGGATCACAAACAAAAATCATCAACATCTTCAGCTTAGTTGAGCCATTGCAAAGAGTCAACACTATTATGGAATTAAATGCATTATATTCAATAGAAGTCAATTTCTTACTTCTCTAAGTTCCAATGTGATATAAGTAGTCTGAAATTATATTTGTGGTCAGCTTCATAAACAAATTGGTCTATCATAAACAAAAAAAAATCTGAGGAAGCAACACTTTCAAACAAATTTGTTGGCCAGTCTTTTAATTCATCTTACATTTATTTTGTCTTGTGTTCTTATTTGCCTTGTGTGCTTGATTTCCTTCCCTTCTCTAATGTTCTCCCATCTCTATCCTGCTTTATTTCTCTCTCCTGAGTCAAACAGCTAAGCTTTAATCCTTTTCCTATCCCCTTTTAAACCCTCCCCAACAGCACTGTGAGCAAACAACTCTACAAGGATGGGTTCTGGGCCTACCTGGATGCTGCAGGCCCCATCTATTTCCAGAACCAGATATATTGTTCCTTGAATCTAAATCACTCCCTCTCCTATACCATTTATTTAGCCAAACATTTATGTTCTTCTATCAGCACTAGCACTAGTACTGGAAGTAATTCTGAGATTACTACCATTGACTCTGTACTTGGTAACTTATCAGCTAACCCCAAAATTCAAGCTTGCAAGACATCGGTCCTTTTGCACCTAAGCTAATGACGCCAATATGTTATTCAATCACTGATTTTTTCACCTTCTACTCAAGAAAGCTCTGCACCATCCTGGGACAGCCTTGACCCTAAAGCCAGGGAGACGAGTAGTCATCTGGGAGTCACATTCATGGCTGCACAGGCACCTTTATATTCTCTTGCAATGGAATTTCCCTGGCTTCTTCTTTACCTTTTCAGTAGGTAGGCCCACGTCCCGTGATCCTGAGTCTTCCTGCATCCTTCCTGAGAGGTCATGTGCCTGAAGAGTTCCCAAAAGAGTTGCTGGGAGAGGGGGATATCTAAATGGATTGCCTCCCCCACTCTGCTTGGTACCTTCCTGGCAGTGTAGCCTTTATGTGCAGTGTGACTACCTCACTAAATATGGTACCCATGTACATTCGAGCATTGTGGATGTTCCAACGGAGTCAGCAGTCCAAATGAAGGGTCTTGATCCAAAACATCGACTGCTCATTTTCTCCCATAAGTGCTGCCTGATCTGCTGAGTTCCTCCAGCATCTTGTGCGTTTCTCCACGTTCCAGCATCTTGTGTCAACAAAAATGGTAACATAGCCCCTTCACTAGCATTTAAATCACCCATATGGATGAACATAAAAAGATGCACTTAACCCACGTGAGACGATCAACAACAAATGCACTCTCACTTACTTATTGCCCTGACATGGGTCATTGGTTTGCTGGTCACAAAGAGTCCCAGTCCAACCTCCTTCACATTCACAAGTGAAGCTGGATTGGCCAATGGAGTGACAAGTGCCGTGTTGGCACATCTTCTTCTGGCAGGGTTCACAGCCTGGCAGAATGCCAGTCTGCATTGGAACTTTCTTGAAGTCCTGCAGTTCATTGTTGATATACAAGTTGCGGATGCAGCCGTGGAAGCTGGTACCATTCTGACCTGGCCCTTGGCGCAAAGCTGCCAAGTTGGTCCTGATGGGCATACCTAAAAAAACAGCCAAAATCTGGTGAATGGTTTTATGGAGCAAAAGCACTTTAGTGCTAATACTGAAATTCCATAGCAGTGCTAAAACATATTCAAACTCTTAAGCCAAAATAACTTACAAGATTCATTCCCTTCAGCAAATAATTGCTGAAATCATCCATTTCCTGATCCTCTTTTAACCTACACTCCTCATGTATTTTCTAACTTGCATTAGAAAGCCATTACCAACAAACTGTGCATAGACTATAATATTCTAGTTGTGACCTAAGGTAGTGGTGCCCATTATGAGATAAAAGCCTTAGCTGGAAAATCACACACAGAGAGAATTAAAACCTACAGCAAAGGTCGTTCTAGAAGGACTCTCAGGAATTATCATTTAAGCAGAAACAATCACTCAGTCAATGTAGGACTATTTTTGTGCAACTGCGTTGGAAAGGTTAGCCTGACATGTAAATCTGTTAATCCTTCATCTGCCTTCTGCAAGATTACCAAGAGTTATTCAATAAGTATCGTATGCAAAGGGTTGTACTTTAGTTTGCAAGCACATCCCTGTAATTCATAACATTCAACTTCTGTTTCTTAGAAATATATTTTCATCTATTAAAATGGAATATAATGTCTAATATCCTGTTCTCTTTATAATTATATCTGGATTTTGATCTTTGCCCAGAACTGTGAAGAATTACACAAAGCAGACATGCAGAAGGAATTTCCTCATCAGCGTAAAATGTAAGGAAGGTTCTGGAGCCATTCCATACCTCCAACATAGAGCGGGGAGTCCACGTTAAGTGTGGATTGTCTGGCTAGGTTGTTGATACTCTTTGGATTTCCTCCATCAATCACCAAACTCAACATTTGATCAGCTGCCACCAGCTCCAGATTGTGGAAGTTACCATCATTAATTGTTTCCACACTGCAGGGAAAAAACAAGGGAGCTCAGTTAAATGGATAATGTACATTGTATATTGCACCAAAAATCAAGTAGATTTACTTGAATGGTAAATTCAAGTAAATTTACCATTATTACCATACCAAACAAAATTATTTGTTTGCTTTAGTTTAATACAATGGAAATTGAATCACTTGATCTTTTAACAAAAGCATACTTTATTATTTGCCCATGTTTCTGTCCACAATAACTCAGGGCAGGATGGACTATAGCAGAAGAAGACCACGAACATACACCCACTGGTCACTTTATTAGATACAGAAACTATTCCAGGCGGAAGACATTTAGATACAACACTAGAAAACACTGTTATTAAATAAAGCATTGTGCAAATCTAGAACTCTGCTCCAAAAGTTTGTGGATAGTGGGACAGTTGAAGATTTTCAAGATTGTGACTTACAGTGTTTTTTTTAATTATTATATAGCAGGAACAGAGCAGGGGTTCACAATTTTTTTATGCCATGGTCCAATACCATTAAGCAAGGAGTCCATTGTCCCTAGGTTGGGAACCCCTGGTATAGAGGGACTTCAGAAAATGGAGTTTATGTAGGGAGTGAAGAATCATGGACGTCGTGAACTTGTGAACCTGTCTGCCCAGTTACAATCTATTTAAATATGTTCCATGATCAGATTCATCTTCATAATGGACTCAGCATAATTATGGATGGTGAAACTTGTGACTTAGTTGACAGCACATTCAGCTCTAAGGTGGTGGCTTTGAATTCCTACTCAAGAGACCCAGACAACAGTTACACCATTCATGAGAGAGCTCCAGGCTGCTGGAGGAATCCTGTCTGTTTTCTTAGGAAGACATAACAGATTCTTTGTCACTATTTTTAAGTAGCTACTCCAGATGTCTTAGATACTATTTATCCTTCCTTCAACATACTAAAATATAATATCTAGTCATTGTCACATTACAGTGGATTCGGTTAATTGGTCCATCAGTTAATCTGGGTAGACTATTATATGGGGCAACTCTTAAAGAACATAAACTAATTGAGAAAGTAATTGGGATTTCCTTCATTTATTTGGGTCACTATGCTGCTTAATTGTGACAGGGAACTGTAACGGTTCCCAGTTTCTAACTAGCATCAGTCGTGTGATCTTGTGTGACCATTAGACACTACACTGTGCTTAGAGTGATTTAAATAGCATGACTTGCATGTGTTTGTGTTCACAAAGCAGTGATTTTTATCCCTGATAGATGGTGAGAAGTAAGCAGTAAGACCATTTAGAATTGATTTAACTGTGGTTTCAAGCTTTCAGGTTTGGAGATGCCAGAAACAGTCAGGAGTGAAAATGGATATTTGCAGGATGCAATTGTCGAAAGCACAGTATGAAGGCAGTCCGTTATCTACATTAAGCGTCTGCACTGATTTTGTTAATTTACAGTCAATTAAAAGAACACAACAATCTGTTGTATCCCAAGATGGCAGTGAAACCTGAGCAGGAGAGTTTTTACGTTGAAAAGCTGTTGCACTGGGACAGTTTCACTCTGTCGATCTCAGAAGTCTGGATCCAGCAGTACAAGTAGCCATCACACACTGAGGTCTTCCTTGGCACCAAGAAACTATGACAATTTCTGTGCCTTCGCTCTCCTTGAAGCATCTTCTTAGCCATTGGATCTTACTCTTGTTCTCATCTGCTCAGTCCACTGGAGCTGACTTCACATGGAAGGACAGGCATGTCCCGATTTCACCGGGGTATGAGGTCTGCCAGCTACCCTCACGTACATCAGCCCGCCTTTGGAAGCAGTGTACCAGGGTGCGACCACATACAGGCAGCTACTTGAAGCCACAGGTGAGAGTTGAGTGTCCGCTGGGGACCAAAGGTGAGTGAGCTGCCACAGAATGGACATGACAGAGGTGCTACTCCTTCCAGAACATTCCATACACAGCAGCGAACACCTGATGAATGCATCCATTGATAACTAATAGGAACTAATTCACAGTTTAATAGTTTTGCGGTAGCATTGATAGTGTTATAATTTGTTCTGTATCTCATTTAAATACTTAATTTGTTACTCAGTTAAATGGCAGTTTGCCTTCTTTATACCTTTATAACTATTTCCATGAAATTTCAGCTAATTGGGGCAGCCGCTTAATTGGCCTAACGTACTGGTCCTGATGTGTTCCAATCGACGGAATCCACTGTATTTTTTATCAGAATGTGTTATGCCCAAGTTGTTTGTCAGATTTTCTATATTAAAACAATAGTCATTCTGCAAAGGATGCTTCATTAACAACTTTGTGATGTGGTCAATCCACTGACCATTTCTGGTGCTCTTTTAGAATTGCCTAAATCAGGAGGACATTTTTAAAAATATTTTAAACAAATCATATTCATTCTGCTTGTTTAATTACTTAGGCATAATTATTCATGGAAACATTATATCAGACTTCAGCTGAATGAGAATCATATTAAAGACCCACTGTAATCTTCTCTGTGACTCAAAACATGGTAATAAATGATAAATGTTAAGAATCACAGACTTGTCAAAGGAGTCTATTTGAGTTAATTATTAGCAGTATCTTTGTGTTATGCAAGCCAATATATTGCCAGAAGGACCTGTCACAATTCTGTACATGAATGATGAATTGTCTAATTAATGTCTTATTGCAAAACATTTCTCTTTTCCCCTCTTTTGTGACTCTGCAATTAATTCTGACATTACCAGTCTTCTTTGGTTGGATTACTTCGGTTGGGAATTACTCAGAAGCAGCCAGGTTCAAGCTTATTGCTTGTAGCCTGTTCCTTCAGCAAGACCCCATCTGCAGATTAGTTTCACAATGAACTATCAACATTAGGTTTTGATAGTTCCATAAGAATGGAAACAAATATGTAAGATATATGTTCAGTCTTTTTAAAGTCTTGGAACAACACTCTATTTGTTTCCATTCCTATGGTCTCATGGAGGATTTGTACTCATCAGGGCTGACTAACATTGCTATGAACTTGCTACATTATGTGCTTGAGATTGCATTGGTTCTCTTAATGGAAAGGAATGGATGGGCAGGCACCAGCTGAGCACAGCATCACCTACAGCTCTGATGACACTTCATCTCCTGAAAGTTGAACAACTTGCTAACCCCATAGGTGAAGAAAGACTGCTTTGTATTGCTACCAATGCAGAACGTGTCATGAGCTTCCCTTTAGGAGAGGAAGGGAGAGGAACAGAGAGGAGAATTTTCTTTTCTTTCTGCAAACAGCTGGGCCCCATAACAGGAACATGCTTTGTTGGAGCCACTGCTTGTGATGGAGAATTACCATCTTAAAATTGGATATTCAAATTCCAAAACCCCAAATTGGACCAAATATACTGCAAATCATAAAACACAAGAGATTCTGCAGAAATCCAGAGCAACACATACAACATGCTGGAAGACCTCAGCAAGTCAGGCAGCATCTATAAACAGTTGATATTTGACATTTCAGGCTAAGATCCTTCATCAGGACTGGAAAGGAAGGAGGAGAAAACCAAAATAAGATGGTGGGGGGAGGAAAGTGAGTACAAGCTGGCAGGTGATAGGTGAAACCAGGTGAGGGGGAAGAATGGTTGATGAAGTAAGAAGGTGGCAGGTGATATGTGGTAGAGGCAAAGCACTGAAGATGAGGACAGTGGACCATGGGAGAAAGGCATGGAGGTGGGGCACCAGAGGGAGGTGATGGGCAGGTGAGAAGAGAAGGGGTGCCAGAATGGGGAATGGACAAATAGAGAAGACAGAGTAGGGGAATCACATCTCAGAAATACACATCCACAGTGATTTAACCATTGAAGTACTGCCAATGGTACTAAGGAAAAACATATGATTTCTCATTAAGTGGATATACAGTTCCTAAAACAAGAACCACAGATGTGCGCACATGCATACACAAGAATGCAGGAACAGAAAGGAGCCACCTGACCCCTCAAGCTGCTACATTTCCCAATATCATCATTGCTGATGCACTCTCAGTCTCGACTCCTCTTCTGAGCCAATTCTACCCAGCCATCAATCCCCCAATCATTCAGAAATGTACTCTACTTGAAATATCTACCTGATCATTTCTGGCTTTCACTCTTGCCTGTCAATGTGTAAAATGTAGCCCATTTGTACGTTTGAGAACGTTTGTTCATTGCTACAGTATGATTGCAACACTTCTGAATATGCCAGAATCAATAATCCATCAGAGCATCACCAATTCTAATAAGTGTTGGAACAAACTGATTTAGAGAAACCACATCAATTCATCGTGAGTTTTCAGAAAAAGACAAATGGATTTCAGCTGAAACTTGTCAGTGTCTGAATATTTGAATGAAGTGATAAGAGTTCAGGAGGAAAAAAACTGTGCTTTCTCCAGTCTCAGTCTGGATTCTTCTTGGTGAGGTGCTTTGTCCTGAGGCTGGTATGACCCAAATCACTCAGTGTCAAGTTTTCCATATATAATCCCAGGGTTCAGAGGAAACTGAGGAATTAGGAATGTTTCGTGTGGGCAGAGCCTGCCTGCAGACCTGCTCTGATATTCCATTTTAGGCTGAGAAGTGCTAGGGAAATTACGGAATTGTTCAGCACTAAACACAACTGGTTCCCATTTTTTATTGGATTCCACTAGGCTTCTGCCCTACTTCTCAGCAGGAACACAGAAGAGCTAGAGGTAACATTTAGAACATTTAGATCCAGTGGCAGTACACATCTCCTAAACTAATTTGAAGAATTTCTGGCCACTGGCATTCCTGTAAATGAATAATTATTTTCTTGAACTGCATTCAAATTCTGCTCCAACTAATGTGTGTAAGTCTTATGGGTAGGAATGCATTCATGGTGAAGAGGTCAATACTCCCCAATGCCATTAGGCTTTACAATTCAACTGCCAGGACTTAAGAACTTTTTTTTTAAAGCTATTATTAATGCTTTTTGAGTTAGTGATTTAGATGCATATCATATTATTACTGAGTTAAGTATTGTATGTACAACAAGTGTATGGGACATTGGAAAAAATGTTGAATTTCCCCATGGGGATGAATAAAGTATCTATCTATCTATCTATCTATCTATCTATCTATCTATCTACTTGTAATGTTAACTTTTACTGAAGTTAATACAACTTTGGAAGCAAACTAAAATGAACATTTGGTGCTTTATTACATATTTAAAGCAAGCAAGTTAGGTCAAACTTTGACCCATAACGGATCTTCTGTAAAAGGTGGCTACCTGGATGACTAATTGGTTTCAGTGGGCATGAGCTGGTCTTTTACTCTCATTGGTTAAATAGTTGCCAGAAATGCTGCAGTGATTCAATGTGAAGACGTTATACAACTTTGCAAGGGTGGAATGTGAGCATTATTGTGAGAAATTTCAGGCCCAACATCAAAGAAAAGATATGCTGGCTGGCCCTGGAGGAAATCCAGAGGAGGTTCATAAGTACGATCCTACGAATGATAGGCGTTACATATAAGGAACATCTGATGATTCTGAGCCTGTACTTAATTGATTTCAGAAGTAAGAATGGGGATCTCATTGAAACCTACTGGATACTGAAAGGCCTGGATAGAGTGAATGCAGAGATGATGTTTCCATTACTTGGAGAGTCTAGAATCTGAAGACACAACTTCAGAATAAAGGGATGTCCTATTTGAAGTGACACGAGGAGTAACTTTTTTAAGACAGATGGATGGTGAGTCTATGGAGGCCAAGTCGTTGGGTATATTTAAGAATTTAAGACAGAGATTGATAGGTTCTTGATGAGTAAGGGGGTTAAGGATTATGGGGGAAAGGAGTGAAAATGGGATTAAGAAGAAAATCAACGATGATCGAATAGCAGAACAGGCTTGATAGGCCAAGTGGCTTCATTGCATTCTTGTATCTTATGAAGTGGAGGGAAATTTACTAGGCGACTTCATTAAGCTATGAGATAGGTGCCTTACTCATGTCTCTCACTCCCATGAAGAAGGAAATTACAAAATACACTTCCCATTAAAAATCTCTTATCTGCATAATTTGATTATTTGCTATGCTGGTTCGAACATAATTGTTTGCATAATGCATCTTAATTTTTCTTTTTTTTTGTAATTTATATTTTTATTGAAGTTCATCATCAAACATTTCCACAAGATGTATTTCAGACATTGCACATATATATCATATATATATCACAAATTATGGAGCAGGCTGTGGATGTCACTCACCTGTAAATGGCAGATGCTGGATATATACCTGTGTCATAACTAACGCGTACACGCCCACGGAAGAGCTCCACAGCTATGTGATCATTGTCTCCTTTGTACAGCAAGATCCCGTTGTCTTCATCTGTAGCAACCTGGGGGTTGTCAAGTAGAAATATCAGCTATTTGGTCTTCATTGAGATAGCACCCCTTAGAAACAAAAATGTAAGAAATGAAGGTCCCCACATGTGAAAGTTTTCAACCAACTTAAAAGGCTTTAATGAATCCTTTTTCAAAAGTACAAATGTTTGTACTTAGCAGATATTTCAAAACTTGTATGACAAATGTATAAAGCAGTGCTTCTAATTAAATGTAAATATTATTATTACACCAGAATGACAAGCTTCCCTTTTGCCTGAATAAGTAACTTCTGATCCTATTGAAATTGTTTTCTCTACATTTTGCTTCACATAAGTCAATCATGATGGACGTGACTCAAAGGATAGCAGAACACTTACCAATGCACTCTCTTGATAAGTTGCAGATTTATTTGGCAATATTGATACTTGAGATCTGGGTGTTCCTAAACCACACCTAAGGCCATTAACTTAGGTAAACAGAAACGCCCTAGCAGGAGTAGACCATGTCGCTCCTTGATCCTGTTCTGTATTTCAGTGAGATAGTGATTCATCTACATCACAGTTTTATCCGGCTCAGCTTCATGTCCCTTTGTACCCTTGGCTTACAAACACCTCTCCTGGTGATACAACTTGCTTCTAAGACAGTACACTGTAATTAAGGTGGATAGAAGTGCAGCCCTGATGCCTCAGTTAGTCTTTCATCTATCAGACAATACCAAACTTGAAAGCAAAGTGGACTGTGAGGAAGAAGCAGAGTATTCATTTAGCTGCACCATGAGTCCAGTTCTGACTTCACACTATTGGGAAAGATGAGGATTTTATAAAACAGATGTATTTTTAAAAATGCTGTTGAGAAACTGGAGTCCTGAATGTGTCCATTTGATAAACTTCTGAAGTAATAGTTACTTTTCAATGACTAAAATTTCATGTTTTTGAAACTTTACAAATATAGTGCTCAAATATTTGTGTAAGTGGGATATATTTTCCTCACCTGGAGAGAGATATTGGGTTGTAGATGAACGTTTGGTGAAGGAATCTGTAGGTAAGAATCTCTGTTCACGAAGTTCACACTGACTAATGTTTCACACTTGGCGCCCTCGTATCCAGGTAAGCACTGGCAAACAGGCTCATTTCCAATCTCAATGCACTGCGCTCCATTCTGGCATTCAAAATGATCACAGGGACTGGTGCGTGGCAAAACCATTGGTGGGGCCACTTCACAAAACAATCCACTGCAAGACAGCAAATCAAGAAATTAGTGCTCCAGCATTTTAAAAATGCTGTACACATAACCAATCAACAGTCCAAGACTGAACATTTACTGAGCCATCAGGCGTTCAGGCACATCAGAAGTGTTTGGAAAGCAGAGTATAGAAGCTACAAAATCTTTGACATCTGAAAAATATATTGAAAGTATGATGTGCCCTGGGTAAACTGTTGCAAAAGTTTACCATACACAGAGATCAGCATAGCATGCACAGTAGAAAAAGCATGGCAAGACCATGTGGTCAAAAGCCTTTCCATCACACCCTTTATCAATTTTCAACTCACAGACAAGAGTGCATTGCACTTTAGGAAAATCCCTTATATTTCTTGTGTGAGTTACACCCAGACCTACCTGTAGCCTTCTGGACAAATGCAGGTATACCCATTGACCGCATCGATACACTGTGCATTGTTTCTACACTTGTTCTCCTGACAGTCATCATAGTCGATGTCACAATGTTCACCAACGTAGCCCGGTGTGCATTCACATCTGTAAGAGAGAAAGTGTACTCCAAAATAGAAAATGCAGGTAAAATATCCAACATAAGTTTTCTTTGAAAAGGCACATCTCTATTTCATTCTTTTGTATACTGTTTGAGTAGATTTTGGTTATTTTCCAAAGAAATCCAGGTTATATGACTCTGGAGTTCCATGGTGCGAAAACCTTTTTTTTTTTAAAAGATTCATCATCGAAGGAATAGATACAATAATTCCAATTAGAAAAGCAGACAATCTTCCAGACCTACAAATTTAAAGGGGAAACAGGTTTTGCTGGACTACTTTCAGATTGAGTATATTATGGTTATGTAGTACCATCATAAACTCTATAATTTCTATTTAAATGTTTTTGTATTCCTTCACTGGAAGGTTAGCAATGTTTGCTCTGAATACAGATTGGCCTCAAAATCTGTGGGGACGTTGTAATGCTGCCGGCAGTGTGTGTGGTGTATATCATGCACAACAAGTCTGCATGCATTGGCACGCAGAAGTTATTATGTACCTGCAGGCTGATAGGAAATACTATGACAGCACCTGCCTTGAGCTGGATGCTATCCAAACTACAATGTTTTATCATCAGAATGGTGGCAAACATAAACCACTTATTTAATAATTGTACACCTTTCAACCATAATACAGGTGAGAGTTGCATCCTTCAACAAAAGATTCAAAATCACTTTTCATGCAAGGTTCCATTTGATATATTGTGATTCAAATTTATATTTATATGCAAAGAAACTCATTACAAGTTAAGGTACCATATTGTGGCATCAGCACATTGTGCTCTCTCCAAAATCTATTCCATTAAAGTCTACGAAGTTTTGGAGACTGGGTTCGAGTATACTAATGCTATAGTTTAAAATAATTATCAATACCACCTGAAATGTAGGCAAAAATTTTTAATCCAAAACTCTCACCAACTCCCTTGAAATGCTGAGATATTTCATAGGTACCAGCTTGCCATGTATGTTAATCTACTCTGCAAAGTCCATCTTGTCTTTAGACATAAGACAGAGGAGCAGAATTAAGCCATTTGCCCCACCAAGTCTGCTCCGCCATTTCATCATGGCTGATCCATTTTCCTCTCAACCCCATTCTCCTGCCTTTTCCCCATAACCTTTCACGCCCCCGCTAATCAAGAACCTATCAACCTCCACCTTAAATGCACCCAATGACCTGGCCTCTACAGCTACCTGTACCAACAAATCCTACAAATTCACCACCATCTGGCTAAAGGAATTCCTCCTCATCCCTTTTCAAAATTGATGCCACTCTATTTTGAATCTGTGCCCTTTGGTCCCGCACCAAAGGAAACATCTTCATCATATCCACTCTATCTAGGCCTTTCAACATTTGATAGGCTTCAATGAGATCCCCCCCCCCCCCCCATTCTTCTAAATTCCAGTAAATACAAACCCAGAGCCTTCAATCACTGTTCAAATGATAAAGCTTTCATTCCCAGAATCATTCTTGAGAACCTCCTCTGGTATCTCTCCAATGTCAGCACATCTTTTCTTAAATAAGAGGCCCAAAACTCCTCATAATGCTCCAAGTAAGGCCTCACCAGTGCCTTACACAGCCTAAACATTAACTCCTTGCTTCTGTATTCTAGTCCACTTGAAATGAAGGCAAACATTGCATTCGCCTTTCTCACCACTGATTCAACCTGCAGATTAACCTTCAGGGAATATTGCATGAGGACTTCCTGACCATACACTTCTCAAAACTGTAGCCATCAATTTCATCATCCAAATTGTTAACATACAATATAAAAAGAAGTGGTCCCAATACAGACCCCTGTGGAACACCTCTGGTCAACAGCAGCCAGCCAGAAAAGGCTCCTATTATTCCCACTCTTGGCCTCCTGCCAATAAGTTAATGCTCTATCCATGCTGGTATCTTCCCTGTAATACCATGGGCTTTTATCTTATTTAGCAGGCCCATGCGCAGCATCTTGCAAAAGAGCACCTGAAAATCCAAGTACACAGCATTTACCGATTCTCCTTTGTCTATTCTGCTTGTTATTTCTTCAAAGAATTCCAACAGATTTTACCTTAAGGAAACTATACTAACTATGGCCTAGTTTGTACCCCAAACCACAATCAACTCCAACATCTTCCCAACCACTGAGGTTAGGTTAATTGACCTATCATTCCTTTTCTCTGCCTCTCTTGTTGAAGAGTGGAGCGACATTTACAATTTTCCAGTGCTCCACAAAAATGCCAGAATCTTTCAGATTCTTGAAAGATTATTACTAATCCCTCCACAATCTCTTCAGCTACCTCTTTTAGAACCTTGGGGTGTAGTCTATCAGGTCCAGGTGACTTATCTACCTTTAGACTATTCATTTTCTCAACCACCTTCTCCCTAGCAACAGCAATTGCACTCACTTCTGCCCCTTGACCTGTCTGAACTTCCGGCATACTACTAGTGTTTACCACAGAGAAGAATGTCACAAAATACTTATTCAGTTTGTCCGTCATTTCCTTGTCCCCCATTACTATCTCACCGCAGTCCAATATCTACACTTGCCTCTCTATTGCTCGTTATATATCTGAATAAACTTCTGGTATAATTTTTGATATTATTAGCTAGTTTACCTTTATATTTCATCTTTTCTCCCATTATGTTTTTTTAGTTGCCTTCTTTCTTTAAAAATTTCCCAATCTTCTAACTTCACACTAATTTTTGCTCTACTATATGCCTTCTCTTTATAGGGCAATAGGATAGCATTTATTTTTAGAAGGGGTCCATATATGTTTATTAATTTTGTCCTACTTTTATCTTCAATTCCCTAGGATACCAAACTCAATTATATAGTTTCTGGACAAATCAGAAAACCTTGAACAGACTAGAGATTAAAGTATGAGAGCTTTGGCTTTATGGTTCAATTACCGACCATGTTTTTACATTGATACACTAAGTTTTTCATTAAGATTGACTTTTAATGTTGTACCTATCATTACAGTCCGTCAGCTTTCATAAAAGCTGCAATGAAGGCTTTAAAATGTTGTTTGTTCACACAACTTATATCTCATATTGCTGTGTTATTTAACAAATATGATCAAGGAAAAGAAATTTCAAGGAGAGAATGAATTTTAAGCTTTTATCAGACCTGGATTGTACATTATTTGATGCTTTCTCCAATTCTCTATATTGGCATTGAGGCAATGGAGGAAATGAAAAATGATTTACAAAGTTGATTAAAATTCTGGGAAGTCGCAATAATCAGGAAAGATTGAATAGGCTATTATTCATTACACTGGATATGGGAAAACTAAAAAGTTGCCTGGTAGCAGTCCTTAAAATTACAAAGGTTCTTGATACAAAGAATAAGGCAGACTAATAAATGATGAATTGTGGAAAAATTGCTTCACCAGGAGACTACTGAAAATAAGAAACTTTCTATTACATGGAGTTGTTTAAGGAAGTATGTAATGGGAAGTTTGTTAACTATGTGAAGACGACAGAAATACAAGTACACATTGACAGAATATAGTACATGGAGACTCTTAGTGACACACATAGACTGAAAGCTGTTCTTCTACTGACAACCTATGTAACATTGTCAAAGAAAACCAAAAGAGAATAAAGTTCCATAAACTCACTATAATTCTTTAAAATGAGAAGGTACACAAAGGTTTGAAACTCAGTATATTCAGTATTTCATCTATTTTCAAGGCTTTAAATATAATGCAACTATAAATGTAAGCATGAAATGGCCCTGCTACCATATGTATGTGGTACAGCTTATATGTGTGTGTGGCAGACCAGTAAATTTGACAGATCTCTTTTTAATCATTCGTTACAGTAGGTATAAGCTCACTCCCATGTATGTGATGGGACTCCTCTGTGTCAGACTCAGTTGTTAGCAAGCAGCTCAGAGGCTGGCGGTGCTACACTCAGGAAACTTCTGTGGCTGCCAACACAAAATAACAATGGCCAAACTCTGTCCCAAGGTGTCTCCTCCTTTCTTGTAGCATGTAAATGTCTAATGTAAATGTAAATTTTGTAGATTCTTCATTTTCTCTGGTCAACAGAGGAATTACATTGTGACCAAAAACTGACAGCTCTGTCATCCAACAAATAATCCCTCTACGTACTTGAATCCCTTGACAGTCATGATACATTTGGAGTCGTGCTGGCAGGCGTTCAGCTCCGGGGCACAGAAGTCCAGTTTCTCTTCACATAGTTCACCTATGACAAAATGAGAAAAAGGCTACAAATTTATCCCCCCACCGTTGCAATGAGACTTAAAATTAACGACAGTGTAACAGAAAAGAGATCTAAATTATTGTGTGGAAACTATGAGCTCTAAATCTTAAGCAGAAAAAAGCTGAGAAATTCTCCATCTTTCTTAAAGCTGCTGATAGAGTTGACGTGATGAATGGTTTCATTATACGGAACAAAATACTGAATGTTTTTCTTTGTTGATCTTCCCTAGGTGATTCCTGAAAGGACCGTGTTATTCAATCATGTGAAAAACGATGGATTGCACCAAAGCCAGACAACACCTGCACTCCCAATAGATGGGGCTGAGGTACAAGCCACTAAATGTGTTTATTCTCCAGTACATACCAAATTTCCCAGTTATTTAAAACTAAATGGGTGATCAATTCAATTTTCAACTGAGGAAAGCAATGCAAATGTCTGCTTTCATTGTATTATCTACATCATTTTGTGAACTGTCATGGTAAACAGATGAAGCCACTGACTTAGTTACAGTAACACATGCCGAGGTATTCAGTGCTCTTCTTTCTCCTTGCCATTCCCTACAAGCAGATCAGGTGTTTGCACCATTGGATCGACTTCCTGTCAAACTATTCCAGATTTATTCAACAGTACTTCATTCAATGTCACTCGTTTAATTTATATTCTTTTTCTGCAATGGAGTCTAAGTGATCTATCAAGGTCATATTAAGTAAATAATTGCTAAGAATTATTATTCTGTGCATGTCATTCTTAAACTGTCCCAAGAGGACATTCTCCCTGGATCTGCATTTTCAAGTCGATCTGGAGCCTGGCTGAAACTGACTTTGGATTTGGGTGGTGTTGGAATCTACTTGCATAGCCTTTTCAGAGTCAAGGAGAACTTGCTTCCACTCTGATTTTATAGACTCAGATGTGATTAATGATGCCCAATTTGAGACCTACAGATTTGTCCGGGGTGGGGCAGGAGATGTGTGATGGTACAGGAGGTTGTGTTGTTCAGTCTGTGCTCCTTCATTTGGTCTTTGTCAGCTCCCACTGAAAAAACTCAAGGTGCTGATCACCATCCCAGAAACTCCTTTTCTATTTTGAACCAGGGATTTCCATGAGTTCGAGGAAAATGTTATATTTTAAGGAAACTTTGAAAACATCCTCAACCTATTTCCATTATTTTTGCCATCTTGTTGTTTAGTGTGTCGGCGTGAGGAGTCGAGAGTCAGACACTCAAATGATGAAGCCTGCCATGGGAGCTAGCTGAGTGGGATTAGATTCTCAGTGAAGGGGACATTGGTCTGGGAAAGGATGCTGGCACTGATTCACCTGTTCTGCTATGGTTTGGGAAGATTTTGTGCAGAATGTATTGGAGATACCTCTCCAACAGTCATCATCAGAATGGACTACACCATATCCAACATGACTGAAGGCCAAGAAAGCTGAATTGCTGTAATGTATTCCCAGTGCAAATCTTGCTAGAGACACAAGAGGTTGCAGATGCCGGAAACTGGAGCAATAAAAATTTGCAAGAAGATGTCAATGGGTTGAACAGTGGAGGAAAGGAACTCTGTATCAGGGCACCTTGCTGGATTCTGCTGAATATGTAGGAACAACAACAAACTAAAATCCCTCTCTGACTCCTGCGCCGTTCTATCATCCGCAGTTTCTGTCTTCTCTCCTTAGATGTGGCTATACATTTGCATATCAATTTATTTCAGTTCTATTAAAACACATTTGCCATCTCACTTGTCCCAGTGAAGGGTCCTCATCATGAAACACTGGTCCAGTTTCTCTGTCCCTGATGTTCAATATGTGTTATGAGATCTACTCAAGCAAGGAGAGGGGGGAGAACTATGCCAATGACCTTTCAAAGAAGGTAACACATTCCACATCAAGCTTCCTTCGCATAAAAGGCACGAGAGAACAGACAGAGGTGTGTTTGAAAACAGGTAATTGTTCTATGTACAATAAAATATACGGGTTGCATACAGAAATAAAAATGGAAGTATTGCCGGTTGTCACAAGTAAATTTTCTGAAACCTTTTTTGAACTAACTTATTTTAATTTTTCAAATAAAGAAAACAAACAAATTAAAACTGAAATCTCATTTGTTTTCGCAAGAGGTCTTGGGTTCCAAGGGTCAGGGGTGGAATTACCTGCCTCATTCCCCTGCAGCATATTCTTGACTATGGTGAGACCAGAAACACCACTCACCATAATGGTGCAAAGGAGACTGGTCCAAGGACGCAGATGGGGATCAAAGTCTGAATTAATTTAACATTTTTGTTTTTGCAATATCCCTTACTTATACGACACAGGGTCAGCACTGAGAAATTTTTCACAGGAAGATTTCTGACACCTCTTTCTCTCCTGGCTGGATCACAACTTACGGCCAACTATCAAGAGATGTAAACTAACTCCAAAACTTCACTCGTCCTACCCTGTGGACTACAGCAGGGCAACATCTAGACAAAATACTGGAAACACACAAGCAAAAAAGCTGAAGGAACTCAGCAAGTCAGTCAGCATACACGGAGGGGAATAAATGGTCAAAGTTTTGGGCCAAAACCCTACACTGGGACTGGAAAGGGAGGTGGAAGAAGTCAGAATAAGAAAAAGGGAGGGGAGGTGGGGGGTTGTGAAAGGAGTCTGTTGTATATTTAATATTTCAGTAATACTTCAGTAATATTTTGATGTATTGTTTAATTAAGCATTCTTTGTTGCTTACATAATTCATTATGGGTTATATGTAAAGACATGTGAATGGCATATGTCATTACGGAACCTCGTCATTTCTCCATTGCGTCGTAAGTGAGCGTCTCACTTAAAGTGAAAACAAAACACCTGCCTATGGTGTTTTTCTTTCGATTAGTTTTGGAGCTACACAACATAACAGTGGTGATGAAGTATTTTAAAAACGAACCTGAGATGACTACCTACCTGTTGAAGCATGGCACGACGTTTGAGTTTAATAAAAAACAGTGAGACTCTTGAGTTGAAAAAAAGCGCAGCGAGGTGCTTAAGTAAAAAAAAGGTAGAAGACAGACAAATTCACAGGTTCATAAACAGTGAGTATTTATAGTAATAATCATAAATTTAAAAAGCAGAAAAGGCTACCTACATTGGAACATACACCTGCTTGATTGCAAAAGGGATAACTGGATATTGTATATTGGGTGAATTGAACAGCATTTAAAGCAAATGAAACAGCTAATGAAAAGTGAGTGGCAGTTTTGCTGAATTCATTGAGTTTGAAGGCATATAGTTTACTTAGAAGTTTAACTGCTTCAACCAAACCAGCTGAAATGAGCTTTGTTAATATTGTGAAAGTAGTATAGGAACATTAACCATTTTTGATTGTAGAATGCTTTAGGTTTCATAAGTGGAATCAAAAGGAAGGGGAGTCCATTTCAGCAAACGTGGCTGAATTGAAGAGATTGTCCGATAATTGCCAGTTCAATGATGAGCTTACAGATGCACTGAGAGATCATTTAGATTGTGGGGTCTTATAAGAAAGCATTCAAAAACAGCTTCAAACTGAAACACAACTCCCTTTTGAATTGCTGCATCACTGGAAACAGTAAACAGAGAGTCAGTTGAGTTGCAGTCACGGATGAAAGTGAGTGTGAACAAAATTGCTGCATCTGAACAGAAACTTGTCTAGCTGAACAAATTATGTTACTGTTGTTGCAAGAGCTCACATACACCAGACCAATGCAGATTTAAATGCAAAACTTGCAGAAAGTGCATCAAAGTAGGACACGTACAAAGAGCCTGTCGGCTAAACAAAAATAAATGTACTGCACAGGGGACAGATGGAAAGAGGTAAAACGTCCATCCAGTTCCTTATACCATTCATGATAAAGAAGCCAGTGAGTTAAATTGCTTGGATGCTGAAGGAATTCCTTCCAAGGTTGAGTGGAACACCAATTCACCAGTAGTTAAAATGATTGGTCTGGCAGAATTTAGTGACTTTAAGGTCATCAGCAACCCTGTACTGAAAGTTGGTTAATACCCTCTGCCCAAGGTAGAGGGTATCTTTGCAAACCTTTCAGCAGGGAAACACTTCAGCAAAGTGGACTTAGCTGAGGGCTGCCTACAGATAGAAGTGGAAGACGATTCCAAAGTGCTTCTCACCATAAACACTCACAAGGGGCTTTGCTGCTATAATAGACTTAATTTTGGAGTTGCATCTGCACCTGCACTTTGGCAGAAAGGTATGGACCAGGTTCTGCAAGGCTGCCCAGGAACACCTTATTACCTGGATGGCATCATTGTTACTAGTAAGGATGACATTGAACATCTCCAAATTCTCAAGACAGTGCCAAAAAGATTAGAAGATTATGGGCTCAGAGCATAACAACTGTGCATTCTTTAAACCAAGCATCACTTACTGAGGTCATACTGTTGAAGCACAAGGATTACAAAAGTGTGCTATGAAAATTAAAGCTGTGCTGAATGCCCCAAGGCCAAAAGACGTGTCACAGTTTCAGTCCTTTTTAGGATTTGTCCATTTCTGTAGCAGGTTCATGCCAAACTTGAACTCCTTACTACAGATCGGGAAGAAATGGTAATGGATGTCTTTTGCCTGTGATGCCTCACCTATGGTATAGGTGTAGTTATGACACGTGTTATGAGTGATGGAAGAGAACACCCTTAGCCTTTGCATCGTGTTCCCTTATCACTGCAGAGAAAAATTACATACATATTAACAGAGAGACCTTGACGATGGCTCAGCAGTGTTCAAGGATGGCACTGGAAAACTCCGCTCAGATTTGGGGCACAAAACATGTCAACTAGTACATGTATGGGAGAGAGTTTATCCTCATTAATGACCATCATTCACTCGTGTCCATTTTCAATCCACGGAAATATGTTCCACTAGTGGCAACAGCACAAACTAAGAAATGGGCTCTGTTTCTTGGAAAACTGAATTATAAGAATGAATTCAAGAGGACATTGAATCATGTCAATGCTGATGGTCCAGTTTACCCTTATAAAGGGAAATACCTGAAAATTTTACTGAAGAGGACACTCCTCTTGACGTATTCTCTCTAATATAAATTGAATGTCTCCCTGTTATGGCAGAGATGATCTAAATGGAAACCAGGAAAAAAACCCACACTGTCTCAGGTTTACATGGCCACCCAAAATGACTGGAATGTGCAGCAGAAACTTCAGTTCCCCCATCTTCACCAGCGCCTGGGTGAACCTGACCTTGATGGGGGTTGGGGCTGAGTTGTTGTTGTACCATCCCAGCTGAGAGCTGCAATTTTGGAGGAGCTACATGTCGGACATCTAGGCATAGTCAAAATGAAAGCACTGGCTCAGAGCTTTGTCTGGTGGACTGCAAAAGATCAGCAGATCGAGCAGCTCGCCATGCACTGTCCAGTAAGTCAACAAGTCTAGAAGATTGCAAGAGCAGTGCCTCTTCATCGTTGCGAATGGCCTGCGTTTCCCTGACAGAGGATTCATGTCAATTTTATTGGATCACTTCCGGGCATAAATTTCTTGGTAGTAGTGGATGCAGCTACAAAGTGGCCTGAAGGGGTCCCAGCGGCCTCCACTACAGCCTTGCACACTATGATGTGTTGAGAAGCTTCTTCTCAAGGGCTGGTGTTCCAGAACACTTAATCAGTGACAATGGACCTCTGTTTGTTGTGGAACAATTTCAGTCATTCCTGAAAATGAAAGGAATGACTGTACCATACCACCCAGCTACAAAATAGCTTGGTGGAAACGTTCCTCAAGAGTCTAAAGAATGCATTACAAGCAATGTCAGCAGAACACACCACACTGACACTGAATCAGAAGCTCGCCAATTTCCTCCTTGCCTATCGCAATATAACACACTCCAAACCAGCAGTTCACCAGCCACACTGTTCCATGGTCGTCCCTTGCATTCATGCTTGGATTTCCTCAAACTAAATCTCAGAAGAGGATGCAGGACAAACAACTGGAGACAAAGTGAGGGTGCCTCAAACAAGGAGGTTTGTCACTCCTGGATAAGCAGACCTGACTTAGGACTACAGAGGTGATCAAAAGTGGGTACTTAGAAAGATTAAGGATCAAGCTGGACCGTTCTCCGACATAGTGGAAATTGCATCTGATGTCATCTGGAGACGACGCATCGATAGTTGATGAGAGCAGAGTCAATTGTTCAAGAAAAAAGGTGTCCAGCACTGTCAGGACTACCTTCTGCAACCCTAGAGTTAACTCCTACAACTAACATGCAGGAGGCCCTAGAACTTTAGATTGTTTCACAGCCACAAATCTCTCCTGCCAAGCAGAGTGACCAAACCCCGACACCGCACCCCACCACGCCCATCAGGAAAGGACAAGAATAAGAAATTATCAATAGTGCTAAAATTTTTAGGCCTGAATGGGACAATTTTAAATTGACTATGCTGTGGATGTCTGTACAGTAGTTGTATTATATAGCATACTGTGTATTTAGTTGAGATACATTCTAAATTAATTTGGAGTTTATAGCTAAGCAGGGAGGATTATTGTGTATTTAATATTTCAGTAATATTATAGATATATTGTTTGATAATGCATTCTTTGCTGTCTACTTAATTAATTAGTAGTTATACGTGTGAATGGCACGTGGCATTACACCATCACGTCATAAACAAGCATCTCGCTAAAATTAAGAACAAAGTACACATGCTATCCTGGCCTACCAAGTTTTTCTTTCAATTCAGTTTGGAATTACATTACAGAATACAAGCTGGAAGATGATAGGTGAAAGCAGGTGAAAGGGAAGGAAGATGAATGGGGGAGGGGGAAATGAAGAGAAAGGCTGGGAGGTGACAGATCGAAAAGGGCTAAAGAAGAAGGAATCTGATGGGAAAAAGGGAGGAGAAGGGGCACCAGAGGAAAGCAGCTGAGGAGAATAGAAGGGGTTAAGACAGAAGCCAGAATGGGAATGGAAAAAGCAACAAGGAAGAGGGGAAGAGGAAAGAGAAGTTAGAGAAATGAATATTCATGCTGTCAGGTTGAAGGCTAACCATATGGAATATGGGGTGTTGCTCCTCCAACCTGAGAGTGGCCTCATCGTGGCAGTGGAGGAGGCCATAGACCGACATGTTGGAGTGGGAATGGGATGTGGATTTAAAAAGGTTTGTCACCAAGAAATCCTGCCTATTCCTGATGGAGTGAAGGTGCTCAATACTTGAGATCACTTGCTCCGCAGAAATTTTGGGTCCTGATCCTTCAGTTCAGTTTTCAAAAGAGTCTTTTGAAAGGTCACTTCCAGAATATTACAACACAGATTCTTTCTGATACTACAATCCAACATCTCTGTCAAGCAGTGGGCTCTTAATCTTACCAGTGGGCTGTGGAAAATAACTCACAGATGCATCATTGGCACTTCTGAAGCATTTTCATTCTTCACTAATGGCTCATGGTTGAAACTAATTTATGCATTTTTATGTAACAGGTATGATATATGCAGCATATCACTGCTACAAAATTTAAAGTGGTATTATTTCTACACGCATGAGAAGAAATCTGATGTTGGCTGCAGGGAATTTTTAAACTTGATTTTGCATCATTAGTTGGGTGTTATTGAGTTTGATAAATGCACAGCTTCACTAAATCAGGGATAGAATGAGGTGATATTCCTTAATTATGTTTGTAATTAGGAAGTATGTGTATTAAATGAGAAATCACACTTCATATTTAGTCTGAAGTAAGATAATCCAAAAGGAATAGATTCCAGGAAGCCTCTTGCAACCAGTTCAAAGCTAAGGTGAAAAGGTTAACCACAGGTTATTAGCATAATCTTCTACTAATGCTGAATCCATTGTGCTCAATTTCCTTCCCAATCATGATCCAAATTAAAAGTTTTATATTGGTGGCAATATTAAAAACAAATTCCAAATTAAAGGGTGAAAAAGTGTAGTTTCATATGTGGCAAGTTGTGCCAATTAGCCCGTACAATATTTTTGTTATTAGGCATTGAGCTATGACCTATATCCTCCAAACAATCACGATTTGGTTCTCCTCTCTCTCCTGTGACATGAAGAATCCTAAACAAAGTGAGTTGAAGTACTTTTTCTTATTTCCCCCAACACTGATTGCTTAACGATCTTTTGACAGATGTTACACCCTGTTTAAGACCTAGAAATTCTCCCTCTGATGGAGCCTTCTGGCCTTTCACAGAAGTGTATGGGAACCTATGAGACTTCCTTGGTACTCATTTCCAAACTCACTAACAGCTGTTATACTCAAGATTAACACTGTTGCTCAAAAAAATACTAAGTAATGAAGGGAAGGAATGGAAGAAAATAAAACTAAATATTGGAAAGATGATGTTGAATACCTATCTCAAGCATAAATATTTGGTCTTTATGAATGCATCATTACATATAACTGAAAGAAATTACCAGCAGGATAGTAATGACTATTCACTGGGAGCAGATAATTATTTGTTTGTTCTGCATCATGCAATGTAAGATTATTATCAAAAGTATTTTTTTGGCATTAAGTGTTCACTAAGTTTTATTAATAGTAATTAATACACTAAAAAAACCTGATTTACTTAATACTTCCTAGGCTTGGCATTCAGGGTACTCCTTATCAAAGAGAAATATGTGTATAGTTACTGAAATTCTCCTTTGAAACAGTACCTGACCTAGAGTGACCCAATTTATTGAAATGTACTGATGTCAGCTATGTGTGAACTGAAGGAGCACAGCTCCTATCAGTGACCCTGATTTAACTTGAAAATAGAACAACAGGACTGTTTAAGGCAAGAGGCAGCATTTATTAAGTATGGACAGGTGCAGAAGGGAGCTTGTGATTCCACTCTCCCCTCATGACAGGACAGCTTGTTCATTTAACTCCATCTTTTGTCCAGACCATTATTTCTAGAAATAAATGCAGAGTCAAATCCAACTTTGTCCTTGGGGATTATTGTCCCAGCATCAGTGCTGTGACACATCAACTGAAAAATATTCATCGACTGATTTGGACTGGATTCCATTAAAAGAAACATTGAAGATGTCAGGAATATTTCAGTTGCTCACCCTGAGATATGTGCCTTCCACTGTCAACTTATTTTCCAATGTGTTTCTTGGGATTATCAGTTTATTCTTGATTGTTCTGTATTTTTGTCTCTGTGCTTACTTTATTCCACATTCTCCCGGATTGTTTACTTTAACTGAATATGGTTTCTTTTGCCAGAGACAAATGTAATAATCTACATTAAATGACCAGCAGGCAACACAGGATAAGCTGCACCTTAAGATGCACTAGTCGTTTTTAGTATGCAATAAGGAACAAAATCTGCTATCTCATTAACGAAGGCGGCAGATCAATGTAACAGATACATCACAACTGCATCATATTTATCTATTTAACTAATCTAATGCGCAAGAAATTGCAAAGAGCTCATTAACAAGGAGTTGATACTGCCATAATAAAGAATAACTGTGTTTCTACATAAAATACTACTAGGAACTTGGAATAATTTTTTGTTGCATTACAAAAATGAATTTCCAGTTACCCCTCAAAGGGAATTAGCCGAGGTTTTTCTGGAGACGCTCTGCTTGACTTGACTTCCTCATCTATCTCACCATGATGTTTTCAAAGAAGGGGAAATGGTAGTAGTGCAGCAGGGCGGTGGATCGAGGATGTGGGGTAGAAATCATGCACCTCGTTTGAAAGGAAACAGCAGGCGACAGGAAGAAGGAAAATATGATCCAACTCTAACAGATTGTGGAAAACAAAAAATGGGAGAAACAGACTAGGACTGACCTTTTTCCACCTCATTCAGATTAGCAGCTTGCAGTGACAAGAGACAGAGAAACAAGAGATTTTCTGAGTTTATTCTTTTGCAATACACTAGAACAATATAATTCAGCAGAAAAAATAATCAGTTTGGTAACTATTTAAAGTTTTCATTCATCCCTTTCTCTTTCTGGCTTTCTGATTAAATTCTGTCATTTTTTTATATTAAAAGCTTAGGCCATTTTTAACAGAGTTCTTCCTGACAGGGGCACATGCTCCCCATGTAGATTGCAATCATTTTATCCTCATGCTGTCATTGCAGTGGTATAATTTATCAATTAGTTTACATTTTCTCTATATTTAAATTCATTCCCCACACCATCCCCATTTTCCCCTTTCCTCCTGATAGCACTGAATGTCAATTAGATACAAATATGATATTACCTAACTCACCACTCTTTGAATGCATGAATATCTCATCATGGAGCATCAGCAGAATGTGGATGGCAGGAATCCTCAGAATTTAGCTTTATTATGTTTTCCATTGATATCCATGCTGAAACCTTTCTTGCATGGTTTCCCTACACCACAATTCTAATTGACTTTCCCTTTCCCCATTTACAGTGGAACAAAGTTAAACTGTAACCCATTAATTATAAATTTGCTGAGATTGGTAGCTTAAAGCAAACGAGAAGCCCAACCAACCTGAGGCTTTCCTGGCTGGTGAGCTATTGAAATAGTTGACTTCTATTTATTTATCATAATGACTAATTTATATCACTTTAATTAACCATTCTTCATTTGACAAGGTGGTAGAACTACATTGACAGTGTGTGAAAATTTTGACATAGTAAATTAAACGTATTCTTTTAGAGTTTGTGATAATGAGTGTGCTTAAATTGTGTTAGCAAATTACAGTAATAGTTTAGTAAATAAAATGAGTTGATTTAATGTAGTGGCAGACTTGAGTCATTAGGTTTTCTGACTTCAGTTCTAACCAGATGTCAGGAAATTCCATAGGTAATTGTTATTTCTTGACTTGTTGATAGAACACCTAATGCCACAAAATGATTTGGCAATGCACATGTAACAGGTCCAAGCCAGTCACCAAGAAAGCAACACAACTGACAACACCCACAGATCTGGTATAAACAGCTGTTGCTCTTTGTATTAACATCTGTACACAGCTGCATTGTGCAGAGTAGCCTGGAGTTAATTGAGCTGCAGCTGGATTTAACAGCAAATGCTTGCATTTATATAGTGCCTTTCATAGTACTTTACAGGAGCTGTATCAGATAAAATTGTCCAGGAGTTGTCCAAAATTTTGGTAGAGGTTTTAAAGGAGAATGGGGTAGAAAAGCAGAAACATGTGAGAAGGAACATCAAGAAAAATGACTAGGTAGTTAAAGCACTGCTGCTAATGGTGGAACAATGGAAATTTGGGAAGGATAAGAAGCTACAAATAAAATGCTGTAGAATGTGGGAGAAGTGTACAGAAAGAGGGAAGGTTGGGGTGATGAGGAATTTGAGTACAAGGATGAGAAAGCTAAAATCATGTTGCCACTGGACAGGGAGGTAATGTTGGTTGGTGAACACAGGGCACTCACATAAGTGTGAACGTGTGAATTATGAGCTCAAGTTTCCAGGGAATAAAAGCTTGGAGGGAAGCCAGAATTTTACTTAAATACTTCGGTTAGGGGTCACAAATCATTCATGAGGGTGCTGGCAGCAGATGAGCTGAGGTAAACATAGAAATCAGTGACATTATAGTGTAGATGTGAAAATTAGTAATTTTAATGATGGAATTTGTAAGGGTTTGGAAGATCAGCTCAGGGTTAGATAATATACTAAGGTTGCACAGTCAGACTCAGCCTCTGACAGTGGCTCAAAACTGCTGCTTCCTGAAGGAACGATTAATGACATGTAATAACAGGAACCCTGGAGCTCAGCATGCTAGGTAGTACCTTAATTAGAGTCATAGAAAAGTACAACACAGAAACAGGCCCTTTAGCCCATCCAAACCACAAACTGCTTACTCCCATCGACTTGCACTGGGACCACAGCCTTCAACACTCCTAACATCCATATACCTATCCAAACTTCTCTAAAACGTTAAAATTGAGCTTGCATCCACCAATTGTGCTGGTAACTCATTCCACGCTCTCACGACCCTTGAGTGAAGAAGTTTCCTCTATTGTTCCCCTTAAACTTTTCACCTATCACCCTTAACCCATGACCTCTAGATACAGTCCCACTCAACCTCAGTGGAAAAAGCTTGCGTGCATTTACCCTATCTATACCCCTCATAATTTTGTATATCTCTATGAAATCTCCCCTTAAGCTTCTACATTCCATCTGAAATTTAAAGTGAACAATATCCAGGATGTACACCAAATCACTGAAACCAAAATGCTAATTTTACATTATTATCAGAAGTTAAAATTTATCCTTTTCAGTAGAGAAAGAAACAATTAATTAAGGTTTACATGCGACCTTCTCAAAGTGACCTGATTATCACTAAAGGATTTGCCAAATTATTTTGCCTGTTGATACATGCCAAAAATGTAAATGCTTTGACACAGGCCATTGCTGCATAACATGCCTTCCTTCTCAAGAGAGTGAAGCTCTGGAAAATTGTCACTGCATAACTTTAAGTGGCACAAGTGACCGTGATGCTCACGTACTGAAACTGGATTGAGCTCACTGGCTTACACGAGTTCAACTCAGTTACAAAATTTACTGGTGGTCTGGTTGTCTTGCTCCTCCTGGCCTGCAGGGTGCTAGACATCGTGCATGTCAGGGAATGAACGAATGATGTATGAGGGAGGGTGAGAAAACTAGGTGAGTGTGATAGAGATCCTCAAAAGCCAGGATTTCTCTTTTTACAATTGAAGAGATCTTCTCAGCTCCAAGACTCAAATCACATTATTAGGGAGCTGCACTAATTTGTACAGAAAAGATCTGAACGTCGTTTATCTTATATAATAGCACTAATCTTCACCAAAGTAAATGGAGCTAGAAAATAGCTGCACTGTTTACATTTTTTGATAGAGTGTTTATTTATGCATCTTGGTTGACTCCCAGAACAGCAGGGAAGAAAACCCAGTGAGAGATGTTACTCTGGGTAGCAGGTAAGTTCTGATTTTGATGGAAAAATATCCCCATGATAATTATGGCCCTTTTTGTAAGGATTTTAGAAGTGCTGCTAAATTCTTCTTGGTATTTGGGGACTAGGCCGTGGCTGTCAAGATACAAAGGCTGTCAAGATATCAGCGCAGTCGCAGTCTCAGGAGATCAGCTCTCTGGATTTTGCTCAAAGTGTCGTGTTAGTATAAAATGTAATTTTATTATTATTGCATCATAGAACACAGCAGCTGCAGCAACTACAAGAAATCTGCATGAGAGAATATTTTTTAAAAATCTGAGCAAAATGTATTTGCTAGTGTAGATAAAAACTGTTTCACTGGAATGTCTATACACTGCTTACTTCCAATTTAGAGCTTCATTTTGTGCATTGTACAACAGTTAAATTTATCACTGGGAAGGCCATGTTGTGAAGTAAAGCAGGCAGAACTCCATACCATAGAAGCCTGTGGCTCTATTCCCTCTCAAGCTACAACAAAATGCATGGCAGCTTTCTTCTGCCTACAATAAACTGGAAAGCTATACCAAATAAATATACTCAAGGGCAAGATGACAGAGTTCCAACACTAACATTTTGTTCTGTTTTTGTTTAAGTTTGATGCAAGTGACACAACTATTTCAAGTTAGGTTGTTGGCATTCTCCCCATTGTATTTCTTCTGTGGTAAAAGCCATCCAGACATCCACCTCTCAAGTCTCCAGAAGGCTTTGGTAAATGTCTTGTTAAAAATGCAGCAGTGAAGTCGAGAGATTGAACTGTACCATTCCTTTGCCAAACTATTTTGTGTTAGATTAAGACCAGTAATCACAAAAATTCCATTCAACTGCAATTCAGACAAAAGACAAGTGGAAAACTAGAAAAGAGCTTAGAAGGTATTTTACATAAATTACCACATAATAGGTAATTGTTGATCCCATTGAAGAAAATACCACATAATGGGAAATTACTACCTTCAGGCTTAATCACCTGTCAAATATCTCAACACTTGGGAATTTAAAGCCTAGATATTCCATTTGCAATGTCAGTACTGAGCACTTAATATATTATTGTAAAATACGCCATTTGTCTACTATCTTAAAAGGGACATTAAGCATTCATATGTGAGCATTACTAATAATAATTTTAGACTTAAGATTATTTTGCAAACTAGCTCATAATTTTCCAGCATACATATATATCTCACTGTGTACTTAAGTGCACTAGACAGACTAAAAGGTTTCCAGGTTAAATTTCTGGTCTATGTTAAATGAGCTCATCTTGGCTGGAGTGCTGACAGACATGGATGCTACAACTGGCTTCACATGAAGCATAGGCACGGCTGAGTTACCCGTGGAACCATAGTCCTAGCATGGGTCAGCGCCTTCAGGAAAGAAGAGATATAGACAGCAAATCATAATGATAGATGTGGGGGACAACATCAAAAACAGCCAATCACGATTTCCTATGGCAGAATAAGTAGTCCATAAACAAATACAGCAAACGTTGTCTCATTTTCATTCAATGTTGCCGAACAGAAAAAATGCATATCTTAACAAGTTTTCTATTGCGCTTTACACATAATTACTTGATATACAAGTAAATTTACCCGCGTGCTCACAATGTACATCTGTTTGCTGATAATGAGATTGCTACAAGTGCCGTACCTGTATACTCAGGCGGACAGAGGCAGGTGTAGTTGTTGATTCCATCAATGCAGGTGGAATTATTCTCGCAATCGTTGTCCTCACAGTCATCAATATTTACTGCACAGTTTTCACCTTCAAATCCATCAGAACACGAGCACCTAAGGAATAGGAAAACTCACACTTAAGCACCAGAAAGCAACCTCATGATACTATGAAATTGTCTTCATGAAAAGGAATGGGTAAGGCCTTCTGCCAAAATAATCAAATTGCCAAGGACAGGGGTCACCTAGATAATGAAGACATAGATGTCTAGAAATTGCATTTCTGTCACACTTCACGAGCTATATGAAGCATTGATAACAAATTTGCAGTGATTTAAAAAAGAATTGGAACATCCTTGCTTTAGGAAATTGTCATTCTGCTCTACACCATTTAAGAAGTGTCAAGACTTGACCCATGACTTCCACATATTGCTGGTGTAGGGCAGGCAGGCACACGGGCATGTGCTCAAACCCATGGGAAATGCAGCAATATATGATCTTTCCATGAGAGCTGCAGGAATGCATGATCCGATTTTTCTTTGGGAGAAGGCTGGATCTTCTGCAGTAAATGGATACAGACATGTCAGTGCAGGCACAAAATTGCATTCTTATGTGTCTTTTACATAAAAATTGGTGTAATTTCTAGGCAAAGTTAAGTGAGCTGACTGCAAGATTGACTTAGTTCTTACTAGTTCATTATGACAGATGCAGAGCAATCTCATCAGTCTCATCCCTTTATTTCCCTGCACCCTGGATCGAGTATGCCCATCAATCCCTCTTTGATCCTTTTATCACTTGCCTGCATTAAGTGTTCACACCTTCAAAACCATCAGCCCTTAAGCACCCGACGAAATATGAGCACCTGTTTCTTCAGACGCTCAGCTTCCGATGGACTTAAAGGTGAGAATTATGCGGCGAGCAATGATGATTGTGAGGACAATGCTGGTGGGAATATCTATATCTGCACTTATAGGATCAATAACTACACCTGCCTCTGTCCTGAATATACAGCAAAAGGACTTAAGAAATCATGGCAATTTCATTATTAGCAAACATTAGTATTAACTAATTAAAAAGCAGGATAATTTGTTCTATTTACTTAACGATTTGAGAACGTAAAGGAAATCTAAGTGGTCACAACAGGAATGAGTAAACTTCACACAGACGGCACTGGATGTCAGAGTTGAGCTTGGGTCCCAAAAAAGCAGTAAGACATCAGTGCTAACTGCACACTGCCAAATTCAGCACGAGAAAGTAACCTCATAACACTATCTAACTGCCCAAATGAACAGGAAGGGGTATTCTTACTAAAGCCTCCTGATACCATTACTGAGATGCCAATGTTGACAACCATTCCAGTGGCTACAACATGTGGTTTCAGGAAGCCAGCCAGCCTGTCAGTCAGTCTAGGTGGCTTAGTTACTGTAATCACAACATCTCACCCTTTCACTCCCTTCCCTTTCTCCTGTCACTGTCTCCTTTACTCCTCCTATGCCCAACACCACCACTTAAGGTTTTGCTACTAGAGGTACATTTTTTTTTGCCAAAGGAGGATGAGATGTTGAATTAATCTTAAGAATAGCCATTATCAGTATAGAAACTGATCCCTCAGCAGCGCTGAGATAGGCATTGCTGTCACTTTCCCTAGAAATAATACTCTCTAAAGAATCTGTTGGATGCAATGCAGAGGTAGCAACAAGACCATAAGATATAGGAGCAGATATAAGACCGTAAGACATTCGGAGATGCCTCGCTGCCAAGTGGTCACGTGGTACTTTTCTGAAGACTTGCAAATCTATCTCAGGATGGAAATAATTCGGACTCCACGGGGCTGCCCATCATGAAAGTATTAATATAATTTCTTTAATGCTAGTGCATCACTGAATTTGTTGACCTGGTGTAAGGAAGAAAGGCTGCCATTAGCACCTGCCTGACTGCTTTTGGACTTCCCGCACTTTACGAAGCCAACTCCACAGAGTGCGCAATCTGGCAACTAGTGCTGAGACTGCCAACGCAAGCTCATCAGGAAAGGATATAGCAAATCACACGCAAGTCCGGTTTATAAAAAGTAATGAACAAATTTGAAACAACACAAGAGATTCTGCAGATGTTGTCAATCCAGAGTAACACAAACAAGATACTGCAGGAACTCAGCAGGTCAGGCAGCATCTAAGCAAATGTATAAACAGTCAACATTTCGGGCCAAGGCCATTCATCAGCACTGGAAAGGAAGGGGGAAGACACCAGCATTATAAGGTGGTGGGAGGGGAAGGAGGACAAGCTAAAAGGTGATAGGTGAACCAGGTGGTTGGGAAATATAAAAGGCTAGAGAAGAAGGAATCTGATAGGAGAGAAGAGAGATGGGAAGAAGGAGGGAGCACCAGGGGTGAGGAAAAGAGGAAAGGCCAGAGTGTTGAATTAACTTGATAGTAAATGAACCTTTGAAGAAGAGGAAGGGGAAGGGAAAAGAAAGAAGAGGAAAAGTTACGGGGAGTGGAAATCTGTGTTTATACCATCAGGTTGGAGGCTAATAGATGGATTATGAGCTGGTATTCCAATCTGAGCATCAGCATGTCAAAACAGGAATGGGCTTAGGAATTACAATGGCTGGCTACCCGAAAGTTCGCTTTTGATGATGGTACTTAAAAAGTGTCTTTTTAGAGGTACTTGACAAAGTGGTTCTTTAATTTATGTCGGTCTCACCAAAGTAGAGGAGGCTGTATCAGGAGCACAGGATGCGGTAGATGACCCCGTAGATTCACACGAGAGGTGTTGCCTCAGCTGGATGGACTGTTTCAGGCCATGAATGAGGTGAGAGAGGAGGTGAATGGGCATTTTTCTCACTTGCAGAAACTGTGCCAGGAGGGAGATTAATGGAAAGTGATGAATAGACGAGGGAATCACAGAGGGATTCACTGAAAGAAGATGCCTTTTAAAGTTACAGTTATGTAGGGTTATAATAATAATGGGTAACGGAGGAGAGTGTCTCCATAGAGAATGCAAAAACCAATCGAAATCCAGTGTAACAGAAAAAGCACATTTATGATGAGTGAGAGCTATGTTTTGGTCTCCAGCATCACCTCTATCTCCATTCACTGTAGCAAGCAACCTATATTCCATATCAAACCAAACACTTCATATCTAGACGTGCCTGAACATGTGTGGACCTGTCGCCAAAGCCTCAAGGTCCCATCATAGAGTCATAGAGCAATGAAATACACCCTTCAGTCCACCACCTCCGTGCTGAAAATCAAGTAACTACCTGTGCCAATCCCATTTACCAGCACTTGGTCTGCAGCTTTCCAAAACTTGTTTGTTTAAATACTTCTTAAATGTTGTTACTGCTTCCATTCTCCACTCAGGCTGTGTATTCCCGATTCCAACCACCCTCTGGGTGGAAATATTCTTCCTCAGATCCCCTCTAAACATCTTACTCCTTTCCCTAAGCGACACACTTTAGTTTTAGCATTATTGTATCTGCCATGAAACATTTCCTAATATCTATCCTATTTCTGGCCTCAATAGTTTGTAACTCTGTACCCAGTCCCCTCCCAGTCTTCTTCACTTCAAGCAAAACAAACCTGGCCTATCTAGTCTCCTGTCAGAACTAGAATAATTCATCCCAGGCAACTCCTGACCAATGTTCCCTCTAATGTTTGCGCGTGCATGTGCGCACACATCTTTTGCTACTAACGCACCAAGGAATTTAAACTGCGCACAAAAGGCTGTCACCCTCTATCTCACTGGCATGTTAAGGATATTTCGCGATTGTACACAATCACATTTCCCTTTCCGGTTTCTGATGTGGACAGTGCTGACAATGTGGAAGTTGGGATGATTCATCTGCAGGTTTTAGAACTGGCTTATTTATACTGATTTTATTGGAGAAATTATTCAGTGCACACACGTTGTCCCTGGGCAAAAATCTGCACACCACATGCAAGATTTTTGCGTACACTGGTCATTACAAATTAGAGGTGACTTATCCACCTGAAGACCTTTGGGTTCGCCTATCATTTTTTTCCTTTGTAACAGCAATGGCATTCACTTCTACTCCCTGACACTCACGGACTTCTGGCACACTGCTAGTGTCTTCCATAGTGAAGACAGATGCAATTACCCATTACATTCACCTAACATTTCTTTATCCCCCATTACATCCTCGCCAGCATTATTTTCCAGTGGTCTAATATCAACTCTCACCTCCCGCTTTTATTTTTATATAACTGAAAAAAACTTTTGATATCCTTCTTTATGTTATTGGCTGGTCTGCCCTCAAAGTTAATCTTTTCCCCTCGTATTGCTGTTTTAGTTGCCTTTTAGAAGCTTCACAATCATCCAACTTCCCACTCACTTTTCCTACTTTATATGCCCTTTCCTTGCCTTTTATGCAGTCCTTAACTTCCCTTGTCAGTCATAGCTGCCTAGCCCTGCTATCTGAGAACAACCTCTTTTGTGGGACATAGCTATCCTGCACCTTGTGAACTATTCCCAGAAACTTCAGCCACCTCTGCTCTGCCGTCATCCCCTCCAATCCACTTGGGCAACCTCCTCTTTCATACCTCTGTAATTCCCTTTATTCCACTGCGATACTGATATATGTGAGTTATGCTTCTCCCTCCCAAACTGCAGTATAAACTCAATCATATTATGATCACTACCTCCTAAGGGTTTCTTTACATTAAGTTCCCTAATAAGATCTGGGTTATTACACAACACCCACTCTAAAATAGCCTTTCCCCGAGTACGTTCAAGCACAAGCTGCTCTAAGTAATGTGTACGAAGCACAGTTGTGGCCTTACTGAAGTTCTATAACATTGTTCCTTGCCCCAGTTAATGAAGGCAAATATCCCGCATACCTTCATCAATTTATCTAGCTGTGCTGCTCCTTTCATCAGGGACTTCTGACATGAACATGAAAGACCCTCTGTTCCTCAATAGTGCCCAAGGCACTACCATTTCTTGTACCTGTCCTATCCTTATTTGATTTCCCATAGTGCATTACATAGTACTTATCAGGATTAAATACCAAATGATCAATATCATCCTGTCCTGTCCTCACTGAGTTCCTGCACCAGCAGGCTCACAAGTGGGAGCAGGAGCTACTGCCAGAACCCAACTTCCCCACTGAGCTTTACCAGTTGCCAATTATCTGCACAGAGCTTTACTTTTACCATTTATCCTCCAATCTCCAGAGTTTTTAGGGCTGCTGACACATGCTCGAGTGGACAGCTGCCAAGGAGAGCAACACTTCCTTCTGCCTTCCCTGCCTAATATTACCGGGGGGATTGCAGAAAAATGTTGTACAGCGCCTGTGCAGCCGAGTCACGTCCCATATTATGGTCAAGGCCAAGACTGAACACCAGGGCCGCCTTCAACTCGATGGGGCTCTCAGCAGTAAATGCCCAGTTGAAAAGGCACCTCCCCAGATGCCATACCCGATGGCAGATCACTACAACCAGGGGAAACTCCAGGCTGACACAAACTCACCGAGCACAGCAGGATTAGGCCAGGAAACAGAACACTCAGTTAACCCGCAGACTTGCAAATCAGCGCCCTGATAATTGCCAGTCGTCTGCAGGTGACTGGATGAGGGAGTAGCAGTTACAAAATGTAATGGATATCTCAGTTTGTGCAAAGACCTTTTGAGTGCAGTCCAATTTTGTGATTGGCAGAATAAACCTGCAGGCAGGAAACCAGGGCTGCAGCCAGATTAGGAGCAGATGAAAATTCTAATTCTCAGCACAAATGAGTATCCTTGTAATGAACAGCATTTTGGAACCAACTTGGCACACAAAATGCAAGCTACAGAGCCAATTTCTGAATCTGAGGACCAATGCAAATGAGTTGCCTGTATTATCTATGCATGAACAAATTACCATCATTTTGAACAGTTATGCCCAATGGACACACATTGCTCAATCATAAGCAGCCAAAAAGTCCATTCCATTACTTCAGTGGAATCAAAGATATGGGGCCATTGTGTATCCCTATAATGAAGCATTACATTTGCATTATGAAATTAATGCAGGGATATTTCTCAGTGGGTCAGGTACTTAAATGAAAAAAAAACTCTTGATGTAAATTGTCACTCTTTCCGGAAGAACATCTCATTAAAGAGTTTAGCACATTTAGTATTAGTAATGGAATAACTGCATAGAAATCAATGGCTATATAAAAACATCCTGATGCAAGAACTGTAGCCAGTTAATCCTTTCACAGGAGAAAATAATGATCTTTATTACCTTAATGATGCATGCAAGTATGAAACTGCACGTATACTTAACAACCTTGATGAATTAATTGTCATTCTCATGTGGAATTATTAAACTAATTGAGAGCACTGCTTCATAATTTATGAGCATGTAGCTGCACTCATTTTAAGTTCTTATTTAACATTCTGAGATCTTTGAAGCTCAGAGGATATTTATCTGCCCCGGTGCAACAGATCGACATTGTTTCTTTTTTCATTTTCTGTTCTGTCATACAAAAAAAAACTCTATCAACTCTTATGAAACCATGCCAGAAAACATTTTCTGAAGAATACTGTACATTATTCTGTGCAGAGTCATCAGAAATATCAAAGCCAATGAAGACCCAGTTCAATTCTGGTCAGCTGTGGAAATACGTGAAGGTCAAATTGATCGTCCCATGCACAGATCCTTCTCAGTAGGGATGTTTAGAATGTATCTTCAATTTGGCACAGTAGGATTTTCAAGCCTCTGTGTTATACTAGCACGTGACGTTGCTTCCCCACTGCTCATTTGAATAATGCTTTTGATGATACTTTTGACTCGTGGAATAATTCAAAAACACAAAACTAGAGAAATGTATTCAGAATATTCTATCAAAGCTGGACAAATGGAGACATTTACCAATTCTTGCACTACAACCTTGCAGGTTACACACACAAAATGCTGGTGGAACACAGCAGGCCAGGCAGCATCTATAGGGAGAAGCACTGTTGACGTTTCGGGCTGAGACCCTTCGTCAGGACTAACTGAAAAGAAAGGTAGTAAGAGATTTGAAAGTAGGATGGGGAGGGGGAAATCCGAAATGATAGGAGAAGACGGGGGGAGGGATGAAGCTAGGAGCTGGAAAGTTGATTGGAAAAAGGGATACAGAGCTAGAGAAGGGAAAGGATCATGGGACAGGAGGCCTAGGGAGAAAGAAAGGGGGAAGGGGAGCACCAGAGGGAGATGGAGAACAGGCAGAGAGAGAAAGAATAAAAAGGGGAGAGGGGAAAAAACAAAAAAAACTAAATATATCAGGGATGGGGTAAGAAGGGGAGGAGTGGCATTAACAGAAGTTCCCATCCCCATTCTGATATGTCTATCCATGGCCTCCTCTACTGTCAAGATGAAGCCATACTCAGGTTGGAGGAACAACACCTTATATACCGGTTGGGTAGCCTCCAACCTGATGGCATGAACATTGACTTCTCTAACTTCCGTTAATGCCCCTCCTCCCCTTCTTACCCCATCCCTGATGTATTTAGGCTTTTTTTTGTTTTTTCCCCTTTCCTTTTTTTTTCTTTCTCTCTCTCTGCCCATCACTCTGCCTGTTCACCATCTCCCTCTGGTGCTCCCCTCCCCCTTTCTTTCTCCCTGGGCCTCCTGTCCCATGATCCTTCCCCTTCTCTAGCTCTGTATCCCTTTTGCCAATCACCTTACTGGCTCTCAGCTTCACCCTACCCTCCGGTCTTCTCCTATCATTTCGCATTTCCCCCTCCCCCTCCTACTTTCAAATCTCTTACTATCTTTCCTTTCAGTTAGTCCTCACAAAGGGTCTCGGCCCGAAACGTCGACAGCGCTTCTCCCTATAGATGTTGCCTGGCCTGCTGTGTTCCACCAGCATTTTGTGTGTGTTGCTTGAATTTCCAGCATCTGTAGATTTCCTCGTGTTAACCTTGCAGGTTACCCCTTCAGCTGCTTATCCAACTGCATCTTAAATGTGATAAGGGTCTCTGCTGCCTTTCAGGCAAGCTCAGACTCTCACTGTTCTGTATATTAAAAAAATCCTCAACTCTCCTCTCATCCTTCCAACACTTGGCTTAAATTTGTGTTCCCTGCTGTATGAAAGGAAAGGTTTCCCCCTGTTCCCTTTGCCTAGGCCCCTCAATTGCATTTATGTTACCTCAATTAAATCTCACCTCAGTCTCCTATTTTCCAGGCTGGTTAGCGTTTCCTCATAATTATCATTTTCCAGTCGCATCATTTTTGAGAACACTGTCATAAATCTCAGCACAATTTCTAATGCTATTACATTGTTCATGCTGTTTAGAGAACAGAAATGGATACAATAATCCAGATCTGGCCTAACCATTGGGTCACACAGTGTATTTTTGTTCTTATAATCTATAACAGGCCAAGAAAGGCATTTATGCTTTTACCGGCCCACCAGTGATGCTGCCCTCTCCCACATCTCCTCCATTTCCAAGACGTCTGTGCTCACTCCATCTTCATGCTGCCTTAACAGGGATAAAGTTCCCCTTATCCTCGCCTACCAGCCCATGAGCTTCTGCATCCAGCACGTCACTATCTGCAACTTCCACCACCTTCAATGGGATCCTATCACCAAGCACATCTTTACCTCTCCCCAAGTCTTCACTATCCACAGGGATCGCTCCTTCTGCGGTTTCATCTACCATCCGTCCCTCCCCACTAATCTCTCTCCTAGCACGTATCCCTGCAAACAACAGAAATGCTACACCTCCCCATTCACCTCCTCCCTTACTTCCATTCAAGGCCTCAAACAGTCTTCCCAGGTGAGGCAACACTTCAACTGCAGATCTGTGGGGGTCATCTATTGTGCCCGGTACAGCCGACGCGGCCTCCTCTACATTGGTGAAACCTGACATAAGGTGAGGGAGTGCTTTGTTGAACCCCTTCAGTCCATCTGCCAAAAGTGGAACATCCTGTTGGCAACCATTTCACTTCCTATCTCCTTTCCTGTTCCAACAAGTTGTCCCAAGGCCTCCTCATTTGCTATGATGCAGTCACTCTCAGGGTAGAGGAGGAACACCTCATATTCCGCCTAGGTAGCCTCCAACCTGATGGCATGAATATCCATTTCTCCTTCCTGTAATTATTTTCCCTTCCCTCTTCTTCTATTCCCTACTCTAGCCTCATACCACTTCTCCTTTCCTGCCTATCACCTTCCCCTGGTGTCCCTCCTTCTTCCCTTACTCACATGGTCAACACTTGTCTCCTATCAGATTCCTTCTTCTCCAGCCCTTTACCTTTCCTAACCACCAGGCTTCACCCATCACTTTCTAGCTTATCCTCCTTCCCCATCCCCTACCTTCATATTTTGATGTCTTCCCCCTTCCTGTCCAGTCCTGAAAAAGGGTCTTGGCCCAAATTGTCAACTGTTTATTCTTTTTCATAGACACTACCTGGCCTGCTGAGTTCCTCCAGCATTTTGTATGTGTTGCTCTGGATTTCCGGCACCTACTGAATCTCTTCTGTTTATATTTATGCCTTTAATATGTTTTCTTAATGACATCAGTAAACACTGTCGCTTTCAAGTATCTGTTTGCCAGAGTCCCTTTGTTCCATCTTTGCCTTGTGTTCCCTTGCCTTGTATTCTCTCCCCAAATGCATTACCTCACACCATCCTGGATTGCTCCATTAGCAACTCTTCTACCACCCAACCAAGCCACTGATAACTTCCTTTTTCTTTCACACAACCAACCACACTCCAAACTTTAGTGCAATTAACAAACAGTTCAATCATGATCAATACAATGAAGCCCTAATAATCAGCACATAGCACATGATAAAACTGAGAGAGATAGCACTGAGCCTGTCGAACTTTCCTGCAAACATTGTCCTTGAGTGACAAAGACATTCATTAACTATTCATTTTGAATTATACAATTTTCCTTCACATCAATACTTGGCTAATGTTTTGGCTTCTAATAGGATCTATTTCTTTCTAGGTTAAAATTTTCTCCCTCTCCCCCCTCCTGCTCTTTTCAATTGACCAAATTTATTTCCTGTGCATAAGACCAATGCTCCTCTCCTCTTGGTCAGCTTGATACAATCTGATTGAAGAAGTTCTTTCAAATACATTCCAGGAGTTCATTATCCACTATTTATTTACACTGTTAATGGTATAGCTAATAGCAGGGTGATCAAAACCCCTTACGGTTATTGTCTGAGCAACACACACAAAATGTTGGAGGAACTCAGCAGGCCAGGCTGCATCTATGGAAAGGAGTACAGTCGACGTTTTGGGCTGAGACCCTTCAGCAGGACTGGAGATAAAAAGATGAGGAGAAGAGAAACTCGAGGGGATAGGTGAAACCAGGAAGGGGAGGCATGAAGTTGGTGAAAGAGATACATAGTTGGAGAAGGCGGAATCCAATTCGAGAGGACAGAAGGCCATGGAAGAAAGAAAAGGGGGGAGGAGGACCAGAGGGAGGTGATAAAGTGAGAGAGGGAACAGGGGATGGGGAATATTGGAAGAGAGTGATGGGGGTCCATTACTGGAAGTTTGAGAAATTAATGTTCATGCCATCAGATTGGAGGATACCCAGACGGAATATGAACTGTTACTCCTCCATCCTGAGTGCGGCGACTGTGGAAGAGGCCACGGACTGGCATGCCAGAATGGGAAAGGGAAGTGGAATTAAAATGGGTGGCCACCAGGAGATCGCACTTTTTCTGGCAGAAAGGTGCTCGGTGAAGCGGTCTCCCAATCTATGTCAGATCTCAGCAATATACAGGAGGCCATACCAGGAGCATCAGATACAGTAGCTGACCCCAACAGACTCGCAGGTGAAGTGTTGCCTCACTTGGAAGGACTGTTTGGGGCCCTGAATGGTAGTGTGGGAGGAGATGTAGCACTTGTTCCGCTTGCAGGGATAGTGCCAGGAAAGAGATCAGTGGAGAGGGACGAATGGAAGAGGAGACGCGTAGGGAGTGATCCCTGCGGAAGGCAGAAAGTGGCGGTGAGGGAAAGATGTGCTTGGTGATGGGATCCCACTGGAGATGGCGGAAGTTGCGGAGAATTATGTGCTGGACATGGAGGCTGGTAGGTAGTAGGTGAGGACAAGAGGAACCCTATCCCTGGTAGGGTAGCAGGAGGATGGAGTGAGAGCAGACATGTCTGAAATAGAAAAGATGCCGTTGAGGGTAGCACTGATGGTGGAGGAAGGGAAGCACCTTTCTTTAAAGGAAGAGGACATCTCCTTTGTTATGCAATGAAGTTTAAGAGACTACTAGACAGGTATATGGAAGAATTTAAGGTGGGGGGTTATATGGGAGGCAGGGTTTGAGGGTCGGCACAACATTGTGGGCTGAAGGGCCTATAATGTGCTGTACTATTCTATGTTCTATGTTCTAAAAGCCTCATCCTGAAAGCAGACACAGCAGAGATGGAGGAATTGAGAGAAGGGGATGGTGTTTTTACAAGCAACAGGGTGGGAGGGAGGTATAGTCCAGGTAGCTGTGAGAGTGCATGGGTTTATAGTTGACATCAGTAGCTAAGCTGTGTCCAGAGATAAAGACAGAGAGATTGAGAAAGGGGAGGGAGGTGTCGGGAATGGACCAGGTGAATTTGAGGGCAGGGTGAAAGTTGGAGGCAAAGTGGATGATTTGACGAGTTCCACATGGGTGCAGGAAGCAACACTAATGCAGTCGTCAGTTTAGTGTAGGAGAACTGGGGGACAGCCACCAGAGTAGACAACAAAAAGGCAGGCATAACTGGGACCCATGCAAGTGCTCGTGGCTAAACCTTTTGTTTGAAGGAAGTGGGAGGAGCCAAAAGAGAAATAACTTAGAGTGAGGACAAGTTCTGCTGGGCGAAGGTGAGTGGTGGTGGAGGGGAAATGGTAGGTCTGGTGTCCAGAAATAAAGAGAGAACTTTGAGGCCTTCCTGGTGGGGGATGGAGGTGGATCATTATAGTCTTGTTGTTCTTGCTACTGAGATATCTGCTCAGCTAGATTGCCTTCCAAATAAATCTAATTCAGCTTTGGTAAAATAGCATATTAAATATAAACAGAGCAGGGATACATGCAGATTGTTAATGTTGGAACCTCAAACATATCAAAAGATTAGAATAGAAGTTGTTTTCAGGCTCTTTATCAATACTATTTAATTTGTTGAAGGAAAGTTGGAAACTTTCCTTTTCTAATTAAACTAAATCTTTATTAATATTTAGAAGCAGCAATTTTCACAAGATGATTATTGGTTATAGAGCAGTGATCTGAGAAAAAATAGACTTTAATTTTCTGTTTCACTGCACTAATTTTTCATTAGTTCCAGTTCTCTTTCACATCTCTGTTGCAGATTAATAAAATCATCACTTTTATGGTTTTGAGTTGCTCTTTAATGAAGAGATAAAATATTTCTTTGCTCATCAATTTCAGCTTCATTTAAATTCCACCTGCATAAGAACTCTCTCAGGTACTTTTGCTTCAGAAATTACAAGACTTAGATGTATATGCGTACATTTTGTATTATTAGATCAAAGCACCTACAGAACAGAGAAAAAGATTCTGTTCAAATAATTTATTCTGTTCAAATAATAATTTTAAATTCTGTTCAAATAATTTATTGATGCATAAAATTTACTTTATCCTCAGAGAGTACATGTCAGGTTCCTCAATTGTAGTCAGTTAGCAATTTCCAGACTTCTAGAAAATGCATTTCTTCATCTACAATGAAGCAAACTATACAAACCAGAACGCGTCTTTTTCTCCCTCTTTCAGATTGCAGGTTCCGCCATTTTGGCAAGGACTGTTAACGCAGGCATGAATTGGAACATCACAATCCTGTCCCTGAAGAGGAATAAAATATGGAGGAGTCAGTTATAAAACCACTAAACTCAAACTGGTACCAACAGCCTGACAGTCACTGTAAGATGAAGGGGAAAGCTCCCTTTTGTATGGGTATTGTGGCAGCCCAACAGGAACTGGCATCAGAGGAGTGGGGATGAAATCTAAATTCAGTTGTACTCCTATATTGGTACACAGAACAGTTGCAGGAATGACTTTGAAAATATTTTTATTAAAATTAACATAAAAACTAATTAGTGTCAACAGAGGGCCAATACTACCAAGATTAAACAGGGTTTCTGTTTAAGCAGTTGAGCAACGTGTTGATTAGAAAGCATTTAATATGGATATTTTATGCAACTTTGAACAGTTGAAGGTAACATTTTTATTGATATATCGTATAAATGCATATATAAACACATTCTTTTCTGAAGCTTCTTTCTCAACTAAACTCATTCAAATGTGCTTTCCAAACTGTCCCTGCACAACATCCATTCAATAGTCCTTCCTACTCTCCTCATCCTGTTGATAACTATTTAATCTATTGAAATTCACATCTATTTAAGTTTGATGATTCCCATTTGCGCATGTGACCATTCTGCTAATTTTGATTGCTCGAGGCTGCTTGCATTATTGTCTTGTAAATTGTTCATTGCTGTTGTGTGGTCTGTTTTGGTATTGCCCTACGGTTTATGCTTGGCACCGGATCACAATCCATTCTGGTATGTTTCACATGCTGGCAATTAAGTAATTCTTATTCTGATTAGTGAAGTCCATCAGTGAGATCAACAGGTGCTTCTCGTGCACTACAGCCAATCCCAGAGCTCTCATGCTCCAATTTCACTATGGTTGTCACTACAAGTGGATCACATACTCTGCAACATTTTGCTGACCATTTATGGCAGTGAGCAAGATTACAGGGCATCAGTTGAAGTGTTTAGCCTGGGTAAGAATGAAGGGAGTGGAAGCCTGTGGTTTCCTCACTGGTCATGTACCTTTTGATAATGCAATCAAGTGCAATGGCTACAATAGCACACATATGTACTGTGTACATACAACTGCTGTCACATATCGTTGACATTGAGTATGTCTTTGTGGTTAAATTACATAATATTCCTCCAGTTAATTGAGCTGAAATCTCCATGTTTTAATGAGTTATTTTCTAGTGTTATCCTTACATCGTCTCTTTCTCATGTGCAGGAAAGTTTAAAATTCTCTAGCCCTTTACCTTTCTCACCCACTTGACCTCACCTATCACCTTCCAGCTACCCTCCTTCCCCTCCCCCCACCTTTTTATTCTGGCATCCCCCCCCCCCCCACCCCCCCACCACCTTTCAGTCCTGAAGAATGGCCATGGCCTGAAACATCGACTGTTTATTCATTTCCATAGACCCGTTAAGTTCCCCCAACATTTTGTGTGTTTTGCATTGGATTTCCAGCTTCTGCAGACTTTCTCATGTTTCTAAAATCGCAAGATTCTAATATTCACTCAAACTAGTCAAAAATTCCTCTGGTCACTCCAGCTCACTGCCCAACTAAATCATATTGTTAGTTATTTCCTGAAGGTAATGAATGAAAAAATGCCAACCAGATTGGAAGAAAGTAATTCTGGTGCACCTGATGGATCTATCTATTAGAGGGCATAACAATCGGACAGCAGTGCTCATTTCTGGTATTCAGAGCATTTGGACATGACGTGACTGCGCAAAGGAAACATGGTGGCCAGATCACCCACTTGTGGCTGAGCTTAGGTCAGTATAAGCTCAGAGGACCTGTTCTTTCGCTGTGGAGGTATGACTGGGAATTCAAACATTAGATGTGGATAACGTCAGGGGCGTCAGTGGGTGGGAGACCCTAGTAATAAGCATTAGTAATAGTAGCATTTTGACTGGAGGGAGTTGTTAGGGAGTTGATGATGCCAATTGGGATCAGGCAAATATTGGAAGTTGGTGGTAACATTACAAACATGCAGAGGGACAGAGTGAACTAGGCAAGCAACCCTGTGTCCCTTATCAACAATCTGTGAAATTAACAGTGCAAGATCAGTCAAGGAAGCATAAATTAGAGGAAGTGAAGACAATGTCCAAATAGGTACTGAAAGTGAAATACAAGGGGAAGGACTGGATTGAAAGAAAAAGAAAGTGACAAGATGGTAAAATTTACATTACAAAATTTAAAACATTATATTTTAAACCACTAACTCTTATTATTTAAAAAGGTGCTGAAGCGGACGAAGATTGAACTTTCTATGGTGTTGTTTGTTTATAAGCATCACAACATAGGCCATTCAATAGATTTTATTGAAGAGCCAGATTATGCAGTACTCTTTGGGAAGTTTTGCAAAGTGCGCAGAATTGTTTCATATTTGCACTCAATGGAGCACGGCGGAAAATTTAGCAGATATGATGGAGTGCAAAGTCAAATAGCCAGCTGACAAAGAGATCTCTGAAATGGGAAGGAGGAAGTCGGAAGGTCTTGTAAAGGAGACTCAGGTAGAGCGGGAGTGAGATAGATGAAGAATTTGACGCTGATGAGGAATGGCAAATCCAGCTTAACTCAGATAACTGGGAGGTGTTACATTTTGGAAAGGTAAAGCATGGCATAACTTTCAGAGTAAATGACAGGGCCCTGGGGTGTGTTGTAGAACAGAGAGACCTTGGAGTTCAGATAAATGGTTCCCTGAAAAATGGAGTCACAGGTAAAGAATCCTCTCGGCAAGCTGGCTTTCATCAGTCAGGGCACTGGGTACGGAAACTGGAAGGTCATGTTGCAGTTGTACAGCACACAGGTGAGGCCACATTTGGAGTATTATATTCAGTTTGGGTCACCTTTGCTGTAAGATTGATGTTATTAAACGGGAAAGTGTGCAGAAAAGATTTATGAGGATTTGAAGGACTGAGTTATAGGGAGGGGTTGGACAGGCTAGGACTTTTTCTTATTGGGTAAGAAACTGAGAGCTGGTCTTACAGAAGTTTATAAAATCATGAGGCCAACAGATTGGGTGATCACAATCTGTATGCCCCTCCCCCACACACCCACAAGTCTCAGGATTCAAAAACTAGAGGACATACATAGCTTTAAGGTGAGAGGGGAAAGATTCAATAGGAACTTCAGAGACAACCATTTTTAAAACACAGAATGTGGTGTATATATATAAGGGCCCCTTTCTACTTCATATGTTTCTAGGATTCTGTGATGTCAGAGAAGAGAGTGAATTAACCAGAGGTGACAGAGTGGTAAAGGCAATCTTGGACACTTAACTAGAAGAGATTACATGGGCTGGAAGAATAAGGGTGACATTTTTGAAGATAAGATTACGCTTGCTATTGCTCTTAGGGATTCTAATTCTGTGCAGGGTATTAGGAGAGGGGATAAATTACATAAGGTTTCATTATACGCGGATCATCTATTAGCTTACATTTTAAATCATAGGAAATCTATTCCGTTTATGTTATCTATATTTATGGAATTTGGTATTTTTTCTGGATATAAACTTAATTTACATAAAAGTGAATTATTTCCTATTAATAATTATTCTGATTATTATGATCAAATACCTTTTAATATTGCCAAAAACCATTTTACTTACCTTGGTATCAAAATTACTAAAAATTTTAAAGACCTATATAGGTATAATTTCTTCCCTTTAGTTGAATATACTCAACAGGCGCTTCCTAAATGGTCACCTATCTCGATGTTATTGATAGGTCGAATAAATGCTATAAAAATGGTTATTCTACTGAAATTTTTATATATATTTCAAGCAGTTCCCTCTTTTGTTCCAAAAACATTTTTTGATAAAATAGATTCTCTGATTTTGTCTTATGTTTGGAATAATAAAAGCTCTAGAGTGAATAAACTTTTAATGCAAAAATCAAAAAAAGATGGAGGACTGGCTTTACCAAACTTTAGATTTTATTATTGGGCAATTAATATTTGTTATATTACTTTTTGGATTTTTGGAAGAAATTCAGTAAAGGTATTTTCGTTAGCTTCTTTATTAGGAGCTCCCCTTCCATTTTCGCTCTCCAGAATAGGTAGACAAGCTCTTAACCCTATTGTTAAACATACTTTAAAAATTTGGTTTCAATTTCATAGATTTTTTGAATTAAATGATTTGCTACTTTCTAGTAATATTCTAATTTCTTTTTTGAAAAATCAACTTTGGATAAGGCTTTTTTAACATGGAAAATTAAGGGAATAAAAACTTTTTTAGATTTGTTTTTACAAGACTGTTTAATGTCTTTTTCACAGTTAATGGATAAATATGATATCTCTAATACACATTTTTTCAGATATTTACAGGTTAGGAATTTTTTAGGTGATTTTTTTACCGAATTACCCCTTGGCCTGCTCTTTAAATTTGGCTTATGCTATTTTTCAGTTTAAACCTTTTCAAAAATGATTAATAGCTATCATTTATAAACAGTTATTGAATGCTCACATGTCGCCTAATGATAGGGTTCAACGCACCTGGGAAGTAGAACTTCAACATTCACTTTCAGATAATCAATGTAGTAAAATTTATTATTTAGTCAATAATTCATCTATCTGCGCACGCCATATCTTAATTCAGTCTAAGATAACACAGGGCCCATATGTCCAAAGATAAATTGGCGCATATTTTTCCTAATATAAGCCCTATTTGTGACAGATGTAATGCAGAAATGGCTACTCTAACTCATATGTTTTGGTCATGTGTAAGTTTAAATAATTTTTGGAGGGATGTGTTTGGAATATTATCTAAAGTTATAGATGTGGATGTTCAACCTAATCCACTTACAGTAATTTTCGGAATTATTCCAGAGGAAGCAAGCAAAGTGTCTGATTCCGCCCAACATGTGATAGCTTTTTCAACTTTACTGGCTAGGAGAGCTATTTTGCTACACTGGAAAGAATCTAACCCACCTACTGTTTTTTATTGGCTCTCCTCCATTATGTCATGTCTAAGCTTGGAGAAAATTAGAAGCCAGACATTTGATACAGCCTTTAATTTTGAACAAGCCTGGCGACCCTTTATTCAATATTTTCACATGATTTAATTTATTTTTATTTATTTATTTTTCTTTATTCTTTTTGGGGAAAATCCTTATCCATAATGGTTTGGAGATGACTGGAAGGATGCTTTTTTTTCTCTCTCTCTCTTTTTTTAAATTTTATCCTCAATTGGACTGCCCAATCTTTTTCTTTTTTTCTTTCTCTTTTTTTTTTGTTTCAGTTTAGTTAGTGGGGTTTTTTTCTCCTTTATCAATAAAATTTCCAATCTTTTTTTCTATGATTGCTATGAGGAGTTGTAGCTTTATTTGACCATTGTATATATAACAGAATAATATTTTACCAATTTGATTTTGACATTATATACTTTGTTTTTATTTTTGCTGTTTATATGTCTTTTATATTATCTGTTTGCTAAACTCCTCCTCTGATTTGTATATTCTTTATTTGAAAATCAATAAAAAGATTGAAAAATGAAATGAAGATTCCGAAGCCTTAAATCAATGAGCTCTGACAAGGATCAGGTTGACTGTTATGTGTCACTGGCTATGAGTGGTGGTCTTACGCACAAATTAAACTAGGATGGAACAATGATCTCTTTTGTGCAGGAAGGTATTAACAATGGAGATACCATAGCAAGGCAAGGACAAGTGGGGTCAAGGTTGGGAAGAAGATGAGCGTTCCTTGGGATGATTCACATTCCCTTGATTTCCATACACCAGTCACTGACAGAATATTTTCCTCAAAGTTCAAAACCACTGTAAACTCGAAAGCTGCAAAGCTTTTTTCTTTCATTTTAAGTAGGTCTTTGGAGAAAAATCGGTAAAACTCATTTGGATCCACAGATAACGATTGTGAATGCAGATTGTTATCACTCCAAAGTATACTTACGGAGCTAAGGGTCATAATTTGAAGTTGCAGCTTGATATTCAGCCTTACAATTACTATCTACTGTCACTCAACAGTTTTAAAATTACTATTAACTGTCACTCTAGAAATATATTATTTTATATTCCGTCTGGAGGACAGAGAACTGCCAGCTGCTGAGTTTCTGTTAGGTCAATTTGGCATATCTCCTTGACCTGACAGAGTAAATGAGATACCAGGGGATGATTTCTTTGTGACAACAGTGAGCAACGATTAATTGATGTTCAAAACTGTACACACATATACTTCTCCCAAGCAACAAGCAGCTGTGCAATATTAACATCTGGCTGACAGATTATCACATCCATACGTAACAGGCTGTAACTTACTCGGATTTTTCTCTCTAATGTCTTTAAGTTGTACTTGCCTATATTAGCACTAAAATTCTGCAGATAGAATGAGAGACTATGGGGTGAAAACTGATGATCACTGGTGCCCTTGTTTGGCTGGCTGTTAGTCTTTGTATGTAGATTTTCATTGATTCTATTGCCTTTGTTCTACTGTTAATGCCTGCAAGGAAGTGAATCTCAGGGGAGTTTCTGGTGACATATACATATGTACGCTGATAATAAATTTATTTTGAACTTTGAATTGTAACCCTACTAGAATTTGCAAGATCTACACAAGGGGATATTAGGATGGATCTGGGCAGTGGAATCATTGCCTTTGTACGCATCTTAAAATACTCAGCAGGTGTGCAGGTCAAGAAATAGGGTCCCGTAGGCTGTGGTATTTCATACACCAAGACTAATTCTCACAGGAGAATACAGACAAGATTTATCTCTTTAGCTTTCTGAAAATCCTGGCTCAAACTGCATAATCACTGGATTAATGATAAATACCACCTTAGCAGTGAGAATCATAGTCATGGGAACTTCCAAGTCTGGCTCCAAGCAAAACTATTGAATAAATATCTGGTGAAATATGAAATTATAGATTATCGCTACTGTCTGTCTCCTGTGTAATATTTCTGGTGATCATGAACTGGGGAGATGAAGACAGGCCTTTGATGTCTGTGATAATTCTGTCATCTTTTAATGGTTCTTTGAATGGTTGAGATAAACAAGTTACATAAAAACTGTTAAAATTGAAGTAAATAACTTGAAAAATATATATTCTTTAAAGCGAATATTAAAGTAAAAGGAAGCAACATTTCTTCTAAAGCTCCCATTCACTTGCCCTATGATTGTCACTTTAGTCCAATGGGGTTTCAGGCCAAGAGCTAGGTCATAATGTTGGGCAGGGCTACACTTGGAAAGAGAAAAAACTCTGGAGTCAGTCACTGGACAGGGCAGACAGGATGGTTTTGACCTCTTCATCTGACATCATTTGACAATATATGTGTCTGGAAGGTACTGAACTTTAAACAGGGAATCGATCGAGTTTCCAACAATAGCCCCTGGCAACCACTTGGTTCATAGTTGAATCTTTTATTTCAGTACCTTCAGGGACAAATGTAAGGAGCTTTTCCTTGAAACATCCAGGAAATCAAAAATACAGAAATATAGAAAAATAGGAGCAGAAGTAGGTAATTCATCCCCTTGAGCCTGTTGCACCACTCAATATGATCACAGCAAAGCTTCTACCTTAGAACCACATTGGCACTTTCTCACCATATTGCTTGAAATTTTTAGTGTGAATACATTTGTCTGTCTCTTCCTACATATATTGACAAACTTGGTCTTGGCAGACTTCAGGATTAAAGAATTCCACAGGTTCACCATCCTCCCTGCATCAAGTCTGTTGAATCCAACCAGAATTTTTGTCCATTTCGATGGAATCACTTCTCATTCTTGTACACTTGGGTGAATTATGGCCGTGTGGACATTGTCTGTCCTCACATGGCAGTTCTAATATTGCAGGAATCAGCCTGGTGAAACTTCACTGCACAGCCTCAATGGAAAATATATCCTTTCTTAACTAAGGAAACAAATACTGTCTCATCATGGCTCCATACAATTGTGATAAGAGTAAAACTAGAACAGAGAGAATATGGACTTTCTCCTTCATAAAGTAACAAACAAACGTGAAATCAGTGCATGTCCTCATCCATAAACATCTGTCATTCATAGTCCTTTACTTTGTGTGGCATTCTCGTTAAGCAACTAGACTCTCATATTATTTTACATGACGTAAATCTTAAATCATATATGCCAAGTTTTAGCTACTGGCTAGTTGTTAATATGATAAAACTATAATATACTAGAGGTGGAGACCTTTCTTTTCATATTATGAACATACCTTGAATCCATATGGACAGGTGCACCTGTAGAAATCCACAGGGTCATTTTTGCAAGTGCCATCATTTTTACAGGGGTTGGAAAGACAGGGGTTACACTTGGCTAGAATGTTGATGTCAATAGGGCCTTGAAAAATAAAGCAGTTTTGTAAGTTAAGAAAATGAAACAAGCAAGATACATATAAAAAAGAAAAATCATATTTGTATTAATTTTATGATTGATCACTGATCCCTGTTGTTTGCTTTATAACACCTTGACAAATGGAATAATCTAGAATCATGAAAAGAGTTGATTAAGCTTGCAATCCTTCAATGTCAGATGGCTAATACAGAATAAAAATTAAATTGCAAATAAATTAATGATTGATATTCTGGCTTACTATAGAGTTCAGTAATTAGTATGATACTAACATCTGAGAGGCAGGGGTTCTGCTTGAAACTAACTGCACTGAAATTAAACTAATTTTAACAAAACATTGTTGCTTACTGCAGAAAACATCTTTATTTAATACAGAAAATATTTTTGGTTAAGTTTGAAAGATGAAAAGGAAATAACTGCTACTGAAACAAATATAATGTCGCTTATATCACATACAGTTTTTAATTGGGGAAGAACATTCTGAAATACTATGCTCCAACAACATAAATTCAATAATAAATTAATACATCTAAAATGTGCAATGAAGTCAAATACCACATTTCTAAGACAGACATTTATTTCACAGTTACATTTCAGTTTAAGGTTAAACTCATGCAATATGTAGTTAACGTCGTAATTTATACTAACAATGCGTTAACTATATGGATATATCAATTTGACATTGATGATCCAAGGCAAACAAGTCTGTTGAGAGGTTAGGTAATTTTTTGGGGGTTCACATTAAGGGAAAGACAGGGAGGTCCGTGCTTAACACCATCCATTATTGCCGGGGTGACTTGGCTGTCTTACCTGGTACCAGAAAACCACAAGGCCCTGGAATCTCTATTGGCAGGGCAAAGGATGTCAATTATCACAAGTGAAATATTAAAGAATGTTAGATTACATGCAAACAGGAGTATTCATAGGGCAATTATGTTACAAAATGTTCTATCTGAATAATACAACTCCTCATTACATGTTTAATTAGTCCATCACCAAAAAAATCGGGCAATCCACATTATGAAGTTTTGATTTAATCGCTTTGCGCCAAGACAAGTGTACCTTTGCTTTACATTTTCTCCCACAGTTACCCTACATTGATGGCATTACCTTGACATTCAAATTTCTTTGAGGGAGTGGTAAGCAAGAGTTTATCAGCCATGTCACCAGGTCCAGCACAACGAGCTATGCCTGGTTCTTTGTAGCCTGACTTGACCCAGTCCGACAACCACTGCATGTTACAGTCACAGTACAGTGGGTTGGCACCAAGGGCCCTGCACAGAGAAGGAAGTCATACATTCATTTTTCAAATGCAGTAACATCAAAGATCAGAAAAACAATCATCCCATCCAACATCATTCAATTTAAATCTCTGCTGCCTCTCATCACTGCATTCACTTTCCATATATGTAACAAAATCAGGGCTTTAGGCTCCATCCATCAATGGAAAATCATTAATAATGCAAAGAAATGATTTGTAGTACCACCCTTAAACATTCCATTTATTAATCTGCATCTTGAGTTCTTGTCTAATGCCACTACATTGTGTGAAAAATTATCACAGATTAGCATTTTCAGTTCTAATCAGTTGTATTAAACAACAGTGTCATCTCTGCCATTTTCTTCATCTTAATTTATCTCTTTTTGAGCTCTAAAGCTGACATTTCCTTGCACTTTAACCTCCTGACTACAGCTTGAATTGGTCTCATGGACCTTCACTGAATTGCATTTAGTTTTCAACATTTCACTATGCTTTATTTGTTCGACTGAATTCAGTACTTACGGGGGTGAATCAATTAGTGTTCTACAGACTTAGAAGGACCTCAGCCTTAGATTTTATATTCCTGACGTTATACTGTGTATTCTATAAATACCATTTACTCGGAACCATTTCTACAGCAGCTGCAATGTTATACAATGTATGTTTTACATACTTAGACATCTTTTAACTCTCCTTTCAATTAACTTGAAACACATCCAGAGTATGTGCATTGACAGTATGTTTAAATATAGTTAAATTTTTACTTCCATGGAATAGTGGAGTAGATGAGGTTTTAAACAGCTTGCTGAGTCTGTACTTCCACTTTGTGACCAGCAGTGATCTATTTCATCACTGTGATATCCCAAATGAAGACAAATAAGTTTTAGATTCTGTATTATTACATTCTGTTGCTCCATTGTATAATGTGCTGTAAAATTCATTCCAAACAAAATATTCAGCCACATAGAAGTTAATACCTCCAAGGTCAAGCACCTCCACTCTATCTGCCACAGGTAGATCTTCCCTGTAGCCAAACATTTTAATTCTGATTCCCATTCCTGTTCTGACACGTCTGTCCATGGCCTTCTCTTGTGCCAAGATGGGGCCACTCTCAGAGAAGAGGAGCAATACCTTATATTCTGTATGATTAGTCTCCAACCTGATAGCTTGAATATCCATTTCATCTTGCGGTACAAAAAAACTCACCCCCACCCACCCCCCATTTCCTGTATTTGCCACTCAGACCTTTTACCTCTTCTCATTTGCCTATCACTTCCCCCTTGGTCCCCTCCTCCTTCCCTTTCCCCTGATGGTTCACTCTCCTCTCCTATCAGGTTCCTTCTTCTCCAGCCCTTGACCTTTCCCACCCACCTGGCTTCACCAATCATCTTCCAGCTATCCTCCTTCCCCTCCCCCCCCCCACCTTTTTATTCTGGCATCTTCCCCTTTCCTTCTCAGTCCTGAAGAAGGGTCTCGGCCCGAAACATCGACTGTTTTTCATTTCCATAGATACTGCCTGGCCTGCTGAGTTCCTCCAGCACTTTGTGTGTGTTGCTTTGGATTTCCAGCATCTGCAGACTCTCTCATGTTTAGAAGTTAAAAACAGTGCCCAGAGATTCACCTGTGGTCAAAAGTGGCAACCATGTATTAAGAAGTGCTAGTTTATTTCCCTCCTTCAGTTCTTAATCAAGTCAAGCTGAGAGGAATTCTATCTAAGTCTAAAGCATAAAGATGCTGTTCGTATTTGTGAAATAATGAGATGTCAAGGGGCTTACTGAAGTCTATACTTACAAATGGGACAATGATGAGAGGTCATTGAAAGCTCCTTCAGGAATCGCTGATATCTCATTCCCATGCAATGACCTATAAATAGAGGATATAAAAGCTGAATGCAATCTACTGTGCACCTGATCTCTAATCAGCTTTATCAAGTTACAGCGAACCATCTAACACTGAACTACAACCCAGAGTGCTATCAAACAATTTGCTACTTTAACACTGGTGTTCATTCAGTTTGGATTCTGGTGGACCATATTTGAACTGCTAAGTAGGATATTTCTGCATAAATCGTAGGCTGACTAGTTTCATAGAAACCAAACTTGCCAGTTGTTTGCAAACGGAGAACCTCTTCCCCTTTGCACCCACTGTTGTACGGAGGAAAACTGAACTGCCACCAAACCATGGCGATTTCCAGTCAGGTGTATCAGCTAAATATTGACCCTTGGTTCGATGCTTTGTTTGCAATGTTTTTCAGTGCGAAGCTAGTTTCAGAATGGAAGGCATGGGAAGCCCATGCAGGCCAATATTTTCCCAGACTGAAGGAAATTTCCCCACACAAAAGCTCCTTTTCTTGAATTGGTGCATCTTTCGCTCAGCTCAATCACATGAAGGGGCTTGGCCCGAAATGTCGACTGTTCATATCCCTCACCAGATGCTGCCCATGATTTCCTCCTGCAATTTGTGTATGTCAGATTCCTTAAGCTTGCCATAGCCGAGGGGTGGGGGTTGGGGTAAAATGGGGATCAGCTCCCACTAGCTGGTAAATACTCCCTATGGCATGCATCGCAAATAGCTTCTAACAACCAAGTCCAACTCCTGGCCTCCTGCTATTAAGCCTGGAGAAACTGTTTTTATTGACAGGAGATGGGGCAAAGGCAGGTTAGTGGCACATTCAAGCCAGTCGCTTCAGGCAGATGGGGCTCATCAGCTGTGGTTGGAAGCTCATCTCAAACCTTCGCTGCCTTGAGGCTATACCCACTCACGGGGAAGGCTTCGGGAGTAAACTCCGAGGGAAAAATCTGCGGCCTGAGTGTCTAAGGCAGTCTACGTTGATTGCAACACTGACTGGCAACTCCTGTGACGCTGCTGGTGCCAAACTGTATCGGTCTCTGCCATTCCTTTGGGCTTATCAGCTGCGTGGAGAGGTGGCAGCAGCTGCGTGCACACAGCTTGCTCTCCATATCATGGTGTGCCTTGGCCAGTGGAAGCCCATAATTCAAATAGACTGACTCACCAACGTCAGGGTGAGGAATTTGGTCAATTATATTCCCACCCTGCTCCCATCAGTACATGGTTAATGAAAATTGTTATGACAGTGGAGTCAGAGCAGGAACAATTTGGAGGAAAATTATATTTCAGATTTTTACAGTGTCCTGGTCGGAGAGGAAAGGAGCTAGTGTCACCAGTGTGCACAGAACACTGAACACAAAGGCTGCTGAACATGTACCTTTAAACGGATGCCGTCATCTTTAAGGAGGAATGGTTATTGATTAGCTGCATTATTTAAAAGGCCAATAATCTTTCCTGTACTTACAACAAACGCAGGGATCTCAAACCATCAAAAGCCCGAACAGGGATACATCTGAGCCGGTTATAACTGAGAATCCTGTGAAAGTATAAAAGATGACACTGAGGAAATATACCAATTCACAATCAGAAATGGATAAACTATTGTGAGCTGGTTGTGAACTCAAACATCGTGAAAAGCATTATGATAAGCATTTTTACAGATAAGACAAGAGTATGGTGCAAAGTTTGTACTGAGGACAAATACTTACAAAGTCAGGAGCTCTGTCATGTTGCTGAAGCTTTGGTTGTACAATGTACTGATTCTGTTATTACTTAAATCACTGAAAAACAAAACATGACAATAAATAAAACAGTTAGTAGTAATAATGCAAATAATGTGGAAACATACAATGAATAAACAGTCAACAATTCAGGCCGAGACCTTTCTTCAGGAATGGAAAAGAAGGGGAAAGATGCAAGAATAAAAAGAAGGGAAGGAGGACAAGCTAGAAGGTGATAGGTGAAGCCAGTGGGTGGGAAAGGTTAAGCAGTGGAGAAGAAAGGATCTGACAGGAGAGGAGAGTAGACTGTGGGAGAAAGGGAAGGAGGACAGGACCCAGAGGGAAGTCATAGGCAGGTGCGAAGAGGTAAAATGGTAGAGTGGGGAACAGAAAAAGAAGGGCGGGTGAGGGAAATTTTTTACTGAAAGGAGAAATTGATATTCATGCCATCAGGTCTGAGGCTACCCATTTGGGATATAAGGTGTTGCTTCTTCACTCTGAAGGTAGTCTCACCTTGGCCCAAGAAGAGGCCATGGACTGGCATGTCGGAATAAGAATGGGAATTAAAGATTTTGGCCACCAGGAAGTTCTGCTTTTGGCAAATAGAGCGGAGGTGCAAGACAAAGCTGTTCCCCAATTTATGGCAGGTCTCTCCAATGGGGAAGCCACAATAGACGACCCCAGAAGATTCGCAGGTGAAGTGGTGCCCCACCTGGAAGGACTGTTTGGGTCCCTGAATGGAGGTGAGGGAGGAGGCGAATGGGCAGGTGAAGCACGTTGGCTGCTTGCAGGGGTAAGTGCCTGAAGGGAGATTAGTTGGGAGGGACAAATGGAGAAGAAAATCACAGAGGGAATGATCCCTGTGGAAAGCAGAGGGTGGGGGAGGGCGAGGTAAAGATATGTTTAGTGGTAGGATCCCTTTGGAGATGCTGGAAGTTACGGAGGATGATGTGCTGGATGCAGGGACTCATTGGGTGATAGGTAAGACGAAGAGGAACTCTATCACTGTTAATGCGGCGGGAAGATAGGGTGAGTCAGGATGCTCAGGAAATGGAGGAGCTGCGGCTGAGGGCAGCATCAACAGTGGAGGAAGGGAAACCCCGTTCTTTGAAGAGGACATTTCTGATGCTCTGGAAAGGAAAATCGCATCCTGGGAACAGATGTGGCGGAAGCGAAGGAACTGAGAAAAGGGAATTGCGTTTTTACAGGGAACAGGATGGGAAGAAGTACAGTCAAGGTAGATCAGGAAATCAGTAGGTTTATTAAAGATGTCGGTTGAGAGTTTGTCTTCAGAAATGGAGACAGATTGAGAAAGGGAATGGAGGTCTCAGGAATTGACCAAGTGAATTTAAGGGTATGGTGGAGATGAGAGGCAAAGTTGAGGAAACTGATAAGCTTGGCATGTGTACATGAAGCAGCAGCAGTCATCGATGTAGTGGAGGAAGAGTGGAGAGTATTACTGTGGAAAGTTTGGAACATGGACTGTTCTACGTAGCCTACGAGGAGGCAGGCATTGCTGGGGCTGTGGGTTCCCATAACTACCCCTCGAGTGTGGAGAAAGTGGGAGGAGCCGAAGAAAAAATTGCTGAGGGTGAGGACCAGTTGTGCCAGACGGAGGCGGTGGAGGGGAAATGGCTGGTTCCTTTGTTAAGAAAGAAGGAGAGAGCATCGCGGCTCTCTTGATGGAAGAGAGAAGTTAATGGGGGCTGAAGGTCCATGGTGAAAATGAGGCGGTCAGGGCCAAGGGATTGAAAGTTACAGAGGAGATCGAGAATGTGATGTGCCTCAGATGTAGGTGGGAAAACCCTGAACCAAGGGGGATAGAATGGAATCAAGGTATGAAGACACAAGTTCAGTGGGGCAGGAACAAGCAAAGACAGTAGGCCAGCCCGGACAGTTGGGTTTGTGAATCTTGGGTAGGGGGTAGAAGTGAGCACTGTGGGTTAAAGAAACATTATGTAATAGGAAGTTCTTGATAATCTGCAGACTCATACTGTGAAGTTTTGAAGTCCTGAAGCCTAGGACATTTAAGTCATTTAATTAAACACAATGAGGCCATTGTCTGGGAATTTGAAGTCAGTGTATAAACTTCATGTGGTTCATTAAGGTCCAAACAATGGTATTAATTCTAAGATATTCTCGCAATGTACCCACAGTGTCTGAGCACTATTCCGCTCCCTGGAAGTCGCTTCCTGTTGGGGTTTGCTTACCCAAAATATTCATTGTTACAATGATAGATCTTGCTGCCAACCTGGAGGCTGAAATTTTTGTTTGTAACTATTGGAAGATTGTTTATCTATAATAAATAAATAATCTTCCAACAGTTACAAACAAAATTTGAGCTCTCACAAGCTTAAAGTCAAAGCTCCCTTTCTGCTAATACAGCTGGTCCCTCTTTAAACAAAATCTTTTAGTCGCCCTAGATATGCCATTTAAAGAACACCCATTTAAAGCACAAAGATCGGACACCAGCTTCCCTACAAAAACATCAGGAAATCTCATCTGCACTGTCTCCATATTTTGATTACTGACTGCAATATTGTCATGAAAATCATCCATGTTTTCTGAATAGTTTCACAATTTGATCACCAGATCCATTATCACCCGGCTGTGGACAGAAAATCACCCAATCCCCTAAATTCACTATCCCTTCAGGTCTATGAATAAACTGCTCCAAGGTAGATTATAGCTGGGGCCTCCAGTGTCTCAGTGATTACAGAACTTTAGAGACCAGCCAGATACTTGGGCTGATTCTATATTTCTGCCAGTGTAGATGATTTCAACTCAGGAATCCTATTTCACTATTGATGATCGCAATTAGGTGTAATCCCAGAGTTCAATGAGAAAAACTACCAACCGAGGCTCCCAGTTCAGATGTACGCAACAGAACCTGACGATATTAACCTTTAAATTATTAGAGAGGATGATTTTATAAGCAATTTATTGGGCAGTTGTCGAGTGAATAGTTCTGTTCATGGGAAAATCTGGGACAGTGAGGCATAAGCCTAAAATTAGATGCTGGCCATTAGGAAACTCATTCATACAGAGTGTGGCAGTAGAAGTATGAGAATCTCTCCCACAATAAAGTAGCCAATGTTAGTGATATAAATTTAGATCTGACCAATAATATTTTTCTTGGCCAAGGAACTAAAAGGGTGTGGACCCAGGAGGGTAGGTGGATTGGGAAAAAAGTCAGTGACAGTGGAATGGATGAGGGCTGCTGAATAGTTCACGCTTATATACCCTTTAAATAGCACTACTTAATGGTGTCATAATGGAAGTACGTACATAAGTAATAAATGCTTGTAGTTGGTGAGTTCCTTGGGCACCATCACAAATTGATTTCCATCCAAGTACCTAGAAGAGAGAGCACTGCATGAGATCTAAGATCAGCCAGTAATGATGCATTAGTTTCGCAATCAGCTTTCCTCCTTTAAATTTAAACAAAATGCCACTAACATAGTATAGCAACGACCTCTAAGTGAAAGGTCAAAGCCTGTGGTGCACTAAATCCTCAGCAGGAGGGAGGAAAGAGTAAGGAATTAAACAGAGGCTTCACAGTTAGATGACACAGAGCTCAGCATATTGTAGGAAACAAGTTATGCTAATGGAGCACATTCCACACCATTGATCTAGCAGATGAGAATTAGTTTGTTAGTGGCAACAAAGCCAATTTTCCTCTGTACTCTGCAGCAAAACTGGATTTCAAATTTGGGCAGATGACTGAACACAGAGGCCAGAATCTACAAGGGCAAATGATAAGGATTTGTTTTCTTTTTGTGGGCTTCCCTTGCTTTGCTGCCTACCTCTTTGTATCTTCTCAAAGATGAAAGTGATGTGGAGGTGGTTGAAGGGCAGAGGTGTGATAACAATGATAGACCCTAGGCCCTATGCCAATATTTACTGACATCTCACATTCTCTTTCTGGAAATTGAATGAGTTAACTCAGCCGATCAACAAAATTTAACACAAATCCTTCAGGCACTTAGGGAATATCTACACAATTTACAACATGTCCTGTACGAGCTAATAGAAAGTAACAAAAAAACAAAGCCTTTTAGATTCCCTCCCGCACAGGAAGAGTTTTATTTGACTGTTCTAAGCTCTAAATATCATTATCTGTGGAAAACTGCCAGTTGTAATTGTTGCTGTAAAATATTCATTGTTGTTGATTACTGAAGACTGTTAATGGACATTGTCACATTAAAAATTAATGCTCTGCCTTTGTGAAGTTGCAACCCATGTTTTAAATATTAATTTCATTGATTTGTGTGGAAATGCTCATATATATTTAAAATATAAACTTAGCTTTGAATAAGATTGAAAAGTATTATCGTTTGCTATAAATATTAATAATTTTCCATTTTCCAATAATAATAACTATTCCAAAAAGGTCATGGTCAATGGAAACCTTTGGAAAAGAAAACATTAATCGTGTCAAAGGAATTATCACAAACATTATTCCAGTAGAGTTGAACTGAAGTGAAAGATGCATTAATCTTTTGGTGGCTATGCCTTGGGACAAAGCAAAGTTTAGTTTGGAATCACAAGAGCCTGCAGATGCTGGGACTGGAGGGCAAAAAAATCAAACTGCTGAAGGAACTCAGTGAGATGAGCATCATATTTGGGGAGAAATGGACTGTCGTTTCAGTCTGTGACCCTGCATCAGGCTGGTTGATTTAGTATTCACAACCTTCATCTTCTCAGCAAAAACAGTAACTCCTGAATCCTATTGTAAGCTGTGATCTCCTGCTTTGTGAAGTTGGACTGGTTTTAGAGAAGTTCCAGATGATGGTGCATAACGGGTGTTGTGATGGGGTGGAAAAAGCAGCAAGGAGACAATGTACAAAGCAGGGAAATGGTGAGAGATGGTTCATCATAAGAAATTGGAGATAGTGTGCAAACAATGTGTAGAACAGTTGTGTTGAAGGTGGTGTGGAGTGATGCGTGTAAATGGTGCTTAAATGATGAGGGGACAATGTATAAAGAGGAGAGGGTGGTCATATATAAAATGGAGTGCAGAGACAGTGTGCAGAAGGTGGTGTACCAAACGAGATGTGGAAATGGTGCTTAAAAGGTGATGGTAGCTTGTTATAAAAGGGATATGTAGAGATATTGTGTAAAAGGATGTGTATAAAGAATGAAGATGGTTTGCAGACTGAAATGGGAAAGAGGCGGTGATGTTAAGCGAAAGTTGTGGAGTGTGTCTAAAAGACGGAGTATGGAGGTGTACAGAAGGTACCATACAGGTAAGGTGCCAGCAATGGGATATGAGAGTGGAAGCTACCAAGCAAGTTCCAGAAGTTCCAGTTCTGTAACCCCAACCCAACATTGATTGAAAGATGTGAATCGCTTCTGTGACTCCAGAAACACCTATTTAACTCCAGAGTTTGAAACAGGAAAACATGACTGCATTAAATTCAAGGCGCTGGCGATTGTTCGATAAAATGGATGTCTTCTGCTGCAGTGGAGTTTATTTTCACATGATTTGTCTGCCAAAGGAATTACAACTGCTTTCACTACAGGGCTCACATCAGTCATCAGAATAGAAACTTCAGACTGTCATACTTAATAAGCTCCCTTTTAGCTATTCTGAGAATCTGAAACTCCCTCAATTAAATTCCTGAAGGTAAGAAATAACAAGCATCACTCACAGTTCTGTAACATCCTTGGGGAGGCCCTTGGGTAAGACTTTGAGACCCTTGTTACTGCAACGAACCACAGTGTCCAGACAAGTACATTCTGCAGGGCAGCGGGCAAGGGGTGAACAGCTGTTGTCATCATTTCCTGGATTGTGGCAGAGAAAAGATTACCACGAGGCAAAATAAACAATTGCTTTCCTTAAATTTTAAGGATAAGTTGAAAGAATATCAAAATCTAGAAACATTTAGTGGAGCAGATTCAAACTACTCACATTAGCTTGCTTTGGAGAATGGTAGCATTGTGTACCAAAATGAAAATTGCACCAAGATTTAAAGAATTACATACAGAATAAGAAAACTCTGGCAGTGATTACAAGCAACAATTTAATTTAGAAGTTCAGATGGTTTACATAGAGAATGCTGACTACCTGGCAGTGATTACAAAGCAATACTTTAATCTAGAAGACATAAGGAAACTGGCCCCACGGATCAGGTTTCCCTCTTACTCCTTGAAGACAAACCGTTACCAGCTTCAGGTAATAGTTAAGGTTTATTTCCTCAGATCAAGTCACATTATCCAGAACTCTTGTGATTTTTTTTGCCTTTATTTAAAGAAAACTACAGTGTAACTGAAGATGTTTGGTACTTCAATAACGTAACTACTGAAATTGCAATTTTTTCACATTGTTGGTGGTGAAAATTACGTGAATGAACAAAGTGTTAGATTTCCTCAATTTTATAGAAAGATAATATCTATAATTTCTTTTCATTTGCCACCTGGGTTTGTAATTAATTATGTGATGACTCTGTATTCCAGTAATTGTGGTTGCTCATCCCTTGTACAGGAGAGGATTAGGGGAGGGCCATTCTCTATCTTCTGTACGGCATCCGTTAGTCTCGCAAGACCATGGATCTGCTCCTGGAGGGTCTTCTCCACGGCTCAGGCCTGGGCAAGGTTGTACGGAAGACCAGCAGTTGCCCATGCAGCAAGTCTCCCCTCTCCATGACACCGATGTTGTCCAAGGGAAGGGCAAGGGCAGATACAGCTTGGCATCAGTGGCATCGCAGGAGCTGCTAGAACGAAGTTGAAGGCAACGTTGGACTGCCTTAGGGACTCCAGCTCCGGATTTGTCCTCAGGGTTTACTCCTGAAGCATTTCCCATGAGTGGGTATGGCCGTAAGGCAGCAGAGGTTTGACATCAGAGTCTTCCCTCTCTCAGATGGACTGCCTTCCCAGTCTGACGAGCTCCATCTCTATCTCTGTCTTCTGGTATTCAGAATAACAATAATCTATAACCTCTACAATATTGTGTTAGAGCTTAGCAGTTACAGGTATACTGGGTACCACAGAAAGTACTTACTAAGATATAAGTTTATGACATTTTTGCTATAAAATGTCTATTTGTCAGAAATTTTGTTGTAAGTAATTTTATTTCAAGGAAGATCACTGGCTCTTTCGGCATTTCTTGTGGAAATCTGAACTATTAGGAAGATTAGCTCTTCAGAGGGATGCTAGATGGAATACCATAGTCAGAGTGTTTTTCCCATGAGCTGGAAGTATCAAATGCTGGAGGCTATAAGTTTAAGGTGAAAAGTGAGAAGTTTAAAAGAGATCCGCAATGCAAGTATTTTCTTTACACAGTGAGTAGGTGCCTGGAACATCTTGCCAAGGGAGGTGATGGAAACAGATCCAATCACTGAAGCTACATTTAGACAGACAGCTGAAGAGGCAGGGAATGGAGGGAGATAAGCCATGCTCAAGCAGCTGTGGTTATGGTCAGGGCAGACATAGTGAGCCAAAAGGCCTGCTGCCCTGCTGTACTCTTCGATTGTTCTGTACAGCGTCATGGAGAAATAACTCAGACACAGGCCCTTGAGCTAGAGAGACTGTCTCTAATCACAATCTTAATCTCATCAACTCTCCTCAGTACTGACCATTTATTTACTCACAAAGGATGATTTACAGTGGCCAATTAACCTACCCACTCACATGACTTGGGATGTGGGTGGAAACTGAGACGCACATTGGAAATCCAGATGTTCAGTTAGAATGCACAAATTCAACAGACAGCACCAGGAATGAAGCTGGGTCACCAGCTAGATGCTCACCTACTCTGACAAGTTTTCAGCACAGTTTACCAAGCTCTGAGGGGCACTAAACTAGTGGAGGCATACCAAAAGTTCAACCAGACTGATCATACCAGCCAAGGAATTAATCCTGGGTGGTTTTAACACACGTTCCCATCAACGACCATGATCCAGGAAGTGGGTGCAGAGCTGTGTCACCTGATGCAATGGCATCCTGCTGATTTCTGAAAATCGTCTCTAGCTTATTTATAGGCACACTGCGACACAGAGAGATGCAAACATACCCTGACAGCTCGGCAGTTTTAAGAATGGTGTGAAACACTGTTAGGGCAAGCCTTTACTTTAATCACTGTACACAGCCAAGCTTTTCACTTCAAAAGCATCAGTGAAGGGAGCCTGACTCCAAACTGATCCACAGCTAGCTACAGTCTAATGGGTGATGCTGAATCTCCTTGCTCCAGGTGTTTCCCTCCTTATCTAAGTCACTGTATCCTTCAGCTTTGACAGTGCCCAGCAAAACTTCTGTTGTCAGCCTCACTACTGGCTTTTAAAACTTCTACCCTTGCAATTTACGCTTTATTGGCCACATTATGTTAAAAATAACTTACAGGGCAATTTTCCACTTTCATTTCAGCACAAACAAGCACAAATGATTACAAGAGGGAAAGAAGCAATCTGGCTTATCAAGATTATAGGCCACCCAGATCCTCAAGTCCTTAACTTCTACTACTACTCTTGGAAATATATTCCCAAACTTTGCCACACATTGTGCACGATAGGTACAATAGTCTAAAGCTAGAAGTTTAGAAAATAGGCTGCCAGCTCATTATCATCCACCTCATAAGATCAGATAAATATCTCTAACACAAGATATGTTCTCAAGCACTTTGTTTGAAATTGGACCCAACACAAGCTGGTCTGATGAGCTTCCCATGGAAATTTAAAGCTAAACACACTTCCACTTAAACCAGTCTGCACAGGCCTCTACTACCCTTCTCAACAAATCTGTGACGACAACAACACACGAGGTTCTGCAGATGATGGAAATGCAGAAGAACATATACTAAAAGCTGGTGGAACTCAGCAGATCAAGCAACATCCATGGAGAGGGAATGAACAGTTGATATTTTGGGCCAGGACCCTTCCTTACGAAGGCTTTGGCCCAAAATCCTGATAAAGGGTCTAGGCCTGAAACATTGACTGCTTAGTCCTCTCTATAGATGCTCTCTGACTTGCAGAGTTCCTCCAGTATTTTGTGTATGTGTTACCATGGTAACAGTAGAAATCACAGATTTAGCAAAATAGGACCAACTTTTTTTTGTAGCAGCAGAGTGGCAGTAAATACTCTATCATCTTCCTTTCAGTCATTTTGACAACAACCACCTTGACACTTATTGAGGTGCAGAACTTCAAACCCATTGACAGTTTGGTGTTTGTATCTCAACATGAGTGGGAACTAACTTTTTCCCAGTGGCATATGCTCGAAAATCCATACTTTCCCAAGAGTGATAGGGGTTTAATTAGTGTCAGGGAACAGCTTTCATACTGTCAGTTCTGGAGCTCAATTTATACTACTTCCTGAAACAGGTACCACCACCCAACCCCCCCAGTCTAACCTGCAATAATGTGTACAGTCCAGCAATGAGTGACTGTAAGTCAGACTGAAATTAGAATTGGCCCAGATCCAGCTACTCGATGAAGAAATATAAATGGAGCAGAAGGATTGACTGCATGAAAACCATTTCTTGACAGAAACTCCACTCTTACTAGATGGAGAAAACAACATCGTTAAACATTTGTCATTGTAAAGAGCAAATCTTACAGCTGCATTTGGCAGCTTGAATGTACAAGAAAAAAATTGTAAACATATCTGTTTCCATAAAGCAATACAAATATGACACGAAGCAGGAAAGCAAAATTTATATGATATTATTCAAAGGCGGATTTCCCATCATAATTGCCATCAGTGGAAGTTCATATTGTATTTCTAATAAGTTTTCCAAAGGCATGCGATCTACAGCCGGAAGTACAATGCCAGTAAATGGCTTCAATGTAAATTGTGATAGAAACAGGGAAAATTATTTGAAATGCCCCCCCCCCCCCCACCTTCTGTTGGCATCAAATAGCCATGGGTGAGTTGTTGCATTTTGGAAGGACAAGTGAGGGCCAGGTCTTTTGCAGTGAACGGCAGGGCTCTGGGGACAGAGAGACCGAGGAGTACAAGAACATGCTTCTCTGAAAACGGAGTCACAGGTAAATAGGCTGGTGATAAAGGCTTTTGGCATGCTGGCCAACAGTCAGGACACTAAGTTGTGATATTATGTTGCAGTTGAACAAAATGTTGGTGACAAACACGAGAAAGTCTGCAGACACTGGAAGTCCAAAGCAATGCACCAAAAATGCTGCAGGAACTCAGCAGGTCAGGCAGCTTTAATGGGAAAGGGAAAACAGTCAACGTTTCTGGCTGAGACGCTTCTTCAGGACTTCGGGCCAAGACTCTCCTTCGGTCTTGAAGAAGGGTCTCAGCCTGACACGTTGACTGCTTACCCTTTTCCATGGATGCTTCATGTGTTGAGCTCCTCCAGGGTTTTGAAGATGCTGGTGAGGCTGCACTTGGAATATTGTGTTCAGTTTTGGTCACCTTGCTATAAGAAAGATGCTATGAGGCTGGAAAAAGTAAATAGGAGGTTTGGAATAATGTTTTTGGGATTCAAGGGACTGAGTTATGGAGAGAGGTTGAGCAGAGGTTGGGGTGTAGGAGAATGAGGGATAATTATCCAGAGATGTTCCTACTGTATGAAGGTCATAGATAAGGTGAACACGCAGTATTTTCCATGGGAAAATGAGAACTAGAGGACATAAGTTTAAGGTCAAAAGGGCACATTTTTCATCCACAGGGTGGTCAGCATATGGAATGAGCTACCAGAGGAAGTAGCTGAGGCAGGTACATTAACAATATTTAAAAAGCACTTGCATAGGTACGTGGAAAATAAAGGTCTAGAGGGATATGGGTTAAATGCGGGTAAATGGGACCAGCTTAGATAGGGTCCTTGGGCACGGACCACTAGGGCTATTTCCTAGCAGTTCGACAATGACTCTAGGATACTAAGATGAAAGGATGGGTTACTGCTTTGGATGGACGTTCAAGATGAAGAGGCCATACCTGAAATGTTAAGAGTTGGATCCTCTGGGCAGTGGCTGCATGCAAAGGTCGTTGGTATGGTGTAGAAACCTGAGCATTATTGAGGTGTGATTTTCTAACTGGGCTTCTCACAAACACTGATTCCTACCAGCTGTGCCACACTGAGCAGTTACCTTACTTTTTTTCTCCTTGAATTGTCAAACTAACAGTCACCCAGCACTGAAGACCTACTTGTGTCAGATCTTTGAAAGGCTGAACCAAATGGCACCCCCCTCCCCCCGCAATCCTCTCTTTCTCCACAGCCTTGTGTTCCTCTCCCCCATCCAAAGATTCATTTCTTTTCTGAATGTTGACCCAGACCTGTCATCCTTTCAGGGAGTGCATTCCAAATCATAACAGCTTCCCGACAAAAAAAAATCACCTACCCTTGAATCTTTTGCCAATTATTTTAAATCTTTGTACCCTGGTTACTAACCCTCTGGCCAGTGTAAACAGTTTCAACATGTTAGGTATTTGAAGTATTTTCTGCTTTTGTTTCACTTAAAAACCTTCAGAGCTCCTTCTTACCAACTTTAATGTAAACTCTATTAGTCCCATATTTAGGTTGCATACATTATAAGAACCAGCATTACTTTAAAGGAACGTAAACTGTAAATCATATTTTCATTACTTTTGCTCTAGACCTTTTGAATTAGTGCTGATTCAAATTTAATATATAGCAGAAGCTCTTGTTCTGCAGGAGGAAAGGTATCGCCAATGTTATTGTGAACCCATTTTCAGCCAAGTCTTTTGCCATGATATCATTTCTAACAGTGTGGTGACAAGATAAAGCAAGCATTGCAGGAATGGTGCCAATGAAAAGGGGCTCATCAGAAAGCTTAGAAATAGAAAGGCCAACTAGCACAGCCATGGAGTAACATGGCATTGAATGCCAGCAGAGAGTGGGAAATAAATCTCGATTTAACAGTTTACTCCAAAGCAATGGCTGGCTGTTAACCACAGGAAAAGCTGCCTATAAATTTAGCAATCTGTGGCACTAAATCTGAAGACTTCCCCTTTTCTGACATCAGTTTTCTCTGGTATAAGCAATGGTACAGAAGTCACTGGACCAGCTATGCCAGATAAGGGGTAAAAAAAATCAGTGTCAGGAAGAAATAAACAGTTCCGCCTAATACTTTGAAGATTTTATAGAGCACTAAATAAAGATAGGTCCATATAAGAAAAAAATAAATGAGGAAGCTAAAATGTCAAAACTGATTTTTTAAAAAAAGAACGTATATTGCCAATTGTGTTTTAAATTGTTTATATGACAGAGTGACAACCCAGTGACATAAATGTATTTGTTTTAGGCTAGACAGTTTATTAAGCAGCAATTATGACTTGCAAACTCTCTTAGACTTCATGTATTAAACTGTAAAATGTTCAGGATATTTTAGGAATCATTTGAAATATTCATCAGATCACTTGATTTCCTCTGATTTCACTGTGGAAGCCTAGAACAAAAGTGTAGCTCATGGAGGAGGCTGAACCAGTGCTCAACCACACATCTTAAAAGTTGCAGTCAGTCTGCAATGAAAGGAAGGCCTGATGGTTTTGCCATAATTATATGTCATTGAGCTGGAGGTGAATGGCAGCAGTGCTTAGAGAGAGCAGACATTTCAACCATACCTGACTTTCAGAAACATGATTGGATCAGGTGGAATTTGTGTTGCATACAGCATTCTACCTGGCTATCTTTCTATTCGTTTTTGGCTGGCCTGCTGGGGGAGCTAAGCAGTCAACGAGGGGAATGAACAGTCAATGATTTGGGTCGCAAACCTTCATCAGGACTGGAAAGGTAGGGAGCAGAAGCCAGAATAGGAAGGTGGAGGAGATGGAGGTGTAGATGCTGGCAGTTGATAGGAGGGAGTAGTCTAAAGTTACATAGTTTAACAGTCTGGGGGAAGGAATGTCAATGTGGGTGAAGTAATTATTTTGATTTTTGCTATTTGAAATAAAACTACTTTGATCGTTGGTATAAAGTTGTTGGAGTTGCTGCAAGTCCTACTGATAATAGGGCCAATCAGAGTTTGCAGGTGGTCCTGAAGCAAGCACTTGGGAGCCATTTACATTAGAAGAAGCAACTAATCACGTGGAACATTTTCAGCGAGAAATAGTGCTCTTATAAGTTCTGGAAGGCACAGCAGTGAAGTGTTAAAGGAAGTGTGACAAGTCAGAGTGTGCATGCACACGCAAGATGTACGCTTGGACAGTTCAACACCGTACAGCAATCTGGTGGTGTAAAAGACAGTGGGGAGATTAGATTTAAGGGTCTGCGTCAGTGAGTTAGGCCAGCTTTTAAACAGTCCATAAAGCAGAGCAAAATTTATTCAACCAAAGGCAAGACTGGGACAAACAATTGCAAAATGAACTTCTGAGCTTTGAGCTGGCTGATGTACTACAAACCTACAGGCTTAGGGGCAAACAGCAATTAGGAGTGTGCTGAGGGGAGAATCGGCCAAACGTCTTCTAATTAAACAATGGCTATTCTCAAAGGTGTGTGAAAGGAACGTGGTATAAGACAGTCTCCAGCCACCCCCAATGACCTGTGTTCCAGCCCATCTCACGTCAGTGCACCCATAAAACAGATAAAATAGTAAAATGCATCTTGGAATTAGTTGCCCACACTCCTGATGTGGGGATTTTGTGCAAATCGATTCTCGCTAGCTCTTGGTGCAAACACCATTATCATGTTATCCCACGGGAAGACTGCAGCACACTGTCTACCAGCAGTCACAAACTGCATCTAATGTTTTATTCATGGCACTAAATTAATGCCGGTCGATATGGGAGATAAGCTTTCCAGGAAATCACAACAGTGAAAACACATATTGACATGCATGAGCAGCGTGTGGCAGGAAACACAGGTGCCAATAAACACTAATACAGCTCCACAGATTGCTCAAAGTCACCGCACTGCACGTGAGACTCTCACGTGCATAACAAACCAGCTACCTGCATAAACACAACACTGGCGGCTCACTGTATTATTTACATGTAGGGAGAAACTCCGCTCAGCTCAAAACGTAATTACGGCAGATGCACTCTTTTTCTTTTCACATAATGAATCAGTGTTCACACTTCAAAAGAAGCTGTAAAATGCGTCCATATTTCCAAAAAAACATGCTGCATGTTGTCAAGAGCATTAAATTCAGACTATGAACTGTACTTTAGAAAGCTGTTGCATTCTAAAATGTATAGAATTATGCCGTTTCAACATCAAGGGGATTATAGATGAGCTCAAAGTCCTAATTATCGATCCAAATTCCGTAAATGATATAGGTTGGATTAGATGATGGGAACCAGTGATTTTCTGAGCACTCGGGCTGTAATGCTTGCTGTCCAGTTGAGCTTCAGATAGCCTACCTGGTAAACTCTGCAAGGTGCACACATTGTCATAGCAAGGCCACATGACTACACATTTTAGGGGTGGTGGGTATTATGCACAGAGAGCTGAAGGGGAGAGATATTGAGGGCTCTGGAGGTTCTATTTACAATGTTTCCATTTCACTAAGATTTACATTTTGTGGCTCAAAACTTTTTCTGAGTATTACAGCTAAATCCAATCTGGGAAAACTAAGCTAAGAAATATCCTAAAATGTTCTCTGAAATATCAAGTGTCAAATGGATTTTCTGCTGGTTTGCGATTTGGTTTTACAAACAGCCTATGGTTCTCAAACTGGCACTTCCTACAAGACCAGAACACCATAGGAGAACCATAGGAGAATGAAGACATTTGTCCCATCAAGCCTGCTCTGCCATTTTATCATGGTTGATTCATTTCCCACTCAGTCCCCATCTCCTGCCTTCTCTCCATATCGCTTCATGCCCTGACCAATCAAGAATCTTTGCCTTAAATATACCTGAGATTTGGCCTCCACAGCTGCCTGTGGGAACAAAATCCATAGATTCACCACTCTCTGACTAAAGAAATTCTTCCTCATCTCCATTCTAAATGGATGTCCCTCTACTCTGAGGCTGCATCCTTTGGTTTTAAGCTCTACCACCATGGGAAATAGCCTCTCTACGTCCACTCCATTGAGTCCTTTCAACATTCAATAGGTTTCAATGAGATTCCCCAGTATTCTACTGAATTCCAGTAAGTACAGGCCCAGAGTCATCAAACGCTCCTCATACGCTAAGCCTTTCAATCCTAGAATAATTTTTGTGAACCTCCTTTGAACCCTCTCCAATGTCAGCACACCTTTTCTTAGATAAGGGGCCCAAAACTGCTCACAATACTCCGAGTGAGGCCTCATTAGTGCCTTGTAGAGCCTCAACATTACATCCTCGGTTTTATATTCCACGTGTTAAGCTTTGGTGCTTCGCATTATACTGCTCATGGCATCTCAGTGAGGGGAACTCGGAAAGCTGCTGGCTAGACTCTTAACCGTGTGCTCACATTGAGCCATTCCCCTTCTAACCTGAAATGCATTTATCAGCATCCACAGTCATGGCTGCCAGTCACTGCATTAAACAATCTGACCAGTTGTGTTCAATTTGAAACTCACCACCTCCTGACTCACGTGGAGTTAAGGATTTGGCTGCATTAAGCACAGTCCAAGAATAAGAGTTTCCCGGGTGCTTACCATCATCACATGTGAAGTCCTGGATTGCTACATCTTGAATGGGAATCTCCTTCAGGAAATATGGCTTTTGGCAGCGAGGGTTCCCCGTCACAATGCGCCTCTTTCTCAACCACTCCCCCAGCCAGGCCAGGTAACAATTGCAGTTAAAAGGATTAGCTAGAAGATTTCTAGAGAGAAAGATCATTATTTGAGAAAATAGTCTTAACTTTAATCTTAAGAGCATACAGCACCACCATATCTTTAATTTAATTCTGAAATTTGGGCTTCAACATATTCCAAACCTCGTTCTAAAATCTAATTATCTCATTTATATCACAGCAGAAATTATTAGTAAGTTTATTTAAAATAATATGTATGACATGGGTGACCCAGGGTCACAGACAATAGATTAATATAGCTGTCCAAAATGCATCAAATATCAGAGGGCTTGTGAGTAAAAATCCAATCAGATTGGAATAACGAGAATGATTTGCACCTCAGCATTGTATAGTGTTGACAGGCAAGCTGATACTGCCTTACCACTGCACGGTTTATGACATTAAGATCCAAGGTAAATGCTCATGGGATTGAACTTCCTGTGCAATTATCTGAATGAATTGGAATGCTTATGCTATCTTCCACTGCAAACACTGATAATGAGAACTCTATCTTTGCTTTTGCAATAAGAAATCGAGGCACACAGATCAAGACGAGACTAGTGATGCGGTAAACTGTTGAAGGGAGGCTCAATCGGGAAACAGTGATTAAGTGGCACTAAACTGAGTTTTAAAGGCTTACAGACTGCAGAAAGAACAGAAAATTAATGGGAACTGGGTCTCCTTTGTTTATATATAATGGAGGAAGGAATGGATGGGCTGAGTGGGAAATGAATCCTGGTGTCAATCCAGAGGGGATGAAGAAGATGTCTAATAATGTCTTCAGATTTCAGAAGAAACAAGATGTCAAAATTCGGAACTTAACAGAAATTAAATCAACAACACAGATTGCAACAAGACAGTTAAATGACAGACAGAAACAAAAGCTGGAAGTCGGAGATTAAAGCAAGGATTCCATTTAGGTGACACTTTTGCAACACCTACAGACCACCAGAAGAACTATCACAGAGTGAACATGGTTGAGATAAATGGCCTTTTTGCTGCTGAATACTCCGTATGCTTCATTGACACATCAGTGAGCAACCTCAGAAAGACCATTCTGATAAATATACAATATTGAAGTCTTGGACTAATCCATAACAATTTAGAAATTGGGTTGGAAATCAACAAAGAAATTACAGAGAAGTTGATGTTAATAATGGAGATTTCTCACATTACAGTGGCATGTGTTTTTCTGTGATTGAAACACGGACACATTGCTTAAGCAGCATACAGGAAACCACTCTACATAACAAAAGCGATAGATGATCATTAAATTGATATGTTAATGCTGTTTCTCTATGGATTTTCTCTTGTCTGGTCTGGTCTAGCATTTTCTACAGATAGCTGTGGATTTTGTGCTTATTACTAATGCTATGTGCCCAAAATAATAATCTGTTCCATCTTCCTCTCACCTTAACTAAGTCAAAAGTAAGAGATAAAGAGGAAGAACTTGGACATAACTGGAGGAAGAGAGACTTGTATTCAAGCTGAGCAGGGGGCTAACCACAATATAGCTGAGGAGGGGGTGAACTTTGCTGAGAAAAATAGCTTTTCTAGACCCAAACTTCCAATGACAAAAATTAAGTTTAAAAGAGGCTCTCCCATTCAGAATATAATGCGTTATTGGATACAGTTCATTTAGCTGTAATTCAAATTGTCAATGAGGTTCAACATATTGTCAAAATGAGCTGATCTAATAAAGAAGGTAATTCAGTCTGAAGATGAAAAGGGGACATTGCAGTGACTTTTCTCAGACTGAATTTTTATTTTTCAAGGGTCATTTCATTAAAATGTCATTTTCAAGCCTCCATCACTTATTTGCAAAAGCAAATAGCTTCTCCTTCGCAGATGACAGCCACACCGATTATACTGATTACATGTCACTTACAAAAAAATGAATTTCCTCCTGAAAATTCCATTCCCCTCTGTAACTAATCAACCCTCAGCCAGAAAATCTATAGACATGAATAAACATAACGAATGCTTGTTTTATTATGTTAAACTAGATTACAGTTTAACTTGCTTTGGCCGATATACAAATAACACAAGTCATCAATACTAGAAATCAAATTACAATTTGTTGAAATGCTCAGCTTTTCACAATTATTCCCAAGAACTTACAGTGTGGACAGAGAGTGAAGAGTATCAAATGCTCCTGGAGAAATGGTCGTTATCTGATTGTCATACAGTGATAGCAGACGAACAGAGCTCAGGCCCGTGAATGTGTTATTGCTGACACAGCTGATTTTGTTGCTTCTCAGCATCCTATGGAATAGAGAACAGGATTGTTACAATACGACCAAGAATAACTTTGAGCGAGGAACAGCTCAGGAGGATCCAACCTGGGGTCACTCTGTTAATGGTAAGGTTCCACAGCATAAAATGCTTGGGAACGCCTGGACTAGCTATAAATCTACCTGGGGGAAAGATAGGAAAAAATTGGAAATGAGTCTGACACTGTAGGGCTTTACTGTGAGCATTCAAACGGTACTTTCTTCCAAAATCTGACTTGTAGCTTCCATTCCCACAAGGCGATCCCTTACAAATCCACGCAATAGTTTTAATGTTTCAAATCTTGGAAGAAATTGTAGTGGGGAGTATGTGTTTGAAATTAAGCAAGCTCTACAAAATGACAACAGACTTTTAGCATTAGAGCTCTTCCTGGCACTTGTGATCCAATTCCTGAATAAGCTGCCAAAATAAGTAGAAACACTGTATGTATAAAGAAATAGGTCTCAAGGTCCAATGTATATTAATTAATGGAACTTCAGTTGAGAAAGTTGGATTCTAAAAATATGCTAATTTCATGATATTATTAAGAAATCTTTGGATTGGGGCTAGTTGCCATTCTAAAGCACCTGTGTCCCATTTGGGGCTCTCCAGCACCAAAGTGCTGAGAAATAAAAATAATTTTTTATTTGTTTCTATTAAGACACAGTGTGAAGCTTCTTTATGGCATCGTTTACTTCTTGCACAAGACGACTAGTTCTTTTATGCTAATTCCTTCCTGTTTTGCAGCTGTAATAATAAGTCAAATGTTCATCTGACACCTTTTATCTGCACGTAGATCCAAAGCTTGTTAAAAATAAGCTGATCTGGACTAAACTGAACGGTTTTTTAGTTTGCACGCTGGCCAACAGCCAGAGAGATATTTGAAAATGTAGGATTGTATGTAAATAATAAACCATTTCACAAACTCATCCTCTGTGCTGCATAGACCCTACAGCATATTCAGTAACTTTGCTCAGCCATGGTGAGAGAAGCTGGTTATCTATGTCTGTCACTAGTTACACCCCTTACATTTTCTGTCCATTGTTGTTTATGCACAAGTATTATTTACATCATCAGTCGGCTGTTAAAACTCAAGGGCAAAGGCATTAGACGCATGGCAACACCAGCAATTTGAAGTTGTCCACACCAGTCTGCCTTGGATATGTATTACTAACCCTACAATGCTGCTAAATCAATATTTGAGCTATTCCTCCTTAACGGAATAGTGAGAGCACTGTCTCTTGCAGATTCCAACAGTTCAAGAAGGGGCCTTCACCCATGCCTGCTCTGAGAAAATAAAGCATGCACAACATTTGTTGGCTTTGTAAACAGTCATGAATATGAGAAGTTTGGATAAGTAAGTACATGGATGGAAGGATTATGAAGAGCTATGGTCCAGGTGCAGGTCGATGGCTAGGTAGATTAATAGTTTGCCATGGGCTAGGCAGGCCAAACAGCATGTTTCTGTGCTAAGGTGCTCTATGACTACAAATACTAATTTTTAAAAAACTCAGCCTAAGACAATCTTTGTGTATGAAGCTAACCTTAAGTGTTATGCCTTATATTGGCAAAGAAACAATGCCATTACATGCAAATGTTCTCATTAACACCCAGTCCTGCGTTTTCCACTAAAGTATAATGTACGTCAATCAGGTCAGTTACTCTTTCTTCCTAGTCCAAACACATAAATCATTTCCGGCACAGGTTTCATAAACCCCATTTTCTCATCTTTGTTATTTTCAATAAAATAAACTTCAAAATTACATTCCAATAGAAAGGAAAAGTATTGTCTTTGACTAGATATGCTAGTTTATTACAGATTTAGAGTCATTATAACCATATTTCAGAAATGGTTCTCTGGCTGCCATAGTATTTGTTGTAGTGATGATATATAGCCCCTTTCTTTCTCCATTACCACTTGCCTGCCCCCAATTAAAATACTTGACAACCAGCTTTGTTAAAAGTAATGATCCTTTGAAAAGGAAAAACTTCGACTGATACTGTCCCTCACTATATTTCCAAAACTGTAATCTATGAATCACTTTTGAAATGTGGTCATATGCCAACTGTGCAAACAATTTTACAAATCATGCCAGTTCAATCAGTGAGGGCTAAAAAATTCCTCTTATTCTGACATGAATGGACAGCAACATTTTCAAACCTTTTTCTGGACAATTGAGTTAAAATTAGGTTTAAGGGGTCTTCAGTGGAATGTCACCTTCTTTCTGCACATATAGACAGTTTGCCTTAGTTCCACAAGCCTCGACTCGGAAGCAAGTGTGCATCCAACTGAGTCACAAAATGTGCCCCATCATTTACAAAAATATTTGCAGAGTACCACAGATATGCACAATTTGCAATGGTCATGATCTTAAAGGCACCACATTTACTGAAAACAGAATACCAAAGGCTTCTTCAATGAACTCAGAACACTAAATCACATGCTGACATGAGCCAAACAAGAAGCTCTACCTTTGTTCAATGTCTTGAACTTTAAGAAGTAAAACATAGGAGTGTGTTTTAAAAGATGCATTGTACAAGCATTTTGCAATGCTGAGATGTTTACTTGTGATTTTACATATTTATTTGTTCAGACAGCCAGGGCAGAGTGAGCAGAGATCCCCTCAATAATAAGTATACAGATCTGGATACTGTTGGGGGTGGGGGACAACCACCGAGGGAAGCCACAGAGACAAGATCTCTGGCAGTGATTCTGGCTCTGCGGCTCAGAAGGAAAAGGGGGAGAAGAGGAGCACAGTGGCGATAGGGTTTTCCATAATTAGAGAAACAGAAAGCAGGTTCCGTGGATGAGAAAGAGACGCCCAGATAGTATGTTGCCTCCCAAATGCCAGTGACAGGAATGTCTTGGATTAGTTCTATGGCATTCTAAAGGATACAGGTGAACAGCTGGAAGTCGTGTTATGTAGTGGTACTAATGACATGGGTAGGAAAAGGGAGGAGGTCCTTTAGAAGGAACATAGAGAAAGCTGAAAAGCAGAATCTCCAGGGCAATAATCTCTGGAATGGTGCCTGTGCCACATGCCAGTAATGGTAAGAATAGGATGATTTGGCAGATGGACGTGTGGCTGAAGAATTGGTGCAGGGGGCAGGGGTTCATATTTCTGTATCATTGGGATCCCTTCTGGAGAAGATATAGCCTGTACAAAAAGGACCTGGACCCAAGGGGAACCTTTACTAGAGCTGCTGGGGTGGGTTTAAACTAATTTGGCTGGGGATGGGGTCTGGTGTGATAAGGCTGAGGATGGGGCAGTTGGTATACAAGTAGATGCAGTGGGAAGTGAGACTGTAAAGAAGGACACAATTGCAGATGATAGGACAAAATTGCAAAATTCTGGATTGGATGTTATACAATGACACTGATTTGATTAGGGACTTTAAGGAAAATGAGTCCTCAGGAAGCAGTGATCGTAATATTGTATAATTCACCCTGCAATTTGACTGGGAGAAGACAAAGTCAGTGGTAGCAGTATTAGAGTGGAGTAAAGGAAATTAGAGACTTAAGGGAGGAACTGGCCAAAGTTGATTGGGAGGGGACAGGGATAATGGCACAACACCAATGGCTGGTGTTTCTGGGGGAAGATTCAGAAGGCACAGGAAAAGTACACCCTAAAGATGAAGAGTATTCTAAAGAGAGGATAATGCAGCCATAGTTAAGATGATGGCATAGGGTAGAGGATGGTAACAAAACTTCTAAATAAACATTGACAATTCAGAAGCCAACAACTGAATACTATGTTGACACACAATGGAGAAGTAAGAGCAAAACTACTTACAAAGTCTTAAGACTATCCAGTCCTTTGAACATTTTTCGATGCACAGATTCCAGACGATTTCCGGTTAGCAGGACTTCATTCACACCTGAAGCCCCCTCAAACACTCCCTCTTCAATATCTGTGATCTTATTATTGCTTAAGTTTCTAAAAGGGAAAATAAAATAAAATAAACTGTAAGTTATACAAAAGCACGCATCTCAACCATGCTTTGGCATGAAGTTTGTGTATGTCAGCTTTACATATCTTTTTATGGAGAGCGAGAATTAAAAGGGTAGGCATAACCAGACTGTATCAAGAGGATCAAGAAACATAAGTATTAACCTCACCAAGCAGACAGATGATTTAAATATACATGGCCCCCTTGATAGGTTCTTTATGAAAATCCTGCATTCTACATTCTGATCAGCACTCTGAAATGGCCGAGCCAGAAACTTGTTTCAGGGTAGATCTTGAGTGGATTAACAACTGACTTTGACAATACCTGAATCTGTAAGCATGTCTGTTCTTGTTCTTTTCAAAGAGCATCTTTTCTGTACTGAATTCTACTGTTGGTCTACCTATCCAGCTCGTCTATCACTATTTGCCTCACTCTTTACCAGAGTTCTCAAGCTTTGTGGCATCAGCAAATCTGGCAATTCTACTCTCCACGCCCAAATCTGATTAATTAATATTTATCACTAAAAATTATAAATGATTTTCTTATCCCACAAAACATGTTTTTATTGCTCCAACCAGGAAATAAACCATAACTTTCAAATTCTAATACCTTTTTCACAAAACTACTTTAAAATAGTTATTGTCATTTAAATAGGAGTCTCCTAGCCTCCCGGACATCCATATCTGCACCAGGTGCACCGAGCTGCAGCTCCTAAGGGACCGTGTTAAGGAACTGGAGCTGCAGCTCGATGACCTTCGTCTGGTCAGGAAGAGTGAGGAGGTGACAGAGAGGAGTTACAGGCAGGTGGTCACTCCGGGACTACGGGAGGCAGACAGGTGGGTCACATTAGGAGAGGGAAGGGGAAGAGTCAGGTACTAGAGAGTACCCCAGAGGCTGTACCCCTTGACAATAAGTACTCCTGTTTGAGTACTGTTGGGGGGGGACAGCCTACCTGGGGGAAGCGACAGTGACTGTGCCTCAGGCACAGAGTCTGGCCCTGTGGCTCAGAAGGGTAGGGAAAGGAAGAGGAAGGCAGTAGTAATAGAGGACTCAATAGTTAGGGGTTCAGACAGGCGATTCTGTGGATGCAGGAAAGAAACTTGGATGGTAGTTTGCCTCCCTGGTGCCAGGGTCCGGGATGTTTCTGATCACATCCAGGATATCCTGCGGTGGGAGGGAGAACAGCCAGAGGTCGTGGTACATATAGGTACCAATGACATAGGTAGGAAAAGGGAAGAGGTCCTGAAAGAAGACTACAGGTGGTTAGGAAGGGAGTTGAGAAGGACCACAAAGGTAGTAATCTTGGGATTACTGCCTGTGCCACGCGACAGTGAGAATAGGAATGGAATGAGGTGGAGGATAAATGCGTGACTGAGGGATTGGAGCAAGGGGCAGGGATTCAAGTTTCTGGATCATTGGGACGTCTTTTGGGGCAGGTGTGACCTGTACAAAAAGGACGGGTTGCACTTGAATCCTGGGGGGGGGGGGGGGGGGGGGGGCAATATCCTGGCGGGGAGATTTGCTAAGTCTACTGGAGAGACTTTAAACAAGAATGGTCGGGGGAGTAGGAATCAAATTGAAGAGACTAGGAGAGAGGAGGTTCACAAATAGAGAAAGCTTGCAGACTGTGTAAGGGAGGATAGGCAGGTGATAGAGAAGGGGAGCGCTCAGACCGAAGATGCAGGGGAGAAAGAAGAAAAAGAAGATAGTAAAGTTGTTTGCACTGTTAGGGATAAACAGAGGGTAAGAGGTGGAGAATTTCTTAAATGCATTTATTTTAATGCTAGGAGCATTGTAAGAAAGGTAGATGAGCTTAGGGCATGGATTGATACCTGGAAATATGATGCTGTAGCTATTAGTGAAACATGGTTGCAGGAGGGGTGTGATTGGCAATTAATTATTCCTGGATTTCGTTGCTTCAGCTGTGATAGAATTGGAGGGGCAAGGGGGGTAGTTGTTGCATTCCCTGTCAGAGAACATATTACAGTGGTGCTTTGGCAGGATAGATTAGAGGGCTCGTCTAGGGAGGCTATTTGGGTGGAATTGAAGAATGGAAAAGGTGTAGTAACACTCATAGGGGTATAACACTCATTAGGTGTATTATAGACCACCTAATGGGGAGCGAGAATTGGAGGAGCAAATTTGCAAGGAGATAGCAGATATTTGTAGTAAGCACAAGGTTGTGATTGTGGGAGATTTTAATTTTCCACACATAGACTGGGAAGCCCATTCTGTGAAAGGGCTGGATGGTTTGGAGTTTGTAAAATGTGTACAGAATAGTTTTTTGCAGCAATACATACAGGTACCAACTAGAGAAGGGGCAGTGTTGGATCTCCTGTTAGGGAATGAGACAGGTCAGGTGACAGAGGTATGTATTGGGGAGCACTTCGGGTCCAGTGAGCACAATGCCATTAGTTTCAATATAATTATGGAGAAGGATAGGTCTGGACCCAGGGTCGAGATTTTTGATTGGAGAAAGGCTAACTTTGAGGAGATGCAAAAGGATTTAGAAGGAGTGGATTGGGTCAACTTGTTTTATGGGAAGGATGTAATAGAGAAATGGAGGTCATTTAAAGGTGAAATTTTGAGGGTACAGAATCTTTATGTTCCTATTAGGCTGAAAGGAAAGGTTAAAAGTTTGAGAGAGCCATGGTTCTCAAGGGATATTGGAAACTTGGTTCGGAAAAAGAGAGAGATCTACAATAAATATAGGCAGCATGGAGTAAATGAGGTGCTCAAGGAATTTAAAGAATGTAAAAAAAATCTTAAGAAAAAAATTAGAAAAGCTAAAAGAAGATATGAGGTTGCTTTGGCAAGTAAGGTGAAAATAAATCCAAAGGGTTTCTACAGTTATACTAATAGCAAAAAGATAGTGAGGGATAAAATTGGTCCCTTAGAGAATCAGAGTGGACAGCTATGTGTGAAGCCAAAAGTGATGGGGGAGATTTTGAACAATTTCTTTTCTTCGGTATTCACTAAGGAGAAGGATATTGAATTGTGTAAAGTAAGAGAAACAAGTAGGATTGTTATGGAAACTATGATGATTAAAGAAGAGGAAGTACTGGTGCTTTTAAAGAATATAGAAGTGGATAAGTCTCCGGGTCCTGACAGGATATTCCCTAGGACCTTGAGGGAAGTTAGTGTAGAAATAGCAGGAGCTCTAACAGAAATATTTCAAATGTCATTAGAAACGGGGATGGTGCTAGAGGATTGGCGTATTGCTCATGTGGTTCCATTGTTTAAAAAGGGTTCTAAGAGTAAACCTAGCAATTATAGGCCTGTATGTTTGATGTCAGTGGTGGGTAAATTAATAGAAAGTATTCTTAGAGATGGTATATATAATTATCTGGATAGACAGGGTCTGAATAGAAACAGTCAACATGGATTTGTGCGTGGAAGGTCATGTTTGACAAATCTTACTGAATTTTTTGAAGAGGTTACTAGGAAAGTTGACGAGGGTAAAGCCGTGGATGTTGTCTATATGGACTTCAGTAAGGCCTTTGACAAGGTTCCACATGGAAGGTTAGTTAGGAAGGTTCAATCGTTAGGTATTAATATTGAAGCAGTAAAATGGATTCAACAGTGGCTAGATGGGAGATGCCAGAGAGTAGTGGTGGATAACTGTTTGTCAGGTTGGAGGCCGGTGACTAGTGGTGTGCCTCAGGGATCTGTAATGGGTCCAATGTTGTTTCTCATATACATTAATGATCTGGACAATGGGGTGGTAAATTGGATTAGTATGTATGCAGATGATACTAAGATAGGTGGTGTTGTGGATAATGAAGTAGGTTTTCAAAGCTTGCAGGGAGATTTAGGCCAGTTAGAAGAGTGGGCTGAAAGATGGCAGATGGAATTTAATGCTGATAAGTTTGAGGTGCTACATTTTGGTAGCACTAATCAAAATAGGACATACATAGTACATGGTAGGGCACTGAGGAATGCAGTAGAACAGAGTGATCTAGGAATAATGGTGCATAGTTCCCTGAAGGTGGAACCTCATGTGGATAGGGTGGTGAAGAAAGCTTATGGTATGCTGGCCTTTATAAATCAGAGCACTGAGTATAGGAGTTGGGATGTAATGTTAAAATTGTACAAAGCATTGGTGAGGCCACATTTGGAGTATTGTGTACAGTTCTGGTCACTGAATTATAGGAAAGATGTCAACAAAATAGAGAGAGTACAGAGGAGATTTACTGGAATGTTACCTGGGTTTCAGCACCTAAGTTACAGAGAAAGGTTGAACAAGTTAGGTCTTTATTCTTTGGAGCATAGAAGGTTAAGGGGGGACTTGACAGAGGTATTTAAAATTATAAGGGGGGGTAGATAGAGTTGACGTGGATAGGCTTTTTCCATTGACAGTAGGGGAGATTCAAGCAGGAGGACATGAGTTGAGAGTTTGGGGGCAAAAGGTTAGGGGTAACATGAGGAGGAACTTCTTTACTCGGAGAGTGGTAGCTGTGTGGAACGAGCTTCCAGGTGAAGTGGTAGAGGCAGGTTCGGTATTGTCATTTAGAAAAAAATTGGATAGGTATATGGACAGGAAAGGAATGGAGGGTTATGGGCTGAGTGCAGGTCGGTGGGACTAGGTGAGAGTAAGCGTTCTGCATGGACTAGAAGGGCCAAGATGGCCTGTTTCCGTGCTGTAATTGTTATATGGTTATAAAAGCCAGTTTCTAAAATAGCTCTTTGTCTATCCTGGTACAGCAAAGGTAGTCAAGAGAAGATTCCAGCATCTGCAGATTTTCCCTTGCTTGAGAAGATTGCTGAGCTTGCTTTTAGACTGCACTGTTGGTGATTCCTGCTATTTCTTCCGTGACTAAGAAATATGAGGTGATTGCCTTCTCCGACAGAGGTGTAAGCTACCAATTACTGCATGTCTCAATGACCATGCTTTCAGCACACTCCAGGCCACTAGTATAACTGCAATGTCTTTCACAACATGCACCTGGTAGGAGAGGGAACTGAAATCTGGTTGTTTAAGATACAAGGGGGAAATCAAAGCAAAAATTCATCTTACATTTTGCGGAGCTGAGGGAGTTTCTTGAAAATTCCGGTAGCTTCCAACACTGTAAATTCATTGTTGTTAAGACGCCTGGAGTATTTAATTAGAAAAAAATTTGTCAACAAACATTTTTTAAAACCTAAACTCCTTCAAAATTGCATTATGGATTTTACTCTTCCTTTGTGGTGCCTTTGGTCAGCTGAATATTGAAAAGTGTCCTTTTAAGTATTCTCATTTGAAACTGGACAGCTATGATTCAGTCATATTTTGAATGTTGTTGAAATTATTATTCATATTCTGAGCTGTGTAGAGATCTGACACTTCTCTTTCAATGGATGACTAAATTGTTTCATCTTCCTTCAGGCACACAAATACAGGAGCGAGTGAAGCTTTCCTTAGAGGCAAATGAATAACCCTTCCTCAGAACATGAACATGAGACTAAATTGTCCCATTTGGAATGGGGTCAGGAAACAGGGCTGATCCACCTTTCCCCCTGAACTAAAGAAGAATAATGTAAAATTATTCTGATGATTTCTCCCACCTCAAGTTTCCTCTCACTTCTCCTGACTGCTGATTTATATTGAGTTTTTGAGACACAAGTGGACTTGAACTCTCTTTAAGTGCTACACTAGTAGAGAATTTGGCGGGGAGAAAACAACAGGTGTTTCTTTCCTCAGTCAACATCTACACAAAAGCTTTCTTTGGATTGAATCATGTGAAACAATCAGAATGGTGAACGCTGACCAAGAATTCGATTTCTTTGCCAAAAAACCATGAGAACAGATGCAACACCTAACGGATGATGTTCGTAAAACGTAGCCCTTTTCAAAGATGGGTCACAGTTCCATGTCTGTTCCAGCTGAGCAACATGAGCAATGTGCCCTGTTCAAATATGAGAACTAGCCCGTTCAATTTAACTGTGGAGGAGAGACTGTAACCACAGAAATCTGCAGTTCCTTGGACATAAAACTGCATTTTCGACATTTCCTGCACAAATACCGTTTGATGGAGATTTAGTTATGGAACCTAGTCCTATTGACTAACATCCCTTAATGTTCCACGCACTATTCCTGCTGGATTTATAAATTAACCCTGTTTGTGCTGTGTGTTTTGCTTCCTTTGGCTCATGTATTCAGCAATCCTATGTGGGTTGTACATTGGGCATCTTACACAATAATGCTGGAAATGCTCAGCAGTTAAGTAGCATCTGTGGGGAACGGAAAGGTTAAGGTTGATGATCATTCATTATAAAGGAATACATTATAAATCATGCTAATAAATTGACTATATTTTATGTACTACAATTATGTTATTGCCTGTAGCTTAGAGGCTCCCAGTGATTACAAACCAATCATGCCTATACTTGTGGGGTCATGAAATGCCCAGTCAGCTGTGCCCTCACCATGTCTAATATAGACTGAAGCCCCCATTTGAAACTTTGGCACTGGAGTAGCATACTGAAAAATGAAGTCTGCACTGTTTCCTTCACTACACAGAGATGACCAAATTAACATCTAATATGTGCTAGGCATCAATGGAGACCAATAGTTTCTGGTACACAAAGTTATTTCTGCTGAGTGGGGACCCAAATGCATAATATTCTTTTGAAAGAACGTCATTATTACATTGATAGATATGAATACACTGAATGTAATTTCTTCTCCTTTGCTGCCCCAATGATAGGCATGGGGAATAATGGATCAGCCATGGAGAAATGGCAGAACAGACTCAACGGGCCAAATGGCCCAATCTGGCTCCTATATCTTATGGTTTTATGGAATAATAACACAGTGGTTGTTATCGGGCTTGTGTTGAAAAGCTTGGATTATTAACCAACAGACCAAGCTTGAATCCACCGGGGCATCATTGAAATTCTGGAATTAAAATAAAAGCTATTGCTTGTAAAGATAAACATGAAATTAATGCTTTAAATACACATCTAGTTTACTGCCACATTCAGGGAAGGTAATCTACAACTCTCAGCTGAGCAGGCCTACACACTTTGCCTTGATATCTTTATGTTAATTGCCTTCTCAGATGGCTGCTCTCCTAGGGTTCTTTGGGGCTGGGTGATAAATTGGCAGGGTTGGCCCTGAATAAATAAAAATAATCTGAAACCAAAGGCCATAAGGATAAAAGTGCATTCAGCTCAAGTTTCATGAGAGACGTTTTCTAAATAAATTTGGTGTTTCTTTACTTCACTGCTAAAAAAGAGATAAGCAAGAGTGAGGAAGAATGCGTGAGATAGTGGGCTGCTATGTTGACTTACAACTCCGCAGTGTATTGAGGGATGTGATCAGGAATTTTGGTCAGTCTTTGATTGGAGCAGTCGACAGTGGTTCCCTCACATCGGCACTTCTCAGGACAAGCGAGATCCATGAAGCAGTCCCCACTGAGTTTAGCTCTGTAATCCTCTGTGCCTGCAGATTATTTGAGTCAAAATTTGAGGATTACTCAAATCAGTAAATTGGAAAACAGATGTTTCAACAGGAGATATTTGCAAAAGGGGGTTAATTAAATCAAGAGAAAAAAGTCTCAGATAAGTTTTACAAAAGACCATACAGAAGTCTTTAGCACTTCAGATATTATAGGTACTGTAGATCTTGAACTTTATATTCAGTTAATGGCAAAATCAGGAAGAGTAAGGTAACATTAACAAACTGACCTTTCAATGCAGAATCTTTCTATTGCTAGTTTTACTCTACAATTAATATTTTCTAATATTCATAGCATTGAAAAATCTTACTTAATTTAATTTACCACTCCCACCTAAGCTATTTGTTGGAAATAGTGAGTGGAATTCATAAAGACTGAACACTTCCTGCACTTGGAGTAATATATCTACTGCAGTCATTATGTTTGTCCCTTCACCTACTTTTTTCCTATATCAAATTGCAACTGCTCTTTTTTTATTCATTTTAATGAAAAAGATCAATCAACAATGATCACAATTCAACTGTCATAAAATTGATCTTCAGCTCCATAAATCCTTTGCCTACAGAACTACTATCCCTCACCTGTTGATCTTTGACAAAAGAATACAACCCCACCCCTCTCTCTCTCTATTGTTTGAAGTTTGGCATGCTGTAGAAGGCTTACGTGACGCTCCATGGTGCTTGACAGAACCATGTTTTATTCGTACCTTTCAACCACATGGTTAGATCAAGCACAACGGAAAATCCCGCTGAATTTCAGAACCGCATCAACTAGGCCGGGTAAAAGTGAGGGAAGGCAGTGAGGAAACAAGGCAGAGCATTCTACTGTAAGGTACAGGATGAGGCAGCAGGAAGCTGGGGTACAAAAGCATTAGTAATCACAAAGGAACATACTATTAATAACATTCAGTTAACATACAGCCAAACAACTACTGTGAATTATACACTGAACACAAGCAATATACATGCCTACTTGAAAGGATAGCTCTTTCCAATTGGATATTGCTAGAATTCAGTACTAATGTCACTTGCAAAATAAGTACTACCAAAAACCTGAAACATCAGGGAACATGAAGGTATGGAGAAATGGGGGCAGGGCAGTTTTGACTGAAAGCCAGTTGATTTTCTTTTCGTCAATAGGGTGCTTGTGAAGCAACAAGGTAGGAACATAAAGGGAAATAAAATAGCTTAGGAGAGAGTGTCGGTTCAGATCACAACAGTAGGTGGTGAAGGTGGACTGTGGTAAAGTATCAGTAGCACAATATATTTGTACTTACAGCCAAAATGGTGAATTCCTGTAAAAAGTAAAAAAGCATAGAAGGAAAAGAGAGACAGAGTGTTTGCATTTATATTCAGGAAAGCAAAGAAAGCAGCCAATCCATTTGTGATACAACTCTGCAAGGTATCAGTAGTTAATGAGGTTGAACTGAGGGATAAACTAGACCAGTAGATTGTACCCAGGTACAGCACAATATGAAAGGGGATGAATCAGTCTAGAAGTTTAACAACTCACATGGAAGAATTGCACACCAACAGGGTAGGCTGGCATAGCATTATAATAAGTCCACTTTTAATTAGACAGCTAATAATGGCATAGCCAGTGACATCACTTCAAATAATATTGTTTACATTACATATTAGGAAATATGTTGTGGAGATGGGTGTTAAATCATGGATTGCATCAGAAAGGTTTTAATTTTCCTAAGGCTACAAAGAATATCTATAGTTGACTTCTTTTTTCATATTAGTAATTCAGTTTATGGAGCTATTCCTCAACAAAATATTACTGAAGAAAAAGTTAGTTTAATTTTCAAAATCTGTTTCTAATGATAAAGACATATAGATGACATTCAACCTGTTACACTAGCATGTTATTGCAACTATTCATTCACCAAAACACACCATCAACCAACAAAAACGTTTAAAGGTAAAAATAGCTGAAACGTGCAACAAAATGAATTGTCTGGAATCAATCTAACCTTTAGTGGTTAAGCAGCAACTACACAATATTTAAAATGCACAGCTACACAGTTGCCAATGATGGGGAAAAATGGAAGAACAACTCTACCACACAGCACTTGTAGATGAAGAAGGAATTAGAGACAGAATTTTGCAAGAAGTGGTTGGTGGGCAGTCTGTCACAGTCTGAAACAAAGCTCCAGGTTCTGTTTATCATTGGGAGCATCGAGCCATGGAATTCCCCCAGCCCGCTGACGATCTGCTCATGATACCCACACTTACATCATAACATTTATAAGTTCTTATGTTGTAGCAGTATTTTATTGGTCTGCTTGAGCTTGTCTATAATAAATGTTCAGTCCATTGTGGCTCAGTAGCAGCACTCGTGAATCAAAAGGTGTGGATTCATGTCACATTCAACAAAGCTGACACTCTGTCACAGTCCTGGGGTCTGCTAGAAGTTTTGTCATACAGAAAATGTTAAAAACAGCAGCAGCTATACAGAGAGAAACAGAGTTACCACTTCAAGCCAGAACTATAAAGAATAAACTCTGTCTTTCCACAAATACTACCTGACCTGCTAATGTTTCCAGCATTTCCTGCTTCTAATGTAGATTTCCACCATCTCCTGATTTTTTGCCCCCATTTGCATTTACTAATGGAGTTTCTACCTCTTGGTTGAGATTTTAGAATGTGTTACAGTACAAAGTCACAAAATCTCAGAGAAATAATCTCTCTGTCTAGATCAATATTTGTCTCAACCCTGCTAAAAGAGATTTTATGGTCATTACTAATGGATATTATTATGTGCAAGTTATTACATTTTAAGCCTTTTGTTAGCTTAGACCTGGAGTTCTGGGCTGCAAATTTCAGAAAACTTGAAAAGCCTTAGAAAGGAAGAAGTAGATATTTATGAGAATAAGCCATAAACTTCAAGGTTAGATCATGAGAGAGATTGCTTAAACTAGCTTGAGTTCCCATGAATTTAAAGTTTATGGATGATTTCACTTAAGTTTTCAAAATATTGGGTCAATCATGAAAAGCTATTTCTACTGACTGGGGAGTCTAGGACTACAGGCAAAGTCTAAAATTAAGAATCATGCCTTAATAAATTTAATAAGCACTTTTATATGCAGAGGGTAGATGAAATACATAAGTTTGATTTTTTTTCTCTTTAGAACAATTGATGGCCATTTGCTAATTTTCAATGTGATATTGCTTTTTTTTTACAAAGATCTTATGGGATATTGGAAGAGCTGGATATTTTGAGCAAGGTCACTGAACATTTCACTGATAGTGGAATGGAATAGAGGGCTTGGACAGTCTATTTATGTTCCACTTTCTTATGAGCAAGATATTTTTAAATTAGTTAATTGGGTGTAACGTGTTTTGGGGTATCCAGAATCAATGAAAAGTCACCATGTAAAAATAAGAATCGCCTTCTCTTGATTGCAATAACTACAGAATATATTTTCAATTGTCACTAAGTTTCAGAAAAAAACTGAAGAGAGTTGTAAACTCAGCCAGCTCCACCATGGGCACTGGCCTCTCAGGCATCAAAGACATCTTCAAAAGGCAATGCTTCAAAAAGCTAGGACCCCCACATCCAAGAAATGCCCACTTCTCATTACTAATATCAGTGAAGAGGTACAGGAACCTGAAGACACAGGCTCAATGTTTTAGGAACAACTTCTTCCGCTCCATCATCAAATTTCTGAATGGTCAATCAAACCTTTGAGCACCACCTCACTATTGTTGTTCCTTATGCAGTACTAATTTCTTTTTAAAATATATTTCTTACTGTAATTTATCATTCATTTTATATATTGCAATGTACTACTGCCAGAAAACAACAAATTTCATGACATATGTCAATGATAATAAACCTTTTGCTGATCAGATGTTTCTCATTCAGGCAGCCTTCTGTCAAACTCATAGAGGATCATGAAGAGTTAAGCAAATTGTAGCACATTTTTTTCCAGAGAACTGTGGAAGGACCCTCCATAAATTAAATTAAATTCCACAGTCATTAATAAATTGATGAAGGAGTGAAAACAGTAGCTTTAAAAATTAAGAAAGGAAAAGAGCTAAATAAATTTGGTCAAAAGCAAATAAACAATAAAATTCTATGGTGTGACCTGCCAACAAAAAAATCAAGGCAAATTCAATCTCCTCAATTCTTGCCTCTCCAGTTAATTCTCAAACACCAACAAAGTGATGGAAGTATTCAGCAGTTCTATCAACAGACATTTGCATGCCAATATACTGCTCACTGATGGTTCCTACAAGAACCACCCATTTCTAGTCTTTATTAGAGTTTAGGACAAATTTAGGTTTCCTTTTTATAAAGATATTTCACAGAGAATGGTGTTGCTGTTAAAGCCTATTACATATTCTTCTGGCCCTTGGGAATTTGTCAATGAAATGTTGCCATTGATGTACTGAAGATATTTATGTATTGGGAATTCTATAATTTTGACCTTCTGATGATGAGGGATCAGTAACTTCTCTATCAGCTGGGATCATGCGTGTGATTTAGAAGGTAACTTGTAGGAGAAGGTATCCCTATGTGGTTGTTGCCTTAGTTTCCTCTAGATGACATAGGTAGTGAGTTTGAGGGGTTCTGTAAAAGAACCCTGGTCAAGATGCATTTGTAAATGATACATCACCAGCCATGGTGAGTCAGTAATAGAGGGGATAATATCTGGTGTTTCTGGAAAGCAAATCAAGTGGGTTATTTTGACAGAATGATGCAAGCTCCTTGATGAATTTGTCATTTATCTAGAGAATAAATGTTGCATATATCCAGAGAACTGAATATAATTTTGGCCTTTCTTCATGCTGGAACAAGGTGTCTCATTATGATAAAAGTTGTGAATAGAATCACATTGCAATTATAAGCAAATATACCCAACAGGAACACATAACGGAATGAAAGTCACATTGTATCAACTTCAGGAAATTGGCCTGAGACACTTCCCTGAGGAACACTTGTTGTGATATGTCCTGATAATTGGATTCCAATAATGACAACCATGCTTTCTAATAGTCTTTCCCCTAATAAAATCCTATTCATTTTCTTGTAACACAGAGGTCGGCCATTTAGCCTAAAAAGCTTTTGCTGTCCCGCAGAGGAATCCTATCAGTCCCATTCTACATTTATTCCTTTAACCTACTCTCCCACATGCCAATTAACAACCTCTCCCATGGAGACTCATACTGCTATCAACACTGGGAGCAAATTACAGCAATCCCAGTAAAGGTGGGATGGAATTTCTGGCTGGGACATATCAGAATTTTAAATCTGTGCTGAAAGGTAACATAAGCCGGCAAGAACAGGAGTAATGGATGAACCTGACTTACCCTTCGAGAGTTTGCAGAAAGCTGGACTTTGAATAACTTGAAATTTATAGAGAGCAGAAGGGTAACAGGACAACCAAGAGAGTTTAAGAATCAGTCAGTTCAGGGATGACAAAGGCATGGATGACGGTGGCTACATCTATTGATTGGAGGGGGTTAATACCACAGAGGTGGGATTAGTATTACAACACAGCATGAGTCACTGAAAAGCTTAGTTCAAAATCCAACAGGCAACATTGAATGAGCTGCGATTTTCTTCAGTTAAACACACAGAAGTCCAAAGCCTTCGGCTAAGTTGAAACTTGCTGTCTCGTGGTCTTCACTTATAATGTCTGCCGAATCTACCATCATACAATCATCTGCTTTTGTCTGGATAATTAAGTGCTGAGCCAATCCTTCAAAACTTTTGATTCTTCAAATCCAAGCAACTTCCTTCCTTTGATTGTAATTAATGTCTCCAAAGTAATAAGCCTCATGCTTAAGTCATCATCTTGGCCTTGTCTATCAATGGAACAACCTCTAACCAAATATGCCTTTTCAAAATTCTATGTACCTCAAATCTGGTTTCCTGTGAAACCACCATTATGACATCCTCCAACCCTCACTCATCTCAATTTCATTATTCAATGTGCTAACAATAGATTCAACTTCAATGGATGAGCTGGTTAGAAAGGATTAGAGGATGTAATCAAGAAGAGCAGGGAGTTTACTCTAAAAACCTTTTGGAACACCAGCTATATGACAAATTAAGTACTGAGGATTGTTCTAGTCATCACATTACAGAAAAAGAGTGCATGGACTGACAATGAGCAGGAGATACAGTATGTCAGGAAGAATAATGAGTGAAGGATGGACATGCTGGGACTGCTTTTTTTTGGAAGATTAGATTGTAAGAAAGGAAGCTGAGGGGGAAATCAATTGACTTGTACAAAGTATGAGAGTCTCTAAAAAATGAAAACTAGAAGGACCTGTTTACCTTTAGCAAAGAAACCAAGCAGTGAACAATTCTTAAAAATAATTGGTAAGTGGAATAGAGGGGAAATAAGCAAAGAAATCAAAAAGAGATTAGAATTCACTGCCTGAAAGGGTGGCAAAGATCGAAACCCTTATTTTTTTTTAAATAACTTGTGTTTGTACTTAAAGCCTGGAGCAACAGGGATTAGGTTGTATATCTCTCTTTTTTTCAGCCTGTTGAAACTGATGTCCTCTTTCTGTATGGCATATTTCCTATGGTTTTTTGATTTTTCTGGAACTCTATGGAAAGCTTCTTCTGTTCCCTTAAACCCCTCCTTAAACTCTACTTTTCTTTTCGCTACTGATAATTTTTCCTTTGAAATTGCTTCTGTAAAATGTCTCAGGCTACATATCCACACCATTAATACAAATTCAAGGTCTATGATTGATTAAACTAGTTTACTTCCCTAACACTTTAAAGCCACTTGGAATGGATATCTCACTCGTTTCTTGTGGCTTGCTGACTAGCCTTGTGGAAGTCCAAGGGATTTTCCTGTTTTCAGGACTACTGCTTAATCCTAATTTTTCCAAACCTCAGAGGGCTAAGTAATTAGGCTACACAAGATACTTCTCCCAGGTTTAGTTGGATTTCATCCCTTCAAACACTCACATGAAGTAAACATTACTCCCTCAATGGTTCCAAAGATTAAGGGGTAGGCGACAGATGACCAGGATTTCTTACACAGTTTTAAGTGTAGTTGCTTTCTTTTGAAGCAAAAATATATGACAAGTCTGGGATGATTCAAATAGTAACAAAACCAATAGTCAATAACCATGAACTCTGAAGTCAGAAGCATGGCAACTGCATAGCTGAGACAGGGAGCACGGGCTTAAGGATCAGATATTTGGGTTAAAAGGTTGCATGCACAATGTCTGGTAGGAGTTCAATCACTTTGGGAAAACAAGGATAAAGACTACACTGCTGTCTATCGGGGAGGATGACCGGATTACTACAGCATGCAATACTCCACTAAATCCTATAGGAAATCCATAGCTTGTCAATCCTGCTGCCAGGCAAACCTACCTGGAATGAAATACTGTTCTTTAGCTACAAAACAAAAAAAAAGAGAGAAAAGACAGAAGAGATGTACCTGAATGTTAGCAGCTGAAGGAAAAAGAAGCAGTTTACTTCATATTACATCCACAGGTTCCAACTAGTCAACAATCAAGCAAACTGCACAAAGATGACCTGTTGCAGTTGGCATCAAATCAGGAGAACAAAAGTTTGAAACATTGCAATAGAGTTATACAGCAGCAAAACAAATTTACAAAAATTCATTGAAGCTAGAACTGTACATTATCACAGGGTGAAGTTCAAATAATCCTATTACCTGAGCAGCGGAACTTCTTGCTCTTGATCTGCCCGATCCTCTTGTTTGCCAGGCGGCGAGGACTAGTGCAGCGGGCACCACTTGTTTCAATGGGGTTGGCGTGGAGATAATCCGCAAGCCATTTCAGGTGGCAATCACAAATGAATGGGTTCTGAGCCAAGTGCCTTTCATAAAGAGCAAAAAATAACAGAGAAAAAAAATTACCGTGCTTTCCATAGGAACATAAAATAATGCAAATACCTTTTCAAATGGAGCAGTATGCCAGTCCTGACTAATGGTTCCAATCATTGGTTACAACTGTAATGCATTTTACTGGGACCTGATGCAACAAGAATTTACAATGTATGAGTTAGCATTCAACACACTGCCTGGTGGCCCTGTATCACCTTCAAAGCTGTTTATTATCAGAATAGATGAGACATGGCAGAATTGCATTCTTTCCAAATGAATTATTTAAAGCCAATTATTGTTGTGAAGGCCAACATTACTTTCATTTCTAGAGGTGTAAAATGTTCATCGTTCATTCAAGATTCAGGATTGCTTCATGTCGTTTCCTGGACACAGTGTAAAGGAGAACGTAATAGTTATTATTCCAGATCCAATATAGCACAAAAGGTAAAGAATACAATAATAATGATGAAAACACAATAAATATAAATACAGAAAAGAGCTTTTGTACATAAATTGATTGTATGTCCATAAGGTGACAGTAGGCTGTACATAAGGTGGCAGACAGGAAATAATAAAGTAGAGGAGGAGTTCATGGATAGGGGTGTTGATCAGCTTTACTGCTTGGGGAAAGTAACTGTTTTTGAGTGTTAGTCCTGGTGTGGATGCTACACAGCCTTTCTAATATTACAGGTGGCCCCCATTTTTTGAAAGTTTGCTTTACAGCAGCTTGCTGTTACGAAAGACCTACATTAATACCTGATTTTGCTAACCAAAGAGGATTTTCGCTTTTACGAAAAAAAGACGCCCACTTTATATATGTATTTATCCCGAGAAAGACTACGGGCAGTTGTGTGTGCATGTGTGTATGTGCGTAGGCGTGTACGTGCACATGCGTGTACGTGCCGATTTTTTTCCTCCAAATCGATTTTGGCTCGCTGTCTTCCCAATTTTGATAAGTGAAACCACACAGTACATACAATATTTCTACTTTATATAGGCTGTATATTTATCATATCATTCCTGCTTTTACTATATGTTCGTGTTATTTTAGGTTTTATGTGTTATTTGGTATGATTTGGTAGGTTAATTTTTGGGTCTGGGAACGCTCAAAATTTTTCCCATATAAATTAATCGTAATTGCTTCTTCGCTTTATGCCATTTCGTCTTACAAACAATTTCATAGGAAAGCTCTCCCTTCGGATAGCGGGGGAAACCTGTATTCCATCTACACGGACCAACCATTGCTCTGAGCAGGTGACTTTTACATGACCTGAGAACTGCACGGCACTTTAAATGCATTTTTTTTGTAATATGCATACTATGAATATATAGAATGGAAAATGAAAGATTGAAAAATCAACTCAGACCCTGTTTAACGCTACCCCGCACAGTGTTGATTCTTTGCAACACGGTTATTGAATTCTTTATTGAAATTTTATTCATTCTAAACAACACTTAAAGCTTCTCAAGAGTGGCCACCATTACAGTAAACATTCAATCAACCAATAAGAGCGCCTTACATATGCTCTGAGCTACTCACAGCAGCCAGTCACGTACTAGTTCACACTCTGCCTCCCCTGGGTGTGTAAAAGTTCTTGCTCCCTCGCCAATTTATTCCATTTTTCCCCCCCATAATGTCTGGAAAACAGCCTGCAACTTCCAGTGATGATTGTACATCCAAGGTGTCTACGAAATCTTCAGAAATCTCATCATAAAACTCCTCAGCACTAGCATCACTTCCATCATATAAAGCATGGACCAGGTGTTCTCAACATGATTTCCTGCTACTGAGAACTGCTTCGTGAGAGGAAACTTAAGAAAAGGCAGGCAAATCTCGACGCCTACTTGAAGAAGAAGACGAAGTTAGAGGAGGGCCCACAGCTTGGTCCCTCCTCTAAGATGTAACCACCACCCACCCACTTCCCTCCGATGCTGCTGTGATGTGTGGCTGCTCCAATGATGCACAGGCTAGGCCTATTTTTGTGTTTATTACTCCATGAATTACTGTGTATACATAAAATATCATATATCTCAGGTTTGATTTTTTTTCATCAGGCACACATGTCCATTTACATAGTGTTATAATAACACCATTGATTTACATAGTGCTGTACCTCTGAGAAATGCATTCTCAGCGTAGAGCAGGGTCTGAATGTCCTTTTGATTTTATTTATCATTTGAAGGGTACAAAGAAACACAGTACAACAAAGAATATCTTTCATGTTCTGTAAACATTTTCTCATCTTTATTCCAGTTACATGGCAACAAAGTCTATGTGGGAGCATTTCTCTGCACCCGCACAACTTAGAGGTAACAGTGCTGGTGGAAGTGGGACAAGGTCTATGAGCAGGGTGGGTGGAATCCTTCATGATGTTACTGGCCCTTTTCTGTACATGCCTTTCTGATGGTAGGTGGGCTGGTGCCTGTGATGCAGTGGGCAGTTTTGACTACCTGTTGAAGGGCTTTCTTGACTACCTGTTGAAGAACTGCAAAGAATTCTGTGAAAATCTTTACCTCAAGCAACACTCCAACACTATGAAGGAAATAGTTGCTTCGAGAAGGTAGAAATTATGATACTGAATAAAACTTGAGTTGTTGTTATTGGGGCTCTGTGAATGCAAGTTTAAGGCAGGCCTTGCTGGAAATCCTAAATAATATGTAGCGTCCTTGGTACCAGGATATAGAGATCTAACAGTTTTGATGGGAAGGTTTCTGGAAAGGCATGGAAATAAGTCAGAAAATGTATAGTATATAGAAGCTAATGATCTAGGAAGCTACATGATATGATGTACAATGCATTAAATAGTAGATCAATCATCTCAGGGTTAATACTTCCCCAAGTTAGATTAGGAAATTAGTGTAAGAGGAAGGTTTAACATTTTAAGTGTTTTCAATAGATTCCAGGGAAAGACAAATTGATCAAATGAAACACAATTAACCAAAATTTGCAAAGGGAAGGACACTACCATGGCTGACAAGTAAAGTCAGAGCCAAAGTAAAAGCAAAAGAGAGGGCATACAAGGAAGCCAGAGCTAGTGGGAAGATAGAGGATTGGGAAGCTTTTAAAAACTTGTAGAAGGAAACTAAGAAGGTCATTCAGAAGGAAAAGATAAATTATGAGAAGAAGCTGGTGACTAATATCAAAGAAGATATTAAAAGCTTTTTTAAGTATATAAAGAGTAAAAGAGAGTCGAGAGTAGATATAGGACAAATACAAAATGACACTGTAGATATTGTAATGAGAGATGCAGAGATGGCAGAGGTACTAAATGCGTATTTTGCATCAGTCTTCACAGTGGAAGACGTCTACAGTATACTGGACATACAAGAGTGTTGGGGAAGTGAAGTTTGTGCAGAGAAAATTACGACTGAGAAGGTGTTCAGGAAGCTTAATGGTCTCAGGGCGGATAAATCTCCTAGACCTAATGGAATGCACCCTTGGGTTCTGAAGGAAGTAGCTGGAGAGATTGCGGAGGCATTAACGATGATCTATCAAGAATTGATAGATTCTGGCATTGTACCGGATGACTGGAAAATTGCAAATGTTACTCTGCTATTTAAGAAGGGTGGGAGGCAGCAGAAAGGAAACTATAGACCTGTTATCCTGACATCAGTGGTTGGGAAGTTGTTGGAATAGATTGCTAGGGATGATATTATGGAGTACCTAGAGGCACATGACAAGATAGGCCAAAGCCAGCATGGTTTCCTAAAAAAAATCCTGCCTGACAAACTACTGCAATTCTTTGAGGAAATTACAAGCAGGGTAGACAAAGGGGTTGCAGTAGACGTGATGCACTTGGATTTTCAGAAGGCCATTAACAAGGTGCCGTACATGGGAAGATAAGAGCCCATGGAATTACAGAGAAGTTACTGGCATGGGTGGAGCATTGGCTGGTCTGCAGAAATGGGATCCTATGCTGGCTGGCTGCCAGTTACCAGTGGAGTTCCACAGGGGTCGGTGTTGGGACTGCTGCTTTTTACGATATATGTCAATGATTTGGACTACGGTATTAATGGATTTGTGGCTAACTTTGCCGATGATACAAAGATAGGTGGAGGAGCGGGTAGTGTTGAGGAAACAGAGAGCCTGTAGAGAGACTTGGATAGTTTAGGGGAATGGGCAAAGAAGTGGCAAATGAAATACAATGTTGGAAAGTGTATGGTCATGCACTTTGGTGGAAGAAATAAACAGGCAGACTATTACTTAGATAGGAAGAGAATTCAAAATACAGAGATGCATAAGGACTTGGGAGTCCTTCTGCAAGATACACTAAAGGTTAACCTCCAGGTTGAGTCGGTGGTGAAGAAGGCGAATGCAATGTTGGCATTCATTTCTAGAGGAAAAGAATATAAGAGTAGGGATGTGATGTTGAGGCTCTATAAGGCACTCCTGAGACCACACTTGGAGTACTGTGTGCAGTTTTGGGCTCCTTATTTTAGAAAAGATATACTGACATTGGAGAAGGTTCAGAGAAGATTCACGAGAATGATTCCAGGAATGAAAGGGTTACCGTATGAGGAACGTCTGGCAGCTTTTGGGCTGTATTTCCTGGAGTTCAGGAGAATGAGGGAGTATCTCATCAAAACATTCCGAATGTTAAAAGGCCTGAACAGATTAGATATGGCAAAGTTATTTCCCATGGTATTGAAGGACGTTCTTTTAGGACTGAGATGCGGAGAAATTACTTTGTTCAGAGGGGTGGTAAACCTGTGGAATTTTTTGCCACGAGCAGCTGTGGAGGCCAAATCATTGGGTGCATTTAAGGCAGAGATAAGTTCTTGATTAGCCAGGGCATCAAAGGGTATGGGGAGAAGGCAGGGGAGTGGGGATAACTGGAAGATTTGGATCAGCCCATGATTGAATGGCGGAGCAGACTCGATGGGCTGAATATATCCTATATCTTATGGTCTTACAGCCTAAATTGAACATTAATCAACGTCTGACGCTGAATAGTTGGGAGTGGATTTAACCTAGAACAATGCAAATCTTCAACAAAGAGAGCTTGGCAAGGGGGAGAATATAAGAAAACCGAAATCAAAAAGCAAACAAAAATGCGGATGCTGCTGATTTGAAATAAAATAGGAATGCAGAGAAGGCAGCATCCGTGCAGCGAGAAAGGGAACTGACATTTCAGGCTGATGATATTTCATCAGAACCAGGAAAAATTAGACAGCAAACGTGTTAAAAGTTGCGGAGAAGGGATACAGGTGGAGAGAACAAAGAGAATGTAAGAGGGTGAAGGCAAGAGAGACTGAATGAAGTGAGTATTGATAAAGAGAGGATGAAGCAAATCTGTTACTCAACGATCATCTGCCACCAAAAGATATTAATAAAAGGAGATGAATGAAAACTGGGAGTGAAAATTAAGGAGAAAACAACTGGAAGCTCTGATATAGAGACTGAAGAAGCAAAGCACTGCAGACACCAGAAATGAAAAAAAAGAGAATCAAGGAAATACCTTTCTGTCTCTGGCCCCTTACTCTAGTTCAAGTTAGACTGGTGTAAACCTTTGCAACAGAACCTCACCTTCCGACCTGATACATTCCAATCCCTAAGATTTATCACTGAAACTAATAATTCTAAATAACCATCTCATGTACTGTAATTTGAATCAGAAAGGACCTGTCAAATTGAAATGTTTATTGTTTCTTTCTTCACTCAGACTGCTCCAGCTGGAAAAGCATTTTCTTGCTTTTATTAGTAAATCAGTATTACCTGAAGTTTAAAAAAAGTTCTAGAATTTAGATCAAACATGATTATAATAAAGGCAATACAAAAGAGGGCAATTTATAATGGAATCTGTTTTGTAACAAATGAAAGTGATAAATTGGGTAAATAACAAAGGAGAGATGATTTTGTATGCAAATACTAATAAGGGGAAAGGTTAATCAAATACATTAACTCTGCTATAATATCGATCAGAGAGATGTTGTTCTTTAATATAAGCTGAGGACTAGAATGATAATACCAACTTTTCTAAAGGGAGAGAACAGGTTTTATATGTTAGGAGTTTCACATTCCACTGAGAAAAGCCAGAAATACATACAATGTCTGGATGGCACGCAGAGGAGCGAAAGTGCCTTTGGCAATGGTCTGTAACTTGTTGTCGTACAGGGAGAGGAGGTTTAGGTTGTGGAGATCCTGAAAGGCATCCACTCGCAGACAGTTAATCTTATTGGCATTCAGCAACCTGTCAGAAATAGAAATGACATTGTGGTAAATATATAAACTCCTTCTGTTTAAAATGGCAACAATTCCAATCCCAACAAAATTCACAACACCTGGTCCCAAAAGGCATCAAGCAGCTGGACGATAGTCATTCTTCCACATGTGTATGCGTTTTCACAAAATAGTTGAGCTTTTATTTCTTGTTATTACAGTCTTGACATTTGAAATTTGACATATGACACATAACTTTGTTCCTGCATAATTGGTATTTTACTTTTACACGCCAGCTGTTGCATACAGATGACATTAAAGATCATAAAAGTGAGGGAGCTAGAAAGCTCATTTTGCCTCACAGTAGATTTTGACTCTGCAGAGGAATAAAATAGGTGATACCAATTCAACAGTTCATTTAATGCACTTTCCAATTATTTGAAAAGAATATAAACTAGAATTGGTGCTAAATAGAGTGTCAATTTCCTTTCATCCATTTTACACAATTGCAAAAATCTAAATCTTATTCCCCCCAAATAAGATTGATATGTTAGAACAGAAATATCGGGGTTGTTCTCTTTGGAATAAGGAAGGTTGAGAGAGGGTTTAATAAAAGCAACTATATTAGCTGGTTTAGACATGGTAAATACAGAAATGCTGCCCCCATTTGCAGATAGTTCAGTTAATGGGAAGAGCAGATTTAGTGATACACGGTGTAAGGGGGATGCGAGTGGAACAATGAGGGTCTGCTACACAGTGCCTGGAGGGTAATTAGGGCTTTTGAAAGTAAACAACTAAGGTGCATGATGTAGAATTGTATGAGATTGATGAGATTGCTCAGCTTGGAGCTGGAGTAGATCTAATCAGCTGAATAGCCTCTTACTGTGTGGTAACCATCTATGGCTCTGCAGTGCTCACTTTATTGACTGTGCTACATTGAAATGAGCAGCATTTTACCCTAACTTCACTCGTTAATCAGGAAAGCAATTGGAATGAGTGGAATTCAGTCCAACATTATACACTGTCCAACATCACTATTCACTGAATTCAAGGAAGTAGATGCCACTTTCTAATAGATAAGATGGCTTCAGATTTCTCCTATATTATCCATCTTTTTCTATCATTATTGTCCACCTCATGCTTGGTCAATGGATCAAAGTTTGAGGGTTCTCACTGAAAAGCATGCCAAATCTACCCTCTAGCAGCATTGTGGAACGACACCCTGGAGATTTACTGAGCAAAACACATCTCAGCCTTTCACAGTCTCAATCTAAATCTCTTTTCGGGCTGGGGTGGTGTTGGAATTAAGATCAATCAGTGTAATTAAAATAAATTTTTAGAAGATCAGGCAATTGTGAGCTTTGGGGAACTGACACAGGGGAAGCAAGCCCTGTGACAGGCCGGTCATGATCATATTGAGTGGCGGAGCAGGTTTGGGGGGCCTACTCCTGATCCTGATTTCCTGCTTCCATTCAGAGACTTCTCAAAATAGATTTCTGAGTTGCAGAAATGCAAATGCACCAACTGATCACAAAAGTCCCGAAGAACTGAAAAGAACCACAGAAGTGGTTTTGCTTTTTGATGGCTATCTTTCAAAGTGTGTTGGAAGTTTCAATGGATGGTTTGCTGTCAGAAATTCTAAACTGCAGATAGACTACACCGATGTTCTATGCCAACATAAGACACATCACTATTGTTTTCCTCTTGCCTGTTTTCTTACAATGTCTGGAAATCCCCTTTTAGATAGCTGGTCTCAATAATTGTGAACTACAATTAACCAAAGCTATTTATTTATGGATTTTTTTCCCACTATAGTTTATCAAGGAATGTTAGTCACTTTCAGGATCACACTGCAAGTTTTCAGTTTCCACATTGTGAAACGTTGGCATATCTAGATGGATTGTAGAATTCAGACATCCTCTATAGCCTAGCAGCAAGGGCGCAATTCCACCTCTGTCCATCTCCCAATGTGTCTCATTCTCTGTAAAAAGCAGAATTACTGCCTACAGAATACAACTGTGTTAAACTTTCTTCAATTTGCTTCATGATATCATTTACTCCTTGCCCTATTTCCCAAAAGATTACACCCTTTGTCACAAATTTAAGGTAACACAAGCTTGTTGTAGATAATGCCCAATAACCACATAATTACCAGAAACCTATGGTTATCTAAACTTCATTCATATGATTATTTTTACCAGTGACAAAGCTTCCGATGATTGGAAACACATTGCTGAACACCAGCCAAACCACAATGAGTCTGTGGCATGTGGCCCATCGCAAGGGAATGACTTTGGAAAAAACGGTCTCCGAACAAGAAACAAAACATAGTTATTGTGTTTATTTATCTGGCATTGTGGGTTGAAGAATGATCCATTCCTCAGTGATGGGAAGGCTTGTTTGTTGATCTTTATAGGAGACAACCACGCTGGTCTCACAACACATCTGTAATATATGTCTGCAGAGTAGGTCTGCAATACCATAGCGTGTCAGTTCAATATTTTGGCTCTTGCTTTAAGAAGTGAGGTACTGGTACGATCATTTCTTGTGCCAAGATGAAATCACTTTCGGGGTGGAGGAGCAACAACTTGGTTTCCATCTGGGTACCCTCCAACCTGATGGCATAAATATTGATCCCTCCCCCTCCTCTCTTCTTCTATTCCTGATTCTGGCCTCTTACCTCTTCTCACATACCTATCATTTCCCTGGGGTCCCCTCCTCCTTCCCTCTCTCTATGGTCCACTCTTCTCTCCAATCAGATTCCTTCTATTCCAGTCCTTTACCATTCCGACACACTGGCTTCATCTATCGCCTTCTAGCTATTCTCCTTTCCCTCCCCACACTACTCTGGCACCTTCCTCCTTCCTTTCCAGTCCTGAAGAAGGGTCTCGGCCCAAAATGTTCACCGTTTAGAGCCATAGGACCACAGAGAAGGCCAGCACAGAAACAGGCCCTTTGTCCCATCTAGTCCATGCCGAATCGCTTAGGCTGCCTACTCCCATAGCACTGAGACCATAGCCATCCATACACCTATCCAAATTTCTCTTAAACGGTGAAATCGAGCTTGCATGCACCATATGTGCTGGCAGCTCGTTCCACACTCTCACCACCCCCTGAATGAAGAAGTTTCCGTTCATGTTTCCCTTAAACATTTCACATTTCACCTTTAACCCATGATCTTTGGTTGTAGTTACGTGTAACATCAGTGGAAAAAGCCTGCTTGTACTTATCCTGTCTATACATTACATGACAGAATATTGTAAATTTAATCCTCTTTTCCCTATTTATTTCTCTTGTCAATGTCTTTTTCCATAACACATTGCCTTTACTGGGCATCCTTCATTAGACAAGAGAGGCAAGAGTGAACCACTATTCTCCCGACACTGGCTGTAACCCACCGTTTTCTCCCAGCAAGAGATTGGACCACATTCTTTTACGTGCCTCTCCACAGTCAAGCATCCCATCCGTCAGAACAGCCAATTCAGCTTGCCTAAGGAGCTCTGCATCATAAGTCAGCAGCCCCAGCTGAATTCTCTGCTCGTCTTCCTGGAAGCTGTTCACTGAGTAGAGAACGTCCAACTGTATTGCTAGACTGACTCATTCCATACAGTCTTTAGTTCATCCTGTTATAATCTTACCCACCACTGGCTACACTATTACTTGAAATGATCGACCGTTATTAGCTACAAGAAACAATATGGTGATAAAAGTGAAGGAGGGACATGGAGGTGGCATATGGACGCCACTTTGGTTAACGATGTTTATCGCCATCACAAGTAACTTTCTTCTACGTTCATGCAGATGGTACGGTCCTGGTATGAATTGCTTTCAAACGACCGGATAAGCAGTGTTTTTTTATTGAGATCAACTCTGTACAAGGGGAGTGCAGAGTGATTTTCATAGAATCTCCATGAAACACTACTGCTATTTAAAGCTGTTAAATGCAGCGTTTCTCCCTCCTCCAAACCTTGGCAAAGATGCATCATTATTCCTGCTGCTTGCTCTGACAGTGTCTGATAAACATATCAAATTCTTTCATGCCTCACCGTTCTGAATCTAAGATATCCAGTAGTGCCAGGGTCAACTAATATGACAGCTTCCACAATGGGATCACTGGCAGAGATTGGGAGACGAGATTCCTCAAATTTTCCACGCTTGCTTTGTGTACTGTAAAAAAACTCACTGGAAGTAAAAGTGTTTTGACCTCTAACCAACATTCTCCACAGGATATACCCATTAGTCCGCTGCATTCTGGAGCAAGCCTTCAGAGTCTCTTTGGTTAAGCAGTATAATTCCGGCTGTCATATTCTCAAGCCTTCATTTCTCTGGAGGATGACCCTAATGGTCTGCGCTCATTGTATTTACCCTGCAGTCAATAGGCCTGATCAAATTTCATTGATTTGTTTTGAAATAAAATATCTCATTGGTCCATCGTGACATGGCTTTGTGAATGACAACACCTCAAAAATAAAATGCAAATTTTAATGCATTTACCAATTGTTGGGGAACCACTTTACTTCAGGGTGAAGGTAATGTGCGGGGCTTGTTTAGGAATAGTGTTGGTGTGAAGCATGGCCTGCTGTAATAACTCCTTAATTTCAATGTTTCATATTAGGCTTCAATCATAATACTGGGACCACAGAGAAGACTGTAAAGACCTTAATACATAGCAGCAGAATTAGGCCATTCAGCCCATTGAGTCTGAGCATAGCTGTTTTATTTTTCCCTCTCAACCACATTCTCCTGCTTCCCCCCTCCTATCCTTTGGTGCCCTGACTAATCAAGAATCTATCAACCTCTGCTCTAAATATACCTAATAATCTGGCTTCCCCAGCTGTCTGTGACAATGAATTCCACAGATACACACCCTCTGGCTAAATAAATTCCTCTTCTTTGTTCAAAAGCAACATCTTTCTATTCTGAGGCTGTTCCCTCCAGTCTCAGGCTCTCCCATTAACCTAAGTATCTTTTCTACATGCATTCTATATTTCAATATTTGAGAGGCTTCAATGAGATCTCTGTAATTCTTCTGAACTCTAGCGAGTACAGTCCAGAGCCATCAAACACTTCTCACACATTAACCCTTACATTCCCGGGATCATTCTCGTAAACCTTTCTGTATCCTCCCCAATGCCGCCACATTCTTTCTTAGATGGGGGCCCAAAACTACATCCCAATACTCCAAATGTAGACTGATCAACGCCTTATAAAGCTTCACTATTACATCCTTGCTTTTATATTCTAGTCCCCTTGAAAGGAATGCTAATATTATATTTTCCTTCCTTACTACCGACTCAACCTTTACTGAATCCTGCACGAGGTGGTACTGGGTTAGGAGTAGGACTTTTAATGATCTTTAGTATCAGTGGGAAGTGTAAATGGATATGATGTTGACTGGCGAAAGGGGGTAGCACAGTGGGCTCAAGCAGCCAGGGTTCGATCCTGACCTCAGGTGTTATCTGTGTGGAAATGGAACTTTTCCCCTGTGACTGGGTGTTATTCCTCTCCACTGCGAGGCTAATTGGCCACTGTAACTGCTCCTGGAGTGTATGCAAGTGTTCAAATCGGGGATGTTGGTGAAACAGGATTAGTGTGTATGGGTGCTGACTTGGTGGCCCAAAGGGCCTGTTTCTGTCCTGTATGACTCCGTTATACCACAGTTCTCAGGAGCGAAGGAAACTCAGAGACAGAGGAAGCACGCTGTTCTCCTTTGAGGCTTAAAGAGGAAAGAATATTCAACCCAGCCTCAAAATGGCCACATATAATGTTATTTTACTCACATTACGGAACCGCTACCAGACGTGCTTTCACTGTCAGTTCATAAGACCATAAGTCATAGGTGCAGAATTAGGCCATTCAGCCCATTGAGTCTGCTCTGTCATTCCATCATGGCTGATTTATTATCCCTGCTCCCAACCCCATTCTCCTACCTTTTCCCCTGATGCTTTCATATTTGAAGGCCTTGTTTTCCAGCACCTCTCTAAAGACAACAAAGCCATGAAGCTCCATATTAACCTCTGATATACTCAAACAAGAGCACCACCAGGGAGGTTTCACTGATCTTTTAACAACTTGCTTCATTAAATTTGAACAAGGGTGGAAATGAGTGTTGCCCTGATTTCATCTCAGAGCACTCCTCTCCACCTGTTCCACTCCAAGCAAGAAGACATAAAATTGAAAATTTTGCCCATTATTCTTGCTCAAGTAACACTAAGTTTCGTTTAAACTTAGTGAAATAACTTCGTTTAAACTGAAATAATAATTGGAACACTGGACCATCATGTTCAGTGGTTTAACTCAAGAACACTCCTCACTTTTCAACTACATTTTGCTTGAGAAATAGGGGATGCAATAAATTAACATAACATCCACCCTCCATCCAATACCTCAGCCTCAACTGGCCTCACATGCACTGCCAGAGGAACTGAAGTTTTAGATTGCAGGAATTAACTTCTACTATAAATTTATTTTAAAAACATGTTTGACCATCTGACAGCAAAATAATTTACCAGTTACGTCAAGTCATTTCACCACATCCCACAAATAGCAACAAGAGTCAAAAATTGAATTGCTTATTAAGTTCTGATAACCAACTCCTGTAAATATTCAGCAGACCATTAGTCTCCCTGGAGGACGAAGCACAAGCTAAGTATTTGGAGGTGTACAAGAGGAGTTAATACTGACATTTACATCTGATATTAAATATTCTTGGTCTGCATGGATTGATCAAACCCAGGCTGTGTTCTACCTGTTTACCTTCAGGACTGAAATGCCTCTAATGATATTGAAATCAGATGGCTGCAGAAGGGCAAAACTGAAGTTGATAAACTGACCGCACCAGCGCACATGTAAACTGCTTGTATATAGAATTCTCATGAACTTCTGATGACAAGCATGCACATGGCTAGGTATCAATCCCTGGGTGGGAATGGATAAGTGGAATAGTGTGCTGCATACAATAGTGGAGAGGGCTTCATTAACATTACAGCAGCTTGGCCCCGATAGTTCGGTATTCACTCTCCGCTCAGCCTGAAGAGCTGGGTCATGTGCAGGAAGCAGCTGTATAGATGTTAAACTTGGTCAGGAAGAGGTGACCAAGAGGAGAATCAAGATGGATTTCTCCCAGCCCTCATGAAAAGTCACAAAAAAAAAACTTATGCCAGGTCCCTTTCAAACCTAGCCATTTTTCCAGGAGCTTCTGTCCAGGGTTAACTGCCCTCTGACACTGGTTTCCAGAGATGGAAGGAGTTTTAATGGAATGTTGAAATGCTGTGGTGACAACTTTCCCGTTTTGGTACACAAAGGCAAGCAGGATGTACTTACAGCAACTGCAGAGAGAAGAGTCCCTCAAAGAGGCCCTTTGGCAACTCAGTGATTTTATTTCCATAGAGCACACTGGAAAGAAATCAGAACATCTGTCAGTCACAACCTGTAAAGAAACAAACACATGTATTTTCAATGTATTTTTTAAACTTGTGAAGTACTTCACAGATTTTGTTTTTCTCCTTAGGGTATTTGTGATTTATGTGTAAGTCTGAAATAGGAAATTGTCCTATCAGTTAAATTAATTTATTGCATTTAAAATACACATGGTCTCAGTTAACAGGTTTCACTGGCAAAACTGGCAGTTTCTGTTCTTTGCTAGATCCTCTGAAAAACACTGGGGACTCTTCTTCCAGAATTAATGTATTTTGTGTCTCTTAATGGTATTCTCATAGAACCAGGGAGCCTGGAGTGAGAGTGAAATCACAAATTGGTGGGGAATGCTATGAGTGGCATGCTTTTTTTTTGCAAAAGGATTATTGCAACCAATAATGAGGAATCTCTTGCTACACTGACAGAAAGAATGAAGTCAAAGTAAAGGAACAATCTGTGTGAAAATGGCAAACGAGACAGAGTACCATAAAAGATGCTGTAACTAAAAAAAGTCTCCTACACATTGTCCAGACTGTAGTTTTATCTGCTAAAACTGAAACTTGCACTTGCCATTGGCTGAACAGTGCTAGTCATACATAAAAGAGTTCAAAGGAGTGTGGGACAGTGATGATAGCATTGAAACTTGCCAACTTTCAGTTAGCATTCATGGTACTGGACTAAAAAAGTAGTCACTGGTTGTGTATTGTACAGGGCACGATATTATTATTGATGTTATTAATAACCATTGCACTGTGTCCACCACGCCTACTTGTGAAATTCAGCTCAAGTTTAGAGCAATTCTATCTGTTTTATTTCTGAATTTTCAGTACCACTTTTTAGATTCTGTTTCACACATTTCATGCAAAGGCTGTTTCTGTTCCATGATGAAAGAGCCTTGATTTACAAAAGAGTGTCTGCACTTATCCACATATTGATGAGCAGGGAAGCCCAGCATTATGCCTGCCATTGCTTCCGAGATATCAGTTCAGCACATGACTTCTCAAGGAGCCAAGTATGGGAAAGGGAGATGGCGACAATCCCCATGTGCCTACTCTACAAAATCCAATTGAATGACTTTCACGAGGTTGGAGCTGACAGAAGAACAAATTATCCATTGATTTTAATGCAGAGACAAATGGTAAACAATTACTTTACATATTTTCAATTAATAGCATAGAAGATTTATAGATAGAAAGGAAGCTGGTTGGTGAATTTCATCAGTGTCTGGTATGCTAGAAGTGCCCTATAAGTTATGGGAAATGGTTCAGTTTAATTATGGTTCGATTGCAATTCTAAATTGTTGAAGAGAGGTTTTGTATGGTGGAGGAAAGCAAATAGAAGACCTTTGCCTTGCAGATGTTGACTGTAAGGCCATTCCTCTCATATGCTTCAGTGAATGAATCGATGGTAAGCCGAGTCTCAGCCTTCAAATGAAAACACACTGTTCAGCCTATAGAGCCAAGGGCACCCCAATGTGCTGCGTGTAGGTGATTCTTGTGTATGCGTGCATACAGGGACTGAGCACCTTTTTGGTCAGTAAAACATATGAAGAATAGGTCTGAAACACAATGCTTCTCAAGTCTCCAAAGCAATTTAAAAAGCAACTTTACACAGTACAATATGCAAATCTCTTCAAAATGTTGCATAACCATCTACATTTAGCTTATTCACTGAATTGTTGTTGGAAAAGTTAAGGTAACCTATTTACTGAAACCTTATCACGGACTGATTGATATTTTTTACTGATGTATATAGGAAAAGTGATCCTGAAAAGGAATCTGCCACCATCTACAATCCGGTCACCTGTGAATTCTCCAGAACTTAATCACAACCTTGCTAAGTGTCTTTGTTAAATTAGACTTGGCAAATCAATAAAAATAATATTGTCTAAAATGGCTACAAGTGTCCCTGAAGATTAAGCTGTGATATTATGACTAGTTTGCAAAGGAGGGTATGTCAGGGATGATGGGCCAGTACATAGAAAAGTAACACTGGCCCTTTTATGTAAACAGCAGTGAGCAGAATTTGCCTGCTATGTATTGGGAATACAGCTACAGATTACAGGCAATGGATAATGAACAAAAACAAATACTAAATGCAGCACCAAGTCTCCAGGGCTGTTAACAGTTTGCTTTGTGTGTGTGTTGATGACATTAACTTTCACAGAACATCAAAGCAGCTGTTTTCAGCCCCTCGGAGACTTTGGTCAAGGAAATGCCAATATGCAAACCATATCCGCCTCAGTCTTGCCTCATTAATGCGACTCCATCAGTAATGTCAATGAAAATAATTTTCAATTGCTTGCAATAAAGGTCAAGCATAACTTAAAAATGTGGTAACTAAATATTTTGTGCTTTTTAAAATTTCAAAACCATGTGTCTTTTGAATTGGTGCTCATCTGGTCTATTGTCAAGCTTTCAGAATTAAAGCTCTATTAGAAACTGAGACGGGACTCTCAATGGCCTACAGTAAGTCTGCGTTCTCAGTGATGAAAGCATTCTGACCCATTGGCTGAACGGTGGTGGTCAGACAGAAAAGGGTTCATCGCAGTGCGGGATGTGTGGCATTGAAACTTGGCGACTTTCTGGAAATATTCCAGGTACTGTGGTGAAGAGAAAGCAGTGCAGAGTTGTGTATTGTACATGATCCACAAGGGACCCCATTTGTCATAATCATTGCTTTGTCTGGCTGCATTCCTGTACCACTTCTGGTGCTTGCATTCTCAACTTCATTTATAAGCAGGCTCGGGTGGGGGGGTGCTGCAGGTTCGTGGGGGTTGGGGGGGGGGGTGTTGTTCTGGAGAGGGATGGTAAAGGGGAAAAGTTGGCCACCTTTCCTGTAGGGTCCAGGGATAGTAAAGTTGAAGTCAGTGCTGACAGCGGCAGAAAGGGAGTGGCACACTGGCTTACTTACAACATATCAGGCGATTTCCCCAGGACGTCCAGCTGACCACTGTGGACTAACTGCACGAGCCTACAAGTTCATCTGTTTTAGCTCTGTATATGTGGGTTAACAAACCTTACCAAACTTCCTTTCAAGTTGCTGCAGGACCATAAAGGAGGACAACTTGATTTGCTTTGACGGGATTGAAACTATTCCCAGACAAAAGGCAAATAAAACTGTGTTTAAGGAACAGCCAGTTCTCTCCTCTATGTAAATACTGTGGCTTTATCTGACACAGGTCAAACTCCTTATTCCTGCCTTTGGTCCATGAAGATAGGTGTTTGTTTCAGCTGTATGGCAAGGTGGCTGAAGTACTGGATATTGGCTTATTTCACAGCCTGCTTCTGTTGCTAGGTACTAGGTGTGTGCTGCTTAACATCCATTCAGACAACGTCCAATCGCATATACGTCCATAGTCCTGATCGAAGAACGTGACGTAGCAGACATAACCAATCTCATGTATCGCGTGTCTCTTGAGTGTAGTAGCGTTCTCCCTCTGTTTAATTTTCTTTCGAGAATATTACCGTAAAGTGCATCATGGCTTCCAAACGCAGTGAAACCAGTGATAGCAGCAGCAAGAGGCAAAGTATATAACATGGTGTTCGCACAACATTCAAATCACATAACGTATCTTGGACGTTGAGCGGCACATACCTGATATTAGGGTGCATTCTGAAAGCTCTGCATGAAAGGAAGTTTATCACCGTACCACGGGAAGCACTTGAAAGAATCATCTTTAAACCGCAGCAATAAGGAGCCTGCCAGCACACTGCAGACTAAATCTCTGTGGTTTTCCTGGCTCCAAACGCGTGAGCCTGAGCAAGCCTCTAAAGGATAACGAATGGCTCTTTTTATTTGAACTGGTTTTTACAGTATTTGCAAGTGAAAGGATTTGTAATCTGCAAGATGTTCTCTTTTGCTGTGGTTTATTCTTACAATTGTGTGTGCATGAGACCTGCTACAGAGGAGCCTGACACAGGCCCAACCACTTACGAGTGAGTCTGCAGCTCAAAGACTTTGCCTGTGCATAACAGAAAAGGCTGTCCAATTAATAATTGTTCAATGCATTAAAGAAAAAAATCTCCAAATTCTTCTTGAGAAGATTTTAAAAAGACTTTGTAAAGTAAGTATTTTGATTAATATTCTCGCCTCAATACAGACAACATGGTTTTGGATTCCCTTGGGCAATGCCATACGGTGAACTGCAAAGCCAGGATGTGGGATTGTGCCTTCAGTGTGCCATGCAATAAGCTCTCGATTCCTGCTGTAATGCATGTTCTCAGGAAATAAATGAAGGGGGAAGTCAAACCAGACTCTTTTCTTCAGGAACTGTTAAAACAATATGGGCAAAATAAAGAATGGGCACAGAAACACTGTTAAACAGGACAAAGGCACATTGGCTTTTGTTCGACTTCCTCATTTTTTATTTGGGAAAGGGCGCCGTTCAGTCCATTTTATTTTCAGTCTGTTTCACTGCTCCCTCTGTCTCGTCTCTTACTTGGCCTCCATCTCCGTGCTTGTTCGTTAACAATTTTCCTTCAATGCAAAATGCTTCCGTGTCTCCTTCTCTTTCTGCTCTATTTTAATGCCAGGAGCCGAAAGCACTAGTGCTTCCTCACGCAGCCCAGCATGGCAGTTGGCAAAGGAGTTGCTATATTAACACCAAACGTAAGACAAACCCAACCAGGTCTGAGACTGATTTGTTCTGGAACATGCTGACCAGCAGTTGCCCATTTCTTCACATTAAAATTCAGAACCGAAGATGAGAATTTCCCAAGCGGCAGTTCTTATCACAGAGAAACTGCACAGTGGACACATTCTGCTTCCCCAGTGTTAATGTACAAGGGAGAAGCATTAGCAATGTCCTGGAGAGAGGTTAATCCCTTTGTAAGAGGACGGGAGGGAGAAATGAATCAACAGTACAAATCCAAAAACCACGCTAAGCTGGGCTGCCACCAGTTTCCTTTCATGTTGGCTTGCGTAAAATTCCCCCTAACCTCAGGCACCAGCCTCACTAAGGCAGCGTGGCCACCAGGATGCTGAAGTTATTTCTAGTGGCTTGCAACCGCCTTTGGCTTTGCTCAGATATGCTCCTCTAATGCCCTAGTGGAACAATAAATTGTGCAGTGAGATCTGAGCTAGCCTGCTTTCCCACACTTCCACCCTGGCTTTGATTTTCGAAGGCCTATATTGCATTCGAAATTTGGCATCAAATTAGTTTAATTCAAAATAAATAGAATGTAAATAACTGTACTTTAAATCTGAAATGGTCATATTTGGCTAACCGCCTGTCAAGCATGTACATAATCTTGTTTATGATGTCTGTGTGTAATTAGCATAAATTATAGCTTAGAACAGAAAAGTAATTGGGAATCCACAATTAGCAAGATTTTTGTTAAACTTTTAACATTTCATAAGGAGAGACACAACCTAAGGGAAGACAGAAAACTTCAAAGTAACTTACAGAGAGTTAAGTGATCTCAATCCTTGGAAAGCGTCTGGTGCGATTTCAGAAATGTGATTGTTGCTCAGGTCACTGAAAAGAAAATCAACATCTTTAATAAATATTGATTTTCACCCAAAAAAACACCGGTGTTAGTAGCGATTGTTTATCCACTTTATGCATTCTCAGTGTTCCATACAAGTAGCTAAGAAAACATAGAAAACCTACAGCACAATACAGGCCCTTCAGCCCACAAACTTGTGCCGAACATGTCCCTACCGTAGAAATTACTAGACTTACCTATAGCCCTCTATTTTTCTAAGCTCCATGTACCTACCCAAAAGTCTCTTAAAAGACCCTATCGTATCTGCCTACACCAACGTTGCTGGCAGCCCATTCCACACACTCACCACTCTCTGCGTAAAAAACTTAACCCCGACATCTCCTCTGTACCTACTCCCCAGCACCTTAAACCTGTGTCCTCTTCTAGCAACCATTTCAGCCCTGGGAAAAAGCCTCTGACTATCTACACGATCAATGCCTCTCATCGTCTTATACACCTCTATCAGGTCACCTCTCATCCTCCATCACTCCAAGGAGAAAAGGCCCAATTCACTCAGGGCCAGGCGAGGCCAAATGCAAACTAGAAGAGCAAAACCTCAGAATCTGTCAGGGTAGTCTGCAAACCAAAAACGAATTTTCCAACTTTTGGAAACTCTCATTCTCTGTGTACCTTCCCCCCACCCCCAACCACCTCTCTTTCACCAATCCCTTAGTTTCTCTCATCTTTTTAATTCCATAGCACACCTGGGTCCTTCCACTCTTTTTGTTCCCTTTTGGTCTGATCCCACCTATCAACTCCAACCTCCGTCTCCTGACTATATCCCTCCAACTCACATTCCCCTCCTGGCTCCCTCTGTCCTTCGTCCCTCTCACTCCACCTATCTACTTCCAGCCCTTGCCGCATTTCCACCTCACCTTTATACTGGGTCACCACCCAACACATTGACCATTCCCTTCCCTCTGTGGATGATGCCTGGCTTACTGAGCTCCTCTAGCAGATGGCTTTCTGCTCATTAACATCTTTATTATACTACCTTCCTGAAGTAATTTGTGCAAAGGACAAGCAGGTGCTGAGCAATAGTTTGCAGACAGTACGGTAGCTGACATCAGTCAGAGCAGAATGTCTGTGCTACAAAGTTTCAAAATAAATTTATTATCGAAGTACATATATGTCACCCTGAGATTCATTGTCTTGCGGGCATTCTCAATAATAACCATAACAGACTCAATGGAAGTCTGCACCAATTTGTGTTCAACCAGTGTGCAAAAGATAACTGTGTAAATAGAAAAATAAAGAAATAATAATAATAATAATAATAATAATAATAAATACATACATAAGCAAAGGGCGCTGAGTAGGCTACGGTCAATTATGGAAAACTCTGAACATCCTCTACATAGCACCATCCAGAGACAGAGAAGCAGTTTCAGCGACAGGTTACTATCGATGCAATGCTCCTCAGACAGGATGAAGAGGTCAATACTCCCCAATGCCATTAGGCTTTACAATTCAACCGCCAGGACTTAAGAACTTTTTAAAAGCTATTATTAATGCTTTTTGAGATAGTGATTTAGATGCATATCATATTTTTTTTACTGAGTTAAGTATTGTATGTAATTAGTTTTGCTACAAGTGTATGGGACATTGGAAAAAAAGTTGAATTTCCCCATGGGGATGAATAAAGTATCTATCTATCTATCTATCTATCTATCAATTTCAAGAACCTAAGATGAAGAACTCTTGAAAATGAGTCCACAGTATTGGAAACATTTCAATGATGGGGCAAGTGAAGTTATCTCCTTTGGTACAAGAGCCTGATGGCTGAGGGGTAGTGACTGTTCCTGAACCTGGTGGTGTGAGTCCTGAGGCTCCTGTACCTTCTTCCTGATGGCAGCAGTGAGAAGAAAGCATGTCCTGGGTGGTGGGGTCCCTGATGGTGGAAGCTGCTTTCGTGCAACAGCGTTTTACGTAGATGTGCCCAATGGTGGGGAAGGCTTTTTCCATGATGGACAGGAACATATCCATCACTTTTTGTAGGATCTTCCGTTCAAGGGCATTGGTGTTTCCATACCAGGGCGTGATGCAGCCAGTCAATATACTGTCCACTGCACATCTATAGAAGTTTGTCAAAGTTTTACATGTCATGCCAAATCTCTGCAAAGTCCTAAAGTAGTAGAGGGACTGCCATGCTGGGTCCGGGACACACCCTCCAAAATAACATTAAGGAATTTAAAGTTGTTAACCCTTTCCACTTCTGATCCTCTGATGAGGACTGGCTCATGGACTTCTAGTTTCCTTCTCCTGAAGTCAATAATTAGACCCTTGGTCTTGCTGACATTGAGTGAGAGGTGGTTGTTGTGGCACCACTCAGCCGTATTCTCAAATTCCCTTCTATATGCTGATTCGTCACAACCTTTGATTCGGCCTCCATGATTTCTATCAGCAAACTTGAAAATGCCACTGAAGCTGTGCATAGCTGCACAGTCACACGTGTAAAGCGAGTAGAGCGGGGGCTAAGCACACGGCCTTGTGGTGCACCGGTGCAGATGGAGACTGTGGAGGCAATGCTGCCTATCCAAACTGACTGGGGTCTGCAAGTTAGGAAATTGAGGATCCAATTGCACAAGAAGGTATTGAGGCCAAGGTCTTAGAGCTTATTGATTAATCTTGAGGGGTTGATGACATTGAATGCAGAAGGATTTAATATGAATAGACTGGGAGGGGTTTTCTGATCTGTAACATCTGCTAGTGAAATCTGAGGTAGCATCTGCTGCTACAGCTTCTGAGACAAATAACTCCAATATACCCATGGAGGCACGTGGGAATCAGGGCTGAAGGGGGACAGGACATGGGGTGTGGCTGTACTGCTGCAGGGCTGCTGACAAGTTGAGGCACAGTGGATGCAAGGCTAAGGTGAATATACTTGACGAGGATTAGATAGAGAGATTGTGATTAGCAGGTCAACATCAGGGACATCAGACTGAAACGGTGATGATGAAGCATTCAGCCTCCTCCTGGCTCCTCACCTCTGCTCAAAGAGAATTTAACAACTAAACTGTGCTTTCCAAGTCCAGGGGTAATGAACTAAAAGTCAAAGAAAATGTCATCTTTTTTTAATTTACTGGCCTGCCTCTTGAGAACAAACTGGTTGTTCAGTATCATAACCCTTTCCCATCCAACGCCATCTAAAGCTGAGAAGTTAGAGACAGAGTGTTTTACATGTTATTTTAAATTTTCAGCCCACCATCCTGCAGGAGGGGTTAAGCTTCCACCTCATAAAGAATGGGCTGTATTTACTGGGCCATTGGCATCTACGGAACAATACTGGGGCTGAAGCAGAAACAGTCTTTGGGCAAAGAAGGGAGCTGTAAGATAGGGTGGTCTGTAGAGAAATTTAGGATAGCATCTGTTCCATCATTCATTTTCAAGAAGGAAACATTATAAAATGCTTTATAAGCTGAAAAGCTTATTTACAGATTTGAGCTATATCCTGCCATCACAATTTGTTGTGTTGTTAGTTTTAGTCATGGGGGACAATTTGAATAATCATCTTCAGGTTTTTTTCCTGCTACTTACATTCTTCGCAACCTCTTATAGGGTGAGAAGGCTCCAGGGGGAATGGACTTGATTGAGTTTTGTTCCAGACGTCTGTGGAGAAAATACCATTTGTTATTGAAAATACATTCCTTCAGTGAAACACCAACAAGGTGCACTACAGTACAGCTTTCAAGAAAATATTAATATTTTAATTGTAGAATATATGATCATACATTGTATTGTCTTTGAGTATGTCTGTAGGCTTTATCTATGTCCTTTAAAGGCTAGTATATAACATACCTGAAGTTTATGGCTTAACAAGCATGTTGCCACAAGAGCTATGAGGTATTACACCTAAAGTGATTTTTATATTTAACCTATTTCTGCATGGTCTAAAGAATGGGATAGTGCAGAATTATGATTCATAGTGAGATTTCACTCTGGGCTATCTTAAATGATGAAAGCTGGAATCTTGCTTTGTAGACTGTCATTAAATTGTGTAGCTGCCATTTGTACAGCCAAGTGGTTTCTGGTTGTGCAGTCTTTCTTCTTTTTGGTAGCTGAACTCTTTACAGTCTATCCCCAGGTTAAGAACATCCAACTTACAGACCCAAGCTACATACAACGGAGCTCCCAAAATATTATTAAGTTCAAAAATTCTGACATAATTTAATCCTATAAATGGCACAACTAGTTTCTGCATTCTCTTTACTTTTAGAAATCGTTATTTACTTGACAGTCTTCTGTGTCTTTGATGCCATTCATTCCAATACTGTGGAGTTATGGTTACATTACGGAGTGATTTTTGTGTATTTTATGATTTATGGACAAAAATCAACTTTCCGATATCAGTAAAAATGGAACCTGTTTGCTACCTGAGAATGGCCTGTAATCAGAATGTCAAATGAAATGATGCAATGCTGTAGAGAGACGAATTGAATAAGTACGATGAAACAGCAGCTGGCTAACATTTCACCCATAGGCCTCATTATCACTTTGGGGATACTGACCCGTTTCAATTGCAGATTTGTTCCCTGTCAACACATGCACCCACACACCTCACTCCCCCAGCCAGCTTTCAGGAGCCACAGCAAAAGCTCAATGCTCTTTAGATTGCCAACCTGTTATATGACCAGTTGCATCAGAACCATTAGGTAGCAGGGTATGTACACATTTGTTGAACACTGTTTCAAAACTGCAAATTGGAATGCATCCAGTTAAAAAAGGAGGCAGGTCTTGCTGTTAGTCAATGTATTCTTAGCTGTGAAGCAAAAACCAAACTGCTAGAGGAGCTTTGCAGGTCAGGCAGCATCTGTGGAGGCAAAGGTCTATTTTGGGCCAAGATCCTGAATTTGAGGGGATATTGTTAATATAAGGAAATGAGGGGTAGGAGCGATGAAGGAGCTGGCAAGCTGACCTCAAGTAGTTTCTTTAATAAATGTGAATCACAAATTGCAGGGCAATTTATGGAACTCTTCAGTTAGGCTTATTTACATGTCATAACAATGCAAAATAGTTTGAGGCGATTGATGAGTCTAAAGTGATAAAAGAGAGGAGTGAGGCAGAAGTGGGCAAGTGGTAGTTCCCTACAGGGAAGGGGGAGTTGATGAGCAGATGAGGGAAAGAAACAGCAACAGGGGCTGAGAGGGGGCTGATGGAGGCAAAAAGAAATTGCAGTTCCTGGAATTTGATAAGTAAACAAAGAGATGAGTTAAACATGACCAAGATAAGGAAGGGATTCCTGGGCTGACAGGGATAGTGAGGGGAGAGTTAGGCAAATGGCACTAAGTGGGAAGAGGGTGTGGATGATGAGCAGATGGAGAGGGGAAGAAACTGGTTAATAGGGTGATGGAGAATAGATTAATATGGGTTAATAGGTTGGTGGAGAAGGAGGAACTTGATCGAAGGCGGGGCGGGAGGGTTGAATCAAGAGGACCTGGGTTGATCAGATGAAAAAATAAATGATCAGAGTGCGCATGAATTACCTGAAACTGAGAATTCAATTCAGTTCTGAAGACGGGTCTCAAGCGTCAACCATCTATTCATTTCCATAGATGCTGCCTGACCTGCTGAATTCCTCCAACAGTTTGTGTGGGTTGCTTTGGACTTCCAGCATCTGCAGACTTCCTCGTGTTTATTCATTTTTCATGCTGTTTGGCTGAGGACTACTCAGATGGAATGTAAGGTGCTATTCTTGATGGATGGCATATTCTCCTCGCTGACAATCATCACAGGAGCACCTCAAAAATGCGTACTTAACCCATGGGTCTATGCTCTCTGCACTTTTAACCATGAGGCTAAGCATAGCACAGACGCCATCTAAAAATTCACAGATGACACCACAGTTGTTGGTAAAATCTCAGATGGTGATGAAGAGGTGTGCAGGAGAGGGAAAGATCGGCTGGTTGAGTTGTGTCTCACTCAACATCAGCAACACCATGGAATTGATTGTAGACTATAGGAAGGGGAAATTGAGAGAACACACACTGATCTTCACTGAGGAGTCAGTGGTGGACAGGGTGAGCAGCTTAACATCTGAGAGGACCTATCCTGAGCCCAAAACATTGATGCCATCACAAAGAAGGCACACCAGCAGCTCTACTGCATTTGAATTTTGAGGACATTTTATATGTCCCTAAAGACCCTTGCAATTTCTTCTAGAGGTACACCATAGTGTATTCTAACTGGCTGCATCAAAGCCTGGGAGGGAGGCTCCAATTCACAGGATCACAAGAGGCGGCAAAGGATTGTAAACTCAACCTCCTCCATTACAGGCACAACCCTCCCCAAAATAAAAGACATCTTCACGAGGTGGTTCCCAAGAAGGTGGCTCTCATGATGTGAGACATGCTCTCTTCTTACTACCATCAGGAAGAAGATACAAGTGCCTGATCTCAGGACCACACAAGCTTCTCCAACATGACAAGGTGACAATCCACGGAGAAGATTGTCCTCCAATGTCGACTTAATGATGAGATCCAACATCATCTTAAATGCACTAGAACAGCTTTCGGATGTCTCCGAACAAGAGTCTTTCATAATCATGACATCCGAACAGACACCAAAATGTTAGTGTACAAAGCAGTGGTGATCCCAACACTCCTGTATGCATTAGAAACCTGGACAACATACTGATGACATCTGAGCGGCACTTGAAAAGTTCCATCAATGCTGTCTTCGAAACATCTTAAATATCAGCTGGGAAGATAGAAGAACCAACATCAGCGTGCTGAATGAAGCAAAAACAATGAGCATTGAAGCCTACGTCATCAAGAACCAACTAAGGTGGAGCGGTCATGTTGTTCGGATGAAAGACGTACATCTGCCAAAACAAATCTTTTACTCCCAGCTTAAAGAAGGCAAACGTAATAGAGGTGGACAATAGAAGAGATTCAAAGATGTCTTAAAAGCCAAAATGAAGAAATGTAACATCGACAATTGGGAAACCGATGCCAAAGACAGGAAACTCTGGCAAGCCATCATCCGAGAAGGAACAGCAACTTGCGAAGCCAACAGATGTGCAGAATTAGAAGAAGAGAGAAGAAAATGTAAAGAGAGGCAGCAACAAACAAAGCCCTATCTGGAACTACCTGTCCTGAATGCAGAAGAACTTTTAAAGCCAAGATTGAACTCATAAGCCACTTGAGAGCCCATAAATAGATCAACAGAGACCATCATCCTCGACCTCAAGGGATACCCACAACAAAGACGACGACAGGTGCCTGAAGATCCACACTTTAATGCCTACACTCAACAATACAAAACAGTTTCTCCCCCACCCCCCAACATCAGATTTCTGAATGGTCCATGAACACTACATTATTATTCCTCTTTTCTTGCATTATTTATTTATTTAGCTTTTTTAATGACTTTGCACTGTATTGTTGAGTGACAGTAAACCTGATTCTCATTCTTGTTTGCTTTCGGCCTCACCCTGACAGTTGAGATCAGATAAGTTGGTGTGAGAATGGGAAAGGGACTGAAAAGGTTTGCAACTGAGAGCTCAGGATAGGCATTGTGGACAGAGGACAGGTACTCAAAGCTCTTGTGATCAAGGGTTCATCCCAACCCTACCCACACAGCAGATATAAAATTGTAAACACACAGGCCTTTCCGGGTGGCGTTGAGCCAGCTGTGTCTGCAAGTTCTTTTTTTCCCAGTGCGTACTATGTTTTTTTTTAAAGAAATTGAAGTCCTTTTCTTAAACTGCTACTTATGCGGTTGCAAGCAGACAAAGTGGGAACAGGGGGCTCACATTTTATGTCTGGTATGAGTTAATGATTCCCTATGGCTGGGCCACAATCCTGAGATCTCACTGCCACCACAGTTTTGCCGCCATCACTGGGGATTCGGTGCCCTGAACACAAAAAGCTGGCCTGAAGCTGAATGACCCCCCCACTCAGTATGGACAAAGTTTCCCGACTGTGTGATCATCGAGGCTGCTGCTCTCGGCAGCTTCTTATGTTCCTGTATACTGAACTGCCAAGCCAAAGCATAGCAACCAGTCAGGACACGTTCAATAAAGCATCTGTAGAAGTTTGAAAGGGAGCTCGATGATAAGCTGAACCTTCTTAACCTGCTAAGAAAGTTCAAAGTAAATTTAAATTTGTTATCAAAGTACATATGTCACAGGATACAACCGTGAGATTTATTTTCTTGTGGGCATACTCACTAAATCTATGGAATAATAACGATAACAGAATCAATGAAAGACTACCCAATTACTGGGTTCAACCAGACTGCAAACAATGGACTGTGCCAATACAAAAGAAGAAACAATAATAACAATAAATAAATAAATATCGAGAACATGAGCTGAAGAGTCCTTGAAAGTGAGTCCATTGGTGGCAGGAAAATTTCAATGATGAAGCAAGTGAAGTTGAGTGAAGTTATCCCCTTTGGTTCAAGAGCCTGAATGGTGAGGGGTAATAATAATTTCTGAACCTGGTGGTGCAAGTCCTGAAGCTCTTGTACCTTCTTCCTGATGGCAGCAATGAGAAGAGAGCATGTCTAGGGTAGTACAGGTCCCCCATGATGGATGGAAATCAAGGTGATGGCACAATTTCCTTATGATTGCATCTACATACTATGACCCGGTTAGGTCATCTGATATAACAACATCCAGGAATTTAAAGCTGCTGACTCTCTCCACCACTGATTTCCCAGTATGGACTGGTGCATGCTTATCCTCCTTTCCCTCCCTGAGGTCAACAATCAGCTCTTTAGATGTTCTGATGTTCAGCAAAATGTTGCGGCTCTGCTGCCATTCAACCAGGTGATCGGAATTGCTCCAGTAAACTGAGCAAACAGAGAATGCGATCCTGCGGCAAATGCTAGTTAGGTAGATCGTCTGCACCAAGGACTTTTCCAACCTTGAGAAGAGTGCCAATAGGAAATTTCATAGCTTCTGCATTCAGTTCATTTTTATGGGTCAAATTTAAACTTAATTTCTATGATCATGCATAACATCTGGGAAACATTAGACCCAAGTGATATTAGCCAGTTTTCTGCAATCCAGTAAATCACTGTAAACAAATTTACTAAGTTGCCACAGAATTGATTTCACTGCCTGCCTGAAACTTGGAATGAACTATGTTATGCTGTCAAAACAGTTTTCCAGGGTCGGTCTTAAATGCCTACCTAGTACAGGAACCACTAGTTGAAAGAAAACATTGTTTTAATTGTTTTCTGAAAATATAACACCTGCTGTACAGAGAATGGATGAGACTAAGTGGTAGAATATGGAATTAAGATAGCAGAAGCAGCAAAGCTCATTACTTTGACTGTGAGCTGACTACTGATAATGAGGCAACTCATCCTACCAAATTCCACTATGAGAATATTGCATCTCCTTTTGACCTCCATGAAATCTCAAAACAGGGACTAATCACGCAGCAAATCACTGGTATTCAGTTTTAATCTGGCCTGGGATTGACCAGATAAATTGTCTCACAGCTCATGTGAAAAATTGGGTTTCACAATATTAAACTGCTTTCAATGTTGATTTTCCCTGTAACGTATTGATAAATGCAATAAATTTGTCTCAAGGAATTAATAACATTCACTGGCTGTATTTGGATGTAATATCGATACATCATTAAAGAGAAGCTTCTTTGTAACTTCGACAGATATAGACAGGAGAACAGGATTTTGGAAATTATACTTGGTTTTTTTTACTGCACATCTTATTTCTCAATAATCTCAGCCTTTTAACCATATCCTGCATGCATGCAAAAGTATGTGTGTACCCACTCCTACGTTGTATGTTTTCATTTCTGCTGAAGGATTTCATTTGCCATCTTAATTTGTTAATTCTCTACTTAGATTTTCAGACATCCTATCCTGCAAAAACTCATTTCAGGGAGGTAGCACCACCACCCCTGCCCCCCTCAATCCCATATCCACCCCCCCCCCCCACAGTCGACCTCCAAGGGTGTATGTATACAGGGCATTTGATTATGAAAGAACTTAACAATTTATTTGATCACATATTGAAACTACTTACACACACACACACACACACATATATATATACTCCTTGTTGAGTATTTTGTTGGCAGTCTCAATGCTAATGGAAATAGCTTTTCTATTTCATCTGCAAACTTTCCTTGTACTGTGATGTGGCTTGCTTGGCAGCTTGGAGCATTTTGCCGGAAGTCTCAACTTCATAGCAGTCTGTGTCAATGAATTTGATAATTTTGCAATAGAAAAGTCACTGGTGTAAACAGCGCAGCGAGCAACACTGTCATTATTTTTTACCCCTATTAGGCAGGGGTACACTTTAGTGTAGTCTGGGGTGAATTACGTTTTATATTTTCTTTTTTTTGGAAACATTCTGCCATGGCGCTGCAGGACACTAAACTGAACTGATGGACAATGAAAGAGAGAGAGAGGTCGACTGTAAGGCCCGCCCACAGAGAAAACTGATAGGCCTACTTAGCACAAAGAGAGACCAATCAGGATGCTCTCTCTGTCACTCTCTCGCTACGTCTGTCACTCGTTCTCTCTGTCTCTCTCTCTCTAACCCCCTCACTCACTCGCTCTCAAAAAAATCGATTTCTGGGATATTGTATATAATTTGCGGGCATTAGGGAGCCGCTATCAATATGCGTGAGACTCCCGGAACTTCTAGGAGAGGTGGGACGTCTGGATTTTGACTGACCCTGCTGAATGCAGCAGCATTGCTTATTTTCATCTTACACTGAAGGCTCTATGTGTGATCACTACAATCCAACACCTGAGAATGGCTTACTTGACAAGAGAAGTGGATAACAGGAAGCATAGAATAGTTTTGACGGAGTAGATGGAGCGAAGCTGTATCCACTGGCAGGGGGCACAACTTGAAGGTAATTGCCAAAAGAAAGCTTGTGGGAGGATGTAGGGAATTTGTTCAGCACAGCAAGTCACCATGATCTGGAATGCATAGACTGAAAAGGTGGCGGGATATAATTCAATAACAAATTCTAAAGGGAACTGGATAAAACATCAAAAGGAAAAACTGCAGATATATTGTGAAAAGCTGGGGCTAACAAATAAATTTTTCAAAGACCTGACGAAGGCTCGTCAGACCAAATGACCACATTCCATTTCAATATTCTGTAATCCACTATGCGAGAGGGCTACAGATAACGAAAATTGTTAGAACATAGTGGATTACTGTAAACAGAGCAGGGCAGAATAGTGACAACACAACATCTGAGATATTGCAATTACTTCAATACCATTAACTTGAAAAGGCAGATATCACAGACACTTGAAGTTTTACATACTGAGGTCTCCATTAAACAATGTCCAAGTCCTTGACAGAAGAATAAGAGATTTCATTTGGCAAGGAAGCACACAACATAATTTCTCTTTCTCGAGATGTAAAGATTGATATGGTAAATTAATACATACAGTGGGAAGTTCCATTCTGAAGGAATCTAAAGAGACCACAGTTACACGGCTACTACTCCTATGATCCTATTCCTTCAGTTAAAAAATTCCAGTCTATCGGAATAAAGAACACTTGCCAAAAAAAAACCTGTTCGGTTCTTGGAAAATTTTGTTTACAGAAGAGTTTTCAGGCAAGTTTGGACTACACCACAGTCACTTCCAGAAGTAAATGTTCTGTACTATCCAGCTAGTCAATATACGTAAACCAGAAAGAAGTTGAGGCTAATGCACTTTTCAGATGCAAAAATATATTGCATTTTATCTTCTTTTAATTCTAATTCAACAATTTTGCCATTATTTTGGCAAGTCCCATTGTGCTAAGTTTTGCCTTTCCCCATTGTTAACCCAACAATGCGTAACAGAAACTAAATGTGGTGTTTGTCATTTTTACCCCTGGATGTAATCAACATCTGCACATCTCATACTACAAACTAACAACTTGTTCACATTTTGTCAGCTGCTCTGCACAATAAATTATAAAAGCATGTGTGTGCTGACTGAAAGCAGCCTGTTAAATGGCAGCTGGGGATTTACAATGGCTTCTGTACTGGAAGTACTTCTACATCTTCTCAACATGCATATGTAATACTATTCTCCAGTAATAGTCACAGTAATTCTGATCAGATTGAAAAGAAATGTAAATAAGCCTAGATACTCTAGTAGCCCTAGATACTAAAAGCTCCCAGGCCCAAAATGAGTGTACAGACAAGGAGGAAATATATTGGGACATATTTTTTCTTTTTGCCTCCATTCAGTGTTATCTGATGGACCCACCTACAACAGCACCTATCCAAATTTCATTGTATTGATTTCAAGCTAATGAACACCAGGTGTATTCAAAATAAGGCAGGGGATTAGATCCATCAGTGGAAATAAAAATTTACACCTTAACAGCTAGCTGTAGAATAACTATACCACATAGAGGCAGCAAATTAGAGCAAGAATAGGCAGGTGTTACAAATTACCCTGAACGGTAATATCTGACCATTAAAATTATGAATTAATGGCTTTCATGTCCCTGTTCACTAACCATTAGTCTCCGACACCATTACCAAAATCAAATTTTTGGTTTGACTCAACACCTGTACTTGACAAGGATTGTATGGTAGTGCTTAAGAAAGTACATTTATATTTCTACAGTTGGTAAATGGCACTTTCACTGAGCTGTTCTGACTGCTGAACCAGCCAAGAGTGGTGCTGATTAAGAACTGAGAACGAGAACACTAACCATCTGCCATCATTACCAAACAGCAATTATCCAGACAAGTCGTATGGAGAGCGATATTGCCAGATCATTAGAGTATAGGGAATATTTTATACTTCTGCATTTTGTAGAAAGAGCACAAACTGGGAGTTTGAGTGCAGAAGTTATCAGAGTTTAAATGGATGGGAAGTTCTGGGAGGGAGTTGGCTTGTTCAGCTATATTCTTAACAAGCACTCCATAGCCAAGGCACAAATTTGTAAAATCTAACTTAATGATTCTAAGAACATCAGGTTAAACCCGTGAGGTGCGCAAGACAGTCTTCTTCATGAATAGCTCTTGTCAATGGGTCACAAGGAAAACCTCCGAGCCATGGAAGGAGGATAAGAAGGACGGCCAGAGACCTGAGAGATATAGAAAGGTTGGAAAACCATGGACCATCAGTCTTGATAGAAAGCAATACTGAGGTCAAAAGGATCTTCTGAAATATATAAGGGACAGGTGGAAGAAGAAAAAAGTATCTTGAACATTATTTCAAGGTAACCCATTATTTGCAAGAAAATCCTCCTTCTGATTGTTTGGAAATTCCAGTGGCTTGGCATCTGGCTCACAAAATGCTGTTTCTCATTGTCCTCTTAAATTCACTGTGGCCCTACTTCCTGCACTCTCTTTAAATTCAACAGAGCTCCATGTTCTGTGCTCTCTTTGAACATACCAGGGCCTTGTTTCCTGCATTCCTATTAAACAGACCAGGAATCTGTTTTTAATGCTCCTTTTACACTCAATGTGGCGATTTTTAAGTGCTCAGTTTAAACTCACTGGGGCTCAATTCACTGCACGCTCCTTCACCTCACTGGGGTCTGGAAAATACATTTATGCTCCATTTGTGTAGAAAAATATTCATTTTAAGTATATTGGTCTACAAATAAAAGACAAAAATCCTGTAGTTCAAAAAATCTGTGAATTAAGGACAATTGATATAAAAGAATAGCAAGACCACAACACATGGTCACATGCCCCTTGTATCTGCTCCACAATTCAATAAGATCATAAGTGATCTACACGTTAGGGTACAGCTCTCAAGGACAGAAAATTCATCACCACCTGAGAGAAGAATTTCCCACTGAACTCCACCTTAACTGAATGAGCCCAATATTCTGAAATTACATCCTCCCAGATGGAGATACGCCCACTAGGGGAAATATTGTTTCAGCATGAATTCTGTTAACCCCCGCCCTGGCATAATCTTGATAATCATAATCAAGATCATCACTGAGTCTTCAATAATCCAAACAACCCAAACTCTTTTTAATACGTCAATCCTTTAATCCCAGAAACAAACCATCTCTTTGTTGTCTCCATCCCAACGTATTCATCCTTAATTATGGAGAGTGTGGTCTCACCATTGTCGTCTAAATGTCCTAATATTGGCTCCTTAATAATAGATTCCAGCAGTTTCCCAAAGATAGATGTGAGGCTAAATGGCCTATAATTTCTTGCTTTGTGTCTCCCTCTTCCCACAGAGGGAGAAATATTAAGAATTATATTCTGGCTGGGGAAAAGAGTACTCTAGAGATATTGAGAAGGATAGAGTTTACATGCAGATATTTGAGGGCTGGAACTATATGTAAAGAAGAATTGGATTCTCCAAATAACGGCATACAGTGAGTACATAATCCACTGCACTACATAATGGATATACTTCGCTCTACAGTGTATAACGGGTACACATCCCTCTACAGTGTATAACGGGTACACAGCCCTCTACAGTGTATAATGGGTACACATCCCTCTATAGTGTATAACGGGTACACATCCCTCTACAGTGTATAACGGGTACACAGCCCTCTACAGTGTATAACGGGTACACGTCCCTCTACAGTGTATAACGGGTACACATCCCCCTATAGTGTATAACGGGTACACAACCCTCTACAGTGTATAACGGGTACACAGCCCTCTACAGTGTATAACGGGTACACATCCCTCTACAGTGTATAATGGGTACACATCCCTCTACAGTGTATAACGGGTACACATCCCCCTACAGTGTATAACGGGTACACAGCCCTCTACAGTGTATAACGGGTACACAGCCCCCTATAGTGTATAATGGGTACACATCCCTCTACAGTGTATAACGGGTACACATCCCCCTACAGTGTATAACGGGTACATATCCCTCTACAGTGTATAACGGGTACACATCCCTCTACAGTGTATAACGGGTACACGTCCCTCTACAGTGCATAACGGGTACACGTCCCCCTACAGTGTATAACGGGTGCACGTCCCTCTACAGTGTATAAAGGGTACACATCCCCCTACAGTGTATAACGGGTACACGTCCCTCTACAGTGTATAATGGGTACACATCCCCCTACAGTGTATAACGGGTACACAGCCCTCTACAGTGTATAACGGGTACACATCCCTCTACAGTGTATAACGGGTACACAGCCCCCTACAGTGTGTAACGGGTACACAGCCCTCTACAGTGTATAACGGGTACACATCCCTCTACAGTGTATAATGGGTACACATCCCTCTACAGTGTATAACGGGTACACATCCCCCTACAGTGTATAACGGGTACACAGCCCCCTACAGTGTATAACGGGTACACATCCCTCTACAGTGTATAACGGGTACACAGCCCCCTATAGTGTATAATGGGTACACATCCCTCTACAGTGTATAACGGGTACACATCCCCCTACAGTGTATAACGGGTACATATCCCTCTACAGTGTATAACGGGTACACGTCCCTCTACAGTGTATAACGGGTACACGTCCCTCTACAGTGCATAACGGGTACACGTCCCCCTACAGTGTATAACGGGTGCACGTCCCTCTACAGTGTATAACGGGTACACATCCCCCTACAGTGTATAACGGGTACACGTCCCTCTACAGTGTATAATGGGTACACATCCCTCTACAGTGTATAACGGGTACACATCCCTCTACAGTGTATAACGGGTACACAGCCCTCTACAGTGTATAACGGGTACACATCCCCCTATAGTGTATAATGGGTACACATCCCTCTACAATGTATAATGGGTACACATCCCCCTACAGTGTATAACGGGTGCACATCCCTCTACAGTGTATAATGGGTACACATCCCTCTACAGTGTATAACGGGTACACATCCCCCAACAGTGTATAAGGGGTACACAGCCCTCTACAGTGTATAACGGGTGCACATCCCCCTACAGTGTATAACGGGTACACAGCCCTCTACAGTGTATAACGGGTACACATCCCCCTACAGTGTATAACGGGTGCACATCCCTCTACAGTGTATAACGGCTACACATCCCCCTACAGTGTATAACGGGTACACAGCCCTCTACAGTGTATAATGGGTACACAGCCCTCTACAGTGTATAACGGGTACACATCCCTCTACAGTGTATAACGGGTACACGTCCCTCTACAGTGCATAACGGGTACACGTCCCCCTACAGTGTATAACGGGTGCACGTCCCTCTACAGTGTATAAAGGGTACACATCCCCCTACAGTGTATAACGGGTACACGTCCCTCTACAGTGTATAATGGGTACACATCCCCCTACAGTGTATAACGGGTACACAGCCCTCTACAGTGTATAACGGGTACACATCCCTCTACAGTGTATAACGGGTACACAGCCCCCTACAGTGTGTAACGGGTACACAGCCCTCTACAGTGTATAACGGGTACACATCCCTCTACAGTGTATAATGGGTACACATCCCTCTACAGTGTATAACGGGTACACATCCCCCTACAGTGTATAACGGGTACACAGCCCCCTACAGTGTATAACGGGTACACATCCCTCTACAGTGTATAACGGGTACACAGCCCCCTATAGTGTATAATGGGTACACATCCCTCTACAGTGTATAACGGGTACACATCCCCCTACAGTGTATAACGGGTACATATCCCTCTACAGTGTATAACGGGTACACGTCCCTCTACAGTGTATAACGGGTACACGTCCCTCTACAGTGCATAACGGGTACACGTCCCCCTACAGTGTATAACGGGTGCACGTCCCTCTACAGTGTATAACGGGTACACATCCCCCTACAGTGTATAACGGGTACACGTCCCTCTACAGTGTATAATGGGTACACATCCCTCTACAGTGTATAACGGGTACACATCCCTCTACAGTGTATAACGGGTACACAGCCCTCTACAGTGTATAACGGGTACACATCCCCCTATAGTGTATAATGGGTACACATCCCTCTACAATGTATAATGGGTACACATCCCCCTACAGTGTATAACGGGTGCACATCCCTCTACAGTGTATAATGGGTACACATCCCTCTACAGTGTATAACGGGTACACATCCCCCAACAGTGTATAAGGGGTACACAGCCCTCTACAGTGTATAACGGGTGCACATCCCCCTACAGTGTATAACGGGTACACAGCCCTCTACAGTGTATAACGGGTACACATCCCCCTACAGTGTATAACGGGTGCACATCCCTCTACAGTGTATAACGGCTACACATCCCCCTACAGTGTATAACGGGTACACAGCCCTCTACAGTGTATAATGGGCACACAGACCTCTGCACCATACAGAGGATACACAGCCTTCTACAGTGCACAGGTCTGTATATCTCCCAAATATTATCAAAGTGGATTCTGGAAATTTCCACTAGAAGGCAATTGAAATTGAAAGCAAAATACTTGGGTACGAATTCTCTCTATTAAACTCAGTCTATAAAATATCCTGTCTATCAAAGTAAATATTTTGCACTATTTTTCTGATTGACAAAGCTTCAATGAACAGTGACTCTGGCAAGTGTATAGATGTACTGCCGAGAGCTTTCTGACTGATTACATCTGTCACTGATAACGGGGATAATCGCCTTTTGCACTATTTACTTTTTTTGTAACTTGTAGTACTTTTAAAGTCTTACACTGTACTGCTACCAGAAAACAAGAAATTTCATTCTGACTCTATCATGAATAAATGAATGTCATCTGAACATTGTTCATCTCTTGATTGCAATTCCCAGGAGCATTGTGTGTGATCAGTGACACCAATGCAGGAGATTGTGGAAGACAGCAAGTTATTTTCATCTCTAAGTGATTGTATGTAAATGCTATTTCTTCATACTGACTGGCTCAGCTAACTGAACATTCGAGAGCCATTTCATCCATCCCAGGTATTCTACCAGCATTATCAGGGATGAGAATTCTCTGAGTTAAAGAGGAAAGAAATCTAACTGAGCCTTCAATTTCTCTGTCAGATTGTTTGTTTATTCTGGGCTCAGCTTTATCTAAAGTATGCATGAAGAACAATCTCATGTATCACACTTTAATAATCACCTATTTTCTGGGTTTGAATGCATCAAGTTAAATACGCAAAGGACCTGCTAGTTTTAGCGATCTGACACATTGGCAAACCGCTCTTTCACGCTGTCTACATTTATTGGAGCTAAATTACTTGACCTCTTCAAATGCTATTCCTCATGTTTTCGCATGACACAAACATCAATCATTATGGTAAGTTAATTCCGTTCTGTATATGCAGTAAATCAGAGTGAAGTGACGTCATATTGTAAGATTGTATATTGTGGCATTCACCAAACAGGAAATTCCTTTCACCCGGGGCAAAATGAATGATATTGGTTTCACACTGCAGAATCTAGTGTTTGTCTGAGTTCTACCCTCTGAAGCTACACTTACATTATTCTTGGTGCCTCAAGGCTTTCGTGTTATCAATTACAAGTGTACACAGAGACATACATATTGACAATATAGAACCTGAGGAATATTTCACTCATCTATGGTTGTGGTTCGTATGCTGTCACTATATGTGAAGAATGGTGGAGGAAAGAAAAGCCAGCCTTCAGTCAAATCACAGGATAACAATTCTTTCTTAAAATTAGTTGATTTTTGAATTAGCAGCTACTTGTACCCATCTCGCACTTTCAATGCTGTACACCGTACTTACCTGCAGAGAATTAGACAGACTTCGTGTTTCAAACTGATGACTTCCCTTTGGAACTGGGAAAAGTTGAAGCTGTATCAGGCTTTATTGCAGTTTATACAAGCTCATCTTTCAGTTATGGGTTTTATAATCTTCTGGACTCAACAAACATGGTTCAACAATTCAACCATTCCCATTTTCACCCTGTTGCAGCACATCCTGCCTTCTGTCCCATTACTAGCTCGATTTCTCTTGCATCAAACAAACCTCAGTGCTTTTTAAATGTCACCTGCCTTCCATGCCATATTCTCACCCTTTGTATCTGCTTAGAGGCTGTATGCTTCTCCAGGTTTTTACAGCTATGGTGCATGAATATCGATTTGAGACATCCATTCTTTGGTCGGCTGCCGCCTGCCCAGCTAACAATTTGCAGGATTTCCTCTTTTTATATTATTTTTCTCTTTTTGCCCCAACAGCATTAACAAACAAAGTGACAGCAGTGATGTTAGAGGAGATGAACGAATGAGTTTTATGGTACTTCAGAAAGAGAAAGAGAACTTATTTTAGGGACTTAACAGCCACTTATGCAGGAAAGCTTGAAAATCAAGTTTACACCGTAATAGAGACCAGTTGAAAATATTCTGACGGAACACTCAGCCAGTGGGTGGAGTCGCAGCCATTACCGGCTGGTGACAGCCCTGTTGTCTTTGCTGATCTGCTGTGGTGTTAGGATGTGGACCATTTCACAGCCCGAGCTGTAGGCTTTCTAAACCATTTCAAATCACTCGTACGTGAGGCATTTTGCTTTCACGTTGATACCAAAATTTCCAGTGGTTTACATTTTGTTTGAGTGGGTGCAGCGGAATATACCCTGTAAAATGTGTCATGTTTTACAGTTTGCTTAGATCTTTATTTTAGATGCCAAAAACTGAATTTATTGTATGGAAAGCAATAGGACATTTTCAATATCCAAAATCTCTATCACTGCACAACACACAGAAGCAATGACACAGGAATTAATTATAATGAAGAAGACACTTTGTTATTGCCCACTTGGTAGCAAAGAGGAATAAATAATTTACTTGTTATCGCTCTTCTTATTTTTATTGTTTATTTTAATACATTTTACCAGACTACTACCCAAAAATATATTGTCAGCGTTTATCCCACAGAGTATTTAATAAAAAAGTCTAACCCAACAGTTTTATATGTTAAATGTACACTTAAAAATTTGGTTGTGTACGATAATGCCTTTTGACACAAAGACTCTACCTGTCATGAGTGAATTAATTCAATAGCCAGTCAAACATAACTTTTAACTTTAACGAGAAACTTAATTGAAGAGAAATCATCTGAAATATTGAGCTCTGTGGAAGCGGTTGAAACATCAATGCTCCTCACTGAAGAGTCAGGTTAACACAAGGCATCTACACTTGGGATGATGAATTTAAACAAAAAAAAAGCAGAAGCTTACATTTCTGTGATACTTTCCGGAAGATTGCTTGATATCTCAGTGAGACCTTTGCCACGACAGTCCACAATGCTGTTGCTGCATGTGCAGGCAGCTGGGCAGGACTTGGAATGGACACTGCAAGACTGTGCCATCGAACTCTGGGGGCCTAGTGGAGCAAAAGGAAAGAGAATGAATCACTGAAACCTACCGTGCCTTTAAATTTCTCCCTTTTATATTGAACTGGCCGGCTTTAACTAGAGTTTATCATTTTGTTCTTTCTCTATGTGTACTCATAACAACATGAATGAATGGATGACCAGATGGAACCCTAATGATCAACAGCTTTTCAAAATGAATTATCATTGCAGATACAGCTATGTTATCCACAGAGTTAAAGAAAAACCTTCGCTAGAAATGAAAATAGGTGGGGACTTTAAACATAACTTACAAACCCAACTACACATACAACCTGCTGTTCTCATTTTATATGAGCAGGAGAATAAAACTATCCAATCTGGACTCTGATGCATCTAACTGAAGTGAATACTACTGTACGCACAATAAACCCACTGGGGCAGATGCACACGTTCCAGTGCCATTCTTCATGCTGGTTTCGATACACTCAGGCTGAATTTTTTGCAGAAATTATTTAGCTACATAACATATCTGCAATAGTACTAACTCTAATAATGCACACTACAGCAACTAATGAAGCCATTGAACACAGAGACTAATATTAAGTACTGAAAATTACGTCTTAATCTTAATAGATGCAAATTACAGTCATAAAACTATCCACAGGCTCAACAGCGAATAAAACGAATATTTATGCCAACTGCTAAGTGTACAGCCCAGCTACATGTTGCTAAGGTCGACAATTTGGTCAGTAGCCCACACACACTGCTTTTACATCTGGTTTTGTGCCTATGCCAGATGTGGGTTTCAGTTATTCTCGGCAATAAATGGAAGTACGCATTGCTAAATACATGCAAGCGGGAGTCAGCAGAATTACCTTGCATCAGAGCAAGAGGTAAATGATGAATCAGTTTGATCTCAACTTGTTAAGATATATTGCAGCTATGTAACATATTTAAATAACAGAAATGGCAACTTCAAGGTCAAGGAGATTACTTGCACTAAACTATGCGTATAGAAACTAATGCAAGGGAACCAGATTTTGGAAGCGAACTATATTGTACAATTTTGTGTAGATGACAGGAGATGAATATTGACTTAATGACTTGTATATTGTAAATGACAACTGCAGCTCTTGGTGAAGTAAAAGGCAACAATCAAATTCCCTGGTTAAGATCATTAACAAAAATCTTTGCTCTCAAGATTTTGGGTCTGGACCTGAACCTCCGCCATCTTTTCACATCTTTGATTCTCAGGGTTGCTTTCTGTCTTGTCTCTATTATTTTGTATTATGGAAAGGGGGAGAAACTCTGGTAGCAAGTAAGGAAACAAAAAACTGATCAATTGGCTGGTAGCGTGAAAATGCATTGATTAGAAGTAACCCAGCTGGATTCTTTAAGATTCAGTTCGCAAAAGGACAGAACAGTAGAGAGTTGAGAATAATAAGCAGAATACAAAAATGTAAAAGCAAACTTGCCTTCATCCTCATCTGGATAGCATGAGATAAAAATGATAAAAAAAACACAATGAGATTAACACCATGCATTAGCAACTCTTGCCATAAACTGTGCATGATTACCAAAAGACTAAACAATTATGGATATTTTAGGCTACTTAGACCTCAGTTTCAAAAATATAAAAAAGACAGCACCTTTCAGCTTAACAACTAGTAAGAGGAAAGAAAAGAATATTTTGTACATACAGGAGAGGCAACAAAATATGCAGCATTTGCCAGCAAGATGGAAGTTGCACTTCACTGTCCAGTGGCTTGAAAGAAGGCAAAGTCCACGGACGACACACTTTGCACACCATTGTGACAGCCATAACATCCCAATGAAAGTTAGATATTATTTTTCCCCTGAATTACCAGTAAAGATGAAAAGACTATAACTAAAAGTAAGACCCTCTCCCAATACTCCTATTTCCTCAGGACCCAACACATGCAGAGATCTGGGGAATAAAGAGCAACCAGCTATACGGAGCAGCATCACCAGGTTTTTCATCTAATATTTCTAACATCACCATCTCATTTATGTAGAACAATGATTACACTGATAATGACAGATATTAAAATATCGCTCAACATCTTAGTTCACTGCAGGAAAAAGCTGTGAAAATTCTGAACCTATTAGAATCATATATCTTATTATTGATATATTCATTTAATTTGTATTTTTCTTAGCATAATTTAGCAAACAAGTATTAATAAGAGCATACATATATTACTAATAATACATTTCAATAAATGCTTTTACTAATTTGAAATTTAAAGACAAAAACTACCTTATATACGCTGCTCAGCAGCTAAGTAATTACAACATATTCCGTTCACTATTTCTGTACATATTGTATGTACTATGGCAACACAACTCTACTCAAAAAGCAAATGAACACTAGCTTCCTACATTTTAGTGTGATGTACATATGCACTTTGCTCAGTACTTTTGTTCTCCACTTACCAGAGCAAATAAACTCCTTCTTTTGTACCTCGGCAACATTGTGGCCCCTCAGGTGACCAGGACCCGTGCACTGAGTGTAAAGCCCAACCCGTGGGCGCTGCCGCAGCCAATCAGCAAGCCATGCTAAATGGCAGTCGCAAAACAGGTTGTTTGAATGGAGGCGGCTGGAACGAAAATGCAAGGAACAGAGTTAATATGTTTAAGTGAACAAGGGCGAATGAGTGATGCAATTTCAGCGAGAAAATCAGGGATCAATCTTTTAATCTCATCTGGAAATTTAAGGCTCCCTGACAGGGTCAATTCCAATGCTTCCACTGTTTTTTTTTCCCTCTCTCCAAGCAGCATTTGTGTGACAGCAGCCTTTTAGCTAAAGATTAATTAATTAATAAAAGTTGGCTCAGTTGTCACAAAATCAATTCAAAGCATTCCCTTTTGACTGGATTACGAGCTCAAGAAACACCAAAGAGCCAGAAAACCAATTATGGAATTCAAAAACTTAAGTCTCACCAAACAACAATGAAAAGAAGCAAAATGCACAACAGTGGTAGCATACTGTCAGTGAGAAAAATAACGCTTATGGAAGCTCTGGCTCCTAATTAAAAACACCAATCAGTCTTGCCGTCATTAGCTTCTATACAAACGGACTCCAAAGTCCACTTAGTGGATGACATCCATTTTCTGCTGAGCAAGATAGAATAATAATACAATATGGAATTATCTTTTTCACATCTTTTTTTTCTGATTTCCTCCTTTTTTGTTTAATCACTGAAAGGGATTAACAGATTTTAGCCCCTTGGGACCTGTGCTCAATACAGTCTCCGAAATTAAAAGACGCAAATGGCAGTGAGCAAGGGAATTAAGTCAGCTGCTTTTCCTGACAGGACCTTCACAAGAACATGGCTCTTTTCCAATTGGCAAAAAGCAGCTCGCCATTAATAAAATATCAGACAAATGTATCCCCTAAATTAGGCAAATTACTTCAGACTGGCTTTCATGTTCCTCAAAGTAAAATAAAGGATGACAAAAGCAATAAATCAAGCGGCTGTCTCGACTCCTGCTTTGACTATGTAATGTCATTTCATCAAAATCTTTTAGTCAATGCATTCAATCCTAACAAAATATACCTTAATGGATATTGAAACTCTGAATGTTGTCCAGCATGCTAATTTTCCTTTCAGGAGATTGCTGGATAGACAGCTACTTTTAATTAAATACTCTAAGATAGGATTGCTTCAGTAGCCAACATGACGTGCTTTCTTAAAATAAAAATAAATTGAAAAAAAGAAGTCTGCAAAATAAATTTCTACAGCATTAGCATTTCATTTTTACTGTCTCCAGCTCACCTCTAGCTTGTCTCGGTTTAAACATGATAAAAATACCTTGAGAAACAGTTCTAATGAAATGGGAGGTATTTCTGAATAATGCATTTTAATATAGTTTTGGAATAATGTCGTTATTTAACCAGTAATTCCAATATTGTTCCAGTACTAGAGGTTTATAAATACTATACTTGTCTTAAAAGTGCTCTTTTTTTTTACTTACAAGGTTCTTAGCCTGGGCATGTGGTTGAAACTCGCCACTGAGAGTCGAGAGATATTGTTATTGTTAATCGTACTGCAAGACAAAAAAAACAGCAAGATACACATCTCACTAAATTACTTAATTTCTTACATTTGACAATTAATTTGATTGTTATTAATGATAGGGCCATGTGGATTTAACTATAATACTGGGAAGGAAATTCATTTCCGCTCTGTGGGAAGTTCAAAGCTCTTACAGGCAAATCATGTCTTCTGTGAGAAGTTCAAATATTTGCTTATTCGGAACTGTGTGCTTGATACCAGAATGGAAATGTGAGCTTTGAACTATAGGAAGAGAGTAGCCACTGACAGTGTTTGTGTACTGCTTTGAACCTTACTTTGAAATGTTGATCTCAATTCTTTTCCTTCAATCAGTGCTTACTAACTTGGCTTGACTGCATAAATGTGGTGCAGGTAAGATTCAAATGCTACTTGATATTTACCATCCTCTTTTATTGTCGTTTCTTTGGAATATTTTCCAAAGGCACAAGATGCAATAATCTGTGATATTTCCCTGAAGTTATGTCTAATAATGTTTGCTATCTATAACTTTATAAAAAATGCTGTCACAATTAAATTGAAGCATCAACCTCCATTATATTAGTTATATGGCGATTTATTCATTGTTTCAGCCATGTCGAGAATATGTTCAAGTCTTATTCTTTTTTAAAAATCAATACACTATCTGCTTACTGTATCAACAGTATTTGCAAATTACTGGACAATAAGCAGGTTTTGTACCGGAAGGACCATAGTTCTGCTTTGTGGGAAGATGTGCCTGGAATCCAGCCTTCTGTTCCTTGATCTTTGCTTTATTGGAAGCTATATTAACTGCTGTGTTAGCAGAAAGCACCCTTACCAAGCAGTTGGAACTGTTACAAAACCAAAGTAGAATACGATTGATAACTAAGAAGTAAAAATACAGACTTTTTTTAAGCACAGTGGTCAATGCAGATTACTGTGATGCAAGTTCCTCTTCAGGTCAATACAGCAAAGCCATTTCATAATTATTTTCCTTCTGTAAAATTTTGAACATTGTAATGATTCCTTGAATGGTTGCCATAAAAATCAAGAGTTCGCAGAAAGGTGTGCTAGCTATGGTTCAAAATTACAGTGAGACTAAGAGCACATTTTGACACTGCTCTGGGAGGAGATTATTGTGTAAACAGCCAGTTTAAGAAGAAAACTACAACTAACGACTCAGGTGGTGTAACAGAAGAGTTATGTAGCTACATGGAACGCCCTTACCAAGTCGTTTAGGGATGGTTAATATGTTCAGCTTTCTGCCAGGATTTTTGCCACCTTAGTTTTGGTATAAAGTAATACGATTTTTAATTGTTCTGGTAGATGTTAGGTTCAGTTTTTCCATGGGAAATGAGCTAGGAACCAGAGAAGTTACTCCAGGTGTGACTTCATGCCCTTTGCTCAAGGAAAGGGACCAGAACATCTGCTGATCAAAATGATTGCAAAAAAAATGGAACTGTTTCTTTGCTTCCTCACATACCTACAAATATCCAAAGAATGTGGACCATTGGGTCCCAAGGCCAAACATGACAAGAATGTGCTAAGTGCTTCAACTCTCCCAGGCTTTGCCTTTCTCTTGACCACAGACTGCATTAAAACATCAAAAGGTCAAAACTTTGTAGTTACGTTTCTTTTGGTACCTCCTGGGTAGCAAGTTGCAAAGCATCTCTAGTTTCACACATTGCTCAGTAACTTTATTTCATAATTAATTTCACAATTACTGCATGAGTGCTGCCAGATTTCCTTGATTCTTCTTTGAAAGGCAAGAAAGGTAAGGAAGTCTCCACCAGCTATTCTGTTTTTATATAATTAAAAATATTCTGAAGTGATTTCATGTTAGCTATGTTTAATGTCTTTCTGTGTATGTATTTACTCACAGGTATCCAATGCAATAGAGATCAAACGAAGGAAAAGATCTTAATGTGTGGAGTAAAATTTGTTTTGAACACATCTAGCACAGGTGGTTTACCAGGTCTTAGTCTGACATAGAAATCTCCTTCCTCTGCGCAGATTACAAACTTCTGATAAACTACTCCACGTATAATCCCTCAGTAAAGGGCTGCCCCACAGGCAAATTGAAGCAGTACTCACAGCACTTCCAGGTCACGCAAAGCTCTGAATGCTCCATCCTCAATGCAGCTGATCTGGTTGTAATCCAGTTGCCTGTTAAATAGATTAGGAGGATAAACTCAGAAAATCAGAATATTAGCAGTGTTATGTACCACAAAGCCTCCCTTAAGGCTTTTCTGTAACTAGGCCCTTCGTCTAAACCATTCTTACTGGTGATAAATATCTTTCCATTTCTCTCTTCTCTGCTCACACAAGTATATAGACACCACAACCATAAGCACTCCCTCTTAAGATCTGGCCTTTAATATTTATTCTCTCTGTACCAGCCATTTGAAAATGTTTGCCCTTCCTCAGAATGTGTGCAGGCGACAGCACCACAGTTTATGTTCCAGTAAATAATAACCGTACCTTATTAAATGCCGGCGGAATACAATTTCATTACATCAAGAAAACCTATCCATTAAAAGCTTTCAGCATCATCTCACTGAAACAATTTCATTAAAGGAAAAGGACTGTAAATCACTTAATGTCACACTGTTCCCCTCGATGACCTAACAGAATCCATTTATCAGAGGAACCAAGCTGCATGCTAATTCCACCAACCTCGGCAAATGCCAATGACTTCCCTTACGCAAAACACAGCTCGGTTATCATCCAGTAACTACTAGACAATCTCAAAGGTCCACAAAGGAGGATGCGGATAGTATGCAATTTTCTCTACAGTTAAATCCATAAACACAAAAAGCATGAAAGAAAACATAATCTTTTTGTGACCATCATGACAACTAATCCTCTTCAGAAAATAAATCAGGATGGTATTCTTCACTTAAATAAAAGCGATTTCAGATATTGATACCTCAGTATTCAGTAAATATTGCTTTATTATGCAAGCTGAATCTGGCATTAACAGAATTAGTTCCAGTCAGACAATAAGTTTGGAATTTACTGCATTCTTGAGATAGGAGTGAAGGAATATGATTCCATAATTCTGGAATATCCACTGCCGTGCCTTTTTACCAATATGCACTTAATTTGACAAAGATGCACATGTAAAAGGAGACTGGATCCCTCCCTCAAATAAAACTGGTCTATATTTGTCAATGAAATTCATCTATTGATGACTTTATGTTGATTTGTTGATAATGGACTAAAATCAGAATCCAAATAATTGATGGCCAAGGTTGGAAATGAAAACTGATTTGCAAAGACCTTAGAAGAAGGTATGTATGGTAGAGTAAGCTGATGAACCTTACATATTTATTTTTTTCAATTCTCTACTATAAGCCAAAAAATAATGTAATAATGAACCATTTTCTGTTTTCTTTTTATAATTGACCATCCGGTGCTACTTTATACAATATATCCATGTAATCTTCTCAAGGACGTGATCAGTGATTGGTGCAATTACACAAACATCATTAGCCTTCTGGTTACTTATTTTTCAGGTATATGTAATAGCAAGCTATCACAGCCAAATCCACCCTTGTGATCACCATCAGCCTCAACACCATAATCATACCAGTCACAAAGTAGCTGGTGCCCCATCTAATCTTACTCAGTCTAGTAAGGTACTAAAGTCAACTATTCCCATTGTGCAGAGGTTAATTAATTCAAAAGAGAATGCTTACACATGGAATCGACCTGATCTTTTATGCTTAGTAATGCATTAGGTAGTCTCTATACCTGCCAGAACATCACAAATTTATACTTCAATGATTTGAAGCGCTGGTCTGAAGATTACCTTTGCAGCAGGATGGTGTGTTCAACAAAGATTCAGAGGGGAGAAAAACATAACACAAAATGGAAAACAAAAAAAATGAAATTAAGAGAAATAATGAGAACAAGTGTTTGAAAAAATAGTGGCCTGGCTGTGCTTTATGCAGGGAAGCAAGCATGTAAGTTGAGGCTGTTGGTACATAGATGTAACTGTGATATTGTTGCTGTAATAGAATCTTGGCTTAAATAGGGACTGGAAGCTTAACATACCAAGTTACAGGATGTTCAGATGAGTCATGCTAGTAAAGAAACAATGATGGCTGATTAAAATGGGTGTAACAAATACATGAGAGAAGAATCTAGCATAATCTTACATAAAGCCAAATGATAGTCTAAAGAATAACCATTACAGTCCAAAGGAGAACAAATTTGTAACAAGCATAAAAGCAGTAAGGTTGGGGATGTTCATTCATCATATGAACTGAGATACAGTCAATGTCTAAAACGGATGATACAGAATTCTCTAAATTACATAAGTAGAACTTTGCTAAGCAAGTCCCTAACTTGGACAATTATGGATTTAGACCTAGGAAATGAAGCTAACCAGTGGAAGAAGTATTGGAAGGGAGCTAATGCTTCGAAATCATTAAAATACAAATCTGCGATGTTCTGGCTGGTACATAGACTGAAAGCAAAAAAATTGGCAAGATTTTATATTTATGTAATACTCTGCATTACTGCAGGAGTGATCACAGTTAAGTTGCATTGCACATAATTATACAAAAGGACAAAAAGTATAAAAGCAATAAATGTTCTAAGTTGGTGCAATGTTAAAAATGCTTGATTAAGGACTATATTGGAAACAGGTACTTGGGGGAAAACTACTCTTGAAATAATAGGATCCATTTAATAAAATGATTTAAGGGATTCTGTACAAATATTTTTCCACAAAGGAAAAGCATGAAATGTGCCACCCTCAATAACCTCAACAATCTCATTCTTTACTGTCTGATGTAACCTCTTACCTCCTAACATATCAAACTAATTCCGCCTAAAAAATGCCTAGACTCTTTTTCAATGAGGAAGAGTTCCAACGAAATGACCCTCTGTGACGGAAAAAATGCTGTATCTCTATCTTAAATGAACATTTTTAAAATAGTGGTCCCTGGTTAAGTTCAAGTTCAAAGTAAGTTTATTATCAAAGTACGTATATGTTACTACATACTATCTTGAGATTCATTTTGTTGCAAACATTGACAGAAAGCAAAAGAAATACAATAGAGTTTTACGGAAAACTATACATAAAAAGACAAAGTTTGGCAAACAACTAATGTGCAAGTGAAGAAAAAAGTGTAAATAAAAAAAATTAACAGCAAGCTTGAGTTGTAAAGAGTCCTTGAAAGTGAAGCTGTAGGTCAGTGGTTCCCAAACATTTTTGGGTTACTGACCCCTTGGCTCCCAGACCACAGCCCCAGAGCCCTCCCTCCCTTTCTGGACATTATATAAAAACCCTAAAGAATTTTAATTTACAGTGCATAGTGAAATGGAAACAGCAAATTCAAAGCAATGAGAAATGATTGCAAAAAGTATTCAAAGCTATTTAAAGCTACAAATAAAATTATTTCTTTATTTAATTATGGTGAAAACAATTTTCATCAATAATTTTAAAGCGTACATTAGTTGTCCAGCTATTCACTACTTCATTGCTTTTTCACCTTCCATTGAGATGAATGGGCTTGGTACAGTGACATTGGCTTCTCAACATCACGCTGAATATCATTCAGGAGTCTCAGATTCCTACGTTTAGTAATTTGCGATCTATCTTATTGCTTCGAAAGAAGTTGAGACACCACACTGAAACCACGCTCCACTAATATGATGTTGGAAAGGCAATAAAGAACATCTTGACCTTTTTCCACAGTGCAGGAAAGCGTTCAGAGATTGCTTTCTGCAACCAAAGGTCTTGATATTAATTTTTTTAAACCACAACTTCAGCTCAAGGTAACCTTGCAGCAAAATCAGTTCCTCTTCTATCCTTCCTCTTAGTTCCTCTTTACAAGTATTCAGGAATGGATTAATCTGGAATTTTGATCACAAGGAGATCCTGAAATCTATCTGACATGTCTTTATGCAGCTCATCCAGTTGGGCACAAATACTTGAAGTTCATCATCGGGCCTTCTTTCTTTCTCTTCCAGCTCAGAGAAGCTCAGAAATTGGAAGAGATTGCTGGAGCTAAATATGGACTTAAATATGGTTAACTTGGACAGAAATGTGGACACTACCGAATTGACTTTGGTAAGATTCATCTCATTTCCTTGCAATTGAAGATTGATTTAATTAAACTTTTTGAATAATTCTGACAAATAAGCAACGCCATGCCTAATATTCTTGAGTTGATTACTGAATGGGGCATTTGAGTGTTCAAAGAATATCATCACAGTTTCAAAAAGCACATGAACGTGTCTCAGTCAGTTTCCTTTTGAGAACCTTTTGACATCTGTGTGCAAAAGCAAGTGTTTAAACTGTTCATCATTCTCACTACAAATCTCTTGAAATAGATGGGAATTGAGAGCATCGTGCTTGATTTCATTTACTGCTGCGATAGCAATAGTTATTGATTTGTACAGCTAATCACTTAGGTTTTTTGCAACAAGATGTTGTCTGTGAATTACACAGTAAATGGTAAGTATATTAGGTACAACTTTTTCAAGAAAGTAATACCCCCACGGTGATGTCCTGTTGTTGAAGCTGCTCCATCAGATGCACAAGTAAGAATGTTGCTGAGCAGAATGTCCTTCTCTTTGAAATATTGCTCAACAACCTGAAATTTGACTCCCCTTTGTATCTGTTTCTAGACCCCTTGCAAATAGCAACTCTTCAACCATGCATTCACCTCTTATGAAGTGAATATAACCAAGAAGCAAAGATCTGATGCCTGATAAAGTTGACTCATTCAACTGCAGATCAAACTCTGGTGCCTAATTATGTTGCACAAGGTGTCTACTACATTCTCAGACATTTTATTTATTCACCTTTGAACAGAGTGGTCACTGAACAGAATCGGTTCAAGTATCTGATCTGGTGACTTACACAAACTGTACTCGGACCCTCCCTCACTGCTGGCAGAATCAGATCTTCTTCGAATATTTGGGGCTTTCTAGATTTAGCAACGAGCAATGAAATATTGTATGAATCATGCAAACAATCACTGTTTTGTTGTGAAGTGCTGGCAAACATGTTTTCTATTTCTGAAAGTTTTCACAAAGTGACTGAAAATAAGCCAACTTCTTATTTGCTTTATCAGAGTGCATTCATTTCAAATACTCAAGGAGCCTGGCAAGGTTTCATTGCGTCATTTGAAAAAGTGTTTTTCATACAACAGATATATTGGGTGCTGCTGGTTGCTTGGGGCTGGTATAAATCCAGACATCAAGTACTCTTACACTATACTCTCTACACTCACTTTTCAATTGGTCTCCTTCTGCAATTTTTGTTATGGATTAATGGGCATAGTCAATAACTTAAATCCAATCTCAAGCATTGCAATCAATAAAGGGGAAAGTTATGACATCATCATAGCTCAGGCAAAACCTCACTATCTGCTTGAAGGTACAAAAAGTGGGCAGTGATGTCTTGGTTGTGCTGTGGGCTAGAAAAATGAAGTCAAGACTATTTGAAAGGGTAGATTCTGCACCTTACTCCATTGAACACCATAGCCTAAATCACAGGAACTGTATCATTGTGTGATTAGAGTATGGGAATCGTACTTGCTAACACTGTACTACATAGTAAACAGTGAAACAATAATGCACGAGTCTGCCCCAGATCTAACAGCATTTCTTCAGTCCAGATTTCTCGAGGCATGTCAAATACAGAAGGGTCAGATTGCTTTTCAACAACTATAATGCACTTTGAGCAAATTCTAAGAGAACAGTGGGTCAGCAAGAGATGAGGTGAATACATGATCATTGTAATCAATTATGAGGCACTGAGGATCAAATGCTTATACTGAGTAATTTATGTCTTAAGTTACTTGTGCATCCATAGAAGTTTGTACAGAACTTATCGATGTCATGCCGAATCTACGCAAACTTCTCGGAAAGTAGAGGCACTGTTGGTCCTCCTTTGCAGTGACACTTACATGCTAGTCCCTGGGAGAATCCTCTGCCAATTAACAAGCTACTGAACCTCTCCACCACTGTTCTCCTGATAAAGACTGGCTCATGGGCCTCTGGCTTCTAACTCCTGTAGCCAATAATCAGCATTTTTTGGAGTTTCTTGTTTTGTCTTGAGAAAGTTCTAGATTCTCCTACAAGCCAAAACATTTTCTTCACGTCCATTCAGTCAGGATTGCTCCGTATCTTATAGGTAAGTCCCTCCTTACTCTTACGTATCCCAGCACACTCAAGCTTTGCCTGTCCAACCTCACATCCTGACATCATCGACCCATTCCAGGTATTAGTCTTTCTCTGATATGATTCCAATGCATTAACAGCCTTCCTTCAATAAGGAGACCAATATTGGACAGTAAATAATACTTCAGGTATGGTCTCACCAATGTTTTATGTGATTGGCTGCCAACCTTTGCATTCAATTTCACCAGCTGCAGCAATAACACTCCGTTAGCTTTCCTAATTAATTGCAGCAATTGCACAATAGCCTTTTGTAAGGCACACCAGTTCCCTTTGCGTTTTCACCACTGAGGTAATATGTTTATTTTCTAATTTTTCCTACCAAAATGGACTAACTTCACTCAGCAGGGTGCTGATGTCAATTTGTGGTTAAGATGATTGAGTCCAAAATATTGAATGAAATAGTCACAGAATTATACAGCATGACAACAGGCCTTCAACCTAACTGGTAGAGGCAAATCAAATGGAATCACGCTGGGTGGAAATTGATGAACAGCAAGGGGTAAAACAATGCTAATGTAGAGCATTGTATAAATCTGGAAATTAGAGGTGTAAGTAACACAACAATCATGAGAGACTTTTACAACAGAAGATTAATACCTCCTTTCCAGAGAGGAATTACAAAAGCATTGCCAGTAAGGGCTGTTTTCTACAGGGCAGAAGCAGCTAGGGTGGGTATGTGGTAAGGAGGGTCAGAGTTAATTGAGATGTACACAATTGCATATGGTTGGAGGATAAAATGAATAGGAAGGAGCTGTTTTATTTACCAGAGATGTCAAAAACAAGGTGGTGGAGACTTGGTAGGAGGATTAGATGGGAGGTAAGGAACTTGCCTGGGATACACGGTGTAAACTGGTAGAGGCAGTGACACTGAACAGAGTGGACGAGCTGCAATCTAGGCTAGGGCTGCGAAGGTTGGAATTCGGCTGAATGGTTCTGCACAGACATGATGGACCAAATGGTCTTCTGTGTTGTAAACGTTTGTCGACTGCAGGCAGCCTTTATCAGATCGTGCAAAACAGAGTAGCAAATATGGTCAGAGCGTGCAGTCAATGAGTCATTTGCAAACTGGATTATGGACTATCTTAAGACAGGAAGTAAAAAGTGTGGATAAAAGACAACAAATCAGAATATGAGGTGGAACGTGAAGTCCCACTGGAATCAGACCTGGGCTCAATGCTGGTCACAATTTAAGTTAATGATTTAATATTTGGACGTAAAGACAAAGTTCTTTTCTTTAAAGTCTTAAAGTACTGGGAATGATTATAACAAATTACAAGAGGGGATTAATAAAATTACTAAGATTATAAATTATAATTAAGATTATAGAATGGGATTATGGATAAAATATACCTGGTTCAAGTCCTGCTGCAAAGATGTGACTAAGCTGAGCACTGGTTGGGTTGTGCTCACAAGCAAAGTGATGACACATTGGGGGTGGGTGGTCTTTTCTCAAAGCAAGGCCTTATCTGCTCTCTCTGGCAGTCAAAACCTTCCAAAGAACAACAGGGTTTTGCCTGACGCATTAGCCAATAATTAGTTCTACAGTGAAAATTTCTAAAGCTACCACCCGGTCAATATCACATTGCTAATTGATTTATGCCAATTGGCTGCTATTGTTACTATTGCACGACTTTGACTATACCTCAAAAAATCTTCCTTAGTTTTAGCACAGATTAAAAAGGAAATAAAAAGTACAATCAAAATGCATTTTAGTTGAATTTTAACACAAAGGGAAAACTAGACCTCTGTAGAAGTGCTAATGTGGGGGAAGATTAATTACAACAATTTCAGGCAGGATCTGAGGAGAGTAGATTGGGAATGGCTGTTAGTAGGCAAGTCCATACCTAACATGTGTGACTTGCTTAGGAGGTCAAATAGCCAGAATTCAGGACCAACATGTTTCTGTGAGAAAAGAAAGACACCAAGGTTCTTGGATGGCTAGAGATGTTGTAAATTCAGACAAAAGGACAAAGAAGAAGCTGCAATAGGAGAGTTAACCTTGAAGAACAATATAGGGGCAGGAAAGATCTTAAACAGGAAATAAGGAAAGCTAAATGGGGCAATAAAATACCCTTTGGTAATAGGATTAAGGAGAATCCCAAGCAAACTTCTATATAGCTAAGAAGAGGGTAAGGACAATTCAAGGACAAAGGAAGGAGTTTATTCCTGGAACCAGAGGAAGTGGATGAAATGCCAAATGAACACTTCCATTGGTATTTACCCAGGGGAGGGACAAAGGGAGTAGTGAGATCATGGAGGGGCATATTGATATTCTAAGTCATGCTGGTATCAGAAAAAGGAAGGTGTGGTGGGTCTTCTGAAGGACCAAGTGACAGAGATATTTGTAATTTCTTCAGCCACAGTCAAGTTTCCAGTGGACCAGAAAAGAGCCAATGTTCTTCCTTTGTTCAGTAAGAGCAATGGGGACAAACCTGGAAACTATCTGCTGGTAAGCCTTACACCAGTGGTAGGGAAATTATTAGAGGTGGTTCTTAAAGGAAGTAGCTACTCACACCTGGAAAAGCTTGGACATTGTGCATGGGAATTTATACCTTACCAACCTGATTATATTCTTTTTGAGGAGATGATGATGAGAGTAAGGCAGGAGACGTCACCCACATGGACTTTACTGGTTAATGTCCAGTAAGGTTGTGTACATCTCATACAACCTCTCATGGTCTCAGGGCGCGTTGCACACAATCAGAAAAGCTCAACAACACCTCTACTTTCTGAGGAGCCTGAAGACAGCTGGACTATGCACGTCAGTATTGCCATCATTCCCCAAGTGCGCACGCAGCAAAGGGCATCCTAACGTGCTGCATCACTGCATGGTACGGAAACTCCCCTGTGGCAAACAGGATAGCCCTACAACAGGGAGTAATAATGCCCAGTGGATCCGCGGCAACAGCCTACCTGCCTTTAAGGACGTTTATACTGTAAGGTGGCAGAAAAGGGCAAGCACCATTATGAAAGATCCCACCCACCCTGCCCACTCCCATCAAGGAGGAGGCTACATAGCATCCACACCTGGACCACCAGACTCAAAAACAGTTACTTTCCCCAAGCAGTAAGAGCGATCAGCACCTCCACTCACAAACCCTCCCTCAACACCCCCTAACCACCACTACTTTAATATTTCTTGCCAGCCACCTTAAGTACAGACACTCCTGTGCCTAGCATCACTTTACGGACATACAATCAATCTATGTATACAAGCCATCTTAAGTATTTATATTTTATTGCGTCCTTTTTATTATTGTGTTTTTCTTTTGTGCCGCATCACATCCAGAGTAACAGTTATTTTGTGTTTCTTTATACTTGTAAAGATGTTAAACAATCTTGAATCTCATGGTAGGATGCTCCATAAAATTCAGGCACTAGGGATCCACAGAGACTTCATAGCCCACATTTCAAATTGGCTTGACCATAGAATACAGAGGGTAGAGTGGATAACAATTATTCTCAATGAGGGGTTGTGACCAGTAGTCTTCTGAAAGGATCAGTGCTGGCATATCTTTCATTTTTGATATGTATGTGATTTGGACGAAAAGCTGGCTTACAGACATCACAAAAATTAGTGGAGTTGTTGATAGTGAGGAAGGCTCTAGCGGAATATAGATCAGTTGGAAATAAGGTTGGAGAAATGGCAGATGAGGTCTATGCCAGACAAGTGTCTTTATATGTATTTATAGCATTTTGGGAGGTCAAATGTAGGAAAGAACATAAATATAGCAGGACCCATAGCAACACAGAGGGATCTTCAAAAACAAGTCAATGTGTTCCTGAAAATGGTATCACAAGTAGATCTGGTGATAAAGAAGGAACATAGTTACTTTTATCAGTCAGGTCATTTAGTATAAAAAGTAGGAAGTCATGTTGAGGGTCTATAGAACTTTAGTTAGGCCACGTTCGAATTACTGCTGCATGGCACAGAGGCAATAAGCCACAGGAGTGCCTCTACCTTCGTATAGGTTTGCACATATTCAGCCTGTCATCTAAACCTTGTTTAGGCACACAGTATCCTGACTGGTTGCATCACAGCCTGGTATGGAAACATCAAAACCAACCAGAAGGTGGTAGATGTCACCCAGACCATTCCAGGAAAAGAGCCCTCCCCACTACTGAGCACATCTACAAGGAGTGCAGCAACAAGAAAGCAGCATCCATCAACAAGGACCCCCATGCTCTCTTCTCACTGTTGCCATTAGGAAGGAGGTACTGGAGCCTTAGGTCCCACTCCACGACATCCAGGAATAGTTATTACCCTTCTACCATCAAGCTCCTGAAACAGCATGCATAATTTCACTCGCCATAACACTGAACTGATCCCACGACCTAAGGACTCACTTTCAAGGATTCTACAACTTATCTTCTCAGTTGGACAATTGGTCAGTTGTCTGGTTAATTGTTTGTTTGTTTGCCTATTTATTTATTTACTTATTGATTGATTGTATTTGCACAGTTTGTCTTTTGCACTTTGGTTGTTTGTTATTCTTTATTTGTGTGTAGTTTTGCACTCATTTTATTGTCGTTCTTCTATTGTGAATATCTGCAAGAAAATAAATCTCCGGGAAGTATATGGTGATATATATGTATTTTGGTAACAAAGTTACTTTGAACTTTGTATTACAAAAATAATGTGGAATTTTTAAAAAGAGTGCAAAAGTGATTTACTAAGATGTTGTCTGGAAAAATAATAAAGTGTTTGCCATATTGAAAGATTGGACTAACTTGGGCAGTTTTCTTTTGATTCTGAGGGATAACCTGATACAAGTACATCAAATTGTTGGGGGCATTGACAGGGTATGTATCAGAGCCTTTTTTCCCAGGTGGAAACATCAATTACCAGAGGGCATGGATTTAACTTGAGAAATTTTAAAGGTGATTTGCGAGGCACCACAATGTCACTCAGTGTGTCTCTAGGTGAGACAATCGAAAACAAGAGGAAATATGCAAAATATGTTTGTATATTTGTTATACCCACATGTGGAAAATGTTGTTTATGATATAAATAAACAGTGAAGATAACGTAAAAAGAGTTATGAAAATGATATCTTGACTGGTGGATCTGGGAAGGATAAACTTCGTCAGCTTGTTTTCTTGGGAAAAAAGGTGCCCAAATAGAAATCCTTAAAATAAAGATTTTGATTGAGCATGAAGATAATTTTTCATCTGTAGACCTAGGCAAAATTAGAAACTACAAATGTAAGGCAATCACCAAGACACCAAAAACATAATTCAGAAGAAACCATGTTACCTAGTGAGTAGTACGAATGTGAAACTTGCTGTTATAAGTAGGAGTCAAGGCAAATAGCACAGATGAATTAAAGGAGAGGTTCAATAAGATCAAATAGGGCATAGAAGCCAGCATGGACTTGTTAGGCTGTAGTGTCCGTTTCTGTAATAGTCTATGGAAGATGAATAGAAAATTAGCACTTCAGTCAGCTATGAAGACTTTGATTTGATGTTATTCCATTCAGGGGAATTTCCGACATGCTAACTAGAAATCATTAGATTGCTGTACTGGGAGCAGACATTCCTTCAATGAACTGCAGGCATCTTCAATTAAGCCCAGTCAACTTCTGTAACTGATTTCAGAGGGTAGCTTAGCAATGCTCAGTGAGATAGAACGTTTGTCATCCAGAATACAATGCAACTAGAAACAATGCATGAATTTGCTATGTAATCGAGCTAATTAAAAGCCTTGCTTATTGAAAGTTTACAGTGAAACAAGCTTTGTAAGAAAGTAAAGCAGCAGCTTGGTTTATATCCAGTCCAAAACAAGCTGCCAGATTCCATCCCTGTGATACACAACGTCTGATCTATTTTGTACGTAACTGGCTATTAATTCCCAGTACGGTCTAAGGAACATAGCAGCACAATTAATAATAAATGTTGTTGTCCATTTCTTTTTGTCATTTCTCATCTATTCATCTCTTTGCAGCTGAGGAAGCACAAAACATGATATACAAGGACAGAAAGACACACACATTGCATAGATGTGATCGCACAGAAGCCAAAGTACATGGAAAAACCAGAAGATAGACAAAGGAGAAAGCCATTCATCTTCGACTTGACTGACCACCACTTGTATTCCTTTGCTCCATAGTCTTTGATGCCTTTAACAGTCTAGGAAATTATTGTTGACCTTGAACATGTTTAAGTGAAGTTCCTGGTTTTCACCAGAGCAGAAGTTATTAGAAATAGGAAGGGTAAGCTGACTGACACTCTACACTTCAATAAAATCATGGTTGATTTTCTTTTATATCTCAACACAAGTATTGACCAGTGATGTACCTTTACATCATATGTCTCCACCAAAGCTATAGCTGCCATTCCCATTCATGCCTTCTTGACAGCAGATGTAACCACAGAACAGTGACAGCTAGCACCTTTGCTCTATCTGCTATGCCAGCTGGGAACCCCCAGTAGGCAGATATTTTAACTCCACTTCCCATTCCCACACCGACATGTCTGTCCATTGCCTCCTCCAATGCCAGGTCAAGGCTCAATGCAAACTAAAATCATTTTATATACTGCCTCAGTAGTCTCCAACCTGGCACCATGAATACTAAATTCTCAGACTTCCTTTTTCCTTTCTGTCTGTCTCTCTCTCTCTCTCTCTGTCACTCTCTTCTTGTGATCCACTGGCTCCACCTCTTTATTCCTCCCACTATCCACACCATCTACCCATCACTCACACACTTCTCTCACCTGAACCTCTCCCCAACTCTTTCCCTTTACTCCCATCCATTTTCCTCTCCTAACAGATTTCGTCATGTTCAGCTCCTTGTCATTTTCACCTATCACCTCCCTTGGTTAGTTCCTGAGTCGCTCTCCATCTCCCTTATCTGCCAAGCAACCTCCTCACATGGATCCACATTGTATCTGCTAGCTCTTGATTCACCGCTTCCCTCCACCTTTTTTATATTGGCCATCTCTCCTCTTTTAACAATCCAGATGAAGATCTCAACCAGAAATGTCGACTATCTTTTTTCTCTCCACAAATGCTGGCTGACCTGCTGAGTTCTTCCAGTATTTTGCATGTTGTACTGTATCTTAAGTTATCCCAGTTTCAAAAGGTTTGATTTTTTAAAGGCTACGCCATTAATAATTTGGCCATAAGATTCATATATAATACTATAGTTGCACTATAACTTAAATTTATCAGTAGAATTTAAATGACCGCAGTAGTATAAATCGTACTTCTGATAAAACACAAAAGACTTGACAAGTTCGAAAAACATATAACATCATGAAATTTGCTTAATGTGTTTTGTGGGTTAGTTTGGTGAAGGGTGAATTGTGTGTTGGTTTGTATCTCATTTTCCTGAGCTGTCATTGTATAAATCAATCCTGACACAGACCCAGCTCACTCTTAAATCATTTCTTCTCAAACTCTTAAATCATTTCTTCTCACTGGGTACTAAATGCATTAGCTTGATGGGAAATACTTAGCAATTCATTTCTTAAATTAGTTTTGTTAAAGGAGTGTCCTATTTTATAGAATATCTCTATTTTTATATTGTTAACAGTTAACAATACATTCCACAACAGGTCATAATCCTGCATTCCTCATACCAAGGTAACAGCAAAGCATGCAGAATCTCCGCCCTTGACTGAAAATGATTAATGAGTATTGTTGGAAAGGTGAAGACAGAAATGTCAGTATCACTATTCAAGAGGAGAGGGTGAAGGAAGTTTTCTGACATTAATGTGCATTCTTTCAAATCTACAGAGTCTAAAATAAATGGTGCCCAAGTATCATGTTCAAATCTTTACCCACTGCGGCTCAAAGTTGACCTGCTTCATCTCTAATTGCTAGCAACTTTTCTTTCCTCTCCTGAGTTCCAATATGTGGCTAAAAACACAAATGACATGGCCAAATTGTCAAATACAAAAATAACCAACATGCGAGTAGTCAAATGTGAGCAAGCTGTTAACTTTAACAATTTTCTGTCAATTAAAACAATATGCCCTTGTTGAATTGTACAAACCAGATGGGTGTAATGTGTGAGAGGTTAAACTCAGGTGCTGACAGCATGGTAAAGTTTATAAAGCTTTAAGCATGCACTTGCCTGTAAGATGGTGCTATAAGAGACATTAGTAGAATGGGAAAGGGAAATAGTTTGTGTGACTAAAATATCGAACCTTCATTCTTGCTCATTTGTCTAAAACTATAACAAACGTATCAGAAATTTTCCAGTAAAAACATGGAAGCTAACTGTGGACAAGGTTATTTTTCATTCTTTCTCAATGACATGAAACAAGGGAGATGAGTAGGAACTTAAATGGCTCAGGCCAGATATATCTTTAACAAATTAGGGTTTTGCACTCTCCGTGTACACTGAATTAACAAGTCATTCCTAAAGGTACTGAAGCACATCTGACAATTCATGAAATATCAAATAATGATGATTTCAATAAACCTTCAGTTTGATCACAATTCACAGTACTAAACTGTTCAGATTGATACCAATGGCAAAATCTAAGTCTTAGAATACCAGTGAAGCAGGCAGCCAATGAAAGCTGAAGTCCTCAAGGGCACAAGAAATTAATTGAACTGCTTTGTGCTTGAGTTTAATCTGCACATCACACATAAAAGATAATTTTCTGCACCTCTTAAAGTAATTGGGCCCATTTCCTGCTGAAGCCCCACTTAATGAAAAGACGGACTGGGCACTTCATGTTGTGATTTACTCCAATGCTGACATCTTTGCTTCATGGTATTTCCTACACTTGATAACTTCATGATATGTACACAAGCATTCATTAGCTACCAGCAAAAAACAAATCCAACATTCACACTGTATCTCTTTTATCATTACTAACACTACTGATGAACAGCATGAGGTGCTGCAGACGGAAGGAATGGAACCTGCGTGATTTAAAGGACAACATTGGATGATTGTTTGATGCTTTATAAATTTCATAGCCTAGCAGACGTTTATGGTGAGAAAGCACAGATCAAATCATCCATGCACTGAATACGCTTAACCTATTGAAGTCTTGCCATGCAGTCCTGAAACTATCACTGCCTGTGCATAGTTAGGGTCACTCACCGTTCTGGTTCTCCATAGACCAGAGGGCTGCTTTTGTCTGCTGAGCAGAGATTTATTGATCAAAAATATACGTGTTCCAAGTAACTGTTAATTCAGAACTCCCATCCCTGTTTTAAACCACCGTGTAATAATCCATTCAATATCCTTGGGCACGCCTTGGGAAGAGTAGAATTTTCTCCAGAATCACTGCATGTTATTGATAACAACATAAGAACAGCATTGACAGTGAATTGGAGAATAATTGGTAGTTAAGTGGCTACTGTAAACTTCCTCTTCTGGTGGACACTGGGGTGAGTTGAGAGGAGAGTAAAATGGGATTAGTAAGAATGTGAGTTTGATGGCCAGTGCAAATCTAATGGCCTGATAGGCCCAGCCCGTTTTCTTGCTGGATGATACTTGCCATCAAAATTACTGATAATTTGGAAACATTTGTATTCTGATTGGAAGATAAATTAACTCTTTGCAGTACTGATACATAAAGTGAGACGATGGAGGGTTTGCTGATGGGCTGGCCTCCTTGCAAAAGGGGACGTCTCCAGAATGATTTCCCACTACAACACTAAGCAGATGGTGTGGATGTGATGAGGGTGCAAGAACTGAGGAAATAAAGACAGTGCTACTTTGTTGATGTCACAGGAGGCAAAGAAAGCAAACAAATAGGAAATGTGCTTCAGAACCTATCATGGAATCTGACAGCTTGTAAACAGATAACATAGCCCACCGAGTCAAGCATCCAGTTACACAGATCCTACACAAATCCGACCTCATTGTCCCACCTACTCCCTCCACATCTTATCGTTCTCAACCAACTAATGTGCTGGTCACCTGTCCATCGGCACATCTTTGAGAAATTCTGTAAATTTTTTGGTTTGAATAAGTTCATTTTATCAAGCTCTATTATATCTAACTTTCTTTTTCAGCCCTCTGTTATGGACCAAGCCTTTGTGCTATGGAAAACGAGGGGAATAACATGTTTTTGTGACTTATTCTTAGATAATTGCTTCATGTCCTTTGAACAGCTGTCTAATAAATATAATTTGCCTAAAGCTCATTTTTTTAGATATTTACAAATTAGAAATTTTTTGAATAATATGTTACAATCCTTTCTGAATTCAGGCCCAATTGACATTACGAAAAAAATTCTAGGTTTAAATCCCTACCAGAAGGGTTTAATAGCCGTCATTTATAATATGACCATGAAAATACCGCCAGTGATGTCAGATAAAATTACGAATGAATGGGAAAAAGAACTCCAATTTCCCTTATCTACAGAGCAATGGGAGAAAATTTTACAGTTAGTTAACTCTTATTTGTGCCAAGCACGCCCTAATACAATTCAAGGTGGTATATAGGGCCCATATGTCTAAGGATAAACTTGATCGATTTTATTCCCATGTTAATCCAATCTGTGATAGATGCCATTCTGAAGTAGCCTCTTTGACCCACATGTATTGGTCTTGCCCTTGCTTGCAGAAATACTGGAAAGATATTTTTGATATCATTTCAACAGTTTTGAGCATTAATTTGCAACCTCATCCTATTACTGCAATTTTTGGCTTACCAATGGTGGATAATAGTTATTTATCCCCCTCAGCTCGATGGATGATTGCATTTGTTACATTAATGTCTAGAAGATCCAATCTGTTGAACTGGAAAGAAATTAATCCCCCAACTACATTTCAATGGTTTTCCCAAACTATATCTTGCCTGAGTTTAGAAAAAATCAGGTGTCATTTTTGACCCTTTGGTCAAATTTGAAGAAACCTGGAGATCATTTATTCAACATTTTCATATGAGTTAAACTGACCTTTCCCGAACCTTTTTCTTATCACCCTTAGCTATTTGGATAGAGGTGTGGAGTTACTGACACTACTGTGTATACCTGATATGAAACAATAGCCCATGTTGGTTAGGTTAGCTGTTGTTAGTTTTTTTTGGGGGGAGGGTTGATTTTTGTAAATACAGCATGAGTTTGGGAGGTTATTATATATGTGTTATTAATTGCTTGTATTTGCATTCCAACCTTATTAACTATGTACTCTCAAGCTCTCTGTATTTGTTGTTTTTTTTCTTACGTTTTGTTTGAAAATTAATAAAAAGATTTTAAAAGAGATATTGGTGGAAACAAAAGCAAGCCTAGAGGAAACCCTGGTTGTCACAGAGAGAACATGCAAACTCCACAGTTTGTGCCAGTGATCAGGATTGGACCCACATCGCAGGAGTTGTGAGGTAGCCCTACTCGCCAATGATGGGACCCTCACAATCCTTATACCTTTTTGAACACAGCAAAACCCCAGTTGTACATTAGCATGGCATATAGACAAGGTGCAACATGTCTCAACGGGTCAGGCAGCATCCGCGGAGGGGAATGGATAGTTGACATTTTGGGTGGAGATACTTCATCTGGACTGAAAGGCAGTGTAAAAAAGTGGAAAAGGGAGCAAGAACAGAATAAAAGGATCCAGGCGAGGAGGCTGATAGTCAGAGGAGGGGAGAGTGGGAAAAGAGACAAAAGCTAGGAGGAGATGGGTGCTGAAAATGTGCCAATTAATATTAGGGAAGTTGAAGTCACCATGGACATCTTGCAAAGCAGGTGTCTCCAGAAGGCAATATCCATCATGAATGATCTCCACCATCTGGGACATGCTTTCTTCTCACTACTACTATCAAGGAGGAGGTACAAGGAGCCTAAAGTCCCACACACAAACATTTTAGGAACAGCTCTTACCCTCTGCCATCACATTTCTGAGCAGTTTATGAACACCATCTCACTGTTCCTCTTTTGCACGATAGATGTACTTACCTCTGTTGTCACTTATGCCTGCACTGTACTGTTTCCACAAAGCTACACATTTCATGACTCATTGAGATGACAAGGAGCTGAAGTTGATGGAAGGTAAAACATGGGTTCAGGTGGAGGAGGTGGGTAGGGCAGATGGAGGGAGGGGGGTAGGAGGATCAGTAGGAGTATGTGGATAAAGTTGTCACTGTTCAGAAATGGTAGTGCAAAACGCATGACAGAGCCTGTCTAGCACCCCGGTTACAGCTGAACACAGCTGTAAGAACGACAAAATGGATACCAACACTTAATGAAGTGCATGATCCCACAATTTCATGACGTTGTGCTCCTCAGTGTGCAAGGAGCCAAAATGGTTAACGGTAAGTCAGTGCACAGAAAATGGCCGACGTTGCATGTGACTCTTGCGTACCAATCCCCAGCCAGTTTTAAAAGGAGGGAGATGATGGGCTAGCAGTTATTGTAGAGAGACACTATACAATGGACAGCACTGCCTACATGAAGGCACAGAGCCAGCAAAACAGTTCCATGCATTGTGCGGCTGGTGTATCAGAGCACAAAATATGACAGTTGCCACGATGATGACTGTGTACCAGAATGATGGTCAGGAAACAGAATTACAAACAGCAATGTGTCTTAATCTGCCACTGAGGCTCAGCATCAAGTTATCTCCTTTACCTTTAATAGACAAACATGATGCACTATCAAATCAAATCAGGTAAAATTACAGAACAAAAGACACAGTATTCTTTAGAAGCTGCCTTCCCTCAAGTGCTCCACAGCCCACTCAGCATCAAAGACTTGCAAAACATGTGGTCAGATCGAAGTTCCAATAAGGGACGGCAACCCCCCTTAACCAAAGTTTATATATTGCACTGTAAATCTCGAGTGCTGACTGAAAATATCATTGGCTGAATTCGCCTGGACTCCACCCACTGCACTCACCTTTTTCAGAAGTGAACTAGCTCTCTCCATCTGACAGGTGTCCTACAAGGTGGAGCAGGTCCAGGCGATGTCTAAGCATCAGGTTCGGTAACCTGAAACCCATCCCTGAAACGTCAACTGTACTTCTCCCTATAGATGCTGGCTGGCCTGCTGCGTTCCACCAGCATTTTGTGTGTGTTGCCCATCCCAAAGCATTAGGTGCCCTTTGACAGCTTTTTGCTGTCAATGGTCTTTGAACAGTTTTTGAATATCTCTGACTGTCAGAGGCAACAGCGGTCCAGTCTAATTTTATTTAGTGAGATAATGTGTGGAATAGGCCAACTCTTCGAGCTGTGTCACCCAGCAATCCCTGATTTAACCCCAGCCTAATTACAAGACAATTTACAATGACCAATTAACCTTTGACCAATCTGTCTTTGTTTTGTGGGAGGAAACTAGAGCACCTGGAGGAAATCCAAGTAGACACTGGAAGAATGTACAAACTCCTTACAGACAGCGGTGGGAATTGAGCCCAGGTTGATGATACTATAAAGCATTGTGCTAACCACTATACTACTGTGCTGACTTAACTAAAGAAATAAGTTAATATTATTCTAAATGCATTTAAAACACTAAACTATGAAGAGATAACCGAAAACATTAATTCAGAATAAGAGATGAGGGGTGATTGATAAGTTTGTGGCCTAAGATAGAAGGAGTCAATTTTAGAAAACCTAGCACATTTATTTTTCAACATAGTCCCCTCCTACATTTACACACTTAGTCCAGCAGCCGTGGAGCATACATACGCATCTTGGACCTCCAGAAAGTGTCCACAGCAGGGGTGATTGATAAGTTTGTAGAAGGAGATGAGTTATACAGCTCTCGTTACATGCTCATGCAGTTCAACTCTTTGAGTGATTATGCAGAACGTTTGAAGTTATTAACTCATCTCCTTCGACCTTAGGCTACAAACTTATCAATCACCCATGCTGTGGGCACTTTCTGGAGGTCCAAGATCCGTATGCTCCACGACCGCTGGACTAAGTGTGTAAATGTAGGAGGGGACTATGTTGAAAAATAAATGTGCTCGATTTTCTAAAATTGACTCCTTCTGCCTTAGGCCACGAACTTATCAATCACCCCTTGCATAATAATTCAAATACCTGTAAATAATTTTCCCTAAATCCCTTTCAGATAAATGATGTCTCTGCTTATAAACTGGGTGCAAACAGAAGGGCTAGATGCAAAGTATACCTGACCCCTCTCACTGACACATAAGCTCCCCTCTGCTAGAGGCGATATTCATTGCAGCAATGCATCAAAAGATCGACTGTGCCACCATTTGGCTTCAAAGTCATTTTGAACATTAACACTTGGCTGAGAGAATGCATGTAAATTCAGAGCCAGCTGAGCAGCAAGTCACAAAATAGCCGACAGCTGAAGGTAAGCATGGTTTGGCGCAATGTGCTCAAATTCTTTTGTTTCATTTGGCCATTCCTTCCTGGCAGAAGTATTTCTGTAACTGGGAAAGCATCCCTGATACAGAGGCAGTGTGATCTGGAAGAGCACTTGAATGCAGGCTCTCAGCCTTTTCCTTGTATGTTAAAGGTCGTGGCATAATCGATCACATCTGGACTCACAACAGGCAGAAAACTACAAAGGTACTCACAAATTTTTAATGTCAACTGCTCCTCGGAAGGCCTTTCTTGGGATTGCATGAATGTGGTTTTCACTCAAGTCACTAGAAGAAAATAACAAGGGAACAGAATTAACATAAGCCTCAAGGAGAATTCAATTAGACAAGTACGCCTGCATACACAGTGCGACTGAATTAGTTACAATGCTTCACCTTTTTCAATCGCATTTTCATTTGCACCACATCTGCACATTCATGGCCCTTTTTTGTCCTTATCAAACGTCATGCATAAAATTATTATGCACAGAAAATAGGTCTGGCTGATAACAGATAAAAAGAGAGCCATGTTGAATTTTGTTTCTCTTTTGCAAAAGCAGAAAGACAACTATCTGAAGTCACTGGATTTTTACTTTGTATATGGATGTTCACCCATCACTCAGGAAAAAGCAGCAACAGGAATCAGCTGCATGAATTGTAGAAGTCTGGTCGCTCGTGCACTTTTAGTGTGATGAATGTGCAGAAGGAGATGGGACCTGTTTGCTGTGATTCAATTTTCAAGGCACTTAAAGTAATCTGTGAATTGCAGAAGCCCTGACAATAAATCCTACTCCTTCAAATGAAATAAGGCCTCGTCATTGTTATAATAGCTCAAGGTAAAAGGAATTAACCCTTCCTTACCTAAAATGCTAACCTAGATTTTCTATTCCCCGGTAGGTCACCACCAACCTGATATGGTACAGAAGCTACCAGAGAAAGTCCCAGCTACTAGGTGTCTGGCGCTGAGTCCGGATCTGTGGCTCAGAAGGCAAGGAGGGAGGAGCATGCTAGTGAAATGGGATTCATCAGCTAGGGGAACACACAGGTGTTTCTGTGGACAAGAACTGCTTCCCAGGTGCTAGGACCAGGGACATCTTGGTTTGACTCTATAGCGTTATTAAAGGGGAGAGAGAGCATCCAAAGGTCGTGGTACCAACAACATAGATAGGAAAAGGGATGAGGTCCAGAAGAGAGAATAAAGGGAGTTAGAAAAGAAGCTGAAAGGCAAGTCTTCAAGGGTAATAATCTCTCAATAAATCATGAAATGTGTTGCTTTATGACAGCAGTGTAGTGCGGGAATAAATTACATTAAAAATAAATAAATCTATCGTGTAAAAGAGGAATAGTGTAATGGTTTTCATAAACTGCTCAGAAATCTGATGGCAGAGGGCAAAGTGTTCCTAAAATATTGTGTGTGAGTCCTCAGGTATCTCCTCCCTGATAGCAGTAGTAAGAAGGTGTGTCCCAAATGGTGAGGGTCTTTCATGATGGATATTGCCTTTTGTAGACACCACCCTTGGAAGATGTCCTCAATTACTTCAACTTCACTAATATTTGGCACATCTTTTGCGCAATAAGTTTTGATGGGGAAAATCTTTTAGGTGTATCCAGGATTCCTGACACAGTATGTGGACAGGTCAACTAGATGAGAGGCCAATACTGGATATAGTACTAAGTAGTGAACTTGGTCAGATGTCAGACCTCTTGGTGAGTGAGCATTTTGGAGATGGCGACCACAATGCTGTGAACTTTAACATCGCCTTGGATAAGGATGGGAACAGACAATATGGGAAAATAGTTGACTGGGGTAGGGCTATTTAATTACAAAGGTATTAGGCAAAGATTTGGGAGCATAAATTGAGAACAGATGCACTCGGAAATGCACAGTAGAAATATGGTTTGCTTAGGGAGCACTTGCATGGGGTTCTAGATAGGCTTGTCTCACTGAGCCAGGGAAAGGATGCTAGGATAAAGAAGCCCAGTTGACAAGAGAGGTGGAACATTTAATCAAGAGGAAGAAAGAAGCATACTTAATGCGTAGGAAGAAAAACTCAGCCAAGGCTCCTGTGAACTATAAGGTAGACAGAAAGGAGCTTAAGAATGGACTGAAGAGATCTAGAAGGGAAAATGAGAAGGCCTTGGTGAATAGCATTAAGGAAAACCTCTAGGCATTCTACGTGTACATGAAGAACAGGAGTATGACCAGAGTGAAGGTAGGACTGCTCCTTGATAATGGAGGAAACATTTACCTGGTGGCATGGGAAATCACTAATGAATATTTTGCTTCTGTGTTCATCAGGGAGAGGAGCATAGATAAATATGAGATCAGTATGTAACAGGCTAATGCGTTGAGCATGTTAGGCTAAGAAAGAGGCATTGCTGGAGTCTCTGAGAAAACATTAGGATAGATAAGACCCCAGGGTTGGATGAGATGCACCCCCAGGTTATGATTGGAAGCGAGGAAAGAGATTGCTGGGAGTTGACGTGGGTAAGTAAGTTTGTGTCCTCCCAAGCCACAGGAGTGGTACCAGAGGATTGGTGGATGGCAAATGTCCTGTTGTTCAATAAAGCTAATAAAGATAATCCTGGGAATAATAGACCAACGAGTTTTACATCAGAAGTAGGAGAATATTTTTGGGATCAGGAGTTACAAGCATTTGGAGAAGGATAGTTTTATTAGGGATAGTCAGCGTGGTTTTGTGAGGGGCATGTCATGCTTACTTGAGTTTTCTAGGAGGTGACAAAACAAATTGATGAAGGTAGATGTGGTGCATATGGATCTTAGTAAGGCATCTGACAAGGTTTCCCATGGTAGGGATCCACAGAAACACTGTGCTGTGGATTTGGAATTGATTTCCCCACAGGTGGCACAGTGTGGTAGTAGATGGAGCACATTCTGCCCGGAGACTGGTGACTAGTGGTGTTCTGCAGGGCTCTGTTCTGAGACCCCTGCTCTTCATTTGCTTGAGGAAGTGGAGAGGTGGTTAGTAAGTCTGCAGATGACAAGAAGGTGTTGTGGATAGTGAGAAAGATTGTCATAGGTTACAATGAATATAGACAGGATGGAGAAGTGGCAGGTGGAGTTCAGTCCAGAACGATCGAAGTTGAAGGCAGCAAAGAAGGTTAATGGCAGATTGAGTGAGACAGGGCTTTTCTCTTTGGAATGATGATGGATGCAAGACAACTTTACAGGACTGTATAAGATTATAAGAGGCATAGATTGAGTGGTCAGTCAGTGTCTTTTTTCCCCAGGGCAGCATTGATCAATACCAGAGGACAACTGTTTAAAGCAGGTGAAGAAAAGTTTATGGGAGATGTTAGAGGTAGGTTTTTCACAGAGTAGTAGGTGTCTAGATGCACTGTTGGGGATGACAGTAAATGCAGACACAATAGGGGCAGTTAAAAGGCTTTGGAGATAGGCACCTGGAGGTAGGAAAATTGAAGGGCTATGGCCTGTGTTGGAGGGAAGGGTTAGTGTGATAGTGGAATAGGTTTATATAAGTCAGTACAACTTGTAAACCAAAGGGCCCCTTACTGTACTCTACTGTTCCATGCTCTATTATTTTTATGAGCTTGTTTATTTTGTTATTTCCAATATTCTTGCAAAGGGAATGTATTCAAACAGAAGGAGTTAAGCACAACATAGTCTGACAGATTGTTTTTAAGTAATCATGTTTTTGGGTTATCTTTGAGGTAGTATTCACTACATTAGATGTACAAAGAAGTAGTACGTGCATTTGACAGACTTGATGTAGTAAATTTTATACCTGCTCATTTAACTTAAGAATCTAATCTTAAGTGATTTCATACTATAACTGATTGCCTTCTAGTAGTTAGTAGGTAAGTTGCCCAAGGGTCCTTCAAAGAAGAGGTGGGAATGTTGGCAGGCCAGTCTGCTGTGGGAAATATAAGAGGTAAAGCCAGATCACGTTCTCCATTCCAACTGTGGAAGTGGCTGAAGCTAAGGCTAATGGGGAACTTTTGGTCATGTGAGCCCTTCGAAGTGACACCACCGGTCACACCTCTGCTCGCTGCAGATTAAATAGGCTGTCTGTACTCAGGCCTCATGAGTGAGACTCTTCCAGAAAGGTCTTCCTAAAACAGAGCATCCCTTTACACAAAAGGGGATGCTGGAGGCAGACGAGATAACAGAAGGATTTGGAACATACCCAGCAACTAAAGCTCTATTGTCTTTACAAACTTCAAAATGCCATCGACTGTCCACTCAAAGTTTTGATTGACTTTAACATCTCTATTGTGAATGGTGATTGATTGTGCGAGTATGGAATTCAAACATATACAATTTGCCAAATGGTCAATATCTGTAACTGATAAGCTAATTCTGCCAAAAAAATATCAGCTTTCTGTTCAGACTTCAGAATAGTATGAATGCCAAGGTCCCATGCTGTTTTCCTTGTGCACAAGTAAAATAAAAGAATGCCTGAGTCATAAGAGTGCCTGCGTTCTGGGCCCAGTTATTGTAACTATTCTATTGTATTATCAGTGACGACAGCTACTTTGACACAGCCAAGGTGAATCGTTGGAAATAAGACCAAGATTTCAGCTCAGTTGGTCTCTTGGTGTCACCAGGGTGCATATTTCATGTGGTCTTGCATATAGCCTGCAGACTCAGTACAAGACAGGGACTGAACATTGGGACCGTTTTCCTTTCTCTTCATTTTTCCAATGTTAAGGAAAAGCCTATAAGCTTCAACACTTCGACTGGAAGGTCTCATGTGGAAGATACTTAGAATGAAAAATTGGTATATCTGGTTAGTGGTGTTTCTAAACCTCCAGTTATTGAATCATCTGGATATTCAAAGTGCCTTGCAACAGAAGTCTTTGAGATGAAAACTACACCAATACTAAGCAAGACTCCATATTAAGTGTTGAGTGGAGAAACATCAGGACTTTGACATAACTGAGGTTAATAACTAAATTCACTATTTAGAGAGAAAAATAATCCAACAATAATTTTCACTCTTGCTATAAGAGATCAACAACACATCCGTAATAAAATGTGTGATTATTTACTGTATAATCATCTAAATTTGGAAGGCTGAGCTTTACTACTGGATGTCAAGGATTGAGTGGCAGTACTCATTTTACTCTCAGTAGGTATGAAGAAGCTAGCAATTCTGCAGGTGTGTGACCTGTTGAGGACTCTTGCCAAGGATTGACTGGCATTTCAATTGCAATAAACACAGAGGATGTGACCCCAAAGTAGCAGTGTAAAACTCTGATAATGAGTCAGAGATCAAATACTTCGAGATTCCTCAACTGCTTGAGTTGGAAATGAACATAGTACCAGAATAACCAAACACTACCCTCTTTGATTACTGGGAGTTGCAGGAGCTATTGTCTAAAAAGTTATATAATATAAATTGTATAGAGAAATAATATTATCAAGTTAAGTTTCCCTGATGTCAATTTCACTTTGAAATCAGGACCTTTGCATTATTCTCCTGTGTTACAGACCTGGAGAATAGAATCAGCTGGATCTCATCCATTCTCAACATCAATTCAGCTAGATTATCTTCTGCACCATATATTTTGTATTGATTAAACTTTTAGACAATACCTCCTGTAACTCCCAGTATTTGAAAAGGGTAGTGACTGGTTGTTCTGCCACCTTCTATTCATTTTCAACTCAAGCAATTACTGTTTGATCTCTGGCTCATTATCAGTGTTCTGTATTGCTGTGTTTCCTACTTAAGTGAAATTAAAATGATGTCCTATGTATATAGTTTCCTGATCATGATACAAAACACTAATGTTATTTTCTTATACCCCAAGTGAGTATTGGTTTGACATTTGTGAATATAACTTGTCTCATTGTTTATGGCAGTAATCACCTATTCAATCATTTTACAACAAAAGAACAATATATAATTAGGGTTTGAGAATTTTACATAAGTTGAAACAAAATACTCTTGGATTCTGTCAAGCATAACGATTAATTTTCACCAATCATTTCATGAAATGTTCCATTGAGAAACCAGAAGGGAGAAAAATGCCTGAAACACTTAAAAGTACCTAAGAAAATGGGACAAGCAGTCAAAACGATTACTAGAATATCACTCCTCCAAAATTGTCAGAGCAATATTTATAATAGAATATTTAAACATTTTTCCAATTATGTTGCAAAACAAAATTGGGCTATTTCAGCTTTGAGATGACTTATTTCTAGCGTGCTAGTGTGATTACCCTGGTATTTACATCAGAAATATTTTGAAGGCTTTGTTGGATGAGAGTTAAGTGAATACCATGAGGGGAAGAAAGCAAAGCTTGACAGATGAAGTTCTAACTTTCTAATCAATCTGTGACTTGTTTAATCCTTGCAGCAGTGAAAATGGCCACCTCAATGTGTAAAATGGAAGAGATCGTCAGATGAAAGGAGACATTTAATATTAGGATTCAAGTAGATCCCTAAACATGGAATGCTATCAAGAAGAAAAGTTGATATTCATTTGCATTTCTTAACTAAATCTAGATATCTATCATTAATACGCATTTGGAGGGAGAACTCAAGGCATTGATGCAGACTTGCTCCTTTCTCGGAATACATGTAGATGAATTTGGCCGTTTGTGCTTCACAATGTTATTCTGTAGAGATGCAGTGAATCGTAGAGCTGGCATTCTAATAAATAAATTCCTCTTTAACAAATAAAATCAAACATTTGTTTGCAGTTCCACTTGTAAGGGTGTGGGCTGCACATTAGCCTATTTTAATAAATGACCAGTTCATAGAAAACCGCTGTTATTTTGATCTTCTTTTATTGCTATCACTGTGAAGTTTCTCCAACAAAATCTTTAAAGCACAGCAAATTGAAAGGCATGTTACTAGAGCAGAAGTTGGAGAGGATAACATAAACAATGAGCTAGATCAGAGGATGTGGATTATAAAATTATTCAAAAGCAAAAAAGAAGGGCTAATTCAATGCAATTTGAGAAGAATACAGATTTGTCCATGTGGTTATTTAATATGTTATCTTGAGTGGATGTAATACAAAAACAATTGATGAAATTACAGACTTTCAAAAGAAATCTTACTGTGGTCTTGTCAGGTTAACCCTCTGGGAGCAGTGACTGTCTCAAAGCTTAGGTAGTGTGTCAGTGGGAATGTATAGTTACTAATGTTGCTTCACTGTCCTTTGAACTCAGTAGCAATAAATCTTCTATTGATGGCACCCTTCCCGTAAATTTAATTATGCGTAATTTTATTTACCTCCAAGGCAATGTCCCTGGACTCGGAACAATGCAGCCATAAATCTCCACGGCTATTGACTGCTTTCATAAATACCTTTAATGAGCAAAACTCTCTGAGACAAACTGTAAAAGTAACTAGAATCAGACAGTAAGAGCTCCTGAACGTGCTACTCATCGTTCAGTGGAAAAGCTAGTGTTTGCCAAATGCTCAACAGTCTGTTCAAGAAAAGGTGCCAACTTAGAACAGGTGCAGGACTGAAAGAAATTCAGCATAGCATTCCCACTTGTTAAAAAAATAATGAGATGGGATAATGATATTTTCCCACAGTGACCTTCAATTAGTTTAGTTGCTTTTCCTGACCAAAGTTCTTCAGTGCAGTTCTCGCAGTCTGGTTCATATCAAGTAGGGTTTTGGGGGGGTGAAATGTATGCTCAAATGAGACATGTATGCAATCAAGGCAGAAATGTATTGGTTGGCCCACAACACTTCCTCTCAATGACAGAAACCTTTTTGGATGGTTTGTCTTGATTTAGGAAGAGGTCAATTCACGGCTGTTACCTGCACTTTGAGGAAGGCTGCCACCTACTGCACAGAAGAGGATCAATTAAACCATGACCCTTAAAAATGGACAGCTAAAGCCTTAAGACCATAACACACACACACACGCACACACACACGCACGCGCACGCACACGCGCACGCACACGCGCACACACACATCACACACACACACGCACACGCACGCACACTCACACACACACACTCACACACACACACCATACACACACCACACACGCACACACACACACACCACACGCACGCACGCACACACACACACGCACACCACACACACACTCACGCACGCACACACACACACACACACACACACACACACACACACACACACGCACACGCACGCACACTCACACACACACACACACACTCACACACACACACCATACACACACCACACACGCACACACACACACACCACACGCACGCACGCACACACACACACGCACACCACACACACACTCACGCACGCACACACACACACACACACACACACACACACACACACACACACACACACACACACACACACACACACACACACATCATTTGGCGCATCGAGTCTGCTCTGCCATTCAACCACGGCTGTTCCTTTTCATTTTCCCTCCTCAGACCCACTACTGGGTCTTCTCCCTGTAACCTTTGATGCCATGTCCAATCAAGAACCTATCAAGCTCTGCCTTAAATACACCCAATGACCTGGCCTCCACAGCTGCCTGCAGTTATTAATTCACCACCCTTTGGCTAAAGAAATTTCTCTGCATCTCTGATTCAAATGGACACCCTTCTATCCTGAGGCTGTGCCCTCTTGTCCTAAACTCCCCCACCCTTTCCACATTTACCAGGCCTTTCAACACTCAAAAGATTTCAATGAGATTCCCCCTCATCCTTCTAAATTCCAGAGAGTACAGACCCAGAGTTATCAAACGTTCCTTGTATGATAACCCTTTCATTCCCAGAATCATCCTTGTGAATCTCTTCTGAACCCTCTCCAATGCCAGCACATCTTTGCTTAGAAGAGGAGCCCAAAACTGTTCACAATACTTAAGGTGAGGCCTCACCATTGCCTTACAAAGCCTCAGCATCACATCCCTGTTCTTGTATTCTAGGCCTCCTGAAATGAACGCTAACATGGCACTTGCCTTCCTCACCACCGACTACCTGCAAGTTAACCTTCAGGGTGTTCTGCACAAGGACTCCCAAGTCTCTTTGCATCTCCAATTTTTGGATTTTCTCCCCATTTAGGAAATAGTCTGCACATTTATTTCTTCTACCAAAGTACATGATCATGCATTTTCCAACATTGCATTTAATTTGCCACGTTCTTGCCCATTCTCCTAATCTGTCTAAGTCCTGTCTCCACAACACTACCTGCCCCTCCACTAATCTTATATCCATAGCTAACATACCCAGAACGTACAGCAATGCCGAAAATCAGGGTGACCTCAGGAGGTCAAGTTGCATCTAGGGAGGGAAATGTACAGTCAACGTTTGGGATTGAGATCCTTCGTCTGACTATCCACTTCCTTCCACAGATGCTTCCTGACCTGCTGAGCACCCCCTGCATTTTGTGTATCGCTCTAAATTCCAGTATTTGTAGCCTCCTGTGTCTCCTTATCCAGAACCTATATCTGTAAGCCTAAATTTTTTGACTTACTGGCTAATGAGTGGCAAAGTTTCATTCATATTTAAAAATGACACTGATAATGTTCGCCGGAAGGGATGAAGTCTAAACCCATTGCAATCACAGACTGCCGAACAATCCCCGTTCACACCTAACTGTTGATGCATTGCGATGCTGGTGATGGGATTCATATCTCTTCATATGATTCGCTTTCACCTCGAGCTGTAGTTCTCTTCCACCACCAGATTCCCTGGCATGGAAGCTGCCATCGGCAGTAATGAAAATCTACAAGATGGCGTGATAAGTGGCAACACTTTGCGCGCGAGTTCAAATGTAAATCATCAAATATTCCCATTTGGGACTACTTCAACTGAAATCCAGACAGAACCATGGGTATTTCAGTAATAATATTATTTCAAGACAAAAAGCTACCAGTCCTCAAAATTAGCGGATCGCAGATGGCAGGCTCAGGTTGCGTGCAGTTCTGCTTTAAGAAAAAGGAAGTGGGAAAGGCGTGCTGGGCTTCATCTACAATCTCTGGAAAACAAAATTGAAGACCTCAGAGCAAGGTTGCGGTACCAAAGCAACTTCAGGCACTGCTGTGTACTTTGCTTCACAGGAACATGGCTCACACCCACCATTTTGGATGCAGTGCTGCAGGTCAAGGATTTCACCAGTCACTGTAAAGAAAGCAGAGCTGAATCTTTTAAAGGTACAGTAGGTGGAGTATGTTTCATGATTAATTATTATGGTGCACAGACTTAAGTGACAGTTCTGTCTCAATCCTGCTCACCCGACTTAGAACATCTAGCAGTCAGGTTTGTCCATTTTATATGCAGAGGTAGCTTCCTGGTACTGGTGTACATTCCACTCCTGGCCAATGTCAGGCCGACAGTGATGGACTTGAGTACTATGATCACTCATCATGAAAGAGCACACCCTGATGCCGTTATGGGGGAACGTCAACCAGGTCAGCTTGAAGAACTACCACCAACATGTCACCTGTGGAACTAGAGAAACCAACGCATTTGGCCACTGTTATACCGCCATCAAGAAAGCTTGCCGAGAAATCCCACGCCCGCACCTTGGAAAGTCTGATCACCAGGCTGTCCTTTTACAGGCAAGGACTAAAGACGGTGTAACAGTGGTGAGGACCGAGAAGGTATGGTCATTGGAGGTGGAGGAGTGTTTAGAGGACTGCTTTGAGTCAGTGGACTGGGCAATATTCAGGAACTCATCTTCACGTCTGGATAAATATGCCAAAAGTTCTCAGTGACTTCATCAAGACCTGTGTAGATGAGTGTGTGCATTTGAGAACATACCGGACTAGAGTCGTGGATGAACTAGGAGATTCGTAGCCTGCTGAGGGCAAGTTTGTCGCATTCAAGACCAGTGATCCAGAACTATACAATAAGTCTAGGTAAGACATATAAAAGGCTATTTTAAGGGAGAAAAAACAATTCTGATCGAAGTTAGAAACAGAATCAATAGCATATCAGCTCTGGCAAGGTTTGCAGGCCTTTACTTCCTACAAGGTGAAACCTAACATCATGATACTGCACTCCAGATGAGCCCAACACCTTTTATGCACTCTTTGAGAGGGGGAATAAAATTTCACCTGTGTGAATCCTTGCAGCATCTGGTGACCTATTTACCTCCATCTTGTAGGCCAACGTCACAGCATCTGTCAGAAGGATGAACCCTCGAAAGTGTCAACCCTAATGGTGTGTCTGGTAGTGCAGTGAGTGTGTGCATCAACCAAATGGTGAGAGTGTTTCGAGTCATCTTCAGTCTCTCACTACAGACATCACAGTCTTCCACCTGCTTTAGGAGGGTGACAATCATCGTCATGAAGTGCTTTGAGAGGTTGGTCATGGCCAGAATCAACTCCTATCTAAACAAAGGTAATTCACTGCAATTCATCTATCGCCACAACAGGTCTACAGTTGATGCAACTTCACGGGCTCTCCACTCAGCCTGGGAGTGCCTGGACAATCTCAGTACTCTATCTGTGTCAGAATTACAACTCAGCATTCAGCACCATCATACCATGAGTACTAATCAACACGCTCCTAAACCTGGGCCTCTATACTTCCCTCTGCAACTGTATCCTTGATTTCGTCAATGAGAGACCACAGACTGTAGGATCTGGAATCACTCAGCCCTGCCACAGCTGTTGACCATCATTCAGAGATTCAAACTTGGTCCAGCATTGCCATCGCGTGTGAGGTGGCTTTCGGCAGATTATACCTGAACCTCTTGTATTTCACCTGGTTGTCAGACCTGGATGCCACCGATCTGGCCCTCGACCGATTGCAGATCTCATGGTTAATCCTGGATTGGAGAAGACTCTGAATGATTTTGTGAAGATACACTTGTCTGTGACAACTGCGGTGTACTTGTTCAAATCCTCTGATGAACCCTTGACCACGTCCTAGTGCCCTGACTCGAAGCAATCCCGTAGCCACGCCTCTGCCTCCTGTGACTACCTCTTTGTTGTTCTTACATTAAGATGCCAAAGCGGGCCTCAGTACTACAGTTAAGATCAATTCTCAGGCCTGATATGTTCAAATGGTGTTAAAAAATTTCCAGTAAGACTGAATATCTGGAATTATTTATGAGTCTATTATTCTATTAGTGACACAATAAACTTCTTGATATAGCATTATCATGTAGCACACTAATACCTTAATTACAATTCAATTCACTAATAGTATTTTAGGTAGGGTTCCCACTATCCTTACCTGGTCTGCTTTATAATTCCAAATTCATTACTGGGGGCATTTCATCAGTTCAGGGACAGTTGGGCATGGACAATAAATGCCAGCATTTGCCAGTATTGGATCTTCATTCCATGAATGAAACTTAATCTGTTTGCATTTTGTTTGGTTTGGCCTCAGATATCAATCAACAAAACTCTTAGAGCAGCAAAAAAGCCTGCTGAACATCAATTGCAACAGAAATGTCACTATCCAGTCTGACATCTAAGCCAACACAGCACAGTCTTATCCAAAAAGCTATTGTTGAACAAATAAATGAGCCTTTGGGATTCTCATGAATAATGGAAATTAAGGAAAAAAAAGGCACAATCACTGTCTGTAACTTTTTACATATTTTCTTTGATAATCCTTTCAAAATAGGTGCTGGAGATCAAGAAGCCACTGAGGAGATTCCAGGTGGCTACCCCATTGCTAATACTATGGAAGCAATGTAAAACGAGGGTCATATTATTATTTTGCTTTCAGGAAAATCTGTGAATGCCCACTCATAGATTTATTTACAACAAATCTGAAATATGGGAATAGAACATGGTTCTGGAATATCACCAAGAAATGGCACCTTAGCCAGCCTCTGCTTCTGAAATTGTAAAAGTGAATGGCAATTTAGACTGCAATAAATGGATTTTGTTACAGTCTAATAACAGCAATAAATGATTCAAGGATGATGATATACTCCAGATTTTATCTGTACAAGCTGAAATCTTCCGATAGAATTTTTTTTTGGTTTATACTCGGTCTCGCAGTAAAATGATAAACTCCAATATCTTTCTCTTTTTCCTTTTCCAAACATTCCTTTCCAATTTTTTCTGCTTCTTTTCAGCTGAAGGCTCGCCCTGCTGGGTTGTCATTCTTCCAGCAGCAGCCCTGCACTGACTCACTTGAGCAGCTATTGAACAAGCCGCAATCAAATGTGCGAAGTTTCTGGCATTGATCCTGGCTTTGAATGTAGCACAGCATAAAGAGGTTGAATTGTGTGGCTCTCCGATCACTAAATCATGCATTGCTGATAGTTTATGTAAGAGTCCAGATCTTCAAGTCTTTTAGATCCAGTCAATTTAGTTAATTCTGATTTTTCTGAAGCATTTAATAGAGCTAATTAAAATTCCACTGTGCTTATTGTCAAAAAATGTGGAAGTATTCTCTGCAAGAAAAGAGGGCATGTAAAAGAATGAACAGAATAGATCAGGTATTTAGAAAGGAGCTGCACCAACAGGATTGATATTAAAAAGGAAAATCAATATGAAGAATTTTCTAATTAAATAAATTAAGTTTAGCGTCGCGCCATTCTGAGTGGTGTTGGTGGGAGAGGAAAATCAGACTTCAGGAAGGAGAATGCAGTTTGAGATATTTTAGATGTGTAGATCTTCGATGGTGAGGCAGAGTTCATAATGTACATTGTGCTCAGGAAAATGGGTCACTGCTATGGCTTGCCTGTGTGAAATCATACCAACGCTTGTTGAGGGAAGTGCTATGGCCATCTGCACCTGATGAGAGCAAGGTGGAGGCAAATCTGTCTATACACATTGAAGGTCCTGGGCATAAAAATGGAAACACATCCCAAAGAGACTGAATAGTTATATTAGATGCACGAGACATCAGCCAATTTTTGGATCAACTTAAGGAAAGGTGTGCCTCTGCTCTGATTTTTATTATCTCAACAGGGCAGAGATGGGTCAATATCTTCACTTCATACCAAATGGTATATATTAGGGACCCTTCCAGAAGCCTTGTAAAGTGGCAGAAGAACTGGGTGCTCCACCACCATTCCACTTTCTCTAGTGTTTTCAGTGATTTCTGGCCTTTTGAGGTCATTTTCATTTCCTTAAGCAACAAATACTGATGCTTTGAGTTTTGATTAAAACTAACAAAAGTAAGAAGATCTACCCTTGTGACCTCCTGAGTCTAGGGAAGGGTAGATAAGGGTAGCTGCAGTTACCCAAAACTCTTCAAAATTCAGTCTAACAAAATTATGTCTTCTTCAGCAATCACCTAGTTCTTTTTTACACCTGCATAGACCAAGCTCAATTCTATTATTCTAAACTTTAACCATATTTTTTTGTGATTCCAAAACAAATTTACTATCAAACAAAAAGCAATAGATAGATACTTTATTGATCCCACAGGAAATCAGTGTCATAGTAGCATTGCAGGGACACAGATATACAAATATTAGAAGAGAAATAAGGAAAAATAAAAATAATTTACCTTAAAATATGATGTACAAGATTTACAAATCAAAGATGATAAGATTTACAAAATTTACAAGTTCACACTGATAGGATGGTAGTGTAAGAATTACAGTAATGGGTGCGCATTCACACCATCCAGATAAGATGTGATGGTTGTATTGCAATGGGTTTCCATGATAGCAGGGTGTACTATTATGGTTTGAAATGTGAACTTTGCAGGCAAGGTCGGCATTTATTCCACATTTCCCAAAGTCCATAAGAAGATGATGATGTGTCACCTACTTGAAGTACAATATTCCTTCATGAAGGTGCTCTACTTGGTAGGGAATTCCAAGAAAAAGACAACATGCTTTATCTTGGAATGGTGTGCAACCTAGTGGGGAACCTGTAGTGATGCTATTCCTATGTCTCTTCCACCCTTTTCCTTCAAGGGAGTAGAGGTCTCAGATTTGAGAGGTGCTGTCTGGGTAACATAGGGGAATAACTGCAGTACATTTTGTAGACTCCAGCCACCGCAGCAGGATTCCATGGTTACAGAGGGAATTGATGGTTAGGAACTTGGATAAGATTCCAAAAAAGTAGTTGCCTTACATTATTGTGTATCATATTTAGCTCTACCAGGCAAATGGAGAGTCCTCCACCTTGCTCCCATCACGTGCATTACAGATGGTAGAAAGGCTCGTGGTTGTCAGTCACTTGCTGCAGCCCCTGGCCAGCACCTGGACTCGCTTGTCACTTTCCAGCCCATGATAGAATGTTGTCACGTTGATTAAATTTTGCTGCATCAGAACATGGATTGCTTTTTTTATCTGAGAAATTGCAAATGGAGACAGTGCCATTATGAGTGAAGATTGATGGGAAGAAGGCCATTGATGAAGCAACTGGTTATGCCAGAGGAACTCCAGCAGTGATTCTGCGAGGCTATGGTAAGTAATCCCTGACAACCACAACCAGCTTGTTTTGTGTAAGCTTTGACTCACGTCAACAGAACATCTTATTGACCTCAGTTTTACAAGGGCTCCTTGATCCTGAACTACGTGAAGCATCTTGGCTTGCCTCCAGAGTTTTGCACTTTGGTTCATATTTGGATCCAGACTGTGACAAAGACTGTAGCCAAGTGGTGTTGGTGAAACCCAAACTGGGCACCAGTTATTGGTAGGTTCATGCTGCTTGAAAACAGAACCTAATACAGTGTAGTGGTTTAAAATATCAGAGAGTTGATCTAAACTGATCTAAACCAAAATGTAGGAAAAAGGAAACAAGTCTAATTTTAACCTCCCACCCTGTGGTAATTAAGGGGTTTGTATGCATGAGCTTAGATTTATTGAGCATTGTTTCATTGCTGAACCATATATAAGTCACCTTCTTCTTTCACCTATTCCAAGCAAGAAGGAAGCCTAATTAAAACAGCAAAGTCTGTCTTCAATAACACTGTCTGGATGCGTACTTCAATTTAATGCAGATCAAGGCTGTTTTGACCCTAACAAGCTAATCTTGACCTGACGCAGAAATAGAATCAGGTTTATTATCACTGACACAAAGTTTGCTGTTTTGCAGCAGCATTACAGTGCAAAACATAGAAAAAAATAAGTTACAATAAGAAAAATATAAAAATGAATAAGTAGCACAAATGAGATCAAAATAGTGTGGTAGCGTTTATGGGCCATTTTATCTGACAGCAGAGGAGGGAAAGAAGCTAAAATATTGAGTTCGAGTCTTCAGCCACCTGTACCTCCTCCCTGATGGTCAGAATGAGAAGAGTGTATGCATTGGATAGGGGGATATCAGCCAGAAGGATCTGTAGGAGTAATATTTTGAAGTTTTCCCAGTGTTCTGAAAGAAGCAGAAAATCTCTGCCCAAAGCAAGATTCAGGAAACCCATGTCTAAGTGTCCCTGTGAGCTACTTGCCCCCCTCCCTTTCCTGCCTGCATCAGTACTGCATGGTAAGACTAATCAGGAGTGAGGCAGTTACAGTCAGATGTTAAATTTAATATTAAAAGGGCAACAGGTTGTGAGATTTTACTTGAAATAAATAATCCATGCTTTCAGCTGTCTCTCGTGCCAGATACACTCATCCATACATTACGAGATACTGAGAAACTTTAATGCATTCCCTTGCAAATTAATGCCATGTATATATGCTGCAAGCATTTTAAGTTAGGAACATTAGAATAAGTGGCCATAAAGAAGTCTGATTTTTATGCTGCTAATACTGTACCCAGGCTGAAAGATAACCTTTTCAGACATATTACTATTCTGTCAAAATAGTGATGAGCTGAGAGGAGAAACACTGGAAAATGAGCAGCTTGTGCTTGTAGATCAGGTAAAACATGCTGTTCTGTGGGTTCCTCAGCTCAGGAATTGGATTAGAAACAAAAACACATGTCCCTATTATCCGTGCCAATTTCCTGTTGATGTCCTGCACAGTAGGAAGTCAGACGATGCACTTCCTGCTGCAATTCACCATGATGTCGATTACAATACCCTGATTTATATCCTACACATGATGATGTTATCTACATTAAAAATTTACCAACAGATGGATAGTGGATCAACTGATCACAATTTACAACCTTTTCTATTACCACAATATCATACTAAAGGCACTGAGGTGGAGATTTCACCAAAGGAGGTATAAAGCAGGTCACCCTTGGACAAGGTGTAGCAGGTGCTTAGCCCCCTCCCTCACCCCCGATCAGGGCCACGTGAAGCCATGGGATCAGGTGGTCGCATCAGAAGCCCTGGTTATGCGACCACTAATACCAGGCAGACAATCTCTGAAGAGTACGTATAATGGTTGCGAATGCCTGTCTTGTAAAGACACTACTCAGAAGGCGGCAATGGCAAAACACTTCTGTCGAAAAGTTGGCCAAGAGCAATCATAGGCGTGGACGGAGAAAAGAATAAGACCAACAGTGTGAAGGGAACCTTTCCTACAGGCAGCAAAGACAGAAGGAAGTCTACGATTGCCCACGTCGTAAGAAACGGCACATAATGATCAGAAGCAGAAGCAGGTTTAATATCACCGCCATATATCATGACAAAGCAATACATTATAATAGAGAAAAAAACTGAATCGCAGTAAATATAAACAGTTAAATTAAATAAATAGTGCAAAAAATATAATTTAAAAAAACTACTGAGGTAGTGTTCATGAGTTCCAATCAGGGCAGAGGGGAAGAAGCTGTTCCTGAATCGTTGAGTGTGTACCTTCGGGCTTTCGTAACTCCTTCCTGATGATGATAATATTTTTTACAGGGCATGGTTACAACTGAATCAACCATGATCTCATTAAATGATTTGAGGGGCAGAGTAGTTTGCTCCTGATCTAGATGACTACATGCTCATATAAAATTTTGTTGCTGTGGCACTAGATGCAGATGGCGGCTTCGACTCAATCAGCAACCTGATGCTATTGCGGACAGTAGGGCATCAGGCCACTTACAGGCCTAAGGGGTGTTCACTGCTCTTGGTGCTCTGGGCCCTTGTGCAGTTGCTCCTTCCCCCATCATACCTCCACCTTCCATTTCTTATTTTCTTCAATTTACCAAAGCACCTCCTCCCATCACACCCCCCACCCCACCTGCACCCATTTAACATCATCTCCATAGCAATGATGATGCACTTCTTATGAGCCAGCGTCAGTCTAAGCAGCAGCAGTGTGTGCAGAAGGACCAGATCTTTAAGCGAATAAAGCATTTCTTAAAACTAGGATTTCCCAATTTCCTGATCTCAACTTGAGATTACAGAGAGATATAGTAACTGTTTAGAACAGCAAACTATGGAAGCAAACCAACTTCCAGGCACCTGACTTTCATTCAATTCTACCAGCAATAAACATTTATGAATGCAGTCACAGCTTTATCTAATTAAACAAAGTCAATATAACCGCCTGATGATATAAATTATCCTAAAATTGACAAGAGGAGAATGCAGTCAAAAATCCCAACATATATTTGCAGAGATTTACAATTGCTGTTTACACATGGAAGTCAGATCTCTTAACTGATGTTAGCTGTGGAATCTTTTAATGCCAATCAATAGCAAACATGCATCCTATCCAATAATTTAGCATTAGCAAATGGAGACACCTCCCTGTGGTTTTGACCTGTAACCCTTTGAGGAAATCTAACCATGCACAGCATGTCTCTGCCATAATATTATATTAAGTTTACAGATTCCTTCTAACATTCAATGCCATTCTGTTTTCCTTAACAAAAATGGCATACAGTACTGTGCAAAAGTCTATGGCACATATTTGTAGCTAGGGTGCAGAGAGCTTTGCACAGTACTGTAGGAGTTTTATGTATGCACTGCATTCACAAACAAATTTCATGACATACGTGAGTGACATAAACCTGACTCTGATTTGGGTCTCTATTATGGACTGAGAGCGGGAGGGGGGTGGGGAGAGGGGAGTCATGGCGAGGAAACGGAGAAGGGAGAGAGGAAGGAGCGGGAAGCACCCTGCTTTGTGGAGAGATGTTCTGTAATGATTAATAATCTACTGTGTGGAACCAAATGACCCTGTCTCAGGGCTAGGTGTGTGTGTCTGCAATCGCACCGCTCCTCGCACCTGGCACTCCTTCACCACACCCCTCCTGTGGTGCTCCACCCTCACCCATTCCCAATATCCTTTGCTCCCTCCAGATTTACAAACTTGCTCTCTGCTCCACATTGACAAATATAGTGCTATGCAAGTCTCAGGCAACAGAGCTATATATATGTGCCCAAGACTTCTGCACAGTATTGTATGCCATCTTTGTTAAAGAAAACAGAATGGCATTCAAACAAAATGACATACATTCTTAGATCATGTTTCTCCTAAGAAGGCTGGATCACTAAAAGCAATATGTGTGAGAATTCACTTTGTCCTAGTTTTCCTGCTCTTACGAGTACTGCCTGATCCTCGATCCCACCATTTAGTGAATCTTACTGTTATTTTCCTCTGATGAGACACTTCAAAGTTGATGTATTAGGGCTTTGCACACCTGGAAGATAGAAAACTCCGACAGAGAAAATTTTAAAATTGACAACATCTGCTCCTGTCATGAAGAGTTGCCAAATCAATTTTCCCTAGTCTACAAACATATGATGTGAAACCTTGTAACTTTTCAAAATATTTAATTTCATCACTGCAGATTGATGTTATCATGATGAAAATAATCTGAACCCTTCTTACTCTGTTAAGTACTTCTGCCAAAAGCATTGTGTTTTAGAAGCAGACGCTCTTCATTTAAAAAAAACATGAATAAATTCAGATGCAAAGTCTCCATCCAACTATGTCATATTGATTTTGCTGAACCTTTCAGTAATCTATTTGTTGTTGTGGGAATTGATCATGAAAGTACAGAAAATAAGTGTAAAAATCATATCGCATAAACACCGCCCATTACAGAAAATCTGAAAACTTGATCTTTCGGTTAAGTATTTTTAAAACAATACTAAAGAATAGAATTTGTAAAAAGAAAGCTACAAGCAAGCAACATAAAAGACCCTACCTAGAGCTTCATATGTAGGAAGCATATATCTGGATTGGAGCATAAAGATAAACAGGGCCTTTGACATGAAACATTATTCCTGTTTCTTACTGTAGATGTTGCCTGTACTTCTGAGTGCTTCCAGTAATTTCTGTTATATTTCAGACTACTAGTATCTGTAGATTGGTGACTTAGGTTAACAGGCCCTACAGGATTTGGACCCTATCTGTACTTGCATCTGAATTCCTGCCTGGATGCCACTTCAACAAACAGTGTTGAAACTCAACTCAAAGAAAATCTTGGAACAAACTGAGTATATTGCAACAGAGAAGGTGGGCTTGAAGTTGAAAGCCTGGAATGTTTAGATCTTGGATCATTGAGGGATAAAATCCTTAGAAATTTGCTTTAGGATGTAATGGACAATTAAGACTAATTACAGCAGTGGTTTATCAACATCATCTTATTTATTCTTACTGCTGTTAATCACCATATTGGTAGAGTGAGGAAATTGTTTAAAGTGTTCTGAATAAACAAAACCCTGATATTTCTGAGATTGCAGCTGTAACTTTTAAGAAACACTAGAATTGTGTAGTACCAATGGCAAGAAACTGAGTAACACTAAATCCTATTAAATATATTCAGTAGCAGTTTTACTTTCTTTTTTTTCTTAATATTTGTCTTCTTAAAAAACTGTTGAAGTCACATGTTGATGAAATGAGGATGTCAGTGTTGGGAGAATGAAACACTTGCTCAGACACTTCTACTGACATTCATGTACCAAAGCCTATGTCCATACTCATCTCAGAGGAGAAATGTTCTGCCATAATGCTACGGTGGATCTGCAGTCTGTCACTTCACTTCATGGGAATCCAATGGGTTTCAAGCTAAATTTACACTGGGATCTCTGAAAATTCACAGAGTACACCAGCAGATACTTTACAGAATAAATGTTTCTTTCTTTATGAAGTTCAATGGCTATAAGTCATGCGTAGGTGTGAAAGAAACAAAGTTAATGAAGTTTTTCCTTCAGATGAGTAGATAAATTATGCAAAATAGCAACACTAAATGAGAGGGAATGACGGTATGGGAAAACTCACATTAGTATAGTACTGGTGAAATGAGTTTTAAATTGGAAGTAATACTACTTAGCTTTCCCAGGCACGCTTAATGCTCACAGCAGGTGACAGATACTGTAAAATATTCTATTCTGATGTCTGTTCAACTGATGAGCAAAACAATTATCAATTAAAAGTCAAAGGATAAAATAATGCGTCCTGTTGACTGTATAATCTTAATCAGATGATGATGAAAATTCAACTGGTTTTGCGGAAAATATACTGCATTGATTAGTCTCCAACTCCTCTCTTATTTTAGGATATTTGATGTATGCGTATCATAGTAATTTAATTTATATGACCAAGTAGTGCAGTCCCTCCAGGAGTATGAATCTGGTTTATGCTTATTTCAAGGTAATTTTTAAGAAAGCCTTTTTCTGATGAGTTCCAAGTTTTCCCAAGACAGTGACCAAGTAATTAATTGCAGAGCCACATATTAAATTATCAATAATGTGTACAATGCTCCAACAATTTATAGTGGAGGTGCATATAAATCAAAATTAAATCTCTTGCTTAATTTAGACTCATAGAGTCCCAGAATTGAATGGCACAGAAACAAGTCCTTTGACCGACTGTCCATCTGTACTAATCCAATTTTCCTATATTAGGTCTGTATCCTTCTGCGCCATGCCTACCTAGTCACCAGTCCAAATTTCTCTTAAATTATCCTTGGCAAATACAGATGTGAAATATTCAGTTAGAACCTCATTGTATCACCTGTCTTCTCTCATAGATTACTTCCTTTGTCCTTAAAGAGACCTACCATTTCCCTAATTACCCTCTTTTGTTTCTCAAGAGGCCCTGGGATTCTGCTTAATCCTACCTTTGTTACTCTTTTTGCCCTCCTAATTTCTTTCTTAACCACTCTTTGATATTGTCTATATTTGTCAAGATATTTCCTTGATCAGAATCAACTATAACTGCCATGTTTCCCATATTAATCTGATGGAGCTGTGCTCTTAAGAGTTTTACACAACAATGAAAATTGGGCAATTATATGAAAGGGATGAACTGTGGCTCGTTGACTGCAATTTTGCTGACCAATCAGAAATTTGCAGGTACATTGGACCGCTCCGTTAACATGAAATCCAGACTGACATCTCAGTGCAACACTGAGAGAATGTGACACTGCCACAGGGACACATTCCCAGAACGACCATGAAATCAATGTCACATCTGCTTTCCGAGTAGGAAAAAAACATGCCAGTACCTTGAAAAAGAGATGAGTGCTGCTGGTGTCCTTTCTGTTATCTATCCTCCAGGCAATAATTGAATCATTTTTTTTATTGCCTTGGAAATGATCACGTATAAAATTGTCTGCTCCAAATTCCTGCATTCCAAAGATAACAAACCTGAGAAACCCTCTATGGTGCCTGAGATTGTGACAATGATTATTATATTAGTGAATTTTTCTTGTTTTTCTTAGCTTTCTCTGCAGGTGGGCAGTATGTGATCTCTTGCTAACAATTTCTGGATGTTGGCAGTTTTTGAACTAATATGGTGATCCACCTTGTGTGAAAATATTCCCCTTGTGGCTTTGAAAAGGAATATAAGTTGCAGTGCATGTTGTATTTGCAATAGGGAATTAATGGTGAAGCTGGATTGGGATCTCTCAGGAAACCATTATCTGTATTGGAAAACAGAATTCCTGAGCCACAAACTACTTTGAGTTCGGGGCCACAGGTAGTTCGGCAGAAGGACCATCAATTAATAAAGATGAAAGCGTGGCGATACTAGAGTTATCCAAGCACACCAAAAATCACTTCTAAACAGAAGCAGGCCTCCAGAAAAGAACCGTCCAAGTGGGTTAAAACATTCCAACTCATTACCAGTGCATGCACAATTTGTTCAAGTGAACCAGTGCCTTTTGTAAGAGGCTGACAGTATCTTACAATCTACAACAGGAATTTTTTTTTTAAAGAAGGACTTCACTACAGAACCTATTGAAAGAAGACCTAGAATGTAAGAACCCTTCACTTTTCACTGTTTCAGTTATTACCAGCTGCTGACCAATTTCCTTTTCTGCTTCATGTCTATACAGGACTTGACATTCTTCATTCTCTCTCAGGTTACAAAACTTCCTCAACCAGAGCAATATTTCCAGGTCACTAATCCCATACTCTCCTCACACATAGAGACATATTAACGTTGCCAGTGCTTGTTTTGGTCCATTGATTATTGAAGTTGTGTAACTCAGGTTAGAGAGGAGTTCCCACATCTCACTTACAAGGAATCTTCATCTCATGTCTTAATATTTATTGCATATTATTTATTATTATTGGGTTTTTTTGTATCTGCACAACTTGTTGTCTTTTGCACATTCGTCCATCTTCCTGTGTGCAGTTTTTCATTGATTCTACTGGGTTTCTTTGTATTTACCTTCAATGCCCACAAAAAATGGATCTCAGGGTAGTATATGACGACATATATGTACTTTGATAATAAATTTACTTTGAGCTTTGAACCCTATGTTTCTTCCAACACAATAGCACAAGATTTGCTTCAGAGTAATGCATTCTGCCTCCAATTTCATTGCAGTTTGCATTCTGACCTGACACAGCTAGATATAGAGACCAAACAAAGATATAATGCTCCCTTCTCTCCACTCAGTGTGGTGGTGAAAACCGGCCTGAAAATGCCTGTGTATTTGGACATCTATGATACTGCTGCATTGAAGAAGCATGAGCAGATCTGTAAGCAGATAGAACACTGGACCAACCAAGGTTTGGAGGAGATGTTGTTGCCAATCCAAACTGACTGGGGTCTGCAAGTGAGGAAATCAAAGATCCAGTTGCACAGAAAAGTTATTGAGGCCTTCGTCTTATTGATTAGTTTTGAGGGGGTAATAGTATTGAATGCAGAGCTATAGTCAATGAAGAGCAATCTGGTGTATGCATCTTCACTGTCCGAACATAATTATGCTTCTCATAATTTTATATTCTTCTACCAGTCATCCCTCAGCCTCCAGTGCTCCAGCAAGAATAATCAAACTTGTCCAACCTCTTCTTATTGGTAATACTTTCTAATCCAGGCAAGGTCCTGGTAAACTTAACACGTGCAAGCAAGCTGGATTCACTCAGCAGATCGGGCAGCATCCGTTGAAATGAGCAGTCAACGGATGCTTCACAAAGGGTCTCGGCCCGAAATGCTGACTGCTCATTTCAACGGATGCTGCCCGACCTGCTGAGTTGATCCAGCTTGTTTGTACGTGTTGATTTGACCACAGCATCTGCAGTGTACTCTGTGTTCTGGTTAGCTGCTTCTACACCCTCTCCAAAGCCTCCGTGTCCTTCTGCAATGCGATGAACAGAACTACGGATGATCATCCAAATGTGGCTCAACTGAAGTTTTGTATATTTACAACATAATTACACTACTCAGAATGAAACCAATTGTCAAGCTGCATCTTTCTGGCACAGAGATTCAAGTGCTAGTCTTCTTCAGCTCTGCCACCCTCACCTCAGACGAACGCAACTTGTCTTAATACTCGAAAATTTACGAGAAGAAGCAGTTGCCTAAAATCCCAACATCTATATGTCCAAGGAATAGCTCTGTTCTGAATCAAAAAGATTTGCCCTCATGTGATCAAGATGGAATATTTTCTGAGTGGAATGTCTGATCTGAACCGTTAACATTGGTGATGATAGAAAGGCAAGAACTAACCTCAGTGCCTCTGGATTAGAAAGGAAGAAGTCAGCCTGCAGTCCACAATTGTCTAAATACTTTAAATGGTTTGTGTAATTAGACTCCCAAACCTCTATTCTACAGTACCTATTTTCTTGCTTTTTAATCTTGCTTGATCCCACACGGGCACACGTTGAGTTCCATTTGCTGTACTTTTGTTCATTCAGTTCATCTGCTTTTGAAATGCTGCTACCCTCCACACTACTTACCGTCTGACTGTTCTCTCTCGCCCCCTCCTCTCATTATAACAAACATTCCTACCCTTCCTAGATTAGTGTCCGCGAAACTCTGTCCAAGAACAAATTGCATGGGGTATGAATCTGCAGTGAAATTAAACATTTGCAGATTGCTTTTATGGTAAAAGACTTCCAATGGTTCACACTGTGTGCAATTGCACTGAATTATTCTACAGCAGAGAAGCTACTGGAATCTATGTAACAGTATTACAGCACCAAGCACTTTAAAAGCTGCAGTGTATGAAATGTTGGCATCAGATTTTCCCTTTCACACACCAGCAGAGCCATAAATCTTGGCTGAAGGTGTAACATGTGGTCCACACATGTGCCATGCATAACCAATGCACTCTTCATAGACCACAGTTGGAGACCCACCCATGGGAGTTCCACTTCTTTAATTGTCAAATGAACAATTTAACAGTGGTGCTTGATTTGGAGTTTGATATTGTCCTTTGACTATGTACCGTCTCATACATATTCATTTGAAGAAAGTAATAGAATGAGTCAATGAGAAAACAAAACTTTCAAGGCTGACTATATCAATATTATAAACTATTATAGAACTTACAAGGCTGAACTATTTCCACAAATTACTCTTGAACTAGAAGGGAAAACATGCCAGCTTTGTGCCCATAGATCTCATCTACTTGGATTTATTCTGAAGTCAAATATAGCTGACATGCACTAGTAAATCCAGTTGGTTTAGCCTTGGGTTGTCACCGTCGTAGGTCGCACATAGCAAAAAAGCAGCAGTTGTTTGGGTAAGAGACAAGCTCATTGCAAATTATGTTCTGTTCCCTCACTGTCCTGTCCAGTAGTTAATGTCATCTGTGCACACAAATTCTGCAAACACAAAGGATCTGTTATTTAATTTATGTGAGTTTAACACGGGAACTTGCCAAGACTTTTTAAAATGATAGATAGATAGATAGATAGATAGATAGATAGATAGATAGATAGATACTTTATTCATCCCCATGGGGAAATTCAACTTTTTTTCCAATGTCCCATACACTTGTTGTAGCAAAACTAATTACATACAATACTTAACTCAGTAAAAAATATGATATGCATCTAAATCACTATCTCAAAAAGCATTAATAATAGCTTTTAAAAAGTTCTTAAGTCCTGGCGGTAGAATTGTAAAGCCTAATGGCATTGGGGAGTATTGACCTCTTCATCCTGTCTGAGGAGCATTGCATCGATAGTAACCTGTCACTGAAACTGCTTCTCTGTCTCTGGATGGTGCTATGTAGAGGATGTTCAGAGTTATCCATAATTGACCGTAGCCTACTCAGCGCCCTTCGCTCAGCTACCGATGTTAAACTCTCCAGTACTTTGCCCACGACAGAGCCCGCCTTCCTTACCAGCTTATTAAGACGTGAGGCGTCCCTCTTCTTAATGCTTCCTCCCCAACACGCCACCACAAAGAAGAGGGCGCTCTCCACAACTGACCTATAGAACATCTTCAGCATCTCACTACAGACATTGAATGACGCCAACCTTCTTAGGAAGTACAGTCGACTCTGTGCCTTCCTGCACAAGGCATCTGTGTTGGCAGTCCAGTCTAGCTTCTCATCTAACTGTACTCCCAGATACTTGTAGGTCTTAACCTGCTCCACACATTCTCCATTAATGATCACTGGCTCCATATGAGGCCTAGATCTCCTAAAGTCCACCACCATCTCCTTGGTCTTGGTGATATTGAGACGCAGGTAGTTTGAGTTGCACCATATCACAAAGTCCTGTATCAGTTTCCTATACTCCTCCTCCTGTCCATTCCTGACACACCCCACTATGGCCGTGTCATCAGCGAACTTCTGCACATGGCAGGACTCCGAGTTATATTGGAAGTCTGATGTGTACAGGGTGAACAGGACCGGAGAGAGTACGGTTCCCTGCGGCGCCCCTGTGCTGCTGACCACCGTGTCAGACCTACAGTCTCCCAACCGCACATACTGAGGTCTATCTGTCAAGTAGTCCACTATCCAATCCACCATGTGAGAGTCTACTCCCATAGTACAGTGTACATAGTACATAGTACAGTGGCTTTTGGATTAAATCATTATTTCATTTTAATGTTGAAAAGCAAGCATGGAAAATAACAACCTATCAAAACCAGACTACCTACACCAAGGAATGAGTGTAGGTTGCTGCTGCCAGTGTTAGAAGACTGACCGTTGAGAGACTAGGACCACATCTGACAGGTGAAGTTCAGTGCTTGTGAATAATGCCAAGACTGGCCTCAGACTTAAACCGAGAAAGAAACAGAATCACAGCAACAATGTTTACAATTCAACTCAAGCATCTGCAGGCTTTTCAACTCTATGCTCAATCTCCATTAAAAATTATCACTACAACTGTTTCCACCACCCTCTCAGGGATACGACTGGAGGTCATAGCAACTGTGGAAAAAAAGCCTCATCTAACCTTTTGGTTCTTTTGCTAATTATAATAATTCCATTTCCATTAACTACCAATCCTCTCCTCAGTGTAAATTGTCCCTTCTTGTTTATTTGTTCAAAATCATCTGCAATTTTGAGCATGACTTTAAATTTCCTCTTTTCCACTCTAAAAGAGAGTAATCTCAACTTCTCTGGTTTCTCTAAATACCTAACGTCCCTCATCTGTATTGTCATTCCAGCCAATCTCTGCTGGACCCTCTCCAATATCTTGACATCACTGCGAAATTGCCAGAAGCTAAAAAAAATAATTCTAAGCTGATGCCTAACTATTGGTCTAAAGAGGCTTGAGTTAATTCAATTGGCTTGCACTATATCTTTAAACAACTTTAAAAATTTGTGCTAAATTGCTAGACTTGTACAAGTGAAACCAATCCGTTTCCACGCTACCAAATAGTTAATAATTCCTCTCCACAAATCTTTTATCTGAAGTAAACCACTTTGCAAAATTCAGCATTAACTTTTACCTTAAATAGATACAATCTTTAAGAACCACAGTAAAGGCAAATAAACTGAATTACCAAAAAGAATAAAATCATTTTGGCAGCCAATTTCTTAGGGTAATGTCTTAAAGCACACTATCAGAGGTTGGTATCAGATGCAGCAGAGACATTGAGACAGTTACATTGTTCCATGTGAGTACTGAAGTGACTTGATTAATGTAATGAAAATAAAAGCAGGCTTATCTGTACTGCTGATGCCATCAAATTCAGTTTCAAATTTGCTGACTGGCAAGTAAGACTGAACCCAAGAGAACAAAATGAAAGTAACCTTCAAGATGTACTCAAGGCAATTTATTGCAGCACATTTCCACAATAATAACCTCACCACTGTAGGATGCTGTTGGGAAAAACTGAAGTTACATCAAGCTCAGGAAAAAGAAAACCTGAATTTTAAATGGTAAAACAACACTTTATCACTGTAGTGGGTAGAAACTGTGAATATAATTTTATTTGCAGACAGTATAACTGTATTTATTTAAAAAAAATTAAACCTTTAGCATTAAAATTTGAGTATCATTTAATGCCAGATCATTACGTGCACAGATACACTGGAAAGCCACTGGGTTTTGTGAGAAGACAGCTGCATGTCTAGTATACTCCAACTGCCCTCTTGTGTGGGATTTTCACTCTATCAATCAAAGCCGAACGAACAGTGTGACTTCACTACAAGTTAAACCTCACCAACACAGTGCTTAATGTGATCAGTGTAAATCCCCCATCCAGTTTATAGATTATTAATTTACATCTCCACTGCATTCTGAGATACGGAGCAGGCAAAATCAGTTTTGGTGTGTTGTATGGCACTGGATCAGTATGTTACCGTTGGTTGGTAGTATAATTGCACATTTGTTTGACTGCTAATTTTTCCAAACAGATAGGAAAAATGGAAATGCAATCAAGAGAAAATAATTCAATGAAGCTCATTCATTTTGAGACCTGGCATGATTATATTATTTTCTCCTTGATTTTATTCAGTGAATTCATTCTACAAAGTCCTGCCCTATCAGATGTCCACACCATCTCTTTCTGAACTGCTCTACTTGGAAAAAACATTTTCCCTGGGCAAAGTTCTATAACCATGATTTGCACCACCTACTGCACTCAGAACACATACTTCTCTGTAAGTAAAATGTGTGAAAGATTTACTATGCAAATTTGTCAGCACATGGAATTATGAAATTGCAGCCATTAGTGAGACTTGGGTGCCTGAAGAACAGGACTGGCAGCTCAATGTTCTGGGGCTCTGTTGTTTTAGATATAATAGAATGGGAAGGATTAAAGGGGGAGGGGTGGCATTACTAGTCAGACAATGCTTTGGCAGTTCTCAGACAGGAAAGGCTCATCTACTGACTTTATGATGGAGCTGAGAAATAAGACAGGGATGACCATGTTAATGGATTGCATTATAAACCTCCCAATAGTCAGCGGGATTTAGAGGAACAAAATTGTAGGAAGATTTATAAGAAAAATAAGGTTATAATTGCAGGTGATTTTAACTTTTCGAATATTTACTGGGCCTCCCATACTGTAAAAGGACTGAATAGGATAAAGTTTGCCAAATGCATTCAGAAAAGTTTCCTTAATAGATATTTAGCGGTCCCAGAAGAGAGTGTGATACTGGATATCCTATCAGGGAACGAGACAGAGTAGCTTACAGAAGTGTGTGTAGGGGAACACTTTGGCTTTACTGACCACGTCACAATCACAGACACTGCCACAGAGCCTGGGCGCTCTTGCAGGCAGACAGCTGAGCGAAGACAGCAATCACACACCTGAGAATGCACATATTTCAGCCAATTAGGGTTTCTTTGTAATTCTCACGTATTGATCGAAGCACAGCAAGAACAACATTCCGTGCTTACCTTAGTCCATGTTCCAGGAAGGAAGATCCGCAATTTAGTTAGATGCTGTTAAAGGAGTGGTATTAATTTAGTTCTGGGTTACTACTTTTGAGCTACAGTGACAACATTAGTGTTTAGTTATTGGCCTAGCATTTATTATTTTCCTTGTTTTGTACAGATGTCTAAAATTCATTTACGGGATGTGGGTGTTGCCAGCCAAGTCAGCATTTTTTGCCCATCCCTAGTTGCCCTTGAGAAGGTGGTGATGAACTGCCTTCTTGAACCTCTGCAGCCCCTGAGGTGTAGGTACACCCACAGTGCTGTTAGGGAGGGAATTCCATGATATTGACCCAGTGACAATGAAGGAATGGCGATATGTTTCCAAGTCAGGATGATGAGTGACTTGGAGGGGGATTTCCAAGTGTTGGTGCTCCCAGGTATCTGCTGTTCTCGTCCTTCTAGATGGTCGTGGTCGTGAGTCTGGAAGATGCTCCTTAGGAATGTTGGTGTGTTGTTGCAATGCATCTTGTAGATAGTGCACACTGCTGCAACTGTTCATCGACGGTGGAGGGACTGGATGCTTGTGGAAGGGGTACCAATCAAATGGGCTGCTTTGTACTGGATGGTGTCAAGTTCTTACTAAAACTCAGTGAAATGTTCATTCTGGTTATGTGTCTCACCCTCTGCACATGGGTCATCACCGAACTCTTGTCAGCAGGACTTGATTATCAAAATGGACAGGACAGCGGAGACAGGACAGATGAAATTGGCCCTGAGCTTTGTTGGTAAGGCGGGGGAGATAGGGTCAGTGGAGGTTGGGTTGGTAGAAATGGCTCTGGCAGTGCAACAACTACCCTCAGGGCGGCAAGCCCAGCCAGGTCAGTTCAGCGATGGTGCAGCTGATAGCAATAGTGAGGTCAGCTGAGAAGATCATCGGGGTCTCTCTTCCCACCATCACGGTCATTTACACTACACGCTGCATCCGCAAAGGAAACAGCATTATGAAGAACCCCATGCACCCGTCATACAATCTCTTCTCCCTCCTGCCGTCTGGGAAAAGGCTCCAAAGCATTCGGGCTCTTACGACCAGACTATATAACAGTTTCTTCCCCCAAGCTATCAGACTCCTCAATACCCGAAGCCTGGACTGACACCTTGCCCTACTGTCCTGTTTATTATTTATTGTAATGCCTGCACTGTTTTTGTGCACTTTATGCAGTCCAGTGTAGGTCTGTAGTCCAGTATAGCTTTCTCTGTGTTTTTTTTTATTACGTAGTTCAGTCTAGTTTTTTGTACTGTGTCATGTAAACCATGGTCCTGAAAAACGTTGTCTCATTTTCACTATGTACTGTACCAGCAGTTATGGTCGATATGACAATAAAAGTTGACTTGACTTAAACTGGCTTACATGATGAATCTCTTAGACGGACCCCCACTCAACCATTGAATGCCCTACAAGAACGAGGTTCTGGTACGGCAATTTGTAGTTGAGCTCAAGAGAGTGTTTGACCTTCAAGTACGGGGTCAGGAGGATGCCTAACAACTCCTGGACCTGCACCAAGCGAGAGATCAGTGAGAGACTACGCAGTAAATTTCCATCGACTGGATGGAAGCATGATCTCTCATCACTACTTTCCAGAGGTCTGACATGAGTTTGCAGTGCGTGATGAACAAGACAGACTAGATGACCTGATAAACCTGGCCATTCAAATAGACAAACAGGCAGCGAGGGGTGCAGAGAGAGAATGCCTCGCTTCCTACTCATTAGACCACTGCCTGTCTTCACCCCCTCTCATCACCCAGATCACATTCCGTGGAGGAGCCCATACAGTTTGGGGGGTGGGGGAGCTGCAACTATTTCAGGAGGAAGGAGATTGGTGCAGAACAGGTGAACAGTTGGGCCAATGCTACAAGTGCAGGTGGAAATGAGCCAGGGCTTCTCAGTTGCACACCCAGAAACCTGAAATATTTAGTTCAAGGTCACTGTGTACGAACTACAGTGATGATGTAAGATTTTAGTTACTTTGAGAGGTTTTAGTTAGCGGCCCTGTTGGCCTAACATTTATTATTTTCCTTGGTATTAAAACTCAGTGAACTGTTCATTCCCAGTCTGTGTCTTTCCCTCTGCACTTGAGCCATCACTATATCCCTGTCAGATCATAATTCCATTAGTTTCAAGATAATTATAGACCGGTCCCTGGGCTGAGATTCCACGTTGAAGAAAGGCCAATTTTGATGGCATCAGATGGACACAGTCTATAGAACTGAGACAATATAGTAATGAGCTTGCGGACCAAATATGGATTACAGAAGAGAAAGTACTTGCCAACTTGAGGCAAATTAGCGTTGTCAGGTCCTGACAAGGTGTCCGGAGTTTCGGTGTGTAGTGGACAGCAAAGAAGGTTATCAAAGCTTGAAGTGGGATCTTGACCAGCTGGAAAATGAGTTGAAAAATGACAGATGGAATTTAATACAGACACTTTCAAGAAGACACCCCAGGGTAGGACATACACAGTGAACACTAGGGCACTGAAAAGTGTGGTAGAACAGAAGGATCTTGGAATACAGATTTATAATTCCTTGAAAATCTGGTCACAGGTTGATAGGGTCGTTAAAAAAAAGCACTCAGCATATTGGTCTTCATAAAACAAAGTACTGAGGACAGGAGTTGGGATGCTAGGGAAGGATGAAGTTAAAGTTTAAGACTTTAGTGATGCCAAATTTGGAGTATTATGTACAGTTCAGGTCACCTTCCTATAGGGTAATTATCAAAAGGATTGAAAGAGTACAGAGAAAATTTACAACAGATGATGCTGGGATTTGAGTACCTGAGGAATAGAGAAAGGCAAAATAGGTTAGGATTTTATTCCCTGGAGTGTAGAAGATTTGATAGAGATATACAAAGAGGTATGGATGGGTTAAATGCAAAGAGGCTTTTTCCACTGAGAATCGGGTTAGATTAGAACTAGAAATCATAAGTTTAGGGTGGAAGGGGAAATATTTAAGGGGAACTGGATGAGCAGCTTCTTCACTCAGAGGTTGCTTACGAATGTGGAACGATCTGCCAGCAGAAGAGGTGGATGTGGGTTCGATTACAACATCTAAGACAGGTTTGCATAAGTAGATGGAAAGGCGGAGTACGGAGGGCTATGATCCAGGTGTCGATCGATAGTACTAGGCAGAATGGCAGTTCGGCACAAACCAGATGAGAGTCCGCTTCTGTGCTATGGTATTCTATGACATCATGGCTCTACAGGTGAAATGACTGTGATGCTGTTGTGACGATATTAAGTTGAATCAATTTATTCATAGAAAGCTGGACGTTAAATGGTCTCCCAAAAGACTAGACCTATTTCACCGACAAAGGTTTAATTAAAAGCAAAGTGCTGCAAAGCCCAAGAGTAATTTACAGGCAGTACATGCTGTAGAACATTCAGATTTGCGAGACACCAAGACAGAATGTGCACTCTCCACTCCTAGCAGAGCTTCATTTAGCAGCTGAGTGTGATGTTCAGGATCCCTGACTCGTGACTGGCCCACATTTCAGACATTTTTACTTCAAACAGTGGGATCAAAATATCAGAGTTTTTGACTGACATTTTCTGTCGTTGACTTAATGCAATAACTTTCCATTAATTTAATAATAATCATCCAATAAGTGCTCTAATTAAGAGAGACATAAGACCCTACAAATTGATGAATTTGTAGAATTTGTAGTAAAAAGAAACAAGGTGAACAAAAAAAAAAGGTCAGGCAGTATATGTGGAAGGAAGTGGACTGTCCTTGTTTTGGGTCAAGACACTTCATCTGGACTGATGGACAAAGGGGAGGGAGCCACTATAAAAGGGTGGAGGGAAGGGATGGAACAAGAACTAAGTCAGGAGGGGAGAGGGGAGAATGAAGTAGTGACAAAGGTTGGGAGGTGATAGGTGGAAGTATCAAAGGGCTGCAGATGATGGAATCTGATTGGAGAGGAAGGTAGAGCAGAGAATCAACTGAAGGAAGTTGAGAGGACAGGCGGGAACACTGGCAAGGAATACGTAAGTGATGGGCAGATGGAGCAGTGAATTTGAAATTGGAGAATTCAAAGTTCAAAACATCAGGTTGTAGATGACCTGGTGGAATACAAGGTCCTGCTCTAGCTTGCATTTAGCTTCACCCAGGCAGTGGAACAGTCAGGGACAGAAATGTCTGTGTGCTAATGGGGAGGAAAACTAAAATGGCTAGCAAGTGAACGAGCAGGCTGTGGGGTGCTGCAAGTCTGTGTCTTTATTGATGCTTTGCTGCACGCTTGAGTGCTCGGTGGGGGGAGCTGATGCTTTTTTTGCTTATGGGGGGTCATTGCTTTGCTGCTGCTTATGTGCAGGAGAGGGGAGCTGTGGGGGGGGGGCTTTGGGGTTCTAACATGTAACTGTCGTTCATTCTTTGGGGTACTCCTCTGTTTTCCTGGATGTTTGCAAAGAAGAAGAATTTCAGGATGTATATCGTATACATTTCTCTGACATTAAATGAACCTACTAAAACCTGTTGAAGTGGAAGCTCCAGACTGGATGAAGAAGGCTCCCCTTAATTTTTCCCTATCCATGCTGGACAATCTCAGTCTAATCATAAATAAGAGAGTCGTATTTGAGTTTAGATTATGGAGAAAAGAGAACTGATTGCTTTCCAGGGACTTATGTGCATGTGTAGTGAGGAGAAAGTTAGGCTTGTCCATGTTAATTGTGCCCTCTTAATGAAAGTGCAAAGATGTGTATATTAATAATAGTGAAATTGATTATGTAGCCAAGAACAATGTATCTTTGGAGGAAAGGTTAAGGAAAATGAATGCAAAGGTGGCTGGCGTTGGTCAACAGGCATTAGAAAAGCAGCTGCGTACTGTACTCTTACAAAATCCAGTTCCATTACTGTCAATGGAGCTGAATATCAGACATCAGGCACACAGATTCTTCCATTTTATGCATGTTCTTTCCCATACTGAGGACAGATTTATAAGTGATTTTATTTTATTAATATCCCATATCTATATCATCTGCAGTTCCAAATGCTTCCAAGTCCGGCTTGTGGGTCCAGAAACACAAGGACAAATCTAATGGACGCCTCACTTCAGTGCTGAGCATATGCTCCACCCTTGAAGGAGGCTGCGGTGATTTGGATATTAGGTCTCCAAATGCTCTCATAGAGTGAGAAAATAATTCCATGACATCATTTTGAGGCGATCAAATGAATTATCTCACAGTTAATAACACAAACCACAGACTATTTGGCCGTCATTGAATTATTATTGGTGAGGGATTGTTGTTCTCAACCTGGCTGATAAATTTCCTATTTTAGAACTGAGTCAACATTTCAGAAATACTTCTTTGTAAGATCTTTTTGGACACAGTGCTTGTGAAAGGTGCTATATCAGTGCAAGCTTTTCATCGCCTGAAATTATTCATAGGCAGACGTCTGGGCTTGAAAATGTGACAAACGCTTTCTCAAGCTCCACACTGTAATTTCATTTGGGATTCATACATTTTTAAATATTTCTCTCTGAAGAATATGCAATGGCTTTGCTGAATTTATAACCTGACCCGCATTCCGATATGATTGACGATCTCTACTGAGCCAGTACAGCCCCTCATATTTCCCAACCGAGTGTAACTCGAGCCCCTACTTGTTATCTTTTGGACACCATTGCAAAGTATCTGCAATTGGAAATAACTGTTTTCTGGGTCAATTTTTACAAAGCTGGAGGAAAGACTAAACCACCCATTAGAAGCAGAAGTGGTTTTATTTTGCTGCAGATATTGGGTCTTAAGATGTATCTTTATGACACAAGACAGAAGGAATACAAAAGTACACTGTGACCACTTAAAGAAATCGAAGCCAGATGCTTTATAAGCTTTGTGCTCCAGAGATCATGGCCTAACAGTGATTCCTCAACAGTCAGCACAACTTATTTCTTATCCACAGCCAGTTTACTATGGCCACCTCCTTTCCACTTACTGACAGAATTTCTGCACTGGAACATCCATTCTGACAAGGCCAGAGTTATGAAACTGGAGAGAGCTAAATGTTAGATACCTGGGCTTATGAAAGTCTGAAGATATTTTATATTTTTTCCTTGCCATTTTTAAGGCTTGGATATTTTTTTCACATTAGCCAGCCAAGCACCTTGCTAAACATTCCACTTTATGCCTTTTTTAACACCACTCAATTTGCAAATGATATTCTAATTAACACAACCAGTTTCTGCTCTCACTAACACAAAAAATACTCTGGAAATTGCTCTAAGTGCTGGAAAACAAATTCGGATTTGTGCTACAGTTAGAAACCTGAGGGAAAGACTACGTCACCAGTAGAAACAATAGATTTGTTTTAGATTCCTTTGCAACACTGTTAGTATCTGTTCATGACATTTTACTGAATATTTTTGCTTTCAGTGTAATCTTGTTGGGCAGACAGTGATTCCAAATGAAAACTAAATTACAGTAAGGTTAACAAAATGTATTCTGCACGATACACAGCCAGTACTGGATGTATTCCCTTGAGTTCGTACTTTTGTGTGAAGCAAGTTTTACATCTATAAACTCAGCACAGAAACATTTCAGTAGGTAGCATCTGCAATATATTTGTCAAAGTATCTTTTTCACTTCATATAATGCTTTCATCTTGACAGTCCTACCACATTTAGTTTCAGGAGAGCAATATTCATAGGACATGGTCTTGTTTTTACATTGTCAGTGGGGAGCTGTGTCTGAATGCATGCTGGGCTTCACTCTTTCTGACAGCAAACAGACAGGGCCGAGCTCCCACAGTTAAGCCGAGGTATCTCACCCAGTTGAGATTCAGCAACAACCCCACAACTCTATGATTCCATTAGAACGAGGAAGCAGATTATTTTTCAGCACGTCCTCGTTAATTAGCCACTCTCATCAGCTGCACTTCTAACTGCACCATTGCAGATTTGGTACCTCCACCTCTCCTTGCTCCAGAATCTGCTGCTGTAATGGCCACAAAGGTGACAGCAACTTCTGACATTCACGTGCAACTAAATATAGAAATCTGGAAGATGCTGTCAGTGGCTCCCAGCTCCTCCGGAGGGTGCAGTATTGCAAACATTCCTGAAGTAATAAAAGAGAATCACCGAGTTTGGCATTCACACACTACTAATAAGCAAAAAACACTGGAAATGTAAGACTTGCTGAATGTGATGTAACTGAGTATTTTTTTAAATTGCTGAACATTTACTTATCATGGCATAGAAGGAGGCAATTTGGCCCATTAAGCCCATGTTGGCCCCCAGCAGTGTAATCCCATAAGGCCTATTCCTCCTCTATAGCAGTGAAAATTATTCTCATTCACATTCTCATTAATGCACAGTATTTCATAATTATCGCTCTTCAACACCTCTAACTCTTGAAAAACTAATTTTATGTATTTGACTCTAAATTTATTGGAATAATTATTTCGTGGATTGATAACTTATTTAGAGATATTGCACGTAACAGGCCCTTTGCGCTGTGTTGCACAGCAACCGAATGATTAATCCTAGCCTAATCACTGACAACTTACAATGACCAATTAACCTACTAACTGATATGTCTTTGGACTGTGGGAGGAAACCAGAGCACTTACATTACACCCACGCGCGTACAGGAAGGAATGGACAGACTTGCTTCCACTGGATGCTGGAATTGAACTCTGAATTCTGAACTCCGTCACCTCAAGATGTAATCGTATGTAACCACAATGCTACTGTACACTACATTGGCATTCATGCCAATAAATACATTTTTCAGCTGGTTAATTACGTTTTTATCTCATGGCATGCGTGAATATTTTAATCTTGATTTCATTCTCTGCAAAATAGACAGTCATAGAGTCATACTGAAGTACAGCACCAAAACAGGCCCTTTGGCCCATCTAGTCCATGTCAAAACCATTTAAACTGCCTACTCATATCGACCTGCACCAGGACCAAAGCCCTCCATATCCCTACCATCCATGTAGCTATCCAAACTTCTCTTAAATGTTGAAATTAAGCTCACATGTATCACTTGCGCTGGCAGCTCATTCCATACTGTCACCACCCTCTGAGTGAAGAAATTTCCCCTCACGTTCACACCTTTCACCCTTAACCCATGAGGTTGTAGTCCCCCCCAACCTCAGTGGGAAAAGCCGGCTTGCTATTTATACTCCTCATAATCTTGTATACCTCTATCAAATCTCCTTTCAATCTTCGAAGTTCTAAAGTATACAGTCCTAACCTATTCGATCTTTCCATATAACTCAGGCCCTCCAGATCCAGCAACATCCTTGTGAAATTTCTCAGTACTCTTTCAAACTTGTTTACATCTTTCCTGTAGGTAGGAGACCAAAACTGCACACAATACTCACCAACATGTTCAAACATATTTAAAATAAAGCTGCTCTGCTATGAGGATTTTTCAGCTCAATGGTAAATTCAGCCCACTTGGAAGATACTGCTTTTGCTGAATGTCACTGAAATCCTGTAGCTGAACCCTGAGCATCTCACACAGAGAAGGAAATAAAATGCATTCCGCAAAAGCTCAGTGATGATTTGTGACATTTCTCTGGAAGCAGCAACAGGACTGGAACACTTTAACAAAATCTACACATGTACATGGAAGACATAGGCAAGAAATATAAAACAGTTTGTGTGGGAGAGGCAAAGAACTGGAGCAAAACATTTAGGCCATCCGATCACTTTCCATGCTGTAAACTCCGTGTAAGTTGCAATAAGATTCAAAAACATAAATAATTAATCTAAAACACGCTGTCAAAAAGACACCCCACTCTGACAACATCCACCTTGCTTCTTACAGACCATATTCATTGCTGACAGTCCTGAACAAGGGTTTATTCATCTCCATAGATGCTGCCTGACCTGCTGCATTCCTCCAGCATTTTGTGCCTGTTGCATATTGATTGCTGAAAGGCTCTCCCCCCCCCCCCCCCCCCCCAACTTCTATTCTAGGAACAGATTTTTATCAAGACAAAATATGCTTTTTTTCTCCTCCCCCAGTTACAACTGCACTCTACTCATCTTCCCCATCTCCATTCTTGCGTCCCCAAACCCCATCTGGCACCACTGTCCTTGATGGCACGGATAGTTTGTTGAGCAGACGCTCTTCCTGCCCGATCAGACTAACTGTCACCATAGGTGTGGTAGGCTGCTTCACTAACAATTTCAGGCACCTTTGATCAGTTTAGTAGCTATTACAAGGTTTAGAGAGAATAATATGGGCATGAAAAATGGAGAGCTTCCAGCTGGCTCTTTGCATTACTAAAGAATACCACACACAATCTCACAATATATTACAGTCTTTAGAAATCTCGTCTTTTTCCATTTCATTCAGTAGCAGCATTCAATAGACAAAGAGAAGCAATGGGTTCCAGTCAATGCTAACATCTTTCAATTTGCACCGGGTATTAAATTATTCCACATCTGATCTACGCCATATTTTATTAAAGGGTATTTCCAGGACTAGCATCATCTTATAAAATGCACTGTATACATTTCATCAGAAAGACATTCCGTAATGGACAAATGTTAAGGCTTTTTTTTACGTAGATAACATATGTTTGCTTTTCTTTCCTGCCACTTCACATCCCACACCTCTATCACCTTCACTTTGTACAGGGCACAGTCATCTGCACTTCAGCTGATTTTGCGAAGTACAGAGAGGAGATGGTCAAAAAGTGTTCTCTGTGTGTGTGAGTGAGTGAGAGAGAGAGAGAGAGAGAGAGAGAGAGAGAGAACACAAGGCTATGACAGTGAATTAATACTGTGAGAGCTTACATCAAGTTGAATGTTGATCATGGCCCCAGCTGAAAGCATTCATTTAATTTCCCACACATTTTCTAACCCCCTTTGTGTGTCTTTTCTCAGAGGGATTTTGCCCATTTCATTGCGAACCAAGTAATAAACTAATTATCTTGTTCAAATCCCTTTGTAGCACCCCTAATCCTATTAGTTATAAGAATGTGTGAATGGCAATTGTACATTGGGATATTTCAGACCGGCACGATCCTGCAGTATACTTCAGTTGATTCATTCGACAGGGACTTGAGTGGACACCCAAGGTTACTTGTTTCGAAGAACAAGGATAAAAAGGCTCACAAGTGTGAAAGAGAAAGGCAGCTCTGAGTCTTGGGTGACAGTTTCCTGTAGTCATTTACATCTACTCAAGTGTTACAAGCACAATCACAAATAGTTCACAACTCTTTACTTTAAAAAGATTCTTCTGACCTTTGACCTCACTTCACAGATAAACTGAGCTTTTCTCTTTCCTTCTCATAAAGAATGTTCTAATGAAGAGGGTAATATTACAATATGTTAAAGCACAGGAAATGAATAAATGTTAGCAGCAGCCTCTCTGGATCCTTTGAATCCAATTTCTTTTCTTTGCAGGGTACTTGATTAAAGTTCCCTTTTGCTCTCTTAAAGATGAGTGGCGGTTCCCTCCTGCTGCCAAGAACAGTGCGAACTTTAATCACTTTTCCTTTCTTATTCAACACACAAAAGTTAGAGGCAGGGCTCCATGAAAAGCCCAGTCACAGTCAATGCTAAAGAGCGTGAAATCCATCTGACTTTCATAAAGGATGAGCCCTGCCCCTCCTATTTCAACCTTTGCCATGCTAACTGTTTTAGAGTCTGAAAAGCTCTTATCAAAGAACAAATATTTGCTTTGGTTTGGAATGGATAATGCTTCCTGGGAACATCCAATCCTCCCTGCCTCTCCTTTCCTCATCGGTGGAAACAGCCATAAAAACATGGGAAACTTGTGAATGGCCTCCTTTCAGTCGTCCTCCGAGTGTTATTTTTAGATACAAACGCAGAAAGGCAGAAAGTCTTAAGTCACCTGTTATAAAAAGAGACTATGTTTTGTAAGTGGTTTCCATGGAAATACATATTGTGAACAGTAACTGTTCAGACAATTACGTGTATGAGAAAATGACATGTATGAGAAGTGCCACAATGAAAAGTAAATTTTGCGATAAATAATTTAAATAAAACAAAACTGCAAGAAATACACGATAACAGCTCAACATTATCGGGATTATTATTCAACTCTTTGGTTTGCCCACTGAGAGTGTAGAGATAAGAAATTTAAGGATTTACACTCTGATTCTCATTGACAATGGTAAAATTAGAAAATGCCCCTACGTTGGTAGGATGAAAGAAAAATGGAAAATACTGAAGATGCAAACCAATATGTTAGCATCTAAGGGAAGAGAATAAGCAAGCATGTTTTTTCAGTAAAGACTTTTCACAAAAGAGAGCAGTGCTGGAAATACTTAAGTCTTTTTTTCTTTTCAGACACTGGTGTGCAATTCTTGCATGTTCTCTTTGTCACTTGGATTTCCACATTTTGCTGAGTTTTTTCAACAACACAATGCAGCTCCCGGCTCGTGAGGGTAAGCCTCTCAATGGTGAGGTCTCAATTATCAGTCAGAGCTCCTGCAAGGCACATCAGAGTGGATAATGGGAGAGAGTCCAGCAGCTCCACACTCGATTTTCCCAGCGGCCAAGTGCATTGGCAGAAGCCCAACACTTAATAAATTCTCCGCACCTTTTCAGTAAACATTATGGCAAGGAAATAAAAGAAACAAAGAATTTTATTTATTAAAAATTTGCACTTCACGTAGGTCACTTTGCTTTAAAGGTCATTGAAGATAAGCACTACAAGACCTTTGTTTTGAATTTGACTGACAAATTTTATGCTGTTCAGCATCTACTGCTTACTGGTGAAGGAGAAGTGGTGTCAGATTTGTTCAATTGGACGTGTTACCTTTTGTGGTGTCATGATACTTAATTGACATTTTGGTCTGGACCTCACCCTCCACCTGTCCTCTGCCTAGATGGCATGAATTGTACTCTGTCCCATCTCTGGGTGGATAGTTGACTGTGGTACAAAGATGAGCTAAACATCTCCTCTTTAATTAATAAGTGGTTAGAAAGTGATAGTAAGTTTACTTCGCAAACTTATATTACAAAGACCTTTTGGATATCAGAAAAAAAAAGATTTCTTAAGTATATTAATGCTTACCATTTCACAGAAACATAGAAAACCTACAGCACAATACAGGCCTTTCAGCCCACAAAGCAGTGCCGAACATGTCCTTACCATAGAAATTAGCTAGGGCTACCCACAGACCTCTATTTTTCTAAGCTCCATGTACCTGTCCAGGAGTCTCTTAAAAGACCCTATCGTATCTGCCTCCACCATCGCTGCCGGCAGCCCATTCCACGCACTCACTGAGTAAAAAAACAGACCCCTGACATCTCCTCTGTACATATTTCCAAAGAGCCACAGTAGTTTACTCTAAGATGAGAAAACACAACTGGCCAATTGAAATATCAATATGGAGTTGGTACTATTTGGATCCCAGTCTTCTTAAAGAATTGCTGCCCAAGTATTATTCCTCAATCAGCAATGTTAAACACAGTGGTCACTGGAGTCACAGTGGTGTCTGAGGTTTGCTGCTAATCATGTTAATAAACCCCATTTCAGATATAGAGGATAACACGAACCACTGTGAAATTCGTGCTACTGATCCAGGATATGCTTTTCCCCTACTTTTTTTTTACGACTTGGGGAAATGAATATAAAATCATTGGCACATGGAGCACTTCAACATTACCAGTAAAACAAACCACACTTACAATAATCAGAGGAACAATAATGATTCATACATCTCTAATCTTTACCAGAAATTAGTAGGTGCTGTGAAATTACTGGTAATTTACCCTTATCAGCGGGCGACGATTTAAAACAAAGCCACTCACCCATTATAAATTTCCAAACAAACTGATCGTCTCATTTCCCGCGCACAGTTTACAGAGAAGTCTAAAAACATCTACAAAGTGGGTGCAAAACTATTGTCTCATTATTTGTATCCAACGTAATCTACCGCTCACTTTGATGACAACAATAATGAGATTAAATCAGTATCATCGGCAGGAGTACAGACTTTCTTGTGTCAACTTCTTACAGAACAAATGGCTTTACATTACGGGTCTTATTCAGTTGTCTTTTGAGATTAAGAAATACTTGTTTTGACTCCAGTCTTATGGATTCTGAGATGACTGCGTGGACTTGAGCAGAAATTCCTGGGAATCAGTAGGGATATTGCGTTTCTTCAGGGGGTCTTTGCGCACATCCATGATTTTTTTTCTCTCCATCTGCCTGGTAATCTCTTCCTGAGACATAGTTCCGAGTAGAGTGCCTGTTTCAGGACTCTGGTGTCTGAATGACATGGCCTGTACTAATTAGCTGAATTGGTGTGACTAGAGCTTTAGAACTGAGGATGTTTGTCTGGGAGATGGATCATTTTTCTTTCAGTGACCATGGAGGATTTTATAGAAGCAGCGTTTCCAGTGCCTTGAGAAGCATTCAGTAAGCATTCTAGGTCTCAGCGGTGTATTGGAAGGCAGGGATCACTGCTGTTCAGTAGTCCAGGAGTTTTGTGCTGGTTCTGGGCTCCTGATTTAACACCACTCTGGAATGGTACTCTTTCCAAGGTAGAAAAGGCTAGGTGACCTGAACCTGAAGCAACCATCTTACACGCCACATTTTTGTCAGGTCAGGTGTACACCTCCCGAGTAAATGTACAGCAACATTGGACCCATTCCAGCAGAAGGTAATGTGAATGTTCCAAATGTGCCTTATTTCATCGGAGAAGAACATCATGGTATCAAAACACATACAGTTATATTCACTCCCTTAATGAACAGAAAGGCCTCACACATGACATCCAAGTTGTCTTTAGACATACAATCAATATCATGGAGTGTCTTTATTTCCACACCTTGTCATCCTTTGTCCAATACGTCGGAGAGTGCTTCGAAAACTCAGAATGTTTGTTCCACAGAGCTAGCTCCCTGTTTCTGAGGCATCTCTGCCAGCCACTGACTTCCTTTACAATTTGAATGTGCATTCTGGGGTTGGGGGACCTCCCAGGGAATCCACGGCAATGCTGCACACCTATTCGATCCAAGTGACTCATAGCTTTCTTGTGTTTAGCATTCACGTGATCGCACTGCCTTTGTAAGAGACCTTGCATGCAGATTGCAGCACTTAAAAAGGTCATACATCCCAACCTACTGACAATGACCATATCACCATCCTCCCTTCACATCTGTGTCCTTCCATTGTAATTTGCCTGAAACAACTACTTCAACACCAAGTGAGTGACCAAGTCTGTTTGTAATTCCTGAGCCCCCCATGCTCCTTCTTCGTCCTTTTCCCACCACCTTCACCTGTTCCAATGCCCAAGCTCTTTACTTCCACAACAAAGAACTTCTATTCCCTGTTATTCTAACAAGCTGCAACACTGAATATGTGGCCATTGTAGTGTCCTGGATGTCCTTGGTGCCACTACAAGTACTCAGATCAGGATAATTTTCCAATAAATGGAACACCACTTATTGAAGGCAGCTGATCTCACAGTAAAAATCCTATCTGGCACAACAAGGCAACATGTGGCTCATTCAGGTCCTAAAGGCACACTTGCATCTATTTTTACAATGGCATAACTAGACTAACACCCTGGTAAAGCATAGGAGATATAGCCGGACAGAAAGAGGGAAGGAAAGAGCAAAGGAAAGAGAGGAACAGAGAAAACATGAGAGAAAGAGGAAGTGAGAGAGGCTGGCAAGAAATGACGGTGTGTGTGTGTGTGTGTGTGTGTGTGTGTGTGTGACAGATTGAAAGAAGGGTGCAGACTGCAAGGTGACAAAGAGTGGGTAAGGTACAAGTAGAAATAATCTGGACTAATTTTAGCCACTAATTATATACCTAATTATACTTCTGCTTCGAGACATTAATGCACTTGAGAAGAAATCAACCACTGTGAAGCCAGCCGATCAGATACTGTCGACATGTTGTAATACCACTGGTGCAGTTTAGCACAAGGGTGTTATTTGTTACATTCATCTTTACCCAGAATATTCACAGTTTTCTTTTCATTCTTCAGGATCGAATGCAAGCACATCTCCACTGATTTTGATTATTCATTTTGGCAGCTCCCAACCTTCTAATACTCCTGACCAAAGGCACTGTGATATTTTAATGGCAGAAGGGGGATTAATTAAGCGATGAGATATGATATTTAGAATGACCATTTGGGTTTGGAACATCTATGTGCTCTGCTGTTTTCAGTGGTCTGGAGGCATGGATTAACTGGTGGCCTTGGTCTAAAAGTGCTGGAGCATGGCTGAACGGCCACAGGAAGCGGGTATTCTTCACCCACTGCAGGTGTCACAGCTAAGCCTGAATCTGTCCTCAGTTACAGGACGATCAAAGCGTGACTTTGAGTATGTTTCCCTTCCCAGAGCCTTCAGATCAACTGTTATTCCTGTGGCAGACTTAATTTAGATTGCGGTAAGTCGTCACATTATTAGGCACTGAACACGTGATTCTCTCAGTCTGTGGGAACGAAGGCTGAGCAATCAGGGCCACTACGGACACACGTTTTTAAAAAAAGGCTTTCAAAATATTACAAGAGTCCTTCAATGGCATATAATAAAGAAAAATAAACAAGTGACTTCATCCAACAAGCTCAGTCACTATCTAAAGTTTGCATAAGTATTTAACAAACTCTGAAATGCACGATATTTTAGACTCCCAGGACTTGTCCAGAACTACTCAAGTGCAAAGAACCCTCTCATATTACACACACGGGCCAGTTACATTAGTGTAGTATATATATTCTGTGTTTATTATCTCCATCAGCAAGAGTATTTCCATTTGCTCCTTTAATTGAATGTGGTGCTACTTTTGTTGTGGCTCCTTAATGCAATGTTTGAAATCCTAACAGTTGGACAGAGAGGTACCAAACAGCTGTGCATTTTCTGAATCCTCATTACTGCAATGTCTAATCCATAACTTCTCATGCAGTGGCCACAATCCTTGCCTTGGTGGGATTGCATAGCTTCATCTCACTCTTATTTTAAATAAAACAATGGCAATCCAAAAGAAAGGGCGGAAAATATCTGCCTTTGAATATTCTTTTTCTCTGCTCTTTAGGCCAGGCTAACCTTACTTAACAAGCAAAGCCCAGACCTGCTGCTTTTCCCCTGTGGCCAACTTCACTTGTTCAAAGGCTCTGGTAATCTTGGAACTCTGCATTAACTTTCAAAAGAACTGTTGCCTGCAGCTGTTATTAACTACATTTGGCTCCATGGACTTCCATTGACAAGCACCTCACATACAGAGGTTAAAAAATTGCTAACACATGCTTCCAGTTTTTTTTTCTCTCTGCACAGTGTCAGACTGCTGTCCCTCCCCTTCAGTAAGACATTGCTGCTCCATTTAAACATTCCCACAGAGGCTCAGCGGCTTGAAAAGGATTGTACTGAAGCCTTGGCATTATGATTACCAAAGTTGCAACGCCTTCTAAACTCACTACAGCACGGTAAATTGACAGGAGCATAAGGAAATTCCAATTGAGAAATCCCTTGCACTAAATGACTGCTTTCATTGTGCTATTGCTCTTTTCTCCCCATTTTCATCCAAATATCACACACTAAAGGATGTTTGACCTCCAGTAATCCAGCAATTGCAAACCATCTATTTGATTTGCAGCTGGCTCCATAACAATTGACGATAATCGTACCAAAAGACACAGTAGAGTAGAATCTGAACAAATGTCGTAGTCTGAAGCTAAGAATCTAAGATGAATTTAAAATAGTCCACTAGACCTTTGCATTCATAGTAGCTATCATTTTTAGTTGTTATTCTTTTCACACAATGTACCGTCATCCACGACAAACTGAAACTGACCCCATTGCTAAGGTATGTGCAGATTTACATTACCATAAATCCTCTGCTTTGCCCACTCAGTTAGACTGAGAGTTTAACATTAATTTCATTATAACCCAACAGTTTTCTTCCTAGTGATGTCCCCTTTTTCCTTTATTTTATTCTGTATCAAGAACATCCCATAACATATTCACAGGTAAGTTTGCTCTTCCTCTACAGATCCATGCTAAATTCTCTTCTCCCCTCTCACTTTCCAAAGACACTGCTCCATTTACGGCATTAGCAACTCCCCAGTATCCTGACCAACAGCCTTTCACACGCGTTAAATCTGTACTGCGAAACACAACACACTGTCATACCTTACAGCAAAATTGAAACCCATTTTCATCTGATATCTGCATATCTAATGGTGAAGTAGAGTTCAGTGAAAATCAATCAAGAGTAACAATGTTGACTGAATTTTTCACCGGCCCAAGCCCTTGATAATTGAAGGCAATTGTACATGACCCATACAGCTATTCTGTCAGGGAACAACTCAATCAAAATAGATTGTGGTTAAACCTGAGATTTTTATGACTTCCAATTGTTTTTACTGTTATTCAACAAACTGGTGACTAAAAGCCACGACGAGGAAAATGTCAGTTGCACCAAGTAAAACAGAACAAACAGGCCAGACTTTCGGTTGTCAAATTTATTAGCAGGTTAAAGTGCTTTGGAACTTTGTGAGAAAAACAAAACTGTCAGCCGTCTCTCTCACAATCACAGAAAACTCAATCCCACTAAGAGCCTGAGATGACAGATAAAATCTTTGTTTCACTTTCAAGGCATCTTTCACTGTTCTGAATGGCTTAATTTATTTGCATATTTCATGTCCTTATTTCAAACCTTTGCATTCTTTAACATGGAGAATGGATACGTAATGGAGTAAATCTTCATGAAACAGTTTATAACACTTCAAAGTTATTTAGTTGTCCTTCTGCAAGATGTCTGGGAATGAATCACAATACACTCTGTGGTCACTTCCTGCACCTGGTCAAGTGGCCACTGAGAGCATGTTTGTGGCCTTCTGCTGCTGTAGCCAATCCACTCACTTCAAGGTTCAACATGTTGTGCATTTGGAGATGCTCTTCTGCACATCACTGTTGTAACGTGTGTAACTGTCACCTTCCCGTCACCTTGAACCAGTCTGGCCAATCTCCTCTGACATCTCTCATTAACAGGGTGTTTTTGCTCACAGAACCGCTACACACTGGATTCTTTTAAAATTTTTGGACCATCTCTGCAAATTGATGGACTGTTGTGCATAAAACTTCCTGAGGATCAGTAATTTCTGAGATACTCAAACCACCCCATCTGGCATCAACAATCATTCCAGAGTCAATCACATTTCTTTCCCATTCTGATGTTTGGTCTGAAGAACAACTGAACCTCTTGACCATGTCTGCATCCTTTTATGCATTAAGTTGCTGATACATGATATTTGCACTAACAAGCAGGTGTACCTAATAAAGTGGCCACTGAGTGTAAACAAACAGGCTAATCAGATCATGCAAGTTGAATGTAGGAAAGAATTATTTTGGATTACAAACTAAAGTAACTGCTTTGAAAGGAGTTTCTCTGTAGAATGGATCAACACACTAAAGGGTTAAACACCATACTTTGATGAGCTGATGATCTCATAGTTGAAACCAGATTTTTAATTGTGATCAGCACATTTCCTGATTGGGATATGATTTAATTGATCAGACAAATACACAATAGGTCAGCAACATCTTGAGAACAGTTTTAAATCTCCTGCACTGGCACATTGTGCAGGTTCCTCCAATTTATCTACATCAATTGATTTTAACAACTAAAAATAATTGAACTCACTGAAGCTGCTAAGCTCAATGCAATGTGATCTCTAATTCATTATTACCTCAGAAGCCCTGTATTCCTAGCTAAGGATAAATTTTCAAGGAATGCAGTCGATTGGAACAGATATGAGAGATTGGCTACTTAATTAACAGTATTCAGAAGTAACATGATTTTGGGAGAATTAATTGTTATTCACCTGGAGATCATTTGGCTAGTGGGCAAGTCATTTTATTTAACTTTATCTGATTACCAAGTTATAGTTAAGCTGCATTGACTTCTGGCAAATTGTCTTGCATGATAATATCATCTACATGAGTGCATGAACAGTGAAATCAAATAGCTCAGTATACTAATAATCTTCCAAAATATTGCATGAAAGCATATTACCCTTGGCAACTCATGTGTGCTCAGGGTAGCCAAACCTCCAGGAATGCCCTGGAGTCTCCTTGACTTCAAAATTAATCTCTTGAACAATCCTTCTGGTAATGCATTGAGAACTATTCCAGGGAGACAAAACAGAAATGATTTTCTTTTCATTTTCATTATGCACTTTTTCTTCTTATAAAAATATTGGACATATTGCTTGGGCAAGGTGCTTAGAGGAGGTAGGTCATGTGATGAAGCCTCTAGGAATTCAGCCAACAGAGCTGGCAACCAAATGGGCACCTCCTGAAGGCTGGTTATAAAGCAACACTGGCACAGAGCTAGAGCCAGGTCAACAGTTGGAGCATTGTTATGCCAAGGGAAAATTCTGACATGCTGAATGATACCCCAGCACTTTTTCTGTCTGCCTTGTTTCCTGAAATAATTAGGGTCACTTTAACAAGCTACTTCTCTATAAATCACCAAAGATGATTCAGCTCAACAGGGTTGGCTTCTTTAACTATCACCTGCAGACCGCCAATCTGCCATCAAAATAACACCACAAACAAGAATACATATTTTGTTAAATACAAAAAGCGTAATTTCCATTACAGACTGTCTTTGGTAACAAGCGGGTTCCATTTTTACAGCTTTGCATAAGTCAATCATGTTGAAAAGTTGGAAAATGCACAAAAATCACTTCAGATGGTAACCATTCCTCCAGTGTTAGTACTGAATAGCATCAGAAGCACAAAACTGATAAGAGAAAGAACAATTACTGAAAATGGAGGCAGAGAGGAAATGTTCTGACATGCAGGAATAAACATATGTTACTTTTGATTATAATAATATTAAGGGAGCTCATTCACATATGGAGGATGTCTGTAAGTCAGCTGTTTTTAAATGTGGGGAGGACCTGTATTAGGTTTTAATTTTATTGTGTAATGCATGCAACTTTTAAAAATGAAATTCTGCAGATGCTGGAAATCTGAGATAAAAATAGAAAATATTAGAAATACTCATCAGGTTGGGCAGCACCTGTTTAAAGAGGATCAGAGTTACTGTTTCAGATTAAAAGCTCTTCATCATAACTCTCCATTACCACATAGAAAGGTCTTCAGAATGAAATATTGACATGTTTATTCACAGATTCTGCCTGACCTGGGAATCTTCCAGCATTTAATGCTTTCATTTTTGCTAATTATGTCTTTCAGTTGGCTAAAATTAACTAATCTAATAGGATATCACAGTTGATTGTTTTTCATTTGACTTAATATTTTGCCCTTTTGACAACAAACACACTTTACAGTAGTGATGAAAGATAGCCAGGGATCAAAATACACTGTAACCAAGATTTATCAGTAGGTACAGATCCTTACAATGAAACAACCTTCTCCTACACATCAGTGAAATACTCCCTGGTTTTTACAACAGATCTTGACCAAAGAATCTCTAACATATCAAGCAAAATGCAGAAAAATTATGGCAATGAAAAATTACTCTTTTTTTAAAAGTGATCTGGCATTGCATAACTCTGCATATAAATCATATACATTCAATATTTAGCTAAATTACTAATATTTGGAATTAAAGATGAGGTAGGTCAGTAAAATTTGAAATACAATCAAAATGTAACATTCTTTCAGAGGTTCATTTATTTATTATCAAAGCATATCTCCATTTACAGCTCTGAAATTTGTATTTTTCCAGACAGCCATGAAACAAAGAAAGAAAATGACATTCATTGAAGATATTCCTGGAATCTTCTTGGAGCCAGCAAAGTGCTCAAATGATCTCCATGCTGTAAATTGCGGGTTCTAACAGTCTCAGGAACAAATTTAAGATGAAAAACAGATGTAAAAGAAGTAAAAAATATATTTTTGTTTGCTTACTGAAAGATGTCGACCGAGGGAGTGTTGTATGCTGGCATCATTTGACCATTCTTTCCATTCTAGGATGGCTTCTGGCAACATTTTCATAAATGGGGAGTTCATATTATTTATTTTTTAAACAAGGATAGCAATATTATTTACATGGTTACTATAAACAATGATTAATTAGGATAAATTAATTAAATATTAAGTATTACCAGAGGTAAGGGCAACAAAGGTGGTTGCAGGAGGCAAAGGAGCAGCTGTAGGATTGCTTCGAGTTGGTGGATTGAGCTGTGTTCAACAACTCAAAGTATCTGAATGAATACACACACCGCAGTTGTCGCAATCTTTATAAAAACAGTTGTGGATGAGTGTGTCCCCACAAAATCATTCTGAGTTTTCCTTAGCCAGAAGCCCTGGATGAACAATGAGACAGCGTAAGCTGCTGAGGGCCAGATCAATGGCATTCACGTCTGGGAACCAACTAAAATACAAGAAGTTGAGGTATTACTTCCGGAAAGTCATCTCACAGGCAAAATGACAATTCCAGATCAAACTTGAATCACTAAAGGATTCTGAACAGCTGTGGCAGGGCCTGAATGCTATCTCGTTCAAAGTCAAACCAAGTGACAACAAAGTTTCACTCCCAGATGAACTCAGTGCCTTCTATGGTCACTTTACCTTTGAAACATGGAGACACTTTCACAAACTCCCACAGCCCCTAAAGTCTCTGTGATTTCAGTTTCTGAGACTGACATGTGAGCATCCTTTAGGAAGGTGAAACTACGGAAAGAATCTGGCCCAGATGAGGTACCTAAAGCTAAGAAATAGAGGCCTGTGCCTATCAGCTGGCTGGAGTGTTCACAGACATCTTTAACCACTCGCTCCTGCTGTCTGAGGTACCACCTGCTTCAAGCAGCCTTCAATTATAGCGATGCCAAAGAAGAACATGGTAACCCTGTCTTAATGACTATTGTCCAACAGCATTTCCATCCATTGTGATGAAGTTCTTTGACAGGTTGATGATGGAATATATTAACTCCTGTCTGACAAGTGTCTTGGATCCACTGCAATTTGACTACCATTATAACAGATCAAAAGCAGATGCCATTTCATTAGCTCTGCACTCATCCATGGAACATCTGGACAGTGATGGTGCATGCATACTTAAGGATGCTCTTTATTGACTATAGCTTGGCATTTGATACTTTCATCTCCTCAAAACTAATCAGTAAGGCCTCAGTACCTCCTTGTGCAACCGGAATCCTCGATTTCCTCACTCTCAGACCCCAGGCAGTTCGGTGTGGCAACAACATCTCCTCCACTACCTCCATCAGCACAGGTGCACCACAGGGATGTGCACTTACCCCCTGCTCTACTCACTTTACACTTATGACTGTGAGGCTAAGCACAGCTTCAAAGCCGTATTTAAGTTTGCTGATGACACCACTGTCATAGGCCCAATCAAAGTTGGTCAACAATCAGCATATAGGAGGGAGTTTGAAAGTCTGGGTGAATGGTGACACAGCAACAACTTTTCACTCAATGTCAGTAAGACCAAAGAGCTCATTGATTACAGGATAAAGAGATATCCATGAGCTGGTCTTTATTGGGAGGTTCAGAGGAGGAGAATGCAAGCAACTTTAAATTCCTCGGTGTTATAATCTCAGAGGATCTGTCTTGGGTCCAGCTCGTAAAAGAAATTACAAAGAAAGGATGGTAGGACTTCTACTTTCTTAGAAGTTTGCGTAGATTCGGCATGTGATCTAAAACTCTGACAGACTTATGAGGTGGTGACTTTCTTGTCTGGTTAAATCATGGCCTGGTGTGAAAATATTGATGCCTTTGAATGGAAAAACCTATAAAAAGTAGTAGATCCAGGTTCGTCCATCACAGGTAAAGCCTTTCCAAACACTGAACACATCTACATGGTGTGCTGTTACATGAAAGCAGCAACAATCATCAAGGACCCCCTTCATCCAGGCTATGCTCTCTTTTTGTTGCTGCCATCAGGAAGGAGGTACAGGAGCCTCAGGACCCACACCATCAGGCTCTTGAACCACAGAGGATAACTTCACTCACCCCAACAATGATCTGTTCCCTCAGCATACAGACTCACTTTCAAGTCTCTTCATCTCATGTTCCTGACACTTATTGCTTATTGTTATTCTTTTTGTATTTGCCCAGTTTGTTGCTTTTTGCACATCTTATGTCTATCTTATTGTGTGCAGTCTTTCATTGGTTCTATTGTGTTGTATTTACTGCAAATGCCCACAAAAAAATGAATCTCAGGGTTGTATATGGTCACATATACTGTATGTACTTTGATAATAAATTTACTTTGAACTTTGAATACTGAAGACTTCTTATGTCTTCAACTTAACATTCCCAATCTGGGTAATTTTCCTTTAGTACTAGTGCCTGGTAAGCTGTGGAGTGGCGTGCTAATGCGTTCCTCACAATGTCAGTGGAACCTCCCTTATCTCAAAACTAACCATTTGGGTCTTGGAGACAATTCCTGCAAGAGCATGATAAATCACATCTGGCTCTTATCATCTGAGCTGGCACTGATTAGCTTGGAAGCATCAATGGTGATGGACCACATTACCTATTCTGGGCCCAATCAAGGATTGTCAAAAAAAGAAAAAGAGATTTTGATGAGGGCTATAAACTGCTTAATACCTCCTGCCCTGTGTCTGAGATAACTCTGATAAATATTGTGTTACTAAGTATTTAATCTTTTCAGCTCCCAGTGTCCCTTCTTTTTATCGTTAGTTTTCAACAGTGATAAGAGCAGTTTGCATTTAGTATCTGCCAGTTCTTCCCTTGCAATATCTCACACTGATGGAGTTCATTACAATACATTCAGCAGTACAGTACAAGAGAAATGATAAAAGCAATTCCACCAACAAATAATGCTGGCATTTGCATAAAGATTGAAGCAAGTTATTCTAATACCGTAGAAGGGTTGAAGCTGTCACAAATAACCCAGGTAAATGCAACAATATTATGGTCACAATGAACCCACAGCTGTAAAATGTTCGGGTACAGAGATAAACGGTGTATCAAAGAGGAAATAGCATAGCTTTCACGCGTACACCTTGTATTTTATTCTGAACGTTTTTGTGGGGGTCATGACTGCTCCAGTACCATCTGCATGTTAATCTCAAGACATTAGTTAAAAGCTTTCTCAAGATAATAGTCAATGATAGTTCTTGTTCTTTTTTGTCTGTTTATATATATTTTGTTTTACTTTTTTGACTGTTGTCTGACAGAAAGAATACATATCAAGATGATCGTAGCTGGTTAGAGAATTTTCTCAGAATAGAAAGCCCTCATTAAATTCAGCCAAGTGTTAATATAATTCACTGGGGAGAAATCATGTTGTGAGCCCTCTGCCACAGAAATATGATGATCATCTTCGTTCCAGAGACTAGAGAATGAAGGATCTTAAGGGCTTATTTCCAAGCCTGTATACTGGTACTGGTAGAATGCACAATCCAGGCAGTTCATCATGAAAAATCGTGGCTTCCCATAATCTTCAGCCTTTACAGGTGTACTGTAATGGTGGAAATCCAAGAGTATAATTGTGGAGATTTCCCACTTTCCTACACCTTCATACAAGAGGAAAGATATTGTGGAAAAGGGACAAACAGTAAAAAGAAGCCTGCTTTTGGAATGTCTAATTATCATTGGGAAAGTTCATGGACAATAAGAGGAAGAGAAAGAGAAAAAAAATCACAAGATTGAGAGAAAAAAAAAATAAAAGTTACTGTAATGGACCAAAAAAATTAAATTCCCTGAAAGCAAAAGAAGATATATACACTTGCAAATAAGAGCATGAGAGGTAAGTTAAAGGTATTGAAGTTATAAAGAACTTTGGGTAGAGAGATCAGAATATGTACGATTTGATTTCCTATTATACAGAAGACATAAACCCCAGCAGTCTGCAAAAATGATAGCTCTGAAGAGCAGCATTCCATGTATCCACTAAAACAGAGGAAGACTTTGCTATGGATGGGTTTCAAATATACCGTACACTCAGTGGCCCCTTTATTGGGTACAGCTGCTTGTTATTGCAAATATCTAATCAGCCAATCATGTGGCAGCAACTCAATGTACAGAAGTATGCAGACAAGTTCAGTTGTCCTTCAGACGGAAAATCAGAATGGGGGAAAATGTGATCTAATTGACTTTGACTGTGGAATGATTGTTGGTGCCATGGGGTGGTTTTTATATCTCAGAACCTGCTGATCTCCTGGATTTTCACACACAATTTCTAGATTTTACAGAGAATGCTGTGAAAAAGAAAACAAAGTCCATCCAGTGAGTGACAGTTCTGTGGGAGAACATGCCTTGTGATAAGAGAGGTCAGAAGAGAATGGCCAGACTGGTTCAAGATGACAGGAAAGTGAGAGTAACACAAATAGCCATGTGATACAACAGTGATGTGACCTAGGGCATCTCTGAACACACAACACTTTCAACCTTGAAGTGGATGGGCTACAGCAGCTGAAAAGCACAAACATACACTCAAATGATGACTTGATTAGGTACAGGGGATACCTAATAAAGTGGCCACTAAGTGTAATATTTGATATGACGAACAAGGGAGGTTTTCTGGTTGGAGGCCAAGTGCTGAGAAACATCATCAATTTAAAACTGAGACCAAAGCAGTAATATGAGAAACTTGTAAAGAATGACTTTTATCGGTAGAGCACAGAATGCTTGCCTTGGGAAATGGATGAGGCAATAAATGATTACATCTTTTAAATATTTGAAACGGCTTAAGGTTAACAACCTGAGATGATCTTGCTTTAAATCACTCAATTTGAAACTTTGCAGAAACTGACTTATCTACAGCGCTGTGCTAAAGTCTTAGGCTCATATACATAGCTAGGATGCTTAAGCCTTTTACACACAGCTTTTACGGTATTTGTCAATGTGGGGTGGAAAGTGAGTTTGTAAATCTGGTGGAATTAAAGGATGTTGGGAATAGTGAGGGTGAAATGCTGTGGGAGGGGTGTGGGGCAGGTAGCAGAGAAGGAGGGCTGGAGCGAGGGATGGCACAGATGCAGACACACCCAGCCCTGAGACAGCAGGAAAGGTCATTTGATTCCAAGCAAACAGCTTATTGACATTACAGAATGTCTTTCTGGTGCTTCCTGCTCCCTCCGCTCTCCCTTCCCGTTTTCCCCAACCACGATTCCCCTCTCCCTGCCCTCTTCCCACTCTCAGTCCACAACACAGACCCATATCAGAATCGGATTTACTCTCACTCACGTCTTTTTTTTTGTGTGTTGCAGCAGTACAGTGCACAGTGTAAATTACAACAGCACTGTGCAAAAGTCTAAGCATCCTAGTTATATGTGCCTAAGACTTTTGCCCAGCACTGCATCCATGTGCTTGGATGTAGTTCTGTCCTTTATACAGTACAAGCCATCAAATTGATGAAAGGCTCCCTGAAATTGATTCTACAAGGCAATGTTCTCTCTTTCATTGGGATGAAAAAGCCGAAACGGATAAAAGAAAGTTATACTCTATCACTTAGAGCAAGTTGTCTCATACAATTCAGCAAGTACATACATCATAGCATAGCTAAACTGTCACGTCCACAGCTCCTCGTACTAGCCGCGATACAGATGGCTGACAAAGGAAACAAATGCACCAACCATTGCTTTTCTGGATGTCTATAATGGCTGTTCAGTGTTATATAATGGGTGCCTCCCCATGTGCTCTAAGAATAAACTACAATCACATACTCCGTTCTGATGTTGTCACTTGCTTAGGGATTGGCTGCTGCCACTCATAATGCTGCAAGTCCGCACTAATTATCAATTAAAATTCATCTGATTCTGTATCAGTTTTATAACTTCCCTAACTAATGACAAAAACAAATCTTTTCAACCAGGTGTATGGTCATCTGCCTTCACAACTCATTGTAAGGCTCAACTTGAATTTTTACGTGATTCATGCAACAGTTTTCTATTTTGGTAGAACTACCTTAATGGAAGTATAATTTATTTATTTAATCTATTGAGAGACATTGTGCAGAACAGGCCCCTCTAGCCCAGTGCACTCATTGCAGCACCACCCAGAAACCCACCTATTTAACCCTAGCCTAATCACAGGACAATTTACACTGACCGTTTAACCTACTAACTGGTATATATTTAGACCGTGGAAGGAAACCACAGCAAAACCACGTGCTCAAGGGAAGAAGGTATAACCTTTCTTACAGAGGACACTGGAATTAAACTCCGAACTCTGACTCCCCAAGCTGTAATAGTGCCGCGCAAAGCGCTATGCTGCATTGGCGCTCTCTACCGTTGTTGAAAATTATGTCCAATTGGATGCCATCAATGACAAAAAGACAAAGTCAATAATTCTGCAATATTAGAGTGGAGTACTAATGAAAACCCATGGTTGGGAGGATGTTAAATGCAAAATCTAGTCAGGGTATGTTGCTTGTTACATGCTAGAATATGGGTGCATTTCTGTCAGTAACTTCCTTGTCTATGCTACTGCTCTTGAGTTTGGATGACATTTTGCCCGACAACACTGACCAGCAAGGAACAAACAGCTCAACTGGTCAGCAGTCTTGTACTTTTCCTGTGCTACATGGTATCTCATTTCACTTCAGTGACCGATGACAAGATCACTTATTGGAAAAAAGTGTTAAAGAGGGGTCCTTTTAGTTGGAGAATTATACAGCACAGTAAAATTATTCAGCAGAGTAAAAGTAACTGCAAAATGGTTCTGAAGTAGAGTTACTCAGACTCAAAATAAACCATTTTTCCAGCTGGGATTCTAAATTGGTGATTAATCCCTTCGTTACACAGGCAAAGGGTCAAATACCTATTTTAAGGGATGGACATTGCTGGCCTTTTCCAAAATGCTTTCAACTCAATTACAAAAACTAGATGGCAGAAAAGGATACTTCCAGAAATAAACAATTGTGCTATACAGCTATGTGCTCCATAGATAAAAGTGCAATACAGTATCTGCTATGTTAATAGCCTACATATTGTTTCAGTTAGCAAATCTTCACCTAAATCTGAAGAAATAATGCACAGATTACAACATTTTCCCATTTAAATTAAAGATGACTGTGCCAGAATGATGAGAAAATTGCACTAGAACAAGATTTTAATGTAGCCTTCAAAGAAAATAAGTACATGCCACGGAATAAGCCACAGGACTTAAATTATTACACATCTGTGGTGTAAGACATGGGACGTCTTGATTTATTAACTCTGGAAGGCATGATTATCCCCTTCTATCTGTTGGGTGCAAGCAAGTTGAGCTCAACGCTGGCAAAGAGTGCCAGCATATCAGAGGTTCCTCCTTCAGTGCTTCTCTTCAGATTCTCACTCATTGCAGCATCTGGCTGTGGTTTGGGTCTTTTCCCTGTAGACTACTCCATTCAGAATTCTGACTACTGCACCACTCTTTGAAGTTCCACATGTGTCTCTGGGTATTTTTTTAAAGACCAGCTGCACTCAAGAGTTTAATTGTGAAGATGTTCTGATTGCTATTGTAGTGTCTGTTTAGTTTAACCCAGGCCTGCCACTGCTGTCATTTTAACCTTAAACATTCTTCAAGACTCCGGAGCCAAAGAATTCAGGATGACTAAATGTTGGGACATTAAAAGAATAAAACAAATAATATAGATATTAAATTTAAATATCAGTTATGTCTTATTAGTGTATGTATACATAGATGTAAATATGAAGCTTTCAAGCTATAAATAATCTATTAGCAATCCCTTTCCAATTCTGGTGAAGATGTTGATTGAGTGAAATTATCTGATATATGTCAGAAGATTAGGGAAATTAAAGTGCATCACTTTTATCCAATTTTCTTTATTTAAAATGACAACATGATCAAATCAAGAGAATATTGTTAATCAGCTAAGGTAGTAATTAAGCTATTGCTGTGTAAATTAACTGATCAGTAGATCATTCATTATACTGGAGTTGCAAATGCACTTAATTGGCTGCTGCATCATGGATAAAGCAGTATAGTTTTCATTAACACCATCACAATTCTTGCTTGAACTTAGCCCTGATGCCTCTTCATTTAGTACCATCAGAATTCCGTGCTAATTCTCAATAAATATTAATACCTTGCTTTTGAAGATGCACTGCAGAAATATTTTCTGATGCAAAGAAATTAGCAAAGAGCATTAAATTGGCCAACAATGTAATTCCCCCAATTTACTGTTTTACACAAAGACTTGGCAAACTATTCATAAGACTTGCCAGTCTTTTAACAAATGAAGTGTTCATATTGGCAGGTGATTTATTTCTCAGTATTAGACTTACATTCTCTCTGCAGTTAAGTGCAAGTATCACTTTTCCCGTGCCTCTGTAGCAAATGCAGGTTATAGTCATCCTGGTACCTCAACAATGAGTGTATGTATCACTCATCCTGTTGACTCAGTAGTAAGCACACTCGTCACTCATTCTGGTACCTTGATACTGAATACACATGTCATTTATTGTGCGTCTCTATAGTGAGTACATGTGTCACTTGCCCTTGTGAGTGAGTAATAGCACACTCATCCTGTACTGCTATAGTGAATGCATTTGCCACTAATCCTATGCAGGGTGAGCACCAGTGCCTCCTGATGACCCTGTGGTATCAATGCCTGAAGTGAACTGAGAGCACGGGTTCTATTTGGTGCCCCCCGTCAGCAGTGGCACATCTGCTCTTGACATGTGCAACTGAGCACAACAAACACTTTACAGCACTTGAATGGCTCACTCCACCTTCTTATTAATTTATTGTAGCGAGCATGCTTTTCCTCTGTTTGCTGGGGGTTATGAACTATACACGCAGATTTGAGGATTAATGTTCTACAGCTAAACATGAGCTGCTGCTCACAATATGCCACCTGCTTCTGTGGTACTTCTATGCTTTTCAACGCGACACCACTCTGCTTGTTATGCAGCAGGCAGCTGATCCCCGGCCGCCTCTCCTCCATTTCTTTTGACTCTGTCGTCAATGCCTAAGTAACTGGACTATCGCTCAGGAAGAACTTCTGCTTGTTCTAATAGTTCACTCACTCACGCCCTCACAAATTTAAAAAATGACACAATATTGCCTCAGGTATAGACTAATGCCAATACTTCAGTGGGCTAGTGCTTCTCGTACAAAAGTCTCTTCCACCTGGTCCCAATAAAATAATGTGCTGCAGATGCTGGAAGTCGGAAATAAAAAACAGAAAGTGCTGGAAACACTCAGATCAGGCAACATCTGGGGAGAGGCAAACAAGTCAATGGCCCAAGTTGTTATCAGGTCCTGTTTGTTTTGCCGCATAGGTCCAAAACTTTGTTTTTTTCTCAAATAAAATTCCAGACTAAAATGGCCAACAAGACAGAGTTGATGGGAGAAATTTCCACTTCAAGACCAGAGCAGCAAGTGAACCATAAACTCCACTTCACGTGGAGACTATACACAGCCTTTCCTGGTTTGTTTATCTCTGATCTCCACATGATGTTCACAGCTAGAACATAATGGATAACTGCATGAGCCACATTCACCAACCAGCCCAATGTGCTGCATTATAAAGCAAATTACTTTTATGATTTGCAAGACAGTCAATAATTTACAGGGGGAATTCAAGAACAAGCCTGTGTCTAATTTTGAATGGTCTAGGGAGCAAATTTCTCTTTACAACAAATGGCCATAAACATCAACACCCTTTCAACATCTATGATCAGGCACTTGTACACTTGAAATTAAATTCCGAGCCAATACCCACATAATTATCAGAAATGACCCTCAGCTCACAAAATCGTTTGCAGCATTAATGGCCACATGTTGGCCTGGAATTCTCACTTGTGGCAGACGAATCCTCAGCTCTTTTATAAGCTAAATAGTATACCACACTAACTAACATATCACTTGACCTATCTAAGGACTTATTAGGAGCTTCTAGCTGAAAACAGCATGCCTTTCGCTACAGCTCCTCATCCCATAACTAAAGGCTTTTCGGGAAGAAGCTGATTGCACAAACATGACAGTTAAAATATTCCAGTTTATAACACAACGACACTGTATTACTGAACAAGAAGAGCCAAGTTGCTTCACTTATAAATTATTAATCGGTTGGAAAAAGTTTACTGTTGTGTAATATCATTATGCCCTCTGTAAATAGATCTCATCAAAAACTCAGTTACCAAACACAGTTGCAGCCTCTGTACTTGGACTGCACACTTGTGAAATTTTGCTTTACTTTACCACGTGCATGCTGTACACTAACAACAGCACAAGTAACCCATGGAGTCCTTTTGCTCAGCATCTATCCTCACTCCCAACTGACTTCAATCCTGATTTTCCAATCCCTGTCCTCCCTTGTATTCTGTAAGCTTGTAGTCCCCTCCACTTACTCCTTTTAAATGAGGCCATCCTTGGATTCACAGCCTATTCCAACTGCCACAGTAGAGCTAGAGAATGCAAGGTCATTGTAAAAGGTGTTGTACATACAACCAATTATTTTACATATGAGCCCTCATGGCGTTGGCCTTTACCGCTGATGTCCATGGGCAGAACTGGCACAGATCATCCATTCTGCACCAACATATTGAGTTTACTTAAGCACCAAAAAAGGTATGGTCAAGTAAATACTTAACAATGAACTGTTTCCATGCTCTATATTCACATACCGACAGTAAATCGTGCAGATTCGCCATATGTGCCTTACTTCACTGATGCCAAAGGAATGAAATATCAGGATATATACAAGGAAGAAAACCATCGACCAGGCTACACAAGCAAAAGGCACAACCCATGTTCACTACTATCAGCTCATGAAGATGAAGGACACCCTATCATCTGGATGACAGCCAGAATCTTGACTCAAGCAGGAACAAGAAAAGAATGAGAATTTCTTGAAGCGTGGTTCTCTATAGAAAGATCCATCACCAAACACACTGACATAGATCCAGTATATGAACCATTATGGAGGAAAGAGAATCAAGGACACTAACAATCAACAAATGGCCAGTAATCTCAGGATCTGGGCAGTGAAGCAAACACTTCCAACAGGCCTCCCTTGAAGCTAGCCAATCAGAATCTTCTACTGTTAAACTGTTCACAGTGTTTTGAACCAGCCAACCAGATCACGATGTCTGACCAATACCCATTCAGACCCCGGAGGAGGATATAAGCCGACATTCTGAGGAGACAACACCATCAACTGCACACTGATGATGGCTTCTTGATTGGAGCCTAAATGTCTGCAAACATTTTGCCAAGCTCAGCGGTCAACCAAACTTCCCTTATACAGGATGTCATATGCAAGGCTTTTTCTCCTGCTTACACTGAATGCAAAAAAAATTTCCCAGACAAACACAGCATCTAACTGTGTGAAGTAACAACACCATGGAAAAATGTGGGAAAATACCCTGAGTAAGCTCACCTCTGAACCCTATGCCACAGTGCACACATGTGGAAGTCGGTGACAGAGGGCCCAGAAGGAAGGCCTCTGCCCTGGAATCATCAGCATGAGGTAACAAACTTGTGGATGATTAAAGAGAATATGAAGTCTCACCAGACTGTGATAGTGATGGGAAACTGTAGTAAATGATAATCTGAGAAAAAGTACGAGGTCACGACTATTGCTACTACTGCAATGACAAGGAAAACTCTGTATTATTAAAGCAACAAAGGTTTATTTTTAAGCTTTAGAAGAATCAAAGGAGTTGCAGATAAAATCAAGAGTTTATTGTCATATGCACAAGTACAAGTAATGTGCAGTACTTATAAAACGTATTCACCCCCCCCCCCACCTTGGAAGTGTTCATGTTTTATTGTTTTACAACTTTGAATCACGGTGAACATAATTTGGCTTTTGACTCTGATTAAGAGAAAAAGTCTCTTTGTCAAAGAGAAAATGGATCTCTACAAAGTGATCTAAATTAGTTACAAATATAGAACACAAAATAATTAATTGCCTAAGTTTTACCCCCTTTAATATGACACACCAAATAATCACTGGTGCAGCCAATTGGTTTTAGAAGTCACATAATTAGTTAACGTATTCTAGCTATATATAAACCTGTGTGTAGTCGAGGTGTTTCAATTGATTGTAGCAGAAATACACCTGTATCTGGAAGGTCCAGTTGCTGGTGAGTCTGTACACCGGCAAAAACTACACCATGAAGACAAAAGAGCACTTCAAGTAACTCAGTGAAAAGGTTATTGACAAGCACAAGTCAGGAGATAGGTACAAAAAAATTTCCAAGTCACTTGGAGTACAGTCAAACATCAAGAATGGAAAGAATATGGACAGCTGTAAATCTGCATGGAGCAGAACATCCTCAAAAACTGAGTGACCATGCAAGAAAGGGACTAGGGAGGGGGACCACCGAGAGACCAATGACAACTCTGGAGGAGTTACAAATTTCAGTGGTTGAGATAGGAGAGACTGTGCATACAATAACTGTTGCCTGGGTCACCAGTCACAGCTTTATGGGAGAGTGGCAAAGAGAAAGCAACTGGTGAAAAAAACTCACATGAAATCTCAGCTAGAGTTTGCCAGAAGGCATGTGGGAGACTCTGAAATCAGCTGGAAGAAGGTTCTATAATCTGATGAAACCAAAATTGAGCTTTTTGGCTATCAGACTATAAGTTATGTTTGGCATAAGCCAAATACCGCACATCATCACGAACACACCATCCCTACCGTGAAACATAGTGGTAGCTGCATCATGCAGTGAGGATACTTCATTGAAGTGAAGGCTTGTGAAGGTAGAGGGTAAAATTAATGCAGCAAAATACAGGGAAATCCTGATGCAGTCTGCAAGAGAACTGCAAACTGAGAGATTTGTTTTCCAGCAAGATAATGTCCCCAAGGATAAAGCCTAAGCTATGCAGGAATGACTTTAAAACAACAAAGTTATATGTCCTGGAGTGGTCAAATCAGAGTCCAGTCCCCAGTCCAATTGAGAACTAGAGGCTGGATGTGAAAAGGGTTGTTCACTCACAATCCCCATGCAATCTGACAGAGCTTGAGCAGTTCTGTAAAGAAGAATGGGGAAAAATTGCAGTGGCCAGATGTGGAAAGCTGATGGAGACCTATCCAGATACAGACAAGGCTGCAATTGCTGTCAAAGGTGCATCTGCTTAATGCTGACTTGAAGGAGGTGAGTAATTATGCAGTCAATTACTTTGTGTTTGATAATTGTAATAACTTGAGACCAGTTTGTAGAAATTTGCTTTCACTTTGACACGAAAGAGTCTTTTCTGTTGATCTGTGTCAAGGAAGTCATATTAAATCCAATGTGCTTCAATGTTGCAGAACAATAACACATGAAAACTTACAAGGGCAGGGTGTTAATTACCTTTTATAGACACTGCATGTGCAGCTGCAATGAAAAAACCTACGTGCATGAACATCATGGGTTAATAGCATCATTTATGCAGCATAAAGCAGGACACAGGAGAAGACAAAAGTGAAGACGAGGTGGAGGATGTTTTTACTGAATGGCAGAACAGGTTCATAGCCCATCACACATTTCTTCAGAGAGGTAAGTTATCTAAAACTTTAGCTCCCCTCAAAATGTGCTGCTGGAGCTGCTGAACATTTTGTTTTTGATCTTTTAGGTTTTAACTTTGCTGTGTTGACCAGGTAGTCCACAAGCAGCAGCAGTAGATGTAGCATTGTGTAATGGATGTGGAATTATTCTGTTCAATAGGTTAAAAACCGCTGAGAATTATTTTAAACAGTGATCACTTGTGAAAAGTTGATGTACAAAGGGACTTCAACGTACTTGTGCACCAATTTCTGAAAGCAAATGTAGGTGCAACAAACAGTTTAGCTGGCAAATGGTATTTTGGTCTTCTTTTCATGTACCTTTGAGTATGAGAGCAAGAAAGTCTACTGAGACCTCAATCAGAGTACTAAACAGTTTCTATCTCCTTACTCAAGAAAGGATACTTTTGCCACATCATCAGACTGACTGATGTTTCAGTAGGAATGTCATACAAGGATTGGGTCAACTAGGCCTGTATCTGAATAATGAGAGGGGATCTCTTTGAAAAGTACAAGATTCTGACAGGGCCATACAAACTGAATGTTTCCCTTGAACGGGAAAGTATAAAATAAGTGGCCAAGGTCTCAGGATACAAGATGAAGCAATGACGACAGAGCTAACAGACCACTTCTTTACTCACAGGGTGATAAACCTGAGGAATTCTCCACTGCAGAGTGCAGTAGAAGCCCAAGCCTCATGATGTTCAGTTCAGTAGACTTCAAGGCATGAACAGGCATCAAAGGCCATGGGGAGAGTGGAATAATGGTCTCTGAGATAAAGGATCAGCCATAATTGTACTGAGTGGCAGAGCAGGTTCCAAGGCTGATAGGCCCACTGCTGCCACTAATTTCTACATGACTGTAATTGAATAACAACTAATTTCCTTGGTTAGGGAATGACAGTGACAGGGGTTCATCAATTTAAAAACAGGAGGGAAGCACAGAGGCATGCCAGTTATTGTAATGCTATTACAGCACCAGCAAGCCGAGTTCATTCCTGATGCTCTCTGCTCTCCCTGTGACTGTGAAGGTTTCCTCCGGGTGCTTTGCTTCCCTCCCACCCTCTAAAGGTGCATGAGCTAGCTGGTTACTTGCTTACATGGTGGTAACTGGGTGGTGCGGGCTTGTTGTGCCAAAAGCGCCTGTTACTATGCGGTCTCTCTAAAATTATGAAAAAGAGAAACAAGGAAAAAAAAAGCTAAGAAAATACTTAACAAACATGAGGAAGTCTGCAGACATGGAAATCCAAAGCAACACACACAAAATGCTGGAGGAACTCAGCAGGTCAGGCAGTATCTATGGAAATTAACAGATATTTGATGTTTTGGACCAAGATCCATCTTATCTAGAGGGATTTTAAACTCTGGAAATTCTGTCATGGACAGACACTTCATCCGTACAGCTAAACTAGGATGAATGGTTAAAACATATGGGACTATAGAATTGTTTTTGGATAGTTTTAATAAAAAACAGATGAAGGCTCAATGTGCAAAATAATGACTTTCCTTGTCATATGATGTATGGCTCTAAGTAATCTCAAAGTAGAGTTAAGTACTGCATCTTTTCAATCCTGGAGCTCCTTTAGTTCAATATTCTGAAGCAGGAACAAGCGTGTGCCAGCTCCCATCAGTCTATGAAGCAAGTGCTGTACCACAGGAATAAGGAAGCTAGTGTTCAAAAGATACTGACAGAGAGCGGGTGCACATTAGAAATTTTCCCACAATCCAAATTACAAACTACCTGTAGCTAGCTCCAGGACCCACTGCCTTCCTCGGCTTCATGTAGCATTTTAACGTACACTTTGCTTTTAGTATGAGATTTCAACAGTCCCAGTGGCTACAAAATAATTTAGCTAATCCACAAGACAGCAATAATTATTCTTGGAAGCAAAGTATTTTAATCGGTGTCTATCTCTCTGCTCCACTTGGTTCTTGCCTTGTCAAACTGAAATCCACTTTAGCTGCTAGATCTGAACTTAAACATTCCTCTTTTTAAGCAATTTGGTGATATGCAGTGTTTTCTCCCCGCTCCCTCTTCTCGCCTCGCCAGGACTTGTGTCACCAGCACTTGCGAAGCCTCCATCTGTCTACTCCCATCTGCTGACTGAATTCAGAGCATGGTGCCAAAGGCGTGACCCAGCTTCTCAAGAGTCATCCTCAAGATGTTATTAGCTAAGCTTAAACTAGCATTTCGAAACAGTGTTAAACAAGATCAAAAAATTCAGAACAGGAGCACAGCAGGAATTCTGTGGAATCACTGTGATATCTTGTTATGCAGAAGAATTTTGTTTAGAATTTTCCAATGGCTAGTAGCATTACTATGTAACAGCATAAATATACAAAATAGTAATGGAAATAGAATGTACTCGGCTTTATAAATTCTAAGAGACAGACTGCGCAGCATGCTTATATGAAGTGTGTACAGCACAAAAGATCAACAATGAATTTCTACACATTCACTTCTTAGACCGTATGTGTATCTTATTTAAATACCCAATGAAAACTACAGCTTCTGGAATGCAGGCCAAAATTGGAACCCAAAATTTAATTTCTTTGGCGAAATATAGCCGTATGCAGAGAATATTAATACATGGCTTGAGGGAATATAGGCCAAAAAGAGGATGCTGGAACTAGCTGGTTGGACAACATGCCTGGCATGAACTGTTTGGGCCGAATGGTTTGTACCAGTGCTGCATTGCCCTATGACTCTATCTGCTCTAACAGAATCGGGTTTAATATCACCAGCATGTGTCATAAAGTTTGCTGTCTTTGTGGCAGCAGTACAATGCAATACATAATAATAAGAAAAAACTGAATTACAGCATGTATATTAAATAGCTAAATTAAACAAGTAGTGCAAAAACAGAAATAAAAAAATTAGTGAGGTAATGTTCACAGGTTCAATATGCATTCAGAAATCAGACGGCAGAGGGGAAGAAGCTATTCCTGAATCATTGAGTGTGTGCCTTCAGGCTTCTGTACCTTCACCCAGGCATGATCTGGATGAAGGGGGTCCTTAATGATGGACACTGTCTTTGTGAGGCATTGCTCCTGGAAGATGTCCTGGACACTATGGAGGCTAGTGCCTATGATGGAGCTGACTGCACAACTCTCTGCAGCTTATTTCGATCCTGTGCAGTAGCCCCCCCCACCCCATACCCGATGGTGATGCAGCCAGTTAGATTGCTCTCACGGTACAACTGTAGAAATTTAAGAGCACCTTTAGTAACAAACCAAATCTTCTCAAACTCCTATTGAAAAATAACTGTTGTGCCTTCTTTGTAGCTGCATTGGGTCCAGGTTAGAGCCTCAGAGAGGTTGACACCCGGGAACTTGAAACAATGACATAGTTTATGAAATTGTAGTCAAACTAGAAATGTTTTGCCTATGTATTAAGATTTATATCGATAGTGTAAAACTTGCAATTAACTTGAATAACTCATTGAACAATACAACAAGACAATGACAAGCGGCTAACTGCTTATAGAAAGAATTTCTGAAAGCTATCATTTCTTAACTGCATGGTCATCACTGGGTAAAGTAACAGCAATAAATGATCTGGAAATATTCAACTCTATAGCTTCTGGTGCAGAGACACATAGAAATGTTTTAGGTTTCTAATACAGCCTTAAACTGAAAGCATGCATCCAGAAATAACTTCTTCTTCATGACATTCTGCCTAAAAGAAGTGCTTTACTAGCAAATGATACCGCAGATACAATTTATATTGATTTATGATGCCATTTTTCCCAAAATAAACTTGAAGGCATTTGGCATGAATGCCTAATGCTTTCTGCTGCCCATGCCTCACGAAGGTCCCGGACTGCAGTAGCTTTTAATGGAATTGCAAATTTTTTAAAGCCCACATTCAATAAAATAATGGTTTACCATTCACTTACTCCATAAACTGGCCCAGCTCCATTCCATTAGTGGCAACATCATTACGTCAGCATTTTCAAGAGCAGGCTTTGATATATGGTGGTTTAAAATTAAAGTGGCTATCTAACATTAAGATCTACATCACAAATTATCCAAATTGATCATGAATTTCACTCATGAATAATACCAGACACTAAAACGAAGAGTGGGTTTGGGTTTACAACGTGCAAATATCTTCCACACACACACACACACACACACACACACACACACACACACACACACACACACACACACACACACACACACACACACACACACACACACACACACACACACACACACACACACACACACACACAATCAGTTTTCTGCCTAATATAGCCAAGCAGCCTTAATGCTGGAGACAGACTTAAATATGTTTTACTTAGTTGCTTAGCATGTAATGTGGCATAATTTGTGAGAATAAATAAATCATTCTTCACAGCAAGAGTAATAGATGTCAGAATTTCTAAATGAAAAACACTATCACTGAAGTCATAATAATTGGTCAGCAATGTTTTCAATATTCTCTGAGGCATTTGTCCAATATTGCTAATGAGGTATTAATGCCCTGACATTTGAGATCAGCACCTTTTACAAATTAATTACAAATTCAAGGTAATCAAAGAATTCAGCTGAAGCTGCCATTATTAGGTTCCATCCACAGAAACTATGAATGTTAAAGAGAATGCAGACACAGGAAGGAGGCTAGGGCCAGTTTTTTAGGTGATAGAAGATAAATATTATTCAGTGGTATTTACAACTCATTCCATGATAGGATTACCATTCCCCTAACTGACTCCCTCCTATCTCCTCTTCTCAACCTAACCCTTTCTGTTGGGGTTTATGTCAGGTTAATCCTCATTTAAGAACAAGAGCAGTTTCTCACAGCAATTCTGGCCTTTCCACCACTGAAAGCTGCATTTTGTTTGTCAATACAAACAAAAATAGCACAACAATCTAGGAATCGGTTTTCAAACACAGCACAGTTCAGAGGAGCAACTAATGATCTCCTGCATCAGGACCTGAAATGCTGACAACCCCTTTCCTCCACCAGCTGAGTTCCTTCAGCAGATTGTTTGTTGCTTCAGAATCCATAAACTGTAGACTCCCGTGCCTCCATAGTTCAGAGGAAGTAACAGTGTAGGCTAACAGCATCTACACTTGACTGATTCACTGCAATCCAGCCCTAGTTCGAACTACATCCCTCATGATGTCATGTTGCTACAGGTTGCCAAAGCCAATCATTTTATAAGCTTTTTCAATGATTAACAGCCAAAAACTTGGATATGAGAGTACAATTTGTAAGACTGATTGCACAAAATATAAAGAAATTAGAAAAGAGCAAGGAACTTCCATAACTTTTAGGATGTCTGAAAATATTTTAATGGAGTATATATAAAGTGTGATCACCATTGTTAAAGATTGAAAACAGAGTGGCAATATTGTTGATCTGTCCTGTTCCTACTATCCAAATTGCTTCCATGTTCTCTCCATGCTCATGTGTACCAAGTTAGGATGCAGAAGACCAATTTTGCAGGTTTAAGTTGTTCCAGAATTTAGCTAACTAGTCTGAAAGGCAATTGAGCATCTAACTGTACACTGAAGAAGCCCTGCTCTGTGCTTCATCTCATGTGATGGTTGTGGATGTAATTTAGTGGCATTCAGAGACAGTTAACAACTACAAAAGGTAAAATAAATATTGTTAAAATATTAACAATAAAACATTAAAATTTAACCAAAACACACTTTATTAACTAAATGCATTAAACAAAATTAAAATAATTGAAAAATAAATAATAAATTTGTTTTACTTCATTTATCAATCTTCCACAGAAATGACAGGGGTGCTGATCCTATGGCGAATCCCAGCAGAGAATCCCCAGAATAAATTTTAGGGAACCTTAGCAAGACCAGTAGTAGAGCAGGCTGACAAATTCAGCCTCCAGAATCTTCAAGTGTTTCATGTTTATCAGTGTATGTGTGGAAGCCAGGACATTGTGATCATTCTCTGCTTCCTAGAGATACCATAATTTTGCTGTTCCCAAGACTTAGAATTTGGTCATTGATGTTGCCTCTGTGATTCTGCAGCATTTCACAAAGGTATTCATGAAAACAGATGTTTCTACTGCAAATTGCTGTATCAGAGGGAAAGGAGAGTTTGTTGTGTTCCATGTGTAATCGAGACATGGCTTGCTGCCAGCATGCCAGATACAGCGATCAGCCCAAAGACTGATTCACAGGGTGGACCAAACAGCTGATTCAGAAAAGGCAAAAGGTGGAGGTGTGTGTTTTCATGATAAACACCCAGTGGTGCTCCGATGTAGCGCTTTCATTGAACTCCAGTTCCCGCAACGTTTAACACTGAAAAGTCAAATGCTGTCCATTCTATTTACCTAGAGAGTACTCCTCTATAATTCTGACCACAGACCACATTCTGACCAACTATAATCAAGCGCTTGAGGTATTGCATGATGCCCACTCCAAACAAGAAACAGTCCATTCTGACGCATTTCAAACCATAGCTGCGGACTTCAAGCAGCTTGTTTGAAGAAAACCCTGCCCAATTACCATCGGCATATAACCTGTAGTACCAGAGACCCAACACACTAGACCATTGTTATACTAGGATAAGGGATGCCTACCGTTCTATGACCAGACTGCATTTTGGTTAATTGGATCACTTGGCTGTCCTCCTACTTGCATACAGGCAGAGGCTAAAGAGCAAATCTCCAGAGGGTAGGACAAGAAAGAGGTGGTCACAAGAGTCAGGGGAGCAACTATGGGATTGCTTTGATTCGCTGGACCGGGCCATGTTCAAGGACTCAGCTGTGGATCTTAGCGAATATGTCATACTTGTCATGGACTTTACTGAAACAGCTGTAGACAAGTGTGACCCCACAAGATCATTCAGAGTCTTCCCAACGAGAAGCCTTGGATAAACCATGAGATCTGCAATCTGCAGAGACCAAGTTACAAGAGGTCCAGGTCCAATCTCCAGAAAGCCACCTCATGGGCGAAATGGTATTTCCGGACTAAACTTGAATCAACAAAGGATGTTCAACAGCTGTGGCGGAGTTTGAATGCTATCACCTCTTATAAAGAAAGATCAGCCGACATAAGTGACAACAGGGCTTCGTTTCCAGGTGAGCTCAATGCCTTCTATGCTCGCTTTGACCATCAAAACATGCAGGTACCATGACGAGCTCCCACAGCCCCTGATGATCCTGTGATTTCAGTCTCTGAGGCTGATGTGCGAGCAGCCTCTCAGGAGGGTGAACCCATGAAAAGCATCAGCCCAGATGGGGTATCTAGCCAAGTGCTATAGACCTGTGTTGATCAGTTGGGCTGGAGTGCTCGCTAAGATCTTTAACCTCTCACTTCAGCTGTCTGAGGTACCAATCTGTTTCAGGCAGACTTCACTTATACTTTTGCCTAAGAAGAATGAGGTAAACCACTTCAATGACTGTCATCCAGGAGCATTTACGTTCACCGTGATTAAGTGTTCTGACAGATTGGTGATGAAATATATCAACTCCTGCCTGAGAAGCAACTTGGATCTGCTCCAGATTTGCCTAGTGGACCAACAGGTCCACAACAGATGCCATCTCATTAGCTCTTCACTCAACCCTGGAACATCTGGTCATCAAAGATACTTACATCAGGATGCTCTTTTTCGACTAAAGCTTGGCATTCAATACAATCATCCTGTCTAAGCTAATCAATGACCTTCAAGACCGTGGCCTCAATAACTCCTTGTGCAATTGGATCCTCAATTTTCTCACTTTCAGACCCCAGTGAGTTCGGATTGGCAACAACATCTCCTCCCCAATCACCATCAGCACACAAGCACCACAAGGCTGTGTGCTTAGCCCCCTGCTCAACTCGCTTTACACTTATGACTCCATGGCGAAGCACAGATCCAATGCCAAATTCAAGTTTACTGATGACATCAGTGTGGTAAGCCAAATCAAAGATGGTGATGAATCAGCATATAGAAGGAAGATGAGTGCTGCCATAGCAACAGCCTCTTATTTGATGTCAGCAACACTAAGGAGCTGATTATTGATTCCAGGAAAAGGAATGAGCCAGACTTCAGAGATGGAGAGTGTCAGCAACTTTAAATTCTTCAGTGTAATAATTTTAGAGGACCTCTCCTAGATCCAGCACAGAAGTGCAATTATGCAGAAAGCACAGCAGTACCTTTGCTTCCTTTGGAGTTTGCAAAGATTCAGCATGACACCTAAAACTTCGACAAACTTCTATAGATGTGTGGTAGAGAGTATACTGACCGGCTGCATCACAGCCTGGTATGGAAACACCAATGCCCTTGAATGGAAAATCCTACCAAAAATAGTTGTAATGGCCTGGTCCATCATGAGTAGAGCTCTCCTCACCATTGATCACATCTCAACAAGTTGTTGCTGCAGGGAAGTATCATCTATCATCAAGGACCACCACCATCCAGGTCACACTCTCTTCTCACTGTTGCCATCAGAATGAAGGTACAGGAGTCTCAGGACTCCCACCACCAGGGTCAGGAATAGTTATTTTCTCTTAACCTTCAGGCTCTTGGACCAGAGGAGATAACTTCACTCAACTTCATTTGGTATCTCTAGGAAGCAGAGAATGATCACAATGTCCTGGCTTCCACACATACACTGATAAACATGAAACACTTGAGGATTCTGGAGGCTGAATTTGTCAGCCTGCTCTACTACTGGTCTTGCTAAGGTTCCCTAAAATTTATTCTGGGGATTCACTGCTGGGATTCGCCATAGGATCAGCACCCCTGTCATTTCTGTGGAAGATTGATAAATGAAGTAAAACAATTTTATTATTTATTTTTCAATTATTTTCGTTTTGTTTAATGCATTTAGTTAATAAAGTGTGTTTTGGTTAAATTTTAATGTTTTATTGTTAATATTTTAACAATATTTATTTTACCTTTTGTAGTTGTCAACTGTCTTTGAATGCCACTAATTTACATCCACAACCATCACATGAGATGAAGCACAGAGCAGGGCTTCTTCAGTGTACAGTTAGATGCTCAATTGCCTTTCAGACTAGTTACCATAAATGTGTTCCTCTTTAGCTCTTTAACTAGTTCAGACTAGTTAGCTTCATTGTAAAGTTCCCACAACCTATGGGATGCTGGAGGAACTCAGCAGGCCAGGCAGCATCTATAGAAAAGGTACAGACGACATTTCACGCCGAGATCCTTTGGCAGGACCACCCATGTACTCACTTTCAAGGACTCTTCATCTCAAATTCTCGATATTTATTGCTTATGTATTTATTTATTATTATTTATTTCTTTTGTATTTGCACAGTTTGTTGTCATTTGGACACTAGATGAATGCCCAAGTTAGTGTGATCTTTCATTGATTCTATTATACTTATTATTCTATTATGGATTTATTGTGTATGCCCGCAAGAAAACAAATCTCAGGGTTGTATATGGTGATATGTATATACTTTGATAATACATTTACTTTGAACTTTGAATTAAAAGATTGACTAATGCATTATAAACACATCATGATATTGTTAGCCAGGTGAGGGATGCTGGGGAAACAAACCTTTGTACATTTATACGTCCTTTCCATATCTCTAAGAAACTTCCTTTATACAATCAGTGTGCACCTTGCAGCATCCCACACACATCATTTCTATGATCAATAAACTTGGTGTAAGTCGAAGGAGAAAGTTGGCGGAGACACTCTATAACTTTCCAAATGCTACCATGATTTTTCAAACAGTCAGCTCAACAGGCAAACATGATCTTAGTTTAGTTCACCTAAAGGGCAAATCCTATGCAACCATCTCATGTTAGATGTTGGGAAATGTTCACTTCTACTGCAGGACAAAGATCCATGTTATGCCGACTATTCTGGAATCTTGGAAGAGCTCCAAATTGATCCTCAACTAAGTTACCTCTGATTGACAAGAGGGATGTGACCATCTCCCAGCTAAAGAGGAACACATTTATGCCTCTCAGTTAACACCACCAAAAAGCGATTACTTTTCATGGTTTCATGGTGTATCGCTCCAAGTAAATCAGCAACAACTTCAGCATTTTAATGGTTAAAAACACACACACACACACACACACACACACACACACACACACACACACACACACACACACACACACACACACACACACACACACACACACACACACACACACACACACACACACACACACACACACACACACACACTTACTTTGCATTTGCTTGCCAGAACCACAAATCCATTTCTGACTATGACTCACTATTTCCAGATAAACAAACAGAGGAACAATTGTTAGCAGTTGCCACCGATTACATCACCATACCCCCAGGGTGGCCATGTTTCTTGAGGTCAAGAAATTGTAGAATTAAACTCTGCCCCACGACTTCACAGTACACAGCAGGTTGGCATTGCGAAGCATATCTGAGTATCTTTTCTCACATGAGATGCTCTTATCATGATTGAAGTGGAAGCTCTTCACTTATGGTCATCCACACTTTTCCTTCAATTAGATATGCCCTTGTCTTCTTACTACCATTGGGGAGGAGGTTCAACAATTCAGGAACAGCTTTCTCATCTTTGCCATCAGGTCACTCGATGGTCCATGAACCGATGAACACTACCTCATTACTACCTGTACTATTTATCTTACAGAATTTAGAGTAATTTTACATCTTTACACTGTACAGCTACCTCAAAAATCAAATTTCACATTATACACATCAGTGAAGATTCTGATTCACTGGTTAAATCACCTCATCAGACATTGTGAGAAATCTGGCATCCCTCCTTGCATTTGCTTCTACAACAGTAATCTTTATTCTTCAAAGCAGTTCTCTGTCGGGAACACTCAGACAGGTTGGGGAGGTAACCTTCAACCACCCACTTGGGCAGTGCACCAACAGGGCAAATCGCTGGCTCAGTACAGAAGCCAATCTGCCAGGTTGCTGCCCAAGTGCTGAAGAGAAAGAATACTCGTAACTTGACGTAATTTCTGTTGATTTTTTAACCTGTTTCAACAGACTAAAAAATAATCGCTTTTTAAAATTACTGCAACGTTATATTTCTTGACAGAAAAAAATATTCAAGAATTCACTGGTGGCAATTTAAATTTTTTAAAATATTAAATTGCATCCTGGGCATGCAAAGAAGAGCAGACAATGGGAGCAAACTGGTAGATTCTTTCCTAAAGCTGAAGAACACACCACGAGGAAAATCACCTCTACCATTGCTTGTTGATTCTGTACTTGCTGTACATTATGTATTTCTCCTGATCTTCATTTCTACTCTGTAACTGATACATTGAATGGTGGATTACAAGTGGTGGAATCAATATTTCCTGCTTAGCACTATTGTTCAACATTAAAAAGGTCACCAACTGCAGAATATGTTCTGAGATATTTCAACTTGGACAAGCAGCTTGAAGGAGAAATTTGTCTGTGATCACCAGCACTAAATGTGTGTAATATTTCAATCTCTAACTGTGTTCTCCGCTGCACAATCAGTCCAACTATTTCATCTATATCTACGTATGGACAACGGCATTACCGCAGTCAATATTCTCGCCTGTGTTTAACCTGCACTAGCAAAACTGTTCTCCTTCTCTGCCTTTTAAAGTTAAGGGAAAATTCTGCTGATCTTTGATGTGACTGCAGGAAGTACACACTGAAAGCACAATTCCTGTTTAATTAACTGAAATTGCTAATGGAATCGTGCCTGTGATTGCCAATAAGCTTCAAATCCTCTGCTGGAATTCAGCCTCTAAACAATTTATTTTAACCTCTGAACCTGTTGCATACACTTTCGCCAACAGCTTTCTCACTTTAATCAGCAAATTCATACTTCTCCAATGGTGATCACAAGTGACTTTCTAATTTATTATTATTTACATCTGTTTTGCTTTTTAGCAATGTCATCATGGTAATTAGCCCAGGGAGGCATTTTGGATGATTGGTTCAATATGGTAAGGAAAAACAATAGCAATGTTTTGCAGTTTCTTTATGACAACCAGCTCATGGAAATCTCAAAAACTGCAGAAAAATATGGAACCATTTATCTATGGTGTCCACCAAACCTTGGTTAAATATGAGCAGCAAACTGATAAGCACATTAACTTTATGTATTACATTGCTTATACTGTGTAAACTGACATCAAATTACACATAGAATTAATTTGTAACAGGGATTTAATATGACCATATTTTATAGCTATCAAAAATTCATTTGGATGGATTTCATCACCAACAGTCACCTTATTTTCAGAATGTATCACTAAGTACCACTTAAAGGAAACTTCTGCAATAATATATTCTGGTTTTAGTCAAAGGGTCTCAAACCGATTGCTTCTTCCCTGCCGCCCCGATGCCCACTTCAATTTTTTCAGCCGAGGTTCTGCCATTCCCACAACATAGAAGCAGCTGAAATCCAAGCCTGACTAATACTGCACACTATCCTTTCTCAAGCTCCTTCAACCCTCTGACATGGGCAACAAAGTCATCCTCCTCCATTGACCTTCTCCCACTATCCACATCTTGGCATGAAGAATGTCCCCTTTGAAAGGTTTCTCTTTCCATCAAAGCACCATCCTCTCAAGTATTATCTGAAGATTTATCCTTGGTGCACTCCTCTTCCTCAGCCATGTGCTTCCATTTTGTGATTTTGTGGAAGGAAATTGGAATAGCTTCCACATGTATGCTGATGTTACCCCATTCTACCATTCTCGTAGCTCCTCCTTGCTTCTGCATTCAGACTGATTATCCAACATCCAGTCACAGAGAGCTGTTATTTTATTCAACCAGACAAGTGCAGGGTGAATATACTGTACTTGGGTAAAAACCCATAAAAGGGTCAAGGAGTTAGAAAGACTTTAAAGTATTTATAAACACAAAACTGAACCTAATACACCTCTCTTGTCTTCCTATCTACTTCTAAGGCTATCACCTCCAGTTAAATGCTCGTAAATCAAGAACATAAGGCCTTAAGACCATAGGATATAGGAACAGAATTAGACCATTTGGCCCCATCAAGTCTGCTCTGCCATTTCATCATGGCTGATACATTTTCCTCTCAGCCCCAAGCTCCTGCCTCCTCCCCATATCCACTCGTGCCCTGACCAATCAAGAATCTATTCATCTCTGCCTTAGATATGCACACATATGGTCTCCATAGCTGTCTGTGGCAACAAATTTCACAGATTCATCACTCTAAATTAAATGTTCCAATGAGGTGGCTGAACTTCAGATTTACTTTCTTTACGGGATAGAATGAGGCTTTAGGTAGCCCCAGCAGATTGGGTATATTTGGGTGTGGCGCTTCCCTAACCCCCGAACCTTGTTGACTTCTTGTCACCGGATCCCACTCTTTCCCTGCTTGAATGTTTGTGATTACACACTGGTCAAGATTAGTCATTTATGGTTTAGCCCACCAGACAACATCATCATTAATGCTCAACAGGTTCTGACAAAGCATCTATGACCTAAAATATTAACTGTTTCTTTTTCCACAGATGCTGCCTGACCTACAGTGTGTTTCCCACACTTTCTGATCTTATTTCAGATGTCCAGCATCAGCAGAAATTTTGCTGCTCGTTTAACAGCTTGCAGACTCAATAGTATTTTCACTGGCAACACTGTATGTGAACCAAGTAAGTCGAAACTCTCTCAGTAACCACACAAACCAGAGCTCTAGCACGAAACCCCATGGTCACAGGGAGAATGTACTAACTCTATAAGAACAAAGTTGGAGGTTAGGATTGAAACCACTCTCTACAAGCTAAGCCAAACTGCCTACTCCTTGTTGTTTGTCCAAACAAACATTTGATATTTTTTAAAAAATATTTTGTCAATGAAATATTTTCTTTGATTACACTTAGGAGAGAATAATCACATTTTAACTTTCCCTACAAACTGATAGTAATAGATTGCTATACTTAATTTTAATTTAACTGCCTATAAACATTACATCTGCCCCACAGATGTAAACAAACTGCACTGATATGGCAACAGAAAGGCAAAAAGGGGTTTCTTGTGCAGGGTTTTACTGCACAGTCACAGTGGATTCAGGTTAGTTGGACCATCAGTAAATTGATGCAGCCGCTTATTTGGGACAACACTTAAAGAACAAAATGTAATCAACAAAATAGCTGGGATTTTGTTTGTTTATTTGGGACACCATGCCACTTAATTGGGACAGGAGACTGTTACGCCAGTCACGTGTGCTTGCGTGGCCTTTAGATACAACATTGTGCCTTGAACAAACAGATATTAAATAGCATCAGTTGTATGTGTTTGTGTTCAGAAAGCAGCAATTTCTGTCACTGATAGCTTGTGATAATTAAGCAGTAAGACAATTGAGAACAGTTTTACTCACTACAGTTTCAAGCATTCAAGCTTGGAGATGCCAGAAATGGCCGGGAGTGAAAAGAAAATGATTTCACTTCTGCAACAAGTTAGAAACGATGAAGAATTTGAAAGTATTGACAATCATCTTGAATGTTACAATGAAAATGAAGATTTGGAAGATGCATTCATCAACAGCATTGTAAGAAGGTAGCCCATCATCTGCACCAGGTGTCTGCACTGATTTTGTTAACTTACAGTCAAAAGATTGTGACATGGATGAATTTTTCTTTCAATATGTATTAGGAACTAATACACAGTTTTACAGTACTGCAGAAGTATTTAATAGTGTTCTAATTTGTTCTGCATTTCACTTAAATAGACAATTTGTTATTCAATTTGTCTTTTTTTTAAAGCTTTTTAACTGTTTCCATGTATCTTCAGCTAAATGGGGCAGCCACTTAACTGAGCCAAAATATACTGGTCCTGATGTGCCCCAATTAACCAGAATCCACAGTATTTAGAGAACTGGACATTTGAGAAGTTAATAGTAACTGAACTGGCAAGTTCTGACCAGTGTAGCTCATCCTGACATTCTGCTAATTTTAGCATCGAACAAGGCCTGCAAAAAACACTGCTTTTTTACTTCTTTTCTTCTTGAAATGGGTACACAAAGGAATTGCAGCATATTTGCCCCAGAGATAGAGTAGTTATTTGCCAGTTCAATGCTAAGGAGACAGCCTGAGACACAGCAACACTTGCATGTTTACTCTTAGAATCTCGACTTGTTCCCATACTGCAGTGCCAGCAAAAAGACCACAGCGTTTACATTCGAATTAAGAGATTTTTATTTGGAGTGGAGAAATATCAAGCTAGAAGCAATGAGAATTTTGCTCAGCAGTGGGCATTCAAGCACCTCCATGTGACTGTTGCTAACAGCACATCAACCCTTTCACTTTGCACCTAGGACCTGCTGGTGTCAGCAATGACCCAAAATTAAGCCACCACACTCTTCCACACATCAATATATCTTAATAACATTGCCAACGCTAACTGCAATTGAAGAGACAACTCTCTTCTCAGATTGGATTAAGTGAATATAGCTCCAGGCTAAATGACAATGAGGCATTTGACAAAACAACAACAAAAAAACACAACCTGGGGGAAAGAACTTCAAATAGCCTCCTTTTAACCCTCTGGTCACCTTGTATTTTTCCTAGTCAGATTACCATGATAAACACTGATGAGCATCCAAAAAAGATTCATTCTTTTCTTTCCTAAAGCTCACGAATGGCCCCACGTGTGCACATTCATTGCAGTGTATCAATGCATACACACGTTGTCAAACACCGATTGACTACGCACAAAGCCCACAGTTACAGCCTCTTTGAAATAAATCCTAAATGAAAGAAAATATTCCTCCCTCCTCCCAGGCAAAATTCCAGTTTTTTGTTCTCTTTAACTCTGGTTAATGCCACCTTTAGCAAACATGCTGGGCTGGGTTCTGATCCTGTTCATCATTTCCCTATGGAGATGATTTGCAGTGGGCTTTATGGGCATAATTGTGACGATGAAACTAGCAGGATTCACCAAAAATTATTCCACAAAACTGACAGCAACTTTAGGATTCTCTCTCATATGTAGTTCAACAGGGAAGTTTCAAAGCTACAATTAGCATTATCAGCAAGGCTCCAGGGGCTGCACTGTCTGCAGCCTTCTCTGCCACAACTCTGGGAAAGAGTGGATTGAAACTACTCCCACCACAAGAAACCCCAAAGAACTCCCAGTTACTTGCACAAAGTCTGCGAGATTTTAACGGCACAGTGTGTATAATTACTAATTCTCAATGTATTTTGTTATTTAACAAAATAACATGTTAATTATATGTTGCAATACTTTCCAATGATGATTTTAAAATATTGAGCATTTTAATTTTATTTTACTTTTTAAATATACTTATGATGTATCAGCCTTAACCCTATTGGTATCTTTTGCATTTTATTTTGCAAACTTTCTAAAAGAGCATGGATCAGAGATGATTCTCTTCCTACGCGGGATGGAACTGGTTGCAGATGCAGATTTTGACGTCCTGGCTGCTGGACTCCAGGGTCCCCTTTGACCTGACATCTGGAACAGCAGGGAAAGGAGAACATCATCCTATGAAGATCGTTAGTTCTTTTTGTGAAAGTTTCTTCGATTAGGTGCCGTTGCTTCACTACTGACTGTGAATTCTAGGTCACTTTGCAATGCACCATCTGTATGGGACAGACTGATTAAAGGGCTTTTATCCAGCAGGTCATTCTTCAAACATTCACTTTCCAGATTACAGGGGGAACCTATGTTTTCATTTTTAACCTGCAGCTCTTGTAAAGTCTTCAAGACAGCAAATAAATGAGGTACTCTCCAAACCATTATAAATGTATTATATCCATCTTTCCACCAGTCCATTCTCGAAGGCACCCTTAACACTCCGATAAACAGCCTTCAGCACAGCCTTCATGTGCAAGTTTGAATAATTAATATTTATTTTTGGCTGCTAGTGATGAACATTTAGAGCCATCCATTGTTATTTTTACTTCCCTCCTGACATTCAGCTCCATTGACTTGAATGGAACCAAATGTGCAGTACTGTGAACAACTGATAGCCTCTTACACAGGTTTAGTGCTGGTGACCCATTGCTCCCCCTTGAAGTGTTAATCTGCTTCACTGTTACAAGGGGTATTGCAGCTGATCCAGAATGTATTCCCACTTGTACCACCCTACATATTTTCCTTCATCAACTCACAAATAGCAACCAGCGGTAGTAACCCTGACTGATTTTTTTACTCCGAGGCTTAAGCATAAATACAGGATTCATGCTCCCACCCCAGTCAAGTGCAAAGCAGTCAGTTAGAGTATCTAAGTCAATGCCAATGAATCTTCCCCAGGTGATTTGGCAAGAAAGCACAAACTATATTTTGTACTTCAGACTGCAAAAAGATAACCCTTTGATACCCCAGTCCTCAAATCACACTTTAAGCACTTCAGATCTGGAAATGTTACTGCACTGTTAAAAATATCAAGATATCTGGGGGTCATGATCTTAAGTTGCATTGTGGCAGTTTTGAGTATTTGAATTCAGTTTTGAAAGAGGCCAAGATTAAAAAAAATTTAAGCTGCTATAAATAAAATGCCAATGAAATTCTTGGACTAAAGCAACATTTGGAACTGCTAGTTAATACCTTTTGTAAGAGGAATTCCACAATCCTTACCTGGTCAGCCTGTCTAGGGCTCCCTGATCCCAAAATGTGGACTCTTAAATGCCCAGTAAGCCATTTAGTTACAGCAACTGGGGAAGGGTGACAAATGCCAACTTTGCCAAATTCTTCTATTTTCTCTGAATAAATGTATTAAAGAAGTGTCACGTTAACAGGGCCGCAGATAGTTCATATTGACTTTTGGAATGCAGCTTGGGTAAATGTGTGCTGTCTGGTTGAAAGGAAACACACGTTATGCCAGGAGCACTGTTCACATCATAGAAATGGGATTTTCTAGGAATTGAAGTAGTGCTGAGCTGAAGGGGGTAATGCATTTATGTTACAGCTCTTTAGGTGGGAGGTCTGAGCACTAGCCACACGACTTGAGCCAAAACAAATACTTGAGGAAAAGCCAGGCCTGTCCAGAGAAGTAGAAATCCATTCTCACAAAAACCACAAATAAATCTTCCAATTTCATTTCATTACGCACAGGCAAATCATTTGGCCGGAGCAGATGCCAGTTTATTTCCCCTTTGAAAAGTCAGCAGCTTGCCACAAGGGATATTTTGATTTAAAGAAAGATTTCTGATCATTTAGCAAACTGCAGCCACAGCCAAGATTGCCTTTCTGCCATTGAATGTTGTTTCTGTCACTACACCAGACAGATGACTAACTACAGAGGAACCGTAGCCCTCAGATCAAAAGCAAACGGAATCCATTTATAAGTTTCTGCTTTACAGTGTAGCAAGTATCTAGGCAGCTTGACGCTGAAGCAATAAACAATGTATGGAATGGAATAGAAAATATGAAAACTATATATTGCACTGGTTGTTGAAAGACAGATAAAAGAAATCAAATTCTCTGAAGAAGAGCCAAATTCTTGAGTCACTGTATCAGTGCAACAGTTCATAATACCCATCATGATGGCATGGAAATATCCATGCAGAAACATTTCAAAACATTTCCCCACCCCGCCTTATTTTCTTCATAACAAAAACCAGAATTGCTGGCTCTCAGTTTTGTGTCATTATTTCTGTCTTTGTTTTTCTGATGAACTTTATCCCCCACACAGCCCAGCAATACTGCAGAAAGAAAGGAAATAGACTCCTGCAGAACCTTCCAGGGTCCATCTTCCAAAATACAAGCTGACTGAATCAACCGTCAAGGCTCTCTGATGTTACACTTTGGTGAATTTAAACATTCCAATGTGAATAACCTATAAAGTGCAGAAGTAAAAACCGTGACGGAATAAGAAGACCGGATGCTTTCAGCCGGAACCCCTAACATTACTGCTAAGTACTCCTTTTTTTACGCACTTCAATACAGTTTAGCAGCTCAAAGGTAATAAAGTACATTTTGAACATTTGAAATAGTCTCTTCTGGTTCTTGCGTCTGCCGAGTTTTCTGAGGTTGTGGTGTAAAGGTGCTTCCCCAGAGACAACTCAGATTCAACTGAAAGATCCAAATACCATTTGAACGAAATCCAACCAGCTGCATTCCAACTTCCTTATTCATCTGTAGAAAACAAGTTACTTTCTCAAGTGTTTGTATTACGTGTAGCTTTAAATTTCTGAAATGTACACCCAGCAGACCTTACAACTAATTATCATTACCACTTCTCACTTAAGTGGTTCGAAGGCTCTTGAGCCAATGTAAAATGCATGAGGAAAGTGCCACTGAATCAAGGCAGTAAAGACGCAACATTAGCTATAGAAAGCCTAACAGATTTTATTTTGGCCAAACTCTACCAGAGACATTTGCTTCCTGCCATGAATTGGTTATCAGTCCAGAATATGAAGAACAATATTTTGCCCAAGGGTGTTCAAGGAGATAACGAATGCCTCAGCTTATGTCCCTACTGCTCCATTAGAATTATAATTTCCCAAGATAAACCACCATCACACAAAAAAAATCGCCAAAGTGGGTTCTTGCATTAAGCAAGTTTTCCATTTCTTTTGCAAATTCCTTAACTATCATGACACAAGTGAATCCATAAAAATTCTTATCAAGAAAGAAGTGTTATCAACAAACAAGGATTTTAAGTGACAAACTATTTTGTATTTTAATTATTTCTCCTCTTTCAGTAATTGTTCATTAATCATAGAACCACAGAGGGCGACACAGCTGCTAGAGCTGCCAAATCACAGCTCCAGCAAGACACTTCCATTTTTGAACTGGGGGACTGTGTGTCTGGAGTTTGCACGTTCTCTCTATGACTATGGGGGCTTCCAGCTTCCTCCCACATTCCAAAGATATGTTAGTTGATAGATTAATTGGCCCCTGTTAATTGTCCCTGGTATGTAGAGTCTACAAGGAGTTGATGGGAAAATGGGAGATGGCAGTCACTGACAATGTGAGAGGGCCAGTGTTAGTGTGGGAACTTCAGGTTTAGGCTCAGAGGATGTGGGAAGGCAGGGAGACCTCCAGTGTCCCCGATGACTCCAGCATCCAGCTGCAGCTTATTTCAGACGGTGTTAAGGAATTGCAACTAGAACTGGGTAAACTCCAGATCATTCGGGAGGCTGAGAGCTTGATCGACAGGACATACTTGGACACAGATAACTGGGCCACTGTCAGGAGGGGGAAATGGGAAAGGTAGGCCAGTGCAGATTACCCCTGTGGCCATTCCCCTCAACAACAGGACACTGTTTTGGACAACACACACAAAATGCTGGTGGAACACAGCAGGCCAGGCAGCATCTATAAGGAGAAGTACTGTCGACGTTTCAGGTCGAGACCCTTCGTCAGGACTAACTGAAAGGAAAGATAGTAAGAGATTTGAAAGTCGTGGGGGGAGGGGGAAATGCAAAATGATAGGAGAAGACCGGAGGGGATGGGATGAAGCTAAGAGCTGGAAAGGCGATTGGCGAAAGTGATACTGAGCTGGAGAAGGGAAAGGATCATGGAACGGGAGGCCTCGCGAGAAAGGAAGTACACTGTTTTGGACACTGTTTCAGAGGACAGGGGAATCCCTAGCAGAGGAAAGCCACAGTGGTCAGGTCTCTGACACTGAGTACAGTTCTGTTGCTCAGAAGGGAAGTTGGGAGAAGAGGTGAGCTGTAGTGATAGGGGATTCATTTGTCAGGAGAATAGGCAGGAGGTTCTGTGGATGATAACAAGATTCCCAGATGACGATGTTGCCTCCCAGGTGCCAGGGCCAGGGACATCTTAGAGTGGGTCCACAGCATTTTTAAATGGGAGGGTGAATCAGCCAGATGTCATTGCTCACATTGTTACAAAATATAACATGGGCAGGAAAGGGGACAAGGTTCTGCAAAGTCAGTTCAGGGAGTTAGGCTAAGATGAAAGATAGGACCTCCAGGGTTGCGATCTCTGGACTGCTACCCAGGCCATGTGCCAGTGGGGCCAGAAATAGGAAGATTATACAGTTTAACACATGGCTAAGGAGTGTTTCAGGAGAGAGGGCCTCAGATTTTTGCATAATTGGGCTCTCTCAGAAGGAAGGTGGGACCTGTACAGAAGGAAGGGTTTGCATTTGAACTGGAAGAGTACTAATATCCTTGCAGGAAAGATTGCTAATGCTGTATGGGGATTTTAAACTAGAATTACAACAGGATGGGAACCAGAGTGCCAGAGCAGGTAGTGGAGTGATTGTGGGGTAAATGTTGATAAGCCTGCATATGAAGTCAGAAGTCAAAAGGTTGAGTATAGTGGGATTAATGTTCTGAGTTGTGTATTGTAAGAAAGGCAGCTGAGTTGAAGGCATGGATCAACATGTAGAATTTGACATCGGAGCCATTAGTGAGAGTTGGTTGCAGGAGGGGCAGGACTGGCAGTTCAATGTTCCAGGGTTCTGTAGATAGAGTGGGAGGGATTAAAGGGTGGCATTACAGCTTGGGAAATGCCACGGCAGTGCTCAGACTGGTCGGAATAGAGAACTAATTTACTGATGCCATATGGGCAGAAATGAGGAATAAGAAAGGGATGCCCACATTAATGGCATTTTATTACAGACTATCCAACAGCCTGCAGGATTTAGAGAAGCAAATTTGTGGAGAGATCATAGACTGCTGCAGAAAACAAAAGGTTGTGATAGTAGGGAACTTTAACTTTTCACATGTTGTCTGGGACTGTTTGGGAATGAATTTGTCAAATGTGTTCAGGAAAGTTTCCTTAATCAGTACATAGAGGTCCCACCTACAGAGAGTGCGATACTAAATCACCTATTAGAGAATGAGACAGGGCAGGTGACAGAAGTTTGTGTGGGGGAAAACTTGTCATCTATTAATCAAAATGTGATCAGCTTCAAGACAATAATGCCGAAGGATAAGTCTGGTCCTCAGGTTGAGTTTCTAAATTGGAGAAAGGCCAATTTTGAAGTTATCAGGAAGAATCTGACCAACGTAGATTGGGACAGTTTGTACTTGGTAGTGCGAGGCCTTCAAAAGTGAAACTTTGAGAGTACAGAGTTTGTATGTTCCTATCAGAATGAAAGGCAAAGACAACAGGTGTGAGGAACCTTGGTTTTCAGAAGAGATTGAGGCACTGGTTAAGAAAAGGAAGGAGAAGCATAGCAGGCATAAGCAGAAAGGAGCAAATGAGATACTTGAGGTGTAAAAGAAACACAGGAAAACAATTAGGAGGGAAGTCAGGAGGCCTAAAAGAATGTATAAGGTTGCTCTAAAGGACAAGGTGAAGGAGGATCCCGAGGGCTTCTACCGATATATTAAGTGCAAAAGGATAGCAAGGGATGAAATTGCTCCTCTTGAAGATCAGAGTGGTAATCTATGCATGGAACTGAAAGAAAGGGATCATAAATAGATGTCTTGCATCTGTATTTACTCCAGAAAAGGACACAGAGTCTATAGAAGTGAGGCAAAGCAGCAGGTAGGTCCTGGACCATATAGAGATTTCAGAGGAGGAGGTGCTTGCTGTATTGAGGAAAATTAGGGTCGATAAGTTCCCAGGGCCTGACATTGACAATCTGGGAGGCTAGTGCAGAAATTGCAGAGGCCCTGGTAGGCATATATAAAATATCCTTATCCATGGGTGAGGTGCCAGAGGATTGGAGGATAGTAATGTTTTGCATTGTTTAAGAAAAACTCCAAGAATAAGCCAAGAAATTGCCGGTGAGCCTGACATCATTAGTGGGTAATTTATTGGAGAGTATTCCAAGGGAACAGACTTGTAAGTATTTGGATAGACATGGACTGATTAGGGATAATCAACATGGCTCTGTGTGTGGTAGTTATGTTTAACCTAATTTATAGAGTTTTTCAAGAAAGTTACTCGGAGTGTTGTTGAAGGCAAGGCAGCGGATGTTGTCTACATGGACCTTAGCAAGGCCTTTGGGAAGGTTCCACATGGGAAGTTGGATAAGAAGGTTCAGTCACTTGGCATTCAAGATGAGGTAGTGAATTGGATTAGATAATGGCTTTGTGGGAGAAACCAGAGAGTGGTAGTAAGTAGATGGTTGCCCCTCTGACTGGAGTCTTGTGACTAGTGGTGGACAATGCTGGCTCCATTGTTGTTTGTCATCTATGTCAAAAATCTGGGCGATAATGAGGTAAATTGGATCAGAATCAGGTTTAATATCACCAGCATATGTTGTGAAATCTGCTAACTTTGCGGCAGCAGTATAATGAAGTATGTGGTAAATAAACCGAGGGATGCAAACTGAATTACAATTTAAGTATATATTTGTCTATTAAATAGTTAATTTAAAATAAGTCGTGCAATAAAACAGAAATAAAAAAGTAGTGAGGTCATGTTCATGGGTTCAATGTCAATTTAGAAATCACATAGCAGAGGGAAAGTAGCTGTTCCTGGATCAGCAGAACTGTGGATCACAATAAGATTAAGGGTGTAGTTGACAGCGAGGAAGACTATCAGAGCTTGCAGTGAGATTTGGAAGAATGGGCTAAAAATGGCAGATGGAATTTAATGCAGTTAAGTGTGAAGTGCTGCACGTTCGGAGGACAAACCAGGTAGGACTTACACATGAGTAGTATGGCATTGAGGAGTGTGGTAGCATAGAGTGATGTGGGAACACAGATCCATAATCCCTTGGAAAGTACCATCACAGGTAGATAGGGTCATGGATAAAGCTTTTGACACACTGGCCTTTATAAAAAAAGGTGCTGAGTACGGGAGTTAGGGTGATATGTTTCAGTTGCATAAGGCATTGGTGAGGCTTAATCTGGAGTATTGTGTGTAGTTTTGCTCACCTACCTACAAGAAAGATGTCAATAAGATTGAAAGAGTACAGAGAAAATGTGCAAGGATGTTGCCAGGACTGAAGACCTCAGTTATAGGGAAAGGTTGAGTAGGTTAGAAAATTATTCCCTTGAAGTAGAAGAATGAGGGGAGGCTTGATAGAGGCACCATGGTAGCGGAGCACAACATTATTACAGTTCGAGACATTCCAGAGTTCAGAGTTCAATTCCGGTGCTGTTCCGCAAACAGTCTGTGTGTCCTCTCTGTGGAATTCATGGATACTTTCCCACTGCTCCAGTTTCCTCCCACAGTCCTAAGATGTATGTGGTAGGTTGGTAGGTTGATTGGTCATTGTACATTGTCCAGTGATTAGATTACGGTTACTCAGGGTTGTGAAAATGCTGGGGTGGCATGGCCCAAAGGGTCAGAAGGGCCTACTTCCCGCTATATCACAAAAAAAATCATGAGGTGTTGTGGTAAACTATGTATACCTGTCTGGACACGCCCCTCTGCTGACTGCTCCTGTGGCTCCTCCCACAGACCCCGGTATAAAGGCGATTGGAGGCACTGCTCCTCCCTCAGTCTCCAGGATGTAGTGGTCTCGTTTGCTGCTAATGAAAGCCTATCGTTCGCCTCCCGTCTCTGAGAGTTATTGATGGTTCATCAGGTGTATAGATATGGTAAATGAAAGCAGGCTTTTTCCAGTGAGGTTGGGTGACTCTAAAACTAAGTGTTAAGGTTAAGGGTGAAATGTGAAATGATTAAGGGGAACATGAGGGGGAACTTTTTCAATCAGAGGGTGGTGAGAATGCAGAACGTCCTACCAGCGGAAGTGATGAATGTGGATTTGATTTCAATATGGAAGGGTATGGAGGGCTAAGGTCCGGGTGCAGGTCGATGGGACCAGGCACATTAATACTTCAGCAAGGATTCGATGGGCTGAAGGACTCATTTCTGTGCTGTCGTGTACTATGACTATTATTTTAATTCATCAGCATTGATTTGGTGGGCCTGTTTCCACACTGTACAACCCTATGACTCCAATCACACAACCCAGAAATACACCATTCAGTCATTGTGCCTATGCTAGCCTACCGGTGGAATTTCCAATTAATCTCATTTTACTGCTCTGTTTACATAGCCCTGCAAACATCTCCTCATCAATATAAAATAAGAAGACTCCTTAGAGCTGTTGGGGACAGCTAAAGAGTGAGATAACTACTCTGGCATTGGAAAATGCATTTGAAATTACCCTTTATCATCACACTTGCACTGAAATCTCTGATAAATTCAATGTGCGGAAGTCAATCAACAGCAGCTGCTATTCCATTTACAACAGAACGTTCCATGAAATAAGGAGTTTGTCATTCTATTTCATTATTTAATATATTTCTGCAACTGTTCTTGCAAATTGCAGTCTAGAAATTGGATTGCATCCTAAAAGACACTCCATAGTTTGGAGCTGGAGTTGGGGAGGGTGGGCAGTGGGGGATTTAGGTGACTGCGGAGACATTGAGGGATCTTTCCAGTGCCAACTGTTGGTGCCTGGCAATATATAAGAGGTACCATGAGGAAGTGAGAGCTGGGAAATCCTTTCCAACCCCTTTGTGGGGGAGGCACAATGGAGAAGGCCGCAGAACTGGAAATTGGGTGTCTGGGCTTATTGAAGGATCGGAGAGCAGTTGGTGGAGAAGGTCGGTACCATTGGGCAGGAGCAATGGGAGAGAGGCAACAAGATGTTTCTGAGTAGGGTCCCAGCCTGGTGTTGCATGACTACGGCACGGTTGTTCCAGGGCTGAACACCGAAGGCACTCTGCAGAACATGAAGGCTTATTTCTCTGACAACATTCTTTACCCAGGGAATGACATTAAATGCACAAAGGCAACTTACAACTGGAAATGCCTGGCCAACCTCCAAACTAATACAACACAACCTACAAGTAATTCCAATCACATCCCATTCAACATGGAAATAAAATTGGCATTCATCTGTGTTGAAAGGAAAAAACAAAGTGCTACACATCTGAATGCCTCTTTGACTTGAGTCACCCTTCAGCTCCAGACTCCAGCTACAGGAGGAGAAATTCCCAATTGGGCTTTCAGGGTGAAAGGAAATGCAATCCAAAAGCCACCACTTCCTTTGCAGCAATGCATGAAAGGGAACCACACAAGCTGCTGGCAGACGGTAGTTATTAAGTAGGCAGGGTCTCTCCTTAGCTGGAAACATTTACAGAAACTGGTGCAGCCAACATTGAGCCGCAAGCTTTGAACGAGTGCTACATTTTAAACTTACCTCAAAGTAACATCTTACTTAGTGGCCATTATCCTCCTGTATCTGATCAATCAGCACAGACTCCCGTTTCTCTGCTGCACTGATCTGAATTATCTATAATGCTGCATTTTATTGTTGTCATTAAGTAGCCTCTTATTAAAACCCAGCTATTACCTGTTTGCACTTAATTCCAATAAAACTGTCATTGCTACCAGACCATCTTGTAGCTATCGTGGAATCACAGGGAGGAAGCAGCCAAGCCACCCAATTCAGTTTTGAACTAAGCTTCTGAAATATCGCTGCGCGGGCACTGGTATTCAGGCTTAGAGGGCGCATTGTTAAATTCCAAGTCAATAGCGAGCGAATCAATTTTATCCGATCATATAAGTAATACAGACCAGTTCTGAGCCTCATATCCACAGGAGGATTTCAAGTTATATTTGGCCAATTTATATTCTACTTGCATTTCAAACCAGGAGGTTAATTTGATGAAAAGATGAAAACAAGCCAAATTGCAAGCCATGCTAATAAAACCAGCCTTTTTGAAAGGCCGGTTTGGGGTGAAATCTTTGGTCCTAATTTCCAGCCATAAACTGAAGTTGCCCAGAGCATCAACTGCTAAATAATTGATTACAGCAATTTTTATGAGGCATTGTAACTACACTCCATTCATGCACTTCTGCCAAAAGTGGAAATTGGCCCGGCTGACAAATATATGCAATAGCATATTGGGGGGCTAAGTGACAGGCTGCAGAAGTTCTCCGTTAAAGCACGAGAGGATGTGGTGAATGTTGCTTAGAGGAGAGAGCCCCTCCCTGCACCCACCCCGTTAAAAATAGCGCTCGAAGCCTATCTCGAGATTAAGTTCATCATATAAACTAAATAAAGTAAAATAATGCTGGATGCTCCTGTAAGACCATAAGACCATAAGAAATAAAAGCAGAATTAGGCCATTCAGCCCATCGAGTTTGCTCCGCCATTCCATCATGGTTGATCCCAGATCCCACTCAACTCCACACACCTGCCTTCTCACCATATCCTTTGATGCCTTGACCAATCAGGAAATGATCAACACTTAAATACACCCCTGGATTTGGCCTCCACCTGATACTGTGGCAAAGCATTCCACAGATTCACTACACTCTGGCTGAAAAAAAATTCCTCATTGCCTCTGTTCTAAAAGGTCGCCCCTAAATTTTGAGGTTGTGACCTCTAGTTCTGGATACCCCCACCATAGGAAATGTCCTCTCCACATCCACCTTATCTATTTCTTTCAACAATCCGTAGTTTTCAATAAGATCCCCCTGCATTCTTCTAAATTCCAGTGAGTACAGGCCCAAAGCTGCCAAATACTCCTCATGTGTTAACCCCTTCATTCCCAGAATCATCCTTGTGAACCTCCTCTGGTCTCTCTCCAATGATAACCCATCCTTTCTGAGATATGGGGCCCAAAACTGTTGACAATCATCCAAGTGCAGCCTGACTAGTGTCTTATAAAGCTTCAGCATTATCTTCTTGTTTTTATATTCTATTCCCCTTGAAATAAATGCCAACATTGCACTTGCCTTCTTTACCGAAGAATCAACCTGTAAATTAACCTTCTAGGAGTCTTGCACGAGGACTCCTCAGTCCCTCTGCACCTCTGATGTTTGACCCTTCTCCTCATTTAGATAATAGTCTGCACTATTGTTCCTTTTACCAAAATGCATTATCATACATTTCTCAACACTGTATTCCATCTGCCTCTTTTTTGCCCATTCTTCCAATTTATCTAAGTCCTGCTGCAAATGCATTGCTTCCTCAGCACTCCCTACCCCTCCACCTACCTTCATATCATCAGCAAACTTTGCCACAGAGCCATCAATTCCAATATCTGAATCACTGACAAACAATGTGCAAAGTAGCGGTCCCAAAACTGACCCTTGAGGGACACCACGAGTCACCGGCGGCCAACCAGATGGACCCTTTTATTTCCACTCGGTACCTCCTGCCTGTCAGCCATTCCTCTTTGCATGCCAGTATCTTTCCTGTAACGCCACAACATTGTATCTTGTTAAGCAGCCTCATGTGCGGCACCTTATCAAATGCCTCCTGAAAATCCAAGTAAGTGGCATCCACTGCCTCTCCTTTGTCCACCCTGCTTACTACTTCCTCAAAGAACTCCAACAGATTTGTCAGGCAAGACTTCCCTTCACAGAAACCATGCTGACTTTGACGTATTTTATCATTAGTCTCCAAGTACCTCAAAACCTCATCCTTAACAATAGACTCCAACACTTTCCCACTTTCCCCGTAAGATGAATCTGTCTCGATTAGCTGACAACTCATGTGGTGGACCACAGCAGAAAAACATAATCTGTCAGATGGTTGAGGATTTCCCCACATTTTCCTGGAGAGGTCCATAAACAGAATGATATTTCCAGCATCACTACTGCTGGGACTGCTGATGGTGGGAGGACAATCAGCCCATTGCAGATGGCCGTACAGAACGAAAGCTCATAGAGGTGGCTGGGAGATGGTGGGGTGGAGGGGGAAGGAGCTTCATTTTTAGAATAATGTTATAGCCAGCTGCTGAAGAGACAGAGTTAGCCAACATGGAAGCTACGAGAGCTATATAGGACCCTGGTCAGATCCCACTTGGAGCACTGTGCTCAATTCTGGTTGCCCACTACAGGAAGGATGTGGAAGCCATAGAAAGGGTGCAGAGGAGATTTGCAAGGATGTTGCCTGGATTGGGGAGCATGCCTTATGAGAATAGGTTCAGTGAACTCGGCCTTTTCTCCTTGGAGCAATGGAGGATGAGAGGTGACCTGATAGAGGTGTACCAGGTGATGAGAGGCATTGATAGTGTGGACAGACAGAGGCTTTTTCCCAGGGCTGAAATGGTTGCCACAAGAGGACACAGGTTTAAGGTGCTTGGAAGTAGGTACAGAGGAGATGTCAGGGGTAAGTTTTTTATGCAGAGAGTGGTGAGTGCGTGGAATGGGCTGCCGGCAACGGTGGTGGAGGTAGATATGATAGGGTCTTTTAAGAGACTTTTGGATAGGTACATGGAGCTTAGAAAAATAGAGGGCTATGGGTAACCCTAGTAATTTCTAAGGTTAGTAATGTTTGGCATAACTTTGTGGGCTGAAGGGCCTGTATTGTGCTGTAGGTTTCCTATGTTTCTACGAGAGAACAGGGGAATCAAGAGAGAAAGGAAGAGGAATTATGGGTAAGAGTGAAGGTGAGTGAAGGAGGAAGGAACTGAGGGATAGTGACTGAACAGAGAGAGCAGGGATAGAGAAACCGAAAGCAGAAATTTGGGGGCATTGAAGGAGGGGACATGGAAGAAGCATGTACAACAGTGAGTGTGTGTGTGTGTGTGTGTGTGTGTGTGTGTGTGTGTGTGTGTGTGTGTGTGTGTGTGTGTGTGTGTGTGTGTGTGGTGTGTGTGTGTGTGTGTGAGCACGCGAACACATGTCATTAGACAGAGCCGGGTCTCCAATAGACTTGGTGCTCCTAGCCATTGGAATAACCCCTTGCACTACAGAATAAAACTCAAAAACAAAATACAGTTGCTGGAAATTTGAAGAACAAAGAGAAAATGTCAGAAATGCTCAGCTGGTCAGGCAGAAAAGAAACAAGGTTAATATTACATGTCACAGACTCTGTTAGATGCTGTCTGACCAACTGAGTGAGTGCTCTTAGCATTTTCTAATTTGGTCTCACTCTGTCAAGTCCATGTGATAGCAGTATACACAAGATGATCTACAGTCAAAGAATTCTCACCCCTCATCTTGCACACCTTTGTGCAATTAAACCATCTTTGATGCTGACAGGTTTTTTCCAAACCAAAATGGTCAATAAATAGAAGAAAGCAGATGCATTGCATTAATTATAATAGCTGAGTTTGCATTTGCAAACAAACTGAACAAAGCTAAAAAATATTGGGGCTAGATGGACAAATGTTTGTACAGCATGGCTCATAATATAGGAATAGAAATAGTTCATGGTGTGGTTTGGCTTTCAACTCTGCATGGAAATGGATCGAGAACGAAAAACAGAATATTGTCTAAGAGAGCAATACATCCAACCTCAGGGTAGCTACAAAGGACCAACACAATACCGTTACTTAGATTCATTTTTCAAACACTATCACCAAAATCTTCCAAAACATCTTCATTTGTATACATAGTACCACTTCTTCTCCACTGCTGTCAGGTTCTTAAACTTTATGGAGAAATGCTGCGTGTATCTGCAAGGGCAAAGAACTAGAGGATGGGCGAGGATGACAGGTTTGAAAGAGAGGAGAAAAATTAAGGACAGAGAAAGAAACAAACACCATGATAATGTTATGGGACAGCTTCTGGAGCAACCAGCCAGGATCTCTTTAAAGATAACTGTTTAGGATGCAAGATGCAAAATGCAAAGAAATCTTGTTCCATTGTGGTTAGATCCATCAATGTGGAACACATAATTGAGTCCAGATGAAGGGTCTTGACTCAAAATGTTGACGGTCTATTTTCCTCCTCTGAGGCTGCTAGAGTTCCTCCAATAGCTTGTTTATATTTTTGCTCCAGATTCCAGCATCAGAAGTTTCTTGTCTCTCAAAATTGTGTGTTCCAGTTAGGGTACAGCACCCCACTGTGTATGGGATAAAGAAAAGCAGGGGAAAGTGTCATTAAAAAGGGTGACAGCCAAAGTATGTGTAATAATGGGGATATGTGAAGCAGTTAACAGCTCCATTAATAATGGCCATATCAGAGAGAGAGAGAGAGAGAGAGAGAGAGAGAGAGAGAGAGAGTGTGTGTGTGTGTGTGTGTGTGTGTGTGTGTGTGGTGTGTGTGTGTGTGTTTTATGCACACATGTATATACATGTAGTCTGAGTACAGGTTATTCTAAGTTGTAGGTATGAGCTAAGTGGATAATGTAGAAGTAATACTGCTTTAGTTTATTCGAGCTGCCTGTTTTTTTAGACAGCTCCCCACAGACAAAAGAGTGCATCATAATGAGTACACAATGCTTTATCAAGATTGTCTTGAAAGCCATTTTCACAAAATCCCTTCTGGCAGCAATATTTGGATGTATGCTGACAGTCACTGGGGACTGGCACAGATGCACTTTGTTTAGCTATAATGGATTCTCTCTTCGGAGCAGTGCAGAGCAAGAAGAAAGCAAGCCAGTGTGCTTTGAATATCTCGGGAACCAACATTTGCTTTCAGTCAGGGAGGTACTTCTGCACAAATTAGGTTTCCCTCAGAAATGAAGCAAGGTTTCAAATTAAATAGCTTGTTTGTCTGAAGTGCCAATACAGTGATTGGTATTTCAAGAAACTCAGTTCATGCCCTCTGCTGGTGAGCAAGGAGAAGACATGTATGGTAAATTTCACCCAGTGCCCTGTGGATTCTGGACAGGCTGTATACTGTATCTTTCACTAATGCTATTATCATATGTTTATTATTGCCCTTTACAATATTTGCTAAAATCTAGGATTCTATTGTCAGATTTTAAAGTGATAGCGTAGCAACAAAAGACATATTGTGATTTGAAATATTTGTAATTGATATAATGTGATAAATGCTGTCAAAACTACACTACATATTAAATATCCACAGAAAAAAATGATGCCTTTTGGGGGTTTTATGATCATAATATACATAACTTGGGATGATGTCTTTTTCTGCATGTAAGGCGAAATCCTATGAGTCCAATTGCCTATTACTGTATGGCCCTTCAAACCAGACAGTCATAGCTGCCTTCTGGAAAATGAATGAAATTCCCTCGAGTACAAAATTAAATTCTTTCAAGCACATAAGCAGCCCAGCAGACCTCCTATAGAGGTCACTTCAGTCAGGTCTCCATCAGATTTACTAACTACGGGATCTTAATTGTTTATGACACATCCTATCATTAAATATGCATTTCTGACATCGCTCCAACCCCCTTTGAGAACAGCCTCAGCTGTGAGACACTGCTGGCTTTAATAAGCATGGTGTCATGGTTATAGGTGGAAGCACATGAACATTGTGTACTGCTTTCTGATATGACATAATCTCGCCATTACATAGCACAGTATATACATTCTAGTTTCAGCATTCAGGTCAACAGAGGTCAGAATTTAAATACATGCTCCTTTAAAAAGGTGCTAAGAGACTGCAAAAACACTGCTACAGCTGAGTTTCCTGGCTCCTAGTCCCTGGTTGGCTCTTATTCTTCCAAACAACTCTGATGAGAATAAACCTAGTAATGTTTTCACCCCGGAGAGATTTATGACAACGTACATTACGCGATGATGTGGTTGACTTCACCCAGTTTTGACATCGGCTCTCAGTTTGGAGATGGGATGGAGTGTGTGTGGGAGGTGGGGGGGGAGTCGAGATGATGGATACCAACTGATCTGTTCAGGTAACCTGATACTGCAGCACATTGCCAGACAAGTCCACAGGGAGCCAGTGTTTCATCCAAATGCTGTTTGAAATTAAAACCCACGAAGGAATACGACTATATACATGCTGCTGTAACCTCATATCTGTCACTCCCATCCTGATGCCCAAATGCTTATGTAATTTTTGCCACAATGTTCAAAACCAGTATTTTTTATTGCCATGATTCAGTTCTGATGAATCACTCAAGCAGGTTGACTCTCCAAAGTCAAGCGTCACCAAAGTAATTAGCTTCTGTTGTTCACAACGTGCTGACGATGAAGTCATTGTCAAAAAATTGATAAAGGACATTAAGTAGAACATTTGATTAGCTGCCATCATGAATTTGTCATCTCAACACTGACTAACGATATCACAGCCTGCATGATAATCAGGGTTTGGACCCTGTGACAATTATAGCCTATAAACAGGCACAAACAGAATAGGGACAGGATTATATCCAGATCACTCTTTAGCTTGTTGGCTTAAAAAAAGAGTATTTAGCCAAAGAAATTTATATTGTAATTCCTTGCTAAAGCTGGGGGTGGAGTGAGGTCGGGGATTGGTGGTTCTTGGCGAAGTGGAAATTCTCCTGATATTTTTTAAGGAACATCGCCACCACCATTAAGTGATCGTGAATAAAAGATCTGCTGCCAGTTGGATCGCTCTCAGATATTTGGTTCTGCTGGCTTTAATGTTAGGTACAACAGACGGCCAATATTTAATACTTGCCACTCAGGACAAAAATCTCCTACTGAATATTATGCTAATTACAGTTTTTATACTGTCTTTTGTGAAAGCATTGACTTACAGCGAGCAAGTATCTCATGGCATATGCAAATCCACACACATAACCCAGTGACATACAACATAGTCATTCATCTTTGGATGTTAATTGATATTGTTAACCTAGTTCTGTATGCAATTTGCACAACATACCCAATGGTATTTAAGGTCAAATGATCCAAAACCACAAAATATATTCAAAGAGGAATTAGATACCATTCTTACAGCTAGAGATTAAGAGATATGGGGAGAAAGCTGGAACTTTAATTTAGATGATCAGCTGTTTTCATATTGAAAGGCAGAAAAGTTTGAAGGGTTGAATAGAATACGTTGATTTTGATTTCCTATGTTTCTGTGGATTCGCTGCTCATCGCATTATTCATGGTTGACATTCTCACCTTGGAGTCACAAAGTTGTCCTTTCAAGCCGCACTCTATTTTTGAGACTACGGCCAACTTTTCACTGCAGTACTAAATGAGCTCTGTGTTTCGGATGGGGCATTAAACCAAGGCACTGATTGCTCCTTCACGTCAATAAAAAATATCCCATGGTGCTAGTTCAAAGAAGAACGGACGTTATCCCCAATGTGCTCATCAATATTTATTCATTAATTAACATCACCGAGAAACAGATTATCTGTCATTGAGGCAGTGCAGTCTCTGAAAGCTCTCTATGCAAGCACTGGCTTTCTGTTCCCTACAGTACAACGGAGACTATAGTCTGAAAGGGCATCCCTGATAGAAAAAGTGTTTCTGGCATCCATGAGTTTATGGAAGATGTTACACTTTAAAGCATTTTACTATTTACACTGTGTTGCTTTCAGTGTAACAAAATAAATCATTTGAAATAATAGACAGTGATAACCAATAACAAAATAGGCCTGGTAATTTTACGCTGCCTAAGAAAGCCCGCGCAAGGGATACTATGCTGGGAGTTTGTGACAATCATGTGAGGCCTCCTGCAGCAAAATTTTACCATTCATGGGGCATAACAGACCTTGGATACCTCCCTCATCAACTCACCAGCTCCACCATATCAGAGTGAGCAGAAGAGTTCAGTCTAGCAGCAGATTGCAAGTTGGTGTTTAAGGGGAAGATTGGGCTGGACAGATGAGTGGGGAGGAGTGGGAGAGTAGCCAGGAAACTGGAAGTCAGCAGGATGGGCAGAGCGGCAATCAGCAAGTGGGGAAGAAGGTTATTCAATCAGAAAGTCCTGAGGAGACATAACAAGCAGGTGGCAAGTGGGGGTGTATGTGGGAGGTAACTGTCTAACCCAGTAAAAGATAAGACAACCGCCCGCCCCAGGCATTGTCCTGCTTTAACTAAATCCAGATTTGGCCTGATCCCTACAGTTAAGACCTTGCAGTACATGAGGCATGATCTGTTTGTTTCCTTTCAAGCAAAACCAACACACATTAGCACAAACATAATGCTTAACTGAAATAAAAAGAATCCTCCTTCGTTGAAATTTCTTATAACTGTGGGCTATAAAGCTGACCACACCACTTAGAAGACCTGCAGCAAATAATACTTCATCATTCGAGCACAACGTACATTCAAAATCACATGATATGAATAATGTGGTTTGGGGACATTCCTTCCAAATGCATTTTTCATCCAATTTCATCCATCTGCAAGTTCTCTCTCCCTCACCACACCTACTCGCAGCTGAGAGAGAGAGAGAGAGAGAGAGAGAGAGAGAGAGAGAGAACAGTGTACTGTCCTCGCCCGATCACCGCCACTCTAAATGAGGTGAATTAATGCTCTACCTTCTGCTTCCTGAGAGAATATATCTTGTTTCATTTAGTCTGAGTTACATTTCCCACTTAGTGGGAACTTGCAGCTTTGACTCAGATACGTGGAGCCAGACGCATGCATTTAAGGCTCCTAGCATCCATGAGAAAGAGATTTCCATTCCATCTGTTTGGACTGGATTCAAGCCCTGGTCCCAAGGGTAAAAGAACAATGTGCCAACTCATTGTTTCTGGCCGGGTCCAATTATCCTACAAAAATTCTTCATTTTAAAGTTATTTTATCCGGCCCTCCCTCAACTGGTCAGCTGCTGAAATCCTCACCAGGCCTTTCAGCAAGTCGCCCAGCCTCTCGTTCTCCACAGCCAGTAAACAAGTTCACCTGAAATGTCACTCTGCGTTCCTGATCACAATGCATCAACACTAACATTCTCATTCTTGTTAAATCTCTCTTGTCCTCCCAGCTGCACCTTTGAGCCTGATAACCCTCTTAAGCAACTACCACACTCCAATTTTGACCTCCTGCGCATCTCCGATTTTAGGCATTCTATTTTAGCTCATTAGCACTCGAATTCCTTTTTTAAACCACTCAGTCTCTCGTTCCACACTTAAGGCATGCTTTGAAACCTACTTCCTTATCAACCTTAAGGAATCTGCCCAAACTCCATGTGTCCTCATTAAAAATTATGGATGAAACTGTAATTGAGCAAAGGGCAGACTTAATGGCAGATGGCTGAGGTAAATATACCTTAGAATGAGAAAGACAGAGTGATTAAAGCCAGGGCTTCCTGGATGACTAAAATGATAATTAAATTAGGTGTCAAGTTCAAAACAGACTGAACATCGCAAGGTCAGAGGGGAAGTAATAAAGGACATGAGGGAGTTAAAGGGAGAGTATGAAAAATATATTTTACCAAGAATCAAAAACATTTTGCAGACACATGTAAACTGTAAACAGCACGAGGAGTGACAGAGCTGATCAGGCATTGAGAATGATGCCTCTCGTTGGAGGCAGTGGTGCAGCTCAAATACGACAGGAGGACCTTATGTCGGTCTGTACCAATGAAGAAGGTGCTGGGATTTCAGCATAGGAAGAATTTCAAACCATTGGATGGCTAAAAATTGATGAGAAGGCATTTGAAGTGAAAGTGCCTTGTTTCACATCAGATTCATATATGAGGGAAATAAAGAGGTATTTGTGAGGCAGCAATGAGAGTTGATCAGGCAGATACTTTTGATGCCTACATGGACTTTCAAAGAGCATTATATAAAGTTCACATAAAAGTTGTGACTCACGGGGTAGCAATGATTCCTGCTCTTCTACATGGCAAGTAATGTGCTACTGAATTGCAAGGAAGCAGAGCAATCCAATTTTCAGTGGGGAAATAATTGTGAAACTGGATTTCACTCTGTTGTGCTTATGCTTGTCCCTGAAGGTTCCAACTTATAGTCTTAAAGCAATGTGTGCTTAATTCTCAAGGTAGAGCAATACACAAGGATTATAAGACCATAAAACAAAGGAGCAGAATTAGGCTATTTGGCTTATCGAGTCCCCTCCACCATTTCATCATGGCTGACCCGTTTTTCCTCTCAGCCCCAATCTCCTGCCTGCTGCTCATCTGCCTTCATGCCCTGACCAATCAGGGATCTGTCAAACTCTGCCTTAAGTATACAAACAGACCTACCTTTCACAGCTGCCTGTGGCAACAAATTCCACAGATTCACCACTCTCTGGCTAAAGAAGTTCCTCCTCATCTCCATTCTAAAAGGACACCCATCTATCCTAAGCTTGTGTCCTTTGGTCTTAGACTCTCCCACCGTAGGCAACATCCTCTCCACATCCACTCCATCAAGGTCTTTCACCATTCGATAGGTTTCAATGAGGCCACACCTCATTATTCTGAATTCCAGTGAATACAGGCCCAGAGACATCAAACGCTCTTCATATGACAAGCCGTTCAATCCTAGAATTATTTTTGTGAGCCTCCTTTGAACCCTCTCCAGTTTTAGCACATCCTTTATCAAGATAAAGGGCCCAAAATTGCTCACAATACTCCAAGTGAGGCCTCATCAGTGTTTTATAAAGTCTCAATATTACATCCTTGCTTCTATATTCTAGACCTCCCGAAATAAATGCTAACATTTCATTTGCCTTCCTCACCACAGACTCAACCTGCAAGTTAACCTTTAGGGAAACCTACACAAGGACTCCCAAGTCACTTTGCTCCTCAATTTTCTGTATTTTCTCTCTATTTAGAAAATAGTCAGCCCTTTAATTTCTTCTACCAAAGTGCATGACCACACACTTCCTGACACTGTATTCCATCTGCTATTTCTTTGCCCATTCTCCTAATCTGTTAAGTCCTTCTGTAGCCTCTCTACTTCATCAAAACTACCTGCCCCAGCACCTACCTTTGTATTCTCTGCAAACTTTGCAACAAAGCCATCAATTCCATCATCTGAATCATTGACATATAATGTAAAAAGAATTGGTCCCAACATAGACCGCTGTGGAATAACACTAGCCACTGACAGCCAATCAGAAAAGGCTCCCTTTATTCCTGCCAGTCAGCCACTGCTTTATCCATGCTAGAATCTTCCCTGTAATACCATGGGGGCTCATAGCTTGTTAAGCAGTCTTGTCAAAGGCCTTCTGAAAATCTATATAAACAACCACCACCGATCCTCCTTTGTCTATAATTCCTTCAATGTGGCAACAAGGTCCTGCCTCAGCCCCAGGACTACATTCAACACAAGGTAATGATTAGTTAATTATTAATTAATGCAAGTGGCCAATGCAGCAAGGAATTCCTATATTATTCCTATGTGTTGATTTATAAATCAATATTACTGTTCCCCAAAACATTAAGTGATACAATAATTGCAACTGCTGTAAATAAGTGAGATGGGCTCTGGGAAGTGAAGTCACAAGGGCACAATGGTAATCATTGATAACAGTGGCAAATTCTTCCTCAGGGCACATATTTTCTTCATAAATAGAATGAACAAGGAAATACCTCGAGGAATACATTTCCAAGCAAAAATCCAATCCACATGATGCTTTACAATAATGACACCCTTAGCACATTGATTGATAGTCCAATTGTCTATTTCTGGAACACTGCAGATATTGTTTGCAAAGCCAGTTGATGCAGGAGGTTATAATGCAAGCCAGGATAACTACATTGTTTTAAAATCAACACGAGCATGTAGGTGACAACATAGCAATCACAGTGTCTTCTGGTTAATTGGGACACTTCTGGACTAATACATTTTGGCCCAATTTAGCAGCTCCCCCAATTAGTCGAAGGTTTATGAAAATAGTTAAAATGTTTATAAGAGACAGACCACCATTTAACTGAGTAACAGACTATGTATTTAAATGAAATACAGAACAAATATAACACTCCAACAGTACTACGGTACTATAAAATTGTGTATTATTTCTTAATCGTTATTGATGGAGGAATTCATCCAGTGTACAATGGCGTATTCTTTTGATTGATTGCAAATGAGCAAGATTAGCGCAGACACTTGGTGCAGATAATGGACTGAATCCGACAATGAATTTCCTCGCGTTCTTTGTAGTCACTAGCTCGAGATCAGATGTGTCACCTTCATCACTCTCCTCATCTTCATATTTTCCGATTTCCCACCTTGGTGTTTTGATACAACGCTTCCGAAAATTGCATCCTCCAAATCTTCATTTTCATTGTAACATTTAAGATGACCGTCCATACCTTCAAATTCTTTATAGTTCGTAACTACAGAAAGTCGTAGATTCAGCCCAGTCCATCACGGGTAAAGCCCTCCCCACCATTGAGCACATCTTTATGGAGCACTGGCACAGGAAAGCAGCATCCATCAGAGACCCCTACCACTCAGGTCACGCTCCCTTCTCACCACTGCCATCAGGAACAAGGTACAGGAGGCTCAGGACTCGCTCTGCTAGGTTCAGGAGCAGTTATTATGACTCAAGCATCAGGCTCTTGAACCAAAGGGGATAACTTCACTAACTTTACTTGCCCCATCACGGAAATGTTATCACAACCTATTGACTCACTTTCAAGGACTCTTCATCACATGTTCTCGATATTTATTTCCACAATTTGTTGTTTATTGTACACTAGTGCAATACCCAGTTGGTGCAATCTTTCATTTATTCTATTATGGTTATTGTTCTATTATGGATTTATTGAGTAAGAAAACAAATCTCAGGATTATATATGGTGGCATAAATATACTTCGATAATAAATTTACTTTGAACTTTGAATTAAAAGATTGATTAATGCATTATAAACACATCATGAAAGTATTAGCCAGATGAGGGATGCTGGGGAAACAAACCTTCGTACATTTATACTTCAATAATAAATTTACTTAGAACTTTGAACTTTGTTGAAGTCGTAAATTAGTTTATTTTCACTCGTGGCTTTTTCTGGCTTCTCCAAGCCTTAATGCTTGAAACCACAATGAGTGTTGATGAAGGGTCTCAGTCTGAAATGACGACTGTACTCTTTTCCATAGATGCTCTTTGGACTGCTGAGTTCCTCCAGCATTTTGATTTGTGTTATGAGCAAAACAGTTCTGAATTGTCTTACTGCTTATTTTTCGGCAACCATCAGCAATGAACTGCACTGCCTGTAAAACAATCACTGCACTTCAAAAAAATCACTCATTTTTTGAATTGGCATATGTTGGCCCAAATAGATAGCATAACACAGGCACACACAACTGATGCTATTTAAAATTTATTCACTCTAAGTATAGTGTCTAACAGCCACACAAGTGTACAGGATGGATGCTAGTTAGAAACAGTTGGCAACAGTTTCCTGCTACAATTAAACAGCAAAGTGTTCCAAATTAACAAAGGTAATCCCAGCTATTTTCCCGATATGTTTTTGTTCCTTAAGAATTGTCCCTAATAAGTAACTGCCCCAATTAACTGGAATCCAATGGACTTACTTTAATCCATATATTTTAATTCTTTGACATTTCTCTCTGGAATTGCTCTGCATTGAGCAAAATGTTAGAGCTTCTAAATGTTTGTAAATGTTAGAGCTCTGCGCAGAAACAAAATGCAACTGGAAATGATCAAAAATTGGCTAAACATAAAAGTTTGTTATAATTCATTACATGAATATGAACCATTTCTAAACTACTATCAACTCTCAGTTTTATTAAGTATCACTTAGGGAAAGAACTAGATGCTCAACAACTGGAAAATTCCTTCAGGATATGTCAGAAGTGAGCCTATCATTTACTCAAGTCAACAATACGATGGTGATCACCAGATTGTACCAATTGAGCCAAAGGATGAAAGTCTTTCAAAGCAGTCTTCTTCACTCTGAACGACAAACAACAGAAAATCTGCAGATGCTGGAAATCAAAGTAATACACACAGAATGCTGGAGGAACTCAGTAGGCCAGGCTGCATCTAGGGAAAAGAGAAAAGAGTTGATGGTTCGGGCCGAGACCCCTCATCAGGATTGGGAAAAAAAGAGATTAGAAGTCAGAATAAAAAGGTGGGAAGAGGAGAGGAAGAGGTACAAGGTAGTGGAAGATAGATGAAACTGGGAGAGGGGGAAGGGTGAAGTAAAGAGCTGGGAAGTTGATTGGTGAAAGAGATTCAGGGCTGGAGAAGGGGGAATCTGATAGGAGAGGACAGAAGGCAGTGGGAGGAATGGAAGCGGGATGAGCACCAGAGGGGTGTGATGGGCAGGCAAGGAGATAAGGTGAGAGGGGGAAATGGAAATGAGGAATGGTGAGGGGGTAATTACTGGAAGTTTGAGAAATCAGGTTGGAGGCTACCCAGACAGAATATAAGGTGTTGCTCCTCCAACCTGAGTGTGGTTTCATCGCCAGCAGTAGAGGAGGCCATGGACTGACATGTCAGAATAGGAATGGGAAGTGGAATTGAAATGGGCGGCCAATGGGAGATCTTTTTTCTGGCAGACAGAGCATAGGTGCCCGGAGAAGTGGTCTCCCATTCTATGTTGGCTCTCACTGATATACGAGGGGTGATTGATAAGTTTGTGGCCTAAGGTCGAAGGAGTCAATTTTAGAAAACTTAGCACATCTATTTTTCAACATAGTCCCCTCCTACAGGACAACACTTAGTTCAGTGCTCATGGAGCATACAGATCCCTTCTTTGTAGAAGTTGGTGTCTTGAACCTCCAGGTGGTCCACAGCAGGGGTGATTGATAAGTTTGTGGCCCAAGTTGGAAGGGGATGAGTTACACAGCTCTTGCTACATGCACGTGCAGTTCAACTCTTTGAGTGATTATGCAGAAAGTTTGAAGTTAATAACTCATCTCCTTCTACCTTAGGATGCGAAATTATCAATCACCCCTGCTGTGGACCACTACTGGAGGACTAAGACACTGACTTCCACAAAGAAGGGATCCGTATGCACTACGACCGCTGGACTAAGTGTGTAAATGTAGGGAAAATGAATGTGCTAGGTTTTCTAAAATTGACTCCTTCTACGTTAGGCTACAAACTTATCAATCACTCCTCGTACAGACGTCCACAGACTGAGCCAGGTATCCTGCTTAACTCAATTCCATTACATCAATAAAAATAAACTATAACCTATACAGATACAACAGTTCATTAGGTTGTATGACTTTAGAGCAGTCATTCATAACTTCTACAGGGCGTTGGGAGTCCAGCGGAGTGCAAGGGTTAACAGGGGTTCATGAACCTTGAGTAATTTTGAGGAAATTTAATTAGAAATTACGTATTGCCGTGCTGACTGCCACAGCCTTCTGGCTACCTGTAATCACTGAGAATCCTCAGACATCTGAGCTCATTACAAGTAACTGCCTTTGGCATCTTCAGATCTTTAAGGTAGAATGATTACTATTAATAATTGAATAATATTGAATTAGTATTCAATAATAATTATCAAATATTATTATTAAGGAATTGAAGAGAAGCCTTTATGTTTAGTGCAAAGAGTGTCATTAAGTTTGCAATTCTTGAGTAGTCCATACAAGTCAAGAATTGGTTAGGTTTTGCCACTGACCATGTGGCAAATTCATCAAATTTGCAGTAATTCATCAATCCTGCAGACTGCAGGTTACAGCCCTCCTTCCACATTTGTGTACAAAATTCTGAAGGCATGATAATATTGAAGTGAAAAGAAAATGAGTAAAATAAATCCACTCTGCTAATCATCATGTAGGCAGTGGTCACCCTTTTTAGTGAGCGACCAGGCGCTTCAACTCAACAGATTAATTTTACTTTTTTTGGGCAGACCTCAAGGTGCGTCATTTGCTGCAAGGGAATTTAAACACACCTCAGCTGGTTCTTGCAAAACCATTTAGAGCAATGATTTCCACTTTTCTTCTTTTCGTCATCAGAATTATTGCAGCGACCCGCGCAGGGCAGCGTGCTGGGGCTGTGCCTCCGAACAGGCTTCCTGATCTCAGTTGCAGTCACACTGCAGAGACTGAGCAACGGCACAGCCCTCCTGAGAAATAAGGCAGTCGTTCACTCACATTACATCACCAGTATTACAACATGGACATAGGCCTGTCACCCCTGCTGGAGATGAGGTTCCAGTAAAGGATCACTGTATATGAGAAACGTAATATCAATCACGGCACCAAAGCTGGGGAACACATACTACCATGAGTCACCACCTCTAACTGAGAGCCCCTATCTGTTTGAATCTGATTACTAAAAGCACTGCATGCCGCCTATTTTAATATCCTGTTGTTGAGCTGTTGGATTTGCTTCTCCCTTCTGAGTACGTGTGAAATTGTTTCCAGTCTTAAGTGCAACGAGATACTCCCTCATGCTAAGTGGGCTCCCTGCTGCATCCCCACCCTGACACTTTGGCTAAACACATTAAATAAACTGGCCTAACCTTACTGTTCGGAATTAGTTGGGTGCTTTGAATGTTTTCAAGCAGCAATAATTCTGTAATCGCTGGCCTCAGTTGACCTCAAATCAATGTTATTTCAGAGATTGACTAGGTTTGCAAAGATACCTTCACTTAATACACTTCTTTTCACAGTGTTGGGCACAATGCAGCCTGTCATCAAAATGAAAAATGGTTTCTTGGTAATCTTGTGTTACTAGGTAAATAATTAACGTACAAAGCACCATTCCAACATTAGTAAACAATAGCAGATCTGTGTTGGGCTGCTACTGAAGCTCTCCAACATAGAGAAATAATAAAACTACAAAATAACTGGGCTTTAAATAATTATCCAGTTCTGACAAATAAATAAGCCGGAAGGAATCTCCAGGCGCAGCTTACAGCTGGCTTAATTGATCACTTTAAACATCTATCTTTATCACAACTACCCAAATTGTGCAATGGATAACTTTATGAAGTGAACTTTTGCGAAGTATATGAACATATGGTTAAACAGGCCCTTGCATATTCAGGAAAGGGAGATAACTGAGATCATGGATCAAACTGCAGGGAATATGGACAGTGCTAGGAAGCCTCAATATCCACACAAATTTGATGGATGCTGAATACTCAATCACACATGCTGTGAGTCTCTTGTTTGCATTTATATTGTTAATTTTTTTGCACTTTACAATCCCCTTATTAAAATTACCCAGCAGTTTCAACATGTAAGCAACTGAATGAGTTCTTTGGAACAGAGAGGTATTTCTGTAAAATCTGATTGGATAATCTTCCAAAAATCAAAGGCCAGACACAGCATAAACTGAAATAAAAATTAGGACGAATACCTGCTCCAGTCATATTCTTTGTAAGAAGACAGTTTTACAGTTTAGTGATAAGGGCTCAAGGCTGCTTTGCCCTGAGCATTGGTAAGGTACTTCTTCTGGAAATGAAGAGAAGCTTGAAAACAAATAGCATGTCACAGGTGAGTTGTAAAGATGTAGTAAGCATTGGTTAAATCAAGGGAAAACTGCCTTGCTATTCTTGGAAGGGGTACCAAGATTTTTGATACTATCCTGAGAAGTGAGGGAGGTTGTCATCTAAAAGCAAAGACCTTCAAAATGCTGAGTTTAAGTTTCTGAAATGGGACTATAAATACACATTTCTCTGACAAAAGAGGTCACAGTTGACATCCAAGTAAGTCCTGTAGTTTACTACTGCAAACCCATAAAATAAAATGATGTAACAGTATTTCTCCACGTCCACTGGTCACAGAGTAGCTTTACAATAAATACAAATTAAATGTTACTAAAGGGAAATGGTCAACCATTTCAGTGCTAAGATGTGTCAGTAATCACATTGCACAATGCACTGAAACTCACTGTGTTGTGCACATGAAAGACTACTCCAGAGGATGAATCCTGACACCCTGTGGAGAGACCTCTTTGAAATGCTGCAAGATGTCAGCTCATATCTAGCTTTTGTGAAGCAACAGCAGCCTTTATAATATAGCTCATGTTCCATTCCACTACGCATTGCTGCACAGCAACAATCGAAACGCTCTCCGCACGTGCGCTCAATAATATGATTTTCCTGACACTCTTGTCCAAAGTACTGTCCAATAATAGTTGTGATCACTGGATCTTCAGAACATAACGGAGAGATGAACCTTGTTTTTGGTCTCCTGCTCTGTATCCATGACGAAACCAAGCTGCACTGACCCACAACAAAATCACGTCCCTCTCCATGAACGTAATTGCTGCATCAAGAAACACAAAGTGAAGGCAAGACAATCACTAGTCTGATTAAAATACATCTTTTTTTGCATTTGATTGGATTAAAATTTTCCAGTGCACAAATTACCTGAGACTCAAGTATAAATACCGCAATATACCTGTTGCTTTTTCTATCCGATTGCTATTATTGTCGATAGTAATAATTTCCCCCAACTCCTTCCACAACAACATGCATTTTCCAAACACGTGGCTAATCCAAAGTTTTTAAGGCAATTAACCCTGTTGATGAGTGAATTCAGCTTCAACATATCACTAAATGTTGAAGAAACATTAATTTGATGCCAGGCAGGAGTATTGCTGAATAATGAGATATAGTTCAAAATGCGTGTGCTAGAACAGTGCCCTTTGATGCTTGCCCTATCTCAGTAAAACACAAGGTTGATCTTTAGAAAATCTACCTGAAGAAATAAGACAATTTATCACTTGAGAAGAAAGGATGCTGCTAGTGTGAAAGCCACAATGACAGCACCCTAAGTATAAGAGGTGTCTTTTGCTTTAGGGACCTTATTGCTACAAACCAATCAGACAGCTGGTACACACCATGAATCTACAAAGGGTAGATAGCCGGTGGTATAGTGGCATCAGCACTGGACTTCGAGGCAGATGGTCCTGAGTTCAAAACCAGCCGGGTCTCAACCTGGGCAGCAGTAGTATCTGCACAGAAGAAAGGCCTGGCAATCTACTTCCGTATCTTGCCACAAAAATCCCATGGACAACTATAGGATCACCATGAGTCAACGACTTGACAGCACTCAACAACAAAGACAGATGGAAAGAATGATCATTACCAATTTGCCCTTTAACTTGTAACAAACAGTACACATTCTACAGCTAAATAGCCTCAATTTTAATTGTTTACCCAATTTTGCTTTAAAGGATGCCTGAACAACAACTTGTCACAAATAATTTAGGTTTCATAGTTCCACTGAGATTTTTTTGAAGTTATTTAATTTCCCTTTTTCATTTATCCTTTTAAATCATTCCAGAAAATTGAATAAACATCTATTAGGTTCTATTTAATTTTTCTTTCAAGCCCTCTAACCTCTTCTGAATGACCTTTACTATGCCCTTCACAATGATCTACTAACCTTCGCAGGACAGTATTCGTATTATACTCCCTTTGTGTATTAACCCCCATCTAATACGAATCCACAGTCAACACTTAGTTTTAACATTAATATTCAGGGCCCTTTTGTATAAAACACAGATAAGCATTTGTCTTTTATATGTCTCAAGTGTGAGCTGAGATAAAAATGAAATATAGATAGATCTTGTCATTTACACTGGTTTATGAAGGTACAATGTAAAAGCCATTTCACCATTTCCGTGTGTACCTCCAGTCAGTGCTGGCTACGATGTAGTCTCGACGCCTTCATGGTCAAGTTCAATCTCATCTGCACCTGGTCACTTTTAGACACTAGATAATTCAAGGGAGGTCATTTTGGTTTATTTTTCCTTTTCTATAACTGCAATAAATTACTATTCCACTGTCTGAAACCAACCAGGCATCAAATCTTGTCAGACTATGTGTTTACAAAAGTAAACGTTAGCCTGGGCAAGATTTGAGACCTCTCACACATGGAAACCTGAATTCATTTGCTTTGTAGAGTCAGTATATTCTTCACATTGTATTAGATTTTTAGTTTTCAATGATGTATTATTCCTTTCCAACACAAATTCTAAACATTTTAATGAAAATCTACATCCTTAATTGAGTAGTAAGAAATGCGGTACTACATTTAGCAACTTGTTGAATATTTAGTCAGTGGATTCAGCTCTTGGTGTTTTGCAGTGACTTCCTTCACCTCAGATTTCTGCATCCATTTTTATATTGCAAGGCAAACATTTCTGTTTCCATGGACTCAGCTAGCTGGTTAAAGAACTATTGTTTTCTCTGGACGGATTTTGTTACAATGTCCATTTCTGAGTCATGAGAATGCTAAAGATCAAGCCTAATACTACCATTTGGCCATCATGGGCTACAGATCCTCAAAGCGTATGTCCATATTCTGATTGGCATTCAAACTCCTTAAAATTCCCTGCCCACCAGTTGCCAGTCGGAGCGCAAGATGGAAACAAGCTGCTTGTTATTTAAGAGAAGTCAAGAGTATGATGGGAAACTCTTCACTAGATTTGATGATCATAGATATAAACAAACTCAAGAGGCTCAATGGTTGCGCAGACAAAGCAGTCTATCTGACTCACACCCCATCTACATCTCAAAATGTTCACCACCATCAGTACATATTGGCTGCAATTTTCACCATGTATAAAATGTGCTGCGGTTACTTTCCTTCCCAAGACCGCATCAAAGCACTTTCTGACCTGTAACTTTTACTAACAAGATAGATGAGGGTAGGACCGTGTGAACACCAGCATCTGCATGTTCTCCTCTAAGTTAACAAACTACCATCAGAAAAGACAACACACACAAAATGCTGGTGGAACACAGCAGGCCGGGCAGCATCTATTGGGAGAAGCGCTGTCGACGTTTCGGGCCGCGACCTGTGTCCTGACGAAGGGTCTCGGACCGAAACGTCGACAGCGCTTCTCCCTATAGATGCTGCCTGTCCTGCTGTGTTCCACCAGCATTTTGTGTGTGTTGTTGTTTGAATTTCCAGCATCTGCATGTTCTCCTCTAAGTTAACAAACCAACATCAGAAAAGGTTCACTATTCCCTTATGGTCACAGGGTTCTAGAAGTCTTCACTACAAACCTTGGAAGCCTCTACTACAACCTTCTGGGAGTACCCTCACTAGAAGATCTGCAAAGATTATAGAAGCCTTCTCATCACTCCCTTCACCGGCTTTATTTGATTAGGAGTTTGAGGAGATTTGGTATGCCACCTAAAACACCTGCAAATTTCTACAGATGTACCATGGAGAGGATTCTAACTGGCTGCATCACCGTCTGGTATGGTGGGGGGTGGAGTGGAGGGGGCTACTGCAGAGGATCGAAGTAAGCTGCAGAGGGTGGCCAAATTAGTCAGCTCCATCATGGGCACTAGCCTCCATAGCAACCAAGGCATCTTGAAGGATCAGTGCCTCTATAAGGCAGCGTCCATCGCTAAGGACCCCCACCACCCAGGTCTTGGCTTTTTCTCATTGATACTATCACAAAGGAGGTACAGAAGCCTGAAGGCACATGCTCAGTGATTCAGGAATAACTTTAGGATGTGGAAACCATAGAAACCAAAGGCAGAGGAGATTTACAAGGATGTTGCCCGGATTGGGGAGCATGCCTTATGAAAACAGGTTAAGTGAACTCGGCCTTTTCTCCTTGGAGCGATAGAGGATGAGAGTTGACCTGATAGTGGTGTATAAGATGATGAGAGACATTGATCGTGTGGATAGTCAGAGGCTTTTTCCCAGGGCTGAAATGGTTGCCACAAGAGGACACAGGTTTAAGGTGCTGGGGAGTAGGTACAGTGGAGATGTCAGGGGTAAGTTTTTTACTCAGAGAGTGGTGAGTGTGTGGAATGGGCTGCCAACAACAGTGGTGGAGGCGAATACGATAGGGTCTTTTAAGAGACTCTTGGATAGGTACATGGAGCTTAGAAAAACAGAGGGCTGGGGTAAGCCTAGTAATTTCTAAGGTAGGGACATGTTCGGCACAACTTTGGACCTGTATCGTGCTGTATGTTTTCAATGTTTCTATGTTTCTTCCCCTCTGTCATCCTATTCCTAAATGCACATTGAACCCACAAACACTACCTTACTACTTTTTTTCTTCCAATTTTTGCTCTACTTAATTAAATTAACCATTTATACATATATTTCTTAATGTAATTCACAGCTGTTTCTATATTATCATGTATTGCATTGTACTGTTGCCACAAAGTTAACAGATTTCACAACATATGCAAGTGATACTAAACCTGATTCTGAATCTAATTCTCAACAACAACTAGAGATGGGCAATTAATGCTCGCAATGCCAGCGATGATTAGTTATATATAATATGACAGGCTCCTTTTTATTGCTATTATGTTAGAAGGAACCCAAAATAGTTTGCTGAAGTAACTAATGCCATTCATGTTTACATATATTTGTACAATAATGTAAACTATTGATAAACTAGAGAAACATTCCACTAAACCAGCATCACTTTCATTATAAGTACAGCACTAATGACTATAGGTGCATGATCAAAATGATTCACCACCTTGAAGCACTGGGATAGAATCATGGTAGTAATGCCTGTACCTGGCATTCAGAAAGATGATCAAATTAAATGGTAGCTTGTCATAGCCAGATACTCCATAGACAAGGCAATATATACAAAATTCTGGAGGAACTCAGCAGCATACTCCATAGACAACTTCATGTTTCCTCACTGCATTCCATTCTTACCTTGAAATTGAAGTCTGACAGCAAGACTCTTCTGTCAAGACAGCTTCTCACATCCCAAAATGTTTTTCACTTTGTTCCCTGCTACAGGCTAATCTTAAAGCCATAATTTTTCTCCTCATACTTGGTTCGGTCAGATAAGGTAAGAATTCTGCAGCTAACAGGACAGCTGCAGTAACACATTCATAGCTTTTAGTGTCTGGAACAGGTTCATAAAAAAAAGCTAGGAGCAATTTACAACAAATTTAAATGTGCAATGCTTTGACAGAAAAAGCAGAGAATGTTTTGTCCAATCCATTACCTAGCTCAGATATTAATATAACAAGCCTTTCTAATACATCAGATGCAGATTTTTGTACTCAGTACTCAGTAGACATTTGGATTATTACAGAATGAGAACAAGCAGGAAAGTGATTAGATTAGCCCTGATCTTCTTGATTGACAGGGTATGCTTACTCTATATTCCTATATTTTAACATCATATAGTGTGTTCCACAATAAGAAATCCTGAAAATGATTCATTTAATTCTGAAAGCCCTGTTGCTCAATAAAATGACTATATTCATCATCCTATGAAACAGAGGCTGATATCTCAACTCATATGCTTAAATAATTTATCTTCAAATGATCTGAAATCCCCTTTTAAGATCTACCTGCTACAAAGGACCATTACTGAACCTATTCTAAACTCTGTTTCCTCGTGTGGCTTTATATTTTCACCCTATAGAATACATTTCAAAGTTCAAAATAAATATATTATCAAAGTACATACAGTATATGTCACTACAAACAATTTATTTTATTTTATTTTTCATTCATTTTTTTGCATTTATTTTAATTTTTGATTTAGAGATACAGCACAGAATAGGCCCTTTGAGCCACACTGCCTAGCAACCCCTAACAACCCTTTTCTTGTGGGCATTCACAAGAAGCACGGCAGAATCAATGAAAGACCACACCCAATAGTATGGACAACATACTATTGCAATGTGCAAAAAACAACAAAGGATGCAAGAACGAAATTAGCAAAAAAACCAAATAGCAATAAATAAATATAGAAAAGTGAGTTGCAGAGCCCTTGAGTTGAATCCATTGGTTCAGGGAACAGTTCAGTGAACAGGGGCTAATGAAGCTGACTGAAGTTATCCACTCTGGTGGAGGGATAATAACTGTTCCTGAACTTGGTGGTGTGGGTCCTGAGGCTCCTGTACCTTCTTCCTGATGGCAGCAGAAAGAAGAGAGCATGTCCTGGATGGTGTGGTCCTTGTCAAATTTTTAGATGATATGCTGAACCTTCGCAAACTTCGAAGAAAGCCATGCTTTCTTCATTAAGGCACTTCCATTCTGGACCCAGGAACAGATCTTCTGAAGTGATACCGCAGAGGAATTTAAAGTTGCTGACCCTCTCCACCTCTGATTCTCTGATGAGGATTGGCTCACGGACCTCATCCTGAAGCAATAGTCAGTTCCTTGGTTTTGCTGATATTAAGTGCAAGGTTGTTGTGTGACACAATTCAGCCAGATTTTCAATCTCTCTCCTAGATGATGATTCATCACCACATTTGATTTGAACTACTTTCTTAGAAGTTTGGGAATATTCGACATGCCATCTAAAATGTTGTCAAGGACCACACCATCAGTAAACTTAAATATGGTGTTGGAGCTGTGCTTAGCCTCACAGTCATAAGTATAAAGCGAAAAGAGCAGGGCTAAGCACACAGCAAACGTCATTTCTAAATTAAGTAGCTATATTATATTTTAATTCTGTAAGCTCTTGCTGACAATAAATATATGAAATCGTGACTTGCCACATTTTCCCCAGACAGTTATTCCAATATAAAATTATGAAGCCAGACATTGCTTTGCATCCAGGAGACTGTATAACATCCAAACACAAAGACACAAGCCTCAGAAAGACTAGCGGTGAGGCCCACTGCCACACTGGAGTGCATCCCGGAACATAAAGCTGAAAGAAGTGAAAGAGAAATGAATCTTCAACATGAAACAGCAGTGGGACAGTGATTCTCTTCACCTGCTTTTTCCCCTCAGCAGCAGTAATGTGCTAGCGCTAAGGACTACCAGCCTCAGAGTTCCATTCCCTTCTGAAAGCTGCTGTTTATGATTTAGATCTCCACCTCAGCTTTCACAGCAGCTGTGACTTTTATTCAATATCTTCATTTCCAAATGTGGGCTGCACCGAGCTCACGTCCCCTATCCAGCTTCAGTGACCATAACTCAGTGAAGTAGTTGACAGGCTTGTGCAATGACTTGTTTCAAATGTGAAGTGAAATCAATACACACTCTGTTTACTTCTAATGACTTTAGTCTGGAGATCTGCACCCAATTCAGTCCGTCCTAAATCAAAAAATTATTCAGAGCCACCTGACCAAAGATGGCTGAGTGAGCAACTGTGACTGTGCAACCCACGTTCCATTAAATTTATTGCAATGCTTACTGAGGTGTGATTGCCACATCTTGAAATGCTATAATACAAAAAAAACTCTTTCCCACTGCAGTTTCTGAGCCGTATCCTCTGTCACTGAGCTCCAGTTGACACATCATTCTCAATATTTTGCAAACATTATTAGCACCTTAATGGGCACTGAACATTAGCCTCTGATGTAGACATTATATTACTTGTTTTGTCAATAGGTTAGTTAAAAATTTTAAAAAAACTATGTTTCCAGTTCCCAAGATGTCCAATAATACAAAGGTTTAAGCAATCATCCCTTTCACATTTGAGGCAGTCCATCTCACTCGATGCTGCTTAAGTGGATCTCTTCTCAGCTCTGAGCCACAACCCTCAAGGCTGACCTCTACACAACCACATAGAGAGTAATGGGGGTGCTTACTCTCTATAGCTAAACAATTATAGACAATTTTTTAATATATATACAGCTCTTAGCCAAGAAGATCTTATTTTCAGGTCTCTTCATTGAGTCTTGCCAAGGCTTGCCACTCACTCTATGGATACTTTGACCAGATGGAAATCTCCACGGGCACATTAACAGGTGGACCTCCATATTCAGTCAGATGTCACCTCAGCTGTCCCAGCTCCATAAGTTGGCACTCTTCCTGAGAGTTTCATACAAGACTGTGTGTTTAAAAAGACATCAATGGAGCAAAGAAGCTCAAAGCAATTCACAGGATTTCAGTCCAACAAAATCTGGCACTGAGCTATCAATCTGGTCCAAGGAGTATGGTAAGAAACATCTTAAAATAGGGAACCAAATCAGAGGGGTGAGTGGTTGAGGGATGGAATTTCATGGCTTTAAGGTAAGGGGAGGGAAGTTCAAGGGGGATATTAGAGGAAGGTTTTTCACTCGGAGAGTGGTTGGTGCGTGGAATGCACTGCCTGAGTCAGTGGTGGAGGCAGATACACTGGTGAAGTTTAAGAGACTACTAGACAGGTATATGGAGGAATTCAAGGTAGGGGGTTATATGGGAGGCAGGGTTTGAGGGTTGGCACAACATTGTGGGCCGAAGGGCCTGTATTGTGCTGTACTGTTCTATGTTCTATGTTCATACTGTAGGGCCTTAACAATTAAAAGGTATAACTACCAGTAGTGGTGCAGTTAAATTCAGGAATGACCAAGAGGCTGAAGTTGAAAGGATGCAGACACTTTGCAAAGTTCCAGGCCACTAAAGACAGTCACAAAGTAATGGATGGACAAGGTTATGACTCAGATCTCAGTTAGGTGGATCTTACTCATCTATACTCCAGCTCTTTGGAATCCAATAGAAGCTTTCACACTTCCACATTTTTGGGTGTGAGTAGGCTGATTTTTTCAGCAAATGGGTTGCTCCTCAGATCACACACAGCCAGCTCCTTGGCTCTGCGGCCCTGGGCTTCAGCACTATTTACCTTGAAATCATGGACAGTCAGATTAACGGCTGGGACTCCCATCCATTAGATTTCACAGTTTGTTATCTGCCCCGTTAAAAGAAGACACATAACAACTGAACTGTAAAATATTCGCGGTGCATGATGTGTGAAGAAAATAATGAAGTTAAAAAAGTCAGCTCCTATAATTCATATCATCCTTTCTTCACTGCACCTTGCTTGTAACTGTGACACTAGATTCTACGTTCTGTTATAGCTTTTCCTTTTGTATTACCTGGATGTACTTACGTTTGGAAAGATCTATCTGGGTTTACAAATAAAGCCAACTGCCAATTATTATATAAACGCTATTAATATTTAAAAGCAAAGTGAATAGATCAGTTCGGACTAGCTTGGAAGTTCTTCAGCATCTGGAATAGGTTCACTGCAGCAAGACAACAAAGGCTTTTACCAAGAGCAAGAAACAGCAGCAGACTACTGTGCAGGAAATCCAAAAGAGCAATAGATCAGAGTTAGAAGACATTTAACTCCTCAAAGGCCTTTCCTCTGCAATGGAAAATAGGTAGGTCATGGGCCCAGTTCATTGGGTCATGGGTGACAGATCAAACGATTGCTCGTGGAAATTCTAACCTTGTCGTGCAAATAAATTTTGAGCTCCATGACAGAATTTACAGTTTGCTCTCTTCTACTGAAACTGACGTAAAGAAGTTTCACTGAGACCCCAGCTTCCTTGGAGGTAAAAATAGCACTGAAATCTCTCTGAAAAGTACATATTTATATCTGTATTGAAACAGACTCTCTGATCATAATCACATTGCTTTGTGTGGGATTTTGCTACATACATGGTGGCAGCTGCATTGCTTCTGGTGGAAGAGAAACTGCACTGAAATTGCAGATAAGTAGCTGTAAAGCTCTCCAGGGTGTGAAAGGTGCAAGTTCTTTCTTTCCAGATTCTCAGCCGTTTCTAACCCTCAGGTATCTTGAAACAGACTGCATGTTTCACATGTCAACAGGGCCATGAAACTATTGCCTCGTCACCGTTAACCTTTGCTCCTATCTGCTGAGGCGGTTTCAAAGCCAGGCCTTGCTTAATTCGTCTTCTTGTTCTCTGCGCGCTGCCAAATGTCAGGTCTGCATTTCATTCTTGGAACGGGCCACTAAACAGTGAACTAACAGAACCGAAGCTTTAATTCAAAATTGTTTCAACAACATTTGGATCTCGGCTTGAGAGCGAATTCCATGCATTAGAATAGACAAATAAACTGAAAGTTTGGGCTGATATTTCAGTTCCCACCTTCTCATTTGTTGTGGTCAGTGTCATCGAACAGTGAGAAGAGTTTATTAAGGTTGCTGATAGAAGAAAACAGACACAAGCTTCAGTGCAGACTACTTCCTGCAGCACTGTTATCAACAACTACATCTGACCTTTGAACTCCGTGTCATCTCCTCAAAGTCAAACAATGAAAGAAGCTGCGGATGACTCAGTCACAGGCAGATGTTGATAAGCAGAGCCATCAGAGATACCATTGCATCAGGGCAGTGCTGACGGGGAATCGCAATCTGCTTTGTGTATCTGTATTGACTATCTTCAAGGTGAACGGAGGAAATTAACTGCCTGTTCAACACAGTAATATTGATTTCCGAATTCTGAAACTGGACAATGTTTGTTTTTAGAGAAGTTCTTCCATATGTTACAGTTGTCCCTTGGCAGAAATCATGCCCCTATAGTGTCTATGAGATAAAAAAAGATCTGAATAACAGCAGGAATGTTAGGCAGGGGAGTGAGATGCCAGATGGAGGAATAATGTGATAAGTCTTCTGATCTGCGGACACACATTAGCTTAATGGTGTTTCCATGTATACAACAGGAACTGTTTCCCCATCCTCTGCCTGGATGCCGGCTGACCATATGTATCCGAAGGGCACGCAGCTCAGTAGGAACATTTACAAACAACCATGTTCATCTTTATTTAGATTGTGAAGGAATCTTTGTTTATTTTATTTCCCATGCAGTAAAAAACAGAACATTTCTATCAGCTAACTAATTTTGTTTGCTAGCTTCAAGTGTACCCTGCTGTTACATGAAAAATGCTTCTGTAGTCTAACCATCCCATTCATGTGAAGTTCTGTGCTGGAATACGGTGTCTTGAGCACCAACGACCATTTGTGTGTGCAGTACCTTCCCCATACAGGGATTCCTGTGTCAGCCAAATCCTTGAGACTTAATAATCTCCTTGAGTATTTCTGCACCACGTAAATAAGAGACCAGACAACACAAAGTATTTACTTTGCTATACAACACTGTTGGACAACTCAAGACCATTAAAAACATTGTAAAAGAAACCCCGTCTTGCTTATTCCACTTCCAGATCTTCCCTGACAATTTGATTGCCCTAGCCACCATTGAATCATCTGTTTCGGTGTACAAAACATGTGAACCTGAGATACCTTCACCATTTTGGATTGCTGCCACACGTCTCCTGAGAAATCGGATCACACAGACCTGCTTTGTTCAGCACTGTGCAACTGTGCATTGATTAAACCATGAGTAGCTGGCCTTTGTGACATGCTGTGGTTTAATTTGAGCTAATTTAGCCTGCTCAGGTAACTGAGCAAACCAAATGACGGAGTGCTGTTGTTGCTGCCACTTGGGAAGTGGTGTCCACGTCTTCAGTAATATAGTTTGAAGAAGAATTTTGATGCAACAGGCCATAAGGCCTTGCACCGAGTCAGGTCTACTGGACTAATAGACCTTTAAGGGTGCCCTTTCAGACCCAGATGCATGTTCAGGAATACATGCAATTTTCCCTGCACTGTTCCTCTTTAAGCATGGTAGGGGAGATTGAACCATATTGTCCAGAGGTGCAGTTGTTGAGCACTGTGAGGACTACCTGCTCCTAATCTCAGTGTTGATGGTTCAGAAGGTTTCCTAAATGTTCTAGCCACCTTCCCCACATTGCAGTGTACTCCACCCCACCTGTATCACGATCTCAGGCATCCCCGAACCCCGCCCCTCCAAACCCCTGAAACTGCCTGCCTTCTGAATCCTAACCCACTCACACACTGTCCTCTGAACATATAATCAGGAGAAAAATTACAAAAAAATCCAAAAATGTGCATTGGCGATTTTGTTTTAAATAGCCCTTACTTGCAAGTTAATTTCAATGTAGTGGTACATCTATACCATTTCTACGATACAGGGATTTCTACTTAATATTTATATAGTGTTCTTGTGCATTGAAAGAGAATGATTATCCAGGCATCTTTGATTAGTTACACATCACGCATCCAAATGACACTTCATCCATCCAGTATACTCGGAATGATTGGTAGCAGCAGCTCGGCTGTTACAGCTAGGATAATATCAGTGAAAAGCAAGATGCCAGATGTCCTTCTAAAGAAAAAAGATGAACCTCCAAGATTTCTACTGCCTCCTTTCTAGCTCCCCAACTGGAGAAGGACACAATTAAAAGCTCCAAGGCCGGCTTCATCAGAGATCCTCTTCAAATTGAGTACAGGAGTTAGGACCATATTGGACGAGATGCTGGAGTATAGTGTACAGTTTTAGTTACCCTCTTATAGATGAGGCATCATTAAAGTGGAAAGATTTGAGAAGATGCTGCTAGGACTTGAGGCCCTGAGTGACAGGGAGAGGTTGGACGGACTAAGACTTTATTCCTTGAAATGAAGAAGGTTGAGGGGTGATGATATTGAGGTGCATAAAAGCATGAAGGGTGAATGAACATACAGTCATCTTTTCCTCAGCGAAGAAGAACTAAAAACTAGAGGGCACAGTTTTAACAGGAATGTAAGGGCAGCTACCTCACACACAGGGTGATTCCTATTGTATATGAATGAGCTGGCAGAGGAAGTGGTTGAAGCAAGTACTATAACAACATATAAAAGACATTTGGGTACGTACATGTGGTCAAAGGGATATGGGCAAAATGTGGGCAAATGGGACTAGCATTGTCGGCTCCCTTGGCTGGTACGGACAAGGGTTGGTTCCATGATGTATTACTCCACAAGTCAAAATGGCACACTGAAGGCATGGGTTCCACCTCCCAAGTCCCAACAACTACAATCCAACAATATTGATGCTCAGTGTTTTAGGAAGGCTTTCAAAATCTTAGGGCTGAGGTACATGAAGCATGGGTACCAATGTGGATCAGTTAAAGTGGGGCTATGCTATCCTCAGACTATATGACTTGAAGACGTGGCATGATATGTAAGAGACAGAAACATAGTTTTAAGGCTTCCAGTAACCACTCCCCTCTGTATAACAGCCCTCCACCATCAGCTACCTTCGGTTCCAACCCCCTTCCCTTTACTCCACTATCCTCTCCTATTAGATTCTTCTGCTTCAGCCATTTACTTCTTCCAGCTTCTGCTCCCAACTTCTCACATCAAACCCTTCCCCTACCTCCTCACCTTCTCACCTATCACCTGCCAACTTATACTTCTCCCGTCACCTTTCTATTCTGGCTTCTGCCCTCTTCCTTTCCAGTCCTGATGAAGGCTTTCAGCCTAAAATATTGGCTGTTTATTTCCCTCCATAGATACAGCCTGACCTCCCAACATTTTGTGTTTATTGCTCAAGATTTCCAGCATCTGCAGAATCGCTATGCCTTTAGGGCAAGCTAACACCTTTAATGTTAGGACCCAGTGTAGAAGCAAATCCAGAGTGCTAAAAATCTCCACTTGGCATCAAGTTGCTTGATAAGTCTTGAGCATGCAATTAAATTGTGCTGACTTCACTTCAGTTTTTGGTAGTACGCCTAACTGAGCAGGAAAGATTAAAAACTTTATTTCATTTTTCATTGGACTTCTGTAAACCTCAATATGAAATGGTAATGACTCATGCTACTTAAAATGGAAGTAACACAGAATTTTTACTGGGAAGGAGTTGTGTTCTAATTCATGGCATGACTTCCCCGAATTCTGTTTAGAGATGGTTAATTTCAAGAGACACACAAGTCATCTTGGATATTGATTAGGACAATTAGTTGAAGTAGCAGGCAAGACAGCCATTAATACTGTACTCATATACGTCATATTAATTCCGAGGCAATGGGGAGCCATTGAACTTACCCCACAGTGGTTTGCAGTGAAAGTGCAAGAGTGATTTTTATTTGAAATGCCTGGTGAACCAGGATGGAAATTGGGATACGGAAAATGAAGCCAACAGGCACATTAGAAAATAAAAAGGGCAAAGGAAGAAGTCAGACCCTGAGAGTGTGTGAGACACAGTGAGCCTGCGAATTTCAGGCTACTCAACAAATTCATTTGCAATCACAGTTTCAGGAGTAGGTAATTCAGCCCATCGAACCCATTCTGCCATTTAACTGTTCCATTTGCTCATCTTAGTCCACCTATAGTGCATGTGAATTTCACCCAATTTCAAATTTACCTAGTGATCAGTGAGTGTACAGATCAGTATTAAAAATCTAAAATTATCTTTAATTAATTAGCACTCAATTGCGCCTGGGCTTGGGCAACCATATTTCATTCACAGTATGATAGTTACAACATTAACATAGAAATGGAATAAAATGGATGCTATTTTTCCCATGCAACAATGATGCCACATGTTCACCAAACTGGAAAAAATGACTGACAAAGATTAGAGACACCAATTCCATATCCATGCTCGGAATTATACTTCCAGAACTTAGGAAAGGCAGTGGTTGTTTGAACAGTGTGACTTGACCAAGGAGGCAATGGGGAGATGTAGAGGATTGTTCTGTGCAGTGAAATAAGTGCATAGTGATACATTTTACTGGAAGCTGATGCAATTTTCCCTTTAAAAAGGGAATACTTAAGAAGGAACATTATAAAGAAGTAAGGAAAGAACAGGAAACTGGAATCCTCTTTCAAAGAGTGCAAAATACAGATACACATTGTGGCACATGGGCTCCTGTGCAAAATGCTTCATGGTCTATTACGAAACACCAACCTCAGCCATGATTTAGTAAGGTAGAATTACTGAGATGGAGAAATTTTCCTGTCAATATTTTCACCTTTGTTCAATTTCAGAAGACAATAAAACTCACCTGACTCTAATCCATCAACCTCAAGTTTCCTCAGAGAGATCCCTTTTGATATGTGTACTCCAGCAGATGATTTCCACAAAATTCAGACTGCCTACATTTTCTATCTATACACATAGGTTTCTAGCAAAGTGTTACCAATTCAACTTCACTGCTTATTCTTCTCCTCCTTAATACATGGATATTTCTGCCAACAGTGGGAATCCATCACAGCAAACACTGATAACTCAACAAGAACAAGAACTGAAAATAAAACCTCAGAATCTGAATAATGAGGGTTTGGGAGGGCAGTACTGAGAGATGAATGCTTAAAATAATGCAAAAACTATGTACTGTTAGAATAAGACAAACAGGTGGAAGTATTAAGATCCAGTCACTGGGAGCAGGTTGGAAACTGCCTGGTTGCTAACTACTGCATGAATAAGAAGATCTTCCAACCCCCTTGCACTGTATTTATCCAGGAAAAGCGCTGACCCTGAATTCAATCCCAGGTGATAGCCTCTCCACTGTCTGCCTTCCAACTCTGACCTTCTCAAAGAAGTAAAAGCTTCTCCTAAACACTCTGGAGAAGAACTGGTTCTGACCACCAGATGATCAGACTATGATACTATTTGTATTTTATATTAAAACCTCTAAATAATCACGAATTACATAAGCAAAACCAGGAGACTCATCATTTTAGAACACACCACTCAGATTGACCTTACACAGCATACACATGCATGGCCCAGTGCATATTCTGGGAACACTGTGCTCTTGCCATTGTTTATCAAGCTGGAGGACCCTGGAATGACCCTGCCACCTTCCGGTTCATGCCAGGCCCAGAAACCCGCAGTTAACACAGAGCAAAGAGTTAAAGGGCAGTCCATAATGGACAGATCACTTCGAAAGTGGGTAAAAGGCATGTCATCCCATTGACTGCATGATCCTTGAAGTCTATATAAACCAATTATTTTTCTCCAAAGGTTTAATATTTATCCACAGTCATTGTATAATAAATAACCAACCCTAGATTTAACTCATTTATTTATGATGTTTCTGTACAATTTTAACATAAAGCAGCTCTTTGTGGGCTAAATTACATCGGGATCTATTAGCGGACATTGGGAAGTTAGAGGAGCTGCAAGTGCAATTTGTCTCAGCAGCTCAGCATGTCATCCGATATGCAGAGATCATTTCCGTAATGATCAAGCTACGTTATTGCCGTAAAGTACAACTTGGGACTTCCTGAAGGTCTATCCTAAATGGTTTATCAGCATGTAAATGCAAGCAGCAAACCAGGCAGTGGATCAGGAAAGAGAAGTGAATTATAGAGCTTCCAATCAATATCCATATTTACCTCGCTACATCTGCTAGACTGATACTTTTCTTGACCAGAATATATGTATGCAGAGCCCTTGCTGTGTGTCTCCATCAATGATTGCAACATTTCTATGCTATACACTTAAGTTCAATATGCTGCAATGAAATGTCGGCTAAATTGATTAGCTGATACCTTACAGCCCAAGCATGGCATGGGCTACAAACAGAAGGCTGGGTTTCCTGAAAGTGGTGTCACAGCCTGTAGATTATTGTGGCTTGCTTCTTCTAGGTTTTCCCTCACCTAAGTAGCAGCCCTTGCTACAGCTGTTTCATTGCTGCGAGATATTCTTTAAGATCGGATGACTTACCAGCTCCAAACAAGTTCTGTTTTATTGCATGAATCCATGACACTGCTTTTAATAGCTGCTTGTGCAGTTTTGCAAGTGTTTTCAGGGACTGAGCAAGGCTCATTGCAATATACAGCATGCTTAGCCAACCAAATGAAATGAAAACAGAAAATCCTGAAAATAGTCAGCAACTAGGCAGTGTCTGTGGAAAGAGAGACAGAGTAAACATTACAGGCCGATGTTCTGGCAAAAAAAAACTTCATAAGATTATCTGAAAATACCAAGATTGAACTTGCACCCACCACTTCTCCTGGAAGCTTGTTCCACACTCTCACCACCCTGAGTGAACAAGTTCTCCCTCATGTTCCCTCTAAACACTCCACATTTCACCCTTAACCCATGACCTATTTCTCGTCTCACCCAAACTCAAGTCGATAAAGTTTGCTCGCCTTTACCCTATCTATGCTGCTCATAATTTTGCATACCTCTATCAAATCTCCCCTCATTCTTCTACGCTCCAGGGAATAAAGACCTAACCTATTCAACCTTTCCCTATAACTCAGGTCCTCAAGTCCTGGCAATATCCTTGTAAATTTTCTCTGTACTCTTTCAATCTTATTGATATCTCTCATGTAGGTAGGTGACCAGAACTGCACACAATACTCCAAATTAGGCCTCACCAATGTCTTAGACAACCTCAAAATAACATCCCAAATTCTATACTCAATACATTGATTAATGAAGGCCAATGTGCTAAAAGCTTTCTTCACAGCCTTATCTACCTTTGATGCCATTTTCACAGAATTAAGACGCATATTCCCAGATCCCTCTGTTCTACCATACTCCTCAGTGCCCTACAGCTCACTGTGCAAGTCCTACTCTGGTCTGTCCTCCCAACGTGCAACATTGCATTATGTTCCATCTGATATTTTCTGGCCCATTTTTTTTCCCAGATGCTCCAGATCTCACTGCAAGCTTCAATAGTCTTTCCCATTATCCACTAGACCACCGAACTTCAGTGTCATCCACAAACATGTTGATCCATTTCACCACAAACTTCAGTCAACGCTCCTGTCTCACTCCCTAGTAGGAGATCCAGAATCTCACTCCCACTAGTTGGGACCTTAAGGCAGCTTTACTGAACGCACCTGACAAGCTCTATCCCATCCAGCCCTTTTACAGCACGGGAGTCCCAGTCAATATGTAGAAAGTTAAAATAACTTATTATCTCACCCTTACTATTTCTTGCAGTAGTCTGCGATCCCTCTTCAAATTTGATAGCCTAAATCCCAAGGATTGTTGGGTGGTCTATAATTTAATCCCATTAACATGGTCATAAATTTTTTTTCCATAGTTCCACCCATATAGCTTCAGTAGACAAGCTCTTTGGTCTGACCTGTCTGAGCACTGCCATCATATTTTCCCTGACTAGTAATACCACCCCCCCTTTAATCTCTCCCGCACTATCACGATGGAACTCTGAACATTGGGCTGCCAGTTCTGCCCCTCCTGCAATCAAGTCTCAAAGGTTTATGGGGAGAATGTGCAGAGACTCCTTACAGACCATGCCCAAATTGAACTCCAAACTCTGCAACGCCCCAAACTGTAATAGCTACTGTGGTGTTTAGCCTTGTTTCTCTCTCTAACCTGCTGAGTCTTCCCAGCATTTTCTGCTTTTATACTAGACAACAGCGCTTTAATAAGCTGATGCTCATTACAGCTGTGCTGACTATTGATCTGTGATCTGCTGGGCATATGTGCCTGATTGCATTTTCTGTTCCAAAGAAACAGACAGGGAAGAGGATGTAAATGATTTTGGAAATAGTACACGGACAGCCAAAGTAGTGCTGCATTCTGAGATTACTCAATCCGCCCCATTCGTTGACATGGCAAAAGCAGGCCCTGCTCTTCAACAGGAATCCTTGAGAGCGGGCTCGTTTTGAAGCTCACAGCAACCTCAACATCAGCAAGTTTCAGTGAGCAGCTGAGGTGTGAATCATGGGACTGGAGGCTTCTTATAGAAAATAGTGTTATGGAGTAAGAGATGTTTCAAGTCGACAGCCACGCACCTGTTGCATATCCATGTGCAGCTAAAGAAATCAGCTGCTCCATTCTCCTCTGCCAAGCAAAAAGCAGTCAATGAAAGACAGATTCCGCTTGGGCTCTGTAACTCGACACCAGCCGACTGCGGCAAAATTGGAATAAAAAGTGAAAAGGGCAATATTGCAGCGAGATGCCAGGATCTCACTCCATTTGTTACCTTTTCAGTATTTGTAATAAATGCAGTTTAGCTTATTCTGTACTTAACCAAAAAGCAGAAAAAATGATAAATTATAATTACTGATCGTATTTAGAAGAGAATAAAAGTTGGAGTTTATTGAGAATGGGGTTTGCTTTAAATATTGGGTGAATTGAAAGGTCACATTTATTGAAAACATTAATGGATGAATGGAAAAGTCTGAGCCTGCCCCCTGATTAAATGTCTGCTTGATCTTGTCTATATTACAAGCATGCAGTGCCCTGGAGCCATTCAATCAATGGCTCTGCACAGATTAGACCTGTCAGGTTGTGCCTGCGAGTTTACAGTGAGTGCTTGCCTGAGTGCCTTTAATCCTGCGAGTTTTTTTTAAAAAGGTCACGACTATCTTCAACAAAAGTTGACTTCCTGCTGGGTCCCACCAATCATAAGAAGTTTCTTTTTTTAAAAATTCAGAATAAGAAAATACAAAAGAGTGGGGCAAACAGATATCCACAAAATTTTTTTCACTCTGGAAAATAGAGAAAAATAAATTGATGCTAACCATGAAAGCACCAGAGCACCACCCTGAACTTCATCTCTAAACTGACTCAGTCTTTTATAGAAATCATTCTCAGAATTGCTCATTTTGCAAAACACTTTACAAAGTAAATTGCACTTAAAGTTCTAATGTTAACCTGTGGACAATTATGGCAGCTGACATACGGTAAACCAGACCACCTGCTCATTAATGCAAATATCTAATCAGCCAATCATGTGGCAGCAATTCAATGCATAAAAGCATGCAGGCATGGCCAAGAGGTTCTGTTATTGTTCAGACCAAACATCAGAATGGGAAAGAAATGTGATCTAAGTGACTTTGACTGTGGAATAATTGTTGGTGCTAGATGGAATAGATTGCATATTTCAAAAACTGCTGATCTCCTGGAATTTTCATGCACAACAGTCTCGGAAGTTAACAGAGAATACTGGGAGAAACAAAAGGAAACATCCAGTGAACAGCAGTTATGGACAAAGATGCCGTGTTAATGAAAGAGGTCAGAGGAGAATGGTCAGACTAGTTTAAATTGACAGGAAGGCAACAGAAACTCAAATAGCCATGCGTTACATCAGTGGTGTTCAGAAGAGCTTTGCTGATCACATAACACGTCGAAGCTTGAAGTGGATGGTCTACAGCAGCAGAAAATCACACCGAGCCCCACTCCTGTACCTAATAAGGCAGCCGCTGAGTGTTTATGATTGTGCTCCAAAAAAACAAAGAGATGCCTGTCTGGAAAATTCAGTTCTCTGATGTTAGTTGAGAAATAAACATTAGCATAGGTCATGGCTTTGCTCTGCTTCCAGCACATAAAGGAATCCTGATGCAGGCAAACCAGGAGGATTGGTTTAATGTTTCACAAGAACCCCTCACAGGTTTGTTGCAGCCCTTCAGCACTGCAATTCAGCAATTGCCTAGATCATGTGCACAATTCCTTTGATCCATAACCAGTTAATTCAGCATCAAGGGTTTTATTCCTAAGTACCACGAAAAGGTGACTCCTCATGTTAGATAGAAGCCAGAGATAAGTTGTGTAAACGTATTCATTTGAAAATTAATAAATTGTGTATTTTAATATCATTTTTCTTGTATTTACTGTTAAATATTTCTGGGATGGAGAATTAGACTTGCTGATAGAAGCAAAAACAGTGCACTAATGGATGTCTCTGCAGGAACTCGCTGACTTTAAATAAACTAGTACCTCTGTTAAAGTGGCAGGCAGAGGAATGTTATGTGCACATGAGATGGCATGAGGGCCAATAAAATTACATATCTTTGGTTTTCACTGATTCACTGATAACATTTTAACAAAAAAAATAATGGGATTGCAGTGGCTGCTACATGGTCTTTTGATCTCCATTAGATGGTGTCTGGCCGCATTATTTTCACCTTCTGTTGTTAATTATATTGTGCTCCTCCAGAGAGGATCTGTTAAACTAATTTAGATTCCATCCTGAAGGGGTCATCTGTTAAAGTTTGCAGTTGTTTCTCTTTACCCTTCACCACATCATTCTATCCCTTAAACTTTCCAAAACTGAGTCAGATTAAATCAAACGTGGACTGTGAGCTCAGTGAAATCTACAATAAAATAATTCCCGTTCAGTTTGAACAGTAGTCCCGTGTCAAAGGAGCACCTGCGAGAGAAACTAGAGAAATCTGTGTTTGTAGTTGTATAATTTTTTCCACAATCCTAATAAAAGAAGAAGGATATCTTGGTCGATCTATATGCCGTTCTCCACTGGTAATCTGTCATTTATATTTAGGTTATCTTGAGCCCATAAATAAAGCAGCCTGTTTAATAGTGATGATGTTTTCAGGCTCAGTGAATAGACTGGAAATGCTGGAGTTCAGTGGATCGAGATGCTAATCTACATGAGTTTATGTCCACAGAAGCTATGAATCAGGTGCACGTGACTGACTCCTTGACAAGAATTTCCAATTGCCACTCCAAATGTGTATAATAAAATGTATCATCCTAATGTTGTCCTCAGATATGCTAATCCAGATATCCCGGCCCCAAATATCCTTACGTTTCTGATAGCTGGGAAGCTCAGTTGCTTCTCCCAGAGAGTGGTGCACCTGTGGAATTCTCTACTAAATAAAGCCTTTCAAACCAAATCATTAAATCTACTCAAGATGGAGTTACTAGTGCTACACAGATCAAGGGAGCTGGGGAGAATGGGATACTGACATCAGCCATGAAACAAATTGAATACCACAGCAAACTCAGTGGGAGTCGGGGGACAACAGCCTATTTCTACTCCTATTTCCTGCAATGTTGGCTTCCTCGCCCTTGCACGGCATCTCCAGCTCTTGAGCGAAAGTTCAATAGGTGGCCAGATTATGTTCCATGGCTAAATTATTAAATAAGCATTGCTCTGGCAAATGTAACTACCTGAAAACACTACTCCATTCTAACAACTGGCACTTCATTACAATGCAGGTTGAACGTAGGTACATGTGTTAGATTGTCCACAAGAAAACTGATTTAGACTTGATCATTTGAAATCTCAAGAATCAAATAAATACATCTTATAATCAATATATTTTCTGCTATTTCATTGATTTACACTGAGCAAGCATTCTCTCATTTATTCTTTCGTGAAATTGTTTTAAATTTTCTCTTCCAGGCGGAGTGGGATATCCAGATTGGATTGGTGAGCAACTGTGCTCTGATTTACCCTGTCACGTCTGTCCTGTCTTCTGTCATGCTGGATGTGATTCTCCAGCATTGAGACATGACCAGGGCATTAAATATAACTGCTGAGTGAACATATTCCTACTCAGATCATCCAACAGGAAAAGAGAGCCACAGTTTCCAGCTTCAGGAAGTCAGTGACCACTTGTGGCGTAAAAGTACTCTCCTGTAATCCTGAAATAAACTATCAGCTTCCCCTCTGCCACTGGCAATCCCAGCAGCTGCGAGCTCTCACTGTTAACCCTTACTTAATAGTTAGATCCTACCTTAAACAATTCCCCCGCCCCCTCCCCCATTCTTGATCAGCATCTGCTCAGTTGGATGTCCCACGCGAGGAATAGCATGGCTTTGATTTCTCCTTTCTTTCCTTGGGAGCCAGCATCAGCAAGCACACCACAGGCCTGGAATCAAACCCGTTCATTCTGCTGGAGATCCTGATGAGCATCCAAAATCAGAATCAAATCTGAGTCACGGGGGCTGCACTACACTATTGCCCTGGAATTCACCGCCAATATCTCCTTCGGTGATGCTCGGGGGGGGGGGCCCATGTTGCCCGTAGAAATGTATGCAGCTGTCACAAGAAACGATGGTAATGCAGGGAGTACAGTCCTCACAGCTCTGGTGTCGTAGAGAGATGGAACATGAAAGCAGGCTTCTAGCCCATGAAGTCTATGCTGTACATCAAGCACCCATTTGGACACTAATTGTGCCCTAACCCATCTTATTCTCCCCACTTCTCACCAGCACTTGATTCATCCCAGATTGTACCACACTTCCAGACACTAGGGATAACTCAGTGTGGTCAATCAAACTAACAATGCATATATTTTTGGGATGTAGGACAAAACTAAACACATCGAAGAAACCCATTACGTCTCAGGAAGAATGTGCTGACTCCAGACAGACAGCGTCAGAGATCAGGTTGGAACCCAATTCACGAGAGTAGTGAGGGCCAAATCTACTCACTGCACTACCATTCTGACCTTGTGATCCTTCACGAACCTGGGATGAAGACAGTTACTCCCAGGTTGCCCAACAATTCAAAGGTATGCCGGCTGTTTGCCAAATTTTCTACGGCAAGTAAACGCTTGTGTCAGTGAATGGCAAGAGAATGGAGAAGGGGAGAGATGCAGTGTTAATGGACATGTGTGAAAGGACAGATAACAGGGAAATAATTGGGTAGTATGGGGATTGATGAGACTGACGGAAAGGCTAGCATTGACTCAATGGGCCAAATAGCCACCAACTACTGTATGTCATAAGGTTTATATAAGGAATAACTATTCAAGAGAAAATTTGAGCGAGGAAATAATCAGTATGACAATGACATTTCCAGTGTGGCTGTAAAGTACAAAGCAACTTAAAGCTTCACAATGGCGGCCTCTCAGTGTGAAAGAAGAATTCAAGCACAGAATCTTCGCTACTCTTCATCTTCTGTCAACTTTCAGCTTTCAGGTTTCAGTTTTCCAAAAGGGCTGTGTTTAATGAACCTAATAACCATATTTGAAATGTTAAATTTAGTGGGAATTTATGTGGTAACATTTTCATTGAAACCACATTTAAAAGCTGGTACTTACAACAGAAAGAGCGATAAAGAGAGGGGCAGACAGAGGATGGTAGCAACACAGAATCTGCTGGAGGAACTGAAAGGGGTTGTCGATGTTTTGGGTGGAAACTCTGCATCAAGACTGATGCTGGGTTTTGACCCAAAAGGTCGACAATTTCTTCCCTCCCACAGATGCACTCAGCCCAGTGAATTTCTCTAGCAGATTACCTGTTGTTCCAAATTCCAGAAACTGAAGTCTGCTGAGTCTCATTGGGACAATGAGAGCAAAAGAAAGGCTCTGTCTTTTCCAGGCAACTATTGATTACGACTTTCAAACACCTGAAAACATTTGAATCTGAATTTCTTGTTAACAGTACAATGAGGAGTACAGAATCAACATTACATAAAAACTTCAACAAGTAAAAAATGGAGAGAACTGGCCCATAGGTTGCTTGCTATCACCAAGCAATGCCAATATCCTTAAAGAAGAAAGGAGAGCAAAGTTATTTTTTACAATGCCCATGTGTTATTGGTTCTAGAATACAATACAATCAATAAAGCAGAACAGATGTAAGAAGTGCACAGTGGCATCTTGTTCATCTACTTAGTCAGTCTCCCAGAATTAAGGATATGCTACTTCCACAGCAGCTTTGGAGATTCTAATCAGGCCACTGTGGGCAACAAAGACTGTTCTGTAGTACACCGGTTGGTGGTACCTGACAGCTTGGGAAGGTGGATAATTTGTGGTAGTCTTTTCCTTCCACCACTAATGCAGGGCTTTTGTGTGCTTTGACACATAGACTCCAGGTTCTCAGATCCATCCCAAATTCTCTTTTGAGATCACAGATTAGCAGGAGAGGGTGGGGATGGTACTTCAGAGGTTTTGGGTGCATGCTTGAATTTTTTAGAAACATAGAAACATAGAAAACCTACAGCACAATACAGGCCCTTCGGCCCACAAAGCTGTGCCGAACATGTCCCTACCTTAGAAATTACTAGGCTTACCCATAGCCCTTTATTTTTCTAAGCTCCATGTTGCTATTCAGGAGTCTCTTAAAAGACCCTGTCGTTTCTGCCTCCATCAACACCGTCAGCAGCCCATTCCATGTACTCACCACTCTCTGCGTAAAAAACTTACCCCCGACATCTGCTCTGTACCTTCTGCCAAGCCCCTTAAAACGGTGCCCTCTCGTGCTAGCCATTTCAGCCCTGGAAAAAAGCCTCTGACTATCCACATGATCAATGCCTCTCATCTATCTTGAACACCTCTATCAGGTCACCTCTCATCCTTTGTCACTCCAAGGAGAAAAGGCCGAGTTCACTCAACCTATTCTCATAAGGCATGCTCCCCAATCCAGGCAACATCTGTTTGCCTGAAATCTCTTTCCATGACAGAGCTTAGAATGGAGGGTCTGTTTCAGGTGTTTCTCCTAATTGAGCCATGTGGTCTGTCCCACACTAGGGTCTTAATTCTAGGTACACTAGCCAAAGAGACAATCAGCAAAGAGTGCAGATGGAATATAGTGTATGGTCATGCACTTTATTTAGAAAATAACATTTATACCTTCTATCAAAGAGAAAATTCAGGACACAGAGATGCAAAGGGACTTGGGAGTCCTCACAACACACACAAAATGCTGGAAGAACTCAGCAGGCCAGGCAGCACCTATGGAAAATAGTAAGGAGTCAACATTTCTCACTGAGACCCTTCATCAGGACCCAATGACCTGATCACCTCAGCCATCTCCGGCAATGAATTCCACAGATTCACTGCTCTCTGGCTAAAGAAATGCCATCTCATCTCTATTCTAAAGCTACTTTCTTCTATTCTGAGGCTTTGCCCCCTGGTCCTAGAGTGATCCTAGGACTAGAAGACAAAAGCAAGGATGCATTGCTGAGATTTTATAAGGCATTGGTCAGACTGCACTTGGAGTATTGTGAGCACTGGCACTGGAGAGGATCTACAGGTGATTTACGAGAAAGATCTTGGGAATAAATGGGTTCTTCTCCTGCTGGAGAGGGAAGGGACTGGTGGTGGGGTGGAAGCCCCTCAATTATTGTAGCAGTTAGTATACCACCCCAGAATCCCACATGAGTGGCAACAGAACTATTGTACCAATGTGTATGAATGTAATAGAATAGCATGGAAGGTATTGACCATGAATGTAAAGAATGAAAAGGCCTTGAACAGTTAATTCTCATCAATAATATTTTTATTAATAAAGTTTGTTTTGTGAAGAAAAAGTCTGAAAGCTCTGGGCTAGTACTGAGGAAAGATCTGTTTGAAACCTAACGATAGGCCTAGAGAGAGTGGATGTACAGAGGATGTTTCCTATAGTGGCAAGTCTAGGACTGGGAGCACAGATTCAGAGTAGAAGAATGTAGCTTTAGAATAGAGATGCGGTGGCATTTATTTAGCCAGAGAGCGATGAATCTGTGAAACGCATTGCCACAGATTGCTGAGGAGGGTAAGTCCTTGGAGGTTGATGGGTTGTTGATTAGTAAGGGTGTCAAAGGTTATGGGATTAAAGCGTGAGAATGGGGTTCAGAGGGAAAATGAATCAACCATGATCAAATGGCAGACTTGATGTACCAAATAGCCTAATTCTGCTCCTACGTCTTGAAGTCATCTGGCCTTATTTCACCCCTCTGCTCTCAATCCTGATGCAAGCTCTCGACCAGACGCATTCAACAATGTTTTTCCTTCCAGAGCTGTTGTTGCAGTGGATTGCTGATGAATACCTCCAGCTGATTGCTTGCTGCTCTGGATTCCAAATTCTGCACTCCCTTGTGCGCAGAGATAAATAATGGCTCTTCTCTAAAATAATACATTTGAACCTTTTGCAATCTGCTGAGAAAAGCAGACTAGGGCTGTTTTAATCCCTCAGCTGAAGTACACCACCTCAAAAAGTGCAGCACTGCTATGGCATTTTACTGAATTGTCAGACTGGAATTTTGCTCTCAAATCTGAAAGTGGGATTTAAGCCCAAAAACCTTTTGATTCAGGGACAAGTGCACTATCTGCCTAGCTACAAATGGCACTTACTGAAATTCCAATTTAATAAGATGTATCGCTTCTGTTTGACAAGTAAAACACTCTCAAATTACCCAATAATTGTATGCTATTATGGCAGCTGATGTTATGTTTCACCAGGGTACTTTATTGACAATTTGTAAATCTATCTATAAAATGTGCAGAGCTCATTCGGCCGTGACTTTAGATAAAGAGTCGACAGGATTAAGTACGACTCAGATAAAACCAGTTTTGTGTTCAATGGCTCCACTTCAATTAAAATATTAAACCTCCTCACACAGATTAAGAAGCAAAGTGTGATAAATTTAAAGATAATTAATGTTTCCTACCTGCTCAATCACTTTCGATGTTAACTTTCTGCCTTGCACACCACATTGTGGCTCAGGAGAGTGCATTTTTGTTGGACATGAGCAATACTTGCCTTTCCGAAATACATCAAAGCAAGTGAAACTCAAATTTGGATGTCAGCTATACGGCAGGATCCATTTGACTAAGTATCATGCTCAGAGCAGTTTTGCCTACAGGAGATAGCATGATAGGTCTTCGCAGTGTTGAAAGATCTGCAATCACTGCACAGACCACTACTTATCTCCAAGTTGACCCCAAGAGCACAGACACAAATGCCGGACTGTTTTAGCTTTCATTAGAGTGACTGCTTTGATTATTTTTTAATAAAGTAAATATGTCGTTCCAAGTTGGCTGGAAGTTTTATTCTCAAGCATATTTTTGCTGCGTATTATTTGCTGAATAATACAGATTGGGTATTGTGATCAATATTTATAAATTGCATTGCATCCTCTTTATTTACCCAGAGACTACTCCACGAGGGCACACTTGTAACAGCTGAATATTACAGCACATGTATAGTTATGACATTCTACTGCCTGTAAATGGACAACAAGGGCAGGGCCCTCGATTGCAGGTTAACAACAAATATGGAATTTCCTTCAGCAGACCATGTCCCTAAAGTTGCAGCTAAGGCAAAGAGGTCTAGAAAAGGAATCAAAGTTCCATCTCCAAGTTTGCCCCAAGCACTGCATTATAGAACACGCCTTGATCCATGGGCAGTTCGCAAGAATGCAGACCAAGAGATACATCAGCTTCAGCTTGGTGAAAGATACACTTCGGTCTGCCCAAAATTTGTTGGCCTTCTAATACAACGAGATTCTGTAAGGGAACGTGGGCAACTGGCACTTGGCGCAGTCAACACAAAAGTTTTGTGGGGAAGGACTGCTGTCTATGTTCCTGCTGTCACTAGACAGTACGGACCTAGTTCATGACGAGAGCCTCTCAGAAGTTCAAAGTATATTTTGTTCAAGGAGACCACATAAGTAGAATAGTACAAATGCACGGGTCTGATAACACCATGAACGTACAAGCTGGATCTAAATGTAAAGCATGTATTTTTATTTCTTCTATTTTTATGAGTAAAGTTTATTTTTGAAATAATGAAAAGACATTGCACATAAAGCCCTCTACTTTCTTCAGATGGCTGCAGACTATTCTCACGATTCCCCGGGGTTCATCTCCAACATTGAGATAGTCAATAAACTCAGCACAATCCAATGTCCATCACAGTACCTCCAACTAAAGGCAGTGCAAATCAGGTCCATTCCTTGTATATCAATAACACAAGAAATAACTTTTCCATCACTGACAAGCAGTTGAATTCTCGGTGATTCCACCTTGCCACTGGTCAAATGTAAAGTGACATTCCAATCCTATCTTCATCTGCCGGAATTCCCAATCCTCATGTTCCTGAACGAATGCATAACTCTTCTATTTCACGAACTTACGGAAGACCAATAGCTGAATCATCCGTAAGACCATATGACAATGGAGCAGAATTGGGACATTTGGCACATTGAGTCTGCTCCACCATATGATCATGGCTGATATATTTCCCCTCTCAACCCCTGCCTTCTCCCTGTAACTTTTGAAACCCTTACTAATCAAGAAACTTTTAACCTCCACTTCAAATATACCCAATGACTTGGCCTCCACAGCAGTCTGTGGCAATGAATTCCACAGATTCACCATCTTCTGGCTAAAAAACTTTTTCCCTATCTCTGTTTTAAAGGGACGTCCTTCTATCTGAGGCTGCACCCTCTTACCCTAGACTTTTCCACTATTGGAAATATCCATTTTCCATGATAAATTCATCAGGAAGTTAAGGACAGGAGGGATGCGGTATCTCTAGCTGTTGAAAGAAAATCTAAAAAATGTAACGTCAACTAAGTTATTTGTTTCTACACCTTACCTCATACTAATAGATAGCCCTACAGAGAAATCACAAGGATGAGGTGCAACTTCTGGCTGATGCATTTTGAAGTGTTTTTATCCTGCCCAAACTCAGCTCAATCCAAGATCATAATAATCCCCTCAGCAGATATTCATCCTCTTGCTCTATGGAGAGAAATAAAGAGCTGACGTTTTGGGCCAAGACTCTTTACCAGAACTGATGAAGACCTCGGTCCTAAACATCCACTCTTTATTCTTCCCCATGGATGCTGCCACCTGCTGAGTTCCTCCAGCATTTCGTGTGTATTACTCTGGATTTCTAGAACCTGCAGAATCTGTTGCTTTGCATCCTTTATTTCACCACTACTCTTTCTGCCCACCTACCTATCCCCACCACCCAAATCCATCAATATCCCCTTCCCTTTTCCAACTCCCATTTCTTTTCTAACTCACTCTCTCCTCTATCTAACGGCTTTCCCATTTCCAGCCAGTCAACACAACTCCACTGGCTTCCTCTTTCAATGTATCCTTTCCGCTCTCTCCTCAATCCGCCAAAAGTTAATCATTCTCTTCCTCTCGCTCCCCTCCATCTGCATTTTATCCCCTTGCAGCTCTATCTCTTCTTCTTTCAATTAGTGTCAACCCCTTCCCAGGCCTCTCATCTATCCCTTTTCCCTCTAGCTCTAAGTAATGTGTATTTGACTGTTTGGAATGCCTCACAAGTTTGCTTGGCTCCAAATATAATTGGAGGACCAGAAACAAATCAATATTACATTTCCTCTTGAAGTACCAGGCTGCAAAATCATAATTCCTTCAGGGTTGTCATAAATAAAATCCCCGAATGTTATTGTAAGCATTCTATCATGCTGTGCATTATTTATGCATCTGGTTGTATAATTATAAAAATATTTAGAAATTTTTTCAGTATGTTTGGATTGGCACCATTGCTAGCTTTATTTGGGCTCCTTTCATTCACTAGCCACTTAATTGGACAGTTATTTGCCAACTATTTTTAATTTCACTTTTCAGAGCATTCTGAACTTTTACCCTGTTTTCAATTTCTGATCTGTACATAGTTCATGTGCAGTGACATCTCAATGCAAACAGACAGATACCTAGAATTTCCCCTCTACTCAAAGGGATATGTCTAGCACAATCATAAAATCAGGTAACAAAAACAAAAGCAAAAAATTGGAATCCATTTAAGAAATCACATCGGTTTACTCTCTTTAAGAAATATTATAACACAGTTCAGCTTTTCACACAAATAACTGCGTCCTGGCGACTCACACACTGCCTCGCGTGTACGTATCGCATAAAATGCTTAACAATATTCTGCCCTTTTCTCGGTGAAGTCCCACCCAGCAGCAAGCTGGACTTGGCACCTCTGGTTATGATTCACCCCAACAGCGATCTTAGTTCACAGTTGTGTTTCTGCATGTGATGACATCATTAGCAAGTGTGGTGCCATTAATTATTTTTGATGTGGGTCGTGAACGTACGACCTTCGTTATTAACTCACAGCTCAACAAGAAGTACATCATGCTGAAACTCATGAACTTTGCTGGGTCACTGGGAATAAAAAATCAGGTGAAACTATGTTCTTTCCATCCAATTTTTAGATTGGGGTCATAAGCCCAAGCCTGTGTTGTTACTAGGTACTGTATATTTACAACATTGGTTCACACCAGAAGAAAATCCATTTGTAGGCTGAAATTCTTATATACCATATATGCCAGATTTAACACAAAATATCAGACAGTATGGCACTGACGAGCCATTCAGCCCAGCGTGCTGTGCCAATCCTAATGCCTATTTATACAAAATGTCCTCTTCCTGTGTCTTCCACTTCCTTCCTGTTCATGTGACTATCTAAAAGACTCTTAAACTCCACTGAACTGTCTGCTTCAACTACTAACCCTGGTACTCATTCCAGGCACCTACCATAATCTGCATGAAAACCTTGGCCCTCGTGTCACAATTAAACCCTTCTCCCCCTCCCCCACTCCGATGACCTGTGACGTTTTACGTTTCTATCCTGGGGAAAAGGTTCTGACGGTCTCCCCTGTTAATGCCTCTCATAATTGTAAAAACAGCAATCATGCCTCTCCTCAGCCTCAGACACTCTATGGAGAACAACTCTGCCTAACCTTTCCTTATTGGTCATGTACTCTAAGCCAGGCCATATCCTAGTAAACCACTTTTGCATCGTTTCCAAACCCCAAAGACTTCCTGTAATAGGTTGACTAGAAATGCCCTACTGTACTTTTACATTACCCACTTGCATAGTAAACTATGGACCTGAACCCTAAGGCCTCTTTATTTGCAGTGCTATTAAGGGTTCTACCATTATTTTTTCCTTGCATTAGACCTCTCAAAGAGCAACAACTCACACTTGATTAAGCTCGATCTGTCATTACTCTGCCCAATATTGTAACAGCTTCGTATCTGCTGCATTGTTTGACTGTACTTAGCACACTCCACAGCTCCACAAACTTGCTAATCTACATTTGCATCCAAATCATTGATTTATATCAGAAACAGCAGAGGTACCAGTGCTGATCCTTATGGAACACTACTGATTGCAGATCTCCGGCCAGAATAATATCCTTCTACCCCTACTCTCTTCAATGGCAAACTAGTTCCAAATACAAACTTTCAATTCACCTTACCATGCACCTTATCTTCTGAATCAATGTACCATAAAAGACCTTATTAAATTCCTTATTAAAAGTCCATGTAGATGATGTCCACTGTCTTACTCACTAACACTATCATCACAACTATAAGAGATTCTGCAGATGCTGGCAATCCAAAGCAACACACACAAAATGCTGGAAGAACTCAGCAGGTCAGGCAGTATCCATGAAAATGAATGAACAGTCGACGTTTCAGGCCAAGACCCTTCATCAGGATTGGAAAGGAAGGACAAAGACGTCCGAATTAAAAGGTAGGGGTTGGGGTTCAAACTAGAAGGTGATGGTGAAGGTGCGAAAGGTAAAGGACTGGAGAAAAAGGAATAAGACACAAGGGAGGCGTGTGAGAGGTTGGTGAGGATAAAAGGCAAGAGGCCAGAATAGGGAATAAAGAAGGAGGGAAGGGGTAGGGGGAGGGAAGAATAAAAAAGAACAGAATTATCATAAAGGGAAATGAATGTTCATACCATCAAGTTGGTGGCAACCTAGATGGAATATGAGGTATTGCCTCCCCACCCTGAACATAGCCTCATCATAGCAGAAGAGGAGACCATGGACTGTGAAGTTGGAACAGGAACGGGAATAGGAATTAAAACAATTTGCCACTGGGAAGTTCCACTTTTGGCAGATGGAGTAGAGGTGCTCGACAAAGTGCTCCCCCAACTTATGTCAGGTCTCACCAGTGTAGAGGAGGCCACATCGGGAGCACCAGATGCAATAGATGATCCCAACAGAGTCACCTCACCTGGAAGCACCATTTGGAGCCCTGAATGGGCAGGTAAATCATTTCTCTCACTTGCAGGGGTGCGTGCCAGAAGGCAGGAGGGAGATTTGTGGGGAGGGATGAAAGGGCAAGGGAGTCATGGAAGGAGCGATCCCAAAGGAAAGCTGAGAGTTGAGGGGAAGTAAATATGTGTTTGGTGGCAGGATTCTATCGAAGATGTTGGAAGAAACAGAGAGTGATGTGTTGGATGCCGAGGCTCATGGGGTGGTAGGTGAGGACAAGAGGAACCCTATCCCTATTACGGCAGCAGAAGATGGGTTGAGAGTAGATGCTCGGGAAATGGAGGATATTTGAGCAAGGGCAGTATCAATGGTGGAGGAAGCAAAACCCTGTTCTTGATATCCTGGAAAGGAAAGCCTCATCCTAGGAACAGATGCGGGAGAGACAAAGGAACTGAGAAAAGGGAATACCGTTTTTACAGGAGACTGGGTAGGAGGTGGTATAGTCAACATACCGTGGGCACCTAATCAAGCTTGTAAGGCATGACCTACCTCGCATAAAGACACACTGGCTGGTCCTAAGAATAGACAGAAAATAGTATCCAGGGCAGAAGAGAAGGTGGAGTGGAGCGGAGAAGAGATCGCATGTTTTAGTAACATCTTATGTGCTTTCTAGGGCGTGAAGATGAATATGAGTGTGCAGTTTCCTCTCATATGAGAACTTTCAGGCTTCCTTCTGCAGTAACAGATCAGTAACTCCAAATATTTTCTGTTGGTGCAGCATGAAGTTAGAACGCCCACCTCACAGAAAACTTGGGTTTGGAATGACAACATCTGCAGAATAACAAAATCTACATAAATTAGTTAGTATGCTCACTGCCTGAATGCAGTTTGTTTAAAAACGCAAACTGCAATCCTTTTAGGAGAAGCATCTGTCAGAAGCATAATACGTACAAGGTAGCCTTTTACCCAGAAAATGAAGGCCTCAGACGCTGATCGGAAAATGTACTTCTAAAGAGAAAAGAATCTGTTATCCTCTACAGTTATATAGGTAGCAGACCAAGAGGAAATCTTCATCAAATATCTTGAAACTAGTAATGAGCTTTTCAGAAAACTAAATTGCTAAGAATTCCCTTTAGAGTACCATAATGTCAAGCTTACAGCAATTCTCCTGAACTAACAGCTAACAATAATCACAGTGTTAACTGAGAGAAATAGATACCTGCACAGAGTATCAAGGGAGCAACTAAGCTCTAAATACAATTTTCAAGCAACAAGTTACAAGAAAGTGATGGAACACAAATAGTCATCAGTTTGGAAATTGTTCAGTAGCTGCAGCTCTTCATTGAAATGAACAGAGGTGAGATCTTTTTTTAAAGAATATCCTTTATATGGGCAACAAAATGAGCTCTATAGTTTTACAAAGTGAATGCATCAAATAAAGTGACAATTCAGATTGTTTTTTGTACTCAGCTCAAGAAAAAATTATTTAGCGTGTCCTATGGCTTCCCATGAGTATCCAGCTTCACTCTGCCAGGGTTTCAGACCCTAGTGGTAACTTGATAGGGTCAGCTTGATACCCCCTGGCAGTAGCACACAACTTGGCTCGACTAGTTCCGACTTTAACTTAATGCCAAATCAAAGATCTTTAAAAGTACTCATGAGATTGCAGATGCTGTAATATGAAGCAATGATCAGTCTGCTGGTGGAACTCAGCAGGTCTAGCAGCATCTGTGGGAGGAAAGGAATTGTGGGTGTTTCAGGTCAAACTCCTGCGCCAGGTTCTGAAACAGGATTTCAACCAGAAATGCCAACAATTCCTTCTTCCCACCCCCCCAAACCTGCTGAATTCCTCTAGCAGATTCATTGTCATTGGTAATTGCTCTTGAAGAAGACTACAGTTCTGCCCCATTGAGGCCAGATGCAGGCTGGAGGAGCAACATCTCATTCTATCGTGGTAGTCTCCAACCTGATGACATCAACATCAATTTCTCTAACTTGCAGGAGCCACACTTACACAACCCCCCCCTCTCCATTATCCGTTACACTGTTAACCCTTCTCCTTCCTGTCCACCCCCACCTTCACAACCTGCCCAGCACCCTCACCTTCAACCCTCTAGCTCCAGACCTCTTTACTTTTAGTCTCATTCCATGGTCTACTGCCCTCTTCTATCAGAGACCCGCTTCATCAGCTCTGTGCCTCTTCCATCTATCACCTCTCAGTTTCTCACATCATTCCCTTTCTCCCCTATCCTCCTCCTTGTTCCCCTTCCCTCCCCCCAACCTGGATTCACCCATCACACGTCGTTTGTTCTTACCCTTTCTCCTATCTTTCTATTCCAAATCCTACCCCCAGTGCTGATGAAGTGACTCATTGAGAAGTACACTAACTGTACATTACCCTCTGTGGATACTGCCTGATCTGCTAAGTTTCTCCAGTATGTTGTGTATGTGACTTGAGACTAGTCAGTTCTCAATTTGCAATTGCTTCTGTCACCACTACCCATCTATTTGTTGAGGAAAAGTTTTATTATTTTGTTCTCAGGATAAAATGACCGTAACTGCAGAGCGACTTTTAATCATGAGGTAACAATTTCTACCTGTAATTTTTTCTTTATTTTTTTCAGCGTGTCACACTAGAGAGCCATTTTTGTCTGACGCGTGGAGTCAGGATTGGTCTCCTTTCGGATTAACCGGGACGCAACCCTTGTTTTTTTTCTTACGAGGCCGAGAGACTAGCTCGATGCTCGACCCAGCATGGATGGGAAGAGTGCTCAGGGGTGGCCACACTTGGATTCGAACTCGGGAGCCTTCGCTCTGGAGTCTGGCGCTGATGCCATTTTCTTTATTCTCTCAGTTCTCTGCCTTAGTGTTTAAAGCTGCTGTAAATAGACATGATTTTTAAGCTCTTTCTGGGAGTCAGGTGGAAAAATCCCCTCCAGTGGCTTCCTGGGAAACTCTTAAGATGAGACACGGCATTCAGTCTGAGCCAATGACTGGCCTGAGCTATTCCCAGATCTCAGCTGGAATACTGATGGGAAATTCTAAGTGGCCTCGGTTTACTGGCTCGACAGCAGGTGGTGGGAAGGGAAAATAAATAAATTTGCTACTGTTTTTCCTTCCGATCACAGCCACATGATGAAAAGTCCTGTTCGAAAGATCAGCTGAAGGCATGTTCCGCCTGTGATGCTCAGCATGATCGAGTTGCATGTTGACACAGATCAGATCCACGCAAAACAGCAAGAGAGCTGCTGGTACCCACTAACACTGCATTCCACAAATTATATACTTGTTGCAAAGTTTTATAAATATGCCAACATAATTTTGTTAGGCAACTTCTTTAATTCACCTTTTAAGAGTGTATAAAAACTGAAAACAGTAATCTGTACGTATATTTACTATTGCTGACATGATTAGGGTGCCAAAGACAGCCTCTTTAGCAGTTTCTGTTTCAATTCACTTCTGCCAGTGATCATTTTTGTTTAGTAGACAATGGCAAGGTCCCACAAAATGCAATGAGAAAAATTCCAAGCAATTAGTTATGGTACTATTAGTTGAATGCAAATATTGGTTTAGATCTGGATGGAACTTGGGCATAGACAACCAAATCTTCTCTAAATTATGTACATGGACCGTTACGTCCAAACAATGCTTTAATTTTGCCTACTTGTTGAAGGTTGGTGATCCGATGATGGCATATGACCTTGAAGTTTCAATCATAATTATTAATTCATACCTTGAAATGTTGCCCTATCACTGAAATGTTCCCACAACCTATGGACTCACTTTCACGGACTCTTCACCTCATGTTCTTGATATTTATTGCTTAGTTATTTATTAGTATTTTTTTTTCCTTTTTGCATCTGCACAGTTTGTTGTCTTTTGCACACTGGTTGAACACCCAGTTGTTGCATTCTTTCATTGATTCTATTATGGTTTTTATTCAGTTAGAGTATATCTGCAAGAAAATGAATGTCAGGGTTATACACGGTGACATACATGTACTTTAACAATGAACTTACTTTGAACACTGCTTGAATCCATGACATTTCAGCAATAGTTGAGAGAGCTTCTAATGGGCCAAAAGAAATCAGAAAATACATTTGAAAGCTAACTTTATTTTTAAGTTGCTTAGCCAAAATAACCACAATTATCTGATCTTGTAAACAATATACATCTCCTACATGATATAAAGTAATAGAGTTCTCCTGGGCAAAAGGGTCCAATACTTTGCACAAGCAGAATGAAAATGACAGGCTCCCAATAGCTACCTTTCCAATAACTGGTACTGACTATGTTTGTTCTGTTCTTGTTGTGCACCTTCATAGTCTGACAAAACCTGTCGGCCATGTTTCATTCAAATTTCTCAGTGGTTCTGTTTCTGCTGAAGGCGCAATCCAGAATGGCAGCCATTGCCATCAGTATTTCAGAACTGGCTGGCCCTGCTTATTTCCCCTGGCAAAGTGCACAATGGTCAGCAATGTACATAAAGTGCCTCTCATTCCAGAAACATTTAGTAATTTTCACAATTATAGCATTTAGAAAATCTCTTCTGCTGCCATTTTCCATGTATTTCTCTCAACTAGATCTGGAGGACTTTTGGGAACAATGGATGAACATTGAAACATTCAAAAGTACTTATTTCACTTTTTTTGGGGATCTGATTCAAGGAAAAAGTTGACAGCCGTTAAAGAGCCTTGGGAATGGAAAGGAGCGGTGAAGGGGTGGCTGCTTGCACATGGCACCTTAGCTGTAATGAAACCCGAGAATAATGGTGAGTAACTCTGTTAATAAATTAATCACATCTGGGGCACAGATTCTTTATGAATTGTTGTGGAAAATTTCACAGAATACAGTTTCATAAAGAGGTCCTGCACTATGTGGTGAAAAGTTCAGCAAAGATGTCTTCAATTTCCTGCAAAATAACCAAGAGCAGTAACCTCTGATCGATGTTGTCATTTCTAAAGGAAATGAGGGATTGTCTTAGAAATATGGTTTGACAATAAAATGCACCTTTTTCAAACTTATGCAGTAGTTTCATTATTACAGTCTTGTATCGGCTGAAAATTTTCAACATATAAGGAAATACAAACTTGCAAGACAGAAGCTTACAAGGTAGCTTAAGAGAAAGCCCATAAATCTTTAAAACTTCCAAACTAAAACCACTGCTTAAAAGTCGATGCAGTGTTTTCTTAACAGTTAGAACTTCTTGAGTTCACCATGCCCCTTGTACCTCTTAATTTATCGCATTGTTCCAGTTTCGGACGCATTTCTCACAGATCCTAATAGTTCTCTTTGACTTAGATGGAAATTTCAGAGCCTGCTTTTCGCTTGTTCTGATCATATTTTTACCATAACGCACTCTGTCAATAAGATTAATTCCAGTCACCACCTTATTCCCTCCTTATTTGTAGTTGTGGCAACAAAGAGTTTCTGAGTCCCTTGCGTCCCAAATGACACACACTCACTAGAACTCTGCTGCTCCAGACTTCCCTTCGATCTAATCCCTCCTCTTAGAGCATTATCTTTTATTTCTTTCCTTGCCTGCTCTGCACAAACACCTTTTGAACGTTCAATGGACTTTGGTGCTCCTGTGCAGAAATTTATCCAAGCTTCAAAGTTAAATTGCTGACATCCCGCTCATGCAAAATTTAAACCGGATGCTTCAGGATCAAAATGAGAGTTGAACACGTCAGAAACATTAAGGTACCTCTATGTGAGAAATGAAGCTCTGGCAAATTGATCATGACAAGATAAGGGGAGAAGGAGATACCTCGCTAACGTTGAGGACTAGTGTAAAGGATTCGAAAGGAATGCCAAATATAAAATTAACAGCCATGCTCTGCAGTAGACAGCAGCTTTCCAATTAAAGTTATGGATGCTTTCACCCAGCACTTCAGCATATGCGATCCTGTTTCAAGTTCCTTCATATCCATGTGTTTCCCACTGGCTGTGTAAACATTCAATCCTCCAGGAAAGGCAAGGCATGTCTTCAAAAATTACACACTGATGTTCTGGCAGCAGCAACAGGATCCTCGAGCTTAATGGCTGAATCGGCCAAACCCATATCATTCCCGATGCTAGATTGAGAGTAAGAAGACTACCGCTGACAGTAGAGAACGACTCCTGACGTTAATCTGTGCCTCCATGGCTGGGAGGGTCAAAGTTAATGCAAGAGGATTAGTGCTGTGTGGACACTAACATGTCAAATGATAGTACAAAATGGAGCAGCTTCGCATAAAAAATATAAGTCTTCCTTAATGCTCCTGTGTCTTCTGGCAGTACTACAGAGCAGATGTTTTTAAGTGATTCTACTTTAAACGAGATACTCCAGTACAGAATAATGACAGTGAATGAGCTGCAAAATGCAAAGAAATCCAGCTTTCCTGGTCGTGGTCATGGTGTCACAGAGAGATATCGCACAGAAACAGTAAGTTCAGCCCACCAGTTCTCCACTGTCCATCAACCACTCATTCACACTAATCTGATACTCATCCTATGTTTTTTTTAAATTCTCCCCACATAATCAACTCTCCCCGTACTCTTCCATTCTCCTGCACACAAAGGGCAACTTACCTAATGACCTAGGCAGCTTCGGGATATGGGGGCAAACTTGGAATACTGGGAGAAAAGCATGCAGTTCACAGGGAGAATGTTGAAACCCATCCATGGGAGCACCAGAGATCAGGTCAGAGCTGTGTGACACTGACTCCTGTATCACCCAGAGAGTTAAAAGATGAGTCTGTTATTTCAGTTCTTTGTACATATGATAGCCATGACTTAGAAAAGACTGTAAGATGGTCAAGAGTGCAAACTAAATACATCGGTTTGTAGGGAGAACAGAAACGTGAAGCTGAACGGAAAACAGGAAGGAGAGGAAAAGTGAGGGAAGGCAGTAGCTAGCAGTAGAACAGCCAGGAGGACTACCAGCAGTGATTGTGGTCAGAACCACATCAATGACTGAAGAAGATACAGCAAGAAGCTGCAGGTCAGTGGGAAATTTATTGGTACATTTAAGAAACAGAAAAGGATTTAACACTGTAGTGGGAGCTGTGCCCAGTCGTCCCTGGTAATAGTGCATTATTTACTCAGTATCTGTGCATACAGGTGAATCCAGGAAGGTATCCACATATCGATTTGTGTATACACATGGTTCTTTCTGGAAGTGTGTATCTGCATAACTACTTACTTATTGAGATACAGCCCAGAATGGGCCATTTCAGCTGTGCCACCAGCAACCCTCAGTTTAACGCTAGCCTAATTACGAGACAATTTACAATGACCAATTCACCTACCAAACTTTACATCTTTGGAATGCAGGTGGCAACCCACTTAGTCACAGGGCGAACGTAGAAAGTCCTTACAGAGAGCGGCGCGAATTGAATCCGGGTCACTGGTACTGTAAAGCGTTGTGCACTATCATACCGTCCCTTCAACCAAAGGGGAAAACTTCACTCGCAGCATCACTGAAATGTTCCCACAACCTATGGACTCACTTTCAAGGACTCTTCACCTCAAGTTCTCAATACTTAATGCTTAATATAATGACCTGTATTTAAACAAGTGCACACAATAAGGAAGGAAGAGATCACTGGAAATAACAGAGATAGTTGGAAGCCACCCAGAGATAGGACACCCACCTAGTAAGTTCTGAGATTTGAAACTCTGCAGATGATACAGCTACAGTATATCTGCAACTGCTTGTAGTGTTTAATTACTTCTAAAGTACAGTGTAGAGCACACGACACAACAGTGTGCTCTGCACATACCATCCAATGTCACAATTTGACAATCTGGCTACATTTATCACCAGCACAATCTGACAGATTAAACACAGCTGTTTCAAATGTTATTGCATTTTGTGTGGCAGGAACCTCGGCATTAAAAGTTAACATTTGGTAGACAAGTTGCAGTTGCTCTTATATAATTGAAAATACAGCTTTCTAATTTTCCAGTAAGTAACCTCATTTGAAAACTCAGATTGCTCACATATCACTTCCTCTAGTCAGGCCAAGTGGAGTGTCATTGTAAAGTCCTTCAGGGATTTTCATCCAATTAAAACATTCCATATCAGAACTTCAATCTAATCTGATAATGAGAAGCTAATTTATATCAATCACAAAAAGAACTCAGGATGCTAAATTTAGATCATATGGCCATGCGATGGAGCATTTGGCCCATCAATTTTGCTCCACCATTCAGTCATGGCTGATTTTTTAACCCCATTTTCCCCTCTTCTACCCATAACACTTCACCTCCTTACCTACCAAGAACCGATAAATCTCTTAGTTAAATACACCCTGTGACCTGGCCTTCACAGCCCTCTGAATTCCACAGATTCACCACCATCTAGCTGAAGAAATTCCTTCACATCCTAATTTTAAAGGGATGTCCCTTTATTCTGAACCCTGATCCTAGACTCTCCTACAAATGGAAACATCCACAGCATACAGGCCTTTCAGCATTCTGTAAGTTTCAACGAGATCTTCCCTTATCCTTCTCACCTCCATCAAGTACAGGTCCACAGACATCAAGAAATATCAATTTAGCTACCTTGTGATTGACCACATTGTGAGAGTCAAAATCTACTTTTCAGAATCAGGATTGCTTTTAAAATTAAACTTGTAGGCTAATATATAATACAGAAGCCAAAAACTGATCCTTCCAGTTATCTTAAAAGCAGCTGGGTAGATGCTGAATCCATGGAGTTCAATCATAAGTCTGTGTGGAGTCACTGGACATTACCCTAGACTTTAGTATTAACATAAATGATCAATCTCAGCATTACTAAGCTGAGAGATGGGGTTAGAAGGGCACTAGGACAATCAACTATCTCTTGATGATGATTGAAAAGTATAAATTTAGACATTGGTTAAAAACAAGACTATATTCAATGCTGATGTCCTCATGGTTAAATAGCCTGCCATAAATGAAGATCAAGAATCACAAATAAATCCTATGCAGAGTGCTTGAGGGCTGTTTTTTTTTAACCCATGGATAGCCTGATACATGTAGCTGGCTTCAGAAGAGCAGGAATTAGTGGTGACTCTTCAAAACAGCATTATTGGCTGCAAGACACATTTATTACAAGATGGTGAAGGACCTGCACATAATTGTAAGTACTTCTTCCAATAAAGCTAACTTTTTGAAAAGCTTCTTTTGGGAAAAAAAAAATTTACTCTCAGTATAAATGCACCTACATCTTTTTTTAAACAGAGTACTCTTCTCTAATGTACAGGTATCAGAAAATATCCAGAAATAGAAAAGGTGTTTATATATGTTATTATGTCATGTTTATAAACTCAAACGAAGATCCATTACACAAAGAGTCTGTTCTTTCAGACCATTTCCTAAAACTAATTCCGTTAGCTCTTGTTTTTCCGGCCGCTCAACGTCTCTCCAAAGTGCTGAAAGCAGCTCATTGAACAGGTGCACAGATTTCCTGCAACGACTGCTAACCAAACTGTGTTGTCTTGGAGCACAAAAGGAATGAAAGGAACTAGTTTTAATTAGTCATAAATCAAACTGGTTCAAATGTTAACAGTATTATAAACCATACACACCTGTAGTGCCCTTTAAACAATCGTGCACTATAATCAAATGAAAACATTTACAAAGTTAAAATCTGGATTGCCAGGCAATTTCAAAGGCCTTGGCCCAACTCATCATTATCAGGGAGAGATGCTAAGCTTTGTGAAAAGTAGGTGATGAGCAAGGTGTTACTTCATCCTAAAGGAGAGAAGATATAGTCTTGATATTGTTATATCCAACCCATTCTGTCAACACGGTCATTGATCAGTTTCATAGATTTCAACCAAACTTAGAAGATAGGTTCAAAGAGTTTACAGATCAGCTGAATTTGAGATTGGGGCTAAATTATGTCATCTATCTATTTTAAAATAAAAATCTCTTCTGAATTGTACAGTTAGCTTCAATGGGTCACTGGTCATTTTAGGGATTAAAACTGTTTAATCCTGCATGTTTACTGGATGCCAGATTTAACTCATTACTTCCAACCTATTAAAACAACCCTCTTACAACAGTCACTTGTAAAATCAGTTCACAATTATTTGCTTTGAATAAATGAATTTGTTATTGTCCTGCTTTATTCAGCATATATGAATATTCTGAAAAGGATATTTCTCATGAATTATTGATCAGCAATGTGTAGAACCACGAGGTTTCATTTGCAGGAATTTGCAGCCTTATTATTGATCAAATTAATTATTATCAGCTTGCATAATATTGAGTTTTGTTCAATTCCAATCATGAATAATTCAGTCACTTTGAGAGTATCAAGCATGTTTCAGTCAAATGTACTAAAGTACTTCATCAACACAACTTCAATAATAAATTAGAATTAGCTATCCAGTGTGAGCACAATCATGATTCTTGATGATATTCTCAGAAATTTGTAGTTTTTTCACAGTCAATGCCACAGCCTCTTCCCTTACCGATATTAAAATGTCACGGGACAAACCTCTTATTCCAATTTTGGAAAGAGCAGGTGGTCAATTTGGTCTTAACATCTCCTTTCTCCACTCGCCATTAATGTAGTTTAGATAGACTTTAAGGTGGGAATTTTCAGGAGTTCTCTCTATTCCTCACCTGCTGACAGGCTGATGCAGAGATTAGAGCAGTTGGCTCACACCTCCGGGGACCTAAAGTTTAGCTTAATTTCAAATTATAAACACAAGATAGTCTGCGGATGCTGGAAAATCAAAGCAATACACACAGAATGCTGGAGGAACTCAGCTGGTCAGGCAGAATCTATGGAAATGAATAAACAATCAACGTTTCAGGCTGAGATCCTTCTTCAGGACTGCCCTGTCTGTGTGGAATCTGCACATTCTCTAACCCTAACCCTAAAGCACCAAGCTTCTGGTTACATTTCTCAATCTAGCCTTCTTTATGCAGTCTTTTTTTTGTCCATTTAAGCACCTTGGACTATCTTTCCAGGTTAAAGGAAATTGAAGTAGTTAGCTTTGTGTTACTTAAAGTAGCCACATTTCAAACTCCATGATGAATGACACAACTAGTGAAACTCCTGCCTCATAAACACATTGTCCCTGATTTTGGTGAGGTTTGCATGTTCTCCCGGTGACTTCACGGATCGTCACCCACTTCCAAAAGACGTGGAGAAGGTTTGTTAATTGGCCACTGTAAATTGTCCCTAGTGTGTTAATGAATCTGGTGATGGGAATATGGTAAGAATATAATTAGCGTGGTTTGAGTGTAAATGGGCGATTGATAGTTGGCATGTGTAAACTGGGGCATAGAGCCTGTTTCCATGTGGCTCAGTAACCCCACAGATAAAGTTCTTAATTGGTGTTGAGTTGCAGGCATATTCAGGAAATATCAATTAGCTTCTTGCTGTCAGCCAGTTTCCAAGTTACCCTGCTGGAAACTATCATTGTGTATGTACATCAGTTGAGGGTAGGTTTCATATATCCTGCAGTAAAATTAACTACAAAGGCTCACATATAAGCAACAGTTATTAGGTTGAGCCAACAGAATATCAACCATTTAGTTTCATAACCGTGGTGGGATTGAAGCATTAGGGAGAGGATAGAGCCAGGAAAGGGATAAATATCATGGAGCTTTGTAGTAATTCTGCTCTGCACACAACTAACAGAAAGAAGAAAGTAAAATACATGCAAACAAAATTAATAATGAAATTAACCCTGGTCAAAAACTGCAAATTCCATTTTGATGTCGGACTAAGTTTCCTCTTTGATCACTACTGGAATACTGAATGCCAATCACATTTGAAATTGCACTGATTAGCATAGGTCAAACTTCCAGTTTATGCTAAACTATTTTCACATGATCATTCATGCATATCCTTCCATGTACAAAGACAGCAGCATAATTTTTTCTACTTCATGTTAAAAAGTAATTACTGATACATTTAAGAGTAAGATATATCTAGAGTAAGGCTGAAAAGGTGTTCATCACAAAACTAAACATTCTGATAAGCATTAATAAACACAAAGTACACTGCAGATGCTGTGGTCAAATCAAGATGTATAAACAAGCTGGATCAAGCATTTAATTTCTACCTGAGATCAATCTGATTACAAACTCAAGAACATACCTTTAAATTTTTCTACTAAGCAATCTTTATTTTATTAATTTAGAGTTAACTATGCCATGTGTTGTCCAAACAAAGTACTGAACTCCCAAATTGGCATTAACCTTTTTTATGTGAAATCCTACATTACATCTCTGAGACCTCGGACATCAGAACGGGGAATCAAAATCATATACGATCCCTATTTCTTATTTCAATCCACGGACATCAACTAGAATGCAACCTTGTATGGTTAATGGTAGTTGATATAGTCAGAGACAGCTGTCATCCTTAACGTGATAGATATTTTGTTAAAACTCTAACCAAGCATACACAAGAAGAAAGGGCACTTGAATGAAGGAGAGGAGGTAAACAGCAGCGAGAAGCAGGAAGACAACAAAGAACGGAGGTGGGAATGTGACTAGGAAAGTGGGGGAGGTTACCAGCAGTTCAATAGTTGGCCTTTAAGTAGGGCTCATTATTTACTGTCCACTAACCCAAATTCCAATCTCCTGTGCCCCTCCCATGCTCTAAGTTTGTCACCATTGTTTGTTTGATTTTGAGCAGGGGAGGAGTGCCTTCCCTCTGATGTTTTAACGGTGCCTTGTGTTCACATTAGCTGTTACCCAGATGTGTGCGAATTGAGCCAGCAACTGTTCACTCTCAGCATCTTTGCCCGAATAGTTTTATATTCTAAGGCATAGTTTACAATGTTTGAAACAAATCCTCTTTAGCTTATGGTGCATAATCATGTGTTCTCACACTGCTATAACTCAAAGCCAGGAGGCCACAGTGTCAGCTAGATGTATTGGCTGAATATTTTAAAACAACTTGGTTCACTGAGCCTCACTCTACATAGACAGAATGATTCAAAACGAACTATTTGCAACTATAAAGAGTTCAACTCAGCAAATGCCTCCAAGGCATTAAAAACTTACATTAACAGTCTTAGGCACATACAAACAGCTAGATTGCCTTAGACTTTTGCACAGGACTCTAATATAATTTCATGTATTGCACTATACTGTTGCTGTGAAAAAACACATTTCATGACATACATGAGTGATTCTGATATGGGTCTCTGTTGTGGACTGAGAGATAGAAAGGGGCAGGGAGAGGGGAATCATGGTTGGGAAAAGGGTAGGGAGCAGGAAGCACCAGAGAGACATTCTGTAATGATTAATAAACCGATTGCTTGGAATCAAATGACCTTTCCTGGAGTCTCAGGTCTGGGTGTGTCTGTACCTGTGCCACCCCTGGCCCCTGGCACTCCTTCTCTGCCTCCTGTCCCACACCCTTCCCACGGCGCTCCACCCTCACCATTCCCAACATCCTTTGCTCCCACCAGATTTACAAACTTGCTCTCTGCTCCACGTTGACAAACGTAGCACTGTGCAAAAGTCTCAGGTACCCTAACTATGTGTTGGTGACATTTGCACAGTACTCTACCCATGACACTTATAATGTAGAAACTCATATCAAGGTGCTTCTCTGTAGCAAAATTAAACAAAAGGATTCATTTTGAAATACACCAGGAGGTATTGGGGTGGATGACTAAAGACTTGGTTAAAGAAGTAATTTTTAAATAGTGTCTTAAATGAATAAATATAAAATCTAACTTTAACTTGAAGAACAGGGTGTAATCCTATATCCTCCCAACAAAACAGGAGATAGAATTCCACCTCAATATTCAAAGAGCAGGCCATAAATCTGAATGCATTTGAGTAGTGAAATAGCTGTAATGTAAACCAGTTTCACAATGAGATTAGGGCATCGTGTTCTCACTGCTAAGTTTGTGCCAGTCATTTTTTATACCTCTTGATTTGGCCCAAAAGCCATCTGAGTGGTTACTTTATGGTGCACCTCCTCCACACCACTACTGTAAAGTACAGGTGTCCCCCGCTTTTCGAACGTTCGCTTTACGTCAACTCGCTGTTAGAAAAAGACCTACATTAGTTACCTGTTTTCGCTAACAGAAAGGTGTTTTCACTTTTACGAAAAAAGGCAGCACGCGCCCCGAGCAGCCAAGCTCCTCTCCCGGAACTACATTCTAGCCGGCATTGCTTAACCTTGTGCCTGTGAGTATCTGTGCTTTATGTCGATTTATTTTGTGCATCTGTTAGCAAGATGAATTCTAAGGTATCGGAAAAGCCGAAAAGAGCGCATAAGGGTGTTACACTTAGCGTAAAACTAGACATAATTAAGCGTTTCAATCGTGGTGAACAAAGTAAGGACATAGTGAGTTTGGCTAAGGGTTTGTGGAAGTTGACGAAGATGATGTTGAAGAGGTTTTGGCATCCCATGACCAAGAACTGAGAGATGAAGAGCTGATGAAGAGGAAAGGATAACAATTGAAACCGAACGCAGTAGCGAACAGTCCGAAAGTGAAGTCGTCCAGGAACTGAACGTGAAGCAATTGCGTGAGATTTTCGCTGTGATTGACAACGCTACAATGATTGCAGAAAAGTATGACTTTAATTTTGAAAGGGTATGTAGGTTTATGGCATATTTGCAGGATGGTGTGAGTGCTTACAAAGAACTGTATGATAGAAAAATGCATGAGGCTAAGCAGTCAAGCACACTGTCGTTTTGCAAGCCTTCCACATCAGCCGCAGCAGACAACAAACCTCGACGTTTGACATCGAGGCAGGCAGACACAGAAGAAGGTGACCTGCCTGCCCTGATTGAAACAGACGATGATGAGATGACACCCCAGTCTCCTCTACCTCCCACCACCCCAACCTCTGACGACTCAGCCTAACACACCATCATCAGTGTCCTCACTGTCTTCCCGATTCCAGTAAGTGAAACTATACTGAGCGTACATTATTTCTACTTTATATAGGCTGTGTATTTTTATGTGTTATTTGGTAGCTTCATAGCTTAAAAGTTACTGGAAAGAGTGTTTCTGCCAGGAGCACTTGTGGGAGATTTTCGCTGCGGTGAACAGTGCTGCAATAATTGTAGAAAAGTATTCCTATATTATATAGACTGTGTATTTATCAGATCATTCCTGCTTTTACTATATGTTATTGTTATTTTAGGTTTTATGTGTTATTTGGCATGATTTGGTAGGTTATTTTTTGGATCTGCGAACGCTCACAAATTTTTCCCATATAAATAAATGGTAATTGCTTCTTCACTTTACGACATTCCGGCTTACGAACCGTTTCATAGGAACGCTCTACCTTCAGATAGCGGGGGAAACCTGTAATGGTTATTTGAGTTACTGCCACTTTCCAGTCAGCTTGAACCAGTCTGGCCATTCTCCTCTGACCTCTCCCATTAACACGGTGTTTTTGCCCACGGAACTGCCGCTCACCGGATTTTCTTTCTGATTTTTTTGCACCATTTTTTGTAAACTCTAGGGACTGTTGTGCATGAAAATCCCAGGAGACCAGCAGTCTTTCAGATAGGCAACCCACCCCGTCCAGCACCACCAATCATTCCACAGTCAAAGTCACTGAAATCACATTTCTTCACCCATTCTGATGCTTAATCTGAACAACAAATGAATCTCTTGATCACGTCTGCGTATGCTCTTATGCACGATTGGCTGATCAGATATTTGCATTAATAAGCAGGTGACCAGATGACCACTGAGTGGATATAAATAACAGAAACAACTCTCAATCTCACTTATTAAATACTGGAACACCCCAGTAGAATACAGGCGAACGTATCAGGCTCACCAGGTTTTGGAACTCACTTTATTCTTCCCAGAGCAAACACGAGGAAATCTGCAGATGCTGGAAATTCAAGCAACAACACACACAAAATGCTGGTAGAACACAGCAGGCCAGGCAGCATCTATAGGAGAAGCGCTGTCGACGTTTCGGGCTGAGACCCTTCGTCAGGACCCTTATTCTTCCCAGTTTCATTTTGTTCAGGGAGACTTGGACTTACAGTTTCATCGGCTCAGAATTCTGATTCAGAAACCCAAAGAACGTTAATCCCATCTGAAGATCTGCAAACGTTTGTAGAATATATTACTCTGAACATGCCAAATGCCTTCATGATTAATAAATCCTGTGGTTCAAAGGGTTAAGAGCCAGTCCCACTTGTGGCAGCTCTAAATGAGCCCAGTTAATGGGTGTTGCATTTCTTGTGTCTTTTTTTTATTTTAGGAAGGCTGGCCACTGTAGATGGTTGCATCCACTAGATCCATTTGTCACAGCTAAAAATAAATAGCCAAATGGGCAATCCCTATGCAATTACCTTACACAAAATGTTCACACGTAAGTCGCTGGGTTTTGGAAACGAGTTAGGGCTCAAACCACTTGGTTTGATTAGAGGACTGATGCAAAGTATTTCAAAGGGTACCCTGCACTCAAAGCACTTGTGATCAAAGTCCCGGCACTCCATTGCCTATCAGTCTGTGAGGCCTCTGGCAGCTACAACTGAGTGCAAGATTCCAGCAGAACCTCCAGGATTATTTTTAGAGCCAAATGCTCATAGGACACGAGACTGGGCTGCAAAATATGACAGTCAATTCCATTCTTCAGCTTTCTCCATAACGACCTTTGCCAGAACTGGTTCACTATTCCAAAATAGGTAACAATCAACTAATGATTTTAATAACAGCATTATGTCTAGTAAAGCTATGTGTCATTGCTGCTGCTTAGAGGGCATTATAATCTCATATTCCAGATAAATCTGGGCCAATGTTAATTGACAATGTACCCTAGTGCTCACTGGGAGCTGATAAAAATACTCTTACAATGTATCATGGTAATATTTATTTTCAAAATTGAATATTCCTACAGGATTATCTGCACTGCTGTGTGACTGTGTAAATTTGTCAGATGTTAAGGCTTGTCAGCCAACATTAAAATGGTGGAATTCTAGCTATCAATTCATGTGAATCAGCCTCAGGTTTGTTTCTGAAGAACGCAAGGGAAAGGAAGGAAGGAAGGCTATTTGGTCCCTTGTAGCTACTTTGCCATTCAAACAGCTCATGTTATTCTTTTACCTCAGGGGCACGTTCCTGCACTACACACACTTACTTTGAGTATCAAAAAATCTCTCGCTCTCTGCATTGAGATGCAGTAAAGGCCAGAGCTAGAGAATAGTTAGAATGTGAAGGGTGCCACCAGTTGAGAAACTTAAGGCAAGTAGTCTGAGGCAAGCTGGACAGTTGCACACAAGAGAATGGAGCTGAGGAGATGCTGACATAGATGCATGTGGTAGGAGGCTCAACAGAAAGAAGTTATGCTTAAATAGTGCTTCACAGTGCAACATGATACCTAGTACATAATATTAACTAATCAAAGTAGTAGATTCTAGGCAACAACTTAGAGGAGGAAAGAAAAGCAGTGGAGGGACATAATGGCAGTTTGTGGTGGAGCAACAAAGATTGAATGTATAAGAAGCCAAGAGCAAATTACACCAAAAAGAAGTATGGTGCTGTTGGTGCTGAGGAGGATTACAAATGACTCTAAACAGGTAGTAAATTGGATGGAGTAACAGCAAATGGAAATTAATCCTGTTAAGTGTAAAGTGATGCATTTTGGAAGACCCAATAAGGGAAGGACACAGAATGAATGGTAAGGTTTTATAGAGTATTGAAGAACAGAAGACAGATCTTTGTGTACTTGCTCACAGATCCTTAAAGCTGGTAGATAGGGTAGTGAAGAAGGCATTCACTACAAGCATAACCTACTAGGGGATGGAGCAAGTTTCTAAAATTATGATTTGATCAAAGCTGCACTATTAGGTACAGTGCTGGTTGCTGTATAATACCGTGCCTGCTTTGGACACAGTGCAGAGAAGATCTACCAGGATGATGCCTGTGATGTAATTTTTTTCAGGGAAGCGCCTGTATAAGCTGGGTTTGCTTTGCTTTGAGAGGAGGCTATGGGGGACCTGATAGAACTATACAGATTTATGAGGGGCATGGATACTGAGAGTAGTGAGAATCTTCCCCCTGGACTGGAGACATGGGTTTAAGGTAAGAAGCAAGAGGGCTAAAGGGGATCTAAGGGGAAAAATTAATCACCCAAAAGATGGTTGCAATCTGGAGGACACTGCCTGAGATGGTGGTGTAAGTACAGCTGGTAGCTTGACTACGTTTAGTACATATCTGGCTGAGTATTTGAATAGCTAAGGCACAGAGGACGACCACAGCCCAAATGAATGAGATTTGTATAGACGAGTGCTTGACAGTCTGCATGGGCGTGGTGGCCCAAAGTGCAAGATTTTGTGTTCATGACTCCATGAGCGCATGGCTCAAGGAATTGGCTTATTGATGGGCTGGAAGAGGTTACAGAACCAAGACAATGTGGCACATACATCAGCTTGGGTGGAGAGGCCCACTGCCATGCTGTCAAAGCAACTTGATTCAGTCAGTGGTCTCGCAAAATATTTAGGAATTTCTGAGGCAGTTGTCCGCTGCTCTGGGATGTCTTCCATACAGAACAAAAGGTCTGAATTAACTAATGCCCAGCAAGAAACTAGTGGCAGTGGTGATTTTGTTAATTAACAAGGTTTGTCACAATTTAGTCTTGCCTTTAAGTCGATGCACTTGCAGTATCTGGAGAATTAGTCACTCCATTATCGCATCAACCCCTTCCATCTTCCAGTGCAAACATTTCAATATGTGTCAACGTGCTGGCAATTTAAAACCCCACCATTTCACTTAAGATGTTCAATGCATTCATTAGTCAGTAACCTACAATGGCACACCAATGTGGTACAAAATATATGTAAAAACCACCCTGATCACAGAACAAGCAAAAACTTGAGGGCCACAATTAAATGTGCTTTTAACAGAGGGAGATTGCTCACTGGGCACAACCATTCCCAGCCACGTGTTGAATGGCTGCTAAGTGTTTCCAGGGAAGCTCTGGGGGGTAATTCCGATTATTGGTCTAACAATAGTCTTACTTGTGCCAGAGTACAAGCCAAGCAGTAGCCAGTTGCCAGCCTATTTTACATCTTCTTGATTTTCATTCCAACTGACTACAAAGCAGATTTGTGAGAGATGGAAAAAACAGAATCCTAATGCGCATTTTACACTATTGTAGAATGTAAAAGTGATACCCACAATGAAAGAAAATTACTTTTAATGGGGATCCCAGCAGTGGTCCCAAACTCTGCAGCCACCCTCCTCCCCAAACTGCTGACCAAATGCTTCCACTCTTGGTGAATGTGAATGGTCCAGATCCGGTGTGCAATTCCTCTGTAGCGTGAAGTAAATGGGGAAAAGCTACTAACTAGGCAGTGGCTATTCGCTATTGATCAAAATACCAGTGTAAAGTCACCCCAGAGTCATGGCTTCTCATCTCAGTGTTGATGTGAATCATATATCACACAGGAACATTATAGCGAAAGTCTGACCAAAACAAACTTCCGTTTTTTTTCAGACTATAATTCTGTTCGTTTAACATTTTTGTGTGGCTGTGATGTGAGAATTAAAATGTTAGCATGTTCATATCAGAATATCCAATCTCCTTGCAGTGGGCTTTTCATATTTTACAACTTTCCTTCACAAAATGACATTAATATATGAAATTCCACCTCAAAACTGGTCAATCTATAATTTACAAATTTATGACTGTAAAATATTAAATTACTTATGACATTCAAATGTTTGATTAATCTGTTCTTTCAACTTCTACATCAATCAGTTCCTTTGGATCTCAGATTAATTCCCTGCTGTTCTGATTCAGCTAATGCGCCAGCAGTATTCTGACAAATTATGTCACTTGGCTCGAATTTTGGGCGTGAAACTTTTTGTCATTGCCAGTCTCTTTGCGATCTAATTTGAAATTACTTCATATATCAACACGGTAGCGCAGCCACCAGCTTCTTTTGGGATATCTATAAAGTTTAAAAGCTCGTGAATGAGTCCAGAATTGACACCATGCTGCTAGAAGCAGTTCGCCTTTGGGAGACGATTTCAACTTCACACTTGTCACTGGCATCCCCAGCCCCCATCCCACTCTCCAGTCACTGGAGTTTGTTGAAAATGGAGAGGCATGAAGGGAGCTTCCCTGCCAAATTAAAATATAAACACATTTTGATTTCTCTTGAAATCCACTAACAGCAAGACCCTAAAAATGATGTAATTTCATGATTACAGCTTTTGCAACAGCATACTGCTTATAACAGTGGTGGGAAACTGCAGCAGTAGTTTGTTTTGAAAAGCAAGCATTAAGGGAAAGGCTTTGAAAGTGGAACCAAGTTTGTACCAGTTATACTCCATTCAGGTTGTTTTCATTCATTGCTGGAATTTTTCTTTTATTCTTTTGGAAGACTGCAACGTTCTCAGCTATTAGTTGAGCCCAGCTGCATACAGACTTAACCATGCTAATCCAGTCAGTTCCCGCCTGACACATCAACGCAGGATATGGAGCTAGCTCACTATAATAGCCAGAGACGGCACAGCCTCTCCAACCAATAGCCACTAATAGGGACGACGGCTACTTCAGACGAGAAAATAATTTGAAAGGAGAGAACTGAACATTTACGACTTTAAAAATAAAAGTCAATTAAACAAGCTGGAGAACAGGTCTTGAATATCTTTTATCCGAAAGTGCAGAAATTTGTTTTCCCATTGAGAGAACATTTTTGAAGCTTACTTTCCTTAATTCTTTTTCTAAGAAGATTTCCTATTGAGACAACTTTTATTTGGTCTGCCGAAGTTAAGAGAGGCTTACTTTCATTATGGACTCCCCAAAAGGAGACTATGCATTTTAAGAGTCTGAATAACAAAACACCATTTTAAAAAATTCGGTTACAAGGTATTACCAACTCAAAACATTCCTGCTCTTTGTGTGTGTTTCTTTTTGAAGAGCATTAACATGGAAAGTGCCATAGATTTACAATCTTTCACTCCAAAGAGACACCTATCAAGCTTAGATGAAGCCAATGAAAAACAGCTCAAAAAGTCTGCAGGGTCCTTTCAAAAGATAGAAGTAGTAGCATGTGAAGGAATTCATTATTTTTTTGTTCCCTGCCCTGATGCAGCTCCTTTGGGTCCAGAACATAATCCGTTATTGCTCCGAGCTGCTACTGGCCTTTGCCGTCTCCGTTAGCAGCGCCACTCCCCACCTTCAGAAGTGTCCTGGCTGTTCTTCACTGGTTAATCATAGAAGGACATAATCGGAGTCCCAATGTGCTAGGATCAGGGCCGTTCCAAATTCCGGAGTCCCTTTCCTCTCTTTCAGAAAAGTTACTGACCCTGCTCACAAGCTGCATCCATTATTCAGCAACTAAAGAGCAACTTCTCACTGCAGCAAGGAAGAAAGAAAAAAAAATGGAGTCATGATACTTTTCTCACCACATAAAAGCTACCTTCCCTCAGTCCCCTTCAACAAACACATTTTCTGGGAACTAGAATTTTAACCGATGCACTGATGTGGATACAGTATTTGTGTGATCTCCATAAGCCATCAGCAACTATGCAAATGAACACTAACTGCTTTGTAATTCGAAGGTGTGCTTACCCTGAGGTCCTGACCATATCTACAAAGTACTTGCTCCTGCCTGTGAACTGAGAGAAGATTGCAGTGCTGATGTAGCGTTCCAACAGATGGGAATACTTGAACTATCCATCTGCAAATTCCAGATCGCACTTAACACCACCTGGGGTCCGTGCCCCCTACCATTTTATTAACTGCCGTGATCATACCTGCCATTCGGGTCACTGAACAAGTGACCACTTGGGACGAATGACGAAACTCTTCCAGCCATTTCTAAAATAAGATCATAATTCACAAGAAGTTGACAGATTTGTGACCTTGCTAATCTCAGCGGCCTGCTTTACAGCTCTTGTCATCATGGCTGCACCTGGGCAGCCTTTCTGCTGACCCTACAGGCGTTCACCATTACCTTCCCCTCGTCCAACTCACCATTCTGCCAAGTAGGTTTTGCCCTGCAATCATTCTCCTCTGAGTTGGCTTCCCACTTCAGAACTGCACCATTAATTTCGTGCTGGGGTCTGCTGCACCCCAATCACTCCCCTCCTCTCCCCTCACATTTCCTGCCTCCCACAAGCACACAATTCGGCGGCAGAATCTGCTTACTAACCGTTCGGGTCCTCGATGAGGTGTCACTGCTTTGCGGATAGTCAGAAGGCCCTCCATTCCAGATCCTCAATATTACAAGAGGTACTGTTTGCTGCACAGCATCCACGGAGCAAAGGCAATGAGCTGCTCTCCATCAGGGTAAATTATGTACAAAGTAATATTCGCCTTCAGTGTGTAGAGACGGGTCTGAAATTTTAGCACCGATACTTATCCTGATCGAGAGTTGTCACCTTTCCCTCCATACTGACAGCGCCCGTAATATCACAATCAGAATCAGGCTTAATGTCACCAGCACATGTCATGAAATTTGTTAACTTAGTGGCAGCAGTACAATGCAAAACATGATAATATAGAAATAAATAAGTAAATCAATTACAGTAAGTATATGTATATTAAATAGTTAAATTAAAATAGTGCAAAAACAGGAATAATAAAAGTGAGGTAGTGTTCATGTGTTCAATGCCCATTTAGGAATCGAATGGCAGAGGGGAAGAAACTGTTTCTGAATCGCTGACTGGGTGCCCTCAGGTTTCTGTGCCTCCTACCTGACAGGAACAATGAAAAGAGGGGATGTCCTGGATGCTGGGGGTCCTTGATAATGGATGCACCTTTCTGAGGCACCGCTGCTGAAGTAGTCTTGGATGCCACAGAGGCTAGTACCCGAGATGGGGTTGACTAATTTCAAAAATTTCTGTAGCTTCCTTCGATCCTGTGCAGTAGCCCTCCCGCACCCCCGCCATACCAGATGGTGATGTAATCATCCTTTCACCAAGAACCGGGCTCAATAAGGTCAGTTACAGGACCACTCGCCCGCAAAAACTAAAATAACCACTGCTGCAATTTATATTTTGTTTGATTTGTAAATGTTGGCAGTATTTCATTTTGAACAATCTGTACAAAAATCAAAGCTCATCCAATAAATTATTCACAGCAATCCTCTTAAGGGTCAGGACTCCAGTCTGTTTAATACAGTGAGCCCGCAGTAGGCTGCTGGAAACTGGGCTCCAATGGTCACTGCAAGAGGGGAAGAATAATCAGGAAAACAGTGCTGCTGATATCGGTTGGAGGAAACAATCTGAATACTGTAAGCCGCCATGCTGCTGACAGTAGAATGGAATGCTGGAACATATCAAATAAGCTTACACACAAGAAAAAAAGATGCTTGGCAGATACACTGGAAACTTCTCAGTGATTATGGAGCTACATAAGGAATGCTTTTACAGAATCCCATCACTGAACAGGATCCTTGCCTTGCAAAGCACAGACCGAGACCAAATCCTGTTCTCCAGGATTTGGAATTGCACTTCTTTGTACCTCCTATTACATGTCCATGCTCAAAAGAAAGGGGGAGGTGATAAAATGCATTAGAAACATCCTTATTACAAGAATAGAATAACATATGCATTCAACCTGGAGTGCAAAAAGTTAGGGTAATTGAGAACAGCAGGATGTGATAAGTGTGCTAGCAGATTATCAAACATAGAACAGTACAGCACAGGAGAAGCTGGCCCTTAGCCCACAATGTTTTGCTGAACTAATTAAACCAGTAATTAAACACCCAACTCAAATAATCTCATCTGCCTGCACAGTGTCCATGTACCTCCATTCTCTACACATCTGTGTAGCTACCCAAGAGCTTTTGAAAAGCTTTGATCGGATTTGCCTCTACCGCACCCAGGCACCACATTCACAGCACCCACCACTGGCAGTGTAAAAGAAATGCTCTGCACATCTCCTTTGAACTTACCCCTCTCACCTTAACTGCATACTCTCTGATATCAGGCATTTCAACTCTGGGCGGTGGTGGAAATAAGACACTCCCTTCTATGGCTCTCATAACCTTACGAACCTAGCAGGTCTTCCCTCCAGATCCACTGCTCCGCAGAAAGTGATCCATGTTTGTTCAAATGCTTCATATAGCATGGTAGTGTAGTGGTTAGCTCAAAGCTTTACATATTAGTGACTTGGGTTCAATTGCTGCCACTGCCTGTAAGAAGTTTTTACGTTCTCCCTGTGAAGAGGTGGGTTTCCTCCGGGTGCTCCCGTTTCCTCCCACAGTCCAAAGATGTGCTGGTTGGTCGGTTAATTGGTCATTGTGGGGCTGCGGACCAGTACAGCTGAAAGGGCCAGAAGGCTATGTCCCACGCTGTACCTCAATAAACACATGAAATATAAAAAGCCTACGCCCTCTATTCTAGCAATACCCTGGAAACTTTTTCTGTACCCTCTCCAAAGCTTCCATATCCTGTTGTGATTCAGATCCAGTATTCTTTGATTTCTTACATTTTATCAAGTCACAACTTTCAGCTTATTCATTGTACTGTTCCACTGTGGTGTCAAAAATTTAACATAATTATAGACTGAACTACCTCCTTGGAATTATAAACAGCTGTATATAATAGTAATTCTTACAATTGGCAGTGTTTACTAGTATTTATACAGCTAACAGTAATCATTCAATTCTACTGAAATGTCATTATTTTTCCAAGCCTTTCGTCCAGTCGTTATTCAAGTCAGAAGCACTCACACCCCCAGAACTGAACTATTTGTCAACTAAATACTTGGAAGGTTTGGAAGAACCGCAAAAGTATTACATCCCTTAGAAAATCTATCCAGAAACAGATTGGGGAATTATTTTTGAAGGACTCTCTAATGGCAAAACCATAATGTGGTGTTACCGTATGGGTAAAATCTGGTTTATTTTATCAAAGGGTGATGTGACGTTGAAAGGAAAGAATGCACTCTAAAATCTGTTTCCTAGAAACAAGACTCTGATAAGATCGAATTACTAATGGAGACTCTGTTAAGTTAGCTCTGTAGCTGTTATATGGAACAGATATAGGCCCAGAAGTCATCACTATGCACAATGAAAGCACTGAGGCAGAAGAATCTTTGGAGAACTCTGGAGCAGTCAAAGCAGAAACCCTCCTACTACTGGCTGATCTGACTACACTCCATATGGTGTTCTGCTCCACACTTGAGAGGCTGAGCAAAGAACACATCAAAGCAGCCAAAGATCATATTGACATCTGTTCAGACATGTCAATAACAGTCACAATGAGTTCAATAATGACCTTCAGATGGTTAAAGAAAAGTGAATTAACTCCCCCGAGAGGTTTGATTGGATTGGGTATAAAATAGCTTCCTGGGATATACACCTGAACCATTTCTTTCCTTCCAATGCTACTCAGTTAAAAAAGGGAATGTTTTTAGAAAAAAATCCACACCATGAATATAGTCCACTGGATAGCTATCGATAGGTATTTTTTGAAGGTGCTGATGAGTCTGGGAGATGGGTGTGGAAGGTACTTGTATATCAGTGTGGATTCAGAAGATTATGCTTGGCAGAACTAAATCTTTTCAAAACACTATTTGTAGATGTATGTGTCATTTTCATTCATATTTTACTAAGCTTTCCTTAACTTATAAAATGGTAAAATATTATACAGTCTTCCCTTAATGGAATAAATAAGGTTTCAAATTTGAATTAATTTCTCTCATTATTAACTTAAAGCCTAAAGTGTTACATGAAGTGCAAATGTTCAACAGATTGAGAACTCAATAAAGGCAATTTCATAAAGTCTTCCTAAAGGAGGAAGAGGGGAGGAGCAAATTATAAACTCACGCAGCACATCCATTAGTTTTTATAGCAGGTTTTATTCCACAATCCTGACGTTTCACTCAGACTGAAGAGCAGGGAGTGTATGGGGGGGAGGGGGGGTGGAAAGCAGAAGAAAAGAACTGGGCCAAGAGCTGTCAGTCACAAATTTCTGCAACTACTTCCCTGCCCCATTTGTAGCTGGCCAATGATTCTGCGCGTGGAAGTATTTGAAAGAAAGCAATTGTTGCACTTGCTGGTTCTAGACTTGTTAACAGATGAGGCTTTTGTGCAACTGGTTAAACACTTGCGGTTATCTATCACCTGGGTGCAGCAGTGCTGCTTGGCAGAACGTACATCTGCACAAGGATGCCAGGCACACAAGGTGCATATTATTCGAGCTGGCCTCACCATATTAATTTGGGATAAGCTAGATATGCAAAGCAGGCTGAAAAACTGATGTTTATGTGTACATCAATGGCTCAAAAGCTCAGCCTCTGGATATCCTACCAATCTCAGGAGGTACGTTTCTGAACAAATCACAAGTGCGAATTGGAAAACATACCATGTGAATGAGATAGGGCTGCACAATGTAAAGTGTGCTAAAGAACTTTATAATGCATACTAACCATTTGGACACTGCTATTTTCAGACGATGATTTCAAGACAATTTTTTGAGAATAATCATTTTTATGCTCAGCAAATAATTTTGAACTGGGAATAAGGAACATTGTACCTTGGGGTAAAGTCAGGAAGGAAAGGATGAAATTTACAAAGACATCTGAAATTCTTTTCAATGAAAACTTCTGTGAAAATATCAACATAAGAGCACCAAATTACAGATTCTGTTCTGTAGTCATGACAACCCTTTCCTTGACAGGAGGATTCCACTCTTCACCCACCTCCTCATCAATGCCTGCTACTCCCTACCTCCTAGGGTTGCACTTACTTTAAAAAAAGTTAACAATCTCATTCTCTGCAGGGTTTAATAAATGTCACTCAAATTGGCACATGAACACAACCTTTCAGCCAGAACATGAAAGTTGAATTCACCTGCAAAAAAGTCTACTAGCCACAATGCAGATACAGCAGAGCTGCATTAACACCCCTGAAGCCATTTAACAGGCCCAAGGAGGCCAAATGTTTAATCGACAATTTATGGATAGAGTAAAATTTGTGGAATGAGCAGCGTGAAGCTTAAGCTCTCGTAAGTGAAATATAAAGATCACCTGCTCCTTCTATAATAAGTCTAATGAAGACAGATGAGCCACAGGCAAAGATCTGTAAGAACACGGAGAGTAATAGCAGGTCAACAAAGCCACAGAATTGAGGAACAAGTTCTGGGGTTCACTTCTGAAGAAATGGGATGAAAGTCTTCCTCACACAAATTTAAAAAAAATGCAAATATCCAAGCAACAAAAGTTTAGTAACACCACTTTTCCCTATCACCATTCACTTCTGCTTCAATAGAAGTACTTTGCCTTTGACATGGTCATTTTTACTTATATGGGTACTATGCAACCATTAAAAGTATTTAACTTTAACTATTTTATTTTACTTATTGAGTAATACAGCACAGAAGAGTTTTATTCAGTCCAATGAACAACATCACTCAACAATCCACCATTTAACACCAGCCTAATTACAGAACAACTTGCAATGATCAATTAACCAGTAACTTGTGAGTCTGGACTGTGGGCGGAAACACACACAGTCACAGGTAGAATGTACAAACTCCTTACAGACGATGCAGGATTTGAACTCCAACTTCCAGAACACTCTGAGCAGTACTAGCATCAAGTTAACCACTACGCTACCATGGCAGCCTGCCTACTCACACATAGTTTAGGTAACTTCAATGGTTCACATAGTCAGCTTCACTCAGGTTTCTATGGAATCCTTCCAAAACCTTCTTATTAACATTGTATTTCCATGACCAGCAGATTGCAGAGCATCCACTAAGAAATATAGCCGACCTCGACAGCAATATCCCTGATCTCAGTCAACCTTCTGTCTAGCAATGGAGGCAGGGACACTGAGTGTGATTGGGGAATGCCACTGGAAAAATGGGAAAGAACTGTTGTGGTAACAATTATGGAGCCAGACTTGCCACTCTTAACCTTCTACCTTTCCTAACTACCTGACTTCACCTATCACCTTCTACCCAACCCCCTTCCCCTCACCCCATCTTTTTATTCCAATGTCTTCCACCATCCTTTCCGGTACAGAAGAACGGTCTCAACCCAAAGTGTTGACTGCTTACTCATTTCCATAAATGCTGCCTGACCAGCTGAGATCCCCCACCATTTTGTGTGTGTTAATTATGGAGCATAACACAGTTTTTGTGCAGCCTGGCAACTAATTCTAAATAACCTTCAGAGCTTCTGCTTGCTCCCTTAGACAGAAATCATATGCAGACCTTGATGTAAAGAAGAGTTTCAACCCATCCCGATACTCTAATGTAACCATTTGAAAGCAACTCTAATCTCGAGTGAAGCCATGCCCCTTTCACTGTAATTTTATTTGCAATTACGTAAAGGCAATACGTTTGATGTCACCAAGCTTTTTCTTCAATTAGAAAAGGAGGCAGGATTAGAAAAAGAAGCCTGCTGAAAAGTCACGGCCAGAAATGTCGACTGTCCTCTTTCCCATAGACGCCGCCTGGCCTGTTGAGCTCCTCCAGCTTTTCGTGTGTGCTGCTCGGATTTCCAGCATCTGCAGATTTTCTCTTGTTTGTGACAGGACTATAATGAAATAATTTGTCAAGCACTGTTCTCTGGATCTTTGGGAAAGCCAGTGGATCCCGAAAACTGAAAATAATTCACAGGCCACCACATGTAATGAATAATGATTTTCAAGTACTTCACTGGAGCTAAGCAGTCAGCATTCCTGAGCAAATATGCAAATGGAAACAATGCTGCTTCATGTTAACAACTGCAGAAGCAGTCTGGTCAGACGCTGAGTCCTGGAGGCTATTGCTTAACAAATAAACAGACTCGGCGCTTGCCTGATAATTGCAACAGTTATAAGAAATTACTACTACATAATGGGCAGAGGTTTCATGCAGCCAGCTATATAAATGACTTGCAGCAACTTCCGCTTTGATTTTGATTTACTAACTGAAGCTGAGGCATTAAAGTTTGCACAGTTAGAGACTGCTTGGATCAAACCTGGCTTCCGTCTGTTCTGAAACAGGTTGCTTTCCTCATATATCCTAGTGTGCTAAACTGCTTTGAAGGTGTATTTCAACAACCCCCCCCCCCCCCCACCACCACCACATTAGATGGATTTATTTTCTGAATTCTCCAAATTACCTTGGAGGAATTAAAAATAAACTTGAAGATAGTGCTGAACAATGAAGCAATGAAAAGTGAGGGGCAATACAGGTAGGCTCAGACAGCTACCCCATTTTTAGTCAGCACGTCATACTCATAGGTCCTTGAGTAGCTCCTGCTCTCAATCCTTAGCTCTATTCTCCCAGCCTGCACAATAGTCATTGTCCTCCAAGTGTGCACCTGTATCATTTTTTAAATAGCTCATTATGTTTCTGAGTTGCAGAGTGCAAAGTTGGGAATCCACTGTCAGTGAAGTGCATGACACGGGGAAACAATAATACAAAGGATAAGTATAGATGGGCAAATGTAATTCTAGAGTGGCCGCCTTTATTTTAACCCTCTCAGGTTATCATCTTCAGAAGTGAAAAGGCCGAGGCTGAAGCGATGAAGGCCTGTAATCCCAGCCCGACTGGGCTAACACTTAATGAAAGGTTGTCAGAGATGCCATATTTCTCACTCAGCAGAATAAAAGAACAAAAAATGAGCATAATTACCTGCAGCTTTTCACTAAATGTATACTGATTTGATTAATATGCATCTTGTCTACCTTTCAATTTTTCTCCCACACAATGTTACAACCTGTAGAATGACTGTTGCCCTCTTCTGTTTCATGATGTTCCCACACTCACCTTCATTTGCCCTAAATCCTCAGCAGTAAAGGCAACCAAATTGAAGCACACAGTCAGTGAGAAGACTTTACTCACACCTTGACATCATGGGAGACTTGGGATGCCTCATCTATTAGTTTGTCAAACAGATAAAATTCTCTAATAGCTCATGTCATTTCTGCCCAAGTGATTTTGCAATGCACCATTTAACAACATTATGCTGCACTAAGTTCAGGTTGCCTGGATCATTTGGCAAATCAGAATTTTATCCCAGATTATCCACTCTCCAATCAATAAGCTTCAGGACTGAACAGTTCATCTGCCATTTACCACTGAGCTGTAACATAATGCCTGTGTTTTACTATTTCCCTCCTGTTCCTTTAATAGTTCAGTTTTTGCGATCCCTTCAGCAAATAGATTAAGGTCATGCCACTTTTAACACCCAGAGAGAAATCAACACTTCAGAGTGACCTAATTGTTAGATTCAGATCTCATCACTTCAGCCAAGTTGTGCTGTAACCTGATGTTGCAGTCTGCCAGTTTGTCACTCCAGGGCTTATCTCACCCCTTGGTGTTAATCAAAAATGCCGCACTGTTACATGCTCAATAGAATGGACAAATGTTTGGAACTGAGCATTTGGGCCAAAGGAACATTCAAACCTTCATTAAGGGAACTGAAGACACAGTTCACGAGTAGATATGCCCAAGTCAGATGCTTCACAGGTTAAACTTAGACAGGTGCGCACAATCGACATCCTCTTTCTGAATTGCTATTTTCCCCTCACAACTGGAGCTTTGTACTCAGCTGATCACTGTAAAGGTGCCCAAAACCCAAGAATCCAAGCACTTACAACTCAGGAAAGAACAGCTGCAGGTTTTTTTTCCCCCTCTCTCTTCTGTCAATTTACTTCAATTAAGCAATTAAAGTTTTTTTCCCTCTCTTGTAACCCGAGGAAAAAGTAAAATTGTGGAAGTCTGTTCTGCTGGATTAACTGTGTTATTATCAACTCCCTGCTCTCCCTTTCTAAAAGTGTAACATGTTATTAACATAACTCTAAAAGGGCTTCCAGCTATTTCCCAAACAATCAACAGGAGTTCCTGCTGTTAGCTCTCACAGGCTGACAAGGTGAAATTGGAAAGAGACAGTAACCAGTACCTCAACTCCATCAACATTTCCACTGCTACCCACCCCCACCCCTTCAAAGGACACGGTAGATCCTTTGCTCCTGTTCACTGTCAAACATTCTCAAAATCTACATTTCCGCCCATTTACAAGTGCGTCTTTTGTTCAACGTCTGTTCATGGTGAACTACTTCTGGAGTTCCCCAAAGGCTCAGCCAGTTTATTCATTAAATAGTGGAGTGGGAAAGACTCAGGGCCAATCATTAGTGTGTGCTAATTTAGCTAAGGCAGGAGCAGTGCTATTGGGATCAGTCAATTAATGGGAAAGGAGGGGTTGAATAATGGAGTGAAGTGGGGGGGGGGGTGTTGAAAATAGAGATGGGGGAAAAAAATGACCTGCCTAAAAACTCTTAAGTCTCTGCATGCAATGCTGCAGCTCCTGAATGCACAAATGTAGATGTTAAATATTATGAACTGGTAGAATCAGTTGCCCTTTCCGTTTCACTCCACTCCCCTCCTCTACTGCATAATCAATAACGGCTGACACAATGTCAAGGCTGCCATGTGATTAACATTCACGGCAGGGTGAAAATGCTTAAATTAATGGCTGTAGGGAGGTCGGGATGGAGGAAATGGATCAGAATTTCGCCTAGAACATAGAACAGTACAGCACAGCACAGTACAGGCCCTTCGGGCCACAATTCCTGCTGACCTTTTACCTTACTTTTAGATCAATATAACCATTCCCTCCATTTTTTTCATCCATGTGTTTATCCAAGAGTCTCCTAAATGTCCCTAATGCATCTGCCTCTATCACCACCTTTCGCAGCATGTTCCAAGCACCTATCTGACACCCTCCCATACTTTTCTCCGAACACCTTAAAATTATGGAGCGTCGTATTAGCCATTACTGCCCTGGGAAAAGTCTGTTCGTCCACACTATCTATGCCTCATCATCTTGTACACCTTTATCAAATCACCTCTCGCCCTCCTTTGCTCTAAACAGCAAAGCTGTAGCATTCTGTTAAATCATCTCTGCACCCTCTTTAAAGCTTCCACATCTTTTCTATAATGAGGCAATCAGAACTGAACACAATATTCCAAGTGTGGTCAAACCAGAGTTTTAAAGAACTGCAGCATCTCTTGAACTTAATCCCTGACTAATGAAGGGCAACACACTATACACCTTCTTAACCACTCTGTCGACTTATATGAGAAATATGAGGGACCCCAAGTTCCTTCTGTTTCTCCAGACTGCTGAGAATCCTGTCATTGACCCCGCACTCTGCCCTCTAATTTGACTTTCCAAAGTGTACCACTTCCCACTTTCCTGGATTGAACTCCATCTGCCACTTCTCAGCCCAGCTCTGTGTCCTATCAATGTCCAGCTATAATCCCTGACACCCTTCTACACTATCCACAACACCACTGAATTCTGAGTCATCTGCAAACTTACTAACCCACTCTTCCACTTCCTCATCCAAATCTTATATAAAAATCACAAAGACCAGAAGACCCAGATTAGATCCCTGCAGAACACCACTGGTCACTGATCTCCAGACAAATATGCTCCATTTACCACTACCCTCTGCCTTCTATGAACAAGTCAATTCTGAATCCACACAGCCAAGTTTCTCTGGATTCTATGCTCCCAACTTTTTGAGTGAGCCTACCATGGGGAACCTTGTAAAACACCTTACTAAAATATATGCATCACACCCACTGCTCTATCTTTATCAATATGCTTTATCACAACCTCAGAGAGTTCAATCAGGCCTCTGAAGCACAACCTGCCCCTCACAAAGCCACGCTGTCTATCTTCAATCAGATTATGCTTCTCCAAATGCTCAAAATTCCTGTCTCTAAGAATCCCTTCCAATAGTTTGCCAACCACTGATGTAAGACTTGCTGGTCTTAATTCCCAGGGTCACCTCTATTACCTTTCTTGAACAAAGTTAATAACATTTGCCATCCTCTAACGCTCGCCGAGCATTTAAGCTCCATGCGCCAGAACAAGCAGGATCTCCCAGTGGCCACCCATTTTAATTCCACTTCCCATTCCCATTCTGATAGCTCCACACTCAGGTTGGAGCAGCAACACCTTATATTCTGTCTGGGTAGCCCCCAACCTGATGGCATGAACATTGATTTCTCAAACTTCCAGCCACCACCCCCCCCCCCACCTTCACCATTCACTATCCATGGCCTTCTGTCTCTCACCAATCAACTTACTAGCTCTTTGCTTCATCCCTCCCCTTCCAAGTTTCACCTATCGCATCGCGCTTCTCTCTCCCCTCCCCCCACCTTTCAAATCTACTCCTCATCTTTTCTTCTCCAGTCCTGTCAAAGTGTTTCAGCCCAAAGTGTCGACTGTACTTGTTTCCGCAGATGCTACCTGGCCTGCTGAGTTCCTCCAGCACTTGGTGCAAGTTGCTCCGATTTCCAGCATCTGCAGACTTTCTTTTGTTTGTCACCCTCTAACCTCCTGGTACAACTCCTGTTGCCAGTGACGACACAAATATCATCCCCAGAGATGCAGCAATCTCTTCCCTTGCCTCCTGGAGTACATCCCGTCCGGCCCAAGTACTCATCTACTTGAACACATCCTCTTTCTTAACCTTGACATATTCTTGCATATCAACCTGTTTTATGCTGTCTTTACATTTATCAAGGTTCCTCTCATTGGTGAAAACTAAAGCAAAGTATTCATTAATGACCTCCCTTACCTCCTCCAACTCTAGGCATGTTTCCTCTTTAACTCCTGATTGGTCCTGCCCTCAATGGGACAAACCTATCCAGAACTCCAGGCAAATGCTCCCTAAGCAATCTACATATTTGTGACATGCATTTCACTCTGTCCCTCAGGTACTCTCACCGGGGGAGAAGCTGCAGGTGGTGGTGTCTCGGGTAGCGCCTGAAAAATGGCACCAAGTATGGGTTTGGGAACGGGCAGCACAGAAGCACAGGTGAGTAAAGCTGCTGCCTCACACCTTTGACAACCTACACTTATTGCTGATATTCAGTGATATCCACGCGGAGTTTGCACATTCTTCCTGTGACTGTAATCTAGTTCAGGCCTCCTCTGGCTGCTCCAGTTTTCTCCTGTATCCCAAAGATATAAACTGGTAAAGTAAAAGGCCATTGTAAATTGTTACTACTGAGTCCTAAAGTCTGTGATATAAGTAATGGGAATGCAGGAAGAGTAACCAGATTGGTGTCTAAGATTAGCATTAACAGGTATCTGATGGCCAGTGTGGACTCAGTGGCCTAGAGGGCCCAATTTCTCGCTGTATGAAGCTAATGCTAGGCACTGTCAAAAGCAGCCTTGAGGAGATGTTGCAAGACATCTTATAGACAGTACATACTGCAACTAAGGTACACTGGTAGCAGAGGGAACAAATGATCAGGATGGTAGATGGAATAACATTAAGCAGGCTGCCCTGGTCTTGATGTTGTTGAGCTTTCTTGAAATATATCAGAGCTGCTCTCTTCTGAACAGAGAGAGAGTGCTCCCGATTTGAAGGTACCAGAAATCATCGTGCGGTTAAGAGAGTCAGATGCTCCAGAATACCAACTCTCTAAACTTCTCCTGAAGCCCTGGTATTCACATATCTGATCCAAGTGAGCTTTGTGCAAAAGTTTTTAGGGCGCCCCTTCTCTCTGCACGTGACACACGTCTTGCTACTTGTCAGCCAAAGCCTGAGTGTTGTCCAGGTCCTGCTGCATTCAGACATGGGCTTCGAGTCTTTCAACTGAATCAGCGTACCATACATCATGTTCACCTTGTAAATACGGCTCTCGTGGTACTGTTACAGTGAATTGCTCAAGGAATACAACACAGATGATGCAGTCCCAGAGGTTCCCTTTATCGTTATAGCTTTTGTTTGTTCCTCTGTGAAATTATTATGTCAATTTCTGTTTTAGAAATATCAATACAAGCCTGCAATAAAGCTAATAAAAAGACTGGTGTCTCTGGAAACAAATGAGAGCTCCACTTCTTCTACAGCCTCAGAACACAGCATGAAAGGAACATCAGAGGTACAGAACCATCACATAAGACTTAGAAATCTTTCATCCCACTGTATCATTCCCAAGGATTACTTTGTGCAACCTTTCCTGTGAAACTGCAGTGCACTAGCAGCAAAAACATACATCTTAAATGAACCTTGCTTAGTCAGAAGTAGCCTCTCATAGTGAAGAGAGCCAACAAAGAGAGCCCAGTGAATACAGATGTGTTAGACCCATGAAAGCCAAACTCACTGCAGGCGCACGCAGGCTGTATGTACCCCTAGCATTCAATACGCACCAACAACTCTCATTGCCATCATTGTAGTGCGGGCAGTCGGGCACCGTGTATTAGCATCCAAGAGTTAATGCCAAAGGAGGTGATTGTTTAAAAATTCACATTACCAAAGCGGATTACATTGCATCTACTGAGGGGATCAACAATGTAAGCCTACACTAAGCCATTATTTCAGAAACAAAGCTTTCATTTTTAAGCCTTTAGAAACAAGAATAAATTGCACAAAAGAAGAAAAATCTTCTGATGTGAGAACAAGGGCAAACACTAAATGCTTTTCATGCAAGCTCGAATTTAGTGGGCACAAGTGACCCAGCCAGCCAGATGGCATCCAGGGGAAATTGGTCTCAGTCAAAGCGCGTAACACGGAATGTTTTTAGTTTCGGCAAATAAACAGTAAAGTGTAAGAAGTCAATAGCGGCAGTTCATTCAAGTTTGCACGACAGGCCAACTCTTGGCGAACGCTGTGCATTTTACAGAAGGCAATCAAGCAGCTCACTGCATTGTCTTTCACATTAAACTGAATAAGACCCAGATCCCAATAATATGTTGTAATGTCATGGGCATGGCTTGCCAAATTGTTGGCATGTCCAAAACCCCAGAGCAATAGCTCTTTCTTTCCACTGTGAGAGCCATACCAGGTACAAGATCCCAGAAGTTACAGTAAACATTGAGAGAGACTTGCAAAGATAGCACAGTAAATTCCAACCACTAGGGTATCTATCAGGAAGTAAAGATTACCTAGCAAAGTACCAGATGGTTCTGGCATCTCTGGAATGGTGACAATATTACCATTGTGAAAGAAGTGAGAATAATTGATATCATTTCTCTACATCATACTTGCACATCTCCAGTGCAAGTCATACCACACTGGTACCTCTTCAGCTGTCATCAATTTTTGCCTTTCATTGACTGGCTACTGCGGTCAAAGCAGAAGAACGTGTGTGAGATGGATCTCCCACGTGTAAGGAGATGTCATTCCAAAAAGTTGCTTAAGTGAACTGCCTGACTATCCTTCTGCTCTAAAACGTTTTCTCTCGTGGGGGGGGGGGGGGGGGAGGTGAGAAAATACAGTTCTTCAATAACTAATACATCGATTTCATTTCTTGAAAAAGCAGCAAAAAAATGTAGGAAGCCCTCAGCAGGCCCAACAGCATATGTGAAGCAGAGATAATGTTTCAGGTTGAAGAACTTTTGCATTTCTTTGACCAAAAATGCTGTTTCTTTATCCATAAGTGCTGCCTGACCTGCTGAGTGTTTCCATCATTATCTATTTTTACTTCAGATTTCCAAAACACCCAATTTAAAAAAAAATTCTTATATTAGAGTAGAAATGATCTTGGCAAAAAAACTTTCCTAATACCAGCACCCAATCAACGTGGACATTTAACATCAATGGGTTAGTGCCAGTGCTAAGATGGTTATGAATCATGAACTGTGTTTACAGTGTGGTGAGTCTTGAGAAAGATGCAATTAATGAGCTAATATGCAGCCACTCAGCCTTTTAAATTAGCCGCATTAAAGAGGCCCTTTGCTGCTGACATAATTAACTGGCAACAATATGTTAGCCTGTGCAACTAGGCAGTACAGTGTCATCAGTTCTGAACAACTGTAGGTGCATATGCCAGGATGAGGTACTGCCACAGGAAGGGCAGGTAGGAAGAAAAGCAGCAGGTACAGAGGCCAGCAGAAACAGAGATTCCTCTTCAAAATTACAGCAAGCTAATCATCAAATATTAATGTACAAATAGATTAAGGAACAAGGGTCTGGCACTAGTTATAATTAAAACTGAAATTCTACCCCACGCTGTTTGAACACCTTACAATCATTTGTTGGGGCTAACAAGCACATATTTACAATATAATAACTCCAGTGTAAGAATAATATTGCAGCATTAAATCAGAGCAAATTTTTTGCATAATGATTTCAAAGCTAGTAAAACCTAAGACGCTTCCAATAGTGGGAGAGGCTAAGACCAAAGGGCAAAGGCTCAGAAAAGAGGGACATGCCTTTAATATAGAGATGACAAGAAATGTCTTTATCCAGAGAATGTTGAATCTGTGGAATCTACTGCCATGGACGGCTTTGCAGGCTGGGTACACTTAAAGTGGAGATTGCTAAATTCTTGACATCAAAGGTTATGGGAAGAAGGCAGGATAATGGCATTGAGATGAAAATAAATCAGCCATGATTGAATGGCACAACAGACTTGATGGACAGAATGGCCTAATTCAGCTCCCAAGATAGATTAATGCTGCCAAATATTAATCTATCAGATTATGCTTCAACTGGAAACACATCTCATTACACAAGGAATCTCAAACGTGGAAAATAACTTTTCAGACTAATCAATGAAAGGAAAAACTCACTGCCAACATCCATCATTAGATAAAATTCAATCAATAATGGGCCACAGTCTGGTATTATTGTCACCTTCCTATTGTGGAGAAGACCACTGACTCATGTTACCAGTTCCAGGTAATGCCTGCACCTCACATCTTTCATACTGTTGAGAAGCTTCAAGCACAAGGTAAACATCATTCTGAATAACTTCCATCCTGAGACATTCCACAGCTTCAGTACCCAAAACATCTCTGGAATGTCTTGAGCCCAGCCACTTGAAAAGTGATAAAGGCCATCTGAAGAGGTTCCCCTAGACAAGGAGTCTTCAATTTATTTCATTAAATTCAAGCAGACTAACCTAATACGAATCAGTAACTTTGGTGGCGTAGTAAAGATTCAATCCAATGCATTTGGGCTGCTGAACAGAGGTCAGTTGAGCCAAAAGGCGCACAAATCTATTC